>NC_143581.1:72967144-75383394 GCF_048544385.1 Mastigoproctus giganteus
ACATTTTTTGCTATGCAATGGAACATGTTACAACCAAGAGGGATGTCTCTTTTTGCAAGAAGTGTGAGGAAACTAAACTCAGTGTTCTGATTGGCATTTAGGAGAGCTTGAAGAACAGGGTGAATACCTTTGAATGAATTAAAATGGTAGGCATTTGAGAACTTATATTAAAATATAAACTCACAACTGCCCACTTCAATGCCAGAGCTTAAACTTGTGCATCAGGCAACACAGCAGCAATCCCCAGGGCAGAATGTGCTGATCCCACAGTAGGTAGTTGTCAGTGATTCTATCAGCAAGGAAATGGGAAATATATTGTGTAAAAATGATAGGTGGATAATACCAGGGTATATCTACCAGGGACAATGTTTTATAGCAGATATCATCTTTTAAAGACATGAAAGGTGATGTCATTGTACACATTGGCATTAACAGTATTAAGAGTAGGAGAACTGAGGATTAAATTAATAAGTGCAGGGTAATGTTGAGAAACAGTCATGAAAATGTCTGCAATTTTGTCTGGACACAATTGGAGGGATATATATGATCAGAGCATTGTCAATCAATGTGACCCTAGAGAGACTGTGGCGGTCTCATTGGGATAGAGATTTTCTAAGCATAGTCTCTGCTTTTCAACACGAGAGACAGTTTTTACAAGAGTGGGCTGCACTTAAATAAAGGGAATTGCAAGAATATGCTGGTACTGTCAAGGTAGTGATAGGTGGGTTGAAAAACTGCTAACTTTGGGGGGGGGATACACAGACTGATAGATTAACAATTGCTGCAGGCAGTGGTGTAAGTGATTCTTGTACTGCTTCTGTTGGAATGTTCAGCAGCCTGGAAAGCAAGGCACAGGGAATTTCAAGACTTGCTGTTGATCATCATGGAACAAGTAAATACAAGGGCTGGTGTTAGGGTAGCTAAGAGTAAGAACAGGTATATGCATACTAACAAGATCATTAATGTAAGCAGCATAGTAAATAATTTGATGAATTTAAAGTACTGATAACCAGTCAGCAAATGTGTACATTGTGGGGATATTAGCGATGTCACTTGGACATAAGGGATGCAGAAATTTAATATGAGGAAAAGCCGGACAGCACAGGAGGAGGTTGTGCTCTTAGTTAAGAAGCGTATAAAATCTAAGGCAGTGCAGCCAGTTGACATGGGTGGCCATTGCAATGTTGAGACAGTTTGGGATGACATATGCACTAGGAAATCAAAAATGGAATAGGAGTATGTTATTGGCCTAATGACCATGGTGAATACAGCAAAATGCATACAGAGAAATAGTGGGCCAGTAAATCAGAATGTCCTATAATGGGGGATTTTAACTTTCCACATACTGACTGCAACTTGTGGATTGGTTACTTACACACTAGCAAGACTATTCTGGTTTTATATGATGACCATTTTCTACAATAGTCTGTTTGTAGAAAATTTTATACAATTTTTCCACTTAGAAGGGTAACAAGAGAAAGCAATACTCTTGATTTGATTATCAGCATTGATTCTTTATGCATTAAGAATCTGCATATAAAATAAGCACTAGGTGACAGTGGCCAGTGCTTGATGTGGGATTTACTTAAAGATGTAGCTACCATCAAGGGTAAAGGGAAGGGCTATTGCTTCTGTAAAGGTGATTATAGTGGTCTGAGACAGTTATTAAATTTGGTATGATGGGGCCAACTGATGATACCAACAGCAAATTCTAAATTGGAAGCATTCACAGAAGCAATCATAGCAGCTACTAGGGTTTTAATGCCAACTAATAAATATTGTTCAATACTTAGACCTAAATGAATGTGAAATTAACAATGGCAGAGAAGAAAAATGCATGAGATGTATATAAATTATCAGGTGATACACAAGTCCATAGATATAAAGTATTCTGCAATCAAGTCACAGTGCAGGTTAAGCAAGTTAAGGAATATTATGAGAAGTCTTTGGTAAAGGATGCAAAGAAAAAAATCAACAAAGGATAATATACTTAGGTAAACACTAGAAGAAAGAAGGAAGAGGATGAATCACATTTTTCCACTTGATGATGATGGTTTTTACCATTGCCAGTCACATTTCTCCACTTGATATCATTGATAACCTTCCTCGGGTTGCTGACAAACTTGAATAGGTATTTTGCATCTACATTCACACATGAGGAATTCTTTACGCAAGGGGATGGCACAAATTTATCAAATTCCATCAGGGAGCAAAATTATTTTGTATAACTGAGAGGAAAGTGGTAGAGAATTTGTTGAAGCCAAACATAAAAAAGGCACTTGTGGTAGATGGGATATATCTAGTTATATTAAGGGAGGCAATAAGGGTGGTAAGCAAGCCTTTAGCCATAATTATGAGAGCATCCATGGATTCAGGGGAGGTCACTGTGGATTGGAGATGTGCAAATATATTGCCATTTCTGAAAGGTGGATCAAAAGTTGACATGAGTAATAACAGACCTGTAAGCTTAATTTCTGTCAGGAAAATAAAAGAAGTTTAGAGAAGTAATGCCGGTCCATCTAGACAGGATCACAGTGATACTACAGTCATAGCATGGAGTGTAAGTGGTTTTTTTGTCTCACTCATTTGATTGGATACTGTGATTTAGTAACAAAGGAATTAGATCCAAAAAATTAATTTTGATATCAAGTACTTGGATTTCATAAAGCTTTTGATACTGTTAAACATAAAAGATGTTTAGCACAAACTGGAGTTGTACAAATTGGAGCAGCATGGCATTATGGTAGAGTTGGTGAATGGGAAAAGGCAGTGAGGGGTTATCAATGGACATTGCTCTTCATGGACTAATGTTATTAGTTGAGTACCCCAGGGTACAGTTCTGAGCCCATTGGTGTTTTCTATATTTTTTCAATTATATTGATGAAGGTATATCAGGTAATGTTCAGAAGAATTATGCAGGTGGGCTGGTAAATTGAAGTTTAACATTGACAAATGCAGCACACTGCATATGGGTTTCAATAATCTTTGATTACTGACTACTGCTGTACCAACTCAGTAGAAAATGAACAAAATCTGGGGATAATTGTGAAGTTCTCTGAGCAGTGGGAGACAGGCTGCCCAGACTACTTATGGTATTTTGTGAATGATCAGAGTATATAGCAGAGGTTCCCAAACTTTCTCGGTTCACGGCGCCCTTAGTGTCTCAGTAATTTTTTCATGGCACCCCTAGCCAAAGAAATACCTAATAGTTTCGTTTATTAAGTAGTTAGTCCAAACAACTTAATAAGTAATGTTGAAACTGTGAACTACCTAGAGCTAGTAGTTCGTGCGGTGTTCGGCAGATGTTGAGTATCCCTCTGTTTCCATCAAATTTAAAATATCCTGCAGCATCCCTGTGAGTTCGCTGTGGTGCCCTGGGGTGCCACGGCGCACAGTTTGGGAACAGCTGGTATATAGGAATTTTGCTAGCAGGATTAAGGAAGTCATTATCACATTGTATAAGGCATTGGTTAACAGCATCTTGAGTGCTGCCTAGAGGTCTGGAGGCTTCATTTTAGAAAGGATGTGAATATTCTGGAACTGGTGTATAGAAGGGCAATGAGATTTGTGAGGTGTGCTCTTATCAGGAAAGGTTTCATTTCTCAAAATTTCAGGGTCTGGAGACTAGGCATCTCTAAAGTCATCTGATTAAGGTGTTCAAGGCTTTAAATAGATTGAGCAACCCATTGTTGATGGAATTCTTGTTCCTCTTGCACTTGAATTTATGTCCCCTCATGTGTGATGATTATATACATAAGAGGATTATAAATTAAAGTTGAGGAAAGATGGTTGCTGGATAGATGTGTAGAAGTTTGCCTTCAGCCATCAGGTAGTTGTTTAGTGGAACAAACTTCCATCTGTTGTGATTAATTTTTAATTTTTGGCTGATGCTGTTTAAGCTTGCATTCTTGCATCATATGCAAGAATGCAAGAATGCATTGTTGATGGAATTCTTGTTCCTCTTGCACTTGAATTTATGTCCCCTCATGTGTGATGATTATATACATAAGAGGATTATAAATTAAAGTTGAGGAAAGATGGTTGCTGGATAGATGTGTAGAAGTTTGCCTTCAGCCATCAGGTAGTTGTTTAGTGGAACAAACTTCCATCTGTTGTGATTAATTTTTAATTTTTGGCTGATGCTGTTTAAGCTTGCATTCTTGCATCATATGCTGCTACTAAAAGGTTAAAAAAATGGTCATTGTTGATTATAATTTATTTACTCTTTAAATTTACTTTTTAAATTGATCAGATGACCATTAACCTTGGTATCTGAATGTCAGAGTTGCCATTTTCTCTTTCAAGCACTGATCGAGAGTTCATTGGCTACACATTGTTGCAAGAATAATTTAAAAAATTCATGCAACAGTGTGCATTATTTTTATTTTATTAGTTATTTTTTATTTGCTTTGGCCAACTTTGATTGTTTAACACAGATCTTGGTTAATAGAAGCTATTAACAAGAATCAAAATCTTTACTTTCACTCATCGTAATAGCAGCCTATGGTGAATATATAATGTATATAAGGAAAGTAGTATGACATTTATGAAATAAATTACTGAGCTCAGAGTGGTGTTTTTATTCTAGAAATGCCCTTCAAAGTAGAAACTGAATCTCTTAACCACTGAATTCCTGTTCTTCCAGATTTTTATTTTAATATGATATTATTTTTATTTCTTTTAATGTTTGCACAAGTATTATTTATCTTATTGTTATTTAACATACGACTCCTTTAATTTTCAGATAATTTATATGAATAGAATGTTTTTGAATAGCATGACTTTAAAATCTTTTGAACTAATTGAAGAAAAAATACAGTAGACTCTCAATTTTCCGGGATAGATGGTAAAAAACAAATCCCGGTTAATCCAAAAATACAGAAGTCCCCGACATACGTAAGAGATATGTTTCAGGACTTCTTACTTCATCAAGTTTTACGTAACTCGGGAATGACTAGTAACATATTGCTACTATATTATTATTGACAAATCTGAATTCAGCGTGATACTTGTTTGACCGTTTTCATGCATTCTTATTAGTTTAATTTTCTGATCCAAATCGATAGCTTTCCTTTTCTTGGTAGATTTACTAGTACCGCTGTCACTTATTCTCCATCGGCACCATTGATAATGGTCAAAATTAAATTTTCTGAAAAGAACTTAAATTATTATTATTATTGCGCATGGTGCAAGGAAGCCTGAGGCTTATTATTAGCCATATGGTGCAAGGAAGCCTGAGGCTTATGCTGCACCAACCAAAAAAATTTCCGAGTTACCCTGAGAGAGAAATCACCAAGAAAGAGAAGAATGATGATATCCAGCTCAGGACCTTGGGTGTGCCAAGCCCATACTCACCAGATGTGAGCCCTTATGCTGCACCAGCCAAAAAAAAAAAAAAAAATCCCGAGTTACCCTGAGAGAGAGAGAGAGAGAGAGAGAGAGAGAGAGAGAGAGAGAGAGAGTCAAAAGTAGAAGGAAATCACCAAGAAAGAGAAGAATGATGATATCCAGCTCAGACCCTGGGTGTGCCAACCCCATACTCACCAGATGAGAGGTTGCAAGGTAATAGGCACATTAATCTCCCAGGGACGACTTATAACACCGCTTCTTGTCACTTATTTATGACTTGCAAAATATCTGTTTATACATATTCTAGTTATTACTTGAATTTTATGATTTCTGGTTGATTTTTTAATTTGGAGTATTGAAGTGTCCTAGTAAATCGAGAGTCTGCTGTACTACATTTAAAAATTAAATTGAGGTTTGCTGAGTTTTTTTAAACTTGAACTTCATATTTTAATATAATTTCCTTCTTTTAGTCATGTTTTCAAGACTCTACTTTAATGATTTGTTGGTTTTTTATTCCATTTTTTCCTCCCACAGGATATAGATATCATTCATTAAGTTATGCAACTGTGACATCAAATGTATTGACATATTGGGCATCAATAATCTCAAGATTATATTTTTCACAAACAAATAGTCAAGTAAAGGTAGAATTGCTTTTATTAGTAAAAATGAAACTGACTTTCTTTTCTAATTAGTTGATATTTAATTTCAAATTCTGTTTTAATGGAATTTAAAATTTAATAACTAATGTTAAGTGGACCAGCCTAACTTAAAAATTTAGATTTGGAATTAATCCTTAAATTAAAAATATTACACTCAATTCATGAAATTTCTTTTTTGTATGAATTTTATTCCATTTGATTTTCATCTTTTGTATTTTACTTTATAAATTTCTCATGCTTCAAAAAGTGATAACTGCAGAAAGAGACAATAATTTCAGAAAAATTTGTGTGCCTTCATACATGCTTTTCAGATTTTACTTCATTTTCAATAGTATAGGCAAAACATTAGACAATAAATTAAATAAATTTATTGTCTAATGTTTAAAAATTAATTATTAATTAATTTTAAAAAAATTAAATTAATAAATAAATTGTAGCAAAGCTTATATTCATGTTTTATGAGTGACATTACAGGCTGCTTTATGTTCCATGGTTATCTGTAATAGGCAGAAACTGAGTTTGGGAATGGGACTCTCCCCCCAAAAGTCACCTTTTGCCTGTAATTTAAGTTCAGTTTTAAATTCAAAGCAATTATATTTTCACATTAGTTTTTAGAAACATTATTTCTTAAACATAGTAGGTAATATGTGTTAACTATGGCCTCCATAGCTGAGTGGTCAAGAGCAGGAGAGCATTAGCACATGCTCTTTGAATAGACTATGGGTCAAGCCCCTGATTGCTAAATACTGTTGATTTGCCAACCACCACACTGGACTAGCATGGCAGATGATGGTCTGTTCCCTCAACATGACTTGCAGAGGATTGACATTGGCTCCAGATTTATTTTATTTTTGTGTGTCAACTGTGTATTGTCTTAATTTATTTTGCTAAGTTAACTTTTAACTTGGCAACTTTTGCAACCAACCATTAAAACTATTGCTGGAAAAAATATTGAGAAAATTACTAATCACAACTCTCTTGTTTTTTTTTTTTTTTTATTGTATACTGAAGAAACAGTAAAGAAACTATTGTTGTGAAACATTTGCTCTTCTAAGAACGTACATAAATGTGTTTCCAACATGTTTCATTTTCTATACCTAGAAGAAATAAATGTAGTTTCCACGATCATATCCATTTCAGCGTTAAGTGATTAGATTTTGCATTGTTCACTTTAAAAATAGCTTGTTAAATCTGAATCCTAATATAAATTTTATTTTAAATAAGTGTAAATGGTAGTTTTTCTGTGATTGTGGAAGACTCTGCCAATAGTTTTCATTGACAATTTATTAAATATAAATTTTATTTATTTTTTCAGTTTACCTGACTTTAATTAAATAATAACAATTACCATATTTTCCAGATGATAAGATGCACCCAGACAGGGAATTTTGTTTAAAGTATTTTATTACATATATTTGTAATAACATATACATATATATATTTTATTACATATATTACAATAAAAATTCACAAGTAAATAAATATTTGCTGCATTCTGTTTGTATACATGAGACATGCAAAATGTAAAATCCATATACATTATATAGGCAAGTACTTAATAAAAATAATTTAGTACAGAACAAAGCTTTTACTTGTTGTAGAACCGAAATATGTTAAGGGCTTTAGCCTCAGGCTGCGAGAGATTTAGGCATGTACAAGTTAGTGCAAATGCATCGTATTAGTATGCAGCTAAACTCTGAATTAGTAAAAATATGCAAAGGCAGCATCATTTAAGTTATATCTCATATTGTGTATACCTTTACAACGAGTTGCCATGATATTGCACTACTTCGAATAAGTAACACTTCACCAAAGGAGAAGACTGTTGTTACCTATTCTCAGCGGATACCACCTCCCAGACAGCACCGTTTCAGGGCTATTTGGCCCTTCTTTGATTGGTAGGTAGGTATCCTAGTGATGCAATAATGACAAAACAGTTATGAAGTATAACTCCACAATATGAGAGATGCCTGATGGTGTATAATATAAATATAAATTAAGACTGAAATATGTTAAGGGCTTTAGCCTCAGGCTGTGAGAGATTTAGACAACGTACAAGTTAGTGCAAACGCATCATATTAGTATGCAGCTAAACTCTGAATTAGCAAAAATAATAAATACAGAAAACAACAATGGATGGACCCAACACTGAACACTGAGGGACTGCACTAATAAAATTAGTCCACGAAGAGCAGTGTCCATTGATTGCCATTCTCTGTCTTCTCCCACTCAACCATCCCTTTATCCATAGCAACAATTTACCTGCTATGGATAAAGCAGATAAATTGCCACACTGCTCCAATTTGTGCAGCAGTCTTCCATGTGCAAAAGTATCAAAAGCCTTTCTAAGATCCGAATATGTGATATGAAAGTTATTCCCTTCATCCAGTTCCTTTGTGACCACATCATAGTATCCAATCAGATTGGTCAGACAAGACTTCCCCTTAACAAATCAGGCGCCTCCATAGCCAGGTGGGCAGGAGCAGCAGTGCGTAGCACAAGCTTCTTGATTAGACCGGGGTTCGAGCCCGTGCCCACCAAATACGGAGGATGTAGAAAGGTCAGGGAATGACCACCGCATATCCCCGGAGCAATATGGCCTTAGTTGCTAATGCTTCTAAAAAACAAATAACAGAAACCTTAACAAAGCCATGCTGTGTCTGAGCTATAACTGAATTCTTGTCCTGCAGTGCTTCCTTAACCAGTGCCGCCATTACTTTCCCTGAAACAGAAGTTAAACTAACAGGTCTGTAATAACTTGTCACCCTTTAATCCTCCTTTGTGAATTGGGGTCACATTTGAACATCTCCAGGCCGTGAGTACTTCCCCTGAGTCCAAGGAAGCTCTCATAATTATGGTTAAGGGTTTGCTTACCTCCTTTAATATAACTAGATAGATCCCATCCACCCCAGATACCTTTTTTATGTTTATCTTTAACAATTTCTCCTCCACTGTGCTCTCAGTTATTACAGAATCATCTAGCTCACTGCCAGAGTTTAATTCACCTCTGGCATTCCCCGCCCTGAATAACTCCTTATGTGTGAATGTAGATGCAAAATTCTCAGTTAGTTTATTAGCTACCTGAGGAGGATCATCAGCATTTGAACTATCGATATCCAGTGGACCAATCTGATTCATCACTTTCCTTCTATAGAGTTTACATAAGTAAAGAACTCTTTGCTGTTTTTCTTTGCATCCTTTGCCGATGATTTCGCGTAATCTGCCTTTGCCTGCCTAACCTCCTTTGTGACTTGATTACTGACCAGCTTATATATATCATAGGCTTCTGTTTCACCCATTAATTTATATGTATCCCATGCATTTTTATTCTCTGCTACATGTCTCATTAGTTCATCTGACATCCATTTAGGCCTATACCTTGAACAATATTTCTTAGTTGGTATGAAAAGCCTATTAGCTTCCAAGATTAATTCTTTGAATGCTTCCCATTTTGAATTTGCTATTGGTAACATCATCATTTGGTCCCACCGTATAGAATTTAAATACGAAAGCAAAAACCATTCCCTTTACCCCTGATGGTAGTTACCTCTTTGAGTAAATCCCACTTCAGCACATGGTGATACTGCCACCTAGTGGTTCCTTTATCTGCAGATTCTTAATGCATGAAGAATCACTACTGATAATTAGATCAAAAGTATTACTCCTTCTAGATGAAAACAATCATCCAATAAATCCACAAAATCCTTGCTAGTGTGTGAGTGACCAACCCACAAATTCCAGCCAATATCTGTGAAATTAAAATCCCCCATTATAAGACTCTCTGATTTACTGTCCACTCTATTTCCCTGTACAGTTGTTTATTATACTCATCAGAGTTATTAAGCCTATAACACACTCTTACTCTCAATTGTGATTTCCCAATGCTTATGTCACACCAAACTGACTCGACACTGCACTGTCCAGCCATGTCGAATGGCTGTACTTCCTTGGATTTTGTGTGTTTCTTAACTAATAGCATAACCCCTCCTCCCTTTTTATCCTATCTATCCTTCCTGTACTTCTCAAATTCCATTTCTGAATTTTTTATATCTGTGTGACAGACTATTGTTGGAATCCCATACGGGAGTCACCAATGGACGATTGTAGAAGGCAAAAAAACAATAAAATAAGTATTGAATTATCAGACAAACTTTTTTTTTAAATAGAATGAGGTTAAAAGACCTATTGTGTTCATATATGAAATCTTTTTTACTAGAAACTTATTTTTGACTTTAATCTGTTCTCTCCTAATATTGGTGGATGTTAGAGCAATATGGTTGCCATATTTAAATTCAGCGACATCAAATCTACAAGAATCAACCTGAGTTTTAACAGGGAGTGAAAAGTTTTTTCCCCCTTTTGTCAACCAGTGTTTATTAAAGTTTAAAACTATATACAGTAATACATTTTGACATTAGTATTGATCTACTGCTAATATATTAACAGTAGATCAATTAGATATGCTTTTTCACTGGAGATTAAAAAATAATGAAAATTATCGAATATACTGTTTAATTTTATCTGAGAAAGAAGGAAAGTTTCATTTATTAGATAAAAAGACAGCTATTATTTAATTTAAAAAATTTGTTATAATTAAATGAAAATTCCTGAAGACTACTCCTTTGGACCTAATACTGTAAGATGGGATGAAATATCTAGAGCACCTACACTCTCTGAACAATTAGCTAGATAATTTAAAGATCATCTTAATCCGAATATTATCTCAAAAGAACAAAAACTTTCAGAAAGTTTTATAGAATTTCATGAAAAAGTTGATTGGTCTCTAATTTCTAAACGTCAAGTTCTCTCTGTAGAGTTTGTCAAGCAACACACAGAAAAATTAAACTGGGAATAATTTATTTCACATTAATTTATAACAATGGAAGAACTAGAGTTAATATTACAAAAATTTAAAAAACCGAAGAAGCCCAGGCATAGACAATTTGAATGTAAAATTATTTAAATATGGTGGCACCTTATTAAAAAATGCTACTAAAATTATTTAATATTATATGGCATAAGCACCAGATACCCAAAGATTGGGAAACAAACAGTAATCAATTTACACAAAAAATCTCCAGAAATAACCCTAACAACTACAGAGGGATAACGCTGCTTTCAACTGCTTCAAAACTATACTCTAATATACTAAAGAATAAACTTAATAAATACAGTGAACTGTTCTGCAGTCTCTCTGTTGTAGCGGGCTCTAGCTAAACAATATCCCTTGTAAGCTTCTGGCTGGGCCCAAACGCTAATATTAATATCCGGAGAAGCCTGGGTTTTACGTGATTGTTTAGCAGTAGTTATTGACAAAGATCCTGTGTCTTAAAGTCTTACTCGGATGGGCATTGTGAGCAAGCTTGCGACATCAAGGATCGCGTTGTGTTTACACTTTGGGCTCCAAAGTACTGCATTAACTATGGCTCCTCATCAATAATCCATTCAGAGAATCGTGTGTTGTCAGAGAATAATACCAGGCAGAATTAGCAAACAGAACGTAGTTTATTACACTACACAAGTTACACATACAATTACGAGAAAAATATTGATTGGGTATATAGCACGGTAGCATCAGGCTTTATACCTTTACATATCTAGGTAACTAATGTCTTAATGTCATTATGGCATATGTCAGTAAGATTTTGTGGTGCTCTTCATATGGTTTCTGGAAATCCACTATTGGCCGTTTTACATGTAATAGACAGAGCTTGTAGCACGCCAGTGGGACCTGTAAATTTAACAATTACAATTATCATGTGACATATATGGTGTCAGTTTACGCTCTCAATTAGATTCTATATGCTAAATGTAATAGCTCAAAACTTAACAAAACGTAAGGGTCTATGAGGAGAGAGGTCTGTATAAGAGAATACAAGAGTAGGGTAGGTTGGTCTTTGGGCTGTTTAGTTCGGTTTATAATTAAGCAATGAGGGTCGACTTACCAGTATTAGTCTGTATAGTTTCTGGGGCCGTAGTTCCGGGGCGGTGGTACATCATCCTCTTTATCTCCCCTCTTCTTATCTTTAGCCTCACTTTTCACACTTGTCCGTCTTCTTCCTATGAAAAACTCCATGGATTCCTTCTGGCAATGTCTACCCTCACTCCCTTTCCACTTCTTTTTTACCAGCGATCCACAACCAACGACCTGACTAACAGCAAGACAACGACAAGAAGCCCCCTTAACTCCCCTGTCTCACGTATATATCTGCCTCCCCCTTTTTTGCTTACCCCTCCTGCATTACTCTTGTTAATTTCATCGAGTAGAACAACAACTTCGGGACTGTCGATGTCAGCGATCTGTTTCAATCCAACGTTCGATTTATGGAGGTAGTAATGTCCTCACTTTATTTGGATAGGGTTGTGTCTTTAAGCTGGACAAAGGCCAGACGGACCTAAAGTTCGTCCATTTCAACATGAGGGATTTACAAAATAACAAACACTCCGCGGATGTCTGATTTAGCTTACACCAACGTGTCATTCTAAAGATGTAACTTCACTTTCTCACTCTAGAGTCACGTCCTTTTGCTGTTTTGTCAACAATGCGCCCCAGCATCTGTCCATTCCCACTATGCATCAGGCGGCCGACGGAGGGCTGACGCTCCATGGGTATGGCCCCCATTTCACGTGCGAAACCGAAAGTATTACCGCCTTCTCCCCGTGATGTAGGTGCGGTTCTACAGATACAGCACAGTGGCAATCTCTCACTGGACATACTGCAATCCGTGAAAATGTCTGCATTTTCACAGAACAATTCTTAGAAGAAGAACAATGTGGGTTCAGAAAAGGGAGAAGCACAATAGATGCTGTTTTCTCATTACAACAAATTTTGGAGAAAAGAAGAGAATTCAACCTACCAACTTTTCTGCTGTTTATTGATTTTGAAAAAGCATATGACAATGTAAACTGGGAAAAACTTGGGCTGATTCTACATGAAGAAAATATCTCAACCCAACTCCGGAAAGTGATGCAAAGCCTATATAAAAACTCAAAAGTCTGCATAAAATATTCTAATGGCCAACTATCAGACCCAGTTAACACCAATAAAGGAGTCAAATGAGGATGTGGACTATCACCAAATTTATTTAATATCTACATCAATAAAATTATTAAAGAATGGAAACAAACAATTAACAATGTAATGCAGTTGAACAACAGGAATAAAATCCAAACTATATTATATGCTGATGATCAAGTTATAATTGCAAAATCTGAAGATGAATTACAGATAGTAGCTAATGAACTGAATAAAATAGGCAAAAAGTACGAGATTAAAATCTCCACCTCAAAAACAGAATCAATGGGATTATGTGGAAAAAAGATACAAAGAGTCAGAATTGTTATTGATGACAAAATAATAGAACAATATCTGATTTCACCTATTTGGAGAATTTAATATCAAATGAAGGAAAAGACATCCATACTAAACTACAAAAATATTATAAAATGAACGGAACGATTAAACTCCACTTCGGATAAAACAAATGACAACTGAAACAAAATTATGATTGCACAACATGTGAGACTTGTGTCATAAATAAGAAAGATGCACACAAACTAGAAGCAGCACAAATAAGATTTTTAAGGCCATTATTAGGCTTTACAAGACTAGACCACCAAAGAAATTTAGATATTCATGAGAAATTAAAAGTAGATAACATAGTAAATGACATAAAATGGATCAGCCACATAGAAAGAATGAACCCCGACCGGATCCCAAAATTAGCCTTTATAACTACAAACCTACAGGCAAGAGAGATGTGGGTCGACCAAGACAACGATGCCGAGATCAAGACCACCTCTAAGAGCTACAGTGGAACAGGTCTTAAAAGACCTAAGCCGGACTGAGTTCATGATGATGATGATAATTTATTTCACAATGTGATAAGTTTATTAAGGAATTCAGTGAGAAATTAAACATGAAAAAAGTATCTATTTCAAAAACTTAGTAGTACTTTTATTCTTAAATTTGCTGGTGAATGAGATAAGCAAATTATAACTAAATCAAGAGTAAGCAGAAGTAGTATAGAACACTTATTAGATCAGTTGGACTTTAAACAGCAAAGTACTGATCTCTAAGTGAAGAGTTTATTAATACACATAAAATGAAAATTAACTATGATGTGTTTTTAAATTGTTCATTAAACAATAAATTCATAAATGAACATTATAAAAGATTAGTTCTAAGTAAGACTAAATGCAACTGGGCATACTATTTTTAAGAGTTATAATTATCTATATAATATAGGTGTAAAAACACCATAGACAACTCTTAAAGGAAAAAAAAACTATGATGGTAGTGTAAAAGGCATCATTTCAATTGCATTTCAACTGAGCACAATATGAGATGCAGTTGAAATGATGCCTTTTACACTACTGTAGTAGTTACACTACTGTAAGAGTTGTCTGTGGTGTTTTAACACCTATATTATATAAAAGATTAATTCTATGCTCAAAAAATTGCATCATTCGCAAAATTCAAAATTGAATTTCTGTGAAATTTGGCAATATAGCATTACCGTATTGCATCATCCATCACTAGCAAGCTCTCTTAGATGATATCACGTGCCATACTAATTGCATCACCCTAGAGGCAGTATAAATACAGTGCACGTACCACAAGCTCAGTATTCTGTGCTATTTCAATGACTAAGTTTTTATAATTAACACCATGTAGCAAAAGTGTTGCTGCTGCATTGAAATGTAGAGAATAGCTAAAAGGATTCACTGTAATCAGTCAGCAGTGGTACATTTATTACAAAAATTATCAGAAGCTGGCATTCTAAACAGAAAGGGAATGGACTTCCATGAATATCTGCTGCAGCACAGGAAAGATTTCTAGTCTGTCTGTGTATCCAAAACAGAAGATCCTCATTTACAGATCTCTAAACAGCATAGAAGTTAGTATTAGTAATGGTCATAAGGTGCAAGGAAGCCTAAGGCTTATGCTGCACCATCCAAAAAGAAAAAAAAGTAAAATAGTATATAAAATAAATAATTAATGAATCTTCTTCTTCAAGAGGAGTGTTTCCATTTACAATGAGTTTCCTCAGCCTACAAGTTATTTCTTGTTAGGAATTTTTTCCCGCCATAAAGTGCGGTTCAAGGTGTCTTGGTCGGTTAAGCCTTGGGCTGTCATGCACTCCCGTACTCCATCCATCCATGTCCTCCTAGGTCTTCCTCTTCTCCTTCTTCCAGGAGGTATCCATTCCAGGATAGCCTTTGGATATCTGTTTTCTTGCATCCGTTTTACATGTCCATACCATGTTAGATGCTTTTCTTTGATGGCGTCAATAATAGTCCTTTTCACTTCCATTTTTTCCCTTATGTCTTCATTCCGTTTTTCTGTCTCTTCCAGAAGTTCCTGCTGAGTGTCTCCAAAAATCCATTTCTGTGGAGAGCAATTTGTTTTCCGCTCGCCTATTCAATGTCCAGGTTTCCACTCCATACAATAGAAGACTTTGTACAAGCGTTTGAAATATAAGTTTCTTTGTTTTATTTAGGATATTTTTCTTTACAGAACAGAGTTTACCATGCTGATTGCCTTTCTGCTGTCTGCAATTCTCTTATTGATCTCTGCTTGGGATGATCCATCAGTTTATAAGGTTGATCCCAAATATTTGAATTTATTGACTTGTTTGATTTTAAAACCTGCAATATTTAGAACGTGTCCTGGCCCTGAAGACAACATTTCAGTCTTGCTAAAATAGTTTTTTAGACCCCATTGTTTATATTCCTCAAACAATTGACGACATGCATACTCTGCATCTTCTAAGTCTTGTGCTATCACCACCTGATCATCTGCAAAAAGTAAATTGTGAATATAGGTTTTCTTATTAATAGGCAATCCCATTTTATTACATTTTTTTGACCAGGATCTTAGGCAGATGTCTATAAATTTTGAAAAGTGTTAGTGACATGCAACAACCTTGTAATAAGCCTTTTGAAGTGTGGAATTTAGGTGACAAATCCCACTTTAATTCTGCATCTATTATTCCTGTGAATTGCCTTAATATTGTTAATCAGTTGTCCATCAATATTTGCCCCTTTCAGTGCTTCCCATAAGAGTTTTCTTGGAACACTGTCATATGCCTTTTCAAGGTCAATGAAAATCATAAAGATTTTTTTTCCCTTTTGATTGGCATTTTTCAAGGATCTGTCGAACTGTTGAGATATGATCTATACATGACCTCCCATCTGAAAAACCACTTTGTTCTTCTGATACCTCGATTTGGGCTTCTAAATGGTTCCTGATCTATTTTCCAAGGATCTTTAACAGCGGGTTCAGGACGCATATTCCTCTGTAATTTGAACAGCTTTTCTGATCGCCCTTCTTAGGAATTGATGTAATATATCCTGTTATCATTTCTTTCAGTATTTCTTCTCCTCTCAGTATACTATTTAACAGTTTTTGTATCAGAACAGCCACTCCTCTTCCTCCATATTTCAGAAGTTCCATGCAAACCCCTCCAGGTCCAGGTAATTTGCCATTCCTTCCTTCTTTTAGCAGGAGTTCCACTTCCCTAACAGAAACTTTTAAGCCTGAGTCTTCTACACCAAAATCCTCCATCGTCTTGAACTCTTCCTGGTCTTCTTTTAAAAGTCCTTCATAGTACTCTGTCCAGTCTTTCAAAGGTATTAATTGCAAATCAATGTTGTGTTTATTCTGTTTTCTCAAGTCTTTAAGGACCTTCCACGATTCCGCTGATTGCTTGAAGCCCAATTTGCTATTAATGGTTGCACATTTCCTTTCCCATTCTTCATTTTTCGCTTCTACTACCAACCGATTGGCTATTTTCTGTTTTTTCAACATAAATGTTCCTATATGCATCATTCCTATCATCCAGCCATTTCTGATATGCAAGTTTCTTTTCCTCTACAGCAGCTCTTACTTTCTCTGTAATCCAGCTCTTTTTTGGTCCTTGGCTCTTCTTTTTGCCTAGGATTTCATGAGCTATTTTTTTTAACAGTATTTTTTAAATATTCATAGATTTCTTCAGTATTACCTTTTATCTCTATGTTAATTGCAGCCTCTGGGTGAAGTTGTTTCTAATGCTGTCGTCCTGGAGTAGGTTAACCTTAAATTGATCCACTTGTAGCATTTCTCCTTCTCTACATTGTTGGTTGTCCACACATATTTTCTTAATCCTGTTCCACCTCAGTGTTGTTTTAACAAGAAAATGGTCAGATCCACATTAATAAATAATAAAAGAAAAGGAAATACACAACTTATGCAATTCCCTCCTCTTCCTGTAGGTAATTTGAATTTCCCAAAATTGTCAGTCTCAACCACCCATGTAGGCAACTTATTCCAGTAATTTATAACTCTTGCAGTTTAACTTTCTGTCTTATTTTGACAACCCTCTCTAACTGCTTCATTGTCTGGCTCATTAGTTTGATAGGTCTATAGTTGTTGCAGTCTTGTATGTCTCCTTTCCTTTTATATATCGGTACTATGACTCTCCCTCCAAGCATCTGGTACCTTGGCTTCTCATTATTCATTAGTCTCGTCATAAATTTGACTCCTCTCTGTTCTAACCCCTTGAAAATTTCAATGGTATCACGTCAGGACCTGCTGCCTTCCCTGATTTCATACTATGAAATGTTAACAGAACTTCTTCCTCTATATTCTCAACATCCTCATGACCATCTAGTTTCTGTTCTTCTCCAGTGACTGTTTCACTATTCACTCTTCAAAAAACTCTTTACATCTCCTGTTTACATCTTCTGTTTTTGTAAGAAACTTACCAGTCTGATCTTTTACTGCTCTTATCGCTCTTATATCCCGCTGTTTGCTGAATTATGTTCTGGCCATCTTAAATATCTTCAATTCCCCTTCAGTGTTCATGCTATTATACCATCCTTCCACAGCTCTGTCGTGGCTTTAGCTACTGCCTGTTTAGCTTGTCTTTTCTTTTCCCTGTACTTGTTCTTGTTTGCATCAGTTTTGTCTCTCTGCCATTCTTTAAAAGCTGTTGTCTTGTCCTTCAATGCCTTCTGAACCTCTTCACTCCACCACCAAGTTTCTCTATGCATTTTCTTTCCTCCTTTGGTGTTCCCTAGATATTCTTTTCCTCCCTTCATAATCTCTATCTGGACCTTGTTTGATATTTGGTCCACAGTTTGAATCCTTTTCAATTTCTCTGAAAGCCTGTAGGAGCAGCTCCTGCAGTCTCAGTTTAGGCTCATATTCTTGTAGCCTAAACCATTTGATGCGCTCTTCAAACTTCTTATGATAGCCTTGGCAAGTTCCTTCAATGATCACATACCAGAAGCCTGTATTGATTGAGTAAGCTTTCTCCTGGGATGTCAAGTGCCAATAAGAAAACAGTGCCAAGACTGTGCAGTCTTGGCACTGTTTCTTATTTTTGGCTCTCAAAATCGACCTGGGTGTATAGTGGCATATGGCACTGTTTCTTATTTTTGGCTTTCAAAATCATGTAATCTACCTGGGTAAAGTGTGTTTAGGGTCAAGCGGCACCAGGGGTTTCCCCCCATCTCTGCGTGGTTTACATTGTGGGTGAACCAGTTGACTGGAAAAGCCAGAGATTTAAAAGTGTATGGACTTTGTATATGTGTGATGCCTTGTACTGTTGTTCATCTGGTCATTTAGCCGCCAGACCCCTACTGAGGCCCGACGTTGTCTCACTTTTGCCCCCGTGGAGGCAGACCAGGTACTCACTAGTATATAGTTCACTCTGGCAGGTCCTGCCACCTAATTTCCTGAGATTTCAGTGGCTAGGACCTAAAAAAAAAAAAAAAAAAAAAAAAAAATCACGTACGCATCGCGGGAAGCGCTAGGAGAAGTCCAAAATGTTGGACAAAATTAATTTAGTCTACCTGGGTACTATACCCACCACTGTGGTATATAATAAGGTGGTGTTCTCTCTTCTTGTACTGGGTATTAGCTATCCACAATATATGAGCCATAGCCATGTCCAGAATCCTTTCTCCATCTGCATTGTGCTCATCCCATCCAAAGCTGTCATTGCACTCCAGGATTTCCTTGGGTTCTCTGGCCCACATGTCCATTGAGGTCTGCTACTATGATTATTCCTTCCTTGTCAGGCATGCTGTTGATCACCTCCTTCAGGTCTCGGTGACTGCTTGTGTCAGCTGAGAGTGGAATTTTTGAGATTTCATTATCAGCTTCTGGGCCCAGGGCTATTTTCACCATCTCTTTACAATCCAGCATTAACAAAGCTTCAGCTATTGTGTGTGGCTTCTTGGCCTTTACGATAAGTTCGACTAGCTTTCTGTACTTTTTCTGAAATACGTACCGATGAAGTCATGAATGTTGGCTGTTTTTTTGTTTTGTTTCAACAACCGTCAAAAATAATTGATATCTTTGCACGCCAAAGAAGAATGTTTTGTAGAGAAATGTCGTTTCGGTTTACTGGGAAACATAGCATGAGTGCTTAGTTTTTCTCTGCACACAAGACATTTGAGGGTTGAGCATGTTTTATCACCACACCAGAAAAATCCAGAAGACATAATTATCACTACTGTCTGCACACTAATTTTTGTTTCTTTTTTTTGGGCTCGGCACTTTCAGTACTTGCACTCTTGGACAGAATACTCCTTAACAGGAACTTGTCCTTTGTTAAAAAAAAGGAAATCAACAATGTTATGGCTTGCAATCACAGTTTAATGACTAGTTCAAAGTGCAGCTGTGAGGAGATTGAAAGTAATAGATATGGGACCAGTACTCTTCGAACAGAGGGAGGGACACATCTATCTCTTTAAAATATTGTCTTATAACAAAGGGTGGGTGTACCAGTATGGGAACAAAATAATCAAGTTGAAGTAGCGCGGACAAACAGAGACAAATATCAAAAGAAACTAATAAAAGAAGGGGGTGTTTTGCTAATCCTTACACTTTTAAGGAACAGCACAGAAGCATCTAACTTTAGCAGGTGGCATCTTATTGGAGTCAGTGCAGCGATAAAACGAGAAATATTGGAAGGGCAAACACACAAATAACTTTGGAAAGCGAATGTTCGAAACCCGTGCGAAAAATAATTTACCATCCTGCACGTACAACATTGTGTTTCAGTAAAAATGACATATTGTGAAAAATAATAATGAGTAACATTACAAACATATATAAAAACTATAATTGGAAGTAAATAATGTACAGTTAATTTCTTACAATACGTAAAAGTTCTCAGTTGTCAATTTCTAATCATAATACGTATAGTATTATTTATAGATATCAGCAAAGTTCGCGGCACACCTGTCATCTTGTGGCTGCAGAGTAGCGTGCCATGGCACAGCGGGTGTGGAACACTGGTCTAGATGATCCTGCAGTCCTTCTTTAACCAGTGCCTCCATTAATTTCCCTGGAAGAGAAGTTAAACTAACAGGTCTGCAGTTACTCATGCCACCCTTTGCAAATTGGGGTCACATTTGCACATCTTCACTCAATGAGGGACCTCCCTTGAGTCCGAAGAAGCTCTCATAATTATAGCTAAAGGTTTGCTTACTTCCTTTGCTGCCTCCTTTAATATAACTGGGTAGATCCCATCCATCCCAGGTGTCTTTCTTATGTTTAATTTCAACAATTTCTCCTCCACTTTGCTCTCAGTTATTACAAAATCATTTAGCTCCCTGCCAGAGTTTGATAAACTTCTAGCATTCCCCTCACTGAATAACTCTTCATGTACGAATGTAGCTACAAAATACTCATTTAGTTTGTCAGCTACCTGAGCAGGATCATCAACAGTCGAACCATCGATATATCAAGTGGACCAATATGATTCATCCCCTTCCTTCTACAGTTTACATAAGAAAAGAACTCTTTGCTGATTTTCTTTGCATCTTTTGGCAAAGATTTCTCGTAATCTGCCTTTCATCCATTGTGACTTGATTACAGACCAGCGTATATCTACCAAATGCTTTTGTGTCACCTAATAATTTATATGCATCTGATGCATTTTTGTTCTCTGCCACAGGTCTCATTTTTTCATCTGACATCCATTTAGGCCTAAATCTTGAACAATATTACTTAGTTGGTATGAAAAGCCTAGTAGCTTCCAAGATAAATTCTTTGAATATTTCCCATTTAGAATTTGCTGTTGGTAACATCATCAGTTGGTCCCACTGTATAAAATTTAAAAACTATCTCCGACCACCGTAGTTACTTTTATGAAAGCAAAAATCCTTCCCTTTACCCCTGATGGTAGTTACACCTTTGAGTATATCACACACCAGAAGACTGTGATCACTGCCACCTAGTACTAGTATAGTTCCAGAGTATTACTCCCTCTGGTTGCCTCTCAAACATGCTGCTGGTGTAGAAAACAATCATCCATTGAATCCACAAAAGCCTTGCTAGTGTGCGAGTGACAAACCCACTTCCCAGATATTGACTGGAAGTTCCAGTCAATATCTGGGAAGTTAAAATCCTGCATTATAAGACATTCTGATTTTCTGGCCCACTCTATTACTCTTTACAGTTGTTCATTATACTCATCAGAGTCATTAGGCCTATAACAGACTCCTACTCTCAATCTTGCTTTCCCAGTGCTTACGTCACACCAAACTGACTCAACATTGCACATCCACCAGTGACACAACTTTGAACGTCCACCTAAGTCTAGTGGATGCACTTCCTTAAATTTTCTGTTTCTTAACTAACAGCATAACACCTCATTTCCTATCCTGTCTATCCTTTCTGTACACATTGTACTACCCAAATTTCAGCTCTGCATTCCTTATATAAGTGTAGCATTAGCATTAGTAGAGGCATTCGATGCAAGAAAGCAAGCTTATGCAGCATCAGCCAAAAAAAATAAAGTAAAATAAATAAATAGAAAATAACCACTTCCACTTCACCCCTCTGTTCATTCGAAATACCTGTCCAGCTGAGCCTTAAACTTATTTAGGCTATCAACTTCCACGACAAGGGATGGAAGTCTGTTCCACCAACCAACCACCCGTTGGCTAAAGGCAAATTTCCTCATGTGTATCCTACATCTGTCTTTTTCTCAATTTGAATTTATGCCCTCTCAGGTGATTATTCTGAGCGAGAGGAAGAATCCCATCAGCATTGAGCATGCTCAAACAATTCAAGGCTTTGTACACCTCAATCAGATCACCTCGCTGGTGCCTAGGCTCCAGACACTGTAATTTGCAAAATGTGAGCCTTTCTTCATAAGAGCACCCCCTTTGTTCCACTCACTAATCTTGTTGCCCTTCTCTGTACTCGTTCCAGCATCTCTACATCCTTCTTGAAATGAGGCCTCCAGACCTGTATACAGTACTCTAGGTGCGGTCTGACCATTGCCTTATACAAGGGAATAATCACCTCCTTATCCCTGCTAGAAAAATTCCTATATATCATTGACAATACACCATGAGCTACTCTTGCAGCCCGTCTGCACTGCTCAGAAAACTTCATATCTAAATGCACAACCACCCCCAGATCCCTTTCATTCTCTACCACTGTCAGTGTAGTACCACAGAGTTTATATGTTGCTCTGGGGTTGCTGTTTCCCATATGTAGTACTTTACACTTGTCAATGTTAAACTTCATTTGCCACCTCTCAGCCCATCTGCTCAACCTTTCCAGATCCTGTTGCATTAGCATAGTGTCAGTAGTGTCCTTGACAACCCTGCCAACCTTTGTATCGTCTGCAAACTTGGACATTAAGCTTGATATACCATCATCAATATCATTTATAAATACAGAAAACAATAATGGACCCAATACTGAACCCCGAGGGACTCCACTAATAACATTAGTCCATGATGAGCAGTGTCCATTGATTACCACTCTCTGTCTTCTCCCCCTCAACCACCCCTTTATCCATAGCAGCAATTTGCCTCCAATGCCACACTGCTCCAATTTGTGCAGCAGTCTTCCATGTGCAACAGTATCAAAAGCCTTTCTAAGATCCAAGTATATAATATCAAAGTTATTCCCTGCATCCAATTCTTTTGTGACTGCGTCATAGTATCCAATCAAATTGGTCAGGCAAGACTTCCCCTTAACAAAACCATGCTGTGTCCGAGCTATAACTGAAGTCTTGTCTAGATGATCCTGCAGTGCTTCTTTAACCAGTGCCTCCATTAATTTTCCGGGAACAGAAGTTAAACTCACAGGTTTATAATTACTTGTGTCAGCCTTTGATCCTCCTTTGTGAATTGGGGTCACATTTGCACATATCCAGTCCATGGGTACCTCCCCTGAGTCCAAGGAAGCTGTCATAATTATGGCTAAGGGTTTGCTTACTTCCTTTGCTGCCTCCTTTAATATAACTGGATAGATCCCATCCACCCCAGGTGCCTTTCTTGTGTTTATCTTCAACAATTTCTCCTCCACTTTACTCTCAGTTATTACAAGATTATCAAGCTTACTGCCAGAGTTGAATACACCTCTGGCATTCCCCTCGCTGAATAACTCCTCATGTGTGAATGTCAATCCAAAATATTCATTTAGTTTGTTAGCTACCTGAGCAGGATCATCAACAGTTGACCCATCGATATCAAGTGGACGAATCTGATTCATCTCCTTCCGTCTAGAGTTTACATAAGTAAAGAACTTTTTGCTGTTTTTCTTTGCATCCCTTGCCAAGGATTTCTCGTAATCTGCCTTCGTCTGCCTAACCTCCTTTGTAACTTGGTTACAGATCAACTTGTATCTATCATAGGCTTCTGTGTCATGTGTTAATTTGTATGTATCCCATGCATTTTTCTTCTCTGCCATATGTCTCATTAGTTCATCTGACATCCATTTAGGCCTAAACCTTGAACAATATTTCTTAGTTGGTATGTAAAGACTAGTAGCTTCCAAGATAAGTTCTTTGAATGCTTCCCATTTTGAATTTGCTGTTGGTAACATCATCAGTTGATCCCACTGTATAGAATTTAAATACTGTCTCAGTCCATCGTAGTCGCCTTTACGTAAGCAATACCCCTTTCCTTTACCCCTAATGGTAGTTACCTCTTTGAGTAAATCCCACTTCAGAACACTGTGATCACTGCAACCTAGTGGTTCATTTATCTGCAGATTCTTTATGCATGGAGAATCACTACTGATAATCAAATCAAGAGTATTACTCCCTCTAGTTGCCTCCCGAACATGCTGATGTAGAAAACAATCATCCAATAAATCCACAAAAGCCTTGCTAGTGTGTGAGTGACCAGCCCCTAAATTCCAGTCAATATCTGGGAAATTAAAATCCCCCATTATAAGACTCCCTGATTTACTGGCCCACTCTATTTCTCTATACAGTTTCTTATTATACTCATCAGAGTCATTAGACCTATAGCACACTCCTACTCTCAGTTTTGATCTCCCAATGCTTATGTCACACCAAACTGACTCGACACTGCCCTGTCCGGCGATGTCGACTGGCTTCACTTCCTTGGATTTTATGTGTTTCTTAACTAATAGCATAACCCCTCCTCCCTTCCTATCCTGTCTATCCTTTCTGTAGACCAAATTCCAGTTCTGCATTCCTTATATCTGTGTGACACCACGTCTCTGAAATCCCAACAATATCTGCCTTTGATGTTTTGAGCAATACCTCAAATTCATCAAATTTATTTACTAAACTCCTAGCATTGGTGTACATGCAAGTATACATGCACCTGCTCTTCCTCTTAGCCACCCTAACACAACCCATGTGTTTACTTGTACCCCCATGATTCCCAGCAGTCTCTGAAATATCCTGCATCTTATTTTCCAGGCTGCTGCTCATTCCAATAGAAGCAGTGCAGGAATCACTTTCTCCTCTGCCAGTGGCTACTGTTAATCTATTAGTCCTTGTGTCCCCCCAATCTAGCAGTTTTCCGACCCACCTAACACTGCCTCAATAGCAGCAGCAAACATTCTTGCACCCTTTCTATTTAAGTGTATCCCATCCCTGTAGAAGCAGTCTCTCCTCTTAACAAGTACAGACCAGGCTGAAAAAAATTCTACCCCTTGAGCCCCGCACAGTCTTTACAGGGCCGAATTGATCGACAGGGCTCTCATCATATACTCCCTCCTATCGTGTCTGGGCAGAATTGCAGACACTTTCAAATTCAACCCTAATTCACGGCTTTTTTTCATCAGTGACCTGTACTTGTTAAGTAATTCTGCTGGTCTCCTACTCTTAATATCATTAGTGCCAACGTGTACAACTATATCACCTTTTGTGCCCTTAAAAGATGATATCCACTCTACAACGTCATCAACCTTTGCCCCTGGCAAACATACCCTGCTCCAGTTCCACCTATCCTTTTTACAAAGCATGTTTCCCGTTTCCCTGACAATAGAGTCACCAACGACTACTAGTTCCTTTGGGACCAGCACATTCTGCCTTGGGGGTTGCCGCTGTGTTGCGCGATGACCAAGTGCAAGCTCTGGCATTGGTGTGGGCAGCTGAGAGCTTGATGGGCCCCTCACTTGTAATCCTTCTAGGGCATCCACCCTGTCCTTCAAGCTCTCATATAGCCCATATTACAGCTTGAAGCCCATGGGACATCACAGCTCTGATATCCCAACAATATCTGCCTTTGATGTTTTGACCAGCCCCTCAAATTCATCAAATCTGTTTACTGAATTCCTTGCATTGGTGTACATGCAAGTTTATTTTTTTTTACATGCACGTGTTCCTATTCTTAGTTGCACTAACATAGCCTATGTATTTACTTGTTCCACAATGACTTCAAGTAGTCAATGAAATCCCTAGCACCTTGTTTTCCAGGCTGCTACGCCTTCCAATAGAGGCAGTGAGAATCAGTTTCACCTCTGCCAGTCGTTAATCTATTAGTTTAGATTAATCTATTAATCTATTAATCTGTTTATTCTCACAAGCTAGCAGCTTTCTGACTCATCTAACACTGCCTCGATAGCATCAGCAAATATTCTTGCACCCTTTTTATTTAAGTGTACCCCCTCCCTGTAGAAGCAGTCTCTTCTGTTAGTAAGCACAGACCATGCTGAGAAAAATTCTACCCCATGAGCCTTGTGCAATCTCTGCAGGGCAGAACTGATTGACAAGGCTCTCATCATATACTCCCTCCTGTCGTGTCTGGGCAGAATTGCAGACACTTTCAAATTCAATCCTAACTTGCACGTTTTTTAAACATTGACCTGTACTTGTTAAGTAATTCCACAGTTCTCCTACTCTTAATGTCATTAATCACATAGCAGATAAGATCTGGAAATTTTTTGGAATGATTGCAAAAAGTGTCCCTTTTGTATGCTTTGTACTCCCTATGTTCAAACTCTGCATCCCTTACGTCTTAATGATGCTATGTCTTCAATATCCCAACAATGTCTTCATTTGATGACTTGATTAGTACTTCAAATTGATCAAATTTATTTACAGTACTCCTAGTATTAATGTATGTGCAAGTGTATACATACCTGTTCTTATGCTTAGTTATCCTAACACAGCCTGTGTATTTACTTATTCCATAATGGCCCACAGTAGGGCTTGAAATGCCCAATACCTTGCTTTTTGGGCTGCTGCTTGTTCCAGTAGAAGCAGTGTAAGAATCACTTCTGATTTCATCTCTAGTTAATATATTAGTCTGTGTAACTTCCCCCCAAGCTAGCAGTTTTCCTGCCCACCTAATATGCCTTGATAGCATCAGCAGATATCTTTGTGCCCCTTCTATTTATGTATATCCCATTCCTATTAAAATGCTGTCTCCTGTTAATAAGCACAGACTATGTTGAGAAAAATTCTATCCTGTGAGCCTTGCACAGTCTTCCCAGGGCTTATTCGATTGACAAGGCTCTCAACGTGTACTCCCTCCTACCACGTCTGAACAGAATTGGAGACACTTCCAAATTTAATCCTAACTCATGACTTTCTCCCAGTGGTGCTCTGTAACGAGGACTGTTAAGTAAGCCCTCATCTCCTTTTCCTAATATCATTTGTGCCAATGTTTACAACAATATCACATTTTGTGCTTTTAAAGATGTCTACTCTATGCCATCTACTTTGCCCATCCAGACATATCTTGCATATTAATTTAATATACAATGTGTGCATATCAAATTGAATATATTTACCTCCCTTATTCTAATCTTCACTCTATCAGATCACCACAATTTATCACTGCAACCTGACAGTATCTGCAGATAAATAGGCAAAGAGATCCTGCACTTTAGAATGCTTATTTACCTACTGATGAAGGGAGAGTAATTAGTGAAGCAGCCCATCTTGGCAGTGTCATCATTATAAATAAATAGTTGTATACTTCTCTTTATGGACTAGTTCTCTATTTGAAGTGCAGATATCAGGAATTTTGTATTGCAATATGAGATTCATAATGCTTTTATAGTAGACTTATTTGTGTTTTTATAATATGCACATTGACACCTTTGAAGAAAGTGACATCAGTACACACTGAGAGGTACTATCTGGAAAATGACATGTTGTTCTTGGTGACACTTCTCACATGAATCCACTGCAATTACACCTGTTACAATTTTCATGATAAAAACTGTCATATTTTTTAAAAGTTTTTAACAAATGTGACAAATTATTGCAATAAAATGTAAAATTTTAAAAAACTTTTGCATTTTTATTGCTTTAATTGAAAAAATTCACTTTTGGCTTTTGTACCTTTTTTCAAGAAGATGCAATGTATGATGCATTTACATTTGCATTGCGTGACGTTAAGCTGAATAGGTGAAAAGGTCCCGTGTCCGATACAGGTAAGTTCAAAACTACTTTTTTCATAAACAAGAGCCAATCTGCCATTTTAAGCAATATTTCTGTGCTTACCACCCCACAATCTATAAAGTAAACCCAATTTCATGCCTGTAACAAGATATGACCCAAAATTTGTTGTTCAGTGTTATTTTCAATAGTTTACCTCCAACCATTATATTGTTACAAACTATTGGAGTATGCAAATATTTAACCATTATAGTTCAGCCTCATAAGTATTCCTTAACCTGTTGTGGTGATCTGTTTTACAATGTGATATATTTTGTGAGATGCTTGGTGGAGAAATTTATACTGAGAAATATTTATAACTGCCTGTAAAGGTTTATAGAATGGGATGACCCAACCTTGTACTCATGCCAGATAATGAAGTGATCGCACTCTCTGCTTATACTTATTTGATATGTTGCAGTTAACAGCGACAAGAGGTTTGTTGTAATAATGATTGTATTATATATTATTAAATGCCTTTTTCAGGTTCCATTTGAAAAATCACCCCCCTTAACTTCAGATGTACTACAAGCACAAAATCATGATCATGCATATTCATTGGATTCTTCAATTGCATCACTGTTTGGGAATAAAGAGTCTCCAGCTGCATTTGGGAAAATGAAAGAAAAGTCCAATGTTGATGCCGAATATATTCGGAAAATTGTGCAAGAAGTATTTAAGCAAGAGCTATCAGCCTTACATTATCAAAAAAAAATTTCTGACATTAAACAGGTAATTATTCTGCTTCAGAATTGTGCTTTAATGCAGTTTACTTATTGTGTTTTACATACAGTATGTAGCCTTTCTCCTTTCATTTACAAAGATTTAATTATATATATTTTTTTATTTTCTTTGTTGAATCATCTTTTAATTTTATAAAATTGTACAGTTTTTGCTGTGTATCTGTCCAGAACTAAAATGTATTTTTCAGCATTTCATCAGTTTGAAATCAGGGACCATCTTAAGTTTGCCCACTGAATATCTAATGCATAATGCTTTAGATATTCACATTAGATTATCTAATGTGAATATCTAAAGTTAATTATCTAAACACATTAGATTTTATTGTATTACTGTACAAATAAAAACAAAAAATCAGTGACATTTATTGGTTCAGGAACAAGTTTATTTCTATTGTTGCTTTCACGACTTTGAACCTGCCTAGATAAATGTACTGCTTTCTTGACATCCATACCGGAAACCATGTTGTATGCATAATTGAGCAATACATACAGCTGTAGCACAAAAATAGGACAGGGATGGGATACTCATGTTGAAACCTTTATCCAGTGATTTCTAATAATGGGGTAATCTCTTTCTTAAAGAGATTACATCTTTCTTAAAGAGATTACCCCATTATTATTACTAGAAATTAAGATTTAATCCTTTAAGAAAAATCTTAGTCATATTAAAAACTGAAAGTTTAAGAAATCCCAGAATACTTATAATTGACCATCCTCTCCTTTGAATAAATATGATCAAAGGTATACATCAGTAATTTTAAACAAAGCAAAACATTTATTTTCTAGTAAAATAAGTTATATTAATTCTCAAATGAAACTTATTTTTAGGAACATATCACCCACCTCGAGGCTGTAATTATATCTTTCATTTTATCTCCTTATATTTAGAAATCACTGGGTGTAAACGATTATTTAATTATGCATTGGTTTGCTTAAACAAATAATCATTTCTTTTCTTTTTGAAGTGTAACTTAAGTAAATTTGATTTTGTTATTAATTTTTTAAAAACTTTTTTTGAAAGATGTTGCAAATTCAAAAAACTTGGTTTTAGGAAAAGTGGATTAGGATTCTGCAACAACTGAACATATGATGGTCGTAAATCCTTAAGATTTTTTGTCTACAAAAAATACTATAATATGGTAATATATTATAAAAAGCAGTGTATTTTAACACTTAACCTTTAATTCTCGGAGAACGATAGTATGCTGTGCAGACGTACATTTTTGCCGCTCCTGGAACAGAGAAGTTTTTTCTGATTTATTTTCTGTTCTATTAGCTTAAATTGGCATATTAACTTATTTTCTAGAGTAGTTTTATATTCTTATTTACGATACTTAGATTAAAGTAACTTAGATAGAGATTTTGTAGGTATTACTTAGTATCGGAAAGGGTATCAAATCCACGTGTTTACTGTTCGTAATTGCCGCCATTGTAACGCGATACAAAATATCTCGAAATAGATAGCATAAGCTTAATATAGTATAGTATAGTACATAATATTGTCATTAATCAGATAATTAATCTTGTTGAACTTCATTGTCAATTAAATTGTACTTTTAATTATACATATAACGACTTGGATTACGTAACATAAAAATTAGTAAAAAATAAATAATTAATACTTAACTTGATACGGAAGTTATATAAAGGGATTTCGTAGATAACACTCAATACTGAGACATAAATATAGCGTTCTAACTGTGTTGAGATATAAGTTTAAGGTTTTAATTTTGTACTGAAATTGAAATTTTATTAAAATTAAATCAAAATCATGACTCTGAACAGAGCAGCAAAGCAAAAGGCTCAAGCTAATAGGATTGCTGTGGCTCAGGTGAGAACTGAGGGCGGCAGTTGCCCTCTGAATCACAGCCTATTAAAATGCACTACTTGCTTGATGTTTGTGGAGCAGTCAGGTACAGGACATGATACTGCCATGGGGGATGTCTTTGTGTGTGCGCGATGCAAGGAGTGTAAGGAAATCAGGCGACAACTCAGCATTGTTATGGGCCTATATGAGAGCTTGAAGGACAGGGTGGATGCCCTCGAAGGATTAAAAGTGATTAAAAGAGAAGAAAAATGCATGGGATACATACAAATTAACACATGACACAGAAGCCTATGATAGATACAAGTTGATCTGTAACCAAGTTACAAAGGAGGTTAGGCAGGCGAAGGCAGATTACGAAAAATCTTTGGCAAGGGATGCAAAGAAAAACAGCAAAGAGTTCTTTACTTATGTAAACTCTAGAAGGAAGGGGATGAATCAGATTGGTCCACTTGATATCGATGGGTCAACTGTTGATGATCCTGCTCAGGTACCTAACAAACTGAATGAATATTTTGCATCGACATTCACACATGAGGAGTTATTCAGCGAGGGGAATGCCAGAGGTGTATTCAAAGCTGGCAGTAAGCTAGAGAAGCTTGTAATAACTGAGAGTAAAGTGGAGGAGAAATTGTTGAAGATAAATACAAGAAAGGCACCTAGGGTGGATGGGATCTATCCAGTTATATTAAAGGAGGCAGCAAAGGAAGTAAGCAAACCCTTATCTATAATTATGACAGCTTCCTTGGACTCAGGGGAAGTACCCATGGACTGGAGATGTGCAAATGTGACCCCAATTCACAAAGGAGGATCAGAGGGCGACACAAGTAATTATAGACCTGTTAGTTTAACTTCTGTTCCTGGAAAATTAATGGAGGCACTGGTTAAAGAAGCACTGCAGGATCATCTAGACAAGACTTCAGTTATGGCTCAGACACAGCAGGGTTTTGTTAAGGGGAAGTCTTGCCTGACCAATTTGATTGGATACTATGATGCAGTCACAAAAGAACTGGATGCAGGGAATAACTTTGATATTATTTACTTGGATCTTAGAAAGGCTTTTGATACTGTTGCACATGGAAGACTGCTGCACAAATTGGAGCAGTGTGGCATTGGAGGCAAATTGCTGCTATGGATAAAGGGGTGGTTGAGGGGGAGAAGACAGAGAGTGGTAATCAATGGACACTGCTCATCGTGGACTAATGGTATTAGTGTGGAGTCCCTCAGGGCTCAGTATTGGGTCCATTATTGTTTTCTGTATTTATAAATGATATTGATGATGGTATATCAAGCTTAATGTCCAAGTTTTCAGACGATACGGAGGTTGGCAGGGTTGTCAAGGACACTACTGACACTATGCTACTGCAACAGGATCTGGAAAGGTTGAGCAGATGGGCTGAGAGGTGGCAAATGAAGTTTAACAAATGTAAAGTACTACATATGGGAAACAGCAACCCCAGAGCAACGTATCAACTCTGTGGTACTACACTGACAGTGGTAGAGAATGAAAGGGACCTGGGGGTGGTTGTGCATTCAGATATGAAGTTTTCTGAGCAGTGCAGACGGGCTGCAAGAGTAGCTCATGGTGTATTGTCAATGATATATAGGAATTTTTCTAGCAGGGATAAGGAGGCGATTATTCCCTTGTATAAGGCAATGGTCAGACCGCACCTAGATTACTGTATACAGGTCTGGAGGCCTCATTTCAAGAAGGATGTAGAGATGCTGGAACGAGTACAGAGAAGGGCAACAAGATTAGTGAATGGAACAAAGGGGTGCTCTTACGAAGAAAGGCTTACGTTTTGCAAATTACAGTGTCTGGAGACTAGGCACTGGCGAGGGGATCTGATAGAGGTGTATAAAGCCTTGAATGGTTTGAGCATGCTCAATGCTGATGGGATTCTTCCTTTTGCTTGGAATAATCACCTGAGAGGGCATAAATTCAAATTGAGGAAAGACTGATGTAGGATAGACGTGAGGAAATTTACCTTTAGCCAGCAGGTGGTTGATTGCTGGAATAGACTTCCATCCCTTGTCGTGGAAGTTGATAGCCTAAATAAGTCTAAGGCTCAGCTGGACAGGTATTTTGAACGAACAGAGGGGTGAAGTGGAAGTGGTTATTTTTTATTTATTTATTTTTATTTTTATTATTATTTTTTTTTTTTTTGGCTGATGCTGCATAAGTTTGCTTTCTTGCATCAAATGCCTCTACTAATGCTAATGCTAAAATTTAATAACACTGGTGTGGTATTATTATAAGAAGATAAAATGATTTCCATCTTCTTTCTTCTCATTATGGGCTTTTCCCCATCCCTGCAACAACTACTGGTACCACATGCCTAAGTCAGTGGTCTCAAACTGGCGGCCCGTGGGCCGCATCCCCCCCAGCAATTTTACACGGCCCACGAATACATTTCAATTATGTATTTGTTGTAAATACAGTGTTTATATTCACTCTCACTTTGTTTTTAAAAAAATTCCGGCCCGTCAGCTGCTTTCAGATCGTGCATTCGGCCTGCATGCAATTTGAGTTTGAGACCACTGCCCTAGGTGGTTGTTATGTCTGGCTATTATTATTATTATTGTTGTTGTTGCTCTTATATTATTTTTTTCGCCGTGATTGGAGGATTCCACTCCGTGACGGGTACTGCGACCAAGTACACAGGGTGGTTGTAATGTCTGGTGTTACTGTTGGTCGAGGAACTCTCTGACTATCCTACAGGTGTTCAGGATTATGACTTTCTGGAGTTCCTTGTAGGTGTTCTCTGGGAGACCTATTGCTTCTAGGCTGCTATGTAGGCACCATACCGGTGGTTGACACATTGATTGGGATGGGTGTTACTTCTTGCATATGCCACATCTCCTTGACCTCATGTATCAGGTTCATGTATGTCCTAATTTTTTTCTCATGGGTTTTCTGGACATTGCTAGTGTTGGGCACCACTGTGTCAATCAGGTAGGTAGCCTTTTTGCATCTTGTCCACAAGGATTATGTCCGGTCTGTTGTACGGAATGGTCTTGTCCGTTATTATGGTGCAGTCCCAGTATAGCTTGTGGGTTGGGGTTAATAGTACTGCCTGGGGTTCGTACTTGTAGTGTGGTACACTTTCTTTGGTCAGCTGATATTTCCTTGCTAGTTTCTGATGTATTATTACCTTGGCTATGTAGTCATGTCTATGAGCATACTCAGTCTGAGTGATACCTTGCATCCCCCTTGTGATGTGTTGGATCATTTCTGAGGTCAGTTGGCATAGTCGACATGTGTCATCTGACATTCCGGGCTCCTTTGCGATGTATTTTCTATAGATTCTGGTGTTGATTACCTGGTCTTGGATGGCCAGCATGAATTCTCCGGTGGGGAAGAGCGTCCCGCTTGTGATACATGCATTGGAAGCATTGTTATCGATGTGATCTCAATGGAGGTCATTGTAGTGTCTGCCGTGGAGTGTCTTCTTTGCCCATCTTTCTAGCTTCATTTCTTGTGCTGTCTGGGTGGGAGGGGGCTCCTTGCTTAGGTTGAGCTGGGTATACCTCTTATCTATCTTCCTTATAGCCTGGTGGAGTGGTGTTGTGTTGTTCTCGAAGTAATCCTTGAGGTTAACTATCATTGTTTTTTGTTGCTGTATCAGCCTCTTTCCTCCCTCTTTCCGAGCCATTGTTAGTCTCTCCACTGTTGACTTCAGGTGGTGTTGGTGGCTCTTGATCATCGTTGTTGTCTATCGCATGATATCCTCTAGCTTGGTGTTAGTAAAATCTATGACCCTGAAGGAGTATGTGAGTACTGGAGCTGCATAGGTGTTTATAGCTTTAACTGTGTTCTCTCCGTTCAATTTTGCTTTCAGCAGGCTTCTGAGTCTCTGATGATATTTTTCAGTCAGGCACTTCTTGATTTCCTTGGGCTCTAACTGCTGAGCCTGCATCATCCCTAGGTATTTGTAGGTCTCTCCTTCTGTCATAGCTTCGTTCTCTTTACCAGTCAGCAGCTGGTAATTTCGGCCGACTAATTTTCCCTGGTGCAGTGTGTGGGTCTTGCATTTGTCTAGACCAGTGGTTCCCAACCGGTGTTTCGCAAAAGTGTTCCCGGGAGTTCACACTAAAAATTCTCTAATGGCATCTCCATAGATTTATATAGGTATATTTTTGGAAACTGCAAAATAGTTTAATGTTAATTTATGTGATTCAGTTCAAAATTTATATTTAGTTGTGGTTTTGGTTATGTACCCTTACATGGTGAACATGCACAACAGGTGTCCTTGTAAGTTAATGGGAGTGCATACATTAACAGCGATACCGCGTTTTGTGTTAATCCCCAGCTTACTTTAACAAATTAAGCTTGCTGATTCCCATGTGAAGTACAGATATCACTCAACTGGGTACACATTGCTCTCACCTCTGGCGCACTGCTCTCACCTCTCACCTCAGGCAGTTGTTGGAACTGCTGTTGCTGTAGAAAGCAAGAATTCTTGGTGACGTAAAGAAAACTTGGAATACAGAAGTTTTAATTATGGATACTGAAATTTTAATTCCAAACATTTATGGATTTACGTAAAATGGGCAATATGGGCAAAAGTGTCAAACTGTATTCAAACAGGAATACCATGGAGAAATGCTGGAAAAAAAAAATATTACATAATACCATCTATTTTGTTTTATTTTTTTTATTGTCTCAAAGTAACAACAGTTCTTTTTTTCGTATATTTATCTTTAAGGGCTAATAAATAAGTAGAAGTAGTTGGATAGTCCATGTTTTATTAATCAAATTTGAAACATAGCATTTCTCGATTCAGTCTGATATATTTCCCCCTCGACGTGGGCACCTGTACGTGGTGAGGACACCTCCCAGTGACGCTGCTGGACTTCCAGACTAGCATCACTGGGATCCAACGCCCACAGCCCAGGTTCCAGGCTTACATCAATGGAATCCGGCGTGTTTGCCGTGCGCTGCGACCTGTGGAAATTCAGAAAGGGGGATCCTGGTGGTTGAGGGGCCCAGCTTCAATACACCACTTTGGCCCCTGCTTCGACAAGACGGGTGGTCCTGGAAGGCCCAGCTAGGATCAATCGGCTAGTAGGCTCGCCTGCGAGGGTCAACCGTGTCAATGCCACGCCCCTACCCTCATGGTCCGAGGGACAGGATTCAGGCTGGCGGCAGTGCAGGTATAATGTCTGGGTAGCCCTGGCATCCCACTCCCGAGTGCATTTATTGCATGCCGGGTAGTGGGCGTCCCTTTGGGCTCCGTGGTGGGTGGGGAGCCCGGGCACTGAACAATTTAAAAAACTCCATGAATCCTGATAAACTCACTTCTTCGGGGGCCCCAACCCAGTCCCTATCTGAAATCAATGAAAAGGAGACAGATAGCATTATTGCTAAAAAGAGGCAGCGAACAGAATTACCATCAGGGCCTGTCCCAAGGTTCTTAATTATGCATTCTACCAATAAAACACCGATTGGTAAAATGTCGCCCTTTTTTATTCAGAAAGGGTTAGATGGGTTAGCAGGTTCACCCAAATCAGTTAAGAGGCTTCGTTATGGAGACCTTTTAATTGAAACTAAAAATGACAGGCAATCTGAACATCTACTCCGAACAACATCAATCGGAGGAATCCCTATAACAGTGACACCACACAGAACACTCAATTCATCGAGAGGTGTCATTTCGGAGTGGGACCTTCTCGACATAACCAAGGAGGAAATCTGCTCCGAATTAAAACCACAGGGAGTTATTGCCGTCAAAAGAATTACTGCGCGAAAGGATGGAAAACTTGTTAAAACCAGGAGCGTTATCCTGACTTTTAACTCTCCTAAACCTCCTGATGAGATTAAAGCTGGATACATCAATTGTTCAGTGCGTCCATACGTTCCGAACCCTTTACGGTGTTTTAAATGCCAGACGTATGGACACTCTCAAATGGCCTGCCGTGGAGTCTTTGCATGCGCTCGATGCGGTGCAAAGGACCACGATACAACAGCATGTTCAGCCGCATAACCCACCTGTATTAACTGTGAAGGCGAACACTGGCCTACTCACGAGCATGCCAGAGGTGGAAAGAAGAAAAAGAAATTCAACAGCTGAAGGCAGAGCTAAATATATCATACCAGGAGGCAAGGAAATCGGTAAAACCCTTGAATATCAACAAACCTACCTACGCCCAGAAGGTAGCAGGGAGATGTTCCGTCGGAACTCAGACGGACATGACCATTCCTCCAAAGGGGTCTTTCACTCCCATCACGCATTATCTTTTAAGTTCTCAAAAACCTGCACAGAAGAACCAATCAGCTGCCACTCCTATATCAGTACCTCCTAATGCTCCACAAGCAACAAAGGAAATTATGAAAGAAAAGAATAAGAAAGGGGAAGTCCCCCCCCAGAACCCAAGAAAACATGGATGTCGAGCAGAAGGAGGTACCCGAAGATTCAGTCTTGGAACTCTTTGCGGAGGAAGAAATGGACACGGGACAGCGTCCATTCTTCCCCAAAAAAGATAAACCCAAGACTGATAAAAGTAAGCCCTCAGCACCTCGGAAGCCGCCTGATGGACCCACCAAGCCAAAATAATGGCTAAATTCCTACAATGGAATTGTCGTGGATTCCGGCGAAATATTGATGACATCAAGGCCCTCCTGCAAAAGCACGAGCCAGTTTGCTTTTGCTTGCAGGAGACATATCTAGAGGCAAATGACGATCCCACCATACACAACATCACAATTTTTCGAAAGGATAGAATTGCGGATGGCTCTGCTCTTGGAGGAGTGGCTATCCTCGTCGGCAATCAGACCCCAGTTCAGCCCTTGCTAATTACAACTAGCATGGAAGCTATTGCAATTCGCCTTTCGGTGGGATTTATATTAACAGTTTGCTCTCTTTATTTGCCACCTGGGACTGACATCCCCCAGGAAGACCTTGATGATCTTGTAACGCAGTTGCCTCCCCCTTACTTACTTCTCGGGGATATGAATGGACATAACACCCTGTGGGGTAGTGCTAACATCAACGGAAGGGCACGAGTCATAGAGCGTATGCTCAATGACAATGACCTTTCTCTTCTAAATACTGGAACAAACACCTTCTTCCACATGCCTACCTGTACTTTTTCTGCCATTGATCTCTCTATCTGCTTCCCTTCTCTACTCCCTTCACTCACTTGGGAAGTGGAGGAGAATCCATACGGAAGTGATCACTTCCCCGTGATAACCTTGTTACGCAGTGGGAGCCCCTGTCGTCCTTTTAGGTTACCACGGTGGAAGTTTGATCAGGGTGACTGGAATGCCTTCCAACATCAGGCAAATTTTGACCTCAGTTTAGTCAGTCGGGAGCCGATCAATGATGCAGTAAAGTACATCACAGAAATCATCTTCCAAGCAGCTGCGAACGCTGTTCCAAAAACATCTTCCCAGTTTCCACCATTTCCCAAACCTTGGTGGAATTCACAATGCACAGCAGCAAAAAAGGCTCAAAAAAAAGCGTGGGGGATATTTCGCCGATATCCTACTACAAACAACCTTATAGCCTTCAAACGTGCACGAGCCAAAGCACGCTACATCCGTCGTTAGAGTCAAAAGGAATCGTGGATCCGTTTTACATCATCTATTAACCAGTCTACCAACTCTAAGGTAGTCTGGGATAAAATCCGGAAAATGAAGGGAAAATATACATCCCACCCTTCTTCAATCCTAGATTATAATGGATGTGCTATTGCAGATCCAACTGCAATAGCCAATTCTCTTGGGGAAACATTCTCTAACATCTCTGCAACATCTTCGTATTCCCCAGAGTTCCTGGTCCTGAAATATAAAATCGAAAAACGGGCACTTAACTTTAAATCTAATTGCATTTATCCCTACAATGGAGATTTCACTATTCAGGAACTGAAAAGAGCCCTCGCTCTTTCAAAAGCAAGTGCTGTTGGACCAGATGGCATCCATTATGAAATGATTAAACATCTTTCACCAAAATCTATGGATTATCTGCTCCTTCTGTATAACAGAATCTTTATTGAAGGGCAGTTTCTGGACTCCTGGCGAAAGGCAATCGTTCTTGCCTTTCCTAAGCCAGGAAAGGATCCAAAAGTCACCACCAATTATCTTCCTATTGCTCTTACTAGCTGTCTGTGCAAAATCCTGGAGAGAATGGTTAACTCTCGTTTAATATGGTACTTAGAATCAAATGGCCTTCTTTCCAACATCCAGTGCGGCTTCCGAAGGAACCAGTCCACTTTGGACCATCTTATTAGACTGGAAACATCCATCCGGGATGTTTTCCTAAAACGCGAACGCTTGATGTCAGTGTTCTTTGACATGGAGAAAGCGTATGACACAACTTGGAGATTTGGCATCTTAAAAGATCTGCATAGCCTTGGCCTTAGGGGGCAACTCCCCATTTTTATTAAAAACTTTTTAGCCAATCGATCTTTCCAAGTTCGTGTGGGATCCTCACTCTCTCGTTTCTTCAGCCAAGAGGAGGGAGTACCACAAGGATCAGTATTAAGTGTCACGCTTTTTGCCATCAAAGTAAATTCCATCACAGAACAACTTCCTCCGACTGTAAACAGTGCCCTCTATGTTGATGACTTTAGCATATTTTGTCTTTCATGCAACATGAGGGTTATTGAAAGACAACTGCAGAAAGCTATTGATCGCCTCAACTCCTGGGCTCTTGCTAATGGCTTCAGGTTCTCGCTAGAGAAGACCGTTTGCGTACACTTTTGTCGTAAGCGTAATCTTCATCCTAAACCTGAATTAAAGCTCGGACAAAATGCAGTTCCAGTAGCAGCGTACACAAAATTCTTGGGACTCATATTCAATAAAAAGCTAACCTTTCTGGATCACATTCGTCAACTCCGCACAAAGTGCACAAGAGGGCTGGATATTCTGCGCCCTCTTTCCTCAACATCTTGGGGCGCGGATCGATGCACCCTACTACGCATCTATCGTGCACTTGTACGATCCAGACTAGATTACGGGTCCCTGGTATACAATTCGGCCAGAGACAGTGTACTTCGATGGCTGGATCCTGTCCATCATTAGGCTCTCCGTATCGCTATTGGAGCATTTCGAACATCTCCTGTCCAGAGCTTATACATCGAAGCAAACGAACCACCGTTATCACTTCGACATAAGCAGTTGTCTCTAAAGTACGCCTTAAAACTGAAATCCCTGCCAGACCATCCTACGTGGCCATTCGTTTTTGAGCCACGATGGGAAAATTTGTACAACACCCGTAAGACTGCCAATCATCCTTTTGGTATTCGTCTCCAAGAGCTACTCAAAGAACTTAATATTAAGGTAGACAAGGTTACCCAAACACCAAAGCAACCCCTTCCACCCTGGCATGCTCATGTTTGTTCCAGCATGTGACTTGTCCATTAGAAATTGGGGAAAGTCGGACACTCCATCGTCTGTCTACCTGCAGCTTTATTCAGCACATCAGCACACCGAGCTGAACATTCTGACTTTGCGCCAGTTTACACATACGGTTCGAAGTCGGAATCATATGTGGGATCTGCTGCTGTCTTTACAGACAGCACTACATCGGAGCAGATTCCCTCTGAATGCAGTATATTTACTGCGGAGCTGCATGCTATAGAGTTAGCCTTGCACCACATTAGTGAATGCCATTACCAACGGTTCATTTTATATTCCGATTCTCTCAGCGTGTTACAGGCTTTAATATCTGTGAGATATAATCCTCATCCAGTTCTGTCTAGTATTCAGCAGAAGATTCACTTCCTCCTTGGACGTGAATATGATATCCGCTTCTGCTGGATTCCCAGCCACATTGGGATTAGGAGAAATGATTTGGCTGACGCCGCAGCCAAATCAGCAATTCCCAATAATAACCGCTGCCTGTCAGTCCCATATACAGACTACAGGCAAATAATACACCAAAAGATATATTCCCAATGGCAGGATTCGTGGAATAGACAGGCTGCGAATAAATTATATCGTATAAAGCCTGTAATTGAACCGTGGCAGTCTAGTCTGCACAGGAATCGTAAGGAGGAAGTTGTTCTTGCCCGGACCCGCATAGGACACAGTCATTTAAATCATTCGTTTTTGCTGAGGGCTGATGACCCTCCTATGTGTGTGTCCTGTGGCACAATTTTAACGATTAGACACCTTTTAATTGACTGTCCAGATTTTAGCAATATCCGTTTTACCGCTTTTAACCATCTGACTGAGCCATATACACTCAGTCAGATTTTATCTGACAATGACAATGTGTCTGCTGTTTTTAGCTTTTTTAAATCAATAAAGGTTTTTACTCATATTTAAAATTTTTACATTATTGTTATGTCTTTTATTATATATCTGGACATGGCCTAACTACTTAGGTCACTGAGAGAATAAATTTTTATATATTACCTGGTCTTGGTGCATTATAGCCTTAGATGCTAATGCGCCAATAAAATCTAAATCAACCAACCTGATATATTTAAAAATTCCCCTTCACAACCTTCCAATTCATTACATAAATTATGATATTCAAAATTTTGTCTACTATAATGTATGGGTATACCCATCAGTTCCTTATTGTTTTGAAATCTTGAAAAAAAAAAAAAAAAAAAAAAAGCAATACCAGTACGAAAACGAAGAAACAAAGTTTTATAATATATATAATTAACTTTTCATTACTTCAGTTTAAAGATTTATACTTATTCTGTTAATAAAAATATCACATTGCGTTTTACTATCATTGATTTTTTGTCAATAAATGCCCTTTTTTTAAAAAGTTTCTTATTATTTTTTTGCTTTCTACAACAAATTGCAGCTTGCATGGTGCGTAAAATATGCATTGTATTTTCAAGTCCTGGCCTAAAAAGACAGTAATTGCTAACACCCATCAATTTCCTATCTCCGAATTAATCTAGGTTTTCCATCTTTTTTTTTTTTTTTTACGAAAACCCCAGACACAAGAGGTATTAGAACCTATAGTACTTAGTGGTGTGCTGGGGTTGGAGGTTGAGAAGACGAAAGAAGATATTTGTTGACATTAGACTTGAACTTCTGTAGACTGTAATTTTCAGGAAATACGTATTAAGGAAGGTTGTTCCAGAAAATGGCAATTGAATGAATAAATGAGGAAGATGAAAAGTTGGTTCTGTGAATTTGAAGTTGGACAGTAAATGGATGTTGGTGGCACGTGTTTGGACTGTTTTGAAGGAGAGAGCAGAAATTACAGAAGCCAATTCAGAAGAACAGTGCCCATGGAAGTATCTATAGAAAAGGCATGCAGCAGAAACAGTACATCTATGAGATAGAAAGTGGGGAGACTGTTATTGTGGAGTCATTAATTAACCTAACTGTACTCTTTTGAATGGAATCTAGAAGCCTGAGAGAATTTTTGGGGGCACTGTCCCAGATGTGGGAACAATATTCCATGGAAGGGTGGATTTGCGATTTCTACAGAGTGAACAGCTGTTTGGAAGAAAAGTAACGCCAAGAGCGAAAGAGAAAACCAAGTTTTTTTAGCTGCAGAGGACGCAATATTTGTAATGTGCTTGTGTCAAGAGAGATTAGAAGTCAGAGTAATCCCCAAAAGCGATATATCATTTTGCCTATAAATTCGAGTGTCATCAAAGATAAGCATAGGAGCAGAAGAATCCTTTTTGTGAGATATAAGACAAGCCTGAGATTTAGAAGGATTGAAATCAACTAAGTTGTCTTTGCCCCACTGGAGAATTACCTGAAGATCGGAATTTAAGGAATTGTTAGCGGATATTCGAGAAGTCGAAGCTGATTGAGCACGGCAAGGTTTTTCAAAATGGAAAGTGGAATGCAATGTGCTATCATCAGCAAAACTACGGATAGGATTTCCAATCAATGTAAGAAGGACATTAATATACAAGAGGAAAAGAGTGGGGGGAAAGAACTGAACCTTGGGGGACACAAGCATTAGTGGAGAAGTTAGAAGACAGAGAGCCATCTACTATCACCTTCAGTGAGCAATTAGAGAGAAAATTGGATAACCAATTAATAAAAACAGTTGGCAAACCATAAGATGAAAGGTTGTTTTCAAGACCTTTATGCCAAACACGATCAAAAGCCTTTGAAATGTCAAGAGCAACTGCTTGTGTTTCACCAAACTTTTCGATTGAATTTGTCCATAAATGGGTAACATAGACCAGAATATCACCAGTGGATTGACACTGACAGAATCCATACTGGCAATCGTTGATCAGACGGAAGGTTTCTAGGTAGTTTAAGAGTTGGTGGTTAATTGATTTCTCCATTACTTTAGAAAGAGTAGAAGTAATTGCAATGGGACGATAATTGGATGGGAGGGACTTGTCACCCTTTTTAGGAACTGGCTGGATATGAGCAAATTTCCAAGCAGAAGGAAAAACACCTTTGGAATAAGAAATTAAAAGATGTCACAGGAGAGTAAGTTCAGGAGCACAGGGTTTGATAACAAGTGGAGAAATACCATCAGGACCTGGAACCTTCTTAGCATCAAGATTCACCAAAATCCTTCTGACATCCTTTTGATGGAAGACCACAGGAGGCATTGAATGAAGCATGTTGGGAATGGTGGGAGGTGTTTTACCAAGATCATTAATACATGAGTTGGAAGGAAAATGGGATGCTAGGAGGTCAACTTTATCCTTGGCAGAAGGGACAACAGAACCATCTGGTTTTGATAAAGGTGGGAGCAGAGATGGGCAAAAGTTGTGGTCAGTAGCTTTGGCAAGAGACTAGAATGCTCGGCTACCATTAGGGCAAGAAGCAAGTTTTCTACTCTTAGTCTGTTCAAAATCTAATCTGGACTGATTAATAACTGCTTTACAATTGTTGCGAGCTTTTGTGTAGGCAGAAAATGAAACTGAAGAATTGGAAACAGATAATTACGATATGCAACATTCTTCTCTTGAACAGCCTTAGCACATTTATTGGAAAACCAACGTTTAGATAAAGGACAAGATTTAAGAGTGGAGTGTGGAATAAAGGATTCCCTTCCTACAAGAATAATTTCACTGATACGATCTGAGCAAATGTTGATATCAGAAGTTTTGAAATAGTAGTTCAACCAAGGAAAAGAAGAAAAGAAATCTCGCAGGTCATCCCATTTTGCATTCTTGTAATACTAAACAATACGAGGTTGGGAATAGCCATGAGATAAAGGCTCCATTGGAGAAGCAACAATCACCAAGTTGTGATCGCAGGTACCTAAAGGACCACTCACTTCGACCGTGTACTTGGAAGGGTTGTTTGTAAGAAAAAGATCAAGTGTGTTGGCTGTATGGTTAGGATTGTCTGGTATTCTTGTAGGTAAATGAACAATCTGTGCAAGGTCATTAGAAATTGCAAAAGCCTCAGCATCTCGACCAGCTGGGTCGGTGTGACTAGAAAATGTAAGCCAGCTGGAGTTGTGAACATTAAAATCACCAAGGAAAATTACCTCACTGTTAGGAAAATTGGACTGGAGAAGTCAAGTTGCAAAGAGAGGAAGTCAAAGAGCTGTCTAAGTGATTTGTGGAGTTTGGAGAACAGTGGAGACAACAGATGAATTTGGCACAGTGAGGTAGAGAGATTTTAAGCCAGAAAAGATCGAAGAGAGGAGATTTCAAATTATCAATCCTCTGACAGGGAATATCGGAACGGACATATGCACAAGTACTATCTTTGAGGCAAAAGGATTCATACAGTGAGTAATTTGGGTAACTGAGATGAGCAGTATTTGAATTAACCGATAACTGAGATTCTGTCAGAAAATGTACATGGGGTTGGCAGACTGCAAGTGGAAATGGACATCATTGAAATTAGAATTGAGACCATGTATATTTGTGAAATGAACTATGAAATGTTTGGGAGGTTTAGATCTTTTCGCAGATAAGCTTATTCTATTAGTTTGAAAATTCATGGTGTATTCAATAGTATGAAAAATTGGCAGGGTGGGAACATGGTGTATGAAGTAATGAAATTTTTGGATATGGCGTATACACACACATGGTAAGAATATACCCAGATCCTTGACATAACGTGGCCTCAGCCAAGCCCCCCCTCCCATACACACTACTCGTACTCCCTCTGGTCACTGTCTGGCAGAGTAGAGGTAGCAAGATTATACACTAGCTGATCCGGAAGGCTCCTAAAGAGTTACCAATAGGTTTGGTCCGGTGTACTAACTAGCGGCTGGCCTGCGAACACTGTTTTAGAGCTGTACCCTCAAAATATCAGGAAGATTGAATCTCTCCACAATGTCCATCATAACCTCAAAAGTCATCAGTCATACTGCATGATTGAAGGAATGGGGAAGGGTTGACCAGAACGTAACTCTGGAGACTAAACATGGGTTCCACCACTTTGAGCCTCCAATAAGCAAAGTGGTGGTATTTCACCGGTTGATGAGAGTCATCTACCGCCTAATATTGCCTGGTAACAGAGAGGGGGGTGGCATTCCTCCATGTGGTGCTGGTGCCACACCTCAACCCCTGCTCACGTTGGTTTATACCTGGATGGTCACCCACAGTGTGCTTGTGCATGGAAGTTATACCCATTATTACTAACAGTCCCACTATCATGAAGGTGCAAGCAGAGGATTTGGCTGTCACAGACCATCCGGACTTCACCAAAATTGGGTCTACTTGACTTGAATTTCACCCGAATATCAGTTCCATCAGCGTTTTAGACTCCCAGGTAGCCAGTACAACTTACTTATCTTATATATCTGAGAGAATGTCTGTGACATCCTCAAGGACCATCTGCAGTTAACATTAAATGAAACCTAATTATTTTGAAACCTACATATTGTATTTAATTTAATAATAGAAATCATACAGTGCAAGATTTCTGTTACTAAGCTAAACATTAAAAAATAATAATAATAAAAATAATCACCGATTATCATCCATAATTAACCTATTAATGGGAAAAGTGATTCATCTTCCTAACCCCACCCCCCCACTGTCACAAGTAGATAGTTGTGTCCGTAAAAACATATCTGTATTGGTTAGTGCTGGTTGTGTCAATCCACCTGCTGTTTAATTTAAGCTCTTTGGTTGTCGACACTAGGCAATGATTTCAACGTGGATATAGAATCTTTAATTTCAAAGGTTTCTATTAGACAGCCAGTGAAGGGGGGGATTGAGTGTGGACGTACCAGTACGTATCGCACTGTTCAGTCACGTGTCAGACAAATTCCAGTGAACATCGCTAGTCGTTGTGCCATGCCATATCATGTGGATTTGAATGTTGTGCAGTATTATATTGTTTATTTACAGTATTTTTAAACTTAAAAAAACATTATGGACTGTTGGTTGAAGACTGGAAGCATGAAGAACAATGTTGAAATACAAATTAATGAGACACGAAAATCAAAATCATCCCTCAAATTCATCCCTAGATGACCTTCAAAAAACCCATATGAAAAGAAACAGTAAAAAGAGGAAATATAGTGAAGATTATATTAAATTTGGTTTTTCATTTCTTGGAGATGAGAACTGTCCAAACCCACAATGTGGCATTTGCAGAGAAGTGCTCGCCAATAGTAGTTTAAACCTTCCATCTTGTCTCGTCATTTAGAAACAAAACATGAAAATTATGTGGAAAAGCCATTTGATTTTTTTTAAATGGAAATTGCAAGAAATCAAAACATCCAATATTGATTTGCATATATCACTCAGAAATCAAAATAGTGAAAAATCACTTGAGGCATCGTACTTAGCTATGAAATAGCAAAAGCTGGTCAAGCCCATACTATTGCGGAAAATTTGATTTTCCCATGTGCAAAAGCTATTGTGAGGTGGTATATTTGGTGACAATTTGGCGAAGAAATTGGATATGATACCCTGTTCCAATAACACAGTGTCTCGAAGAATACATGATATGTCTGAAGATGTTGAATCCATTATATTCCAAGACTCAAAAAAGAGTAAGATAATCTTAATCAGATATGAAGATCATGCTTATTATATTTTTTGACTCAGTGGGCATTGTTCATTATCTGTTTTATGGTATTTTTATAAAACAGTTCTATGAAGATTATGTGATGCTGTTTGGAAGAAAATTGGCCTTTGCATCATGACAATAGCTCGGTACTTTCCATTCAAGAATTTCTTTTGAAGACTCCACCAATGTGACTCCCTACTGCTGTACACAGAAAATTTTCATCTGAATATTCATTAAGCTTCATTATTTTACAGATATAGTAATGCTGTAAAATCCATCATGTTTTACAAAATACATTCAACGTTTTAAAATCTGGAAATATTAAGAAAGCATTCCAGCACTTATTTCAGTTGCATTTAAGAATACATACAAAGAAAAAGGTGACAAATCTTTCTTTACAAGTTCTCACAGAACTGTTTTATTCTCTAAACCAGCGTTTCTCAACTGGTGGTACTTCAATAATGGACAGTTGAATTTTTTAAATTTATAAAATTATGAAAAATAAATATTATTTTTCATAAAAAGGCTTTTGATACTGTTGCACATGGAAGATTGCTGCACAAATTGGAGCAGTGTGGCATTGGAGGCAAATTGCTACTATAGATAAAGGGATGATTTAGTGGGAGAAGACAGAGAATGTATCAATGGACACTGCTCTTCGTGGACTAATATTATTAGTGGAGTCCCCCTGGGTTCAGTGTTGGGTCCATTGTTGTTTTCTGTATTTATTAATGATATTGATGATGGTATATCAGGCTTAATGTCCAAGTTTGCAGATGATACAAAGATCGGCAGGGTTATTAATGACACTAATGACAGTACGCTGCTGCAACAACATTTTAAGAAGGATGTAGAGCTGCTGGAACGAGTACAGAGGGTTGCTCTTATGAAGAAAGGCTTAATTTTTGCAAATTAGAGTGTCTGGAGACTAAGCACTTGCGAGGTGATCTGATTGAGATGTATAAAGCTTTGAATGATTTGAGCATGCTCACTGATGACAGGATTCTTCTCTTTCTCAGAATAATCGCCTGAGAGGGTATAAATTCAAATTGAGGAAAGGCGCAGTTGTAGGACAGATGTGCGGAAGTTTACCTTTAGCCAGACACTGCTTAATTGCTAGAACAAACTTCCATCTGTCGTTGTAGAAGTTGATAGCTTAAATAAATTCAAGGCAGAACTAGACGAACATTTGGAGCAAGTGGATGGGTGAAATGAGAAGGGTTTTTTTTTTTTTTTTTTTTTTTTTGGCCAATGCCACATAAGCTTACTTTCTTGCATTGTGTGCCTTTACTAATGCTAATGCTAATAATATATAAACAAATATTTATTTCATTTAATTGTTATTGATTACAATTAAATCAGGCATTTTGTAGTTTATTTTTATTGTTTTGTTTAATATTTGTTATTTAGTTTGCTCAATTTTTGTATTAAAAATGAAATAAAAAATATATATAATTTATAACATAGCCTTATTATGCGTATATATTCTTGACTTTTTCTCTTAATACAAATACGTATTTTAATGAGTGGTACCGAAATTTTTCAAATTTGGTTTTGGTGGTACAAGTATTAAAAAAGGTTGGAAACCGCTGCTCTAGACTATTTTTGCTGCCATCAAGATTTAAACTGCATGTGTAATATAATGGTCTGAATACTTACAGCAGAACAAGCTTTTGCCTTTTCAATAAATTTCACCAGTATTGCACTACTGTAAAACAGATGGCTTTGCCAAAGGTTAATCAGTTATGTGTTTAAAAGATTAGATTGCTGTCATCAGATAGCAGATGTTTTTAGTGACAATATGCAGATAAAACAGTTGTAAGGAAGGTTTGTTGTGAGCTCTCATGTATTTGAATTTTCAAAGTTGTAATATAGTTAAAGTTATATGGGTTTTTTTTTTTTTTTTTTTCCTGTTTTTTTTTTTTTCATTAACGATCACCTGATATCTGTAGAGGGATTGGTTAGTCCTGAAAAAAGTTGTTATAGCATCTGCATCTTTTAAACAAATAGCCAGTTAACCTTTTCGAGAGGCCATTTGTTTTAAGAAGTGAAATTACCAGGGCAACTCATTTTAAAGACAAGTCTGTTCTGCTTTAAGAATTAAGACAATTACATTATCATTGTAATGATCTCAGTGGGCATATAAATTAGTGCAATAGAGAAGACTGTTTTTACTTATTCTCCAATATCACTACTCAGAATGGTATAACAGCTGACAACCCAATTGTGAATTAATTTCGTGATGTGAGAGCTGCCAGATGTAGTGTAGTTTGATACATATAGGATATGTATGATTTCAGTGGTTTAAATCTTGCTGGCTGATAAAACAGATGAAAGGACAAAATACTCCCACAGATATCACATTTTCCCTGAGGTCAACTTGACAACTTCTAATAGCAGATGAAACTGCAAGATCGAGTCTATGTCCAGATAGATCCCAGACACTATGCCCACTGTATAGCTAATTGCATACTCAATTCGTTCATTAGGTCTGTAGCATGTCCTCCTACTCTTAAGCTTTCCACTCTTTTTATATTCATCCAGACTAATTCAATGTTATTTTGATGTTCATCATGCAATGATAACTATTCTTGAATAAGTCAGAAACATACCATCCTCTTTGTGTTATGTCTGTCTTTCCAACATGGATTGTACACAATTATCAAAAAAGATGTAACAGTTTTGAATGCCTCCTTTTTTTGTGTATTGTATTGACATTGGTGAGTTTGGTGTTATTAAACACATAAGATGTGTATTTATTCATCAAGCCAAAACATATTTGGTATGTGATTCCTGGCATCCAAGATCAGTTGCAGATGTTGGTTGAAGTTTACCACTGCAGCCAGTGTTTCTTCAAAGATTTCTTTAACATTTCTTTAGAAATGCCCTTTCAAGTTACTGGCATTGAACTGTCCACGCAGCACAGTTCAATGTAGTGCATGTTACTAGTCTGTTCTTTTCCAGCGAATACATTAGTATCCACCCCCTCATAATTGGGAAAGTTAAGGAAACAAGGCCTTCCCTTTATTCTTAATAACTGCATTTTCCTTTGATACTTTCAGTACCAAAATATGGTCACTGATAGCTATTGGTGTCTTAACAATTTGCAATTCCCCTAAACCCTTCTATATATGATATTAACAAAGACTCTTTCACTTCCTTTAAGTGAATTCCATCTCTCATAGATAAATAGACAGCTCCTACTGTCTAAGACAGAACATGCTGAGAAAAATTTCCCCCATGCCTTACAACCAACTTTCACCATTGAAATTGATTGACTCTAGCAAATTGTATACTGTGATTAATAGACATAAATTGCATACTTGTGTTTGATTACAATGCTTTATTTTTTTAGACCAGTAGGATTTAAGTTTCTGATTTCTTTAATATAAAATTAACTATTTTTGACTGCAGTATATTTAAACTCATGTCTTAACTTAATATATATACTATTTTTTAACAGGTAGAAAAAATATTGGATGATGTTCAAAAATTTGAAGATATGTATATACAAATGAAAAAAATTCACTCTCATTCTCAGGTAAAATTTTGATTTGAAATTCTCCAAGAATTAAATAATATTGACTCATTTATAAATATATTTTCATTTTTTTATATATAAATTTATTTCACATTTTGGATTACTGTAGCTTATCTGATTTTTTGTAAATACTTCAATTCTTGAAAGATACTGCTTCTCTGTATGTAGTCACTATTTTTAGATGTTCAGAAAAAAAGTTGTGGTTATTTTATACTAGATTTTAGTTTCATTATTCTTTCTGTATGGATAGTTGTTATCTATACAGGGTAGAATAAGAAAGCTGTCTATAACTGAAATTTTATTTGAATTATTGCTCATTTACAGATAATTGCACATAGAATTTTTCAAAAAAAACCCCTCAAACTTTTACCATCATTGACCAGCAGTTTGTGCTAGATCCTGGAAAGAATGGTCATTGCTCACCTTATGTAGAATTTAGAAGCTAAAAACCTATTTACAGGATAGATATAGTGTGACTCCCAAAGAAACAGGTCAACACTCAACTGTTTAGTAAGACTAGAAACATTTATTCAAGATGCCTTTCTGAAAATCAAGCTGCTGGTATCAGTTTTCTTTGATAAGGAAAAAGCATGTGAAATGGCTTGGAGATTTGCAGCTTTAAAAGGCAGTTATAATCTTGGTCTTAATGGTCACCTTGCAGTTTTTATAAAAAATTTCCTATTAAACTGCTTATTCCAATTTCTTGTATGGTTAGTTCTCTCTCATCCTTTTTTTGTCAAGAGGAAGGAGTTCCCCAAAGATCTCTTCAGTGCTTTGCACCTTTTTGCTGTCAAAGTTAATTCTGTTACAGTAAAACTTTCTCTAACTGTGAACAGTGCCCTTTTTGTTGATGACCTCAGCATTTTTATATATAATCATGCAACATGATAGTCATTAAAAGACAATTGCAGCAGTCCATTGACCACCTCCACTCCTATGGCTAATGGTTTGAGGTTTTCATCTCAGAAGACTATGTACATTTTTCTTGCAAACAGAACCTTCACCTGAGACAAAATTCCCAGGGGACCTATGTTTGATGAAAAAGAAATTGCAATTCATCTGACTGAGCCATCCATCCAACACATCCAAAGTGCACAACTGGGGGAGTAGTGTAGATCATTGCATTTCACTTTGAATCTACACTTGTTCAGTCTAACTGGACTATGGATTTCAGGTGTATGTTTTAGTACATTGAGAAGGCAAGATCCAATCTACCTTCAAACCATCTGCATTGCTACTGGAGCAGTTAGAACATCTCATGTCCAGTGTTTATACTTTGAAGCAACCAAACTGCCTTTGTTGTTTAGATATAAGCAATTGTCTTTACAATATACCCATTCACCAAGGTGCCTTCTTCCGCCCTTGAATGCTCGAGTTCCATCATGCAATTTCTCCATTAACGGCTGAGGCAAAGCCTATGCACCACTTTCTGTCTACTTCTATGCAACTGTATGCCGCTCATCAAGCTGAATAATTGGATGACTTCTTTCCTGTCTTTACTGATGGCTCAAAGCCAGAATCATGTTTAGGCTGCCATCAGCTTCAAACAACTTAGAAGATTCCAGCTGAATAAGTACATTTAAATGATGTGTATTGTGTGAGATTTACTTAGAGGTGTAACTACTGTTAAGTGCAAAGGGAAGCCCTTTGCTTTTGTAAAGGTGACCACATAGGTCTCAAACAGTTTTAAATTCTATGCATTAGGACTAATGCTCATACCAACAGCAAATTTTAAGTAGGAAGCATAGAGAGGAGCAATCATAGAAGCTATTAGGTTTTTCTAACTAAGAAATACTGTTCAAGGTTTAGACCTAAATGGATGTCAGATGTACCAGTGAAACTCTTGGAAGAGAAGAAAATTGCATGTGGTGCGCCGACCGGGCTAGCCGGGTGGGTAAAGTGCCTGCCTGGCAGCCCAAAGGTCGCGGGTTCGAATCCCGCCTCGGGTTTCGATCAAAGTACTGCAAAAACCTTGGGAGGTGCATTATGGCCACAGAAGCCGATGCGCCAAAAAAAAAAGGAAAAAAAAAGCATGTGGTGCATATAAATTATTAGGCTATACAGAAGTTTACAGTAGATATAAATCAATCTACAATCAAGTCAGCAAGGAATTTAGGCAAGCTAAGGTAGATTATAAGAAGTCTCTGGCAAAGAGTACGAAGAAAAGTAGCAAAGACTTCTTTGCTTGTGTAAACATTAGAAGCAAGGAGATGAATCATGTTGGTCCACTAGATATGAATGGTTTAACTGTGGATGATCCTGCTGTGCTGACAGACTGAATAGGTATCTTACATTTACAGAGGAGGCATTTTTTAGGAGTGGGAATGACAGAAGTTTATCAAATTCTGACAGGGAGTTAAATGATTTTGTGATAACCAAGAGGAAAGCAGAAGAGAAATTGCTGAAACTAAATGTTAAAAGTGTAGTGGGATCTATCTAGATATAATGAGGGAGGCAGCAAAGGAGGTAAGCAAACCTTTAGTCTTAATTGTGTGAGCATCCTTTGATTCACTAGAGTTCCTGTAAACTGCAGATTGTGAATGTATCCCCAATTCATAAAGAGGGATGAAAGACTGACATAAGTAATTATAGATGTCTCTTCAACTTATAATGCAGTTATACTGCAGAAACAGCTTGAATTTGTTAAAGGGCGATCTTGTCTGATCAGCCTTATTGGATACTATTACGCAGAATGAAGTCCTTCAAAACTGGGTGCAAAAAACAATTCTGACATTGTATACTTTGATTTCATAAAAGCTTTTCCTACACTTGTGCACAAAAGACTGTTGTATAAATTGGAGTGTGGCATTAAGGGCAAGTTACTGCTATGGATGGAAGAAGACAGTGCTTATCAATGTACACTTCCTTCTCTTTGTGGATCATTGTTATTAGGGGAGTTTCACAGGAATTGGTGCTCGGTCTTCTTTTCTTTGTTTTCTTTTGTGTAGAGGTCTTTTATGTTTATTAATGATATTGATGAATGCATATCTGGTTTGATATTTAAATTTGTAGATGATACAAAGTTTTGCAGTGTGGTTAATGACAGTATTTAGGGTATGCTACTGCTACAAAATATAGAAAAATTTGGCAGATGGGCTAAGAAGTGGCAGTTGAAGTTTAATATTGGCTAATGTGCAAGGTACTGTATTTGGGTGACAGTAATCCCAGATTCATTTTAATTGCAACTGTAAAAGCTTAATATGCTTTTCCATATACTTGTAGGTCTCTCTCTCCTTATATATACAGGGTGATTATACATACAGGGCGACAAACTTGCAGGAGGTGTAGGGGGCACAAAGACAAATCGGAATCACATAGCATTGCAGGGTCCAAAATGCCTTCGTCGTGCGGTAGAGGACGTTGAACGGGAGGTCGCGTGAACACTGATCCCACTGGAAGTCAGCATTTGCGAACTGGTTCCCGAGGCAGTAGGATGGACGAGTATTCAAACATTGAACTGGCCGACATGCACCTCGTGTATGGAGCTGTGGACTGTAATGGGCGCGCCGCTCTGCGCTTGTACCAGAAACATTTCCCGCACAGGCATCCTCCTCATCATACGATTTTCGCACGTGTGCACAGAAGGTTACGTGAGACTGGTTGTTTCACGAGAGGTACCATGAATCGAGAGCGAACAACGAGGACGCCAGACAATGAGGAGAATGTCCTACGTCTTGCAGAAGGCAATCCGAGTACGAGTACTCAAGCGATAGGCCAACGATTGGATATTTCCCAATCCATTGTATGGAGGATACTGTCAACAAACCAAATGAGTTCATACCATCTGCAACGCGTCCAATCATTGGAGCCTGCGGATTATCCACTCCGGAGGACTTTTGCTACTTGGTTTCTTCAACAGAGTGCGGCAGACAGCGCATTTGCTGCGTCCGTATTGTTCACGGATGAGGCAAGTTTCACAAGAGAGGGAACCTTCAATCGGCATAATGCCCATTTGCGGGCTTTGGAGAACCCCCATGGTACACGAACACGTGCAACTCAACGCCGTTTCTCTGTGAATGTTTCGGCCGGCATCGTTGGAGACCACCTCATTGGACCATACCTTCTTCCCCCTCGTCTGGACGGTAGGGCATACTTGATCTTTTTACAGCAAGTCCTGCCCAAACTTATTGAAGAAGCACGTGTTCCTCAGTCGTTGCACCGCTCAATGTGGTTCCAGCATGATGGGGCTCCCCCACATTACACCAGTGACGTCCGCCAATACCTAAACGTTACATTTGGACAGCATTGGATAGGTCGTGGTGGTCCGGTTCATTGGCCTGCTAGATCGCCGGACCTATCATGCCTGGACTTCTTCTGCTGGGGCCAAATGAAGACATTGGTGTACGAGACCCTCGTTGATTCAGTTGAAGACCTCTTCGCTCGCATCTCTGTAGCTCCCGGGGAGATTCGAGACACGCCAGGAATCTTCCAGAACGTTAGAGATTCCATGCGTCGGCGCTGTGAAGCCTGTGTGACTGCTTCTGGTCGAACTTTCGAACACCTTCTGTAGCATGGCTTTTTGCCAATGTAAAACTTGTCATTAAAATGAATTTTGTTACACTAATGAGTTGCTGTTTCTGTTCTTTTTCTTTGCTTCTTTGTTCACGTGACCTCTCGCATGACGAAGCCATTTCGGACCCTGCAATGCTATGTGATTCTGATTCGTCTTTGTGTCCCCTACACCTCCTGCAACTTTGTCGCACTGGTAGTGAATCACCCTGTATATGTTTGTGCATGTGCGTACATGTTCAAAAGCTTTACATAACAACACATGCAAAGCTTGCACAGACTGTATAAAGCTAGCAGTCCCTTTTTTACATGCAGATGGATGGACAGACAAACAGATAGATGGAGATGATGAGGACAATAAGTGCATGTGTGTATATATACTCAGTGATCACTGAATTATGACTGCCTATATAATACAGTGTTGGGCTGCTGTTAATATTAACGGATAATTGCTGCTAGCTGCCTAGGCATTGACTTCTCTAGATGTCTGAAGATGTCCGTAGGGATCTGTAGCCATGCTGCCTGCAAGGATTCTCACATGTTGGAACAGATGATGATTGCACGTCCATGTGCCTCACTTCTCATTCCAGAACATTCTTCAGGGTGTTCTATTGGATTGAAGTCAGGCAAATTTGAAGGCCAATCAAGATTGGTGATATCATCACTGTGTTCCTCGAACCACTCCTGTACAGTTCGGGCCTGTTGATATGGTGCGCATTATCACCTTTGGCAGAAGTGGTTAATGACAGTAATCAGTTTATGTGACTGCAGTAAGACCTAGAAAAATTAGGCAGATGGGCCAAGAAGAGTGCTTGGGGATAATGGGGAGATCTATCTACTTGCTTTGGAGATACTACAGGAGAGGTGGCGAGACCTTTGGCTGTGGTGGGGGAAGCATCCTTGGATTCAGGGGAACTACCTCTTAATTGAGGGTGTGCAGGAGTGTTCCCTGTTTTTAAGGGTGGTTTTGAGGTAGGTGAATGACTGTGGACCTAATAGTTTGACCTCTGTGCCAAGGAGAGTGATGAAGTCATTGGTTGGGAGTGGTGCAGGATCATCTTAATAGGGGTGGGGTTGTGGGCCATCAGAGCACTGGTTTGTTATGACTGTGAGGAGACTTGTACAAGACTGTTCAATTTCTCTCATTGTGCAATAAAAAGTATTTATTTATTTATAAAGGGATGGTTGTGGAGTGGATAAGAGGGGTTAGGGTGGTTGTAGATAACCACTGCTGTTCATGGACTGGTGTGTGATCAGTAAAGTTACATGGGAGTCATTGTTAACCTCTTGTTTATCAGTCACATTAATGTGGTTTCAGGTTTGTCTTGGTTTTCTGGTGATACAGAGGTGAATGTGGCAACTGGTGATGGTGATCAGAGTGCTGCTTGAGGGGGATCTGGATAAGTTGGGAAGATTGGCTGTAGAGTTGTATTTGGGGTTTAGCAGTGATTGGTGCAGGATGCTGCTTCTGGATCATGGTGTTCCCAGAGTGGCATACCATTTGTGTCCAACAAGTTCATTGTGGTGGAATCTGGTAGGGAGCTGGGAGTGGATGTACAGTCTGGCATGAGTTCTCTGCAATGCCGTGGGCTGCTGGAGCAGCTCATGAGGTTCTGTTGATGATATACAGGAACTTTGCCAGAGGGAGAAGGAAGGTGTTTTGGCTGCTTCTATGTGCAAGTTTGAAGACCTTGTTTTGGGAGGCCCATGGATCTTTTGGAGGGGGTGCTGAAATGGGTGGTGGGATTGGCTGTAGAAATGAGGTCTGTTCTTGCTGGGTAGGATTGGGGTTCTGTGAATTGTGGTCTATAGGAGCTGGATGCATGGTGATGTTGTTTGGGTGTATGGGGCTTTGGGAGGTTGAGTATGCTGGGGGGTGGCATCTTTGCTCTCTTTTTCCCCCCTCTTGTAAGCATCTGAATTGATACTGTTTTGTTTTTTCTGCCTGCTTGCTGAACTATTTACAATGAATTATTTATTTCATTTAGCATTTGTCCAAAGAGCTGTTAGATATGAAAGAACTGTTAAGTACACAGCTAGCAAAGTAAGTATTTTACTCTAAATTGTACTTATAAAATAAAGCAAAAGAAAAATTCTATTGGTAAAAGTTTTTATATTTCTAAGAATAGTAAATATCTTTGTTGGTCTATTGACACATTTAAATTTAATTTTTAAAATTAAATTTATGTGTAAAATAAATTTAAATTTATTTAAAAATTTTTATTTTTGATTTCTCGGTCTGAGATGTTTATATGACTCCCCTTCTCTTTATTTAATTAGCAAAAATCTTTTGTCATTTTTCATCTTCAATTAATATGCTATGAACATACCTGTTTAATGTTTTTTTTTTTTTAAATTGGAAAAGGTAGAATTATTAGTATGAAACAAGCTTAGAAGTTTACACTGTTACTATTAAAAGAGCACACTTTTTTTTTTTTTTTTTTTATTATTAAGATTAGTGAAGTGTCAATTTCAAAATAGGTGTTTTGAAATATTTTCTTAATGAACAAGTTCAAGTTTCACAGACTTTCACTAACAGTATTATGTCTAATGAAAAAGTTTATAAATCTGAAAATGCTCACAGAAATGAGTTTCATCAAGGCATGTGTATTTATTAAAGTTTAGTGATTGTTTCAAGGGTTCTCCAACTGGTGCCTGTTGATGTAATTTGAAGTGCCTGTCATGGAATCTCAGAATCCCACACCTTTGATTTGGGAACACTGGAAACTTGCGGACAGTTTATAAGTTCCTATTCAGAACAGTCTCTGCTGTCAATTAATTAATACAGAAATATATATACATATTTGTTGCTTTTCTCAGAATTTTATTTATAAAAATATTGCAATTCATGTGTTTTTCAAATTGCGCCTGCATCTCCTTCCCATGATATGTTGTCTTCACAGTGGAGATAACTTTGAGAACCACTGGATTATCTCATCTAAGGCTATAGCTTTAAATGTAATCTGAAATGGCATATATCAGGCATCTTCCCATATCAAAGGAAATAATGTATAGCAAGAATATTGATGTATTAAATGAGAGACAGTAAAAATCTTGTAACACAGCATTAATGAATCCTAATCCACTAGAATCCTAATATAAGAAAATGGCTGAAGTATATAGCATGCTTTGAAAATTATTGTTACTGCTAAATCCTGGATTCTCTAGATAATTATATTATCATTTGGTGAAAAGGTGGGATGCTATTAATACAAGATAAATAGATATATTTCTTTTGGAGAGAGAAGACTGGCTGTCATTGATGCTGAATAGAACAGTGGTTATTCAGCAGAATGCCCGCCACTGATTTGAAGTCCTCTGATATCTTTCTCTTTCCAAGTATCAAAAGTTTGGCAAAAGGGATACATTCTTGAGCTTTCTGGAAGAAGTCCTGTAGTGTAGATGAAAGGCTCTGAAATTGATATCGGTAAACAAGTTCCAGAAATGCTTCCAGTTATGGCTGAAGACAGTAGTTTCATTTAGAATCGTTGATGGCAACAATAGCAAATTCAGTTTTTAGTCTACACCTTATACATGTATCTCAATGCTTCATGTGTGTATTTAGTGTGTGTGTGGGGGGGGGGGTATCTCTTGGCTAATTTTTTCACATCGATATAGCGTCCACCAGTGCCTCCTTTCCAGATGTCTTATTAATGTTTGATAAAATTATGAAAGATCCTTTCTTCACTCATTCCACGATGTTTCTCTCCTTGAGTAACCAGTTCCATCTTCATAAAGATGCAAACAGATCAAGCATACATTGTATTTCAAGATAAAATTTATATGCAAACATCTGACATTAGTAAGGGAGAACTATCTTTCCTCTTGGCCCCAGGTGCCAGGTATGGTCAGGTGATCTCAGCATGTTTCAATAGTGTTTTCCAACCAAGAATCTCCCTCTTTTTTTTAGCTTGAATGTTAGCAAATTAAAGTTATTTAAAATTCAGCTGGTTTCTGTTTTGTGAGATAAGTGAAATTAGGAAAGAAAAGATGCCTTTTTTCTTTTATTTTCTGTTTAACTAACCTAACTTGCCACTTGTAATGTTGCTCCCACCTCCCTGTGGTTGCGCTGATAACTTGAGTGGGGTAAACCAACCCCCAGCGCTAAAAGTAGTAAAAATGAATACCAGTGAATATCTTCATTGAACATACAACATAGCTCTTAACACAGCAACATTCATGAAACTAATTGTGAACCCTCCCCTCAAGAAACCAAACCTCCCACACCTCTGATATTACATTCTCTATTTACTCAGTCTGTGAGCAAGCTCTCTCCCTTTATCATTCAGAGAGTTCTTGAAAATGCAGCAACATTACTGAAAATGGTGAAAAATCTTATCATTTTCAATATTTATTAATGATATTGAAAAAAGTATAACAAGCTGATTTTTTAAGTTTGCAGACATTGCAAAAGGTTATCAGGGTGGTTAATGACAGCAATCAAGGTGAACTACTGCAGTAAAACCTAGAAAAATTAGGCAGATGGGCTGAGAAGTGGCAATTGAGGTTTAACATTGATAAATGCAAGGTACTACATACTAGTATCAATCCCAGAATAACATACCAGTTAGGTGATACCATATACAAGGTGGTGAAAAATGAAACAAACGTATGGGTAATTGTACTGTCTAGTATGAAGTTTACTGAGCAGTGCAGATATGCTGCCCAGACAGCTCATGGGGTTCTTGCAATGATATAGGAATTTTGCAAGCAGGGACAAAGAGGTGATTATCCCATTGTATAATGCATTGGTTAGGTTTCATCTTCAGTACTGAATACAAGTCTGGAAACCTCATTTTATGAAGGATATAGATCTCTCTGAATGAGAGACCAGAGTTCAGAGTGGAGCAATCAGATCAGCCAAGGACACAAAAGGGTACTCTTACTGAAAGACTTCAGTTCTGCAAATTTCATTGTTTGGAACTAATGCAACTGCAAGGAGACCTGATGTGAAGTGTTTAAGTAAACTTAAACACATAAGGGGACATAAATTTAAATTGAAAATGGTTGGTTGCAATAGATATATGAAAATTTGCTTTTAGCCAGAAATATTGCTTGTCGGAATGAATATCATCTGATTTCACGGGCGTTTTGAATAAATTTAAGGAAGAATTAGACAAATTAATAGAAGGGAGGGATGGGTTGATGAGGTGAGTATTTTTTTTTTGAACTGTTGCTGTATAAGCTTACTTCTTGTATCATTTGCCTCTGCAAATACCAGTGCTAACCTCCAGACAGGAGGCTTACCGAATGTAAGTATTCGGGTGACTGAGAACTTTTTCCCAAAGCACTCTGCAACCAAAGCTCTCTTTTTTAAGTGGAATTCCAATTCAAATACTATCATTATCTCCAAGGGAGTGATCACTGAATGGGATCTATAACTTTTCTGAAAGAGATATAGTCCGGTAATTACAAGGTCAGAATGTAACACAAACAAAATGAATCATGACATGAAAAGATGCCAATCTAGTCCTGACACATCACATAATCTTGACCTTCAGTATATCAAATTTGCCTGCTTCAGTCAAAGCAAGTTACTTAAAGTGCTGTGTCCATCCTTTCTTTTCAAAATCCATGGACATAAAATCACATTATGCAGATGCAGAGGCCTGCTGATATAAAAGCTGTTAGACAAATAAATTCTCACACTAATAAATAACAGCATTCATACTTATTTAAATTTTTTCCACAGGCACTAGTCAGGCTATTGCCATGCTGGCGCCTCAGTAGCACACACTTCTTGATTAGACCGGGGTTCGAGCCCGTCACCACCAAATACAGAGAATGCGGAAAGGTCAGGGAATGACCACTGCATATCCCCGGAGCAATATGGCCTTAGTTGCTAATGCTCCTAAAAACCAAAACAACAACAACAACAACAGCTATTGACATATTCTTCTATTCCCTACTCATTGAATGGAAAATCTGTGAAGACTCTTAATAGTGATCATTTTCTCATGATCTGTAAAATGGCTATAGCTCATACTTTGTAACGTGATAGAGAATGTGAAAATTTCCCAAATGAACTAGGCAAAATCCCTGTCTATCTTAGGTGAGCAAATTGTCATTTTCTGATCTGTAGCACTTATAATAAATGAAATACTGTATTAATAATATATTGTTTCCACTGACTTGACAGTTTAATAAAATGGCAAAATGATTACATGGATGTTAAATTATATATAATTAAAACTCCCAAACCCGGATAAATGGTGAGGGTTGGCGTCAGGAAGGGCATCCGGCCAAAACAAAAGAAAATGTTAGAATGATGGAAAATAGATGTGAAATGGCTAGGGCATACCCCATAAGCGGCGTGCAGTCACTTCGCCCGGAAACTGCGAAAAGGGTCAGGGCTACCAAAGGACGGGTTCAGTTAAAGAAGTTAGTCCAGCTAGAGAAGAAGAAGAAGAAGAGGATGAAAAGTGTTAGAATAGGAACATTGGGACGATGAATGGAAAGAGTAGAGAGATTGTGGATTTGATGCAAAGAAGAAGAGTGAAGATCCTATGCCTACAAGAGACAAGGTGGAAGGGAAATAAAGCGAAAGAGCTCGGTGAAGGGTACAAGTTGTTCTTTAGGGGAGTGGATGAGAGAGGAAGAAATGGAGTAGGTATTGTAGTTGACAAGGAGTTAAAAGATGGAGTGTGTGAGAGGTTAACAGAAGGAGTGATAGGATTATGAGCATCAAACTGGAAATGGGTGGACACTTGACCACAATAGTATGTGCGTATGTCCCGCAAGTAGGATGCAGGGAAAAAGAAAAGGACAGTTTTTGGATAGAAATGGATCAAGTGGTCATGACAATACCTGAGAAAGAGAGGTTGATTATTGGAGGTGATTTAAATGGACATTTAGGAAGAAGCAAGAGAGAGGAAGGAAGAGTGTATGGAAGGTGGAGTATTGGGGAAAGAAATAGAGAAGGGGAGAGGATAGTAGAACACTCAGTGGCATTCAACCTGGGTAGTTAACACCTACTTCGAAAAGAAAGAAAGCCAGCTTATAACCTACAAGAGTGGGGAAAGGACAAGCCAGATTGACTATATCATGTGCCGTAGGAGGTATCTAAAGGAAATGAGGAACAGCAAGGTGATAAACGGAGAAAGTGTGTCTGCACAACATAGATTGCTTGTGGTCGATTGGGAGGTTAAACTCTGCAAATTGCAGCATCTGGTGACTAGGCACTTGCGAAGTGTATAAGGCCTTGTATGGTTTGATCACACTCAATGCCAGTCGGATTCTCCCTCTTACCCAGATTAATTGCCTGAGGGGACATAAATTCAAATTGAGGGAAGACAATTGTAGAATAGATGTGTGGAAATTTTCCTTTAGGTAGTGGTTGATTGCTGGAACAAACTTCCATCTGTCATGGTGACAGCTTAAATAAATTCAAGGCAGAACTAGACAAAATTTGGATTTGGATTGAATGGATGGGTGAAATGGGAAGGTTTTTTTTTTTTATTTTTGGCTGATACTGTATAAGCTTGCTTTCTTGCTTCATATGCCTCTACTAATGCTAACTATCCTGCCAACCTTTGTGTCATCTGCAGACTTGGACATTAAACCTGTCAGTGTCATTGATAAATATAGAAAACAACAATGGGCACAACATCAACCCTGGGTAACTGCACTAATAACATTAGTCCATGAAGAGTAGTATCCATTGATTACAACGTTCTCATAATGAAATCCCAGTATATGATATCAAAATTATGGCTATCTCATAATGAGACACAATGTCTCATTTGGTGGTCTCCAGTAATGGTTCTTTCATTTGCTGCTATGGTATAAGGATGCTAATAGTATAAGCAGTGCTTCCCAAATGGTGTTCTGTGGAATACTGCTGTTCCACAGAACACCATTTGGGAAGTGAAAGTGCAGGTTCTAGCATCATATAAGAGGTGGGGGGGGGGGTTCTGTAGAATAACATTTTCAAGACTTAAAAAAATTATAATAAAATTTCTCAAAGAGAATTAGATATTTTTATAATAATTTTAATTTAAAAAAACACAGCATGTTCAAATGTTAACCAAATGAATTATATGTATGTAATTTGAAAAGATAAACATAATGTTATTTAAATAAAGAAGATACAAACTTTTGGCAGTGCTGTACTATGCTGTATCGATTGCACTTGTGTTGTCTGTACACTGTAAGTGGGCAGTCTATACTGGAAGGAATGTTGATTCTGTAATTTTTGAAAGATTATGAAAGAGTTCCATGGCCAAATTTAATTGGGAAATATTGATATAGAGTATTAATTCACTTCCTATAAGTGTGGTCATTCCCATAATATAACATTATAGCCAACTTTTCATTTACATTACACTTCACTCAGCTGAATTTTGTACAGTATATAAAGCATTGGCTTTAATAAGATTATCTTAAAAATATAATTAATCAGTGGTCATTAATTAATAGGGTTCAATACACTTTGAAATGAAAATAAGAAATTTATGATTTATTACAATTCATTTCAGATTAATATCAAATTCTCATCAGTCAATTCAAATTATCATGCAGAGTGTTATGTTTTTTTTTTTGCCTGTATCAATATGATAGATAATGCAATAAGGTTCAAATTCTGTGTTTATAGACGTAAAGATGTTATTCAGTATGGTCTTACTCAGGATGAAAATGTACAAAAACTAGAAAATGAACTGAAGAATATGGAGAAAAAAATGGCAAATTGGTTGGAAGCAGTGAAAAATTGCTCGTGTAATTCATCCAACTATTTGGCTACAGCTGAATCTCATCTAGGTTCCCTTCTTTTGGAGGTAAATGTTAATATGTTTTTATTTGCTGGTTTAATATTTGATATTGAAATAGTAATGTTATTGTCCTCCTTGATACAGACTAAAATTCATAAAGCACTGCCACTTGTTTGGAGCCTAGGTACGAGTCCAGTCCCATCTGTGACTGGAGGAATTTTTAAAGGCCGCTTAAATCAATGCTAAGTTTAATGATATTAGATGAGGCTTTATCCTTTGAAGATTCCAGGTGGTTTTTTTTTTTTTTTTTTTTTAGTAGCCTGTGCGACGTGCAGATCAATATTAAACATGCACTTTGTCATTTGTAGTAAAATAACATCAAAAGTATATTCAGGGTGTTGAAAACTTAAGGATCAAATCAGACAAACCACTTTTACTGTGGATCAAAGAATAGGAGAACTGTAAAGATTATACAAATAAAAAATAATATATTTACACACACACAGTTCAACTTCGATATAATGTGCCTCTTTTATGGTTTCGGATATACCGCAAGTATAATCATGTCCCTTAAAACAAATTATGAAAATAAAATAGAGCAGTTCATTCAAAGAACTAACAATTTCAATTTGGAAACTGGAATACTGTATATATTTAAATCTGCTTGTATATCTTATTTCCGTATTTCGAAGAGGGGAAATTAGCTAAAAATTGGCTGTATATTCGCTTCAATATATTTAGTTGCATAGCAATTTTTGGTAAATAAACAGCACATGACAACTTTTCTTTGACTAGAAGTTACACTTAGAATAGCAAAAACTGCCAAGAACTAAACTAGAAAAAAACAAAAATAATAATAAATAAATAAATAAAAAAATATATATATATATAAAACTGACAAGTGATTTATGGAAAAATCACATGGCTTCACATTATGATAGGCTTGGATGGCTTGGTTTTGATTTAGTTTTCTCAAAACATGGTAAATTCTAGGGCATCACAAACAAATACACATCAAAATTAGTAAATCAATAGAATTTAAGTAATAGCCATCTATTAAGACCACTATTAAGAATTATGTACTTCAAGAAAAGTTAAAGATTATCAAAAGAGTTAAGAGTGGCAAAACAAAATGCAGTATAGTTCACAATCGTTCTGTGTGAAATTCCACATAGAATGATCTGTGGTTGGATGAAAGAGGAATAAAAATTGTATTCATTCATAGACTCCATTAGAAGATGAAGCAGGCTTCTAAAGAAAGAAAACTAGACTTTATGAAAACAATGATGTTGACAACAAGTGGTTTTGCTTCAGAAGCGAAGTGAAGTAGTACCAATAAATGGAGTAATTTTGAAAGCACGGTCACTTAAATTTCATAAGTTACTTGCGTGGAAATGATGATATATTTAAAGCTTCCGAAGGAGTGGAAGGCTTGTCATGGGATATCACAGATTAGTCTTGTAGGTGAATCTGAGTTTGGTGACATTACAGCAGCAGAAGCAGTTCCTGAATTTCCGTGTAATGTGATTCAAGATGGTGAATTCACAGATGAATAGTTGTACAATTGTGACAAAACAGTGCTATACTATAAACTTCTCCTCGAAAGTCATTAAAAAGGCGCCCAACAAAACATAGGGAAGGAAAACTAACAAAGAGAGAATTACTGTGTGCAAAATACCATAAATCACAAGATAAAGCCATTGTGCATATGTTAAATTTGAAGTCCCCAGTGTTTTTTGCATGTCAATATTAAATCTATACCTGTGATTTATAAAAATAGCTCCAGCACTTGGATGATGAGTGATATATTTGCTTCGTGGTTTGAAAGTGAGTTTATACTACTGGTAAGATGCCACTTGCTTTCCAGAAAACTTGAAGAAAGGGTTCTGCTACTGTTGAAGTAGTGTCTAGCTCCTCCTTTGGCTGATGTGTTGAAATCAAAAGATGGCAAGATTCTGCCAAGGAACACAACTGCACTAATTCAGCCCATGGATCAAGGCATTATTTGAGGCTTCGAAGCCTACTATCCTAGTGAGCTACTTGCTGGTATTATGAACTTAGAAATTCAAGTTCTAGAATATCTCAAAATATTAACATTGAAAGACGTTGAATATAATATTGGATTAGCATGGGGGGAAAAATGTATTGGAAAAGACAAGATTGCTAAAACCTTGAATTAACAGCATTTTCAGAACAAGAAGCAAAGGCTGCTTGTAATGCACTCTTGGTGGCAGTCTTGGAGCAAATGACCTAACTCATTAAATTGGGTGGATGTGGCAGTTCCAGTTGCACATTACCTTAGTGAGGAAGAAATTGCAACCTCTGTGAATAGTGTGGATAGTCAACAAACAGAAGGCCAGTGACGTTGGGGGTGACTCAGAAGATAATGTGGATAACTTGTTTAAGGCAAAAGTACCAGAAATTAAGAAAGTGCTTGAAAACATTAAAGAGGTGATGGCATGTTTAGAATATTAAAGTGATACTGAACTCTTAATTTATTGTATCTGACCACTATTAAGAATTATGTACTGAAAAAACTCTGTCATCAGTTCCAGAAAACTAAATTACATGCCTATTTCCGAACAGATGCATAAAATGTAAGGCCAGTGACGTTGGGAAGTGACTCAGAAGATAATGCATTCTGTTATTAACATTCCATAACAGCATTCTATATTAGTAGAATGTAAAGGGAATGATATGATCTTTAATGCTTTATGTATTTTAGTCTTTATGTATTTTTTCTCATAAAACATCAATATTTATTTACTAAAGCAAGTGTAATTAAGTTAAAAGAAATGGGGGGGGAAATGGTAGAATTTTTTTTCAGCTATAACACAGATATTAAAGTTGTCACCTAACATAACCTAACCTATGACATCCACATTGTATCAAGTTTGTACTGTATGTATATATTTTTTAATTAGCTAATATGAGTTCTGTGCATTATTTATTAATTGAATTAGTTTCACAAGACTTGTTTTTGTTTAATCTCATTTTGCTCATTTAACCCCAAACTTTTTTTTTTAAATTCGGATTTCTCGCACCCATTAACATCACGTGAGTTGGTTATCCCTGGGTGGTCCAGTACTACGCTGATAGCATACTTGTTCTTTCATTAATGAGATGGCAGTAGCCACTGAAATATATCTCTCTCAGAGACTTCTTGTACTGTTTCTCTGTTCTTCTACTGTAACTTTGTTTCCTTTTACCATAACTATGTGCATGTATCGTTCTTCTGCTAGAAGAATTACTATTTATTTGTAGTTGAACACTGAAATACCTTCACTAAATGAGAGATTGATATTATGAGAAGACTGTATGCTTTTTCTATTGAAAAATTTAATTTACTACGATGAATTGAATTAACTTTGCATTCATCATCTGCTATTTTCAATCCACTGCAGGATGAAGGCCTCTCCAACAACTTTCCAGTTCCTTCTATTTTGTGCAGTGGCCATCCTTTTACTGCCCATGGACTCTTGAATTTCATCTGTCCATCTCCATCATTGTCTTTCAGGTTTTCTTCTAGCTCCTCTTAGGAACCATTCTATTATTTTCTTAGTCCATCTGTCATGTCTTCAAGCTGTGTCCTGCCCAAAACCATTTTAGTTCTTTAATTTTGATAAGAATGTCCTTTACTTGAGTTTGCTGCCTAATTCATGTGTTTCTCTTCTTGTCTAACAGTCTGATTCCTAATATAATTCATTCCATTCTTTGCTGTGTAGTTCTCAGCTTCTCTTCCATTCTTTTGTTGAGTGCCCAAGTTTCACTTCCATAAGTCATGGTGGGGAGTATACATTGGTTCATTATTTTCTGGTTCAGACAAGTTGGGATATCGCTCCTCAGTATGTGACTATATTTCCTGAATGCTATCCATCCAAAATTTATTCTTCTCTTGACTTCCAGCCATTTATCATTATTGCAACTAATGACTTGTCCCAGATAAGTATATGAATCCACCTTTTCACTTTCTGCTCTTTCAGTGATTAAATTAAATTGATGAAACCAATACATTTAAAGGTTTAGTGTAATTTCTTAAAGTATATATATTATCTGTTTATTTATTATTAGAAACTGACATCATCTACTCATTTTACACTACAGTGTGTTAAGATAGAAATAATTTAATATTAACAAATTTTTTCTTTTTGTATTAATATAGTATAATGTAAAGTGAGTAGGTTATTTTTGTATATTTTTGCCTTTTGCATTCATACTTCATAAAACTAACACTACATTTGCAGTAGTGAATTTAAGAATTTCTTCTTCATAATTCTAAGCATTAAAATTAATTTTGTCTTTTGCATCACTTTGTGATTAGATGGCACAAGTAAGTGGGGCTGATTCCTTGGTCAAAAAAAGAAGTAAAAACTGTTTGCATAAAATGGAGTAAAAACTGTTTCCATTCATATTCATGAATTCACTTTTCATAAATCCACTATTCCTGGGTCGTGATTTTTCTCTGAAATGGTTTTTGAGAACGGTCTCTTTCATACTGATTTCTGTCTTCTGCACAGGTGTCAGCTTTCAACCGAGCTATTTTGCATCTGCATCACTAGCATCTTAGAAGTTCACAAAAAAGTTTAATAAATGATTGAAAGAATTTGTAAAAAAAAATTGTTGTTACTTATGTTTTGATATAATACTATCATCTACATCTGTATTTATCCGCTTTATTTAATCCCGACTTCTGAATCTGAATTCCAGGGCTCCTCCATAGCCAGGTGGACAGGAGCAGCAGTGCATAGCACATGCTTCTTGATTAGACTGGGGTTCGAGCCCGTGACCACCAAATACGGAGGATGCGGATAGGTCAGGAAATGACCACCGCATATCCCCGGAGCAATATGTCCTTAGTTGCTAATGCTCCTAAAAACCAAATAACAACAACAACATTCCAGAGTTGTGTATTACTATTGTTATTAGTAGTATTTGGAAATGATGCGAAGAAGTAAGCTTATACAACATTGGCCGTAAGAAAGAAAGGGGGGGAACTAACTATCACCTCATCTGTCCATCCCCTCCCCTAATATATGTCTAATTCATCCAATTCTTCATTAAATGTGTTCAGACTACCCATTTCAACACAAAATGGTAGTTTATTCCAACAGTCACTCTCTAGCTGAAAGTAAATTTTCACACATCTATTATGCAACCATCCTTTTTCAATTTAAGTTTATGCTCTCTTGTGTATATGAGTTATCCAAGATAGAAATAATTCTTCTTCAAATAAGCTATTCTTCTCAGATACCCCACCTCATTACCTTTACTTCATCTCCTCCCATGTCCAGGATTTTTACTGCTGGTACCAGGAGATTCCAGGGAATTTAAGACATGCATACCAGACAGTTAACGTCCAGCCAACTGAAACAAGCACCATCCATTCAATCTCCAATCATCCTATGTCGATCACTGCATATTTAAAACAGATAAGCTAAAGCCAGTGAGCATAGTGCAGCTTTCTCTTGAGGCTGCAATGGCATTGCAGTCTCAAGAGAAAGGCTCCAGGTAATTGTTATTGTTGAGAGCATACAGCTCTCTCAGATATCTGACTCTGACTAGTCACAATCTTTCTTTGTAGTCTCCAAGTCATTCTGTAGAATTGAATATGTCCTCTGAATTCCTTTCCCATTCAAAAAACACCAAAACCTGCTGTTGAAAGCTGATTTCAGCCAAAATGTTGTATTATCCCCCCCCACTTACCTGTTTTCTATTTTTCCTTCATGTTTTTTCACTTATATTTATTTCCATTTATTGCTATTTGATCTGTACACAGAAAGAGGCAACTGCCTTTCAATAAATCATTTATAATTCATGTAAAGCACTGTTCTTTTATTCTTAGTATATCATGTTATTTTCTTGTGGAAGCTTGCCTTCATCTACTGTATTAGAAACACAGATCAGAGATGGGCACTTACTGGAAGATTTGTAATTTATTTTGAAACATTATTTGAAACAACCCTGAAAAACATATATACAGGGTGTCTCAAAAATATTGGTACAAACGTTTACGGGAGGTAGGTAACATATATAAAGGAATGTGAATCGCATAGGAACCCATAACCGGAAACGTCACCGTAAGTCGGTACACGGCACTGTTCATCAGTTCGCGAGAGGGAAACTTTCTGGTTTACTCATTCAAGCAGTAGTTGCTGTACGAAGAGCATGCATCGATATACGAACTGTGAGCTGGCAGACATGCACCTAGTGTATTAATTAGCAGAGGGCAATGGACGAGCCGCTCAACGAATTTATGGAGAACTCTTCCCAGACAGACATGTACCTGACCACCGTTTGTTTGCGCGTGTGCATCAAAATTTGTGCGATTATGGGTCATTTAGAGGTAACAGGAGTAGTGCGGGCAGACCACGTTCGACACGAACTCCCGCCATGAAAGAAAGTGTTTTGAATGCCATCCAGAATAATCCTGCTACCAGCACCCGTGCCGTTGCCCCTGCCTTAGGAGTGTCTCGTTGCAGTGTACAGCATGTCTGGCTCGATGATTCCTTACACCCCTTTCATCTCCAAAGGGTTCAGTTACTGTTCCCCAAGATCATCCTGCATGTGTGGCTTTTGCGCAGTGGTTTCTCCAAGAAAGTGTTCAAGACTTGAATTTTCCAGCCTATGTTTTGTTCACGGATGAGATTTCACTCGGGAAGGCTTATTCAATCAGCACAATGCTCATGTGTGAACAACCCACACGGTGTGCGCCCCCATGTGGCACAACATCGCTTCACAATAAATATGTGGGCAGGTATGGTCGGTGACTGCTTAGTCGGCCCGTACCTGTTACCATCCCGCATGAACTCCGCTAAATATCGGATCTTTCTTGAAAAAGTTCTACCAGAGTCACTTGACAATGTTTCAGCAAATGTGAGACGCAACATTTGGTTTCAATATGACGGGGCACCTGCCCATTATGGAAGGTGTGTTCCTGACCATTTTAACAGGCGTTTTGGGCATCGATGGATTGGCTGTGGTGGACCCGTTGCCTTGCTCTCACGCTCACCTGATTTATCGAGCCTTGATTTCTTTCTGTGGGGTGCTCTCAAACCTATCGTGTATGAATCGCCTGTGGAGATGGAAATGGATCTCGTGGCGAGACTCGTTTGTGCTGCTGCTACTGTCAAAGAAACTCCAGGTGTGTTCGACCGTGTCTGCCAATCCAGGCTGTGTTGGTGTCACGCATGCATCGCGTCTCATGGTGGAACCTTCGAGCATCTGTTGTAACATCATGAAATGCATCCATCTCGTACTCCATTGTTAATATTATGTCAACAAATGTTTGCCACTAATTACTGTCTTGTGTCATTTCTGCTTCTTGTGCCTCTGCTACTACTTTCCCATGATGTTTCCGGTTATGGGTTCCTATGCAATTCACATTCCTTTAGATGTTACCTACCTCCCCTAAATATTTGTACCAATATTTTTGAGACACCCTATATATAAGAATATTATCTATATACAGGGTGTTTCAGTTAAACGTTTCAGAACTTCTAAGAGGGGTAGGGTACATCCTGACAACTCGAAATCATATAGCAATGTGGGGTCGGAAATGCTTTCCTGAAGCGGTGTTGTACACAGAAGCACCATAAAGAAAAGAGACCGTAAGTGAGAAATCGTTTTAATAATACATGAAAAGAAGCAAAAGGTACATGGATTAAAGTAAGTGTTCGAAGTTTCTTCCACGGGCTACAATGCACGCCTCACATCTCCGACGCATGGACATCCGATCATTCTGGAATACTCCAGGCGAATTTCGAATTTCTTTGGCAGCTACTGCGATTCTTGCAACCAGCTCCTCAGCATTGCCAATAGGTTTGTCATAAACTAGCGATTTCATATGACCCCAGAAATAAAAATCAAGACATGATAGGTCGGGTGACCGAGCAGGCCAACGCACGGGACCACCACGTCCGATCCACTGTTGACCAAATGTGACATCCAGGTAGTTACGAACATCTCCGCTATAATGGGCAGGGGCTCCATCGTGTTGGAACCACATTGTCTGTTGCGTCGAGGCAGAAATCTGTTCATCTCTCAAAAGTTGTGGCAATACTTGCTGCAGAAAGATCAAGTAGATAGGTCCGGTTAGACGACACGGTAACAGGTAAGGTCCGATGAGGTGATCTCCCATAATACCGCCCATACATTGACCGAAAATCGAATCTGTGCTGCACGACGTCGTATTGCATGCGGGTTCTCGACCGCCCAGATATGGTCGTTATGCGTGTTGAAAATTCCTTCCCTTGTGAAGGATGCCTCATCGGAAAACAACACTTCAGCAGGAAAAAGGGGATTTGTAGCACATTTTCCAAGGTACCACTGTGCGAAAGCAATACGAGGTTGAAGAAACTTCGAACACTTACTTTAATCCATGTACCTTTTGCTTCTTTTCATGTATTATTAAAACGATTTCTCACTTACGGTCTCTTTTCTTTTTATGGTGCTTCTGTGTACAACACCGCTTCAGGAAAGCATTTCCGACCCCACATTGCTATATGATTTCGAGTTGTCAGGATGTACCCTACCCCTCTTAGAAGTTCTGAAACGTTTAACTGAAACACCCTGTATATATAAATATATATATATGTTTTTCAGGGTATATATATATATATTTTACATATTCTAAAACAGTTAAATGCCAAGTCTAGATGGTTCTGAATAAAAATTTGTTCACTTAAAGTGTTCTTTACCAAATGTGCCTTACCATTGTCTTTAGTGTTTATTTTTAGTACTGTGCGTGTGTGCGTAAAAGAAGTGTAGACCTTACCTATAATAGTCAAGGTTTAATGTTTAAAAGTTTTTTATGCTAATAAGTCTTCAAATACAACCAGTGTCAAGTGAAAAAGGCAAGTATTCATGAATTTATGGATCTATATCTAGGTGTGATTCCCTTTATTTTGAAGTAGGAAAAGGAAGTAAGTTTGCATTTTGCAGTTTCTGCTAATTAATATATTGCTTGGCAGGAAAAGTGACATTTCTTGACATATTAAATATGTTCATTGCTGACATCAAGTGTGCTTTAATTCTACTAAATAAGTAGCCCAAAGATTCTAATCAAAAGATTCTAAATGTAATAGCATAGCATGTACGAAGTAACAAAATCTGGTAATAATGTGCATTGTTATACTTTTAACCTCTTAGTTCGTGCAGTAATGTAAATTACATTTAGACTAGAATCACACATCAAAAAAGAGCAGTAAAGTAAAAATTTTAGAGTAGTGAGAATGCCTTGGTTCTGTAGAGAACTGTCTATTCAGTTCTCTTTTTGAATTAGGGATATATTCAATTTGCTAATTGTGGCCTTTTTGAAGAGGTATCTCTAATGGTATGGCCAAGTGAGATTGTCTTTATGTCTTTCATTTCAGAGATAGTGTGAGGAACTTAAGTGCCAAGTCAGCATTCTGATGGGCTTGTATGAGTTCTTGAGGAACAGGGTTGATACCCTCGAAGAAATTAAAAAGAGGAATTCTTCAGACACTTCTACTATCCACCCAGCATAATGTTGGAGACTACACTCATACAACACAAAATGCAATCAGATCCTCTGTAGCAGAGTGCACTGGTCCTCAACAAAACTCAGCTCATGGTGTTTTAATGATATTCAGGAATTTTGCTTCCAGAACTATTTTTCCAACAAACTCTTAATATATGTACAAATTTTCTGAGTGCAGTGCGTGCTGTTAAATATTATACCAGTCATGCTGTTAAAAATGCAACAAGCACAACTTCTCTCTTCCACTCATTATATAGATGACAAACTTTATTAAAATATTTTGTAGAGAACTACAGAACTGTAGTTCTCTACAGGACAAAAGGCTGCGACTTTGGCATGATCAGAAAAATAATAAGTAATAAATTATTAGTTATCATACCTAAACCAGAGCAGCATTGGGCTTCCTTATTCCTGAGGTAGTTGTGCAAGGTCTAAGAGATCATAAGAGTTCATTGGGGGGGGGGGGGATTAATAGAAGAAATGTTCAAAACTGTGGGTAAAATTTATTTATTTTGCCTTAAAGAGCCATTCCTACTATTAATTGGTTGACTCTTTCATTAGTACTTTATTAGTCACATGGGTTGATTAGAAATTTGGCAGCCAACTGGGCTAGCCGGGTGGGTAAAGTACCTGCCTGGCAACCCAAAGGTCACGGGTTCGAATCCCGCCTTGGGCTTGGATCAGAGTAGTGCAAAAATTTTGGGAGGTGCGTTATGGCCACAGAAGCGATGCACCAACAACTAACAAAAAAAAAGAGAAAGAAAGAAATTTGGTGCAACTAGCTGAGGGATAGGAAGGAAGAAGTTATTCTTGCCAAATACTTATTGGATATACCTAACTCATTTCTACTTGTTCACCAGAGATGATCCTTCATAATGTCCTAACTACCAATGCCAACTAACAGTTAGCATAATGAGCATTGATTGTCCACCTTATTCCAAAGTGCAACAACATTTTACTTCTTTTCCCATATGTGTAATTTTTTAGCAATGCAGCTCTTGAAGATAAACAAAACATGGGCAAACATTAGTATTAGCATTAGCATTAGTAGAGGCATTTGATGCAAGAAAGCAAGCTTATGCAGCATCAGCCAAAAAAAAAAAAAAAAAAAAACCCACTTCCACTTCACCCCTCTGTTCGTTCAAAATACCTGTCCAGCTGAGCCTTAAACTTATTTAGGCTATCAACCTCCACCACAAGGGATGGCAGTCTGTTCCACCAACCAACCACCCGCTGGCTAAAGGCAAATTTCCGCACGTCTATCCTACATCTGTCTTTCCTCAATTTGAATTTATGCCCTCTCAGGTGATTTTTCTGAGCTAGAGGAAGAATCCCATCAGCATTGAGCATGCTTAAACCATTCAAGGCTTTATACACCTCTATCAGATCACCTCGCTGGTGCCTAGTCTCCAGACACTGTAATTTGCAAAACTTAAGCCTTTCTTCGTAAGAGCACCCCTTTGTTCCATTCACTAATCTTGTTGCCCTTCTCTGTACTTGTTCCAGCAGCTCTACATCCTTCTTGAAATGAGGCCTCCAGACCTGTATACAGTACTCTAGGTGTGGCCTGACCATTGTCTTATACAAGGGAATAATCACCTCCTTATCCCTGCTGGAAAAATTCTTGTATATCATTGACAATACTCCATGAGCTACTCTTGCAGCCCGTCTGCACTGCTCAGAGAACTTCATATCTGCCTGCACAACCACCCCCAAGTCCCTTTCATTCTCTACCACTGTCAGTGTAGTACCACAGAGTTGATATGTTGCTCTGGGGTTGCTGTTTCCCATGTGTAGTACTTTACATTTGTCAATGTTAAACTTCATTTGCCACCTCTCAGCCCATCTGCTCAACCTTTCCAGATCCTGTTGCAGCAGCATAGTGTCAGTAGTGTCCTTGACAACCCTGCCAACCTTTGTATCGTCTGCAAACTTGGACCTTAAGCTTGATATACCATCATCAATATCATTTATAAATACAGAAAACAATAATGGACCCAACACTGAGCCCTGAGGGACTCCACTAATAACATTAGTCCACGATGAGCAGTGTCCATTGATTACCACTCTCTGTCTTCTCCCACTCAACCACCCCTTTATCCATAGCAGCAATTTGCCTCCAATGTCACACTGCTCCAATTTGTGTAGCAGTCTTCCATGTGCAACAGTATCAAAAGCCTTTCTAAGATCCAAGTGTATAATATCAAAGTTATTCCCTGCATCCAGTTCTTTTGTGACTGCATCATAGTATCCAATCAAGTTGGTCAGGCAAGACTTCCCCTTAACAAAACCATGCTGTGTCTGAGCTATAACTGAAGTCTTGTCTAAATGATCCTGCAGTGCTTCTTTAACCAGTGCCTCCATTAATTTTCCTGGAACAGAAGTCAAGCTCACAGGTCTATAGTTACTTGTGTCAGCCTTTGATCCTCCTTTGTGAATTGGGGTCACATTTGCACATTTCCAATCTATGGGTACCTCCCCTGAGTCCAAGGAAGCTCTCATAATTATGGCTAAGGGTTTGCTTACTTCCTTTGCTGCCTCCTTTAATATAACTGGATAGATCCCATCCACCCCGGGTGCCTTTCTTGTGTTTATCTTCAACAGTTTCTCCTCCACTTTACTCCCAGTTATTTCAATATTCTGCAGCTTACTGCTAGAGTTGAATACACCTCTGGCATTCCCTTTGCTGAATAACTCCTCATGTGTGAATGCCGATGCAAAATATTCATTTAGTTTGTTAGCTACCTGAGCAGGATCATCAACAGTTGACCCATCAATATCAAGTGGACCAATCTGATTCATCCCCTTCCTTCTAGAGTTTACATAAGTAAAGAACTCTTTGCTGTTTTTCTTTGCATCCCTTGCCAAAGATTTCTCGTAATCTGCCTTCGCCTGCCTAACCTCCTTTGTAACTTGGTTGCATATCAACTTGTATCTATCATAGGCTTCTGTGTCATGTGTTAATTTGTAAGTATCCCATGCATTTTTCTTCTCTGCCATATGCCTCATTAGTTCATCTGACATCCATTTTGGCCTAAACCTTGAACAATATTTCTTAGTTGGTATGTAAAGCCTGGTAGCTTCCAAGATAAGTTCTTTGAATGCTTCCCATTTTGAATTTGCTGTTGGTAACATCATCAGTTGGTCCCACTGTATAGAATTTAAATACTGTCTCAGTCCATCGTAGTCGCCTTTACGGAAGCAATAACCCTTCCATTTACACAAACCATTCCCTTTTCTTAAAAAATCCATAGATATGAAGCCGTTTAAAACAATAGTCCATTGGAGATCATATATATACATTTCTTAGGTTTGTGCAACATGAAGTATGGCATCAGCTGCACTATTCTCAGTTCTTCACCTCACTTGGTTTTTCAATGGGTGTTAATGTTAAAAACCAAAAAATATTTATCAAGTGTGATGGTTTATGTCTTCTAAAATGCCAGCACAATAGCAATGCAATTCCAGTTTAGAGACTGCCAACTCTGTGTGCATTGTGTGGTTTTCATTTCAACTAATTTATAGATTAACACCTAAGAATGAACTGCATGAAACACTGATAATTCAAGAACACCAAATTTGACAAGGGTATAGAATGATGACTTATCCATCTTGGAGAAATTTCCACTTCAAGTAGCTGTTTTAGTGCCAGTCAGCACATTATCAATGGGAAGCTAGGTATATGAAGAATTGAAATTTAATCAAAAGTATATTGGAATGGGACAAAATGAACCTTACTGGCTTAATTTATACAATGCAACTCAGAAAAAGCAAAAAAAAAAAAAAAACACACCACCAACCAACTGCAAGTATAGAGAAAAATGTTTCTCAGTTCTTGTTTCCTGATAGCATAAGGGAAAATAACAAGATTAAAAAAGTTAAACATCAACATAGAACAGAAAAATAGAAAGTTGCATTACTCAGGCACTCTAGGTTTGTAATCTCCCCCCCCCCCGTACCAGCTACTAGTAAGGGCCATGAAGGAGGAAAAAATATATTGTTTAAAATTAATTAATACCTAAATAAATATAATAAAATGAAAGAAATCATTGTTACAATTTCATTTCATTATATTTCTTTATTTAGGTATTAACTAGAAACTTAGTAGTCAAATTTATGGTTTCTCCAGAGCTCATTAGTTCTGCCCCATACATTGTAAATAAAGAAGATTTCCACTTTAAAATTTAGTTCTTCATATGCTAGGCATATGAAGAACTGATGAAGCATCAACAGACACTGAAATAGCTGTCTGAGAAGGGGCAAAAATTTCCCTTAAGTTTGGTAATAGTCATTCAATAGTCTATTCGATTTTGGTGTTGTATTATTAGCAAGTCCTGAACTTGAGGCTTAATGCACAAGGTATGAACTTAATTTAATGATTTGCTCCTATTTACTGGACCTTGAATATTAGTTTTGTTATATATACTTATTTGCTTGTACAGTAACAATCATAAATCATTTTTTCAGATCATGAATGGAAGTCATAGAGATAATTCCTCAATATTTTCTTCTTTTGGTGGTTGGTTACATTCCTATTTTGTAACTTCAAGTATTCTTTCTGAACACATGACAGAAATTGATAAAGAGATTAAAAGAAAATCAGAGCATCTTCAAAAGCAAGCCAAAGAAATTGCCAGAGCCACTGCATCTGAGAAATGGAAGTCTTTGTTAAAAGATATGGAAGATAAAAGTAGGACTTCTTCAGAATTTTCGATTACTTTAAACAAACAAAGTGAACAGCACTGCATTTCAGAAGAATCTGTTAAGAATATTATCAAAGATGCACTGTTCTTGTATGATGCTGATAAAACTGGATTAGTGGATTTTGCCTTAGAGTCAGCAGGTAAATTTGAATTAGATATTCTTTTTTACTTCTTATTTCATTTTATGTTTAGAATACAAATTGAGATTTATTTTTGGTGATCTTAAGTAATAGTGTTATTGTGGCTTTGATAAAGATACATGTATTTCTTATTAGAAATACTCCATATTTTATTTATCATAGCCACTAGACTAACAAATTATATATTTACTGAACAAACATCAAGCAAATTCATACAGAAGTTAGATTCTCACTGAATGGGTGATATCTTGATGTCTGTTGTTTGTCTTAAAAAAAAAGTTTTTGCATGCTTTTTCATATATCCTCTTTAATCATTTGGAAAACATGTAGCTTGGCCTCTCATTATCTAAAAAAATAGTCTGCATTAACCGACCATTTAAAATTACCATGGACTTTTTGCAAAACATTACTTTGTATGTATTTCAAATAGACAACCAGTACATTGCAAATAAACTTCAGTCTAATCCTCATATCATTACTATAAATTTATTTGGTAAAGTTTAAAGAGGGTGCTCGGGTCGCAGAAGAGAACAGTCAGTGGATTTTTGGCTGCTGTAAAGGGATAAGTATTTTTAATTTTTACCGTATTCTTCATTAATTAATATAGTACATTGTTGTTTTATAGAGATATTAAATAGGTTTAGTAGCGTTCATTAGCTTCTTATTTTGAATTTAACCAGCGATTTTTGGATGTTACGACTCCCGGTGTTTTTCGTTACAACTAAGGAATACTGTTCAAGGTTTAGGCCTAAATGGATGTCAGATGGATGAATTAATGAGGCTCGTGGCAGAGAAGAAGAATGTGTGGGATGCATATAAAGTATCAGGTGACACACAAGCCTATGATAGGTATAAACTAGTCTGTAATCAAGTCATAAAGGAGGTTAGGCAGGCAAAGTCAGATTATGAGAAATCTTTGGCAAGGATGCAAAGAAAAACAGCAAAGAGTCCTTTACTTATGTAAACTCTAGAAGAAAAGGAATGAATCAGATTGGACCACTTAACATAGATGGGTTGACTATTGATGATCATACTCAGGTAGCTGATAAACTGAATGAGTATTTTGCATCTACATTCACACATGAGGAGTTATTCAACATGGGGAGTGCCAGAAGTTTATCAAATGCTAACAGGGAGCTAAGTGATTTTGTAATAACTGAGAGCAAAGCGGAGGAGAAATTGTTGAAGTTAAACATAAAAAAGGCACCTGGGGTGGTCGGGATCTATCCAGTTATATTAAAGGAGGCAGAAAAGGAAGTAAGCAAACCCTTAGCCATAATTATGACAGCTTCCTTGGACTCAGGAGAGGTCCCCATGGACTGCAGGTGTGCAAATGTATCACCAGTTCACAAAGGGGATTCAAAAGGTGACACAAGTAACTACAGACCTGTTAGCTTAACTTGTGTTCCAGGGAAAATAATAGAATCACTGGTTAAAGAAACATTGCAAGATGATCTAGACAAGACTTCAGTAATAGTTAAGACACAACACAGCATAGGTTTGTTAAAGGGAGGTCTTGTCTGACCAATTTGATTGGATACTATGATGTGGTCACAGAGGAACTGAATGGCAAAAATAATTTTGATATCATGTACTTGGATTTCAGGAAAGCTTTTGATACCGTTGCATATGGAAGACTGGTTTACAAATTGGAGAGGTATGGCATTAAGGGTAAGTTGCTACAATGGATAAAGGATGGTTGAGTGGTAGACGACAGAGAGTGATAATCCATTGATTACCACTCTCTGTTGAAAAGTTTTTGCTTTTTTATTGACTTAAATTGGCATATTAAGTTATTTTTTAGAGTTGCTTTATATTCCTAGTAACAATACTTTAGTTTAAATTGAATTTAGATAGAGGTTTTGTAGGTTATTACTTAGTATCGGTAATTGTATCAAATCCACATGTGGACAGGTTTTTCAGCTTCCGCGAACGCAAAGTTTTTAATTATACGTAGCCGCTTTATTGACTTAATTGTTAAATTAAATTATTTTCTATAAGTAGCTTATAGACCCAGTCAAGCTCCATGTTTTATTTTGAATTTAGATAGCGTGATTTGGAAAGTAAATAATAACTCATGTCCGTAGATTAACCATTCGTAACTTGCTGCCATTGTTATAAGATACAACTTGTGCTAGCGTAAGGTTTAATGGAAAACTACACAGTGAGTATAGTAGTATCAATTAATCAGTAAAATTTATTAATCTTATTATATTTCATTGTCAATTGAATTGTACTTTTTTAACTACATAAAAACAGCAACCTAGTTATTACAAACATAACATCATAAATTAATACATATAAGTTGACAGGGGATAAGAAAGTCATATAACATAACTCGGAGATAATATTCGATACCGAAATACATATATATAGTGTTATAACTGCATTGGGATATAGGTTTGGGGCTATATTTTGTATTCGAATTTTATTGAACTTGAATAGAAATCGTGACTCAGACCAGAGCAGAAAAGCAAAAGGCTCAAACTAGTGGAAATGCTGTGGCTCAGGAGAGAACTGAAGGGGGCGGTTGTCCTCTGAATCACAGTCTATTGAAATGCACTGCTTGTTTGATGTTTGTGGGGCAATCAGGAACGGGACATGGTATTGCCAAGGGGAATGTCTTTGAGTGTGCGCGATGTAAGGACTGCAAGGAAATCAGGTGCCAACTCGGCATTGTTATGGGCTTATATGAGAGCTTGAAGGATTTAAATTGAGGGCCCATCAAGCTCTCAGCTGCTCACATCAATGCCAGAGCTTGCACTTGAACATCACGCAACATCGGCAATCCCCGAGGCAGAATGCGCTGATCCCAAAGGAACTAGTTGTCAGGGAAACGGGCAACATATTGTGCAAAAAGGATAGATGTAACAGGACCAGGGTATGTCTGTCAGGGGCAAAGGTTGATTACGTTGTAGGGGCAGCCGACCGGGCTAGCCGAGTGGGTAAAGTACCTGCCCGGCAACCCAAAGGTCACGGGTTCGATTCCCGCCTCGGGCTTGGATCAAAGTACTGCAAAAACCTTGGGAGGTGCAATATGGCCACAGAAGCCGATGCGCCAACAACTATCAAATCAAATCACGTTGTAGGGCAGATATCATCCTTTAAGGGTACAAAGGGTGATATTGTTGTACACATTTTCAATAATGATATTAAGAGTAGGAGACCGGCAGAAGTACTTAACAAGTACAAGGCAATGCTGAAAAAAAAGCCGAGTTAGGGTTGAATTTGAAAGTGTCTGCAATTCTGCCCAGACATGATAGGAGCGAGTATATGATGAGAGCCTTGTCGATCAATTTGGCCCTGGAGAGATTGTGCAAGGCTCAAGGGGTAGAATTTTTCACAGCCAGGTCTGTGCTTGTTAACAGGAGAGACTGCTTATACAGGGATGGGATACACTTAAATAGAAAGGGTGCAAGAATATTTACTGATGCTATAGAGTCAGAGTTAGGTGGTTCGGAAAACTGCTAGCTTGGGGGGGGGGATACATGCTATTAATACTATTAATCTATTAGTCCATGGATACATGGACTAATAGATTAACAGTAGCCACTGGCAGAGGTAAAAGTGATTCTTGCACTACTTCTATTGAAATGCAATTGAGCAGCAACCTGGAAAGCAAGGCAATGGGAATTTCCAGGACTGCTGGGAGTCATAGTAGAACAAGTAAATCATTGGTTGTGTTAGGGTAACTAAGAGTAGAAACAGGTGCATGTATACTTGCATGTACACCAATGCTAGGAGTATAGTTAATAAATTCGATCAGTTTGAAGTGCTAGTCAAGACATCAAAGGCAGGTATTGTTGGGATATCAGAGACATAGTGTCACACAAACATAAGAAGTGCAGAACTGGAATTTGGGGAGTACAATGTGTACAGAAAGGATAGACAGGACAGGGAGGGAGGAGGGGTTATGCTGTTAGGTAAGAAACACATGAAATCTAAGGAAGTGCATCCAATTGATGTGGGTGGACAGTGCAATGTTGAGTCTGTTTCGTGTGGCATAAGCACTGGGAAAGAAAAATGAGAGTAGGTGTGTGTTATAGGCCTACTGAATCTGATGAGTATAATGAGCAATTGTGTAGAGAAATACAGTAGGCCAGTAAATTAGTGTCTTATAATGGGGGATTTTAATTTACCGGATATTGACTGGAATTTGTGGGTTGGTCACTCACACACTAGCAAGGTTTTGTGTATTTATTGGATGATTGTTTTCTACATCAGCATGTTCGGTAGGCAACTAGAGGGAGTAATACTCTTGATCTGATTATCAGTAGTGATTCTTCATGTATCAAGAATCTGCAGATAAAGGAACCACTAGGTGGCAGTGATCACAGTGTTCTGAAGTGGGATTTACTCAAAGAGGTAACTACCATCAAGGGTCAAGGTAAGGGTTTTTGCTTTCGTAAAGGTGACTGCGGTGGTCTGAGACCGTATTTAAATTCTGTACGGTGGAACCAACTGATGATGTTACCAACAGCAAATTCAAAATGGGAAGAATTAATCTTGGAAGCTACTAGGCTTTACGTACCAACAAAGAAATATTGTTCAAGATTTAGGTCTAAATGAATGTCAGATGAACTAATTAGACATGTGACAGAGAAGAAAAATATATGGGATACATATAAATTAACATGTGACACAGTTGTTGTTGTTGTTGTTGTTTGGTTTTTAGGAGCATTAGCAACTAAGGCCATATTGCTCCGGGAATATGCGGTGGTCATTCCCTGACCTTTCCGCATCCTCCGTATTTGGTGGTGACGGGCTCGAACCCCGGTCTAATTAAGAAGCGTGTGCTACGCACTGCTGCTCCTTCCCACCTGGCTACGGAGGCGCCATGTGACACAGGAGCCTATGATAGATATAAGCTTGTCTGTAACCAAGTTACAAAGGAGGTTAGGCAGGCGAAGGCGGATTACGAGAAATCTTTGGCAAAGGATGCAAAGAAAAACAGCAAAGAGTTCTTTGCTTATGTAAACTCTAGAAGGAAGGGGATGAATCAGATTGGTCCACTTGATTGATGGTTCAACTGTTGATGATCCTGCTCAGGTAGCTAACAAACTAAATATTTTGCATCGACATTCACACATGAGGAGTTATTCAGTGAGGGGATGCCAGAGGTGTATTCAACTCTGGCAGTAAGCTAGATAATCTTGTAATAACTGAGAGTAAAGTGGAGGAGAAATTGTTGAAGATAAACACAAGAAAGGCACCTGGGGTGGATGGTATCTATCCAGTTATATTAAAGGAGGCGGCAAAAGAAGTAAGCACACCCTTAGCCATAATTATCAGAGCTTCCCTGGACTCAGGAGAGGTACCCGTGGACTGGAGATGGGCAAATGTGACCCCAATCCACAAAGGAGGATCAAAGGGAGACACAGGTAATTACAGAACTGTTAGTTTAACTTCTGTTCCAGGAAAATTAATGGAGGCACCGGTTAAAGAAGCATTGCAGGATCGTCTAGACAAGACTTCAGGTTATAGCTCGGACATAGCATGGGTTTGTTAAGGGGAAGTCTTGTCTGACTTATTTGATTGGATACTGTAATGTAGTCACAAAGGAACTGGATGCAAAAATAACTTTGATATCATATATTTGGATCTGAGAAAAGCATTTGATACTATTGCACATGGAAGACTGCTGCACAAATTGGAGCAGTGTGGCATTGGAGGCAAATTGCTGCTATTGATAAAGGGATGGTTGAGTGGGAGAAGACAGAGAGTGGTAATCAATTGACACTGCTCTTTGTGGACTAATGTTATTAGTGGAGTTTTTCAGGGTTCAGTGTTGGGTCCGCTGTTGTTTTCTATATTTATCAATGATATTGATGATGGTATATCAGGCTTATTGTCGAAGTTTGCAGATGATACAAAGGTTGGCAGGGTTGTTAACAATGGGAAAGACAGTATGCTAGTCCAACTGGATCTAGATAAGTAGGAAAAATGGACTGACAAGTAGCAACTGAAGTTTAACATTGACAAATGCAAAGTACTGCATATGGGTAGTAGTAACCCAAGAGAAATGTATCAACTGTACTAAGTACTACAGAAACATAATACACTCTGTGAAATGGAAAGTGAAAAACACCTGGGAGTAATTGTGCAGTGAAATATGAAGTTCTCTGAGTAGTGCAGATGGGCTGCCAGGGCAGGTCATGGTGTCTTGTCAGTGATGTATAGGAATTTTGCTAGCAGGGACTGGAGGTGATTATCCTGTTATACAAGGCAATGATGAGGCCACACCTAGAGTACTGTGTACAGGTCTGGAGGCCTCATTTTAGGAATGATGTAGAGTTGCTAGAACGAGTACAAAGAAGGGCAACAAGATTGGTGAGGGGAACAAAGGGGTGCTCTTACCAAGAAAGGCTTAAATTCTGCAAATTGCAGTGCCTAGAGAGTAAGCACCTGCAAGGTGATCTGATTGAGGTGCATAAGGCCTTGATTGGGTTGAGCAAGCCGAATGCTGATGGGATTCTTCCTCTTGCTCAGACTAAGAACCTGAGGGGGCACAGTTTCAAATTGAGGAATGATAGTTGTAAAATAGATGTGCGGAAATTTGCCTTTCGCCAGCAGGTAGTTGATTGGTGGAACAGGTTGTTATCTTTTGTTGTGCAAGCTAATAGCCTAAATAAATTTCAGGCTGAGCTGAACAAGCATTTAGAGTGAATGGAGGGGTTAAATGGGAGGGATTTTTTTTGGCTGATGCTTCAAAAGCTCACTTTCTGCATCGTATGCTTCTACTATTGCTAATGCTAATATAATTAGTCAAAACCAAACTTATTGTTTTTGTTGTAGTTTGATAATGTTATATAATAGTTAATATGAATGACATAAAATCAATTTTTGATTACACTTGATATGCATGTTTTTTTTTTTTTTTTTTTGACTTAAAATTATGAGGAGTTTTATTCCTTAATTGATGGCATTACTAAAAACTACTCTCATTTTCTTTTCTTTGCCATATCAGTGTTTTCATATAATGACATTATATTTGCCGTGGGTAGTACACTGAGTGATCAGAAATCATGGAATACCTACCTAGTAACTGGTAGGCTCACCTTTCGCCAGATAAGGGCAGTCGCACAGTGAGGCATTGAGTCCACCAAAACATGAAAGCGTTCCACAAGTATTTCCATCCATGCTTGCTGCAACGCTGTTCATAATGCTGTCGCATTCCTGGGTGGAGGACTCAAAGCTCGAATAGATCTCTTCACAACATCCAAAAGGTGCTCTACAGGGTTCATCTCCGGTTAATCGGGAGGCCATTCCATGGTGGTAAAATCTGCAGAATGCTCTTCAAACCATGCCGTAGTTACCACTGCTCTATGGGGAGGCGAATTGTCCTGCTGGAAGAGTCCATTACCCTGCGGGTGCATGATGACCATGAAGGTGTGCAGATGGTCTCCAAGGATGGACACATTCAGAGATGTGTCTAGATACATACCAGAAATACCAATGTGTGCCAGTTGAACACACCCCAGACCATTATTAATGGGTGCATAGCTATGTTCGGTTTCTGCCAGATACACGCCCTACCGTCTGCTTGAAATAACTGGAAACAAGACCCATCGGACCAGGAGACCCATCTCCAATCATCCAAGGTCCAGTGCTGATGATCTTTCACCCAGTTGAGGCGTAGAGTCCTGTGTTGTGGTGTTAGCAATGGGACTCTCATCTTGTGGGTTGGCGGCTCCCATAACCTATTGTAGCTAATGATCACCTGATGGTCTTGGTGGAGACATTTCTGGTGGTGCCAGAAATGTCTCCACCAAGAAGTCAGCAGTGATTTGTGCCACTGTTGCTCTCCGGTTGGGCTGAAACAATGCAAGATAGATGTTGACAGCCACTTTCATCCACCACCTTTCTCTGCCCACAGCGCTGTCCATGATGCGATGTTATTCAGAAATGGTGTTTACCCGATACACTCTTGATACTGTCACATTTCTGTACTACCTCCGCGATAGAATGATCCATGCGTCGGGCACCCACTATCATCTGTCTTTGAAAGTCGGTTAACTCACGTTTATCCATATTAACATCTAATTACAATCTATGTAAATGCAGTGATGCAGTGTACCTATATACATGCTAAGCATTGGGTTCGTCCATTAGCAAGAGGGATAGCATCGTGTTACCCAGAAACTAGGTATCCCATGAATTCTGTCCTTTCGGGGTACACCAGTATATTTTTTTTTTTTATGAAAACCCCAAACACGAGAGGTATTAGAACCTATAGCACTTAGTACCGTGCTTGGGTTGGAGGTTGAGAAGATGAAAGAAAATATATGTTGACATTAGACTTGAACTTCTGTAGACTGTAATTTTCAGGAAATATGTGTGAAGGAAGGTTGTTCCAGAAAAAGGCAGTTGAATGAATAAATGAGAAAGATGAAAAGTTGGTTCTGTGAGTTTGAAGTTGGACAGTAAATGGATGTTGTCCAGTGATGGCACATGTTTGGACTGTTTTGAAAGAAAGAGCAGGAATTATAGAAGCCAATTCAGAAGAACAATGTCCATTGAAGTATCTATAGAAAAGGCATGCAGGAGAAACAGTACATTTATGAGACAGCGATTGAAGAGACTCTGTTAGAGATGAGTCATTAATTAACCTAACTGCCCACTTCTGAATGGCATCTAGAAGCCTGATAGAGGTTTTGGGGGCACGCTTTAGATGTGGGAACAATATTCCATGGTAGGGCAGATTTGTGATTTGTACAGAGTGAACACCTGTTTGGAAGAAAAGTAACGCAGAGAGCGAAAGAGAAAACCAAGTTTTTTAGAAGCAGAGGAAGCAATATTTGTAATGTGCTTGTGCCAAGAGAGATGAGAATATCAGGGTAATCCCCAACATTGATATATCATCTTGCCTAGAAATCAGAGTGTCACCAAAGATAAGCATAGGAGCTGAAGAATCCTTTTTGCAAGATAAGACAGGACTGGGTTTGAGAAGGATTGAAATCAGCTAAGTTGTCATTGCCCCACTGGAGAATTACCTGGAGATTGGCATTTAAGGAATTGGTAGTGGATATTCGAGAAGTTGAAGCTAATTGAACAGGGCAAGGTTTCTCAAACTGGAAGTGAAATGCAATGTGCTTTCGTCGGTAAAACTATGGATAGGATTTCCGGTCAATTGAAGACGGTCATTAATATACAAGAAAAAAATAGTGGGGGAAAGAATTGAACCTTGGGGGACACCAGCATTAGTGGAGAAGTTAGAAGACGGAGAGCCATCTACTGTCACCCTCAGTGAGCAGTCAGAGAAAAAACTGGATAACCAATTCCAAAAAGCAGTTCGCAAACCATAAGATGGAAACTTGTTTAAAAGATCTTTATGCCAAACACAATCGAAAGCATTGAATGCGTTCCTCAGAACTTTGGTGCATTCAGCAATCAGGATGAAAGATTTTGCCAAGATATGACTGTGAAATAAATATATACTATCATAAATGGAATGAAGCAATAATTGTAGTCTGCTGTTGAATACTTAATCCGGTTGCAGTGGCTTCCCTGATTATAGCAAACACAAAGGCAGATGACCAGACCAACTTTATTTTAAATTTCTGAAAAAAATTTCGGGTTTGATTGAATATGTGCATATTATGTTTACAAATATAAAAAAAAAAAAAAAAAGTATTAAATAATAAAAATATATTTCCCAGTGCACAAAATTTAAAACAGATGTCACTTCTCACAGAGGAGTAGTTGATATTTTAAGTGGGTATTGCATTTTGTGTTCTTATCTTGACTTATGCAAAAACAATTATGCAAAAAAAATTAAATTCACTGGTTAAAGATGCATTGCAGGATCATCTAGACAAGACTGCAGCAATAATTCAGACACATCATGAGTTTGTTAAGGGAAAGTCTTGTCTGAAATATTTGACAGGATATTATGATGTGGTTCAAAGGAACTGGATGCAAAAAATAATTTTGATATCATATATTTGGATTTCAGGAAAGTTTTTGACACTGCTGTGCATGGAAGATTAATGTACAAATTTGAGCAGAATGGTATTAAGGGTAAGTTGCTACAATGGATAAAAGGATGGTTGAGTGGGAGGAGACAGAGGGTGGTAATCAATGGGTGCTGCTCTTCTTGGACTAATGTTATTAGTGGAGTCCCACAGGGTTCGGTGTTGGGTCCACTGTTGTTTTGTATATTTATCAATGATATTGATTAAGGCATATCAGGCTTAGTGTCGAAGTTTGCAGATGATACAAAGGTTGGCAGGGTTGTTAATGACAGTAATGGCAGTGTACTACTGCAACAGGATCTAGAAAATTTGGGCAGATGGGCTAAGAAGCGGCAACTGAAGTTTAACCTTGACAAATGCAAAGTACTGCATATGGGTAGAAGTAACCCCAGAGAAATGTACTAACTGTGTGGTGCTACACTTAAGGTGGTAGAAAATGAAAAAGACCTGGGAGTAATTGTGCAGTCAGATATGAAGTTTTCTGAGCAATGCAGACCGGCTGCCAGGGCAGGTTATGAGGTTTTGTCAGTGATAAATAGGAATTTTGCTAGCAGGGAAAAGGAGGTGATTGTCCCTCTGTATAAGGCAGGTCAGGCCATGCCTCAAGTACTGCGTACAGGTCTGGAAGCCTTGTTTTAGGAAGGATGTAGATTGGTGATGGGAATGAAGGGATCCTCTTACCAAGAGAGGCTGAAGTTCTGCAAATTGCAGTGATCTGATTGAGGTGTATAAGGCCTTGAATGGGTTGAGCACACTGAATTCTGATGGGATCTTTCCACTTGTTCAGATTACGAACCTAAGGGGGCATAAATTCAAATTAAGAAAAGACAGATGTAGAATAGATGTGCAGAAATTTGCCTTTAGTCAGTGGGTGGTTAATTGCTGGAACAAACTTCCATCTGTCATTGTGGAAGTTGATAGGTTAAATAAATTTAAGGAGGAACTGGACAGGCATTTGGAGGGAATGGTGTGAAATTTTTTTTGGCTGATGCTGCATAAGCTCATACACTTGCTTTCTTGCATCACATGCCACTACTACTACTACTACTACTACAATAACACAGCTTTCAAAAACTGTTGCAAATGTTCATTTAACTAGTAGGAGAGGAAAAGCAATACGTTAAGTTACAAAGAAACGTAATGTGCCATTGTTGGCATCTATCAGGCACCATGATACTGATAAAACCTCTCAGATGACCCACTATTCAAATAGTTGCCTAGCATGGGGACCCTTCCACAGTTACTCCTCAGAAAATGTTAAATCACTTTAAAAACTATGAGAGTAAAAAGTTTGTTTAAATTTAAGGAAGATAGGAAAAAAAACACCAGTTTACAGTTAATCATTACTATAGGATCATTATTGTCAAGGGCCACCTGTCAGGTGACTTGCCACTACTGGTGAGTTACATACATAAAATATAAAAAGAGCAGAGCACTGTTTCAGCTCAAAAAAATTCAGGCGTACAAAAATTATTTAACGTTCAGGCTCAAACATAATAAAAGAGCACTTTCTTCAAAAACAAGAGCTACCTTGCAGCACGACCGGACTTTGGAATGGATAAAATTAAATATGAAACATGCAATTTTGACATCTGCAATGAAGATATACAAAACAAATTTAAAGAATGCAATTCTTATAAACACGCAAATAGCGTTCAACATGAAATGCATCCTAATCAAGCCCTGCTAATCAACAAACATGTAAACAAGAATACAGTTCAGAAAATTATTAACAAACTACAAATTGATAGTAGTGAAGGCCCTGACGGCATCCCTAGTTTTATTATTAAATTGTCCAGTGCATTCATCATTGATTCTCTAGTTCATATTATTTCCAGTTGCATCTCCATCTCCCAGCCATTCCAAGATTATGGAAGACTTTTAGAATTACCCTAATTCCAAAACAGGCTAGTAATAATAACCATATAAGCTATTGTCCAATTGCTGTATCGTCAATAATCGCTAAGATTATTGATAAGATCATGCTGCCATATCTTTGGGATGCGATCTTCGCTAATGCACCCGACAACATGCATTTTGGTCCTACAGGGTGCTCCACAACAACAAGCCTAGCTGACACCATTGTGCACATCCAAACTGCGTTTCAGAATAAAGCACAATGCGATGTCTTTTACTTAGACATCAAAGGTGCTTTCGACAACATTGATCACAAGAAAGCCATCGAAATACTGAAAAATCATTTCCTCGTTGACACAATGGTTATATCCTATCTTCAGTACAGCGTAAATCGTAGAAATCTCATCTTCCCCACTAATACTGATAATATTCTCGTCACAACCGCAACAGGCGTTCCTCAAGGAGGTGTTCTCTCCAGTGTTATATTTTCAGCATCTCTACAACCACTCCTACAAGAAAATCCAAATCTGCTGGCTTATGCCAATGATTTAAAGTTGTTTATTATTTCCAAATCTTGTGATGACGTTTCCAAGGTTAGCCATGATGCGAATTTACAGATGTGCAGAATCATCTAGTATCTGAAGAATCTCAATCTGACTATAAATACAAACAAATCTGCTCAAATAACTTATTCCTTACAAGAAACAACCAAACCACATAGAAATTAAAATTGCAAATGTTTCAATTCCCAACGTATTTGCTCACAAAGACCTAGGAGTTGTTTTTGACAAAAATCTTTCATTTAATTCTCAGTATGTATACGTTGCTAAAAAAATTCAAAAATCAAGGTGGCTGATCAAGCAAGAAACAGCGGCGATTCAAGATAGAAAAACAGTCATTAACCATGTTCAGAGATGCATTTTTCCCATTCTGTCTTATGCCTCCAAAATCTAGTCTGGTGCTCCTCAAGTTACCGTAAAAAAATTCCTTGCGCTAGAGTATTGGGTTCTTAGATGGCTGAACAATAAACTTCAGTTTCCCCTTACAGTATCCAGGCAACAGCTTTATAAAAACTTAAAAACAAAGCCTCTGCAACAGATGATCAACGAGTCTGGAGTCATGCTTCTTGCAAAGTTAATTACTTCTGCATCCAGTTCACCAAACCTAGTCAACATAATAGCTCCCACCAACAGAGAAAACTCAAGAAACCAACAACAATTCAAATCCAAACTCTCCAGACTAAAACAAATGGACAGGAAGTTCCCCAATGCATCCCTTCACCTCATAAATTATCACAACATTGATTGTAAGAGGTTGCTCAACTCTGAAGCCTACAGGAGTCTCATTTCCAAACAAATTATCAGAAATACAAACAACTGCCTGCCTGCAACCCTGTAACTACATCCGAGAGCCAAATGTGATGTTCTGCAATATATATTTTTGATCATTATAATTCATATTCGTTGTTAATGTATATATAGAATATCCTATGTATTTTTTATATACTGTATATATATATATATTTGTCTCCTTTGTATTGAATTTATGCCCCCAGCCTAGTGCTGTGATGGGCTTGCTGCAGTTGCAATAAATGAAAATTTATTTATTATTTATTTATATTAAAACAAGGCATGCTTCTCTTTGGCAGCATGCACGTGCTGCTCTCAAGCATCCTTTTTCGATATACAGTAAAACCCTGATTTAACATATTGTATGGGGGGGGGTAATAAAATCTCTCTACAAATCCAGCTGACTGTTAAACTCAAAGAAACTATGTATAGTCATTGAATTTCATTCATGATTAGCCATCATTATGTAGAAGTGCTATTTATTTTACTGCACTTACTAGTTGTATGGAACAAAAGAACTTTGAAACTTAGCAGTTTCATATAGTGACAGTGGAAACTAACTAAACCTTATTAAGAATATGAACAACTGTCATGTATTCTTCACTGGGGGATCAGATAATACTGATGTTTGACATGCTTGGCAGGCTAATGGAAAATCCTAGTGCACTTGCACTAGGATTTTCACCTCTCTCTCTCTCTCTCTCTCTCTCTCTCTCTCTCTCTCTCTCTCTCACACACACACACACACACACACACACACACACACACACACACACACACACACACACACACACACACTCTGTGATGTGAATCTTGTAAGGGACACAAGACAAATTTATGTTTGTTTACTGTTTACATAATTTAGGTATAACATTTCAATGAGTTACCTTTTTTTTGTTTATAAAAATTTAACAAAACAGTTTCATACAATATTTTGGTTTTCTATCTAGTTATGTACTAGTTTTTAGTTTATTATTATATTAATAAACAAAAGCAAAGTAGCCTCCTTAGCTATGAGTTAAATTTGCTTTATTGTTATGAAAACATTTTTACTAATAAATACCATATGGCACTAAGGCTGCTGTGCTGGGTCCTATGCACTTGAAAAGCTTGGTTCATAATATTGTCTGTTATTTCCAAAGTCTGTTTAATTCAGCATCTTTATAGACCTGTTTCATCTGGATTGGAAATTCAGTGTGCATCACAGTCCCAGGAAAGTTCCTTTCTGTACTGACATCTGCACTGTATAGTATTTTATAGAACTAAATGTTCTCTCACTAGAATTTTCAAAATTTAGTTTTAACATCTTCATGGAGACTAAAAGCTTTTTCCTGAATTAAATTTAGGTATTTTGGCACATTTTTCTGATTCTGATTTTCTGAATTAAAAATTGTTACGTCTCATTCATTACTTACTCTCTGTTAATAATTTATATATTTCACTGGTGCAAAAACTTTATTATGTTGTACAGTTCATTATTTGTCCTTAAAAATCCTTTGTCATATATAATTGTTGTTGGTTGAATAATTCACACCAAAACTACAAGCAGCTTCCACCATTTTTTTCATTATCATAGCATTTTATTATATCTATTTTCTTCTACATGGTTATAGTGCACAATCATTCTGTTTGTTCATTTTTTGCTTTCCAGGCATATTAGTGGTATAGAGAACAAATTTTATGAAAGAAACAGAACCAAGTTGAATCAGTTGAATCCACAGCACGCGCAAACACAGGATGGTGTCGCAGGCTCAGTGGGAAACATGTTTTTTCAAGCACATCAAACAATAGCGGTGTCATTTGTTTTTGAATATTTTCGAAATTTTGAAAATGAAAGGGCAGATTTGTATATCTGAAAATTTGTAAGTTGAATGCTTGTAAGTCGATGACTGCCTGTGTTAAGTGCATTGTATAATCACTTAGCTCACTTAGAATTTTCCACAACAACATGCTTCTTGTTACACATAAAAATCTCACTGCCAAATGTTTTTGTCCAAGAGTAAGATGTCCAAGAATCAGTTTTAGCAATAAACAGAATAGTGGAGCATCTTTCCAGAACTGTTCATGCTGCTCTCTATATAAGCATACCTCGTATTTCTCAAAATGTCTCATATCATTCAAAAAACATGCATGTAATGGAAAGATAGTAACATAATGTCGTCAGTAAAGTTAACACTTGGATGCTTGGACTAGTAGTCTTCCCTTCCTCACCACACACAAATGTAAGCTAATTGACAAATTAAGTCTTTTGACTTAATTGTACTGTCCCTGATATGTGCTATGAACCTTATCTTTTTATGACACCCACGTGTGAATTGCATTGGGCTGTTTCAGTGGTACTACTTCAATACATAATATAAATATTAAAAAGAAAAATAAAAACAAAAACATTCACAGAAAAGTGTAAATCAACATATTGGATCATTGTCATTATTAAAAAAAAGATATTGGAAACCGGTGTGAAAACTTTTTGCAAGATGTCATTATCTGCTGATAAAATCAAAATGTAGAATGAAGGATATGGAAGTGCCTAGAAAATTATATCAGAAAGTCATTCATATTGCTAAATCTGAGCTTTTGGTATAAACTTCTTGTGGGAAAAGTAATGTAATTCAAAGTCCACATATTTCAAATGTCTACTGACAATCTTGTTTTCAAACAGGAATATTATGAAATTGGAAAATCTTAATGGCCAAAGCTTCATTAACCTTAAGCTTATAGGCAGAAGGAAGTTTAAGGATTATGTTGGTTTCATTCACTTTTGGGACATGTTTCATAAGTTTGGCACAACCACTCAACTCAGACTGTTCGTAATTAGAAGCGAAACTCTTGTGACAGTAATATGCTCTTCTCTTGTAACTAGTTGTTGTGGACATTCATAAAGATATACAATATTATTATTATAAAAGTGCTTCCTTAAGTGTCAAATGAATTGATTCTGAAATGGAAATGCAAAAATATACGTATTTGCATTTTTTTAAAATTTATTTTATTTTTTTAAATTATGAAAGCTCCAAACATGAAAGGTATTAGACCCTATAGTACTGTGCGTGGGTTGAAGGTTGAGAAGGTGAAAGAAGACACTTGTTGACATTAGACTTGAATTTCTGCAGATTGTAATTTTTAGGAAATACGTTGAAGGGAGGTTGTTCCAGAAAACAGAAGTGGAGAGAATAAATAAGGAAGAAGAAAAGTTGGTTCTATGACTTTGAAGGTGGAAAGTAAAAGAATACTGACTGGTTGTGACACATGTTCATACTGGTTTGGAAAAGAAAGGGGAGAATTACAGAAGCCAGTTCAGAAGAACAGTGCCCATGAACTATCCTACAGAAAAGGCATGAAACAGAAACAGAATGTCTATGGGACAAAGGGTGAAGAAACTTTGGATCATTAATTAACCTTACTTCCCTCTTTTGGATAGAGTCAAGAAGCCTGAGAGAGGTTATGGGAGGTACTGTCTGAGATGTGGGAACAATATTCCATGGTAAGGCAGATTTGAGATTTTTACAGAGTGGGTAGCTTTTTAGAAAAAAAGTAATCTGAGTGTCATTGAAGATAAGCATAGAAAGAGATGAATCCTGTATCCTGTTTTGTTGAGATATAAGATAGGACTGAGTTTTAGAAGGATTGAAGTTAACTAAGTTATCTTTGCCCCATTGGAGAATTACCTGAAGATCAGCATTTAAGAAATTTGTAGTGAATATTCCAGAAGTTGAAGCCGTTAATGCAGGGCAAGATTTCTCAAACTAGAAAGTGGAATGCAATGTGCTATCATCAGCAAAACTGTGGATAGGATTTCCAGTCAATGGAAGAAGGTCATTAATATACAAGAGGAAAAGAGTGGGAGAAAGAACTGACCCTTGTAACTCTTATAACTTCTCTAGTGTTAGTGGAGAAGTTAGAGGACAGAGAACTGGATACACAATTACAGAAAACATCAGCAGTCCATAAGATGGACGCTTATTTAGAAGATCTTTTTGCTAAACACAATAAAATTCGAAAGGCAAACAGCAACTGCATGAGAAGGCAAACAGCAACTGCATGAGAAGGCAAACAGCAACAGACTTTTCATTAAATTTGCACGTAGATAGGAAATGTAAGCCAATATGTTACCGGTGGATCAACGTTGGCAGAATTCATATTGGCTTGGTGATTTTAATCATTACAACATAATATAATGTGCTATTTAGGCAGGGAAGGACTTTATTATGAATAGCATTAAAAAAAAAAAAAAAAACACTTCCCATTTCACCTATCTATTTTTGTCCAATAGTTTGTCTAATTCTGTCTTGAATTTATTTAAGCTGTGAACTTCTATAACAACACATAGGCAATCAAATTCCATAACAACACAAGTTTGTTACAGCAGTTAACCACATGCTCACTAAAGGCAAACCTCCTTACATACATTCCTTCTATTGGAATGAGCCGCAGCCTGGAAAATAAGATGCAGGATATTTCAGAGACTGCTGGGAATCATTGGGGTACAAGTAAACACATGGGTTGTGTTAGGGTAGCTAAGAAAAAGAACAGGTGCATGTATACTTGTGTGTACACCAATGCTAGGAGTTTAGTAAATAAATTTGATGAATTTGAGGTATTGCTCAAAACATCAAAGGCAGATATTGTGGGGATTTCAGAGACGTGGTGTCACACAGATATAAGAAATGCAGAACTGGAATTTGGGGAGTACAATGTCTACAGAAAGGATAGACAGGATAGGAAGGGAGGAGGGGTTATGCTATTAGTTAAAAAACACATAAAATCCAAGGAAGTGAAGCCAGTCGACATCGCTGGACAGTGCAGTGTCGAGTCAGTTTGGTGTGACATAAGCATTGGGAGATCAAAATTGAGAGTAGGAGTGTGCTATAGGCCTAATGACTCTGATGAGTATAATAAGAAACTGTTCGGAGAAATAGAGTGGGCCAGTAAATCAGAGAGTCTTATAATGGGGGATTTTAATTTCCCAGATATTGACTGGAATTTGGGGGCTGGTCACTCACACAGTAGCAAGGCTTTTGTGGATTTATTGGATGATTGTTTTCTACATCAGCATGTTCGGGAGGCAACTAGAGGGAGTAATACTCTTGATTTGATTATCAGTAGTGATTCTTCATGCATTAAGAATCTGCAGATAAATGAACCACTTGGTGGCAGTGATCACAGTGTGCTGAAGTGGGAGTTACTCAAAGAGGTAACTACCATTAGGGGTAAAGGGAAGGGGTATTGCTTTCGTAAAGGCGACTACAATGGACTGAGACAGTATTTAAATTCTATACAGTGGGATCAACTGATGATATTGCCAACAGCAAATTCAAAATGGGAAGCATTCAAAGAACTTATCGTGGAAGCTACTAGGCTTTACATACCAACTAAGAAATATTGTTCAAGGTTTAGGCCTAAATGGTTGTCAGATGAACTAATGAGGCATATGGCAGAGAAGAAAAATGCACGGGATACATACAAATTAACACGTGACACGGACGCCTATGATAGATACAAGTTGATCTGTAACCAAGTTACAAAGGAGGTTAGGCAGGCGAAGGCAGATTACGAGAGATCCTTGGCAAGGGATGCGAAGAAAAACAGCAAAGAGTTCTTTACTTATGTAAACTCTAGAAGGAAGGGGATGAATCAGATTGGTCCACTTGAGATCGATGGGTCAACTGTTGATGACCCTGCTCGGGTAGCTAACAAACTAAATGAATATTTTGCATCGACATTCACACATGAGGAGTTATTCAGCGAGGGGAATGCCAGAGGTGTATTCAATTCTAGCAGTAAGCTAGAGAATCTTGTAATAACTGAGAGCAAAGTGGAGGAGAAATTGTTGAAGATAAACACAAGAAAGGCACCTGGGGTGGATGGGATCTATCCAGTTATATTAAAGGAGGCAGCAAAGGAGGTAAGCAAACCCTTAGCCATAATTATGAGAGCTTCCTTGGACTCAGGGGAGGTACCCATTGACTGGAGATGTGCAAATGTGACCCCAATTCACAAAGGGGGATCAAAGGCTGACACAAGTAATTATAGACCTGTGAGTTTAACTTCTGTTCCCGGAAAATTAATGGAGGCACTGGTGAAAGAAGCACTGCAGGATCATCTAGACAAGACTTCAGTTGTAGCTAGGACACAGCATGGTTTTGTTAAGGGGAAGTCTTGCCTGACCAATTTGATTGGATACTATGATGCAGTCACAAAAGAACTGGATGCAGGGAATAACTTTGATATTATATACTTGGATCTTAGAAAGGCTTTTGATACTGTTGCACATGGAAGACTGCTGCACAAATTGGAGCAGTGTGGCATTGGAGGCAAGTTGCTGCTATGGATAAAGGGGTGGTTGAGGGGGAGAAGACAGAGAGTGGTAATCAATGGACACTGCTCATCGTGGACTAATGTTATTAGTGGAGTCCCTCAGGGTTCAGTATTGGGGCCTTTATTGTTTTCTGTATTTATAAATGATATTGATGATGGTATATCAGGCTTAATGTCCAAGTTTGCAGACGATACGAAGGTTGGCAGGGTTGTCAAGGACACTACTGACACTATGCTGCTGCAACAGGATTTGGAAAGGTTGAGCAGATGGGCTTCGAGGTGGCAAATGAAGTTTAACATTGACAAATGTAAAGTACTACATATGGGAAACAGCAACCCCAGAGCAGCGTATCAACTCTGTGGTACTACACTGACAGTGGTAGAGAATGAAAGGGACCTGGGGGTGGTGGTGCAGGCAGATATGAAGTTCTCTGAGCAGTGCAGACGAGCTGCAAGAGTAGCTCATGGTGTATTATCAATGATATATAGGAATTTTTCTAGCAGGGATAAGGAGGTGATTATTCCCTTGTATAAGGCAATGGTCAGGCCACACCTAGAGTACTGTATACAGACCTGGAGGCCTCATTTCAGGAAGGATGTAGAGCTGCTGGAACGAGTACAGAGAAGGGCAACTAGATTGGTGAATGGGACAAAGGGGTTCTCTTACGAAGAAAGGCTTAAGTTTTGCAAATTACAGTGTCTGGAAACTAGGCACCAGCGGGGTGATCTGATAGAGGTGTACAAAGCCTTGAATGGTTTGAGCATGCTCAATGCTGATGGGATTCTTCCTCTAGCTCAGAAAAATCACCTGAGAGGGCATAAATTCAAATTGAGGAAAGACAGATGTAGGATAGATGTGCGGAAATTTGCCTTTAGCCAGCGGGTGGTTGGTGGGTGGAACAGACTTCCATCCCTTGTCGTGGAAGTTGATAGCCTAAATAAGTTTAAGGCTCAGCTGGACAGGTATTTCGAACGAACAGAGGGGTGAAGTGGAAGTGGTTATTTTTATTTATTTATGTTACTTTTTTTTTTTTTTTTTTTTTTTTTGGCTGATGCTGCATAAGCTTGCTTTCTTGCATCAAATGCCTCTACTAATGCTAATGCTAATGCTATATTCTGCAACCATCTTTCCTCAATTTGAATTTGTCTTCTCGTGTGCAATCTGAGCAAGAGGAAGAATCCCATCAGCATTGAGCTTGCCCAAACCATTCAAAGCTTTAAATACCTCAGTAAGATCACCTGGCAGGTGCCTAGTCTCCAGATGTTGAAATTTGCAAAACTGAATCCTTTCTTGGTTAGAGCAAAAGCAAAGGATTGCGTTTCTTGGTAATCCTTTGCTTCCCTCACTAATCTGGTTGCCCTTCTCTATACTTTTCCATCAGCTCTACATCCTTCCCAAAATGAGGTCTCCAGACCTGTATGCAGTACTCAAGATGTAGCCTGACCATTGCCTTATGCAATGTTATAATCACCTCTTTATCCCTATTAGCAAAATTCCTGTATATTATTGAAAAAATCCCATGAACTCTTTGGCAGCCTCTCTGCACTGCTTAGAGAACTTCATATCTGACTGCACAATTAATCCCTGTCTTTTTCATTTTCCACTACCCTGGGTGTAGTACTGGTTGGTTGGTTGTTGGGTTTTACTGGCGCATTAGCAACTAAGGCTATAATGTGCCAAAACCAGGTGGGTGTAGTACTGCACAGTTGGTATGTTACTCTGGATTATGGCTATCCATATGCAGTAATTTGCATTTGTCAATGTTAAACTTCGATTATCATTTCTCAGTCCACCTGCCTAACTTTTCTAGGGCCTCTTACAGTAGATATTGTCATTATTGTCATTAACTACCCTGCCAACCATTGTATCATCTGAAAACTTGGACATTAAGCCTGGTATACCTTCATCAATATCATTGATAAATATTGGTTAACAGTCTGTCTGTCTCTGGCTTAGCATTAAGCTTAGCGTTAAGAAGTGGCTTAGCATTAAGCCTAATTGCATTTGTAAGTAGAAGACTTAACAATGCTGAGAAAAAATATGCAACAACAGAAAAAGAAGTATGTGGGTTGATTTATCCTCTTAAAAGATTTAGGCATTTATCGTTGGAACAAGAGGTATTGTTTAAATCAGACTAAACCTGCAGCTTTTATCAACAGTATAAAGTGATGAAATTAAAGAATTTTAAAGTGGTCATTAGAAATTCATGAATTCATTATATGGTAGAATATATCCCAGGAAAGAAAAATATAGCAGGTTATTTCATCAGAAATTGTATGACAGAGGACAGATATGAACTTTCAAGCTTTTCACCTTAATGTGGTGAATGCACAATTGCAACAGCATATTCATTAGGTTAGTTAAGAAAATGTTATATACATTTATGCTAATTATACACATAATAAGTATAAATACAATAGGCTCATGCATGTTTGAAATTTCACACATTTAATGGTTTTTAAACTATAAGAAGGAAGAAACAGTTTCATCTTTATATTATGGCTATAATGCTTTTTTTTTTTTTTTTTTTTTATAATTTTCAGAAGAATTAATATTTTGATTCTGTTTCTTTTAAGTAAATATTTTAATATGAATAAAAAATTATTCAGCAAATTAATTATGTTTGAAACATGGGAAGGTCTTGTGTTGCACAGTAAACCAAAACATTTTAGTACCTTTTCATTAAAACTGTGCAAACATGTTGCAACTTTATAAAGAGAGTTGGGTGAAGCTATTTTACAGTAGGCGATATCCTCTTCTGCTGATTTTTCAGCCAAAACACAAAATGCCATCTTACTAAAAGTTAGGTTGATTGGTTTCATACTTCATCCTGCATTTTTCCTGTTTGCTTCACAAATTTCAGACAAAACAGATTTCCGTAATCAATAGAGAAATTAAAGAAAGCAGTTTTATTTAAAACTTATTAAGCCTTATTGAAAAACATTAAATAAAAATCTTTGGGGTCCAATCAATCCCACATGTGCAAGTGGGTTAAAATTTCCATCTACTCTCTTCTCCCCAACACATAGACACATCTGCACACACACACACACACACACACACACACACACACACACACACACACACACACACACACACCAATTTATTTTGTTAACTTATACAAAAATGTTTTGTTTTAGGAGGCAGTATTGTAAATACACGGTGTTCAGAAACCTATCAGGCTGGAACAGCCAGGCTTAGTATTTTTGGAATACCATTTTGGTATAATTCTAATTCACCGCGACTTGTTATTCAGGTAAGATATTGATTATATTTTGATCGATTATCTATTACAGTGTATTATTTATATTTGTTTATTGTAGATGACTAGATGTGGCCACGACCTGTGGCAAATACGAGTTAACAGCCAAATATACGTCAGCATTTCACTTACTTACCTCTACTTTTGACTTGGCCTCCGTGTACTCATAATTCAAATTTCAACATGTTTTCATTGTTTTAACCATGTGCTACGCATATTTCATGCCAGAAACAGAGGCCTTACTTGTTGCTGTCTTTCCTTTGGTTTTGGCAGTTAACCCTTGAAGAAGACATTGAATTTACAGCATCAAGTACTTCTTTTAATGTATTATTTTTATTTTTCAGGTACCTACGGATTTTTTCCATAGTTTTGACTTCTGGTTTAGTCAGCTTGCTGCCCTCTCTCTTTACCACATTCTACTTATCTACATACATATATATTTTTTTTTTTTTTTTTTTTTTTTATTGACATTTCTAAGTGTAGGTAGTTTTCTGCCCACATTCCATGTCTGGCTATAAAGCTAGTGGGAGGTGAAGTTAGGAAAGTACTTAGGACAGCAATAGACACACCTGCCCTGGTATTGCATTAATAGCTCAGAGTGTGAAAAAATTTTAGGGGAAGGATAATAAATAAAATATGATTGTAGAAAATACAGTTGGTGCTCGAAATCCGGGTTTGCAAGTTCCCGTCCGTATTAGTAACGGCCCTGGATTAGGTAGGTATTCACAATTTGGAAAGAGTTATCTTTGTATATCCAAAAATTTATAAAAGACCACCAGCTATTAACAGTAATAGCCTCACTAGCCTTAAGAGCTCAATTTTTTAATTTTAAAATATTAACCATCAATTTTACGTTCTGAATAGTATTTACAATATTCACTATCAAACTAACGTTCTGTTTATAATCATAGACTTACAGTCGGTCCTCGTATAACACGTGTTTGCATTGCACGAATTCGATCATACACGATTTATAAATAGGGGAACGTTATCTTATATAACACGAACCGAATTCGCTTATACACGATTCGCCTTTGTGTTTACAAGAAATGGCAGTCGAATGCGGAATCACCCCAACTGAACGCAACACGATAGGAACGAAGAAGATTCTGAAAATGTATTTATGTGTTTTATATCAGTGAAGGGGAAACACATTTCACCATAATAACGTAAAAACCAACACAATTCCAGCTATCGATATAATCGCAAATGCAATTAGATGGAGTTTACTACCAGTTTATAACAGATTCCACTAGCAGAAACGCAACTGGAAATTGTTTTTATTGTTTTATGGTAGTAACCCCCAGAAATGTGCTTTAGTAAAATGTGGGGTGTTAATAGTGTATCTCGGCCTTGACGGTGTTGTTTATTCAGTTGCTACACGCGCGCAGCTTTGTTTATGTGTATCAAGCGTGCCTCCTCATTTTGTAATTGTGCTTTATTCCCTAAAAATGAGTAAAATACTTAAAAGGTGTGAAAAGGAAGCGTCCTGGCTAAGACACTGCAGATTCAGAGAGAAAAAAAAAAAGCAATATCGATAAACAGAGGCGGACTGGGTCAAAAATTCTTACCCGGGAAAATTTATAGTGGCCTCATACTACGGTTTATGGCCAAAATCACACCGGCCTCCGGCCCACCGTGGTTTCCCCCGTAAGGCTTATGGCCAGTCCGCTTCTGTCGATAGAGAAAAAATATGAAATTGTGAAACGCTTTGAGCGAAATGAAAGACCATGTGATATTGCACGTGCTACAGACCTAAATGAGGCAACGCGGAGAATTACAAAGAATGCAGAGAAAATAAAAACAACTTTCATAGCGGGAACAACTCAAAGTGTAATTAAAATCCGTTAGATTAAGACAAGAATTGGAAGGGATGGAACGGCTGTCATCTGTTTGGATAGAAAATCAAACAAAAAGCAAGTTTGCTTACGATAGAAGCAAAAGCATTAGCAATATTTTATTACGACTTACGTATTATAATTTATACTTACGTATTATAAAATACGTAAGTATTTTATTACGACTATTTTATTTAATATAATAATTTTTTTACGAATAAAATACGTATTTTATCTGTAAAAAATACTTTTTTAATATTAAAAAATACTAAAAATACTTTATTATAATATAATATTATTTTTATTACGTATTTTAATCGTTATAAAATACGTAAGTATTTTATAACGATTAAAATTACCCAATTATTTATTGTGTTTGGTAATGTTTTGGTTCCAAATGTGTGTTCAATCTTGGGTGGTCGGCACCTAACCCTACTTTTCCCATAGGGGCTGTTGTTTATATTGCACGATTTTGCATTGCACGAGGGTTTCTAGGAACGCAACTATCGTGCTATACGAGGACAGACTGTACTAGCTTTAAGAACTCACTTTTTTAAAAATTTTGAATTTAAAATATTAACAATCAGATTTGCATCCTGAATAGTTTTTACAATAATAGACTCACTAGCCTTGAGGACTCAATTTTTATATATGTTAAATTTAAAGTTTAAAATATTAACAATCAAACTTACTTTCTGAGTAGTTTTGCAATGAAATAGACTCACTAGCCTTAAGAACCGAATTTTTAAATTTAAAAATTAGCCATCCAACTTATGTTTTCAAAAGTTTTACATAAAAATTAACCGTAAAAATTATCATATAGTTATAAATTATCATAAATTATAAATTAGTAGGTAACTGGCAGATATATGCGAAACGGTATCTCTTCAGGATGCAACACCATTTCATTATTACAGTAAATGTACTGAAATAGCACATATATGCCGCCATTAACGTTTCAGTAGTTTTCTGTACTTTTTTTTTTTTTTTTTAATAAATATTATATATTAGTGTAAGGGCTAAAAGTTTATAAACGTGGATTAATTTTATGTACAGGAAACTGTGCCATCTATGTTAGATCACCTATTCTTTAAAGTTATTAACGGTAGCTGCTGTTAAATTTAAGACAAAGGCAAAATTATCGAGTTATCTTCCTGCAAGGACTTACCCATCTGCCCGAGGCAGATTGAACCAAAAAGTGCCAATGATTGTTAGAGGTTTGCGGCCCTAGTCAAGGGCAAAGGTGGCAACCTCTCACGGTCCAAGATCTATCTATATGGTAATGGCCCTCTACAATAATGTTTGCAAAATAGCAGAACCAAACAAAAAAAAAAAAAAAATTAAGATGAAACTAAATACAACTTTATTTACATAAATATATACATCATATACAAAATGGTTCTGTCAAAGTTTGCTATTCTACCCATATTGTGTCATTTTAATTACTTTATTTAAGTTTTTATCTATGAACCTATATGTAATATTGTCATTAATAAGCTTATGTTTTAAAGTACTGGGTGCTTCCATTTTAAGTCTACTGTTATTGCAAATTCTGATGATTTTAATTGGTATGTTTGAACTCCAATTGCTAAGGTGTATTGAAAATATACTCCTGTCTTTTATCGTAAACTCCTATTTCTATCTGGTTATCACCTTAATATTAATATTTAGGTCGAGAAATGTTACCTTAGTGTTGTCTCTGTTTGTTTTTGTTAAGGTTAGATCATTAGGATAGATATCCTTTTTGACATCTTCTAAGTTGCTGTCAAAGGAAATCATGTCGTCAATTTATCTGTATGTTTTAATTTTGATATAATTCTTTTTGTTATATTCCTTTTCATAGAGGTGTAGGTAAAGGTTCACTGCCAGAATTGAGAATTTTGATCCCATTGGGATGCCTATCACTTGTTTATACATGTATTTGCCATCGTATATATATAATTATTTCTTGACCTAAATATTAATATTAAGGTGATTAACCAGATAGAAATAGGAATTTGTGATAAAAGACAAGAGTATAATTGCAAAACAATACACCTTATCCATTGCAATTCAAACATATCAATTAAAATTCAAAGAAACATAATTACCTCACAAGCCATAAGAATAATCAGAATTTGCAATAACAGTAGACTTAAAAATGGAAGCACTCAGTACTTTAAAAGATAAACTTAAATAAAGTAATTAAAATGACAACAAGATAGGTAGAATAGCAAATTTTGACAGAATCATTTAGTATATGGTGTATATATTTATGTAAATAAAGTTGTATTTAGTTTCATCTTAATTTTTTTTTTTTTTGTTTGGTTCTGCTATTTTGCGAACATTATTGTAGACGGCCGTTACAACATTGATAGATCTTGGACCGTGAGAGGTCACCACCTTTGCCCTTGACCAGGGCGGCAAACCCTAACAATCATTCTCACTTTTTGGTTCGGTCTGCCTCTGGTCGGATGGGTAAGTCCTTGCAAGAAGATAACTTGATAATTTTGCCCTTGCCTTAAATTTAACGTAGATGCCACAGTTTCCTGTACATAAAATTAATCCACATTTATAAACTTTTGGCCCTTACACTGATATATGCCGCCTCCGTAGCCAAGTGGGCAGCAGCAGCAGTGCGTAGCACACGCTTCTTGATTGAAGTGGGGTTCGAGCCCATGACCACCGAATATGGAGGATGCGGAAAGGTCAGGGAATGACCACCGCATATCCCTGGAGCAATATGGCCTTAGTCGCTAATGCTCCTAAAAACCAAATAACAAACAAAAAAAACAAACACTAATATATAATAATTATAAAAAAAAATAAAAAAAAACGTACAGGAAACTATTGAAACATTAATGGTGGCATATATGTGCTATTTCAGTACATTTATTGTAATAGTGAAATGGGGTGGCATCCTGAAGAGATACCGTTTCGCATATATCTGCCAGTTACCTATTAATTTATAATTTTTGTGTAAAACTTTTCAAAATGTAAGTTGGATGGTTAGTTTTTAAATTTAAAAATTCAGTTCTTAAGACTAGTGAGTCTATTTCATTGTGAAACTACTCAGAAAATAAGTTTTATTGTTAATATTTTAAACTTTAAATTTAACATATAAAAATTGAGTCCTCAAGACTAGTGAGTCTATTATTGTAAAAACTATTCAGGACGCAAATTCGATGGTTAATATTTTAAATTCAAAATTTTAAAAAAATTGAGTTCTTAAAGCTAGTAAGTCTATGATTATAAAACTATTCAGAACATTAGTTTGATAGTGAATATTGTAAATTTAAAAATTTTTAAAAATTGAGTTCTTAATGCTAATGAGGCTATTATTGTAAATACTATTCAGAAAGTAAAATTGATGGTTAATATTTTAAAATTAAAAAATTGAGCTCTTAAGGCTAGTGAGGCTGTTATTGTTAACAGCTGATGGTCTCTTTTAAAATTTAGAGTAGACATAAATTTTCGGATATACAAAGATAACTCTTTCCAAATTGCGAATACCTACCTAATCCAGGGCCGTTACTAATACAGACGGTAACTTGCAAACCTGGATTTCCCGAGCACCAACTGTATTTTCTACAATCATATTCTGTTTACTATCCTTCCCCTAAATGTTTTTCAAAACTTTGAGCTATTAGTGCAATATGGGCAGGAGTGTCTATTGCTGTCTAAGTACTTTCTTAACTTCACCTCCCACTAGCTTTATAGCCAGACATGGAATGCGGGCGGAAACTACCTACACTTAGAAATGTCAATACAAAAAATATATTTACTTATTGCTTTATCTTTGCAGCCTGCACAAGATAAACAATTATAATTAGAATAAATATAAAATAATAGCTTATAAACCACTTAAATATAAATATATATATACATATACACATACACACACTGGTGTTCAAAGAAAGTGCATCACCCCTTAAAATTGTAATTGTTGTCTGGAATAAGGCAATATTTATTACAGATTGCATCAGATACGATTGACATGCGTAGGCGATGGCGTAATATTGCATCAGCTGTTACTTTCAGCTATATATAAGCACGCTCTGCAAGAGTTGCAGTCATTCCTTGCTTGTGTCAGGATGGCAAGTTATGGTCAGTTGACTCCACAAAGAAAGAGTGCTTTACATGAGGAAGAATGTTCTTCCCATCATATTGCTTATGTGTCTTGTAATCAGTGAACAGTGAGTAGATTTCTTTTCAAACTCAAGAATACTGGTTCTGCTGATAGGAAAAAAGGAACCAGATGCAAACGAGTATCTACAGCAAAACAGGACTGTGTTTTGAAGTGCATATGCCTTAAAAACCATAAAGCTTCTTCGTCTGAGCTGAAAAGAGAATGGGAGAAACATTCAAGAGTGGTAGCAAGTCCAGCAACAGTCAGAAGAAGCCCCTCTTCACACAAAAAATGAAGACGGCCCGATTAATTTGGTGTAAGGAGCATGTCAAATGGACCCCCTGAGCAGTGGAAGTCAGTTATTTTCTCGGATGAGAAGAAATTCAACCTGCATGGCTCTGATGGGAGACAAATGATTCGCTGTAGATGTGGTGAAGAATGCTGTCCAGACTGTATGGTGTCTACAGTGAAATTCCCTACCAGCCAAATGATATGGGGATACATTTCGTATCGCAGAGTAGGTCACCTGCAGTTTATAAAAGGTTCCATAAATGCCAATGGATACCTGGCTATATTAGAAGGCAAATTGCTGCCAACCATTAGAGACCATTTCAACCTGCCAAGTAGCTGCATCTTTGAGAATGACTCTGCTACTTGTCATCGGGCAAAAAGTGTAAGTAGGCACTTCTGTAGTTACTTTAGTTTCATTTCTGCATTAGAGGTTCAACAGTAATGTGTTTACATTTGTTTCAGATGAAAAAATGGTTGGAAGAACGGTCATTACAACTCTTAGCTGGCCAAGAAACAGCAGGGCCGGACCTGAATCCTATAGAGAACTGTTGCCATCATGTGGAATCTGCAGTTGCCAGAAAGAAACCAAAGACCCTTTGTGAACTTCAGGAATCCATAATTCGTGTTTGGAACCATGAACTATCTGTTGATTATCTTCAGAAATTGAGCTTGTCAATGCCTTGACAGTGTGCTGCTGTCATCAGGGCCAGAGGCTGTTCAACTAAATATTAGTTTGACCTGGTGAACTTTTTATTTTGTTTTCCATTTAAAATGATAAACTGAAGCAAATTGAGAGCTTCTGATAACATTTCAGCCATAATTGTTGTGTTTACCAAAACTGCTGTATAAAGGTTGTAAATGCTCATTTTGGAATATTTTGAGAGCACCTGTCAAATATTACTTAGCATTGCCTTAACTATTAATAAATATCTTTTGTTTATATTTCTATATGTGATGCTAATCATTAATGTAACATACCATCATAAAAAAGGGTTAGAGATGTGAAATTCTTAGGTGATGCCCTTTCTTTGAACAGTGTGTGTGTGTGCGCGTTTTTAATTTATTTTATTTTATTATTTTATCTCTATTTCCTTCACATTATATTATTTCATTTGAAATAATATAATGTGAAGTAATATTTCATTTGAATGTCCAAATGGAAGTCTCTACAGTGGAAATGTAATAACTGCCGAGTAACTCATTGAAATTGATTTGCTTGAAATTTTATAAATTTGTTATGAAACAAAAGAAAATATCCTAAACAAAACTTAACTAGATATTTTTTTGCTTAGAAGACTAATAGCTATGTAGCATTATCTGTTCCTTTTTTTTAATTAACCTAATATTCTCATATTCTCCTTGGCTGTATTATGCCCCATTCCAGATAGATCTGCAAATATCAAACAAGTAGTATATTTTATGAGTCTTGATATTATGATATCAAGTTTACGCTGTACAGTTGTGCTTGTAAAGTTATAAGTTACACCTAATTCTGTTTTTACACGATAGATACGTTCCTGAGAAATCCGTGTAAAAAAAATCCGTGTGAAAAAAGACATTATTATTTTATTTCAACAAAATACACATGTAATTATATGTAATGAAAATGTATTGAAGTAAATTTGAATGCATATGAAATGAAAAAAATTCTTCATGAACAAAAAAAAATCTGTTTTATACATAACAAGATTTTATTCATTTTCACTTTCTGATAATAAACGGCGCATACATTTGCGTACGACTGGAATATCACTGCTATCACTAGGAATGTTGTGGACATTGTCTTCTTCCTCTATTAATGAAATTCTTTCTGTGATGTCTTGAACAAAATCAGCACGAGTCTCCTCTTGTGCTGATGTTCACCGGTTTTTTGAACGAATTCAGTTATTAATCGTTGTATTTGTGTTTTGGTTAGGCCGTTATGTAATTCTCTGTGAGAGAATTACATAACGGCCTATGTACCAGGTACATAACATGTTGACATGTTATGTACCAGGTACATAACATGTCAACAACTTCAGTTCACATTGAAACTTCCCAGCGTGTTCCTCATTAGGGTCATGTTTGACAAAATGATTACCTAATTTTCTGGCCAGTTCCAGACTTTCTTTTATTAAATCTGCATTTAGAACAGGATCATTTTCTTCATTATCACTACGTTCTGTGGGATAAGGAGTCCCAAGGACAACCTCTAATATTTCATCTTCGCTTAGGGCTTTGTCGTTTAACAATTCATCAATATTTTCAAACGATAGATCATCGAATCCTTCTCCATCAATTTTGTGTGCCATTGTAATGATGTTGGGAAATTCGGTCGTATTAGGGATGATGGGATCTTTGCTTTTTACACATTGTGGCCAAACCGCTTTCCAACGTGCATTTAAAGTTGCTGGTTTTAATTCAGTAACGCTAATCCAAATTGATTGATACAATCCATAATTGAGAATTTCTTCCACACATCAATGACTGTTAGTGCTTCATCATTCAGTTTGTCCAAAACGTGTTGGAATGTGCGTTTTACGTAGTATGTTTTAATTGTCGCAATTATACACCTTGGTCTAGCAGTTGTATCAAAGATGTAGTATTAGGTGGCAGAAATAAAATTTGTACGTTTGGGTGTTCCAAGACAGGATGGCCGGGTGCATTGTCAAGAATCAGAAGAACTTTAAATTTGAGACCTTTCAAATTCATATAACGTCTGACTTCTGGGACGAAACATTTGTTGAACCATTCTGTAAAGATAGCAGTAGTCACCCAGGCCTTCTTGTTTGCCATCCAGTGAACAGGCAGTTTATTGATATCTACACCTTTCGTTGAACGTAGGTTTAGGGCTCGATTTACCAGCAGTGGTTTTAACATACGATCTCCTGAAGCATTGGAGGAAAATAATAAGGTCACATGATCCTTAGCTACCTTAAAACCACCAGCAGTTTTCTGCGATTTGGCTACATATGTTCTGTTCGGCATTCGTTTCCAGAAGAAACCAATTTCATTTGCATTCCATACTTGATCAGGAGTGTATCCTCCATCTTCAATAATTTTTGCAAGTTCCTGTGGGAATACTTTAGCAGCCGATTCATCTGCAGATGCAGTTTCACCTTTAATTTTTATGTTATGAAGAGCATTCCTTTTAAGAAACCTTGTCATCCAACCTGTACTCGCAGAAAATTCATACTTTCTGTTTAACTGAGATTAAGTGCTTGGCTCCTTTTCTTTAATCTGTCTGTAAATTCTTAGTGCTGTTTGCTTGATGGCATTTCCATCTACTGGTACTCTTTTTTGTGACTGATCTTCTATCCATATTACCAGAGCCTTTTCCATTTTTTTCCTTGACAATATCTGTTGTATATGATGATGAATTAACACTTACTTTTGTTCCAAAACATACCGACTTCCTAATTGCAGCTTCATTTTTCTTAATAGTTGTTACAGTAGCTTCATGTACACCAAAATGCTTTCCTACAGACCCTTATCCAGTTGCAAGACGATCTAAAATTTGAATTTTAAGTTCCAAAGAAATCGCTTTCCTTTTCATTTTGGTAATAGGCGAATTATTTGACATTATATAAGGGCTACCAAAATATATCTCAGTTATAATTAATAAAAAAAAAAGTATGAAAAATTTGTAAACTTACGATGTATTGACTATTGGCAAAATTAATAAATTTATATGTGCGCAAATTTCACTAAAGATTCTTTAGAAGATTCTTAAACTTTGAAATAGAGCTTACTACTAAATATCTTCCGAAGATATAATGCATGAATACTGTAGATGTGCACCAAATTCAATAAAAACGTTGATGATTCATAGATACCTAGATGTACACATTGGTAAACAAAAGCACGCATTTTAAAACGCACACACTAGCTGTTATCCAATCTATTGGTGCATGTAATATAGAAATGATACTAATATGCCACAAATAAAAAAAATTTTCTTAGAATTTAGGCAAAACAAAATTCATAGAAATCGTGTTAAATCAAAATGACTCACGTAAAAAGAGAATGAAATATTTATTTTGAATTCGTGTTAAATCAAATTTGTGTAAAAAAGTTTATGCAAAAACAGAATTAGGTGTAATTATAATATCGAATAAAAAAATTCTGTACCAGGTACATAACATGTCCTACCGCTAGCATATTTAACGTGTTTTACGTTTAAGAGTTATCAGTAGGCTTTAAAAACGTTTTAATATTCATATATTAATTAAATTCATGGATAATAACATAAAGTTTTTATTTTATTAATAATAATTACATATCGGTTACTGAAACTATTGGTCTGTGATGACTAAATTACGATATATAATTTTTACATTGAAGAGTTCATGACTAAATACACCATCTATAGTTGTTCCATTACGTGTAGTATTTATCGAAAGATCTGATGACATGTCGAAGTTGAAGAATGTTTTCATAAATGTGCACAACTCTTTTCCAACTTCAGAGTTTAATTGTAAAGAAAAAAATTACATTCAATCTGAAAACACTAGGTGACTTGAAACAAGATGCGTTTTCGAATTAAGGAATTTCCCAGTTTCCAAAAGTGTTTTGTATCTTAAAACCTTATATTTCTGTTTATAAATTCCTTAGCTTTCCAATGATATGCAATATGTCCACATTATCCTGTTTATTATATGAGAAAATTTCCTTGATCACATGTTTATATTTTCCACTATCCTGGAAACATTACTGCATTTTCAGAGGTTTGAAAGTTTTTTTCTCTAGTATAGAGCTAAGATGAAGCTCTATGAAAAATTTTATTAAATTTGGTCCTTAGTAGAAGATAAATTATTGTTGCCATCATAAAAGTATGATTTCAACAATACAGGCTACAATAATTCGCTTATGGTGGAAGCTGAAGATGACGTCACTTCTGTAATGCTTCGCATGACTGTTTTTTGTTACAAACTTTTTTGGAATAACACCAGTAAAAATGTTTTTAATGTCAAAATTATGTATTAACACCAACTTATGTGATTTTAACTTCAGATAGAAATTGTAGTGTCATCATTTTAACATTATTTTAACCTAAACCAGCCTGCACATGAATCCTGATGTTCAGAGAATGGGAGCAAAGGTCACCACTAGCCTCTACTATACAAAAACCTCGGATGCAGAATAAAAACATGACACTGTTCTGTTGGTTAATGGAATTAATCACTCTGCTATTAAAAGTAAAACACCTTTTACAGATTATTTTAACATTTGTCAGTTGATTAATAGTGTTAATGCCTCTGTGTCGTCAAACTATTAATCAATCATTGTTTCTAATTCTTCAGTTTCATTTGCTCGCAACAATTGTAAAGCAGTTATTAATCAGTCCAAACTAGAGTTTGAACATGCTAAAAGTAGAAAACTTGCTTCTTGCCCTAATGGTAGCCGAGCATTCTGGTCTCTTGCCAAAGATATTGGCCACAACTTTTGCCCATCTCTGCTCCCACCTCTGTCCAAACCACATGGTTCTATTGTAACTTCAGCCAAGGATAAAGCTGACCTGCTAGCATCCCATTTTTCTTCCAACTCATGTATCTTGGTAAAACACCTCCCACCATTCCCAACATGCTCCATTCAATGCCTCCTGTGGTCTTCCGTCAAAAGGATGTCAGAAGGATTTTGACGAATCTTGATGCTAAGAAAGCTCCAGGTCCCGATGGTATTTCTCCACTTGCTCTCAAAACCTTTGCTCCTGAACTTACTCCTATTCTTTGCCACCTTTTTTCACTTTCTTATTCCAAAAGTGTTTTTCCTTCTGCTTGGAAATTTGCTTATATCCAGCCATTTCCTAAAAAGGGTGACAAATCCCTCCCATCCAATTATCGTCCCATTGCAATTACTTCTACTCTTTCTAAATTAATGGAGAAATCAATTAACCGCCAACTCTTAAACTACCTAGAAACCTTCCGTCTGATCAACGATCGCCAGTATGGATTCTGTCAGTGTCGATCCACTGGTGATGTTCTGGCTTATGTTACCCATTTAAGGACTAATTCAATGGAAATGTTCGGTGAAACACAAGTAGTTGCTCTTGACATCTCAAAGGCTTTCGATTTTGTTTGGCATAAAGGTCTTCTAAAGCTTCCATCTTATGGTTTGCCAACTGTTTTTAGTAATTGGTTATCCAGTTTTCTCTGTGATCGCTCACTGAGGGTGATGGTAGATTGCTCTCTGTCTTCTAACTACTCCACTAATGCCGGTGTCCCCCAAGGTTCACATCTTTCCCCCACTCTTTTCCTCTTGTATATTAATGACTTTCTTCCATTGACTGGAAATCCTATCCATAGTTTTGCCAATGATAGCACATTGCATTCCACTTTCCATTTTGCGAAACCTTGTTCTGCTCAATCAGCTTCAACATCTCGAAAATCTGCTACCAATTCCTTAAATGCCGATCTTCAGGTAATTCTCCAGTGTGGCAATGACAACTTAGTTGATTTCAACCTTTCTAAAACTCAATCTTGTCTTATATCTCGCAAAAAGGATTCTTCTGCTCCTATGCTTATCTTTAGTGACACTCTGATTTCTAGGCAAAATGATATATCTCTTTTGGGGATTACCCTGACTTCTAATCTCTCTTGGCACAAGCAGATTACAAATATTGCTTCCTCTGCATCTAAAAAACTTGGTTTTATCTTTCGCTCTCGGCATTACTTTTCTTCCAAACAGCTGCTCACTATGCCCTGCCATGGAATATTGTTCCCACAACTGGGGATGGTGCCTCCAAAACCTCTCTCAGGCTCCTTGATTCCATTCAGAAGAGGGCAGTTAAGTTAATTAATGATTCATCTCTAACAGTGTCTCTCCACTCGCTGTCTCATAGACGTACTGTATCTGCTGCATGCCTCTTCTACAGATACTTCTAATGGGCACTGTTCTTCTGAATTGGCTTCTATAATTCCTGCTCTCTTTCAAAATAGTCCGAACACGTGCCGCCACCAGCCAATATCCATTTACTGTCCAACTCCAAACTCACAGAACCAACTTTTCATCTTCCTCGTTTATTCATTCAACTGCCGTTTTCTGGAACAACCTTCCTTCATACGTATTTCCTGAAAATTACAGTCTACAGAAGTTCAAGTCCAATGTCAACAAATATCTTCTTTCGTCTTCTCAACCTCCAACCCAAGCAGGGTACTAAGTACTATAGGTTCTAATACCTCTCGTGTTTGGGGTTTACATTAAAAAAAAAAAAAAAAAAATCAACTGACACACAAATGTTAAAATAATCTTTTCTTAATCTTATTAGATATTAATTCTGTTATTTCCACTCATAGGTATTTTTTGAAACATTGTTAAAATAATCCATTAATCTTGACCCTCCTTCTGTCATTAAATAGCGCAGTATATAAGGGAAACCCTGGAGACCACAATTAAAACAAACACTCCTTGATATCTTGTCATTAAATGGCAATAGGCATTAGAGACAGTAATTACGGATTTCCTAATCCCTTGCCAGGTTGCACACCAACCCTAATGTCCAGAGTATGGGAGAAAAGGCCGGCCTAGGCTTCCACTACACAAGAATCTCGGATCTAGAATAAAACCTGGCACCAGCAGTATGGTCTAATGATTGGTATCAGTAAGATCCTGAACTAGCCTGCACATGAATCCTGATGTTCAGAGAATGGGAGCAAAGGTCACCGCTAGCCTCTACTATACAAAATCCTCGGATGCAGAATAAAAACATGACACTGTTCTATTGGTTAATGGAGTTAATCACTCTGCTATTAATTAACTGCTGGCAGCCTGTATACATATAAAGTTTCTGGTAGCATTGGCAAGAGGAAACTGCCAGTTGGCATGAATTTAATCTCTTTGTATTACTGTAGATTTCCAGTTTTCTATTGTCACAGCAATTCAAAACTTAATACTTTAGAATCATAATTTGCAAATTGTATTATTGGCAGTTTTAACTGTAATATCCTAAAATATTAAAATTTGTAGCCCTTTCTGTTCTCTCCACAGCATTGTCTGGTGATGGGTATTGGTAAGATACCCAAAAAGTTTTATATTATAATAATGTAGTTTATTAGGCAAACAGCCTAATAAAGTGTATTATTAATTCTATGTAATACAAGAGAAGCATGAATATAATAATAACCTTTATGTTAAAATATTTCATAAAATTTTAAGACACGCACTGCTTGCTTACTTCAATATTCACAAATATTTTTTTTTATTCCAAGACCCCATAAAAATCATGTTGAAGTTGATGCTGTGTCGCATTTTTAGTGAGCAGTAGCCAATTAATTACTTTTTTCGCACTGCTCAATGATACTTGCATGTGTCTTATTTGCAATGAAGCCTTGTCGGTGTTCAAGGAATATAATGTGAAACGTCACTACACCATGCCTCAAATTACAATAAATTTCAAGGAGCTTTATGGCAATAAAAATTCCAAGAACTAACACAAACTTTTCAGTCACCAACAGAAGATTAGAACTTTTACTCATCAAAATTTATCTGCAGTTAGAGCTAGTTTTCAAGCCTCCCAAATCATTGCCGAAGAAGGAAGGGCCTTCACGGATGGAGAATTTGTAAAACGAATTTGTTTGGCAATTGCAAAAGAAGTATATCCTGAGAAAGTAAAGAATTTTGCATCTGCAAGTCTATCATCATCAACTGTAACGAGAAGAATTAAAGATTTAGGAGCAGATGTTCAAAATCAACTCGTAGGAAAAGTTTGTGAATTCACACATTTTTTCACTAGTAATTGATGAGAGTGAGGATACAGGCCATACAGTTCAATTACTAATTTATATCCGAGGTGTAAATTAAAATTTTGCGGTAACTGAAGAGCTAGTTGCATTAAAAAGCTTGAAAGATACAACAGGTAAAAATATATTATTGAGTGTGTCAGAAGCAATTGATGGCCTAAAATTGAATTGGGATTTGCTATCAGCAGTTATGACGGATGGCGCTAAAAATATGGTCGGTACTAAAATTGGGTTCATCGGTCAGCTTCATAAATATCTTGAGAGTAAAAATATTAAAAAACCAATGCAATTTCATTGTATAATTCACTAGCAGTCTTTGTGTGGAAAATTTTTGGGCATGATTCAGTCATATCAGCTGTAATATCAACAGTAAATTTTATTTGCAAGGCTGGTCTGATTCATCTGCAATTTAAAAATTTTCTTGAAACTATTGAGGCTGAATATGGTGATTTGTTTTACTTCACGGAAGTACAATGGTTGAGTTGCGGTAATGTGTTGAAGCGATTTTTTGAACTTAGAATCAAAATAGATCTGTTTATGAATGAAAAATTGAAACCTGTTCCGAAACTGTCAGATCCCAAATGGTTGTGGAACCTTGCCTTTTTGATAGATATATGTGAACACCTGAATTTTCTTAATATGAAACTACAAGGATGAGACAAACTTGTCAATGAATTGTATTATAACGTCAAAGCATTTGAAACAAAAATGGATTTATTTAAAAGTCAACTACTTCGGAATGATTTTTCCCATTTTTTATATTGCGAGAATTTATCTAAAAATATGCCTAGTTGTAATTTTTCCACTGAAAATTTTGTTCAAAACCTTAGTTTGTTGCAGGAAAATTTTGCAGCTAGATTTTCTGATTTTAAAAAATAATTCAAATGTGTTTGAATTTTTTCAAAATTGGTTTGACATACCCGTCAACGATGTTGACAAGAATTTACAGTCACAGTTGGTAGATCTTCAATCTGATGATGATCTGAATACAATATTTAAAAATGAAATCTAATTTAATTTTATTCAACATTATCTGAGTCAGATTATACAAAATTTAAAAATTTTGCAAGAAAGCTTACATCAATTTTTGGAAGTAAATGTGTATGTGAGCAGACCTTTTTCAGAAATGAAATATGTAAAATCAAAAATACGATCACGGCTAACTGACCTGCATTTACATGACTTTTTAAGAATTGAAACTAGTACTTTAAAATACTAATAATAAAAGTAATCGTACTAGTTTTTATAATAAAAACTAGTACGCTATTACAAAACTTAGTCGCACTCTACAACCACATTCATAGCATTAATTATAATTTTGTTGTATTGCTAGCTGTATATTTGTGATTACTATAATAAATAAGTAATAATTAATTTTGCTGTATTACTAACTGTATTTTTGTGATTAGTACAATAAATAAGTAATAATGAAATTTGATATAAACAAACTGACATATTTTATATTACATATCTATCGATTTACTTTTGAATCTGTAGATATAGGTAGGTATAAAATTTGTTTCTCTGCATAACATTAAAATTATGCAGAGAATGCCGTTTTCAGTAATAAGGAATTTTGTCTGGCCTACCAAATATTCCAAAATTTCATGTGGCCCACTTCTCTAAAGGTTTTGGGGACCCGTGATCTAGACAAGACTGCAGTTATAGTTCAGACAGAGCATGAGTTTATTAAGGAGAAGTCTTGTCTGTCTAATTTCATTGGATTCTATGATGTTGTCTACTGTAGTTTAGGTCACAAAAGAACTGGATGCAAAAAATAATTTTGATATCATATACCTGTATTTTAGGAAAGCTTTTGATACCTTAGCACATAGAAGACTACTGAACAAATTGGAGCAGTATGGCATTATGGGCAAGTTGCTACAATGGATAAAAGGATGGTTGAGTGGGAGAAGAGAGAGTGGTAATCAATGGACACTGCTCTTCATGGACTAATGTTATTAGTGGACTCTCCCAGGATACGGTGTTGGGCCCATTCTTATTTTCTGTATTTATGAATGATATTGTTGAAGGTATATCAGGGTTAATGTCTAAGTTTGCAGACGATATGAAGGTTGGTAGGGTTGTCAATAACAATAATGATAGTACACTACTGCAACAGAATCCGGAAAAGTTGAGCAGATGTGCTGAGAGGTGGCAAATGAAGTTTAATATGGATAAATGTAAAGTACTGCATATGGGTGGCAATAACGTCCAGAGTAATGTATCAACTGGGTGGTACTATGCTATACTCAGGGGAATGAAAAGGACCTGTGAATAATTGTGCAGTCAGATATGAAGTTTTCTGATCAGTGCAGACAGGCCGCAAGAGTAGCTCATGGTGTCTTGTCAATAATATACAGGAATTTTTCTAGCATGGATAAGGAGGTGATTATCCTCTTGTATAAGGCAATGCTCAGGCCACACCTTGAGTACTGTATACAGTTCTGGAGGCTTCATTTTAAGAAGGATGTAGAGCTGTTGGAATGAGTACAGAGAAGGGCAACAAGATTAGTGAATGGAACAAAGAGTTGCTCTTACGAAGATAGGCTTAAGTTCTGCAAATAGCAGCTTCTGGAGGCTAGGCACCTGCGAGGTGATCCAAATGAGGTGTATAAAGCCTTGAATGGTTTGAGCATGTTCAATGCTGATGGGATTCTTCCTCTTGCTCAGATTACTCACCTGAGGGGACATAAATTCAAATTCAGGAAAGACAATTGTAGAATAGATGTGCGGAAATTTGCTTTTAGCCATCCGCTGCTTGATAGTTGGAACAAACTTCCCTCTGTTGTAGTGGAAGTCATCAACTTAAATAAGTTCAAGGCAGAACTAGACAAACATATCGGCATTACCATTAGTAGAGAGAGACATATGAAGCAAGAAAGCAAGCTTTTTTGCATCATATGCCATCCTTTCACTCCAAATGTTTGTCTAGTTCGGCCTTGAATGGTTTGAGCAATAATTTAGTTAAGCTGCCAACTTACACAACAACAGATGGAAGTTTGTCCTCTCAAACAATTAAACTAAGAAAGAGGAAAAGTACTATCAGCATTGAGCTTTCTCAATGCTGATGGTATTGAAAGATATCTGCTCTACAACGTCATCAACTTTTGACCCTGGCAAGATATACCCTGGGCCTGTTCCACTTATCCTTTTTACACAATATATTCTCAGTTTCCCTGATAGTAGAGTCACTGACGACAACTAGTTCCTTTGAGACCAGCACATTCCACTTGGGGATTGCTGCTGTGTTGCCTGATGATCAAGTGCAACCTCTGGCATTGATGTGGGCAGCTGTGAGCTTCATAGGCCTCTAATTTTAATCCTTTGGAGCATCTACCCTATTGTTCAAGCTCTTATAAAGGCCCATAATGACTGAGTTAGTGCCTAACTTCCTCACACTCCTTACATCAAGCACACAAAGACATAACTCCCTTGGCATATCATGTTCCACATTTCCTGATAGCTCTACAAACATTAAACAAACAGTACATTTCAAAAGGCTGTGATTCAGAGGAAAACCCTCCCCATCCCTCATTTCTCCCCTGAGCCACAGCACTCCCACTATCTTGAACTTTTGCTGCTTCGCTGATCTGGTCTGAGGCATGATTTTGATGTCTCCAAACAGGCCTATGAGGTTGGGAAAATTCATGTTGAAAAATTTATACTTCACACCAACCAGAAATTGTAAGTTTTACTACAAACTAAAATACATGAATTAGATAAAACTGGTAAAAACAGATGTATTTACAATAAATATGAAATGACGGTTAAAATATGACTAAAATGGAAGTTAAAATAATAATAAAATATAATAGTAATAAAAGTGCTAAAAACTGTAGTTTTCAGAGATGACAGACTCCTTTCTCAACAGTGTGCTTCTGCTGTACGACAACATCCTTAAATAGCAGGCTCACGGCACTCGTCACATGGTTCCACTGGAATATGGTTGGAATTTCCCACCTGCGCACTGGAACCGGAAATGGCTCGGGAGCACACCAATAAAAACTGATCATCTCGTTCAAGGAAGGGGATGCATACGTACACCCCCTTTCCCTGTTAATGGTGTTACCGCTAGCTGCCCAGATGCGCAGGCTCTCAAGCCATTTACGGTCCCAGAACCATGAGCCCAGTCAGTGACGACCGCAGCTTCAGGGGAGATGTGGTGCTGCTTCTCCCAAAAATGCTCTACACAGTAGACTTTGCATAATTTGCCGTTCTTATGATTTTCATTCAATATCAATACAATTAAACATGTTACTCTAAAATTGTATCCTAATGCAATAATAACACTGTATATATATTTCAATACACAATTTTATCTTCTATCAAATTTAATTTATATTTATTTAGTTATAATGTTATGTTTGTAAAATCTATTTGGTTATATGTATTAAGTTAAAACGTTATGTTTGTAAAATCTAAGTACAGCAGACTCTCGCGCCTCTGTAGCCATGTGGGAAGGAGCAGCAGTTCTTGATTAGACCAGGGTTCGAGTCTGTCACCACCAAATACGGAGGATGCGGAAAGGTCAGGGAATGACCACCGCATATTCCCGGAGCAATATGGCTTTAGTTGCTAATGTTCCTAAAAACCAAACAAAAATACAGCAGACTCTCGATTAACCGGAACACTTCAAGGCTCCAAATTAAAAAAAATCAACCAGAAATCAAATAAATTCAAGTAATAACTAGAATAGGTATAAACAGATATTTTGCAAGTCATAAATAAGCGACAAGCGGCATTATGAGTCGTCATTGGGAGATTAGTGTACCTATTATCTTGCAATCCCCGCTGTCTTCATACCCACCACTCAAAAAAAAAGAAGGGAAAAAAAAGAGAGAGAGAGAGAGAGACCAAATGTTTAGTTTGTTTTAGTGCGTCGCGTTGATTGTTGTGTTCCATTGCAGTGTAAAAGGACAATTTGTTTCGTTTTTTATGTCAGGATGTCAGAATATTTTTTATAGTAAATTTTTTTTTTATTTAGAAATCGTGAAAATGATGGGTAAACAAAAACTTGAAATTATTCAAAAGTTTGAAAATGGTGCATCTGTTAAATCTCTAAGGAATCATTATAATCATTAAGGAATCATTAATCATTATCAAAATGGCCAAACATTAACAAGTATCGTGCAGAATTCAGATTTGTCAATAATAATATAGTAGATCGTATGTATAGCTTAGCTTAATTTTTCAGCACTCACCTCATAGTAGCAATATGTTATTAGTCATTCTCGAGTTACGTAAACTTGACGAAGTAAGAAGTCCTGGAACGTATTTCTTACGTATGTCGGGGACTTTTGTATTTTTGGATTAACTGGGAAATTGATTATCCGGGATTTGTTTTACCATTTATCCCGGAAAATCGAGAGAGAGTACTGTAGTTATAATAGATAATAAATTTATTTAACTATCTATTGCGTTCTATGTGGTTTGAACTCTCACTCTAGCTATTTGTGATATATCTATGCCCATTCTAAAAGCTCTACAATATTATTATGGTCTATGTGACAAGGTAAATTATTAAAACACATAAGTAGTGCTATAATTTGTAGTTTATAATCTTCTGCTGATACTGATTACACTGCTACAAGTTACTTAGAAGCTTCCAGTATCTGCTATATTGATATGAAAACAGTGGTCGCAGAATTCTAAAGCTACTATTGATACAGTGCCATCATAAGTCATCTGTGGTTTTCTATACAATTACAAGGCCAAGTAAAGAATAAATAAACCAAATTAATCAGAAAATCACAAAAAATTACTGTATCACTAAATTTAAATCAAAAGTTATAGAAAAACAATAATTTCGAATCAATCAATAAAAAAAAATCCACTTAGCATTTTGTGAACATGTCTAGCTTCCACTAGCCTCCAGTATAATAAACATATAATATAATAATAATGTTACACTACTCCGCTTTATGCAACGTGTTATGATTCTAAATATGTTGTTGGTATTTTTAAATTATTAGCTAAATACAAAAATAAGCTAACCTACATGACTAGGACCTTTGCACTATCTGTTTACTGCAATTTAAAATATTGCAATTGACTACTATAACATATTGCACTGTAGTTTCCTAATTATGAGATGCAATTTTTTCATCAAAATTACTGATAATAAAGGCTCCATGCAAGTTTTTAAATCCTTGGTAGCTAAATTTAAAAATAAGCTAACATACATGATTTGGACAATTAAAAACATTTATTAAACACATTTTTTTTTATGTTAATTAAGTAAAAAAATTTCAGAATTTTCCAATAACTTATCTGTTTTCTGGAGCTTTAAATTTTAACAGCTACTTGATAATATAGCTTATGTGTGACAGTTTTTGCAAGTAAACAGACTGTAACTCACATGTGAATCACCAGTTATGATTCCCTCAAGAGACACAATAATGTGGAACATGTTATCCTTGTTGTTTATGGTTAAAATAATATCTAGCCAATAAATTTTGATTTGATTTTGTATATTCTTCATTTCATTGATAAATAGGAACACAGAAGGATACATTCCTATATATATATATATATATATCGGCACCTCCGTAGCCAGGTGGGCAGGAGCAGCAGTGCGTAGCACACGCTTCTTGAGTAGACCAGGGTTCGAGCCCGTGACCACCAAATACAGAAAGGTCAGGGAATGACCACCACATATTCCCGGAGCAATGTGGCCTTAGTTGCTAATGCTCCTCAAAAAATAAAAATAAATAAATAAATAAAATTCCTATATATCATTGCTGGAATTATGAAAACTACTTTCTTTCATAAGTGCTTCTTAAAATTTGTTTTCCTTATTCTATTTTATTTTTTGCAGCATTTTCACTTTCAGTTAAGCACAGTAAATGCCATTAGTATTTATATTACCTTTTAAAATATATCTTCCATTTAGCCTGATGTGTATCCTGGAAGATGTTGGGCTTTCAAAGGCAGTCAAGGCTACCTCGTAATTGAACTTTCATCAAGAATACGCCCAACTGGTTTTTCACTTGAGCATATATCGAAGAATTTATCACCATCAGGAACTATTGACAGTGCTCCTAAAGAATTTTCAGTTTGGGTATTTATATTATATATTTTTATCACAAGTTTTTTTGTTTTATTTTTAATCTTTAATTACAGTTTATGAATGAATTGTCTTGCCTGATGCAAAAAAAACATAACAGGAGTCGTTCAGTAAGTTATCTACCTTACTGTAAATATGCTTGATATATATAAAAAAAATTGTAGTTTTATTGTACTTTCATAAGTGACTGTATCTTATTTTCAATGGATTAACTCAACAGAATGAAGTATGGAAGAACAGAAGAGATTTAAGGTGGCCAAACTGAAGGAAAACATGAATGTGTTGAAATTGGAGCTTTGGTTCATCAAAAATTTTTGATCAAAGAACGGATTGGACCAAAGATTATTCGTGAACACATGAAAGCTATATATTGTGATGCTGCCTTTTCTGAATATCTGATTAAAATTTGGTCTAAGCAGTTTAAATGGAATTGAGAATTCATAGTAGATGATCCCTGTTCTGCACATTTTTTTCAGTAGAAGTGAAAACTCTAGAAATGTGCCAAATGAAGACCTGGGTGTGCAGGATATGTGTAATAGTGTCCACGATTACCAGAGAATGTTATATTTCTGAAGGGTCAGTACAGATCATCATTGGTGAACTTGGCTATGTCAAAGGGCAATTGGGTGCCAGAAGAATGTTTGCATCCCCATCAAAAACAGTGCAGGGCTGGCTTGAGATTAGTAAGGAAAATTTACATATGCATAATACAGATTCACAAGGGTTTCTTTCAAGAACTGTAACTGGTGATTAAGTTTAGATTCATCGGTGAGATCCAAAAACAAAACAGTAATGGAACAGTAAAGGTAATGGAATTACTATGGATCACCACAGCCCAAAAAAAATTCTCTGTCCACTGTGTAGATCATGGCAATCATATTTTGGGATATGGAAGGAATTGTTTTGATAGACTACATTCCACATAAGGAAGCGATGCTGGAAATGCCTATGCTGTTTTCAGAAATTTAAGAGATACCTTAAGAGAGAAATTGACAAGGTTTCTTGCTTCATGACAGTGCTCCCATGTACAAGTTCCTTAAAGCAATTGTTGCTCTTCCAAGAGATTGCAGATTCTAGGAGTTAAACAATCTACCTAAAGTTCAGACCTGATCCACAGTGATTATTTTCTCTTTGGAAATCTGAAGAAATGATTTGGCATCAATTTTCATTTTCAAGTAATGGCAATCTCGTGGAAGTTGTAAAAAAAAAATGCAGCCATTATCCACATTATCCATTAACTCACTGCAGGATGGAAGCCTCCTCAACAATTCATGCTGAGGGAAATGGACCATAATCTGCCACGTTGGTCCAGTGCGGGTTGGCAGATCGACCGTATTTAGCAGTCAGGGGCTCGAATCCCGGTCTACTCAAAGAGCGTGTGCTACTGCACTCCCGTTCCTGACCGCTCGGCTACGGAGGCCCTGTGGAGGTTGTAAATGGGTTTTTATTTAGAGACAAGCAGACATCTTTTTTTGGTAAGTATATACTATTTTCCTTAAAGGGAGGATACATACTGAAAAAAAACTACTACTATTGGGGGGGAAAAAACAAAAAAAAACTGGCCTATATTGTTTCTTTATTACCAAGGTAGATAACTTTTTAATGACTCTTGTATGAATTTTTAGAAATGTAATGAGAAGTAATAAACTTTTTCTAACCCAACTTATCACAGATATTCATGAATATAAAAATATTTCATGATTAAAACAATTTTTAATGTATATTTCAGCATGAAAACATTGCTGATTTTCTTGGAATGTAATGACGAAAAAAATATTTCACCGTATGAAATTTAAAGTCATCGTTGTCAGTTTTTCTTTATTTATCTTCCTAATAACTCTCTGTGGCTGTGCCATATTGTCCTTGTTTGGAGAGGTTGGGATTCTTTTTGCAAGTCTGGAGGGATTTGCTATATCATTAATGACATTAAATATTCAAATGGTAAATGAGCTAGTCACTCTTGGGAAAAAGTTAGAAGTCACTCCACCACCCTCCCTCCCTTCCAGATAGCTCAGGTTTTACATCATACAGTACAGTAGGAAACGGAATATATAAAATCACGATATATCAATAATTCATGTAATGCTTCCTGAGATGAGATAAAGTGGCATGGTCACTTACTATTGCTTTTCATTGCAGACCATAAAAATTTAAGTGTGGGTTTGATTATAAACTAAATTTTGTGGTTTTTCATACTTACATCTCTTAAAATATTTATTTGGAAAATATTGAAATTGTGAGCTATTCCTATATTAGCATTAGAATTAGTTCAGGCATACAATGCAAGAAATCAAGCTTATGCAGCATCAGCCATAAAAAAAAAAAAAAAAAAAAAAAACTTTCCATTTCACCTATCCATTCGCTCCAAATGCCTGTCTAGCTCAGCCTTAAATTTATTTAAGCTATCAACTTCCACAACAAGAGATGGAAGACTGTTCCAACAATCAACTACCCACTGGCTAAAGGCAAACTTCTGCACATCTATCCTACAACTCTTTCCTCAGTTTGAATTTATGCCCTCTCAGGTGATTATTCTGAGCAAGAGGAAGAATTCCATCAGCATTAGCATTAGTTGAGGCATATGATCCAAGAAAGCAAGCTTATACAAAAAAAGTAAACTGCAGCCATTATCAACTGCAGGATGGAAGCCTCCTCAACAATTCATGTTGAGGGAAATGGACCATAATTTGCCACGCCGGTCCAGTATGGGTTGGCAGATTGACAGTATTTAGCAGTCAGGGGCTTGAACCCTGGTCTACTCAAGGAGCGTGGGCTACTGCACTCCCACTCCTAACCACTCGGCTAGAGGCCTTCAAGCTTATACAGCATCAGCCCTAAAAAAAAAAAAAAAATCCAGCGCTTCCCATTTCACCCATCCGGTCACTCCAAATGTTTGTCTAGTTCAGCCATAAATTTATTGCAGCTATCAACTTCCACAACAACAGCTGGAAGTCTCTTCCAGCAATCAACTACTCACTGGCTAAAGGCAAACTTCCGTTCATCTATTCTACACCTAATTCTCCTCAATTTAAATGTATGTCCCATCAGGTTCTTAATCTGAGCAAGTGGATGTATTCCATCAGCACTGAGTCTGCTCAATCCATTCAAGGCCTTATACACTGCAATCATATCACCTCGCAGGTGCCTAGTCTCCAGATGCTGCAACTTTCAGAACTTAAGCCTTTCTTCGTAAGCGCACCCCTTTGTTCCTCTCACCAGTCTTGTCCTTCTCTGTACTCTTTCTAGCAACTCTACATCCTAAAATGAGGCCTCCAGACTTGTACGCAGTATTCGTTGAGCTTGCTCAACCCATTCAAGGCCTTATACACCTCAATCAGATCACTTCACAGGCATCTAGTTTCCAGTTGCTGCAGTTGGCACAATTTAAGCCATTCTTAAACTAAAGTTAAAATAACAAGTCTATAATTATTTGTGTCACCCTTTGCACCCCTTGTGAATTGGGGATACATTTCACATCTCCAGTCCATGGGGACCTCCCCTGACTCTAGGGATGCTCCCATAATTATAGCTAAGGGTTTGCTTACTTCCATTGCTCCGTCCTTCAATATTACTGGATAGATTCCATCTTTCCCAAGTGCCTTTTTTATGTTTAACTTCAACAATTTCTCTCCACTTTCCTCTGAGTTATTACAGTCATTTAGCTCCCTATTAGAGGGTGATAAACTTCTGGTATCCACTTCTCTACAGAATTTATCATGTGTGAATGTAGATGAAAAATACTCATTCTATTTGTCAGCTATTTTAGCAGGATCATCAACAGTCGAACCATCGATATCAAGTGGACCAATCTGATTCATCCCTTTCCTTCTAAAGTTTACATAAGTAAAGACCTCTTTACTGTTTTTCTTTGCTTCCTTTGACAAAGATTTTTCATAATCTGCCTTCGCTTGCTTAACCTCCTTTGTGACTTGATTACATACTAGCTTATATCTGCCATAGGTTTCTCTTCGTCGTCTGATAATTTATATGCATCCCATGCATTTACTTCTCTGCCATGAGCTTCATTAATTCATCTGACATCCATTTAAGCCTAAACCTTGAACAGTATTTCTTAATGGGTATGAAAAGCCTAGTAGCCTCCAAGATTAAGTCCCTGAAGTCTTCCCATTTAAAATTCACCATTGTAACATCATCAGTTGATTCCACTGTATAGAATTTTAAACTGTCTGTGACCACTGGGATCACCTTTACGAAAGCAAAAACTCTTCCCTTTACCCTTGATGGTAGTTACATCTTTAAGTAAATCCCACATCAGTACACTGTGATCACGAATATTTGGCACGTGTATCCAAGATATCCAACATTAGATTTTGTATAACTACATAGTTGCAGTTTATTTGCATAACTGCATACTTTGAATAAATAATCATCTTGCACTATCATATGCAGGATGACTATTATTAAAATGAATAAACAAACATAAAAAAATAACAATTAAAAAATAATCATAAAACATTACTGGACTTTAGTTGTCCCTAAAACCAGAAATCCTCTGGTCTTAAGTCCCGCAAACATGGAGGTTATGTGCATGAAAAACAGAACAATGAACATTAGTGTTTGTTAACACTCTCACTTTAAAGTTAATGATTTTCGTAACTTGTAAGCCAATATGTGGCAGTGCACAGTCTTGCGTGAAGGTAACCTGTACTGCTACCTGTCACTTTTGCAGGGCAGGTGTGACTGATAGATGACAACCCGTGATAATGTGCTGTTATGAATGTTAAAGATCACCTTGAATTGTAAGCTGGTGTGTGGCAAAGCACAATCTTTGCATGAGATAGCCTTTCCTACTGCCAGTCACTCTTACAGGGCAAGTATGATTCTGTTAGGCAATAACCTGGGTTATATTGTTCTTATGATGGTAGTGTTTTTGGATCTTGCTCCATTAGTTACCCCGGGGGGGGGGGGATTGGGCCAAAAATAAAATGAACAGTGAACACACCCAACTGTTACTTTCATTTTATGATTTGATTTTATTTTTTTTTTTAGGAGCATTAGCAACTAAGGTCATATTGCTCTGGGGATATGCTGTGGTCATTCCCTGACCTTTCCGCATCCTCCGTATTTGGTGGTCACAGGCTTGAACCCCGGTCTAATCAAGAAGCGTGTGCTACGCACTGCTGCTCTTGCCCACCTGCTACGGAGGCGCCTCATTTTATGAGCATGAGAGAGAAGTCTGATGAAATGTTAGTTTGAGTCTGACCAAGTAATACAATATTATATATTCACACCACTGAACTGAGATGGCGTGCTTCTTCAGTCCATAGGATGTTGTTGGGCCATTCTACATCCTTTTTCTACTTGGCAAGAAACTGTATTGCAAAAAATATGCTTGCTCGCTCTGTCTGTTTATCCATCGATTTGTCAATTGTGATTATGGTAGGAAACTTTTTAATTAAGTTCAGTTTCGACTCAAGTACTATGTACATATTTATAATACTCCCATAGGCAGCTGTACAGTATTTGATTATTTCTGAATTCATCAACTCATTACTACTTTGCTCAGAACAGATCAATGAATTTCTGTAGTCGATTTTATTTGATGCTTTAGCTACATCTTTGAGTGTGTTGCAAATACCTGAGTCACAGAGGAGGTTCATTTACTTTGGCATTTGCTCTCCAATAGACAAAGTTACAGTACCTTCTGGACAAAACAGTCAAATGTATCATCTATTTTTCTGAATGTTAGTTTTCTTTAAGATATTTTGAAAAAAGATATTTTCTTGGTCCACTTTCTCTTTTTCTTTTAGTGATTCATCTGGCTTGTTAATTATATTCGACTAAACCTTTATAACTGTGTGAGTAGGACACTAAAGATCAATTGAACTATAGTCCTTAAAAATGTAAAAGTGTATATTGGGGATTAATGCAGCTTGGAATCCTTTAAAACTAACTTTAATGGTTTGAGCATGCTCAATGCTGATGGGATTCTTCCTCTAGCTCAGAAAAATCACCTGAGAGGGCATAAATTCAAATTGAGGAAAGACAGATGTAGGATAGATGTGCGGAAATTTGCCTTTAGCCAGCGGGTGGTTGGTGGGTGGAACAGACTTCCATCCCTTGTTGTGGAAGTTGATAGCCTAAATAAGTTTAAGGCTCAGCTGGACAGGTATTTCGAACGAACAGAGGGGTGAAGTGGAAGTGGTTATTTTTATTTATTTATGTTACTTTTTTTTTTTTTTTTTTTTGGCTGATGCTGCATAAGCTTGCTTTCTTGCATCAAATGCCTCTACTAATGCTAATGCTAATGTAGGAAAGGAAAGGAAAAAACTAACTCGAGTAAATAATACAGGGGTCTTTGAGATAACAGAAGAGGATAAAAAGCAGTATGTACTGGAACTTAAGAATAAGTTTGAGCTTCTGCAGACTGCTCAGGACCAAGATATCGACGAGGAATATTACAACTTTCTGAAAGTGATAAAGCCCAAGAAACCTATAGGGAAAAAGAAATCCAAAGAAGAAAAAATTAGTCAAGAAACACTTGTTATGATGAACCGAAGGCGAAAAATGAAGAGCAAGATAAACACTGACAAAGAGAAAATTGAGTATACTGAGTTATGCAAAGCCATTAGAAAGAGACTCAGAGAGAACATAAGAAGATTTAACACAAGAAAAGTAGAACAAGCATTAAGGGAAAACAAAGGATTTAAATCAGCAGCCATGAGCAGTAATACAGAAAGGCAAATGATACTGAAACTGAAGAATGCGATGGTGTACTTATAAACAGCAGAGAAGGCATAATTCAAATAGCAAAAGACTACTATAGAGAATTATACAAGGAGCAAGGGAATGATGGATTGAAAATTAGCGACACATACGACATACCCGATATTCTTCCTGATGAGGTAGAACATGCATTGAAGAAAATAAAGAATCAGAAAGCCCCGGGGGAAGATGAAGTTACTGTAGAGTTGTTAAAATTGGGAGGAAGAGACAACACAAAAACTGGCAAGGCTCTTCACAAAGTGCATTAGAAAAGTTGTGACGCCTAGCAGTGGAATAATGCAATCATAGTTTTGCTGCATAAGAAAAGAGATAAATCAGAAATTGGAAATTATAGACCAATTAGCTTGTTATCCCACATCTACAAGTTGCTCACAAGGGTCATTACTAACAGATTAGAAAGAATACTTGATGAGAATCAACCGAAAGAGCAAGCTGGCTTTAGGACAGGATTCTCAACTATGGATCACCTTCACATAATATCACAGCTAATGGAGAAAGCAAATGAATATAAAACACCATTATGCCTGGCATTTGTGGATTATGAAAAGGCATTTGACTCCATACAGCATAAGGCAATGTTTCAGGCACTGGAAAGACAAGGCATAGATACTCCACATATTATGATTTTGAAGAAAATATATGAGAATGTTACCTCCTTTATTAGACGAGACAAAGAGAGTAGCAAATTTAAAATCTATAAAGGAGTTCGACAAGGAGACACAATATCTCCGAAGCCGTTTACTGCTGCCCTTGAGGAAGCTTTCAGAAGATTAGACTGGTCGCAGAAAAGAGTCAATGTGAACGGAGAGTACCTAAACGATTTACGATTTGCAGATGACATTGTGGTCATAAGCCATGATCCCAAAGAATTAGAGGAAAATCTTAATCAGTTATGCACAGTTAGTAAGGATTTTGAACTAAGGATGAATATGGCTAAAACAAAAGTAATGATGAATAAGTATGCCATAGAAAGGGATATAATGATTGAAGGAGCAGTAATTGAAAAGGTGGAGTCGTATACTTATCTGGGACAAGTCATCAGCTGTAATAATGATAAATGGCTGGAAGTCAAGAGAAAGAATAAATTTTGGATGGATAGCATTCAGAAAATATAGTCACATACTGAAGAGCAATATCCCAGTTTGTCTGAAACGTAAAATAATGAATCAATGTATACTCCCCACCATGACTTATGGAAGTGAAACTTGGGCACTCACCAAAAGAATGGAAGAGAAGCTGAGAACTACACAGCGAAGAATGGAACGAATTATATTTGGAATCAGACTGTTAGATAAGAAGAGAAACACATGGATTAGGCAGCAAACTCAAGTAAAGGACATTCTTTTCAAAACTAAAGAACTAAAATGGTCTTGGGCAGGACACATATCTCGAAGACATGATGACAGATGGACTAAGAAAATAACAGAATGGTACCCAAGAGGAGCTAGAAGAAAACCTGGAAGACAAAGGTGGAGATGGATAGATGAATTCATGAGTTTGTGGGTAGAGTAAATGGATGGCCAGTGCTCAAAACAGAAGGAACTGGAAAGTTGCTGGAGAGGCTTTCATTCTGCAGTGGATTGAAAATGGCTGATGATGATGCCACATCTCTTATGAGAACTGAAAGGAAGCTAGATGAAAAATTTTTGTACCTAAAAGTAAAGAATGTGCCTGATGCTGGCAGAATCTATCCAGTTATTTTAAAAAGCAACAAAGTAGGTAATCAGACCTTTAGCTATAATAGTGAGAACATCCTTTGACTCGGGTGTTCCAGCAAATTGAAAAAATGCAAATGTCTCTCCAATTTACAAAGGCAGTTCAAACATTAAAATGAGCAATTACAGACATAAATTTGACATCAGTGCTAGGGAAAGTTATGGAATCCATATTTGAAAGATATACTATATGATATCTGGTGAGTATGGGCTTGGCACACCCAGGGTCCTGAGCTGGATATCATCATTCTTCTCTTTCTTGGTGATTCCTTTCTACTTTTGACTCTCTCTCTCTCTCTCTCTCTCTCTCTCTCTCTCTCTCTCTCTCTCTCTCTCTCAGGTAGGCGCCTCCGTAGCCAGGTGGGAAGGAGCAGCAATGCGTACCACACGCTTCTTGATTAGACCGGGGTTCGAGCCCGTCACCACCAAATATGGAGGATGCGGAAAGGTCAAGGAATGACCACCGCATATTCCGGAGCAATATGGCCTTAGCTGCTAATGCTCCTAAAAACCAAAAACAACAACAACTCTCTCTCAGGATAACTTGGGAATTTTTTTTGCCTGGTGCAGCATAAGCCTCAGGCTTCCTTGCACCATATGGCTAATAATAATAATAAAAAAAAAAATAATAATAATAACTGGAGAGAATACTTGTGAAAAGAAAAAGAAATTCATGTTGGTGAAAGATGGGGAGGGGGACTGTAAAAAAATCAATAAACAAAAATAAACCTGTAGTGAAGATGAGTGGAACTTAGAATTTAATTTTTTTTTAGCCAGCCAAATAACAATGTTTAGAACTGGAAACCTTCAAATCTAGAGTTCCTTTGTTCTACACAGAACGTTGAGAAGTGAAAAAACTTCAAATTATCCAGAAAAAAAGTAAATAAATAAATGGAAAAAAAAAAAAAAAAAAAAAAAAACTTATCAGTGAAAGGCTGAACTGGGAAGCAGTTTAAAACTACTGATATATTGCATATCAGTATGCCTTCCTTATTTACTGGTCTAAGTCACATTTTTATCTGGAGAGGTCCGATAGACCACGAAAACAGGAGATGTCTGGATACTTATTGCAGGAATTACTTTAAACAAGTTGGGGTACTTTAATTTTAAAGAATGCCACTGCAGCATGCTTGGTTTAAGTGATTAAACAATCAACTCTTTGCCCTGTGAGCAGAGGGCCACATTGTCAACTTTGGCAAGGTGAACATGACAATTTTATTACCGCTTGATATTGCTTTTTAGGGTCCGTAGTCTAATGAAGGACCCTGGAACCACTCAACCTATTGACTTGAAATTCTGCATGCGTTTGTACATCATGTGGGCCAACATAACGCCATATTGATCGTTGCTGACAAACATTTGTCTGAGAAATGGGAGGGTAAAATGTGGGGGGGATAAAAATTTTGTTGACAACCTGTAGCTTATTACACACCATTGGAAAGAGCTCAATGAGTTGGTTTAAAATATTTTTAAAATTAAAAATGGCAGTGCCAAACAGGAAAATGTGAGTGATTTTTGTGTCCCCCCCCCCCCCATTTCCATTGCTAATGGAGCTAAAAATTTAAAAATCACATTGGCTATGCATTATTTGATGCTTATCAAGGGGAAACTATTCCGATTGAAATCTATCATTTACATTTAGTTTTAAAATTAAAACCAATTTTTTATTGCACTTCAATAGTGCACTTCTTTGTACCAAGTAATTCTCCTTTTGGTGACAAAAAGGTTGCTAAATAGTTAATAATTCTATAAAGGTCATTTATAAATTTTGCGACAAGAAGTATTTTTTAACAATTTTCAAAACTGGAGTTGTCTCGGCAAGGAGGTACTCAGAGAGCCAGTGTTGAGGCAGTGGTGGTGAGTAGGTACCTGTGTGGAGTCTTGCACAGCCCTCACCTGCCAGTCGCTTCTCCCCCAAGACTTTAATCTTCTCCAGGAAGAAATTGGCGCCTTCGTAGCCAGGTGGGCAGGAGTGGCAGTGTGTAGCACACGCTTCTTGATTAGACTAGGGTTCGAGCCCATAACCACCAAATACGGAGGATGCAGAAAGGTCAGGGAATGACCACCTCATATCCCCTGAGCAATATGGCCTTAGTTGCTAATGCTCCTAAAAACCAAATAACAACATAACAGGAAGAAGTCAGAATCGCTTCTCCCACCATTGTCATTCACAACAACGGGAAAGACTCAAATAGACAACGTTTTTGTTAGTCAGTTTTAGGCCAAGCCAGGATACTAGAAACTTTTTTCAGTTACCATAAAGCTCTCTATTTAAGATACTACACTAAAGACCATTCGTGACTATGGACCCTCCATTCTGAGTGCCCGGCACTCAGTAGTTGACTGATTTATTATACAATTATGATTGTGATATTTATTTCTGCTGTGGCTTAATTTTTTCATTTGTTTCATATTAAATTGCTAATATTCTTAATTAGAAAATAGGTCTTTTAAAAATTTCATTCTTTTTAAGATTATTCCTTTTGACAAAGTATTTTTCCATCTACATGGATATTTATATCCAGTGATTTACTAAAAAATAGTGGCAAATACCTTTGTTTCAATTATTACTCCATTGAACTTGCCTTGGTGCTTCAATCTAATGGAAAAATCTCTCATCTATATTTTTGATTTCGTAAAGGGTGACTATAGTGGTCTCAGAAAGTTTTTAAATTTTATATGTGTGAAAAATTGATGATGATACGAAAGCAAATTCTAAATGGAAAGCATTCAAGGAAGTAATCATGGAAGCTACAAGGCTTTCATACCACTTTTCACCAATTAAGAAATACTGATTGAGATTTAGGCATAACTGGATGTCAGATCAACTAATGAGACTCGGGGCAGAGAAGTAAAAAGGCATGGGATGCATATAAATTATCAGGCTGCACAGAAGCCTATGGTAGATATAAACTAGTTTGTAATCAAGTCACAAAGGAGGTTAGACAGGCAAAGACAGATAATGAGAAATCTTTGGCAAAGGACGCAAAGACATTTTTTTGCTGATGCTATCGAGGCAGCGTTAGGTGGGTCGGAAAACTGCTAGCTTAGGATGATACACAATCTAAAATTTAACAGTGGCCACAGGCAGAGGCAAAAGTGATTCTTGCACTGCTTCTATTAGAATGAACAGCAGCCTGGAAAGCAAGGTAATGGAGATTTCCAGGACTGCTGGGAGTCATAGTGGAACAAGTAAATACATGGGATGTGTTACGGTAACTAACAGTAGGAACAGATTCATGTATACTTGCGTGTACACCAATGCTAGGAGTATGGTAATAAATTTGACGAGCTTCAAGTGCTAGTCAAGACATCAAAGGCAGATATTGTTGGGATATCGAAGACGTAGTGTCACACAGATATAAGCAGTGTAGAATTGGAATTTGGGGAGTACACTGTGTACGGAAAGGATAAACAGGATAGGAAGGGAGGAGGGGTTATGCTGTTAGTTAAGAAACACACAAAATCTAAAGAAGTGCATCCAATTGCTGTTGGTGGACAATGCAATGTTGAGTCTTTTTTGGTGTGACCTAAGCACTGGGAAAGGAAAAATGAGAGTAGGTGTGTGTTATAGGCCTAATGAATCTGATGAATATAATGAGCAATTATGCAGAAAAATAGTGGGTTAGTAAATCAGAATGTCTTATAATGGGGGATTTTAACTTTCCAGATATTGACTGGAACTTGTGGGTTGGTCACTTGCACACCAGCAGGATATTTGTGGGTTTATTGGACAACTGCTTTCTACAGCAACATGTTCGAAAGACAACCAGAGGGAGTAATACTCTTGTTCTGATTATCAGCAGTGATTATTCATGCATTAAGAATATGCAGATAAAAGACCCACTGGGTGACAGTGATCACAATGTACTAATGTGGGAATTACTTAAAGATGTAACTACCATCAAGGCTAAAGGGAAGGGCTTTTGCTTTCGTAAAGGTGATCACAGGGGTCATAAACAGTTTTTAAATTCAGTACAGTGTGGTCAATTTTACTAACATTGAATTCTAAATGGGAAGCCTTCAGGGACTTAATTTTGGAGGCTACTAGGCTTTACATTCCAACTAAGAAATACTGTTCAAGTTTTAGGCCTAAATGGAGGTCAGATGAATTAATGAGGCTCGTGGCAGAGAAGAAAAATGTATGGGATGCATATACAGTATCAGGTCACAGAAGCCTATGGCAGATATAAACTAGTCTGTAATCAAGTCACAAAGGAGGTTAGGCAGGCGAAGGCAGATTACAAGAAATCTTTGGCAAAGAATGCAAAGAAAAACAGCAAAGAGTTCTTTATTTGTGTAAACTCTAGAAGGAAAGGGATGAATCAGATTGGACCACTTAACATAGATGGGTTGACCATTAATGATCAAGCTCAGATAGCTGATAAAGTGAATGAGTACTTTTCATCTACATTCACATGAGGAGTTATTCAATGAGGGGAGTGCCAGAAGTTTATCAAACTCTAACAGTGAACTAAGTGATTTTGTAATAACTGAGAGCAAAGTGGAGGTGAAATTGTTAAAGTTAAACATAAAAAAGGCACCTGGGGTGGACGGGATCCATCCAGTTATATTAAAGGAGGCAGCAAAGGAAGTAAGCAAACCCTTAACCATAATCACGAGAGCTTCCTTGGACTCGGGGAGGTCCCCATGGACTGGAGGTGTGCAAATGTATCACCAATTCACAAAGGGGATTCAAAAGGTGATACAAGTAACTATAGACCTGTTAGTTTAACTTGTGTTCTGGGAGAAATAATGGAATCACTGGTTAAAGAAGCATTGCAGAATCACCTAGACAAGACTGCAGTAATAGTTAGCATAAGCATTAGCATTAATAGAGGCATATGATGCAAAAAAGCAAGCTTATGCAGCATCAGCCAAGGGACTAAAAAAAAAAAAAAAACCCTCTCCCATTTCATCCCTTCATTCGTTCCAAATACCTGTCCAGCTCAGCCTTAAATTTATTTAGGCTATCAACTTCCACAACAAAAGATGGAAGTCTATTCCACCAATCAACCACTGCTGGCTAAAGGCAAACTTCGACACATCTATCCTACAACTGTCTTTCCTCAATTTGAATTTATGCCCTCTCATGTGATTATTCTGAGCAAGAGGAAGAGTCCCATCAGCATTGAGCATGCTCAAACCATTCAAGGCTTTATACACCTCATTCGGATCACCTCGCAGGTGCCTAGCCTCCAGACACTGTAATTTGCAAAACTTAAGCCTTTCTTCGTAAGAGCAACCCTTTGTTCCATTCACTAATATTGTTGCCCTTCTCTGTACTCATTCCAACAGCTCTACATCCTTCTTAAAATGAGGCCTCCACACCTGTATACAGTATTCAAGGTGTGGCCTGACTATTGCCTTATACAAGGGAATAATCACCTGCTTATCCCTGCTATAAAAATTCCTGTATGTCATTGACAAGACACCATGAGCTACTCTTGCAGACCATCTACACTGCTCAGAGAACTTCATATCTACCTGCACAACTACCCCCAACAACTTCCACCACTGTCAGTGTAGTACCACAGAGTTGATACATTACTCTGGGTTTACTGCTTCCCATATGTAGTACTTTACATTTATCAATGTTAAACTTCATTTGCCACCTTTCAGCCCGTCTGCTCAACTTTTCTGCATTCTGTTGCAACAGCGTACTGTCATTAGTGTCCTTAACACCCCTGCCAACATTCGTATCGTCTGCAGACTTGGACATTAAGCTTGATATATCATCATCAATATTGTTTATAAATATAGAAAACAATGGACCCAACACTGAACTCTGAGGGACTCCACTAATAACATTAGTCCACGATGAGCAGTGGCCATTGATTATTACCATTCTCTGTCTTCTCCCACTCAACCATCCCTTAATCCAGTTGTTTTCAACCGGGGTGCCATGTAATTTGGGTTTAATTAACTTAAACTTATTATTATTTTTAAAAAAATTTGTATGTTTATTTCCTTATAAAAAGGTGTACAGTATCTTTTTAATTTTGTGGTGATCTATAATTGATGTTTACTTATTACCTCTATATGAAGAATAAAATTATTATATACTGTATATATATATAATTTGTATTATGAAATGTAATTTTTATAATTATATTATTGTAATCAATATCATATAACATATTTTTTAATATATATATATATATATATATATATATATATATATATACACACACACACACGGATATATACTCAGAGAGGATTGGATCTAACAGTCAGAAATATCGAGTAGGGGTGCCGTTATTAAAAAAAGGTTGAAAACCACTGCCTTAATCCATAGCAGCAATTTGCTACATATGCCACACTGCTCCAATTTGTGCTGCAGTCTTCCATGTGCAACAGTATCAAAAGCCTTCCTAAGATCCAAATATATATCAGTTATTCTCTGCATCCAGTTCCTTTATGACCACATAATAGTATCCAATCAAATTGGTCAGGCAAGACTTCTCCTTAACAAAACCATGCTGTGTCCGAGCTATAACTGAAGTCTTGTCTAGATGATCCTGCAGTGCTTCTTTAACCAGTGCCTCCATTAATTAATTTCCCTGGAACAGAAGTTAAACTAACAGGTCTGTAATTACTTGTGTCGCCCTTTGATCCTCCTTTGACAATTGGAGTCACATGTGCACGTCTTCTGTCCATGGGTACCTCCCCTGAGTCCAAGGAAGCTCTCATAATTATGGCTAAGGGTTTGCTTACTTCCTTTGCTGCCTCCTTTAATATAACTGGATAGATCCCATCCACTCCGGGTGCCTTTTTTATGTTTATTTTCAACAATTTCTCCTCCATTTTCCTCCCAGTTATTACAAAGTCATCTAGCTCACTGCCAGAGTTTAATTCACCTCTGGCATTCCCCTCCCTGAGGTTACTGCTTCTCATATGTAGTACTTGACATTTGTCAATGTTAAACTTCATTTGCCACCTCTCAGCCCATCTGCTCAAGTTTTCTAGATCCTGTTGCAATATCGTACTGTCATTAGTGTCCTTTACAACCCTGCCAACCTTTGTATCATCTGCAAACTTGAATGTAGATGCAAAATACTTTTAGTTTGTTAATGTGTGAATGTAGATGCAAAATACTCACTTAGTTTGTTAATGTGTGAATTTAGATGCAAAATACTCAATTAGTTTATTAGTATCTAGAGCAGGATCATGAACAGTTGCACCATCAATATCCAGTGGACCAATCTGATTCACCCCTTTCCTTCTAGAGTTTACATAGGTAAAGAACTCTTTGCTATGTTTCTTTGCATCCTTTACCAAAGATTTCTCATAATTTGCCTTTGCCTTCCTAATCTCCTTTGTGACTCGGTTACAGGCCAGCTTATATCTATCATAGGCTTCCCTGTCACCCATTAATTTATATATATATATCCCATGCATTTTTCTTCTCTGTCACATGTCTTATTAGTTCATCCATTTAGGCCTAAACCTTGAACAATATTTCTTTGTTGGTATGTAAAGCCTAGTAGCTTCCAAGGTTAATTCTTTGAATTTGCTGTTGGTAACATCGAGTTGGTCGCGCCGTATAGAATTTAAATACTGTCTCAGACCACCGTAGTCGCCTTTACAAAAGCAAAAACCCTTCCTTTTACCCCTGATGGTAGTTACCTCTTTGAGTAAATCCCACTTCAGCACACTGTGATCACTGCCACCTAGTGGTTCCTTTATCTGCAGATTCTTAATGTATGAAAAATGGCTGCTGATAATCAGATCAAGAGTATTAGTTCCTCTAGTTGACCCAAAACCCTTGCTAGTGTGTGAGTGACCAACCCACAAATTCCAGTCAATATCCGGGAAATTAAAATCCCCCATCATAAGACGCTGATTTACTGGCCCACTCTATTTCCCTGTACAGTTTCTTATTATACTTATCAGAGTCATTAGGATTACAACACACTCCTACTCTCAATTTTGATCTCCCAATGCTTATGTTACACCAAACTGACTCGACACTGCACTGTCCAGCGATGTCGACTGGCTGCACTTCCTTGGTTTTTATGTGTTTCTTAACTAATAGCATAACATCTCCTCCCTTCCTATCCTGTCTATCCTTTCTATTCTTAATTCCTAATATCTGTGCGACACCATGTCTCTGATATCCCAACAATATCTGCCTTTGATGTTTTGACCAACATCTTAAATTCATCAAATTTATTAAATATACTTCTAACATTGGTTTCCTGCAAGTATACATGCACCTGTTCCTATTCCTAGCTACCCTAACACAATCTGTGTGTTTACTTGTACCTCAGTGACTCCCAGTAGTCTCTGAAATACCCTGCATCTTGTTTTCCAGGCTGCTGCTAATTCCAATAGAAGCAGTGCAAGAATCACTTTGACCCGTGCCAGCGGCTACTGTTAATCTATTAGTCCTTGTATTCCCTCCCCCAAAGCTAGCAGTTTGGGGGGTGGGATTTTGTCAGCTTGATGCTCACTTGTAAGTAGAAGGAAGTTAAGACACAACACAGCATGGGTTTGTTAAAGGGAGGTCTTGGGTGACCAATTTAATTGGATACTATGATGTGATCACAAAGGAACTGAATGCCAAAAATAATTTTGATATCCTATACTTGGATTTCAGGAAAGCTTTTTATAATGTTGCACATGAAAGACTGCTGTACAAATTGCAAGTTATGTCAATATATCTGTGTGTCTTCAATTCTGCCCAGGCACGATGGGAGAGAAGGATTATATGGCTGAAAGCCTTGTGGTCTAGATCAAGACTTGAAGGACATGCAAGGCTTTTGGGGGTTGGGGGGAATTTTTGTTAGCTTGATGCCCACTTGTAAGTAGAAGGAAGTGTTAAGACACAACACAGCATCGGTTGAAGGGAAGTCTTGGGTGACCAATTTAATTGGATACTATGATGTGATCACAAAGGAACTGAATGCCAAAAATAATTTTGATATCCTATACTTGGATTTCAGGACAGCTTTTTATAATGTTGCACATGGAAGATTGCTGTACAAATTGGAAAGGAATGGCATTAAGGGTAAGTTGCTACAATGGATAAAGGAATGGTTGAGTGGGAGACGACAGAGAGTGGTAATCAATGGACACTGCTCTTTGTGGACAAATGTTATTTGTGAAGTTCCCCAGGTTTGGTTTGGGCCCATTATTGTTTTGTATATTTATCAATGCTATTGATGAAAGTATATCAAGTTTAATGTCTAAGTTTGCAGTTGTTGTTGTTATTTGGTTTTTAGGAGCATTAGCAACTAAACCATATTGCTCTGGAGATATGCGGTGGTCATTCCCTGACCTTTTCGCATTCTCCATATTTGGTGGTCAAATTATGGGAGTGAAGTTGAAAAATATGTAATTCATGATATTGAAATTTCATCAACCTCAGAAGCCTTACACCTGGGGGTTTGGGGGAATATACCCTATCATTTTAAGGAAGTGAGCGCATTGAACCATTAAGGCAATTATGAGAGTATCACTGGACTCAGGAAAGATTCCATTGGATTGGAAAAGATCTAATGTATCTCCAATACATAAAGGTGTTTCTAAGGGTGTAATGGGAAATTACTGACCTGTCGGTCTAAGTTAAGTGTAGGGAAAATCATGGAGGTAATGCACAGGGGTGGAATTCAGGATCATTTAGATAGAAATGGAATTCTGAAAGATACACAGCATGGTTTTGTAAAGGAAAATCATGTTTAATGCATCTGGTTAGCTATTTTGACAGGGTCACTCGTGAACTTTTAGATTTCATTTGATTCAGGCCCACATGAATGGTTACTAAGGTTTACAATACCAGTCAAAATCTTAATACCGGTATTCCAAAAACAAACATTTTTCTCAATAAATTTTTATGCCAATTTAGGTGCAATATAGTAAAGGGAAAAAAAACAAGTACTGTAATTACTTGAATTCATGTTTTAATTAAACTTTTATTGGAATAATAAATATTCTGAAAAAAGCGATTAAAATACAGTTATTCTAAAAACAAAAAATCACACATTATTACTGCAAAGTTTAGTTATGTTTAAGCATCCACACTACCTGTCCAAATAAAGTGAGCTCTTAAGAAACATAAGCAATCAATAGTATGATCTGGCGCCTCCGTAGCCAGGTGGGAAGGAGTAACAGTGCGTAGCACACGCTTCTTGATTAGACCGGTGTTCGAGCCCGTCACCACCAAATACGGAGGATGCGGAAAGGTCAGGGAATGACTACCACATATTCCCGGAGCAATATGGGCTTAGTCGCTAATGCTCCTAAAAACCAAACAAACAAACGATAGTATGATCTTTTAAAATGGATCTAATTTTGGAACATATTTGATTAGCTGCAGTAAATGCCCTTTCGGATTCTATTCTGGTACTATTGTACTGAGATAACTGTAGACGATCTCAGTCCATATTTTCTAGTCTGAAATTTTTTGGCAAAAATAGTTAAAAGTATTTCATTAATTTCCGACTCAAGTTCATCTTTTAAAATCTCATTGGAGTCAGGCAATTTCTTATTTTGGAAAGAATTTGTGGAACACTGATGTTCTGTTTCACATTGGTCTTCCATGGCTGAATTATGTTCATCATTTTCTGAAGGAGAAAGACGTTTTATTAAGCGAAGTATAATTTTCACTATAGTATCTTTACTGAGTCTGGGAGAGAGCAAAGCGTGCAGTTCAAGAATTCTTCACATATATAAATGCAAAGAACAGAAGGACAAATCAGATTGGACCCTTATGTAATGGACGTGGGATAGTATTAGATACCCCAACTGATGTTGCAGATGAACTTGACAGTTACTTTGCATCGATATTTACATAAAAAAAACTCCTTTGTGTTAATGAGATATTATGGAAGTGAAGTTGAAAAAAAATATAATTGATGATGTTGAAATTTCAAATGATTATTTAATGAGAAAACGTTTGTGCCTACAGGTGAGTAAGGCTCCTGTGGTTGATGGCATATACCCTATAATATTAAAGGAGGCGGCAAGTGAGTGCATTGAGGCTAGTTATGTGAGCATCACTGGACTTGGGGGAGATTCCGTTGGATTGGTGTAAATTGGAACATAAAGGTGGCTCTAGGAGTGTAATGCTGACCGGACTAGCCTGGTGGGTAAAGTGCCTGCGTGGCAACCCAAAGGTTGCGGGTTCGAATCCTGCCTCGGTTGTTGTTGTTTTTGGTTTTTAGGAGCATTAGCAACTAAGGCCATATTGCTCCATGATATGTGGTGGTCATTCCCTGACCTTTCCACATCCGCCGTATTTGGTGGTGACTGGCTCAAACCCCAGTCTAATTAAGAAGCGTGTGCTACGCACTGCTGCTCCTTCCCACCTAGCTACGGAGGCGCCCCCCACTTCGGGCTTGGATCAGAGTAAAATGTAAAAACTTTGAGAGGGGCATTATGTCCAAGAAGCCAATGTGCCAACAACTAACAATTAAAAAAAAAAAAAAAAAGGAGTGTAACGGGAAATTACCAACCGGCCAGTCTAACTTCAGTAGTAGGGAAAATCATGGAGGCAATGATCAAGGGTGGAATTCAGGATCATTTAGATGCAAATGGAATTCTGTAGGATACACAGCATGGTTTTGTAAAGGGAAAATGATGTTTAATTAATCTGGTTAGCTATTTTGATAGAGTGACTCAAGAGCTGGACTTTGGGAATAATTTCGACATTGTTTATTTGGATTTCAGCAAAGCAGTTGACTCAGTCCCACATGAGTGGTTACTTTATAAGTTGGAGCAGGCTAGAATCATAGGGAAAATCCTTAAATGGATAGCACGATGTCTTGAGGGCACCAGGCAGAGGGTTATGATAAATGGTTATTCCTCAGATTGGGTTAATGTAAGAAGTGGGGTTCCCCAAGGATCAGTATCGGGACCACTGTTGTTTTTGGTTATCATAAATGACATCTATGAATGGACGGATGGCGTGAGGTCTGCTCTACTGATCTTTACATCAAAGATCTTTGATGTGATCAGTAGAGTAGTTAATGATCACCACCAAGCAGAGCTTCTTCAGAATGACCTAGATAGACTTCCTAAATAGACTTTTGCTGAATTAAAGCTATGCTTTAATTCAGCAAAATGCAAAGTCTTACACCTGGGGAACAGCAACCCCAAAATAACTTATACACTTGGTGGAGTTGAACTGAAGTCAGTAGTGGAGGAACGGGACTTGGGAGTTACGATACGGTCAGACATGAAGTTATCCGAGAATTGTGGACAGGTTGCAATGTTGCATGGTGTCCTATCGATGATTTATCGAACATTTGCAAGTAGAGATAACGACGTCATAATCACATAAAGTTGATTTTATAACCTTTGTGATTAAATTATAAACAATTTTTTTTTTTTTTTTTTTTAATTAGTACCGAAAAACCGGTATTTTTTGTATCAATACCGGAAAAAAATAACCGGGATCCCAGTATTGTAAGCCCTAGTGGTTACTTTATAAGATGGAACAGGTTGGAATCACAGAGAAAATCATTCTTAGATGGATAGTAGGATGGCTTCGTGGCAGGAGGCAGAGGGCTGTGATGAATGATTATTCCTCAGATGAATAATTATTACAGTTAATGTAAGAAGTGGGGTTCCCCAAGGATCATTATTGGGACCACTGTTGTTTTTGATTTTCCTAAATGACATTGATGAAGGGATAGAGGGCGTGATGTCTAAATTTGCAGATCATGTAAAGTTTGGTAGAGTAGTTAATGATCACCGCCAAACAGAGCTTCTTCAGAGTGACTTAGATAGACTTCAGGGATGGCCAGAAAAGTGGCAGCTATGTTTTAATTTAGCAAAATGCAAGGTCTCTTCAAACATTGTTTATTATGATCTCTTCAAACATAGTTTATGAATAGATGTAGAGCATTATAGTCTGAAAGGCTCCTAGTTATTCAAATAATAATTTCAGTGGGTAATTGATTGGTGGAACAGACTTCCATCTTTTGTTGTGGAAGTTGATAGCCTAAATAAATTTAGGGCTGAGCTGGACAGGTATTTAGAATGAAGGGAGGGGTGAAATAGGAGTGGGGTTTTTTATTTTTTTTTTTATGCTGATGCTGCATAAGTTTTCTTTCTTGCATTGTATGCCTCTACTAATGCTAAAATGCTAATGCTAATAATCATAAATTTTTTATAGACTACTTTACAAAGTAAAGCAAACTCTAATTTATGATTGTTTTATAAAAATTAATAAATAGGAGATTAACCTTTCAGCAAGGCTATTCATTTGAAAGTAAGTAGTGCAATACCAGTGCAACTCGTGATGCAGGTAAAGTTTTTTCCTGCTGTGAGTATATAGAATAGACTGTCGATAGTAAAGTACTGTTCTAGGCGTAGACATTAATAGTCTTCCAAGATTATTGAAAGATTCATTACTATTTTTTTTTCCCCCATTAGTAGTACAATACCAGTGCAACTCATTGTGTGCAGGCAAAGTTTTTATTGCCGTGAGAACAAAGAATAGTAGAAAGACTGTCTATGGTAAAGAACTGTTCCAGTTGGTGTGTAGACATCAGTAGTCTTACAAGAAGTGTTTTTGAAAGATTTTTTTTTTTGAGTAAGCAAGACAAAAACACCAAATGCAATATTCACTCAAGATAAGAGTTAGTGACATTCAAATTTCATGCAATTTACAGCTTGCCAAGTTTGATATATTGAATTTTTTTAAAAATCAAAAAATGGAAGTAAATAGTAATTTCTAAAATGTTATATTTTTTAGATTTTTTTAAAAAACAATTTATGCATATAATATATAGAAATATATGTTATTGTTATGTTGTTTGTTATTTTGTTTTTAGGAGCATTAGCGACTAAGGCCATATTGCTCCAGGATATGCGGTGGTCATTCCCTGACCTTTCCGCATCCTCCGTATTTGGTGGTGACGGACTCGAACCCGGTCTAATCAAGAAGCAGGTGCTACGGACTGCTGCTTCCCACCTGGCTATGGAGGCGCCTAGAGATATATGTTATATGTGCATATGCAGGTTTAAAGTTTCACATGTTGAAAGGTTTTTAAAACTGGAAAATGGAAGAAACTAACAGCTTCATCTTTATATTTTATGTTTATTATTATTATTTTTTTTTTTTTTAATTTTTGATAGAATTAATATTTTAATTTGAAAATAAAAGGTGTAAAATAAAAATCTTTTATAAATATTTAATTATTTTATTTAAAAAATATGCAATAAGTATTACAATCCATTAAGAAATGATGGAATATTGGTAAATTCAAGTAGAATTTTAAAAACCCCATAGACTTTTCCATAAATTCAAAAGAAAGTTTATACGTATTAGATGTAGTGCCACCATTTTTGTAGCCATTAGGGACACTACCACTGCAGGGTTAAAAATCGCAGTAATAAACTGCAAAAAAAAAAAAAAAAAAAAAAAAAAAGAAAAAGAAGTTAAATATTTAAAATTTATAGTGACTGTAAGTTGAAATATTTTTAAAACTAACACTATAAGTTCTTATAGTATATTCTCATAATATATTAGCTCTATAGTGCAAAGAAGCCACAGGCTTTTTTTGCTCTACCAGCACAAAAATCCTTAGGCTCAACATTTTTTCTAATAAACAGTCATCTGTAATTTTGAAGTTGCTAATTTCATATTCTCAGCCTCCCATCTTCATGAGGGGGTCTTTCATCAGCAATATCAGCTAGGTTTTCTAAAACTTTTCCACACCCATTGCGCAAGGGTCCAATCTGATTTCTTTCTTCTTTATGAAAACCTCCTCGTCCCCTTTCTTTGCTCTCGTAGCCAGCAATTTCTAATACTCACCCTTTTTGACAAATTTTCTGTAATGTTATTGCAGATGTACTTGTAGCTGTTATAGGCTTCAGTACTTTTCATTTGCCCAATAACTTTCCAATGCTATCTTTTTTTGCACTATATGACTGGCCACCTATATTCATCCATTTTGACCTCCTCCATTTGCTATATTTTTCTTAATGGTATATGTGTATTCATAGCTTCTGTTTCTATTGCTTTAAAGATAACCCATAATTTGAATGTATCAGTCTATCTGCCCAGTTGATAGAGCCCATGTAGTGTCTTAAACCGTCATAATTCCCATTCCTAAAATTAAAACCTATGCCTTTACCTTTGATTTATAAAGTGTGGTGCCCCAACATTGTACCTTTGTTGGAGAGCAAAGGAGTAAAAGCTAATGAAAGAAAAGAAAAAAACTGATGTTCTGTAAATTTGGAAATTACTAAGCAGTTGTGCTTTGTTTCCATATTGGATTGCACTAATGCATTTTATGGAAATGAATTATTTTTAGGTTGATGCTGAATATGAAAGTGCCTGAAAAAATTCCAGACCAATTTAAACTGACTTTTTTTTAAATAAAAGTTATGAGCTGTTTTATTATAAAAGTGTTATTTTGGTAAATGTGTGTAAAGAAGTCCTTTTTGACTAGTTTTTTTTACAATGCCTAGTTGTGATACCCCTGACAGTGTCACACAATTTCAGTTTTTGACAGATAAGTTGATATCAAGAAAGTTAATGAATCTGTTACCTTTCTTAATGGGAACTGGCCTTGATTGTGTGTTGTTGAGACTTCAGGTACTGAATAGTTATGTCATATGAAAAAAGTTCACAAAGTACTCATCATCATCATCAGCCATTTTCAATCCACTGCAGGATGAAGGCCTCTCCAGCAACTTTCCAGTTCCTTCTGTTTTGGGTAATGGCCATCCATTTATTACCCACAAACTCACGAATTTCATCTGTCCATCTCCGTCGTTGTATTCCAGGTTTTCTTCTAGCTCCTCTTGGATACCATTCTGTTATTTTCTTAGTCCATCTGTCATCATGTCTTCGAGCTATGTGTCCTGCCCAAGACCATTTTAGTTCTTTAGTTTTTATAAGAATGTCCTTTACTTGAGTTTGCTGCCTAATCCATGTGTTTCTCTTCTTATCTAACAGTCTGATTCCCAGTATAATTCGTTCCATTCTTTGCTGTGTAGTTCTCAGCTTTTCTTCCATTCTTTGGTGAGTGCCCATGTTTCACTTCCATAAGTCATGGTGGGGAGTATACATTGGTTCAGTATTTTACATTTCAGACAAACTGGGATATTGCTCTTCAGTATGTGACTATATTTCCTGACTGCTATCCATCCAAAATTTATTCTTCTCTTGACTTCCAGCCATTTATCATTATATTACAGCTAATAACTTGTCCCAGATAAGTATATGACTCCACCTTTTCAATTACTGCTCCTTCAATCATTATGTCCCTTTCTGTGGCATACTTGTTCATCATTACTTTTGTTTTAGCCATATTCATCTTTAGTCCAAAATCCTTACTAACTGTGCATAACTGATTAAGATTTTCCTATAATTCTTTGGGATCGTGGCTTATGACCACAATATCATCTGCAAATCATAAATGGTTTAGGTACTCTCCATTCACATTGACTCCTTTCTGCGACCAGTCTAATCTTCTGAAGGCACCTCCGTAGCCAGGTGGGCAGGAGCAGCAGTACGTAGCACACGCTTCTTGATTAGACCGAGGTTCGAGCCCGTGACCACAAATTATATGGAGGGTGCGGAAAGGTCGGAATGACCACCGCATATCTCCAGAGCAATATGGCCTTAGTTGCCAATGCTTCTAAAAACTGTGCCTCCGTAGCCAAGTGGGAAGGAGCAGCAGTGCATAGCACACGCTTCTTGATTAGACCGGGGTTCTAGCCTGTCACCACCAAATACGGAGGATGCGGAAAGGTCAGGGAATGACCACCGCATATCCCCGGAGCAATATGGCCTTAGTTGCCAATGCTCCTAAAAACCAAATAACAAAAAAACAACAAACAGCTCCTAAAAACCAAACAACAACAACAATAATCTTCTGAAAGCTTCCTCAAGGGCAGCAGTAAACAGCTTTGGAGATATTGTGTCTCCTTGTCGAACTCCTTTCTCGATTTTAAATTTCCTACTGTCTTTGTCTAGTCTAATAAAGAAGGTTGCATTCTCATATATTTTCTTCAAAATCATAATATATGGGGTATCTATGCCTTGTCTTTCCAGTGCCTGAAACATTGCCTTATGCTGTATGGAGTCAAATGCCTTTTCATAATCCACAAATGCCAAGTATAATGTGTTTTATATTCATTTGCTTTCTTCATTAGCTATGATATTATGTGAAGGTGATCCATAGTTGAGAATCCTGTCCTAAAGCCAGCCTGCTCTTTCGGTTGATTCTCATCAAGTATTCTTTCTAATCTGTTAGTAATGACCCTTGTGAACAACTTGTAGATGTGGGATAACAAGCTAATTGGTCTATAATTTCCAATTTCTGATTTATCTCCTTTCTTATGCAGCAAAACTATGATTACATTATTCCACTGCTTAGGCGTCACACCTTTTCTAATGCAATTTGTGAAGAGCCTTGCCAATTTTTGTGTTATGTCTCTTTCTCCCAATTTTAACAACTCTACAGTAACTTCATCTTCCCCCAGGGCTTTCTGATTCTTCATTTTTCTTCAATGCATGTTCTACCTCATCAGGAAGAATATCGGGTATGCAGTATGTGTTGCTAATTTGCGATCCATCTTCCCCACTGCTGGCATCATTCCCTCACTCCTTGTATAATTCTCTATAGTAGTCTTCTGCTATTTGAATTATGCCTTCTCTGCTATTTATAAGTACACCATCACTATTCTTCAGTTTCAGTATCATTTGTCTTTCTGTATTACTGCTCGTGGCTGTTGATTTAAGTCCTTTGTTTTCCCTTACTGATTGTTCTACTTTTCTTGTGTTAAATCTTCTTATGTCCTCTCTGAGTCTCTTTCTAATGGCTTTGCATAACTCAGTATACTCAATTTTTTCCTTGTCAGTGTTTATCTTTCTCTTCATTTGTCGCCTTTGGTTCATCATGACAAGTGTTTCTTGACTAATTTTTTCTTCTTTGGATTTCTTTTTCCCTATAGGTTTCTTGGGCTTTATCACTTTCAGAAAGTTGTAATATTCCTCATCGATATCTTGGTCCTGAGCAGTCTGCAGAAGTTCAAACTTGTTCTTAAGTTCCAGTACATACTGCTTTTTCTCCTCTTCTGTTATCTCAAAGACCTTTGTATTATTTACTCGAGTCAGTTTTTTCCTTTCCTTTCCTACCTCTATATCAAGTGTACATCTTACCATTCTGTGATCACTTCCAACATTTACCTTATTCAGGACGGTAACATCGTTCACAATATATCTTCCGTTAATGAGGATGAAGTCGATTTCATTAGTTGTTAGTCCATTTGGACTCTTCCATGTCCACTTTCTGTTCACCCTTTTCTTGAAAAAAGTGTTCATTACTGACAATTCCTGAGATTCTGCAATTTCCACAAAGTACTATTCCATAGTAATTATTAAAATACTCCCCCCCTCCAGATAAAATGGCTATATGAAAAATGAATATTGGGTACTTGTTTATTATCCTCCGCCAGAGTATAGTAGTTATCTTTCCACTGTACATATTTATATCTTATCAGAGTTTATATTTACCTTTTGTAGTTCATACATAAGCTTAATGGCAATGAAGGTTCACTGCTACAGTGTACTACTTTTGTTTATTGAATGCTGACACATTCATTATTTTATATTTCTTAGGGTTTAAGCACAGAAAATGATTTAGAAGGACAATGCTTAGGTAGATACAAATATGATGCTGAAGGAGACCCACTACAGTATTTTCATATTAAGGTAAGCAGTATTAGGTGTGTGTGTGTGTAATATGTTGCCTGCATGAAGAACAAGTTTGGGTAAACTGACTCGGTATATGCAAACTGACCAAAGAATTCACACGAGCTTCAGACATTATACCAATGCCTCAGCAATAATTCAAAACAACACGTCAACTTTTAGTTTACTCTTTGTTCAGATTTTATAACTTTTAAATCCTTTCCCCCAATATCTATTTGAGCAGCCATTAAATTTTCCATATGTATGCCAAGTGGTATGCATATGTCAAATTCATATCTTATTCTTAGAGTTCATGTGTTGTTTCCTCCTATTAAGGAGGCAACTTTTGGTAGAATGTATAGTTTATAAACAAATTAATTTATGAAACAAAATAAAACATTACTTATGTATATGTAGTACCTTAAACTCTAAGGTTATGACACCTTGGTAGTAAGCCAAGTTGTCAGGGGCATTAATAACCTGGTCTCCCAGCTGGAATGCCAGGACAATGACAGGACAAAAAGAATATGTAAATTGGAGAACTTGAAATAGGAAGTGGAACAAGTTAAAGTGATGGGGTAAGGGTTTTATTTTCTGAAGTAAATAAGAATAGAATAGGAGTGGTTTGAGCAAGTGGGTTTCTGAGAGAGTGGAAGAGGTAGATATATTGGTGATAGGTTGATGATTCTAAGAATGAAGGGGGTAAGGAATTCTTCACATATATAAATGCAAAGAAGAGGACAAATCATATTGGACCCTTATGTAATGGATGTGGGATTGTATTAGATACCCCAGTGAGGTTGCAGATGAACTCAACAGTTACTTTGCATTGATATTTACAGAAGAAAAACCCTTTACGTCAATGAGAAATTATCAGGGTGATGTTGAAATTTCACATGTTTATTTAATGAAGTGAGTGCATTGAACCATTGAGGCTAATTATGAAAGCATCACTGAATTTGGGAGTGATCCCGTTGGATTGGAAAAGTGTCAATATATCTCCAATACATAAGGACGGTTTAAAGAGTGAAGTGCAAAATTACCTCCCAATCCAGGGTCACTCGAGCTGGATTTAGGGAATAATTTCGACATTGTGTATTTGGATTTCAGCAACACATTTGACTCAGTCCCTATGAGTGGTTACTTTATAAGTTGGAATAGGTTGGAATAACAGGTAAAATCCTTAGATGGATAGCTGGATGGCTTTAGGGCAGGAGGCAGAGGGTTGTGATAAACGGTTATTCCTCAAATTGGGTTGACATAAGAAGTGGAGTTCCCCAAAGGCCATTATTAGAACCACTGTTGTTTTTGATTTTCTTAAATGACATTGATGAAGGGATAGGGGCCATAATGTCTAAATTTGCAGATGATGCAAAGATTGGTAGAGTAGTTAATGATCACCGCCAAGCAGAGCTTCTTCGGAATGACGTAGATAGACTTCAGGGATGGTCAGAACAATGGCAGCTGTGCTTTAATCCAGTAAAGTATAACCTTTTACATCTGGAGAACAGTAACCCCAAAATAACTTATACACTTGCTGTAGTTGAACTCCAGTCAGACATGATGTTCTCCGAGCATTGTGAACAGGTTGCAAGGAAGGCCCATAGATTTGTCTCATTGATGATTTATCGAACAATTGCTAGTAGCGATAAGGACATCATAATCCCATTATATAAGGCTATTGTTAGACCATACTTGGAATACTATGTTCAAATATGAAGATCGTACCTATAGAAAGACATTGTGCTTCTTAAAAGGGTCCAAAGACGGGTAACTTGCCTGGTGAGATCGGCAAAATGGCATCCATACGAGGAAAGATTTCGAATATGTGGGTTGCAGAGCTTGGAAAGTAGGCACCTTAGAGGAAACTTTATTGAGGTGTTTAACACTCTGAGAGGCATAAGCAAAATGAACGAGGATGAAATTTTCATGGTTATAAATGATTCTAGAACTGGGGCCATAATTTCAAATTATAGGGTGAGATGTTTAGACTGGATTGCAGGAATTTTTATTTTAACCAGCGAGTTATAAATTACTGGAATAAGTTACCTATGTGGGTGGTAGAGGCGGACAGTTTTGGGAAAATTCAAATGTCAGCTTGATAATTACCTGTGGGAGGATAGAAATGCACAGGTTGTCTATTTCCTTTTCTCTTATTAATTATTATTTTTTGTTTTTAATTTTCTTCTTCTTCTTCTTCTTCTTCTTATTATTATTATTATTGCTCATATTATTTCTCCCTGATTGGGGATTCCACCTCGTGACGGGTATTGCTACCAAGTACACAGGGTGGTTGTTGTTATGTCTGGTGTTACTGTTGGTCGAGGAACTCTCTGACTATTCTACAGGTGTTCAGGATTGTGACTTTCTGGAGTTCCTTGTAGGTGTTTGCTGGCAGGCCTATTGCTGCTAGGAGTGTTATGTAGGGTCTTTGGCACCATACCTGTGGATGATACGATGATCGGGATGGTCATAACTTGTTGCATATTCTACGTCTCTTTGATCTTAGGTTCGTGTACTTCCTGATTTTTTCCCCCATGGGTTTTCTGCAAGTTGCCAGTGTTGGGTACCACTATGTCAATCAGATAGATAGCTTTTTCCTTCTTGTCCACAATGGTTATGTCCAGTCTTTTGTGCGGGATTGTCCTATTCTTTATTATGGCATGGTCCCAGTACAGCTTGTGGGTTGGGGTTTCTAGCACTGCCTGGAGTTCGTACTTGTAGTACGGTACACTATCTTTGATCAACGGGTATTTCCTTGCTAGCTTCTGATGTATTATCCTGGGCGTGTCTATGAGTGTACTCAGCCTGTGTTCACCTTGCATCCCGCGGTGATGTGTTGGATCATTTTTGAGGCCAGGTGGCATCGTCGACATGTGTCATCAAACACTCCAGGCTCTTTGGTGATGTATTTTCTATAGTTCCTGGTGTTGAGTAACTGGTCTTGGATGGTGAACATGAATCCTTCAGTCTCGGGGAAGAGCGTCCCGCTTGTGAGCCATGCATTGGAAACAATTTTATCTATGTGATCTTGATGGTGATCATTGTAGTGTCTGTGCTCCTGGTTGGGGTTACTCCTCGCTTAGTGTTGCGTGTGTGTTGTTTGGTTTTTAGGAGCATTAGCAACTAAGGCCTGCTCCGGGATATGCGGTGGTCATTCCCTGACCTTTCCGCATCCTCCGTATTTCGTAGTGACGGGCTCGAACCCCGGTCTAATCAAGAAGCGTGTGCTATGCACTGCTGCTCCTTCCCGCCTGGCTACGGAGTCGCCTCCTCGCTTAGGTTGAGTGGGATATACCATTTGTCTGTCTTCCTTATGGCTTGGTGCTGCTGTTTGTTTCTGGAAGTAATCCTTCGGGTTAAATATCGCTATCTTCTGTTGCTCAATGAGGTCTATCAGGCCCCTTCCTCCTCTTTTCCAGGCAATTGTCAATCTCGCTACAGCAGATTTTGGGTAGTGTTGGCGGCTCTTGGTCATCATTGTCCTTGTCTTTCTCATGATATCCTCCAGCTCGGTGTTAGTCCAATCTAAGACCCTGAAGGAGTATGTTAGCACTGGGACGGTATAGGTGTTTATGGCATTAACTGTGTTCCCTCCATTCAGCTTTGCTTTCCGTAGGCTTCTGAGTCTCTGATGGTATTTTTCGGTCAGGCAGGCCTTAATTTCCTTGTGCTGTAACTGCTGAGCCTGCATCATCCCCAAGTATTTGTAGACCTCTCCCTCTGCCATGGCTTCGATCTCTTTATCAGTCTGCATCTGGTAGTTTTGGCCAACCAAATTTCATCCTAATATCATTGCTGAATTCTTCGGTGATCTGAAGTAGTTGCTGGAGGTGCTTCTCGGTTCCCCCATAGAGCTTGGTGTTATCCATGTACATCAGGTGGGTGAGGGTACAGGTTCTTCCTTCCTTCTTTGAGGTTATATCCGTACTTGCTACTGTTGAGCATGGTGGATAGTGGGGTTAAGTGCTAGACAGAACCACAGTGGACTCAGGGCATCTCCCTGAAAAATTCCACTCCTGATGGGGATTGGCCTGGTTGTGATATTTTCGACCTTACTGGAGGTACTCCATTTCGCCATTGTTTCTCCTAGGAAGTTTGTCAGTATTGGATTGACTTTGTAGATGTTCAGAACCTCTATTAGCCAGCTATGAGGCACAGAGTCGAAGGCCTTGCGGTAATTGATGTAGGATCTGTACATGTTGCGGTGCTTCTTGTCGGCTTGCTCCATAACTGCAGCATCTATGGTTAATTGCTACTTGCATCCTTTGCTCAGCCATTTGCATCCTTTCTGCTGTTCGGCCATTATGTTCTGGCTTTCCAAGTGGTCTGATATCTTCCTGGTTATGCAGCTGGTCACGATCTTGTACATTGTTGGGAGGCAAGTGATTGGCGTATATTTCACCGGGTTTCTGATATCTTCATCTTTAGGCTTCAGATATGTGATTCCTTGAGTGAGAAACTACGGAATTGTCTCTGGGTACCTTATCATTTGGGTGAACTGACCTACCAGGTGCTTGTGGGTGCAAGTGAGCTTCTTGTACCGGTAGTTGTGGACGTTATCTATTCTTCCTGGAGTTCGTCAGTTGTGAGAGTTCTTGATCGTCTGTTTTACTACTTCTTCCCGAATCTCCCACCCTCTCATTTCTTGTACGTCCTTGGTTTTCTTGCATTCTAGTTCTATCCAGGTGGCTTGGCTGTTGTCTTACTTTCCTGATTCATATGTTTCCCCAGAACTCCTCAATTGTCTTATGCTCGGGTTATCCATTCCCTTCTTTCCTGTCTTCAACGAGATTCCTGTAGAAGCCTTTTTGGTCCTTATTGAAGATTTGGTTGTTTATTTTCCTCTGGGAGCTCTCTTTGTATCGGCGTAGTCTCTTGCTTAGTGCAAGGAGGTTCTGCTTCGATGTGTCCAAGTACTCTTCTATTCTCTGGTTTTTTTGTCTCATGTTGCTGTGGATGCTGTCTCTGTTGAGGATGCTCTTCACATTTCCAATTAATTTCTTACTCCTATTGCCCCGTCGGTACTGGGTCAATTGGCCTATCTTGACTCTTAATTCTTCTATCTTCTGCTGAAGTCTTCTTTCTGAAATTGGTGGTTCCTTCTGTTTTCAGATCTTTTGCTGCTGATCTCTCGTTCTCATTAATCCTCATGGCTGCTACCGCAGCACAATAGATGGCTGTGTGGATGGCCTCCAGTGTTGTACCATTGCTGTCAAGGTAATACGTTATTATTTGCCGATTGAGGTGGTGTGTGACTCTCCACAAGGTTCTATTCGGTGTCTGCTTCGTTATCATGTGAGTCTTGGTGGGGTCCATTCCTTCATATTCTGTTAGGGCCTTCTTCCCCTCATCCTCTATTCTGGATATCATGACGTCGTCTCTCTCTCTCTCCACTTCAGCTACTGTGGGTTGTATTTCTTCTTGCTCTTCCTCCTTTGGTTCAGTGGTGGTACGTTCTTCCTCCTCTGGTTCCATATTCTTTATTCTTTGTAGTTTATCACTCATGTCCTGCTTGATTTTTTCCAAGATTGCAGGAGCTATCAGGTTCTTTGCGACGATCGTCCCTCTCTGGTCCGCTATTCACTGTTCGGTGACCTGAATATCCGGGAATCGATCCAGCCACTTGGTATGTAGTCTTGCCCTGTAGGTTGTCATATCGGTCTCCAGCTTCATTATTTGTAGTATGCTTGCATGATGTACGTATTCATTTCAATGCTCCACTTCATGCGTTGGTGTATTTTTTAAATTTTCTTCTTATTTATTTTTAAAAATTTTCTTCTTACTATTATTTTTTTAAATTTTCTTCTTACTATTATTATTTTTTTTAAAATTTTCTTCTTACTATTATTATTTTTTAAATTTTCTTTTTATTATTAATTTGTTTTTATTGTTATTATTTTATTTTATTTATTTTTTGTTATTTTATTATTTATTTATTATTTATTTTTTTGGCTGGTGTAGCATAAGCCACAGGCTTCCTTGCACCATGTGGCAATTACTAATATTAATACTAATATTAATTTTGCATCTGTAAGTTTATCTTCATCAACTGTAACGAAAAGAATTGAAGATTTAAATTAGTAGAAAAAGTTCTCATCAATTGCTATTAAAAAATGTGTGAATTCACACATTTTTCAATAGCAGTTGATGAGAATGAAGATACAAGCATAGAGTTCAGTTACTAATTTGTAACCGAGGTGTAAATAAAAATTTTGCAGTAACTGAAGAGCTAGTTGCATTAAAAAGCTTGAAAGATACAACAGCAGGCGAAAATATATTTTTTGGTGTCAGAAGCAATTGATAGCCTCAAATTGAATTGAGATTTCCTATCAGCGGTTACGACGGATAGTGCTAAAAATATGGTCGGTACTAAAATTGGGTTCATGGGTCAGCTTCATAAATATCTTGAGAGTAAAAATATTAAAAAACCAATGCAATTTCATTGCATAATTCACTAGCAGTCTTTGCGCAGAAAATTTTTGGGTGTAGTCATGTCAACTCTAATATCAGCAGTAAATTTTATTCACAACGCTGGTCTGAATCATCAGCAGTTCAAAAATTTTCTCGAAACTATTGAGGCTGAATACGGTGATTTGTTTTACCACACTGAAGTACAATGGTTGAGTTGTGGTAGCGTGTTGAAGCAATTTTTTTAAACTTAGGATTAAAATGGATCTATTTATGAACAAAAAATTGAAACCAGTTCTGTCAGATCTCAAATGGGTGTGTGAAACCTTTCCTTTTTAACAAATATATGTAAAAACCTGAATTTTCTTAATATGAAACTACAAGGACGAGACAAACTTGTCAATGAATTGTATTATAATGTCAAAGCATTTGAAACAAAATGGAGTTATTTAAAAGTCAACTACTTTGGAATAATTTTTCACATTTTTTATATTGTGAGAATTTATCTAAAAATATGCGTAGTTGTAATTTTTCCACTGAAAATTTTGCGGCTAGATTTTATGATTTAAAAATAATTCTAAGATGTTTGAACTTTTTCAAAATCCATTTGACGTACCCATCAACGATGTTGATGAGAATTTACAATTACAGTTGGTAGATCTTCAATCTAATGATGCTCTGAAGACAATATTTAAAAACGAAATCTGATTCAATTTTATTTGACATTATCTTATTCAGATTATCCAAAAACTAGATCGTATGTATAGCTTAGCTTAATTTTTAGCACTCACCTCATAGTAATCCGCTTAGCTGGTGGAGAGTTTTACCACATACATAGTGATTATAGGATTCTAATAACTTACACCAGCTAAGCGGATTACTATGAGGTGAGTGCTGAAAATTAAGTTAAGCTATACATACGATCTAGTTATTACATTACAGCACATAAGGACTCCTTAAAAATCAAGAGTCAATTATCCAAAAATTAAAAATTTTGCAAGAAAGGTTACGTCAATTTTCACTTTTCACATTTTTTTGGGCATTTTTTGTGAGCAGACCTTTTAAAAAATGAAATATGTAAGATCAAAAATACGATCGCATCTAACTGACCTGCATTTACATGACTTTTTAAGAATTGGAACTAGACTTTACAACCACATTCATCGCATTAATTATAATTTTGTTGTATTACTAACTATTTTTGTGATTAGACAATAAATAAGTAATAATTGAAATTTGATATAAACAAACTAGTATATTTTATGTTACATGTCCATCGATTTATTTTTGAATCTGTAGATATAGGGGTATAAACTTTGTTTCTCTGCATAACTTTAATGTTATGCAGAGAGTGTCATCATCATCATCATCAGCCATTTTCAATCCACTGCAGGATGAAGGCCTCTCCAGCAACTTTCCAGTTCCTTCTGTTTTGAGCACTGGCCATCCATTTACTACTCAAAAACTCATGAATTTCATCTATCCATCTCCGCCTTTGTCTTCCAGGTTTTCTTCTAGCTCCTCTTGGGTACCATTCTGTTATTTTCTTAGTCCATCTGTCATCATGTCTTCGAGCTATGTGTCCTGCCCAAGACCATTTTAGTTCTTTAGTTTTGATAAGAATGTCCTTTACTTGAGTTTGCTGCCTAATCCATGTGTTTCTCTTCTTATCTAACATTCTAATTCCCAATATAATTCGTTCCATTCTTCGCTGTGTAGTTCTTAGCTTCTCTTCCATTCTTTTGGTGAGTGCCCAAGTTTCACTTCCATAAGTCATGGTGGGGAGTATACATTGATTCATTATTTTACGTTTCAGACAAACTGGGATATTGCTCTTCAGTATGTGACTATATTTCCTGAATGCTATCCATCCAAAATTTATTCTTCTCTTGACTTCCAGCCATTTATCATTATTACAGCTAATAACTTGTCCCAGATAAGTATATGACTCCACCTTTTCAATTACTGCTCCTTCAATCATTATTTCCCTTTCCGTGGCATACTTGTTCATCATTACTTTTGTTTTAGCCATATTCATCTTTAGTCCAAAATCCTTACTAAATGTGCATAACTGATTAAGATTTTCCTCTAATTCTTTGGGATCGTGGCTTATGCCCACAATGTCATCTGCAAATCGTAAATGGTTTAGGTACTCTCCGTTCACATTGACTCCTTTCTGCGACCAGTCTAATCTTCTGAAAGCTTCCTCAAGGGCAGCAGTAAACAGCTTCGGAGATATTGTGTCTCCTTGTCGAACTCCTTTCTCGATTTTAAATTTGCTACTGTCTTTGTCTAGTCTAATAAAGGATGTAGCACTCTCATATATTTTCTTCAAAATCATAATATATGGAGTATCTATGCCTTGTCTTTCCAGTGCCCAAAACATTGCCTTATGCTGTATGGAGTCAAATGCCTTTTCATAATCCACAAATGCCAGGCATAATGGTGTTTTATATTCATTTGCTTTCTCCATTAGCTGTGATATTACGTGAAGGTGATCCATAGTTGAGAATCCTGTCCTAAAGCCAGCTTGCTCTTTCGGTTGATTCTCATCAAGTATTCTTTCTAATCTGTTAGTAATGACCCTTGTGAACAACTTGTAGATATGGGATAACAAGCTAATTGGTCTATAATTTCCAATTTCTGATTTATCTCCTTTCTTATGCAGCAAAACTATGATTGCATTATTCCACTGCTTAGGCATCACACCTTTTCTAATGCACTTTGTGAAGAGCCTTGCCAGTTTTTGTGTTATGTCTCTTCCTCCTAATTTTAACAACTCTACAGTAACTTCATCTTCCCCCGGAGCTTTCCGATTCTTCATTTTCTTCAATGCATGTTCTACCTCATCAGGAAGAATATTGGGTATGTCGTATGTGTTGCTACTTTGCAATCCATCTTCCCCACTGCTAGCATCATTCCCGTGCTCCTTGTATAATTCTCTATAGTAGCCTTCTGCTATTTGAATTATGCCTTCTCTGCTGTTTATAAGTACACCATTGCTATTCTTCAGTTTCAGTATCATTTGTCTTTCTGTATTACTGCTCATGGCTGCTGATTTAAATCCTTTGTTTTCCCTTAATGCTTGTTCTACTTTTCTTGTGTTAAATCTTCTTATGTCCTCTCTGAGTCTCTTTCTAATGGCTTTGCATAACTCAGTATACTCAATTTTCTCCCTGGCAGTGTTTTTCTTGCTCTTCATTTGTCGTCTTTGGTTCATCATGACAAGTGTTTCTTGACTAATTTTTTCTTCTTTGGATTTCTGTTTCCCTATAGGTTTCTTGGGCTTTATCACTTTCAGAAAGTTGTAATATTCCTCATCGATATCTTGGTCCTGAGCAGTCTGCAGAAGCTCAAACTTGTTCTTAAGTTCCAGTACATACTGCTTTTTCTCCTCCTCTGTTATTTCAAAGACCTTTGTATTATTTACTCGAGTCAGTTTTTTCCTTTCCTTTCCTACATCTATATCAAGTGTACATCTTACCATTCTGTGATCACTTCCAACATTTACCTTATTCAGGACGGTAACATCATTCACAATATATCTTCTGTTAGTGAGGATGAAGTCGATTTCATTAGTTGTTAATCCATTTGGACTCTTCCATGTCCACTTTCTGTTCACCCTTTTCTTGAAAAAAGTGTTCATTACTGACATTCCTTGAGATTCTGCAAATTCCACAAGTCTTTCGCCTCTTTTATTTCTTTCACCAATTCCAAAATTTCCTGTAGTTCCTCTTTCTGCGCTGTTTTGCCTTTTTCCAACCTTAGCATTGAAGTCCCCCATAATAATAGTGTAGTGGGTTTTCTGCTCATCTAGAAGACTCTCAATTTCAGTGTACATGTCTTCAACCTCTTCATCATCGTGGCTCGATGTTGGTGCATAAATCATTACAATCTTTAGCTTGTACCTCTTAGAAATCTTGAGTATTAGTCTTGACACCCTTGATGATGTACTTTTGAATTCCAAAATGTTGTTTTTAAAATCTTTATGGACCAGAAACCCAACTCCACCTTCACTCCTTTCACTGTTTCCATTGGTGTACAGCAGGTTTCCACTTGATAAACTTATAAGTGATTCATTTCTTCTTCTTGTTTCAGCCAAACCGATGATATTTCAATTCACATTTTCTAATTCCTTTTCCAGCTCTAATATCCTGTCTTCACCGATGAGTGATCGTACGTTATAACAGGCCAAGTTCAATTTCCGTGCATGGCAGCCTGGTCGTACCCAGAGATTCTTAGCACCCTCTGCTTCCACTCTGATCCTCTCGCTGCCGTAAGAGGGAGAGTGAAAGCTGCTGGGGACTGAGGGCCATTTGTATTGTTGTGCTTTCATTGCTGGAGGGTTTGGTCTTTTCCTCTTCACGCTGACCAGGCGTCTTGAAGAGAACCACTCTGCACGTTCGTTGCCACCTAAGTGACGTAACAGGGCTTACCATCGAGAAGGTGTGCATGAGTGGATTTTAGGGAGGCAGGCCAACCGGACTTCTCCTAAATCTTCTGTAATAGAGAGAGATATTGGATCCATCAGTGTTTTAGGCTGAGTGTCTGATAACACACAGGATACCTGTTCCCCTCTGAGCAGAGAGTGTAGTTTTCAGTAATTAAGAATTTCTCCAGCCCGCCAAATATTCCAAAAATTGATATGTGGCCTGCTTCTCTAAAAGTTTGGGGACCCCTGGTCTAGATGATCCCATGAAGGCTCTATTGGGTTTAAGTGAGGCCATTACATTGGCCACACCATAATTTGCACTATCTCCCTTCCTGTTGTTTAGTTGCTAGAAAGTCCCCTCAGCTTAAAGCTGTGCTTCGGGTCATTGTCTTGTTGTAATATAAAATTTCTTCCTCAAACTTTGAAGTCCAGAGAATATTACATTATGTTCAAGAATGTGTATGACTTCCTTTCTTAATAGGCATGCCAATTGTAGGCGTACACTCCTTCTTCCGTCTACTATTATTTATAAATAATTAGTTACTTATTTATACACAATTTTTTTTCCCTACATTAATTTTATCTGGTAACTACAAGTTATCCTGAGGCCTCTGACTTCATTAACAAAATTCCAGGCAATTTATTTATTTAGCTAGAAAATTTAGTGAGACAATTGACAATACACATTAAAATTTAGCATGTTTAATTACAGAAACTGAATTAAATACATACAAAATTTATCACAAGAAAACTTTTCCATATTATAGATGTTTCCCCACTGGGATAGACAATTTCAACAAGTCCGTTCTATATCTCATTCTAAATTGAATTATATTTAGTTCTTTACAACATCCAATTTGATTATCCAGCTACCTCCTAGGCTAGTCAAATTTATCACAGTTAGGATTTCAGAATGTCTTTCTCCCTTTTTTTTGGATTATTTCCTTGACTAGGAATAATAATACGAAACGGTACTTACAATAACTTTCATTTCTCCGAGTTTTTGGACCAGCTCCTTGATCTTCCAGCACTTTCTTTAATAGCTTCCCCATCAGATTCCTTGTTATTATCCAAGATTCTTCTCGACCAAACTCACTTTAATGTGGCCTGTTCATACTAAACGGCCCACTTACCATAAATTTATTTACTCTCTTTGAACTACTAGTTACATATCTGCACCTAACTACAACTCCAAATTTGCTAACTCCGAAAAACTGTGCTTACTTGCCACCAAACCAGTCATATATCCGAACTTTACCTAAATTTCCCCTGAATTTCGACCTGACCTCCCCTCAGTAAGTCGAATGTTCACCGTACTTCGGAGAAATATGGTCTCACCCTTAGATATTTTCCTAATGACTATTCCTTATCCCATTACAACTGTTTGTTGCGTGTATAATTGTTGTTCACTGAAATTTTCTAATTATACAGAATGTTCCCATGTTAATTTCGCCCATATACTTTATTATTATCTTAATTTTAATTTATTTATTTATAAAATATATATATATATATATATATATTTTTTTTTTTTTTTCTTTAAAATAAGCTTAAGGTTACAAATATTTTTATAGCCTTCTTTTCTTAAATTCCTTCAATTCTGATGATGTCACCCACTCCAGAAAAAAGAAACAACCCGAGATCATGATGGAACTACCACCTATTTGACTGTAGGCACTAAACAGTGAGGCATCATTTTTTTCTTCAGGTGATCGTCTCACATAAACTCTACGCTTGGATCCAAAAATTTCAAATTTGGATTCATCCGTCCATGGTGCGGACAACCGCACCATGGATGGATGAAACTTCAGTTGTCCAATGTTGATTGCTCTTAGTCCAAGCCAACTGTTTCTTTTGATTTTCCAGTTTTAATAAGAGTTTTAGGGGCCACTCCACAACCACGAAGTCCTGCTTAAAACAAAGTTTTACAGTCGATATAGACATGGGAGTTTCTCTGTTGCTATTGAACTCAGCTTGGACTTCAGGTGCAGTAAGTTGTCGATTGCATTTAGAAATCAGTGTTATAGTCTTATCTAGCTTATCTTGTGTTTCCATTGTTATGTATGGTCATCCTGATCGTGGTTTGTCCTTTAAACTGCCAATCTCCTGAATTGTTGAATTGTAGTTTGTATTCCTTGAAATGAAACACCTAGTTTTATGCCATTATTTCTCATGGAATAATTTTCTTTATACAGAGTTATGACAAAAATTCTGTTATCAACACTCAATTCCTTATTTATTGCCATGTTTATCACAAAACTTACACTGAACATTCTTTTTGAATGATGGGTGTTCAATTTTATAACACAGCTCTTACTCCTCAATTTATATTATTGAAAAACACCCTAAAATCATCTACAATCTTCTGTAATATTGAAACAATACTCCCACTTAGAATATTCTCAAATATTCTAGAAACTTCTTTAATATTATTTAAGTTTTTTGTTTACTAGACAAACATCATTTTGTTACGTGTCATATCGTGAATGCCTTCACAAGTTGCCTCTTGCTGCATTACCTCAAATAAGCAATGCTTCCCTAGTAGAGAAAACTAAAATTACTTAATCTTGGTGGATACCACCTAGACAGCACCATTTTGAGACTTGTTGGCCTCTCATTGGTGGGTGGATAGGTACCCCAGTGACAACCCAGTTACAAAGTTTAACCCTGCAACATAAGAGATTCCAGATGGTGTGCAGTGTTAAAATTAGTAAAAAGGTTTTAAATTTGCTAGACGAACAAATTAGTGCTAAGCATCATGTTAGTTGTAGTAAATAACCGAAGTAGGTGAAATGGCATCATTTTTGTTACATCTCATATTTTGAATGCCTTTACAATGAGTTGCCTGTTATTATATTGCCTTAAATAAGCAATGCTCCCCTAATGTTTCTTTTTCTCAGCAGGTGGTGGTATTTGCCAAGAATATGTAAAATTGTCTTCTCCACTGGGAAAGCATTGCTTATTCAAGGTAGTGCAACAACAGACAACTTGTTGTAAAGGTGTTCACTATGACATGTAACAGAAATTATGCCATTTCACCTACTTTGGTGATTTACTCAGAACTAAAATGATGCTTTGCACTAACTTGTTCGTCTATAAATTTCCCATAGTCTAAGGCTTTCAGCCCTAAACCCCTTTTTAGTTGTTTTTTTTTTTTATTATTATTATTATTTATTTTTTTTTTTTATACATATCAGAAAATATTTTAATAAAAATTGGTAAACAACTTTGTCTAATTTAATAAAAACTTCAAAAATTAAGAAAAATGAAATGTGATTTGATACTTTTAGGAGGGAATGTATATTAAATATATTAACAACAGAACATCAGCAGAAGAGTAAATTTATGAGCAACTAGAAAATGTAATTGAGAATATTCTCAAAGAGAGAGAATGGCCAGACAGATTTTTGGTGATTATGGGTAATTGGTAGGAAGTGGTTGCAGAAGAAAAGGATAACAAATCCTTTTTTTTTTTTTTTAATGATAACAAATTCTTGGTTTAGACAACATAAAAGGAGATGTACATGGAAAATACCTGTAGACAGAAGTGGCTTTCAACTATATCTTAGTTCGGAACAGATAAAGAAACAGTTTGAAAAATCTCATGAATAACCAGGACCATACATATATTCTGCTCATGATATTGTTAATGGATGTGAAATTAAAGGGCCAAAGAAAGATAGAAGAAAATAAGAACAACAAGGAAGAATATTACTGCAGCAAAATTAAGGGAAAGTCTGTTATTGGAAAGGGTTGATCAGCTGGATAATCAAAGTGTAAATGGGTAAGTTTAAGAGAAAGTATAAAGAAAATCAATGAAGAGGAAAAAGGAAATAGGCAGGATTTAAGACCATCAAATCATAGGTGACAGTAGGTATGATAGGAGAAATGGAGGAAAGAAGAAAACAGAAAAATACCAGTGCCAAAGGTGGCAGGAGGATGTGTAGAGAGAGCTTAATAATAGGTGTAGACAAGTAAGAGAGGAATTGAGATGGGTTTTGAAGAAAATTAGAAGTATTAGAAAGATTAGGAAAATGTGATTTCATATATAAGAATAAGAATACAAACATGGAGAAAAAAGGGAAGAGGTCAGGTTATTATCGAAGAAACAAATGGGAAGGTACTAAGAAAATCAGAGGACATAAGAGTAAGATGAGTGGAAGATATAAGGGAGTTATATTGGTCGAACAAGCAGTAGAAAGATGATATTGATAATCTAGAAATAATGGATCAAGACAGCTTGGGGCCGTCAATAATGTTGCAAGAGGTGATTTTTAGTATTTAAGGAAATGAAAGAAAAGAAAGCAATTGGTATTGATGAAATCCAATTGTAATTTATAGTTTTTTAAATTTAAAGGGGAATGGCCAAAACGTTTTAAGACCATTAGTAATGATATGGAAAATAAAAGGGAAAAAAACTGTACAGTGAAATGCATAGATTTTAGAACTGTTGAGTTTGGCACCACATGCAGCAAAGATAATGCTGTTTAATGATTTATTTAAGTATATGAAATAGAAGAATGATAAGAAGGATGGAGGAAAACATGGGAGAAGATGCAGGTTGGTTTGGGGGGTGGGGATGCAATACCTGATATTGAATGTTTACAGAAAGATATCCAAAAGTGAATAAAGATATATGTATGTTTTATAGATTTCAACAAGGCATTTGTTTGATTAGATTTGGTTAAATTATTGAGTACACTGGGAAAGATGGAATGGATTTGAAAGAGAGAAGAATGATTAGTAGATTATCTAGGGAACGTCAAGTAATAGTTAGGGTAGAACAAGGTTGACCTGCAAGTGTAGGAATAGAAAGAGGCATGAGGCAGGGGTTTTGTCCATTCCTGACTTTATTTGTTATATATGCAGAAGAAATGGTTGAAGAGTTATTTGATAAAGGAAATATGGAAATATGAGGGAAAATTGTATAGAAGTATATGAAAGGGAAGGTTAATGAGAGTGTTAGATTATCAGATGATATGGTATGAGCGAAAGATTCTGAGGAAGGATTGCAGAAATTGGTTAATAGGCTAAAGGAAAATTGGGAGAGAATAAATATTGAGAAGATAAAGGTTATGAGAATGGGAAATGAAAGAGGCATGATTTAAATACAAGGGGGGTCCTGATTATCCGAGGATAATTGGTTCCAGAAAATCCCACTTAAAATGGGGACCAAATTTTTCTCCATAATCTCTAATAGCACATCACCTCCTTTTTCTTGTCAATTTTACATCAGAATGCCGAATTATATTCTTTACTCTGCTTTCGATATCTCCTTCATTATTCAGGATGGTGTGAATTGTTTCCTGGATCTCAAGGGAATGTGCGATATCGATTACTCGTTCTCCACTTCTTTTACATATAATGAATTATAGTGAGTTTTCTTATAATGAATTACCAATCCATAGCCTATTACGCCTTGTGCATTTATTCTTTTAGTATTATTACTATGTACACCAACTGGCATCTCTCACATACTTCACAACTGGGTTGGCATGATTGCAACACTGGGGTATCCATCTGCCCGAGATATCTATCTGCTGATGATAGGCCAACAAGCCTTGAAACAGTGGTATCCCCTGAGAATAAGTATCAATAGTCTTCTCCATTGGTGAAGCATCACTTAATCGAGGTAGTGCAATACATGGTAACTTGTTATGAAGGTCATCACAATATGAGATACAATGAAATCAATGCCATTAACTCTACTTATGTAGTTTTTTACTACTACAGAAAAATATGGTGATATATCACTGATATTGTTATAGTAATTTATAACTTCTAATTTAACATCTAAACCATGACTTTTGCATTGTCTTTTTTTTTTTCGTGATGTTTTATCATCAGCACTTCGCTTTGAACACATGATTAATAAAGATAAGAAAACTAAGAATTCACTTAACATAAAAATTATCGAAAATATCAGACGCGTCTATTACAAGCAACAGTAAATGAGAAACCGACCATAGGTAGAGGGAGTTGAGTCAACAGGATGCTCGCAGGAAGAGTGGAGCAGAAATAGTCAAGTGTGTAGTGGGGGTGCTTCAGCATAAGTCGAAACAAAGTACATAGATACTATTATATTTTCATATAGGTTTATGATTATTTGCAACCTCGTAACTGCGGGAACTCTGATAATAAATATTCTGATACTGGGGATCTCCTGTTTTGAAATAGGAGGTGAGCAAGTATAGGTATTTGGGAAGACAAATGGTGGAAGAAGAAAAAAGCAGCAGAGAAATAAAATAAAAAATGGGTAAAAAGTTTTTAAGAAGTAAAAAAGAATATTATGTGGAAGGTTAGTAAATGTTTAAAGAAAAGAGTGGTACAATGTCTGATATGGAGTGTTGTTCATTATGGAGCTGAGACATGGACATCGAAAATAGAAGATAATAGAAGATTGGAAAGTTTTGAGATTCAGGTATGGAGTAGGATAGAAAAGATAAGATGGGTTATCATATCTCTCACTGTTACTTGTGAGGAGGTTTTGAGAAAGGGGTGGATGGGAAAAGATATTTGACTGAAATAATCAGAAGGTATTGTGAGGTGAGGGATTGATGAGGGATGTGATGGAGGAAATGTTGAGGGGAAGATACCTACTATAAGAGATAGAGAGGATGGGGGATATGAAGAGTAAGGCTGAGGATAGGGAGATAGAGAGAATAGTTGTGGAATGTGCTGATCTGCCCTTTGCAGAACACGGATAATAATAATAAATACACTAAAAAAAAATTATGAGTGAATTTTTAGTTATCAAACTATTTTTTTTAAATAAGTGAATATGTACATCTAATGCTCTTCTAACTTATATCTAATGATATGTACATTCTGTAGTGATACCTTTGTCCAACACACACACACACACACACACAGTGTTTATAAATGGTGGGAACACTTCCAGTGATTTATTGCACAAAGATTAGGACAGATATTAGTGTCATATACATACTTTGTGAAAGAGAAAAAAATGTCAAAGTTTTTTTTACATCACATCACTTCACAATGATTCAATGTAGGAATTAAAGAAGTCATCATGTTCTTCTGTCAGTCCTTGCAGTTCACAACAAAATTGGAAATGCTTCTCTTTGTCGTCTTCCTTTAACATATGCACCAGCTGCAATTTATATGGCTTCGTAAAAAGGTTTTAACGAAGGCTGAGTCCCACAGGTTTCGGTGTTGGGTCCACTGTTGTTTTGTATATTTATCAATGATATTGATGAAGGTATATCAGGCTAAATGTCGAAGTTTGCAGATGATACAAAGGTTGACAGGGTTGTTAATGACAGTAATGGCAGTCTGCTACTGCAACAGGATCTAGATAATTTGGGCAGATGGGCTAAGAAGTGGCAACTGAAGTTTAACATTGACAAATGCAAAGTACTGCATATGGGTAGAAATAACCACAGAGAAACGTACCAACTGTGTGGTACTACACTTAAGGTGGGAGTAATTGTGCTGGCAGATATGAAGTTTTCTGAGCAATGCAGACAGGCTGCCAGGGCAGGTCATGGGGTTTTGTCAATGATATATAGGAATTTTGTTGGCAGGGAAAAGGAGGTGATTATCCCTCTGTATAAGGCAATGGTCAGGCCATGCCTTGAGTACTGCGTACAGGTCTGGAGGCCTCATTTTAGGAAGGATGTAGATTTATTTGAGCGTGTACAGAGAAGGGCAACAAGATTGGTGAGGGGAATGAAGGGATCCTCTTACCAAGAGAGGCTTAAGTTCTGCAAATTGCAGTGGCTGGAGACTAGGCACCTGCGCAGTGATCTGATTGAGGCCTTGAATGGGTTGAGCACGTTGAATTCTGATGGGATCCTTCCACTTGTTCAGATTACGAACCTAAGGGGGCATAAATTCAAATTAAGAAAGGATGTAGAATAGATGTGCGGAAATTTGCCTTTAGCCAGCGGGTAGTTAATTGCTGGAACAAACTTCCATCTGTCGTTGTGGAAGTTGATAGGTTGAATAAATTTAAGGAGGAACTGGACAGGCATTTGGAGGGAATGGTGTGATTTTTTTTTTTTTTTTTTTGGCTGATGCTGCATAAGCTCATACACTTGCTTTCTTGCATCACATGCCACTACTACTACTGTTGGTGCTGACATTTGCAGCAAGGCCATTAGCCATCTTTCAACAAGGCTATGCGTGTGGCAGACAACAGGTAACGCCAACTGGTGGTGAATGATGAAACTACACGCCTCGGCAATAACAACTGGGAACTTTCATGTTTTCTTTATCACATGGTATAAATAAGTAAATGGTATCTCTCTTACTCCATGTGAAAGTGTTCCCACCATTTATAGATACCCTGTGTGTGTGTGTGTGTGTGTGTGTGTGTGTGTGTGTGTGTGTGTGTGTGTGTGTGTGTGTGTGTGTGTGTGTGTGTGTGTGGGCGGGCGCGTGTGCGCATGCAGTTACATAAAATTTTATGTTTTTGCTGCACTATAATGTTATCCTTTGAAGTAACTATAATTGTAGACTCCTCTGGTGTCTGTGATTTTCCTGGAGTGTAAACAGAAAATTATTTATTTTTTACATTAGTCACTAATGTTCCTTATAAATCCATTCACAAAAGTGAATAAATTTTTATTTCAGTTTCATTTTGGAAGTCTTGGGTATTGCTATTGTGGTTATGTCTTCTTGATTTTCATAGTTTTAATCTAAAGTAACTTGTAGAATGGTGTTTTACTGGTTGAAATGAATGAAAATAAAATGAAATTCATAAGAGTTGAAAGTGGTGAAGGCATGGCATCTATCAGCCATGAGTTACAGTTAGCATGTGCTCAAAATAAGTATGGTAATTTAGAATAAAGAGTGAAATATGAAAAATGTGAAGATGGGCTTGAGCACCCAGCGAATCACTTCCAATCATATGCATAGTAGCATAATGGAAGAAATGAAAAGTCTTGAAAATAATGGATTAATGAAAAATGTATGCATAAAAAAATAAATTACACACAAATCTTTTGTCACATATCTCATCAAGTTACACGAGTTTGTATGGAAAATTAATGTTCGGTTAGCATGTGTTCAGTTAATTCAGTTTCCTGAGAACGCATTGCATATATTAACCAAGTATCAGATGTACCTTAAAACAACGTTTCCCTCACATTAAACCAAAACACATTTTTAACCAGTAATTGTTAAAGTTGTTGAGAACAGTCCATTGAAGCTGTTTTGTACCATCATCTTTGACACTTTCATCACAGTTGCTCACCCATTATTGGTATATTTAAAACAACTACCTTTTACAATTGTTTTACCCTCAGAAAAAGGAATTTTCATAGTTCAAGGTCAAGTAAAGTTGATTCCATATTGTAGAACTGCTCCATTGATAAAGAAAAGGTGATTATCCTGTTGTATCAGGCAATGGTTGTTTCACATCTTGAGTACTGCATACAATCTGAAAGTCTTATTTTAGGAAGAATACGGATCTGTTGGGATCAATGCAGAGAAGAGCAACAAGATTAGTCAGACACTAGTCAGTCAAATACAAAAAATGCTCTTAATAAGAAAAACTTCATTCTGCAAATTGCAGCACTTGAAAACTAAGCACCTGTCAGGAGACCTTTTGAATTGTTTCAGTTGTTAAATGTATTGAATGAACTAAATGGTGATGGCATTCTTGCTCTTTCTGAGACATCACATGTAAGGGAACATAAATTTAAATTGAAAAAGGATTGTTGTAGGACAGGTGTGAAATTTTGCTTTGAGCCAGAGTGATTAATTGATTGATTGTGATAACAAACTTCCTTCTATATGATCTTGTGGAAGCATGTATTTAATAAATGTAAAGAAGAATCAGGTAAATTGTTAGATGTATAGATTAGATTTTTCTTTGAGGGGGGGGGGGGGGGCAGGAGGAAGTGATGCTGTATTACAGTGGTGTCAAACCTATGGCCCGTGTGCTGGATACGGCCTACGAATAATTTTGGTATGGTCGTCCATGCAGAAAGTGAACTTAAACAGCATTTTAAATTTTGTTAATTATTTCAAGAACAATTAATATTCAAAGCTAAAATAAGTGGAAATAAATTAATTTAAAATACTGTGGCACTCATTGTGTTGAATATGTGAGAGTGTTGAAGTTACAAGTTACAAAGTATTGATGTCGTGAATTCTGTTTCTTTTATCTATGTTCTGTATCAAATATGCACATGCCTGACCAGAAGCATGTGTATATGTGAAGTGCTATCAAAATGTTCTGGACTCCAATTATGGCGAACCTTCTACTTGACCTTGGTGGCTGCACAAAAGTGTACGCGCAGTATGCTTCATTGAAAATGTAACACACTAATTCTTCTCAAATCACTCAGTGCAGCCCTCAAAACAAATCTAACTTTCAGTATGGCCTCTGTATGGGAAAAGGTTGGACACCATTGCTGTATATTCTTTGAATCAATTTGCCACTGCTAATACTGTATTGATATTGGAGAAACATCAGAATATAACAGAAATTGAAATTGCAACCAATAGCTTTGGCAAAAAACCAGAAGATTCAACTATCCTCTGTGACAAGAAGCAGGTTTCCTACTCTTAGCCTTTTGAAAAATTTTGAAAGTGGAATTGTTTGGATTTATTTATAATTTGTTTACAACTTTACTGAGCATTAATGTAGTAGAAAATTAAGCTGGAGATTTGGAAATAAGCCAGTTTTAATATTAGCATTAGCATTAGTAGGGCATATGATCCAAGAAAGTAAGCTTATATAGCATCACCCAAAACAAAAAACCCTCCCCAATTCACTCATCGTTCACTCCAAATGTTTGTCTAGTTCTGCCTTAAACTTATTTAAGTTGCTGACTTCCACTACGACAGATGGAAATTCGTTCCAACTGTCAACCACCTGCTGGCTAAAGTCGAATTTCTGCACAACTATTCTACAATTTTCTTTCCTCAATTTGAATTTATACTCCCTCAGGTGAGTAATCTGAGGAAGAGGAAGAATCCCATTAGCATTGAGCTTGCTCAATCCATTCAATATACACTTCAATTAGATTGCCTCGCAGGTGCCTAGTCTCCAGAAGCTGAAATTTGCAGACTTAAGCCTTCCTTAGTAACACGAACATTTTGTTTTCCACTCACCAATCTCGTTGCCCGTCTCTGTACTTGTTCCAGCAGCTTGACATCTTTCCTAAAATGAGTCCTCCAGACCTGTATACAGTACTCAAGGTGTGGCCTGACCACTGCTTATACAAGGGGACAATCACCCGCCTATCCCTTCTAGCAAAATTCCTATATATCATTGTCAACACACCATGAGCTACTCTTGCAGCCTTTTTGCACTGTTCAGAAAACTTCATATCTGACTGTACAATTATCCCTAAATCCTTTTCATTGTCCATTACCCTGACTGTAGTACCACCCAGTCCATGGGGACCTCTCCAGAGTCCAAGGAAGCTTTCATAATTATGGCTAAGGGTTTGCTTACTTCCTTTGCTGCCTCCTTTAATATATCTGGATTAATCCCATCCAGTTTTATTAAAGGAGGAGTTTGAGAAACCTCTGGCATACCCCTCCTTGTATAACTCCTCATGTGTGAATGTAGATGCAAAATACTCATTCAGTTTATCATCAACAGTCGAACCATCTATGTTAAGTGGATCAATCTGATTCTTCCCCTTACTTCTAGAGTTTACATAAGTAAAGAACTCTTTGCTGTTTTTCTTTACGTCTTTTGCCAAAAATTTCTCGTAATCTGCCTTTGCCTGCCTAACTTCCTTTGTGACTTGATTACAGACTAGCTTATATCTATCGTATGCTTCTATGTCACCTGATAATTTATATGCATCCCATGCATTTTTCTTTTCTGCCATGAGCTGCATTAATTCACCTGTTATCCATTTAGTCCTAAACCTTGAACAGTATTTCTTAGTTGGTATGAAAAGTCTATACCCTCCAAGATTAATTCCCTGAAGGCCTCCCATTTAGAATTCACCATTTGTAGCATCTTCGGTTGATCCCACTGTATAGAATTTAAAAACTCTCTGAGATCACTGTAGTCACCTTTACGAAAGCAAATATCCTTTCCCTTACCCCTGATGATAGTTACATCCCACATCAGTATATATTCTGATACCTTGTCTTGAACAACTGTAGCAGCATTTATTAGAAACCGTGGTTTAGATAAAGGATGAGAATTTATGGCAAAATGAGGAATAAAGGATTTCATCCTTTCAAGAATAATTTTAGTAACACAGTCTGAGCAAAAATTTAAAAATTTTCTAGGCAAAATACCAATAACTTTGAAGATAAAGATATACAAAAAAATTTTTACTACCAACTGCAGCCTGTGGGCATGAAACCTGCCTACTCTCCAAACAATCAGAAAATAGACTACAGTATTTGAAAATAAAATATTACTAAGGAGGATATTTGGCCCAAAGCAAGAAATGACCATGAGTGAATGGAGCAGATTCCATATTGTGGAATGCCTCCATTGAACGGGGTGAACGCCTCCCTGTTCCGGGGAAAATAATGGAGTCACTGGTTAAAGAGGTGATACAGGATCACCTAAACAAGATAGCAGCAATAGTTCAGACACAGCATGGGTTTGTTAAGGGGAAGTCTTGTCTGACCAATTTGATTGGATACTACGATCTGGTCACAAAGGAACTGGATGCTAAAAATAATTTTGATATCATATATTTGGATTTCAGGAAAGCTTTTGATTTTGATTTCATGTTGCACATGAAAGACTGCTGTACAGATTGGAGCGGTATGTCATTAAGGGCAAGTTACTGCAATGGATAAAGGGATGGTTTAGTGGGAGACGGCAGAGAGTGGTAATAAATGGACACTGCTCCACATGGACTAATGTTATTAGTGGAGTCCCCCAGGGTTCGGTGCTGGGCCCATTGTTGGGTTGTGTATTTATCGATGATATCGATGAAGTTATACCAGGCTTAATGTCCAAGGTTCCAAAGGTTGTTAATGACAGTTTGTTAATGCGAGGGTTGTTAATGACACTAAAGACAGTATGCTACTGCGACAGGATCTAGAAAAGTTAGGCAGATGGGCTGAGAAGTGGCAACTGAAGTTTAACTTTGACAGATGCAAAGTACTGCATATAAGTAGCAGTAACCCAAGAGAAATGTACCAACTCTGTGGTACTATACTCAGGGAGGTGGAGAATGAAAAAGATCTGGTGATGATTGTGCAGTCAGATATGAAGTTCTCTGAGCAGTGCAGACAGGCTGCCAGAGAAGGTTATGGAGTTTTGTCAAGGATATATAGGAATTTTTCTAGCAGTGACAAGGAAGTGATTATTCCTTTGTATAAAGCAATGGTCAGACCACACCTTGAGTACTGTATACAGGTCTGTAGGCTTCATTTTAGGAAGGTTGTAGAGTTGCTAGAATGGGTACAGAGAAGAGCAACAAGATTGGTGAGAGGAGCAAAGGGGTGAAGGCTTAAATTCTGTGTTGCAGCATCTGGAGACTAGGCACCTGCGAGGTGATATGATTGCAGTGTATAAGACCTTGAATGGATTGAGCAGGTTTAATGCTGAGGGGATTCTTCCTCTTGTTCTGATTACAAACCTGAGGGGGCATAGATTCAAATTGAAGAAAAACAGTTGTAGAATAGTAGTAGTGGCATGTGATGCATGAAAGGAAGTGTATGAGCTTATGCAGCATCAGCCAAAAAAAAAAAAAAAAAATCACACCATCCCCTCCAAATGCCTGTCCAGTTCCTCCTTAAATTTATTTAACCTATCAGCTTCCACAACAACAAATGGAAGTTTGTTCCCGCAATTAACCACCCGCTGGCTAAAGGCAAATTTCCGCACATCTATTCTACATCTGTCTTTTCTTAATTTGAATTTATGTCCCCTTAGGTTCGTAATCTGATCAAGTGGAAGGATCCCATTAGAATTCAGCGTGCTCAATCCATTCATATACACCTCAGTCAGACCACCGCGCAGGTGCAGTCTCCAGCCACTGCAATTTGCAGAACTTAAACCTCTCTTCGTAAAAGGATCCCTTCATTCCCCTCACCAATCTTGTTGCCCTTCTCTGTACACACTCAAGCAAATCTACATCCTTCCTAAAATGAGGCCTCCAGACCTGTACGCAGTACTCAAGGCGTGGCCTGACCATTGCCTTATACAGAGGGACAATCACCTCCTTTTCTCTGCTAGCAAAATTTCTATATATCATTGACAAAACCCCATGAACTGCCCTGGCAGCCTGTCTGCATTGCTCAGAAAACTTCATATGTATAGTACCACACAGTTGGTACGTTTCTCTGGGGTTACTTCTACCCATATGCAGTACTTTGCATTTGACAAGGTTGCTGTAACATCCTGTTGCAGTAACACACTGCCATTACTGTCATTAACAACCCTGCCAACCTTTGTATCATCTGCAAACTTCGACACTAAGCCTGATATACCTTCATCAATTTCATTGATATATATACAAAACAACAGAGGACCCAATACTCTGTGGGACTCCACTGATAACATTAGTCCACGAAGAGCAGTGCCCATTGAATACCACCCTCTGTCTTCTCCCACTCAACCATCCTTTTATCCATTGTAGCAACTTATCCTTAATACCATTCTGCTCCAATTTGTACAGTAGTCTAACATGCACAACTGTGTCAAAAGCTTTCCTGAAATCCAAATATATGATATCAAAATTATTTTTTGCAACCAGTTCCTTTGTAACCACTTCATAATATCCTATCAAATTTGTCAGACAAGACTTTCCCTTAACAAACCCATGCTGTGTCTGAATTATTGCTGCAGTCTTGTCTAGATGATCCTGCAATGCATCTTTAACAAGTGACTCCATTATTTTACCCGGACAGAAGTTAAACTAACTGGTCTGTAATTACTCGTGTCACCCTTCGGATCCCCCTTTGTGAATTGGAGATACATTTGCACATCTCCAGTCCGTGGGGACCTTCCCTGAGTCCAAGGATGCTCTCATAATTATGGCTAAGGGTTTGCTTAGTTGCTTTGCCGCCTCCTTTAATATAACTGGATAGATCCCATCCACTGCAGGTGCCTTTCTTATGGTTAACTTCAACAATTTCTCCTCCACTTTGCACTCAGTTATTACAAAATCATTAAGCACCTTGCTACAATTTGATAAAGATGTGTAGAAGTTTGCCTTTAGCCAACGGGTAGTTGTTTGCTGGAACAGACTTCCATCTTTTGTTGTGGAAGTTGATAGCTTAAATAAATTTAAGTCTGAACTACACAAATATTTGGAGTGACCATATTTGTGAAATGGGAAGGGTAGTTTTTTTTTTTTTGTTTGTTTGATGCTGTATAAGCTTGCTTTCTTGCATCATATGCCTCAACTAATGCTAATGCTAAAATGCTATTGAAAATCAAGATGATAAAGAAAGAAAATTCAGTTGGGCTGTACAAGTATTATGCACAGAAAGTGACAAGTATATCAACTAGGGCATACAATACCGGGATCTCGAATACCTGAATCCTAGTCATTTTTTTCCAGTATTGATACAAAAAAACACTGGTTTTTCGATACTAATTTTAAAAAAATAATTGTTTGTAATTTAATCACATATAGGTTATAAAATCAACTTTATGTGATTATGATGTCGTTACTCTACTAGCAAATGTTCGATAAATCATCAATAGGACACCATGCAATATTGCAACCTGTCCACAATTCTCGGATAACTTCATGTCTGACCGTATTGTAACTCCCAAGTCCCTTTCCTCCACTACTGACTTAACTCCACCAAGTGTATAAGTTATTTTGGGGTTGCTGTTCCCCAGGTGTAAGACCTTGCATTTTGCTGAATGAAAGCATAGCTGCTACTTTTCTGACCATCCCAGAAGTCTATCTAGGTCACTCTGAAGAAGCTCTGCTTGGCGGCGATCATTAACTACTCTACTGATCTTTACATCAACGATCTTTGATGTAAAGATCAGTAGAAGTAGACCTCACGCCATCCGTCCATTCATAGATGTCATTTAAGATAATCAAAAACAACACTGTTCCCGATACCGATCCTTGGGGAACCCCACTTCTTATCTTAACCCAATCTGAGGAATAACCATTTATCACAACCCTCTGCCTGGTGCCCTCAAGCCATCGTGCTATCCATCTAAGGATTTTCCCTATGATTCCAGCCTGCTCCAACTTATAAAGTAACCACTCATGTGGTTACTTTATAAGTTATAAATCCAGCTCACGACTAACCTGTCAAAATGGCTAATCAGATTTGTTAAACATGATTTTCCCTTTACAAAAGTGTGCTGTGTATCCTACAGAATTCCATTTCCATCTAAATGATCCTGAATTCCACCCTTGACATTGCCTATTTTCCGTACTACTGAAGTTAGACTGGCTGGTCGGTAATTTCCCATTACACTCCTAGAACTGCCTTTATGTTCCAATTTACACAATTCCAACGGAATCTCTCGTGAGTCCAGTGATGCTCTCATAACTAGCCTTAATGGTTCAATGCACTCACTTTCTGGCTCCTTTAAGATTATAGGGTATATGCCATCAACCACAGGAGCCTTACTCTACTGAAATTTCAAATGATTAATTACATTTTTTTTCAACTTCACTTCCATAATATCTCATTAACACAAAGGGTTTTTTTATGTAAATATCAATGCAAAGTAACTGTTGAGTTCATATGCAACTTCAGCTATGCTATCTAATACTATCCCACGTCCATTACATAAGGTCCAATCTGATTTGGCCTTCTGTTCTTTGCATTTATATATGTGAAGAATTCCTTAACTGCACTCTTTACTCTCTTCTTTATTCCTTATACCCACTCTTTGCTCTCTCCTAGACTCAGTAAAGACCATAGTGAAAATTATACTTCGCTTAATAAAATATCTTTCTCCTTCAGAAAATGATTAACATAATTCAACCATGGAAGACCAACATGGAACAGAACATCAGTGTTCCACAAATTCTTTCTAAAATAAGAAATTGCCTGACTCCAATGAGATTTTAAAAGATGAACTTGAAATTAATGAAATACTTTAAAGTATTTTTGCTAAAAAAGTTCAAACTCTAGAAAATATGGACTGAGGTCGTCTACGATTATTTCAGTACCAGAATAGAATCCGAAAGGGCATTTTCTGTCGCTAATCAAATATTCTTATGTACCAAAATTAGATCCATTTTAAATGATCATACTATTGATTGCTTATGTTTCTTACGAGCTCACTTTATTCGGACAGGTAGTATGGATGCTTAAACATAACTAAACTTTGCAGTAACAATATGTGATTTTTTTGTTTTTAGAATAACTGTATTTTAATCACTTTTTTCAGAATATTTATTATTGCAATAAAAGTTTATTTAAAACATGAATTCAGGTAATTTACAGTACTTGTTTTTTTCCTTACTTTATTGAACCTAATTGTCATCAAAAAATTTGTTTTGGGAATACCGGTATCCCGGTTTCATAAATTAAAAATACCAAAACACAAGCACCAGGGAGTAAGTAAGTAAGAATATGAACAATTTATGGTCGTTAGCAATAGCAAAAGCCTCAGAATCTCTACCAGCTGGGCTCATACAGCTAGAAAGTTGTAACTAGCTTGCAGTGGAAATGTTGAAGTTGACAAGGAAGGCTATTTCACTGTTGCAAAAGCTAAATTAAAGATAGTAGAATTCAAAAAAAGAAAGTCAAAATATTCTTAGCGATTTGTAGAGTTGGAAGAATGAACCAGGCAATAAATTAATTTGACAGAATGTGATAAAGTGATATTGATCAAGAAAGATCAATCTTCTTTCTCAAAATCTTCTCTACCTCATTCATCAAATTCCTTTGTTCAAAAATCTTTACCTTATTCTGTCAAACTGTTGCCTCTGTCATTCTCCCAACTCTACAAAAAAACTTCAGAGCCATTCGACTTTCTTTCTCTTTATAAAAAGAAGAGATTCTGGATTAGGAAATCTCTGATGGGAATATCAGGAGCAGAGACATGTGCAGGTGTCACCATGTACAGAAGCATTCAGAATTGTACTGAAAATAATTGGGACAAATGAGATGAGTGTAAGTTTATGTAACCACTAACTGAGTTTGTGAGATTCTAGATGAAAATGGGCATTATTGAGACTGTGTATAAATAAATAGATATATACATAAATAAAATACTAAAACATATAAAATAAAAGTGTTAAAAGCATTAGAATACAAGTGTTAAAATGTGTATATATATAAATATATATATATATATATATATTTATATATATATATATATATAAATTCCAAAAAAAAGAGACTATGTATATTTGTAAAATGATATTTTTGTGGGGTTTAGTTTGTTCTTTTAGCTGACAAATTTGTGCAGTCAGTTTTGAATATTCATGATGCACTATGTAGATAAGGTAGAATTGATGGGAGGCACATTTTATATGAACTGGTGAAATTTTTGTACATGACGTACACAAAAAAATACAGCTTGATCTCTCTGCCATGATCTTACTAGCTGGTCCAGGTGCCTCCTAGAGCATTACCAGTTGGTCTAGTGACCAGCCTATAAAAACTTCGACCCTCAAAATGGTTCCACCATTTGAAAAAAAAAAGTTGGTTAAAATCATCAAAGTACAGCAGGCCCCCGTTATAACGCGGTTCGCTTTACGCTGATTCGCTATAACGCTGTTCTTATATTATAACCCGTATCTGACTATAACGCTGTCACAGATCACTATAACGCTCTTTTACAGATTACATTTTTGACATATTAACGAAATCGTTTCATTTAATGGAGTCGATAGCTTGAAAATGAATATCAAAACAGCATTAAAACGTATCCCACGCCGACTTGAGAAATTTTCCCACGCTCAGTGAAATTTTCTCGCACGCTAATTTAGTTTCAGTATAGTGACTTGTTACGTAGTTCCAAGATCAACATTTTAAAAAATGATCAAGTATATTGCTTGTAATATTTGCGTTATATGCATTTATCCGAAGTCTAGTCATCACTCAGTAGAGTATTAGACATCGTGCGTAACGGAAAGTTTACTTGAACATTGTATCGTAATTAATTCAACCAACGCAGTTACATTTTCGAAGAGCTAATAATGATTGAAAGGAATGAAAAAGCAAAAACGTCTGGGCGCAGTACGAAGACTATAAATGTAAGAAAACGACTGAATTTGAAAATTAAATTAGACGTTTTGAAGAGAATCGATTCCGGTCAACGACAAACGGATGTGTGCCATAATTTAGGACTTGCAACTTTAACTGTAAGAACAATTATGAAAAAATAAAGAATTAATTTTTGCAGCGGGAAAGATAGCTGTTCCACTGCAAGCAACTAGGGCTAGGCCGGCTATTAGGATTGAAATGGAAAGACCAATTTTATTGAAGATAATATTCCAATGCAGAATTCAGTTAAGTTAAATATTAAAAAAGAGAGAGAAAGAGATTAGCCTACATGATGATCTGAAGAAAACTCGCCTAAAAAAAAAAAAAATGTGGAACCATTTAAAACTGGTAAGGGCTGGTTGAATAGATTTAAAATCCAGGGAGAAGCCGCAAGTGCAGATCAAGGAGCCGAAACTTTCAAAAAAGAACTTGTTAAAATTATTGAAGAGGGGGTGTTATGTGATATCCTTCTCAACAAGTTTTTAACATAGATGAAGCAGGACTTTTGTGGAAACGAATGCCTAAAAGAAGTTTCATATTGAAAGAAGAAAAAAACATGCCAGGTTTCAAAGCGGCGAAGGATCGGTTGACTTTATCATTGGTTATAACGCTGCGGGGGATTTAAAATTAATACCCCTTTTAGTTTATTTGGAAGAGGGCCAAAGTTCAACTCAAAATTTACACATTTTTCATGATTAAATTCATCAATTAAATTAAATTCATTATTTTAATTGGAATTTTAAATTTACTTTTGATACGCAAGTAGTTACCACATAATTATACGTATGCAATGCAGAATATTTTATATGTGCAAATATTTGAATATTAAATATTTTGACCGACATTTGTGCATCTTTTCATTACTGTTTATTATTCATTAGGAAATATCCTATGGCACCGACCGCAGCTCATAAATACATATGTTACCTTATGGGAAAGCGGCGCTCGCTTAGCGCGGATTCACTTAGCGCTCTGTTTTTCCTGAACGAATGATCAGCGTTAAGCGGGGGTCACCTGTATAGTTTTCAGAACATCACACATTATTGTTCTAATCAGTTTTAGAAATTAACTCTTCAATCAGTTGAATTATAAAATAAGTTTAGAGTGTTACAGCACTCAGGTCTGAAGTTTAATTTATTGTACAAATTATAATGAATTATAATGAAGATTCAGTATCAGGCCTCTTGAAAGTGAGTGGCACTGCAATTTGCTATAGAATACTACAGCATTCTGAATTGAAGTGGGGTAGGGATAAAGGAATATGAAAGAACTATATCTCATGCAAGTTTATCTCCGATGAGTAGCTAAACAAAAACTTATTGTAACTTACTCTTGTGATCAGACAATGAAAACATGGAAGCTATGCTATACCAAAAATAACAAGGACTGGTTTTTATTTTGTTCTGTATTTTATGAAGTATTAATTCTAGAATATCATTCTGTAAATCCATCTATAAATCAATTTCTCTTTGCTCCCAGATTAATTTAGTTAAAATCTGACTTACTGAAAAGTGTTGATTTAAAAATTCCATAATGCATTGGTATATTTATCTGAAAGTTCACTATAGTCTTCAGTAAAGTCACCAAGATAGTTAAGCAAGCAAAGACAGATTACATGATGTCTCTTGCTAAGAATGCAAACAAAAGTAGTGAATGTCATCTTGACAGCCATGCAGTTATATGGCAATCACACATGATAAAGGTTAAGGATTTGTTGATTTGTCTTGTCTAATCAATCTGACTACTATGATATAGTAACAAAAGAACTGGATGCAAAAAATAATTTTATTATATACAGGTAACCCTCATATAACACGGTAGTTAAGTTCCTATAAAATCTTGTGTAGTGTGAAACCGTGTTATATGGGACTAAGAACCAGTGAAAAAAGGGTGGTTACATTCCAAAAGCTAACAAAAATAAATTTTTTTATAGCTATCGGAAACTTCATTTTTATTAAAAATAGTAATAACTGAAAAAACGTCTTACAAACTGTGAAACCAAATCAATTCAGATATTGTACGTTCATTTAATTGCTTCCTCTTCATTGCTGCTAAGCACAATCAAACGAGAACTTTTTCTCTGTTGCAGAATATCTTCACCTTCTGAACTTTCTTCTGCAGCATATAGATTTCGTGTATCTTCTGCTCTCTTTAAAAAATCTGTATTCTTGGATTGTTTGCTTTTGCTTGATAGATCTTTGTAAATTGCATGGTATGGAGCTAAGCATTTTTGAAGCTCCCTTTTGAACTTTGTGTTCCTTTCAGTCGAAGGATCTGCATTCAAAAAATAAGATTCTAATTGCTTGCCTAAGTTTATACCTTCCCATATACTTTTCAGTGTAAAATTTGGAACTTCAGAATTTTCATCTGTGCTATCATCCTCTGAATTGATTTGGTTTACCTCCGATGTCATTTCCACCAAATCCGCTTTGCTAGCCTCTTTTTCTACCAGTAATTCTTGAACATCTTTAGTAGCCATATCAACAAACCTTCCCCTCCTACTGACTTAGCAAGTTCTACTATCGTGCTGATTCTGTTTATCTGCCGGTTCAACCATATTTCCTGAATGAACCGACTCTGGCCATACATTTTTCCAAACACACATTTAATATTAGCCGACCGGGCTAGCCGAGTGGGTAAAATACCTGCCCGGCAACCCAAAGGTCGCGGGTTCGATTCCCGCCTCGGGCTTGGATCAAAGTACTGCAAAAAACCTTGGGAGGTGCAATATGACCACAGAAGCCGATGCGCCAACAACTACCAAATCAAAAAAAAAAAAAAATTTAATATTGACAGTTTTACTTCTTTGAGCGATAAAGCCCATACAGTCCACAATTGAAAAATGTTTCCATGCTTACATCACTTCAATAGATTCAAAATCAATTTTTTCCAAAATCCATTGTAACGATTTTCTAATGTAATGAGTTTTAAAGGTAGATATAATAATGCCTTGATCTAATGGCTGAATTAAAAAAGTTGGAACTTATTACATCAACATTTTGGATGGGCTGGCATGTTATCCAATAGTAATAAAACTTTGAAATATAGATTTTTTCTGCTTTAAATAAATTTCCATAGGCATAATTTAGGGCTGAAATTTAATTCACAACAAAGAAATTATTCCAATACAGTTCTTAAGAACAAAGTTTAGTAATATATACCTGGAAAAATTTATAAACAATCAAATAAAAACCAAAATAACCTTACAAAAACCTTAAGTCGCGAACTGCATGCTTCCAAGTCACAATTGTTTATGGTCTCAAACAAGCACAAGTTCAATAGCATAGAACCTAACACGAGGATTTCCCAACAAAATAAAATACTGGGATTTCTCGGGGGGGGGGGGTTGGCATCATGACTAGCGAGTTAATAGCAGGAATTCACAAAAAAGAAATGTTGAAAAATTATATCTGACTTAATAATAGGGTTTTCTCTGCACAAAACTCAAAAATACTGTTATGTGAGGTTTGCCAGAATTCTCTAACTGCGTTAGAGCAAAACCGTGTCCTATAAGTATCATGTTATGCAAGGGTTGCTGCAATTTGCTCTAACACAACAGTGTTAGAGCAAAACCATGTTGTAGAAGTACCGTGTTATACGGGGGGGGGGGGGTGCCTGTACTTAGATTTCAGAAAAATCTTTTTTGATGATATTCCACGTGAAAGACTGCCACGCAAGTTGGAGCAGTGTGACATTAGGAATTACTGTTATGGATAAAGGGATGGTTGAGTAGCAGTAGACAGAGAGTAGTTATTAATGTGCACCGTGCTTCTTGGACAAATACTGTTAGTGGAGTCCTTCAGAGGTTTAATTCTGTGCCCCTTATTGTTTTCAGTATTTATTAAATATTGTTAAAGGCATATCAGGCTCGATGTCTAAGTTTTTGGATGATACAAAGATTAGCAGGGTGGCTAATGACAGGAATCGAGGTATGCTACTGCAACAGAATCTAGAAAATTAGACAGAACTGTGTAGTAGAAGTGGCAAATGAGTTTTAAAATTGACAGATGCAAGGTACTGCATATGGGTAGCAGTAATCCCGGAATAATATATTAACTATATGGTATACCACCTCAAAGTAGTGGAGAACAAATCAGACCTGGGGTAATTGTGCAGTCAGACACAAAGTTCTCTGAACAGTATAAACAAACTAGGACAACCCTTGGGATTCTATCAGTGATGTACACTGATTTTCATGATGATTTTCCAGTGGGAACATCGAGGTGATTATCCCATTGTGCAGAGAAGAGCAACAAGATTAGTCAAGGTATTGTTATCGAGTATGACTTCATGTCTGCAAATTGCGGCATCTGAAAATTGGGTACCTGGAAGAAGACATGATTGAGGTGTTTGAGGTATTAAATGTATTGAGTAAAACTAAATATTGATTGCATCCTTTTACTTCCTCAGATAACACATATAATAGACATGAATTTAAATTGAGAATAGATGGTTGCAGGTTAGTTATGCAAAAATTTGATTTCAGCTAGATGCAAATGATTGTTGGAACAACAGATGGTTTTTAGAGAGCTGTTAAACAGAACTTTCTTTATTGCTTAAAAATTTTTGTTGTTATCCTTTTGTTTAAAATTAGTAGTGTGGCTATTGCTTGTGTTTATCTGATTAATTAGTGAATTTGTTCTTTACCTGGCCTTTGAATTTGCTTAAAAATCCAGTCAGCTATTGCCATTCATACAGTATTGATATAGGAACAATATAATTAATTTTTTCGTTGTCCACAGCTATAAATTTATAGCAATACAAATGTGATTTTATAATGTAAATGTATCACATAGTACATAACATAATTTAAAATAGCATAGTTTGTACTGCCATGAAATAAGCAGGATAAGTATAACATTATTAATTTTGTATTCCTTAATTTCATGTTTTATTTTTAAATTGAATTCAGACTAAAATCATACCTCAGACAAGAACAGCAAAGAAAAGAGCTCAAAGTGGTTGGCATGTTTTGGTGTGGGGGAGAACTACTAAGGGCAGTTCTACAAATCAGGATTATATTATGTGTTCTTGTTTCCTCTATGGGAACTACCTTTAACAGGCCATTATACTGCCGAAGGGGATGCATTTGTGTATATCCATTGCAAAAATCTTAAGATTTAACAAATTCTGCATTCTGATGGGCTTTATATGAGGGCTTGAAGAATAGAGTTGATAACATTGAAAAATTAAAAGTGAGGAATCAATCAAGCACTCAGCTGCCCAGCCCATTCTTAGACCCTGTGCTCCAGCATCAGACAACATAACAATATCCTGCACAGCAAAGATCCTTAGTCCCCTCAGGAAAAAGCTATAGTTAGTGACAATCAAGTCACTAACTATAGCTATTTTCTGAGGGACAAAGTGCAAAAAATGACGAGCGGAATATCAAATTTTAAATAGACAGCATTTGGAGAAGTAATCATAGACTCAATAGGCTTTTTATACCAACTAAGAGACACTGTTCAAGTCTTAGACCTAAATGGATATTAGGTTGAGGCTAGTGGTAGAGAAGACTGTTGAGGCTAGTGGTAGAGAAGAAAAATGCATATAAATTATCAGATGATACAGAAGCCTATAAACTAGTCTGTGATCAAGGAGATTAGGCAACTTAGCATTAGAAGAGGCATATGATGCAAGAAAGTAAGCTTATGCAGCATCAGCTAAAAAAAAAAAAAAGAGAAAAAGAAAAAACACTCCCATTTCACCCCTCCATTCATTCCAAATACCTGTCTAGCTCAGCCTTAAATTTATTTAGGCTATCAACTTCCACAAAAGCTGGAAGTCTGTTCCACCAATCTACTACCCGCTGGCTAAAGGCAAACTTCCGCACATTGAAATTATGCCCTCTCAGGTGATTATTCTGAGCAAGAGAAAGAATCCCATCAGCATTGAGCATGCTCAAACCATTCAAGGCTTTATACACCTCGATCAGATCACCTCACAGGTGTCTAGTCTCCAGACACTGTAATCTGCAAAACGTAAGCCTTTCTTCATAAGAGCAGCCCTTTGTTCCATCCACAAATCTTGTTGCCCTTCTCTGTACTCGTTCCAACAGCTCTACATCCTTCTTAAAATGAGACCTCCAGACCTGTATACAGTACTCAAGGTCCTGACCATTGCCTTATACAAGGGGATAATCACCTCCTTATTTATCCCTGCTAGAAAAATTCCTGTGTATCATTGACTCGACGCCATGAGCTACTCTTGCAAACCATCTGCACTGCTCAGATGGTTTGCAAGAAAACTTCATATCTGCCTGTACAATTACCCCCCAGGTCCTTTTCATTCTCTACCACTGTCAGTGTAGTACCATAGAGTTTATACTTTACTCTGGGGTTACCGCTTCCCATATGTAGTACTTTACATTTGTCAATGTTAAACTTCATTTGCCATGTTGCAGCAGCATACTGTCATTAGTGTCCTTAACAACCCTGCCAACCTTCATATCATCTGCAAACTTGGATTAAGCCTGATATACCATCATCAGTATCATTTATAAATACAGAAAACAACAATGTACCCAACGCTGAACCCTGAAGGACTCCACTAATAACATTAGTCCACGAAGAGCAGTGTTCATTGATTACCACATTCTGTCTTCTTTCAGATGTCCAAATTATTTGCTGTATGATTCCTTTCGCCTCAAAGGTGGTACTTGTGCATATGTCCGTTCTGATATTCCCTGTCAGAGACTTGGCAATTTGGAATCTCCTCACTTTGATCTTCTCTGGCTTAAAATCTCTCTACCTCATTGTGTAAAATTCATCTGTTGTCTCTACCATTCTCCCAACTCCACTAATCACTTGGAGCTTTTTGACTTCCTCTCTTTGCAACTTGACTTTCTCCAGTCCAACTTTCCTAACAGTGAGGTAATTTTCCTTGGTGATTTTAACGTTCACAACTCCAGCTGGCTTCCATTTTCTAGTCACACCGACCCAGCTGGTCGAGATGCTGAGGCTTTTGCAATTACTAATGACCTAGCACAGATTGTTCATTTACCTACAAGAATACCGGACAATCCTAATCATACAGCCAATACGCGTGATCTTTTTCTCACAAACAACCCTTCTAAGTACAAGGTTGAAGTGAGAGGTCCTTTAGGCACTTCAGATCACAACTTGGTGATTGTCTCTTCTCCAATGGAACCTTTAGCTCATGGCTATTCCCAACCGCGTATTGTTTGGCATTACAAGAATGCAAAATGGGATGACCGGCGAGACTTCTTTTCTCCTTTTCCTTGGTCTGATTACTGTTTCAAAACTTCTGATGTCAACGTTTGCTCAGATCGTGTCAGTGAAATTATTCTTGCAGGAATGGAATCCTTTATCCCACACTCCACTTTAAAATCTCGTCCTTTATCTAAACCTTGGTTTTCCAATAAATGTGCTAAGGCTGTCCAAGAGAAGAACGTTGCATATCGTAATTGGCTTGTTTCTAATTCTTCAGTTTCATTTTCTGCCTACACCAAAGCTCGCAACAATTGTAAAGCAGTTATTAATCAGTCCAGACTAGAGTTTGAACAGGCTAAGAGTAGAAAACTTGCTTCTTGCCCTAATGGTAGCCGAGCATTCTGGTCTCTTGCCAAAGCTATTGGCCGCAACTTTTGCCCATCTCTGCTCCCACCTCTGTCCAAACCAGATGGTTCTGTTGTCACTTCAGCCAAGGATAAAGCTGACCTGCTAGCATCCCATTTTTCTTCGAGCTCATGTATTAATGATCTTGGTAAAACACCTCCCACCATTCCTAACACACTCCATTCAATGCCTCCTGTGGTCTTCCGTCAAAAGGATATCAGAAGGATTTTGATGAATCTTGATGCTAAGAAAGCTCCAGGTCCTGATGGTATTTCTCCACTTGTTCTCAAAACCTGTGCTCCTGAACTTACTCCTATTCTTTGCCGCCTTTTTTCACTCTCTTATTCCAAAGGTGTTTTTCCTTCTGCTTGGAAATTTGCTCATATCCAGCCAGTTCCTAAAAAGGGTGACAGATCCCTCCCATCCAATTATCGTCCCATTGCAATTACTTCTACTCTTTCTAAAATAATGGAGAAATCAATTAACCGCCAACTCTTAAACTACCTAGAAACCTTCCGTCTGATCAACGATCGCCAGTATGGATTCCGTCAGTGTCGATCCACTGGTGATATTCTGGCTTATGTTACCCATTTATGGACTAATTCAATGGAAAGGTTCGGTGAAACACAAGTAGTTGCTCTTGACATCTCAAAGGCTTTTGATCGTGTTTGGCATAAAGGTCTTCTAAACAAGCTTCCATCTTATGGTTTGCCAACTGTTTTTAGTAATTGGTTATCCAGTTTTCTCTCTGATCGCTCACTGAGGGTGATGGTAGATGGCTCTCTGTCTTCTAACTTCTCCACTAATGCCGGTGTCCCCCAAGGTTCAGTTCTTTCCCCCCCACTCTTTTCCTCTTGTATATCAATGACCTTCTTCCACTGACTGGAAATCCTATCCATAGTTTTGCCAATGATAGCACATTGCATTCAACTTTCCATTTTGAGAAACCTTGTCCAGCTCAATCAGTTTCAAGTTCTCGAAAATCAGCTGCCAGTTCCTTAAATGCCGATCTTCAGATAATTCTCCAGTGGGGCAAAGACAACTTAGTTGATTTCAACCCTTCTAAAACTCAATCTTGTCTTATATCTCGCAAAAAGGATTCTTCTGCTCCTATGCTTATCTTTAGTGACACTCCGATTTCTAGGCAAAATGATATATCTCTTTTGGGGATTACCCTGACTTCTAATCTCTCTTGGCACAAGCATATTACAAATATTGCTTCCTCTGCATCTAAAAAACTTGGTTTTCCCTTTCGCTCTCGACGTTACTTTTCTCCCAAACAGCTGCTCGCTCTGTATAAATCGCAAAACCGCCCTGCCCTGGAATATTGTTCCCACATCTGGGGTGGTGCCCCCAAAACTTCTCTCAGGTTTCTTGATTCCATTCAGAAGAGGGCAGTTAGGTTAATTAATGATTCATCTCTAACAGAGTCTCTCCACTCGCTTTCTCATAGACGCACTGTTTCTGCTGCATGCCTCTTCTACAGATACTTCCATGGGCACTGTTCTTCTGAATTGGCTTCTATAATTCCCACTCTCTCTTTCAAAACAGTCCGAACACGTGCCGCCACCAGCCAACATCCATTTACTGTCCAACTTCAAACCCACAGAACCAACTTTTCATCTTCCTCATTTATTCATTCAACTGCCGTTTTCTGGAACAACCTTCCTTCATACATATTTCCTGAAAATTACCATCTACAGAAGTTCAAGTCCAATATCAACAAATATCTTCTTTCGTCTTCTCAACCTCCAACCCAAGCACGGTACTAAGTACTATAGGTTATAATACCTCTCGTGTTTGGGGTTCTCATAAAAAAAAAAAAAAAAAAAAAAACTCAACCATCCCTTTATCCATAGTAGCAATTTGCCTCCAATACCACACTGCTCCAATATGTGCAGCAATCTTCCATTTGCAACAGTATGAAAAGCCTTTCTAAGATCCAAATATATATATGATATCCAGGGCCGGATTTACGTATAAGCAAAATAAGCAGTAGCTTATGGACCCCCACCCATCCAGGGGGCCCCAGAAAAGATAAAGAGATAATAATAAGTGTATTTTTTTTAGATTTTTTGAGATTAAACTTTCCGGGGGAGCCCCCAAAAAATTTGTGCTTAGGGGCCCTGCAATACCTAAATTCGGCCCTGATGATATCAAATTTATTCCCTGCATCCAGTTCCTTTGTGACCACATCATAGTATCCAATCAAATTGGTCAGATAAGATTTCCCTTAACAAAACAATGCTGTGTCTGAGCTATAACTAAAGTTTTGTCTAGATGATCCTGCAGTGCTTCTTTAACCAGTGCCTCCATTAATTTCCCTCAAACAGAAGTTAAACTAACAGGTCTATAATTACTTGTGTTCCCTTTGATCCTCCTTTGTGAATTGGGGTCACATTTGCACATCTACAGTCCATGGGTACCTTACCTTAGTCCAAGGAAGCTCTCATACTTATAGTTAAGGGTTTTGCTTACTTCCTTTGCTGCCTCCTTTAATATAACTGGATAGATCCCACCCACCCCATGTGCCTTTTTTATGTTTATCTTCAACAATTTCTCCTCCACTTTCCTCTCAGTTATTACAAAATCAAATCATCTAGCTCACTGCCAGAGTTTAATTAACCTCTGGCATTCCTCTCCCTGAATAACTCCTCATGTGTGAATGTAGATGCAAAATACTCATTTAGTTTGTTAGCCACCTGAGCAGGATCATCAACAGTTGAACCATCAATATCAAGTGGACCAATCTGATTCATCCCTTTCCTTCTAGAGTTTACATAGGTTAAGAACTCTTTGCTGTGTTTCTTTGCATCCTTTACCAAATATTTCTCATAATCTGCATTTGCCCTCCTAATCTCCCTTGTGACTCGGTTACCGACCAGCTTATATCTATTATAGGCTTCCATGTCAGCCATTAATTTATATGTATCCCATGCATTTTTCTTCTCTGCCACATGTCCCATTAGTTCATCTGACATTCATTTAGGCCTAAACCTTGAATAATATTTCTTAGTTGGTATGTAATGCCTAGTAGCTTCCAAGATTAATTCTTTGAATGCTTCCCATTTTGAATTTGCTGTTGGTAACATCATCAGTTGGTCCCGCCGTATAGAATTTAAATACTGTCTCAGACCACCATAGTTGCCTTTACAAAAGCAAAAACCCTTCCCTTTACCCCTGATGGTAGTTACCTCTTTGAGTAAATCCCACTTCGGCACACTGTGATCACTGCCACCTAGTGGTTCCTTTATCTGCAGATTCTTAATGCATGAAGAATCACTCCTGATAATCAGATCAAGAGTATTACTCTCTCTAGTTGCCTCCCGAATATGGTAATGTAGAAAAAAATCATCCAATAAAACCACAAAAGCTTTGCTAGTGTGTATGTGACCAACCCACAAGTTCCAGTCAATATCCGGTAAATTAAAATCCCCATTATAAGACTCTCTCTCTCTCTGATTTACTGGCTCACTCTATTTCCCTGTACAGTTTTTTATTGTACTCATCAGAGTCATTAGGCCTATAACACACTCCTACTCTCAATTTTGATCTCCCAGTGCTTGTCACACCAAACTGACTTGACACTGCACTGTCCAGCAATGTTGACTGGCTGCACTTCCTAGGATTTTATGTGTTTTTTACTAATAGCATAATCCCCTCTTCCCTTCCTATCCTGTCTATCCTTTCTGTACACATTGTACTCCCCAAGTGAAGGCAGATTGCAATAAGTCTCTGGCAGAGAAAAACAGCAAAGAATTCTTTATGTGTAAACACTAAAAGAAAGGAAATGAATTGATCCACTAAATATGATCATGTTGCTGACAAACTGCATAGATATTTTACATTTACATTCACACATTAACTACTGTTGAAAGCGATCTTAAACAGACCTAGCAAACTGATAACTTAACTTTGGGCAACATTATTCTCACTAATGCAGAAAGTTTCTTTTCGTGGTCCTCATTTCTGGCTTGAGTAAAATAATTTGCTTATTTATTTTAAATGTTTAGCCAACATGAAGCTGTAGATGTTTTGCAACTTCACTTTCATCAGTTTCAACAGGAGAACCTGCACTGTTATTGAAGAAGTAAAAATTGGTGTACAGTAGGCCTTGGAGAAGTGCAGAAGTTTGAAATATAACAAATTATCCCAAATCATGCTTGGTATTTTAACAGTTTCTCATAGCAGTGTTGAATAAGAGGATATTCAGCCAGGTAAGAAAAATAAAAATTGAGTTCAGATCTTCTCTTTCTGGTGAAGCTGTGGAAGTGCTCATGACACCCAAGTCCTTTGTTATAAACAAAGTTTTACTCAACATTTCTGAAGAGGGCAAAGTCTGCAACGGTGTCTTGCTTGAAGCAGTCTTTAATTAATTAATCTCTAACAGATAATCCAAACAGTAATTCACAGACAGAAAAATCCTAGGTAAGCTAAAGTTTAAAAGGATATTGTACTGATAAGCAGTTCTTTGGCTGTACTTTAATATATTTTATATAATAGAATATTGCTTAGAATTGCTATATGTATTCTGCATAGCACTTTAATGGCTGTATTTTAATATAAAATGTGTATTTTGCCAGTGAAATTTATTTTTTAGTGCAGTGTGGATTTGAAAACAACTTCTGCTTTTTCTGAAAAATCTCCTGCATTCCTAATGTTTCTTTTGAAAAAGATAATCTGTTCCTTGATTATTTAAAACTTTAATTTTAACAATGGACATAAAGATAACAATAGAAACACCCTTTTCAGAATTAATATACTGGATTATGTAGACTTTATTCTCTAGTTGCCTAGATCACTGTTTCTCAACCTTTGGGTTTCAAAGTTTTTCATAAAACACACTGTTTTATCAAAATATATAAAAATGTATAGTAATGGATAAGAACTTTTTTTTAATGTTGGATCTTTAAATATAACTAATAAAAGAAGATGGGTTCCAGTGTTTTTTCCCCCACTCCAGTTTATTAGCATTAGCATTAGTAGAGGCATTTCATGCAAGAAAGCAAGCTTATGCAGCATCAGCCAAAAAAAAAAAAAAAAAAAAACCCACTTCCACTTCACCCCTCTGTTCGTTAAAAATACCTGTCCAGCTGAGCCTTAAACTTATTTAGGCTATCAACCTCCACCACAAGGGATGGAAGTCTGTTCCACCAACTAACCACCCGCTGGCTAAAGGCAAATTTCCGCACGTCTATCTTTCCTCAATTTGAATTTATGCCCTCTCAGGTGATTTTTCTGAGCTAGAGGAAGAATCCCATCAGCATTGAGCATGCTTAAACCATTCAAGGCTTTATACACCTCTATCAGATCACCTCGCTGGTGCCTAGTCTCCAGACACTGTAATTTGCAAAACTTAAGCCTTTCTTCGTAAGAGCACCCCTTTGTTCCATTCACTAATCTTGTTGCCCTTCTCTGTACTCGTTCCAGCAGCTCTACATTCTTCTTGAAATGAGGCCTCCAGACCTGTATACAGTACTCTAGGTGTGGCCTGACCATCGCCTTATACAATGGAATAATCACCTCCTTATCCCTGCTGGAAAAATTCCTGTATATCATTGACAATACTCCATGAGCTACTCTTGCAGCCCGTCTGCACTGCTCAGAGAACTTCATATCTGCCTGCACAACCACCCACAAGTTCCTTTCATTCTCTACCACTGTCAGTGTAGTACCACAGAGTTGATACGTTGCTCTGGGGTTGCTGTTTCCCATGTGTAGTACTTTACATTTGTCAATGTTAAACTTCATTTGCAAACTCTCAGCCCATCTGCTCAACCTTTCCAGATCCTGTTGCAGCAGCATAGTGTCAGTAGTGTCCTTGACAACCCTGCCAACCTTTGTATCGTCTGCAAACTTGGACATTAAGCCCGATATACCATCATCAATATCATTTATAAATACAGAAAACAATAATGGACCCAAAACTGAGCCCTGAGGGACTCCACTAATAACATCAGTCCACGATGAGCAGTGTCCATTGATTACCACTCTCTGTCTTCTCCCCCTCAACCACCCCTTTATCCATAGCAGCAATTTGCCTCCAATGTCACACTGCTCCAATTTGTGTAGCAGTCTTCCATGTGCAACAGTATCAAAAGCCTTTCTAAGATCCAAGTGTATAATATCAAAGTTATTCCCTGCATCCAGTTCTTTTGTGACTGCATCATAGTATCCAATCAAGTTGGTCAGGCAAGACTTCCCCTTAACAAAACCATGCTGTGTCTGAGCTATAACTGAAGTCTTGTCTAAATGATCCTGCAGTGCTTCTTTAACCAGTGCCTCCATTAATTTTCCTGGAACAGAAGTTAAGCTCACAGGTCTATAATTACTTGTGTCAGCCTTTGATCCTCCTTTGTGAATTGGGGTCGCATTTGCACATTTCCAGTCTATGGGTACCTCCCCTGAGTCCAAGGAAGCTCTCATAATTATGGCTAAGGGTTTGCTTACTTCCTTTGCTGCCTCCTTTAATATAACTGGATAGATCCCATCCACCCCAGGTGCCTTTCTTGTGTTTATCTTCAACAGTTTCTCCTCCACTTTACTCCCAGTTATTTCAAGATTCTGTAGCGTACTGTTAGAGTTGAATACACCTCTGGCATTCCCCTCGCTGAATAACTCCTCATGTGTGAATGTCGATGCAAAATATTCATTTAGTTTGTTAGCTACCTGAGCAGGAACATCAACAGTTGACCCATCAATATCAAGTGGACCAATCTGATTCATCCCCTTCCTTCTAGAGTTTACATAAGTAAAGAACTCTTTGCTGTTTTTCTTTGCATCCCTTGCCAAGGATTTCTCGTAATCTGCCTTCGCCTGCCTAACCTCCTTTGTAACTTGGTTGCATATCAACTTGTATCTATCATAGGCTTCTGTGTCATGTGTTAATTTGTATGTATCCCATGCATTTTTCTTCTCTGCCATATGCCTCATTAGTTCATCTGACATCCATTTTGGCCTAAACCTTGAACAATATTTCTTAGTTGGTATGCAAAGCCTAGTAGCTTCCAAGATAAGTTCTTTGAATGCTTCCCATTTTGAATTTGCTGTTGGTAACATCATCAGTTGGTCCCACTGTATAGAATTTAAATACTGTATCAGTCCATCGTAGTCGCCTTTACGGAAGCAATAACCCTTCCCTTTACCCCTAATGGTAGTTACCTCTTTGAGTAAATCCCACTTCAGCACACTGTGATCACTGCCACCTAGTGGTTCATTTATCTGCAGATTCTTAATGCATGAAGAATCACTGCTGATAATCAAATCAAGAGTATTACTCCCTCTAGTTGCCTCCCGAACATGCTGATGTAGAAAACAATCATCCAATAAATCCACAAAAGCCCTGCTAGTGTGTGAGTAACCAGCCCCCAAATTCCAGTCAATATCTGGGAAATTAAAATCTCCCATTATAAGACACTCTGATTTACTGGCCCACTCTATTTCCCTGTACAGTTTCTTATTATACTCATCAGAGTCATTAGGCCTATAGCACACTCCTACTCGCAATTTTGATCTCCCAATGTTTATGTCACACCAAACTGACTCCACACTGCACTGTCCAGCGATGTCGACTGGCTTCACTTCCTTGGTTTTTATGTGTTTCTTAACTAATAGCATAACCCCTCCCCCCTTCCTATCCTGTCTATCCTTTCTGTAGACGTTGTACTTCCCAAATTGCAGTTCTGCATCCGTTATATCTGTGTGACACCACGTCTCTGATATCCCAACAATATCTGCCTTCGATGTTTTGAGCAATACCTCAAATTCATCAAATTTATTTACTAAACTCCTAGCATTGGTGTACACGCAAGTATACCTGCACCTGTTTCTATTCTTAGCTACCCTAACACAACCCATGTGTTTACTTGTACCGCAATGGCTCCCAGCAGTCTCTGAAATACCATGCATCTTGTTTTTCAGGCTTCTGCTCATTCTAATAGAAGCAGTGCAAGAATCTCTTTCACCTCTGCCAGTGGCTACTGTCAATATATTGGTCTTTGTCTCCCCCCAAGCTAGCAGTTTTCCGACCCACCTAACACTGCCTCGATAGCATCAGCAAATATTCTTGCACCCTTTCTATTTAAGTGTATCCCATCCCTGTAGAAGCAATCTCTCCTGTTAACAAGTACAGTCCAGGCTGAAAAAAATTCTACCCCTTGAGCCTTGCACAATCTTTCCAGGGCCAAATTGATCGACAAGGCTCTCATCATATACTCCCTCCTATTGTGTCTGGGCAGAATTGCAGACACTTTCAAATTCAACCCTAATTCTCGGCTTTTGTTTAATAGTTATGTAGATAGTAGTAGAAAAGGTTTAGAAATGTTGACCTAGATTATCCCATTTGATAGTATTAAGACAAGCACCAGCAACAAACTGAGAATGATTGTGAAGAGGATTGCTTTGGAAGAAGCAATCAACACCAGATTATAATGTGATCCATTTCAGACAGAGAAAGCGCTGATATTTTTACTATATTTAAAAGTTTTGGTGTTGTGGAAAAGGATGAATGTTGGATGATTTCGTTGACATCTGATATTTAGCTTCTTTTTTTTTTTTTGTCACCATATCATATTATCTCAGTAACTTACCAGTTGGATCAGTACAATTGGTTCATTTTTAAATACAAAATTCTGATTGGGAATTCTCATTTTTTTATTAAATATAAAAATTAATTTAATTCTCTTGTATTTCTCTCTCTCTCTCTCTCTCTCTCTCTCTATATATATATATATATATATTATTTAATGTAGCATAATTTTGATTTTCATTTGGTACCTGTTTTAATTTTAGGAAGAAAATCCTGGTGTTTTCTCTATTGTAGAGCTTAGAATTCACAGTAACCATGGTAATATGGACTACACTTGTTTGTACAGGTTTCGAGTGCATGGCGAGCGCGATTGATAACTCTGATAATGAAATAATCAAAGCAACTGTGATAATTTATAGAGATGATATGGTCATGGTATGTCAATACTAAGAAGTCTCCTACCTCAAGTGCCATTGTTTTATTCAGCTCGATATCCATGAACTGAAAGAGCTGTTTTATGTGAATTATTATGCAAGGGAAGTTAAAATGAATTGCAAAAATTTAAAATAAGTTGATATTTTGACTACATGTTTTATCATTAACCATTGGGGGGGGGGGGGGGGTAGAGTCGAAAATTGATAGTTTGGCTTAAAAAAAATTTGTAAAAAGAACAAAATGAAAGCAGCATGAACTTATATCCTGAAAAATTTTTCCCAGAGATACATTGAAGTTTATTGACCATTTTACTTCAATTAGCGAGAAATGTGTACACTGAGGTATGTATGTTTATTTATGAAATATTTTAAGTTCCTCTGAGTTACAGAACTATCTTCAGAGCACAAGGATTATTTTTACTGAATTACCTAAATTTAAATATTTAATTGAAAATTTCATTTGTATAATATTTCAAATATTTCAGATGCCATTACTGTACAGTATATTGAATGTTTTATTTATTTTTATATAATATATGGTTTTTCATTGTAAGTATTCATGTTTTAAAATCAAAATAGAAAATATGGATTTACATTAGAAAACTGTTATGACTTGTTATTTCCGAGTTTTGTCCCAGAAACTAGAATATAGTCATCATTGTCAGAGTAACAAAGTGTTTAGAGTATAATATATTTTTTAATGTACTGTGCTTTCTGTGACTTTTATACTTTACTTGCCTTTCACTTCTTCATTTTAGACCTCTTGGTCAAAATATATCAAAACTTCTTAATGTGTATTCATTTATTCAGTATACAGTAGTTACAGAATTTTTGAGAATTATTTGTTCTGTACAGGACACTGTTCTCTGATGAATTTTATTAGACAGCAGCAAATAAATATCTCTTGATAGTCCATTGCATAACTATCTTAAGCTAAACAGTTTTTTGGGTATATGTATTATTACATAAAGTATAAAATTCAGAACCTCTGTAGAAATCATAATTGTATTTGGGTAAGATAAAATATAAAGAAAAATGGATATTGTATTCTGAGTTTTATCTAGCAATGTGGGCATGTATTCATTGAATTCAGTGTATGCACTGCTTGCCCCTGAGCAGATAATGAAATTAATATTCTTTATGACAGGGCAATGTACTTCTTCATTAATGGAGAGCTGATTGTTTCTCATTATAGTTTACTGCTTGTTGGATGTAATTTATAAACAGCCCGAAGAATGCTATTATTTTCTGGATGTTAGTACTAGTCAAATAAACTGCTGTCTAGTTGTGTGGAATGTATAGTCAGAGCATGCATTGGATTTCTCTGTATGCTCTCTTTCTCTCTGATATTCGGCATGTATCAGTGCTTAGCAGTCCGCAGAATAGAATGGATTTATTTATTTTGATTCAGTTATTGTCATGGATTTCTATCAAAACTCCTGACTCCTGCATGTTGTTTCAAAAATTTTATTTTTATTATTACTATAATTACATTAACTAGCACAAGTGAAATTGAATGATCGTGCCATTCAAGTTTGTCACACTATAATGTACAGTTTAACATTTATAACAAATGTGAATGCCATTGAGACTGAAACAAAACATTTATTTTCTAATACAAAATTACATTTAGCTTTTACATTTAGTTGCACAAGGATATTTCACAAATATTGTCTGATTTTTCCACTAATTAACCTCATCCTGATAATTCATTATTTTTGAGAGATATTTTCTAAATCCATGGAGCATTCCTTACACTAGACAGCTGATTTTTACATGCAAGTTCTTTTAAGAACCATTAATGTACAAGTAACAACAGTTATTAGATTACATTCATCTTGACTTAGGTTCAATACCATTCAGCTTCTTCATAATTCATATCAGTAATGTTGTTATTTTGATTTCCATTGTTCTTTAATTATATATTCCACTACTTTCTTTAGATTTCACAGCAGTGCAGTGCATTTCATTGGAGGCTAGAGGTTGCTGTTTCTGTAGGTCATGATATTGAATTTGTGGGGAATATTTGGAGGCCTTCCACTAAATTAATTATATTTGTTTCCATTTAAAAAAATGTTTAGCAAATTGTATTTAAGTTGATCTTGATATTGCATTATTGAAAGTATAAGCTGAACAGATTTATTGACTTGCTCTTCTGTTGATCTTCTTTGATAGTGAAAAAATTTAACTTGCAATTCTTTGCTGTTATCCAGATGTGACACAATTCACATTGATTGATGAAACAGTCATTGTGAGTATGTTAATGAATTTTGAAGACAGCTTCTTCTAAATGTGAGTTAACTGCAGATCTTTGAGAATTAAAAATATGCCATTATAAATTTGAACTGATTTGGATGGGGTCAGAAGTCTGTTACATTCACCTGTCGGTGGGAGCTAAATCCTGACTAAACAAATGGTTTTATCCACTAACTTTTTAATACCCTTGTTTTTTCTTACCTGACATACGAGTGCAAAACAATCATCACAAATAAAATTCTTGTATATGTTCCTTAAGCGTGGTATTTTGTCTGACATATCCATTTCAGTTTTGATATAATAAAAATTTCAAAAAAAATAATAGAAAGTCATACATTGAATTTACTGTCCCCTGCTGACTAATTATTAACATTCTTTAGTCCAAAATATTCTACTTTTAGTGACTATACACCAACTCTTGATTTATTCTAAATATAGCTATCATTTTGTGACTATGCAACTGTGATTACTTGCAAATTTCATCGGGGCATAATTTAGCAACTCAACAGTGGACATGTGTGTGAATCACGAATTGTATTTTGATTGCTTTTTAGAAATATATAAAAATGCTAGGTCATATGTAAAAGAAAACATGTTTGAATACTTTGCCTTGTATTTTTTAGTATTATGACATAAATGTCTAATTTCATATGTTAACATATATAGAGTTCTAATTTATACTTTTTGAAGAAGAAATGAGAGAGAGACACAGTGGAAATACTGTTTGCTATTTGTATTATGTTCGTTACAAAATATGTAAAATAAAATCAATGCTTCTTCTTTCTGAAGACATACTAGACAGTGTCTATTTTCTTGAACAATGTTCACTTTTGTTTTAGTCAAGTTCTTGTATACTGCATTAGTGGAGTTTTGTAATATTTTGCCAAGGTTACAATACAGATATTTATATCTTTAGTATGCTTATGATATCTGATTAACTATACAGAACCTAAAATAATTAGTGATTTATTTTTTTATGTATATATCTCCTATATTATGTTTGATTTGTTTGTCTAATAATAGTAGGCTGTTTAAACATTGTCTTCCAGTATTCAACACTAGTCTTTCAAAAAAAAAAAAAAAAAAAGTTTTAAATTTGAATACATGGAAAGTTACTTTTATACACTTTTGTGATCATCACTATAAACCTAACTTTCTTTTAATTTTTTGTGGGGCATTAAATATACTACAGCATGTTTAGTTAAAAGGATGTACTGCCTGGTGTGGAACTACATATTAGCGAAGTGCAAGTGCAAAAAATATTGAAATTGTCAGGCTGAAATTCCCAGATATTCAAAGTTTACTTGATATTTAGATATCAAGTAAAACTTTGAATGTCTGGGAATACTTATTAAAACTTATTAAGCACAAGTGTAATTATTTTGTTTTAGTCAATCTTAGTGTAAAATTGCTAATGTTCCATATTATTCTCTTTGTCACTTGTCTATTGCCTAATGCATCTGACATTAATTTGATGTTAATTTAGTGAATTGGTCACTGCTTATAGTAAGAATTTTCATTGGAATTTTCTGTAAAAACAGGTACCTATATACACTGTACATTATGATTGGCATTAGATTTACTAAAATACTGTATATATAGAAAGTATTAATTTAGATTGCAGTGTTGTAAAATTTTTATATTTTCCAAAATTAAATTGGGTATTTGCATTTTGTTAACTTTGTCATTGTATCTGCTTTTTGAAAAGTAGACTAACATTTTATCCATTTACTCCATATATTCCTGAGGTTACAATTACAATTTTTTTCACAGAAATAGTACATAGTGTAAATATCCTTTTCATCTCCTCCCTCATAAAAATGAAATGTGATAAATGTGAATAAAGAAAAAAATCACTAATGCGATTTCCTCATCTCGTGTGTGTGTGTGTGTGTGTGTGTGTGTGTGTGTGTGTGTGTGTGTGTGCGCGCGCAATTTTGTAAAATTATGCATGTTAAGAAGTGTTACTTTTTGTGTTACAAAATTATGTACTTTTTAATGTGCAGTGTGATACAATAAAATTGTAGTACAGTCAGTTCTGCTATAACATGCATTTTCACATTGGCTCATGCACAATTTTGTCTGTGAGTAACACTAGGTGAACACAAAACCTGGCACCAAGCTGAACGTAGCGACCTGCACAGGAATACATACAAGTTTATGAAGCTTAAAAAAATGTCAAACGTCAAATGTGAGAGCTATATTTCCAATTTACTGTAGTTGTATTGGCTGGAGACTGTTGTCATTTGCTGTATTCTCAAAATAACATGTGATATTGTAGGCCGACTCATGTTTTCAGGAGCTCACATTTTTCTGTTTGAACAGAAATTTCGTGAAAGGTGATAGTGTAAGCAGAGGAGCACATTTCTGGAGGTCGCTACCATAAAACAATAAAAATAATTTGCAGATCTCGGTTTATTGGGCTTTTCAGTTAGTGCAATCTAATTATAAATGGGTAGTAAACTGATCTTACTGCATTTGCAGTAATACCCATACTGGAATTCTGTGGGGTTTTTACATTATTATGGTGAAATATGTTTCCACTTCCATGAGATCTTCAATCATATAAAAAACAAATTTTCAGAATCTTCTCTTCATTCCTGTTTTTTAAGCTTTGTAAACTTGTCTCACTCATGCGTCCCGTGTTTGTCATTATTCATTGCTCATGTTTTTTACTGTTTTAAATTTTACGGTCAAAAAAAAAAAAAAAATGCCAGTAAACAGAAATATCAATCAGACTTCATATCTTGTCAAGGTAAAGTGCTATATTTACTGTAATATTTATTTATTAGAAATTTAAGAAGTTTAAACCTGTGTTAGCAATTTTATTGGATTACTAACTTTTTTGTGTGTGCTCTGCCCCTATCCCTATTTTTCCCATAATCCCTGTTGTTTTTAATGCGCAAAATACCATAACGTGGAGATTTTTAGGAACACGCACTGCATTATAGCAGAACTGCTATAATGCAGTTTGATGGAATAGGTGCAGGCTATGTCTGCCAGGGGCAAAAGTTGATGAAGTTGTAGAGCAGATATCATCTTTTAAGGGCACAAAAGGTGATATCGTTATACACGTTGGCACTAATGACAAGTGTAGAAGAGCTGCAGATTTACTAAGCAAGTACAGGTCAAAAGTTAGGGTTAAATTTAAAAGTCTCCACTCTTGCCCAGATACGATCAGAAGGAGTATATGATGATAGCCTTTTCAATCAATTCGGCCCTGGAGAGATTGTGCAAGGCTCATGGGGTAGAATTTTTCTCAGCATGCTCTGTGCTTGTTAACAGGAGAGATTGCTTATACAGGGATGGGATACACTTAAATAAAAAGGATGCAAGAATATTTGCTGATGCTATCAAGCCAATGTTACGTTGGTCAATAAACTGCCGGCTTGGGGAGAGATTCACAGACTAATAGGGTAACAGTAGCCGCAGGCAGAGGTGGAAATGATTCTTGCACTGCTTCTATTGGAATGAGCAGCAGCAGAGAAAGCCAGTGGTTGGGGATTTCAGGAACTGCTGGAGGTCATGAAACAAGTAAATGCATGGGCTGTGTTAGAGTAACTAAGAGTAAGAACAGGTGCATGTATACTTGCATGTACACCAATGCTAGGTGTATAGTAAACAAATTTGATGAATTTGAAGTGCTGGTTAAGACATCGAAGGCAGATATTGTTGGGATATCAGAGACATGGTGCCACTCAGATATAAGGGATGCAGAATTGGAATGTGGTGAGTACAGTGTATACAGAAAGGATAGGAGGAGGGGTTATGCTATTAGTTAAGAAACACATAAAATCCAAGGACGTGCAGCCAGTCGACATCGCTCGACAGTGCAGTGTCGAGTCAGTTTGGTGTGACCAGCACTGGGAGATCAAAATTGAGAGTAGGAGTGTGTTATAGGCCTAATGAATCTGATGAGTACAATAAAAAACTGTACAGGGAAATAGAGTGAGCCAGTAAATCAGAGAGTCTTATAATGGGGATTTTAATTTACCGGATATTGACTGGAACTTGTGGGTTGGTCACATACACACTAGCAAAGCTTTTGTGGATTTATTGGATGATTGTTTTCTACAGCAGCAGCATGTTAGAGAGGCAACAAGAGGGAGTAACACTGTTGATCTGATTATCAGCAGTGATTAGTCATGCATTAAAAATTTACAGATAAAGGAATCGCTAGGTGGCAGTGATCACAGTGTACTGATGTGGGATTTACTTAAAGATGTAACTACCATCAGGGGTAAAGGGAAGGGTTTTTGCTTTTGTAAAGGTGACTACAGTGGTCTCAGAGATTTTTTAGGTTCTATACAGTGGGACCAAATGATGATATTACCAACAGCATATTCTAAATGGGAAGCATTCAAGGAAGTAATCTTGGAAGCTACTAGGCTTTTTGTTCCAACTAAGAAATACTGTTCTAGGTTCAGACCTCATTAGTTCATTTGACATCTATTTAACATCTATTTGATGTTAAATAGATGTCAAATGAACTAATGAGACTCATGGCAGAGAAGAAAAATGCATGGGATGCACATAAATTGTCAGTTGATACAGAAGGCTATGGTAGATACGAATTGGTCTGTAATCAAGTCACAAAGGTTAGGCAAGCGAAGCCAGATTATGAAAAATCTTTGGCAAAGGATGCAAAGAAAAACAGCAAGGTCTTCTTTACTTATATAAACTCTAAAGGGAAGGGGATGGATGGTTTGACTGTAGATAATCATTCTCAGGTAGCTGCCGTACTAATCATTATTCTTCTCTTTCTTGGTGATTCCCTTCTATTTCTGACTCTTCTCTCTCTCTCTCTCTCAAACACACACACACACAGGGTAATTCAGAAGCTTTTTTTGGCTGGTGCAGCATAAGCCTCAGGCTTCCTTGCACTATATGGCTAAGGTCTCCATAGCCTAGTGGTCAGGTGCATGGGTACCTAAGTACATGTGCCTTGAGTGACAGGGGTTCAAGCCCATGACTACTGAATACGGTGCTGTTTCTTGTATTCAATCTATCATGTGAACTCCTCTGACCGTTTGGTCGTCCCGGAGTATAAACAGAAATCTTGCTCTTATTACAAACCTGAGAGGGCATAGATTCAAACTGAGGAAACACAATTGTAGGACATATATAGATGTGCAGAAGTTTGCCTTTAGCCAGCGAGTAGTTGATCGCTGGAACAAACTTCCATCTGTTGTTGTGGAAGTTTATAGCTTAAATAAATTCAAGGTAGAATTGGACAAACATTTTGTGTGAATGGATCAGTGAAAGGGAAGGGATTTTTTTTTGGCTGTTGCTGTATAATCTTGCTTTCTTGCATCATGTGCCTCTACTATTGCTAATGCTAACTGACTGTACAGCAAAAATGTGAAATAAAGTGTCCCCCCCCCCCAAAAAACACTAATTTTTAATATTTTTAGTCTTTGATTAATTATAAATAAAACCATCATTTGTGACCTTTGTACAGCTGTAAACTACTTTGGCAACAATCTTAAATGAAACAGAATTTCATTGAGGTATGATTAGCATCTTTATAGGGGACTTATCATACAGTGGCTTATGTTTCACATATTGATTTCTAAGCCATATATAAAACAAAAGAATTTGATGTTACATAGCCAGAGTGACTGATGTCACTAAATACGTTTCATAGAGAGAGAGCTTATTTGAGTTCCTGAGTTGTGTGGTAACATCTTGTTGCCACTTTCTCTGTTCAATCCCCATACAATATTATTATTTGACGACGTATGGTATGGGTATCAGAGTGGTCAGTTAAAAGTAGGCAAGTAAAATTTGACTATTCATGATGCATTCAGTAGTAAAAGTAGGGGGAGGGGGCTGTTGTATGAAATAATAAAATTTTTGGATATGACACATAGCAAAAATATACTCAGCTCCTTAACATAATGTATCCTTGACAAGCCCCTTATATATAAACTACTCAGGCTCCCTTCTATCACTAGCTGGTAGTGGTGAACTAACTAGTGGACAGTGTGAAAACCATTATAAAGCTGTACCCTAAAAACGTAAGGAATACTGGATCTCACCATGATGCTCATCATAACCTGAAAAGACATCACTCATACTAAATGATGAAGAGACGGGAATTGCCACAGATTTTCTAAGAAGACAACCACTTCAGCGTCCAATATGCAAAGTGGTGGTATTGTACCAGATAATGAGTCATCTACCACCTAATATTGCTTGGTGATACAGAGGGGCAGCATTCCTTTGTGTGATGTGGATGCCACTCCTCAACCTAGTGTATGGTCACCTGTAGTATACTAGGTGCAATGTTTCAGAACTTGTATTTGAAGATGTACCCAGGATTACTACAGTCTCACCATTGTGAGGGTGCAAGCATAGGATTTGCTTGTCACAGAACAACTACTGAAAGATTAAACTTGTATATCAAGCATGAACTGCAGCTATGGACATCTGCCTGCAAATAAAACAGGCAAGACTATTCTTGCCTGTTTTATTTGCAGACAGATGTCCATAGTGATTCTGACTGGGCTTCATACTGGCCATTCCTATCTAACACACTTTATTTTACTTAAGGGAGAAAGTTTACCTTGGTACTCTTGCTGTTGAGTTCAACTAACTTTTAAACATATCTCAGTCTGTACAAATAGAGGTCGTGGCAACTGCCTACTTTGTCCGCTTGAACTTTCACACCTGTTGACAGCACAATCAGATAGCTACTAAATGATTCCCATAATCTTTGTGTTTCACCAATTTTGTCCAATTGTTTCACAGAAACCAATCTTTACAATAACAATTGGCCAAAATCAATGCAACATTAATTAACATAAATCAACACAATAACAACTTAAATCTTCTGTTTACACTTAAACCTTTTGTCTTTTGGTCATTTGTGAAGTCAATTCCCAGAAGAAGTTCTTAGCTGAGTCCTCAATATGAAAACTGATCTTGAGAAGGTTTGCAAAGCAGTTAAGTTATTATGGTCTTCAACTAAGATATTTACATTGTTCTCCAATAAGTTTGGAACCACGGACATTAAATCCGTTTTAGGTTGAGAGTAAAATGGACAGTTCAGAAGTACATGAATTCACATTTCATATTCCTCGCATGTGCAGTACAGATCAGGCTCCAGGCCATGCTCAAATAACATCCCGGAGGGACCCATTCCCTATTAGCAGATAAGAAGTTGTCACAGAAGGTCTAAACCACGAAATAACTCCAGGGGTTGTCAAGAATTCCACTTACACAGTATAATTTCTTGTTACAAGCCAAAATTCGCTCTCATCCCATCTTTTTTGCCAGACAACATTAAATTCCTTCCAACATTAAATTCCTTCCAAACTCTTTTCTTCTCCCTTTTAAAGTTGCCTGCTGGGTCAGTCGTAATTCCAAGCATTGTCTTAGACTGTCCTTTTTTTAGGTAGTAAATCAAACCCCAAAAAGCAATATATAAATCTACTGGAATCATACCGCCAAGTATTTGGAGTGCGTTGTTTGAAACAGTCTTTGGAATATTGTCAAAAGAACTTATCTTTGTGTGGAAATAAGTTTCTGTTTCACTTTTACCTTTGATACTTTTTGGTACCAAACACTTGCTGCGTATGATATAATAGGAAAAAATATGGTTTTATAGTAAAGGTTCAAGGTTTTCTTTGATAATCCCCACTCTTTCCTTGAGACTGATAACTGAGGCTGTGAAATAACTGATTTTGTCCCTGAGTTTTGACACATGAGGCATAAAACTGAGTTTATCGTCTAAGGTGATTCCCAAATACTTAGTTTGGGATACATATGGGATTTGGGTATTATTTAGTCGGATTCTGGGCGGTCTTTTGTGGCTAAAATGGTTCTTAAAAGTCATAAAACTGGTTTTCTGGTGAATATTTTCATGACGTCAAGTCATCCAAGATAGGCTGAATTTTCTCTTCAGTTATTCTTGTGTTTCCATCAGCAACGATCATAAAGTCATCTGCATAGGCTATCTTACTAATACCATTACTAATACTAATACCATTGATCCAGCACAGCGTTCCAGAGAAGAGGTCCCAACACTGAACCTTGGGAGCATCCTCTTTAAATCTGAGCCCAGTACAAAAGATGTTTCGCCACCACCTTAATATGTCTGTCGCTAAAGTACGATCGCATAACACTAGATATATGCATCACACTCTGTGAATCTTGAGCTCCCGAGGACTTTCCCACCATAAAGTGTCAAATGCGCCCTGAAAGTCCACAAACACAGCAAGTATGTATTTAGCAGGTGAGTTGGACACAGTTGGTCAAAATATTTATAGTGTCTTCAGTCGACCGTTTTTTCTTGAAGCTGTATTATGCTTCTGAACATAACTGATGATCTAGCATTTTTTGTATTCTTGGGGCTAACATTTGCTCAAACAATTTCACCAGGTTTGCTAAAAGTGAAATGGGTCTGTAGGCCCGCGGATCTGAAATTAATTTCTCAGGCTTGTGCAGTATCTTTAGTAGAGCTATTTTCCATTGATGAGGAAATATTCCTTCTAGTAAACACTTATTCATCAAATTTAAAAGCATGTGTGGAAAAAATTTAACTGTGACTTCTCAATCAGATCAATACCGGGGCATTTCTTATGATAAGCTTTGCTCAGAGCCCAAATCCAGGAGTGAAAAGGGCTCAAAGTCTGATTTTTTTTTTTTTTTTTTTTATGTAAACCCCAATCACGAGAGGTATTAGAACCTATAGTACTTAGTACCGTGCTTGGGTTGGAGGTTGAGAAGACGAAAGAAGATATTTGTTGACATTGGACTTGAACTTCTGTAGACTGTAATTTTCAGGAAATACGTATGAAGGAAGGCTGTTCCAGAAAACACCAGTTGAATGAATAAACGGGGAAGATGAAAAGTTGGTTCTGTGAGTTTGAAGTTGGACAGTAAATGGATGTTGGCTGGTGGCGGCACATGTTCGGACTGTTTTGAAAGAGGGCGAGAATTATAGAAGCCAATTCAGAAGAACAGTGTCCATAGAAGTATCTGTAGAACAGGCATGCAGCAGAAACAATACATCTGTGAGACAGCGAGTGGAGAGACTGTTAGAGATGAATCATTAATTAACCTAACTGCCCCCTACTGAATGGAATCAGAACAGGTTTTGGGGCACCACCCCAGATGTGGGAACAATATTCCATGGTAGGGCAGATTTGCGATTTATACAGAGTGAGCAGCTGTTTGGAAGAAAAGTAACGCCGAGAGCGAAAGACAAAAACACAAGTTTTTTGATGCAGAGGAAGAAATATTTAAAATGTGCTTGTGCCAAGAGAGATTAGAAGTCAGGGTAATCCCCAAAAGAGAGATATTATTTTGCCTAGAAATCGGAGTGTCACTAAAGATAAGCATAGGAGCAGAAGAATCCTTTTTGCGAGATAAAAGACAAGATTGAGTTTTAGAAGGGTTGAAATCAACCCTTGTCTTTGCCCCACTGGAAAATTACCTGAAGATCGGCATTTAAGGAATTGGTAGCAGATTTTTCGAGAAGTTGAAGATGATTAAACAGGACAAGGTTTCTCAAAATGGAAAGTGGAATGCAATGTGCTCTCTTCATCAAACTATTGATAGGATTTCCAGTCAATGGAAGGTCATTAATATACAAGAGGAAAAGAGTGGGGAAAAGAACTGAACCTTGGGGGACACCGGCATTAGTGGAAAAGTTAGAAGACAGAGAGCCATCTACCATCACCCTCAGTGAGCGATCATAGAGAAAACTGGATAACCAAAAACAGTTTGCAAGCCATAAGATGGAAGCTTGTTTAGAAGACCTTTATGCCAAACACGATCGAAAGCCTTTCAGATGTCGAGCAAATACTTGTGTTTCACCGAACCTTTCCATTGAATTAGTCCATAAATGGGTAAATTAGTCCATAAATGCCAGAACATCACCAGTGGATCGATACTGACGGAATCCATACTGGCGATCGTTGATCAGATGGATGGTTTCTAGGTAGTTTAAGAGTTAGCGGTTAATTGATTTCTCCATTACATTAGAAAGAGTAGAAGTAATTGCAATGGGATGATAATTGGATGGGAGAGATTTGTCACTCTTTTCAGGAACTGGCTGGATATAAGCAAATTTCCAAGCAGAAGGAAAAACACCTTTGAAATAAAGTGAAAAAAGGCGGCAAAGAATAGGAGTAAGTTCAGGAGCACAGGTTTTGAGAACAAGTGGAGAAATACCATTGGGACCTGGAGCTTTCTTAGCATCAAGATTCATCAAAATCCTTTTGACGGAAGACCACAGGAGGCATTGAATGGAGCGTGTTGGGAATGGTGGGAGGTGTTTTACCAAGTTCATTAATATATGGGTTGGAAGAAAAATGGGATGCTAGCAGGTCAGCTTTATCCTTGGCTGAAGTGACAACAGAATCATCTGATTTGGACAGAGGTGGGAGCAGGGATGGGTAAAAGTTGCAGCCAAAAGCTTTGGCAAGGGACCAGAATGCTCGGCTACATTAGGGCAAGAAACAAATTTTCTACTCTTACCCTGTTCAAACTCTAGTTTGGACTGATTAATAACTACTTTACAATTGTTGCGAGCTTTGATGTAGGCAGAAAATGAAACTGAAGAATTAGAAACAAGCCAATTACAATATACAACATCCTTCTCTTGAACAGCCTTAGCACATTTATTGGAAAACCAAGGTTTAGGTTAAGGAAGAGATTTTAAAGTGGAGTGTGGGATAAAGGATTCCATTCCTGCAAGAATAATTTCACTGACACGATCTGTGCAAACGTTGACATCAGAAGTTTTGAAACAGTAATCCGACCAAGGAAAAGAAAAGAAGTCTCGCAGGTCATCCCATTTTGCATTCTTGAAATGCTAAACAACACGAGGTTGGGAATAGCCATGAGATAAAGGCTCCATTGGAGAAGAGACAATCACCAAGCTGTGATCAGAAGTGCCTAAAGGACCTCTCACTTTGACCGTGTACTTAGAAGGGTTGTTTGTGAGAAAAAGATCAAGCGTGTTGGCTGTATGATTAGTATTATCCGGTATTCTTGTAGGTAAATGAACAATCTGTTCAAGGTCATTAGTAATTTCAAAAGCCTTTGCATCTCGACCAGCTGGGTCGGTGTGACTAGAAAACGGAACCCAGCTGGAGTTGTGAACATTAAAATCACCAAGGAAAATTACCTCACTGTTAGGAAAGTTGGACTGGAGAAAGTCCAGTTGCAAAGAGAGGAAGTCAAAAAGCTCCAAGTGATTAGTGGAGTTGGGAGAACGGTAGAGACAACAGATGAATTTTACACAATGAAGTAGAGATATTTTAAGTCAGTGAAGATCAAAGAGTAGATTCCAAATTGTCAAGTCTCTGACAGAGAATATCAGAACGGACATATGCACAAGTACCACCTTTGAGGCGAAAGGAATTATACAGCGAATAATTTGGGCATCTGAGATAAGCAGTAGTTGAATCAACCGATAACTGAGATTCTGTCAGAAAAAGTACATGGGGTTTGGCAGACTGCAAGTGGAAATGGACATCGTTAAGATTAGAATTGAGACCGCATATATTTGCGAAATGAATTAGGAAGTGCTTGGAAGGTTGAGATCTTTTTGCAGATAAGCTTTCTCTATTAGTTTGACAATTCATGGTGTATTCACTAGTGAGAAAAAGTGCGTGGGACATGCTGTATGAAGCAATGAAATTTTTGGATATGGTCTACACATGGTAAGAATATACCCAGATCCTTGACATAACGTGGGCTCGCCAATGCTCCCCACATACACACTACTCGGACTCCCTCCAGTCACTATCTGGCAGAGTAGAGGTAGCAAGATTATACACTAGCTGATCCTGAAACCTCCTAGAGAGTTACCATTAGGTTCGGTTTGGTGTACTAACTAACGGCGGGCCTGCGAACACCGTTTTAGAGCTGTACCCTCGAAATGTAAGGAACATTGGATCTCGCCACGATGTTCATCATAACCTCAAGTCATCAATCATACTGCATGATGGAAGAGATAGGAAAGGGTTGACCGGAACTTAGCTCTAGAGACTAAACATGGGTTCCACCCCTTCAAGTCTCCAATAAGCAAAGTGGTGGTATTGCACCAGTTGATGAGAGTCATCTACCACCTAGTACTGCCTGGTATCATAGAGGGGCAGCGTTCCTCCATGTGGTGTGGGCACCACGCCTCGACCCCTGCTTACGTTGGTTCACACCTGGGTGGTCACCCACCATGTACTTGTGCATGGAGGTTATACCCAGGATTACTAACAGTCCCACCATCATGAAGGTGCAAGCAGAGGATTTGGCTGTCACAGACCGTCCGGACTTCGCCGAAATTGGGTCCACCCACTTGACTTGAGTGTCACCCGAATATCAGTTCCATCAGTGTTTTAGACTCCCAGTTAGCAAGTGCAGCTTGTCTGGCATATCTGAGAGAATGTCTGTGACAACATCAAGGACCATGAGGGTCCATACTTTTCATTATCATGACGTATTTGCATATGTTCAGGTGAATCTAGATTACATATATCTTTGGGGAATAGGTTGTTAATTATGGAATCCACCATAGACATATAGTATTGAGTCTCTTGACCATTTACTTTAACTGTTATAAACATCTCGACAAGCCATTTTGTTCCTTGATATCTGGTAAAGCTAGCCCTACGGTTCTTTATTTCCTATATCCGTTACAAAATTTTTCCAACTTTCTTTTGAGTTGGAAATTGCCCTTTGATAGTTTTTCCTTAGAGTACTGTAAGCTTCCCTGAAGGTCCAAACATCCTCGGCAGAAAGATGCCTATGTCGCTGGAATAATTCTTTTCTTTTGTAGCCTGTTGAACTTGCTTTCGCAGGTTACTTAAGTCTGAAGACCACCAAGGAATAAGCCTACCGGGCTAGCGGGGTGGGTAAAGTACCTGCCTGGCAACCCAAAGGTACAAGGTACAAGGTATTCGTGTAATGATTGTGGCCTCCAGGGTTTCCCCTATATACCGCTGTATCTTCTGTAGTTTATTTATAGCCGGCAAGTGTGTGTAAATGTATGTGTGTATGGTTTAGTGTAGGTTCTGATGGGTGTTGTTTGCCGGCCCTGGAGACTTTGCAGCCTGGAGGCAGGGGGGGGAAGCCACCTGCGTCCAGACTCCCGTACCTTGCCACGAGGAGGCGCTCCAGGGGTTAGTAACCGCAAAGAGGGTTTCCAACCAGTGGTAAACCCGTGAAAGTTATGGGACCTGTTTTGTTGCAAGATCAACAGAAGAAGAATATGCTTCAAATTCCTGGGACCAAGTAATATCTCGGTCTTCTTCTGGTATTATGTTTATTAAACAAGTAAGTCAAAAGACAAGACCCAATTAATTTCAACAGTTTAACAATAAATAACAATATATATACACGCTTTACCCCACACGGGATGGAATCTGCATAAGAGTTGAAGAATTCATCAAGGTTGGTTTACTGGTATCAGCCCCTAACGGACAGGGGGCGCCACAAAATTATTTACAAAATGAGTAATTTCAAGCAGATTCTTTTCTTCCAAAGTAAGATGCTCAATTCCAAAATTAAGAGAGTTATAGCCAAAATTAAGAGACTTAAGTTTCTTTAAAAGTAGCCCAAAACTGGTCCCATGTTAACCTATGGGACTTTTCCGAAATGTAAATGTGAAATTATTATTATTATTATTAGCTACATGGTGCAAGGAAGCCTGAGGCTTATGCTGCACTAACCAAAAAAAAATTCCCAATTTACGCTAAGAGAGAGAGAGAGAGAGAGAGAGAAGGGAATCACCAAGAAAGAGAAGAATGATGATATCCAGCTCAGGACCCTGGGTGTGCCAAGCCCATACACACAAGATGTGAGCCCCTGGGGTCTAATAGACTGATATATTCCCAGTATATAGTGACATATAAATATGTAATGGCTACCCCAAAGCCAGTAAATTTCCAGGGCAATAAGATAAGTCTCCATTTTGCGTAATGTTATTTCAACTGGACAATGTAAAGTCTATGGGAATTTTCACAAGGGAAAATCCTCTATGGTATTAGCATTAGCATTAGTAGAGCCATTTGATGCAAGAAAGCAAGCTTATGCAGCATTAGCCAAAAAAAAAAAATAATAAAGTAAAATAAATAAATAAAAAATAACCACTTCCACTTCACCCCTCTGTTCGTTCGAAATACCTGTCCAGCTGAGCCTTAAACTTATTTAGGCTATCAACTTCCACAACAAGGAATGGAAGTCTGTTCCACCTACCAACCACCCGCTGGCTAAAGGCAGATTTCCGCACATCTATCCTACATCTGTCTTTCCTCAATTTGAATTTATGTCCTCTCAGGTGATTATTCTGAGCGAGAAGAAGAATCAAATTAGCATTGAGCATGCTCAAACCATTCAAGGCTTTATACACCTCTATTAGATCACCTCGCTGGTGCCTAGTCTCCAGACACTGTAATTTGCAAAACTTAAGCCTTTCTTTGTAAGAGCAACCCTTTGTTCCATTCACTAATCTTGTCTTTCACTGTACTCGTTCCAACAGCTCTACATCCTTCTTAAAATGAGGCTCCAGACCTGTATACAGTACTCTAGGTGTGGCCTGACCATTGCCTTATACAAGGGAATAATCACCTCCTTATCCCTGCTAGAAAAATTCCTATATATCATGGACAATACACCATGAGCTACTCTTGCAGCCCGTCTGCACTGCTCAGAGGACTTCATATCTGCCTGCACAACCACCCCCAGGTCCCTTTCATTCTCTACCACTGTCAGTGTAGTACCACAGAGTTGATACGTTGCTCTGGGGTTGCTGTTTCCCATATGTAGTACTTTACATTTGTCAATGTTAAACTTCATTTGCCACCTCTCAGCCATCTGCTCAACCTTTCCAGATCCTGTTGCAGCAGCATAGTGTGAGCAGTGTCCTTGAAAACCCTGCCAACCTTCGTATCGTCTGCAAACTTGGACATTAAGCTTGATATACCATCATCAATATCATTTATAAATACAGAAAACAATAAAGGACCCAATACTGAACCCTGAGGGACTCCACTAATAACATTAGTCCACGATGAGCAGTGTCCATTGATTACCACTCTCTGTCTTCTCCCCCTCAACCACCCCTTTATCCATAGCAGCAATTTGCCTCCAATGCCACACTGCTCCAATTTGTGCAGCAGTCTTCCATGTGCAACAGTATCAAAAGCCTTTCTAAGATCCAAGTATATAATATCAAAGTTATTCCCTGCATCCAGTTCTTTTGTGACTGCATCATAGTATCCAATCAAATTGGACAGGCAAGACTTCCCCTTAACAAAACCATGCTGTGTCTGAGCTATAACTATAGTCTTGTATAGATGATCCTGCAGTGCTTCTTTAACCAGTGCCTCCTTTAATTTTCCGGGAACAGAAGTTAAACTCACAGGTCTATAATTACTTGTGTCGCCCTTTGATCCTCCTTTGTGAATTGGGGTCACATTTGCACATCTCCAGTTCATGGGTACTTCCCCTGAGTCCAAGGAAGCTCTCATAATTATAGCTAAGGGTTTGCTTACTTCCTTTGCTGCTTCCTTTAATATAACTGGATAGATCCCATCCACCCCAGGTGCCTTTCTTGTATTTATCTTCAACAATTTCTCCTCCACTTTACTCTCAGTTATTACAAGTTTCTCTAGCTTACTGCCAGAGTTGAATACACCTCTGGCATTCCCCTCGCTGAATAACTCCTCATGTGTGAATGTCGATGCAAAATATTCCTTTAATTTGTTAGCTACCTGAGCAGGATCACCAACAGTTGACCCATTGATATCAAGTGGACCAATCTGATTCATCCCCTTCCTTCTAGAGTTTACATAAGTAAAGAAATCTTTGCTGGTTTTCTTTGCATCCCTTGCCAAAGATTTCTCGTAATCTGCCTTCGCCTGCCTAACCTCCTTTGTAACTTGGTTACAGGTCAACTTGTATCTATCATAGGCTTCTGTGTCACGTGTTAATTTGTATGTATCCCATGCCTTTTTCTTCTCTGCCATATGCCTCATTAGTTCATCTGACATCCATTTAGGCCTAAACCTTGAACAATATTTCTTAGTTGGTATGTAAAGCCTAGTAGTTTCCAAGATAAGTTCTTTGAATGCTTCCCATTTTGAATTTGCTGTTGGTAACATCATCATCAGTTGATCCCACTGTATAGAATTTAAATACTGTCTCAGTCCATCGTAGTCGCCTTTACGAAAGCAATACCCCTTCCCTTTACCCCTAATGGTAGTTACCTCTTTGAGTAAATCCCAGTTCAGAACACTGTGATCACTGCCACCTAGTGGTTCATTTCTCTGCAGATTCTTAATACATGAAGAATCACTACTGATAATCAAATCAAGAGTATTACTCCCTCTAGTTGCCTCCCGAACATGCCGATGTAGAAAACAATCATCCAATAAATCCACAAAAGCCTTGCTAGTGTGTGAGTGACCAGCCCCCAAATTCCAGTCAATATCTGGGAAATTAAAATCCCTCATTATAAGACTCTCTGATTTACTGGCCCACTCTATTTCTCTGTACAGTTTCTTATTATACTCATCAGAGTCATTAGGCCTATAGCACACTCCAACTCTCAATTTTGATCTCCCAATGCTTATGTCACACCAAACTGACTCGACAATGCACTGTCCAGCGATGTCGACTGGCTTCACTTCCTTGGATTTTATGTGTTTCTTAACTAATAGCATAACCCCTCCTCCCTTCCTATCCTGTGTATCCTTTCTGCAGACATTGTACTCCCCAAATTCCAGTTCTGCATTACTTATATCTGTGTGACACCACGGCTCTGAAATCCCAACAATATCTGCCTTTGATGTTTTGATTCAAATTCATCAAATTTATTTACTAAACTCCTAGCATTGGTGTACATGCAAGTATACATGCACCTGCTCTTCCTCTTAGCCACCCTAACACAACCCATGTGTTTACTTGTGCCACCATGATTCCCAGCAGTCTCTGAAATATCCTGCATCTTATTTTCCAGGCTGCTGCTCATTCCAATAGAAGCAGTGCAAGAATCACTTTCTCCTCTGCCAGTGGCTACTGTTAATCTATTAGTCCTTGTATCCTCCCAATCTAACAGTTTTCCGACCCACCTAACACTGCCTCGATAGCATCAGCAAACATTCTTGCACCCTTTCTATTTAAGTGTATCCCATCCCTGTAGAAGCAGTCTCTCCTGTTAACAAGTGCAGACCAGGCTGAAAAAGATTCTACCCCTTGAGCCCTGCACAATCTTTCCAGGGTCGAATTGATCGACAGGGCTCTCATCATATACTCCCTCCTATCGTGTCTGGGCAGAATTGCAGACACTTTCAAATTCAACCATAATTCACGGCTTTTTTTCATCAGTGACCTGTACTTGTTAAGTAATTCCACCGGTCTCTTACTCTTAATATCGTTAGTGCCAACGTGTACAACTATATCACCTTTTGTGCCCGTATGTCGCTCTCATCGTTCGAAGACAATTTCCAAACACCGATATCTTGTGTGTCTCTTCAATACCTGCAATAAAATTTTATCCTATGACTCACTGAAGTTATCTCTATCCATGTCATATATTTCATAAACGTAACTACTCTTTAAACCACACTTATACATTAAAAAAAAAGATCACAATTCGTAAGTATTTAACACAACCATCACTACGCCACCTGTCCCTCAAGTTTTTTAAAGCAAAACACTGATCTACTATTGTATTATTATTATTATTATTATTATTATTATTAGCCATATGGTGCGAGGAAGCCTGAGGCTTATGCTGCACCAGCCAAAACGCGAGTTACCCTGAGAGAGAGAGAGAGAGAGAGAGAGAGAGAGAGAGAGAGAGAGATCATTATGGAGTGCAGAAATTTCACTTTTCCTCATAGAGGCACGTACACGCTCTTCTGTGTTTGCCGACGTATCACTAATCCGTCTGCTAATGGTATCGGAAAGAGGAATTTTTTTTACTTCAATTTCTGCTTCGCTTCCAAAAAGTGACCTTACTATAGCATTGCAAGCAGGGAGAATAAGTGTCTCTGCTTCTGTGTGAATCTTCATATTTTTAGCAATTTACTGAGCTGCTAAGTAGCTGGCCTCTTCAGTGTTATTAGAAATTTTGGCTATTTTGGTAAAACTGAGACTTTTTTGTTTTTTTTTTGTTATATGTTAAAAGTCTAAAAGTATATTCTAGGCTTGTTAGCTAGATGACTTTGTTTTAGAGTTAAATGTCTCTTTAATTTGCTAGGTACAATTGTTTCTTTGTAATATGTTACCACAAATAACAAATTTTTGGCTGGGACTATTTTTATCCCCACACCAAGTAAATCCATATTCCAAATAACTGTCCAAATACTGACAATTTTTCTTCCTCTCCTTCACAGCAGACTTGCTCAAAGAGGGAACAGTTATAATTATTCCTTCTTTACTCGAACCTCCACCTTTGTCTCCTTTTTTGTCTTTACCCTAATCACCTTGATGTTTGTCTTCTTTTTTGCATTCACTACAATCATCTACATGTCTTCTTTTCTTCTTAACAAACTAGTCCATCTTATTATCGAGAGTATTTTGCTAACTGAAATTTGTGTTGTTAACGGGTCATTACAGTATATAGGAAAATCAGCCGATTATTCAATAATCTCTTTAGTCATATTGTAATGAAAATTAATACCAGTTTTTTCAAAGATTAGTTTTTCCTTCTTTAACCTTTTGCACCGCACTACTTCTGCCATGTGCTCATCCTACCACTCTAAAATTAACTTCTGCATTTGATGCAGTGCTATGCCTTGTTGCCGCAAAATAAATTTAAAACATATTTATTTCCAGGAAAATATGATATATCCAAATAAAGATTTCTTTCAAGTAGCCAAATATATCTTCAATATACATAAGCAACTTATCGTCGAGCTTAATTCAATACATAACTCCAGGGGCATGTGCTTGTGTCGTGTTGCGCCCCAATCGACAAGGGAGCACAAAAGGTTAACAATAACGTAATATTGTATGTAATGAAACTTATCTTTTATATTGTGAGGTTTTGTATTTTTTTTTATTTTGGAATTGTAAATAGAATGATGAGTTGACATGGGTAAATACTATCATTGTGGTTTATGAAACACAATAATAAGGATGTACTTTCTTATAATGAAATAAATATATAAATAAAAGAAATAATAAGTTTAAGTAACTTAAACTCAAGTTACATATCACCCTGGAATGTTGTTGCACCCACCTACTGTATCTTGCACCCAGTTGAAAACCACTGAACTAACCCACATCTGAAAAGTTATTATAGATCTAGTATGTCTAGAGTTTTTTAATGAATATTAAAAATGATCTTAAATAACAAGCTGATACTTCTTCATAAGTACTTAATATACCTAGACTCTTTAATATATCTATCATAAAATTACAAATCAATATTGCTATAACTTTATTAGGACCAAATGTCTTCTAGTCTGGATGTGTTTGGGTGTAGAGGATACTTAATGTCCAAGTGTCCTAACAACTTGACAGTGTTTCCACAACTGTCAAGTTGTTAGGAGGCAATATCAATATCGATGGGTCCTGGGACTGTTTCCTAGTGATATAGACTAGGTCTGTGCGTGGAATCATGAATGAAATCCTACATTACTATGCTGGAAAATTCCATGTGTTCTGAACTGTAGCAATTTTATGGGCCTTTCATGACAATCCTAATGTTATAAAATGGATCGGGAATGAGTGGTGTTGAAGAGAAAGTAACATCAAAACATTGCAAATAGCACTGCCCTCAATCCAATTGATTATCTTGGATTAATTAGAATGTACATTTAGAGAAAGGCAGCTCACTTTGTCAGTGGAACTAAGAACTGGTGTATTAAAGGCATCCGTTAGCTCAAGTTTGCTAAAAATGCCTCTAACCTACCAGAAACTGGTTCACCCAAAAGGTTTAGGGGAAGCTTATACTTTTCACATTGGTAGGCTCTTACAAGCTTAAACACGTGATTTTATAATTATACACCCAGTGAACACTGGGTGTATAATTATATATTATGTTAATATATAATTATGTACGACTTAATATATAATAATTATATATTAAGTTAAACATAATATATATTAATTATATATTATGCCCCATATTAAGCAACCACCACCACCTGCCTGGATATTGGGCACCATGCAATATGGGTCCATGGACTTGTGTGGCTTTCGCCAGGTATTTGGACTCATTTCACCAGCACACTTGTTTGCAGTCCTCAAGTGTCCAACCAGTATGTTAACGTTTGCCATTGATGATGATCATTGGTAAGACCTTCCACAACGTTGGAATAGACGATGGATGATTGCGTATGCATTTGCCTCACTGCCCGTTCCAAAACATCCCACAGATTTTTAATTGAACTGAAGTCAGACGAATTTGGAAGCCAATCAAGAAGGGTGATATCTTCACTGTTTCCTTTTATATAAGAGCTGCCAGTAGACCTAACAACTGAAATGGTCCGTATGCACTAATGTTCCTAGTTCTTGCCAACAAAACATGCCCCATATTAAGCAACCACCACCACCACCACCTGCCTGGACATTGGGCACCATGCAATATGGGTCCATGGACTTGTGTTGCTTGCGCCAGGTTTTTGGACTCATTTCACCAGCACACTTGTTTCCAGTCCTCAAGTGTCCAACCAGTATGTTAACGTTTGTCATTGATGATGATCATTGGTAAGGAGAGGATGTCTTTTGGGTAGTCTGCTGTGGAACCCCATACGTCTGTCCAGTGCATCATCATTTGTTATATTCTTACATTTCCCATTTTGTATTGTGATATCAACTCTTGCACAATGACATGTCGTTCGGCCCGTACAACGTTCTGCACCCTTTACTCACCTCGAACATCCACCTTGTATAATTTTTTACAGTTCTGTTGGTGGGAGGTAGTTTAATACTATTGTACACTTTAACCACAGTGGGCTGTGAGCAACCGACCAGATATGCTGTTTCCGATACAAAAGCACCCAACGCACGAGCTCCCACAATCATGCCCTTTATGAAACTACGTGATATCTTTATTATATGCCATAAGTGCTACTTTATTACTTTGACTTGCATGACCACATGTAAATTACCACTTTGAAAAGCCGTTCAGTTTTTTATATTGCGAACTGCGGCATAGTCTATTATAGATGAGGAGTCATAATTCAGGGATCATTGAGTGTATATAGCCCTCTGTGGGTGAGACTATGAGCAGAAATTAGTAGATTGTCGTGCATGATGCTTTGGAGTGACCATATTGTTCAAAGATGGGCATAACGACTGCCTCACTTGAAAAAACTGTGGAAAAACCATGTTTGATTCATAACCACAAGTGACCCATGGGTTTTGATAGGCTAGTGAGCGTTTCCCTAACGAGCTTCTCTTCCCCCCGTGCAACAAAACGTTTGTTAATTGGCGTGATGCTAATTCAACATGCTGAATCAATATTGATTCAGTTAAGTTAGTAAGTTAAATTAATTCAGTTAAGTTAAATACAGTTTAGTTATTGATTCAATTGAGTTAAGAAGTTTTTATCAATTATTTTAGTTTTTATATAAGAAACAAAATTTGCGTTTGTATTCTGTTGATTACAATGTTTGGCATTAGCATAGGGTTATGATGCAAGAAAGCAAGCTTATACAGCATCAGCCAAAAAAAAAAAAAACCTTTCCCATTTCATCCATCCGGTCACTCCAAATATTTGTCTAATTCAGCCTTAAATTTATTTAAGCTATCAACTTCCACAACAACAGATGGAAGTCTGATCCAGCAATCAACTACCCGCTGGCTAATGGCAAACTTCCGCACATATTTTCTACAACTGTTCTTTCCTCAATTTGAACTATGTCCACTCAGGTTCTTAATCTGAGCAAGCGAAAGTATCCCGTGAGCATTGAACCTGCTCAAACCATTCAATTCCTTATACACCTCGATCAGATCACCTCGCAGGTGCATAGTCTCCAGATGGTACAACTTGAAGAACTTAAGCTTTTCTTCGTAAGCGCACCAATTTGTTTCTCTCACCAATCTTGTTGCCCTTCTCTGTACGCGTTCTAGCAACTCTACATCCTACTTAAAATGAGGCCTCCAGACCTGTATACAGTACTCAAGTTGTGGCTTGACCATTGCCTTATACAAAGGGATAATCATCTCCTTGTCTCTACTAGCAAAATTCCTATATATCATTGACAAAACTTCATGACCTGCTCTGGCAGACCTCTGCACTGCTCGGAGAACTTCATATCTGACTGCACAATTACCCACAGGTCTTTTTCATTCTCCACCTCCCTGAGTGTAGTACCACACAGTTGGTTCATTTCTCTTGGGTCATTGCTACCCATATGGAGTACTTTGAAATTGTCAACGTTAAACTTCAGTTGCCACTTCTCAGCCCATCTGCCTAACTTTTCTAGATCCTCTTCAGTAGCATACTGTCTTTAGTGTTATTAACAACCCTGCGATCATTTGTATCATCTTCAAACTTGGGCATTAAGCCTGATATACCTTCATCGATATCATTGATAAAAACACAAAACAACAATTGGACCCAGCACCAAACCCTGGGGTACTCCGCTAATAACATTAGTCCACGTAGAGCAGTGTCCATTCGTTACCACGCTCTGCCGTCTCCCCCTCAACCATCCCTTTATCCATTGCAGTAGCTTGCCCTTAATGCCATACCACTGCAATTTGTACAGCAGTCTTCAATGTGCAACAGTATCAAAAGCTTTCCTGAAATCCAAGTATATGATATCAAAATAATTTTTTGCATCCAGTTCCTTTGTGACCACATCGTAGTATCTAATGAAATTGGTAAGACAAGACTTCCCCTTACAAACCCATGCTGTGTCTGAACTATTGCTGCTGTCTGTATCACCTCTTCAACCAGTGACTCCATTATTTTCCCCGGAACAGACGTTAAACTAACAGGTCTATAATTATTTGTGTCACCCTTTGAGTCCCCTTTGTGAACTGGGGATACATTATGAGAGCATCCTTAGAGTCAGAAGGTTCCATCGGAACCTCCCCTGACTCTATGGACGCTTTCATAATTATGGCTAAGGGTTTGCTTACTTCCCTTGCTGCCTCCTTCATTATAACTGGATAGATTCCATCTGCCCCAGGAGCCTTTTTTATGTTTAACTTCAACAATTTCTCCTCCACTTTGCTCTCAGTTATTACAAAATCACTTAGCTCCCTGTTAGAGTTTGGTAAACTTCTGGCATTCCCCTCCTTGAATAACTTCTCATGGTTAATTTAATTGGCGTGATGCTAATTCATCGTGCTGAATCAATATTGAAACGAAAAATCTGAATATTCTGGACAACTTTATATTCATTGATAAAGGACGAAAGTGGGAGATTCTGTAATTAAAACATTTTAATTTTAATTGAAAATGTTCCTGTGCCAGAAACGTTTCAGTTTTACAGAAATATTATTTTAAATATGACATTTCTTTTGCATTAAAATACCTGTAGTCTTAAGGACACAGAATTTTATTTTGTTTCAATTAGAGACAGTGGTGGTGCTGCAGTTCTCCATTTTTGTTAGTGCGTCGTTGGCGTTTTTTTTAAACTGTGATTTGGAGTTAAGACGTTTTTATGATCTATTTTGGTTTTTATGTAAGAAACAAAATTTGTGTTTGTATTCAGTTGATTACAGTGTTTATCGAGCCATATACAAAGAGTAATGTGAGTATTATAACATTAATTGTGGTTTTGTGGGACACTGTTTTTTCTAAACAAACTGGCAGTGTTAAAACAGTCCTATAGCTAAATGAATTGATTGTGTTTTATTTAATGAGCATTTGATATTTTATTTTGTTTTTTAAGTTCTCTTTAATGTTTTAATTGTCTCTTTCATTAAGTTGTTGATAATGGAGAAGAAACTAAAATTTAGCGTTAGTGTTGGTAATATAACCCCAGGGGCTTACATCTAGTGAGTATGGGCTTGGCACACCATGGTCCTGAGCTACATATCATAATTTTTCCCTTTCTTGGTAATTCCCTTCTACTTCGCTCTCTCTGTCTCTCTCTCTCGGGGTATTTCCGAATTTTTTTTCTTTTTTTTTTGGCTGGTAATAATAATATAGTAATATATATGATGCAAAGAAGCAAATCTTATACAGCACGAAATTTAAAAAGGAAAAAAACTTAATTTTTTCCATTCCTTCAAATTTAAAAGTTTAATAACCATTGCCGCCTCTTGACGAATTTTTCGCATATATTTGAGATGAATGGTCCATTTTTAATTGTGAATTATTGCCATTTGACTAATTCATTTTTCAAGTTCGTGATTAACGCTGTCTTGGGCCAGTTATCTTGTCCGATCAGAAAAGGATTACCAAACTGTATTACTGTGGAACTAGAATGCAGTGTAACAACGAATCTTTGTGGTAATAACCGCCGCTCAAAAAATAAAAAATAAAAAACAAATATATATATATAATAATAATAAAATATAAAAAACTTTAAACAGTAGAAAACACCACAGCACCGAACACGAAAATGACTTGTGATATGCAAAATCAATTGATAAAATTAATGAAAGGCATTCATAATTTGTGCCACATCAATATAAGTAATGTGCTGTTATTTTGATAATATGATGTTAAAAACAATGGCTAGGAAGCCGAGGTCCTGCCTCCTCTATCTACTCTTTTTTTCCAATTCTTTGTTACAGTAACTGAATGTAAGACGGAATTTGAAAATAGTAATTATAAATGGCTGTTCACGGACTAGTGTTGTGCTAAAGGTACACGGTGGTGAGCCCATGTTGCTTTTAATTTTTATTATTGATATTGAGGTAGGTGTTTCAATTTGATGTCTATGTTTGCTGACGAAACAAATGTGGGCAGAGTGATTAATGTCATTAAACTGGATATGCACCCTCAAGATCTAGTTAATCTAAGTAGGTAGCCTGAAAAATCGCAATTGCGGTCTAACATAGATAATTGTAAGGTACTTTATTTTGGTAGCACCAAATTCAATGCAGTCGATAAAAGAAAAGACCCGAGGATAGCAGTGGTCCGACATGTAATTCTCTATGCTGTGCAAATAGGATGCTAGAACAGTTCATGGGTTTCTCTCAGTGATATGCAGGAACTTTTCCGCAAGAGACTAAAAAAAAAAAAAAAGATATTGTTCCATTGTACACGGTGTACCACTTAAACGAAACCCGTCCCACATTATTAATGCGAATTTTGATGATATAACGAAACATTTTTCTCTTAATTTGTATTCGTTAAGGAAATGTTACTGGATACAAATATAACTACACTCATTAGCCAAAACATAATGATCACCCCTGTGAACACATCCTACGGCACCTAAGAGTGACGTCACCGACTGATGTAATAGTTATGGCACGGTAGTGCCTGCCAGTAAAGCCCATGCAATGGAAGAAGGGAACGACTTCAGGATGGGAAGACTACCACTGATTGACAATCGAGGTGAACAACGGTTGGCACGTGCCGTCCGGAACGAAAGACAGCTCATAATCCTTCAACTGCAGACTACGACCAGGGCGCACACAAAGGAACGTTTCCAAACACATCATCCAGCAGACGCTTGTGGACTGGCCTACAGGGTAGGCAACCTGTTCTTGCGCTCATGTTGACCCACCGTCATCGGCACCTGCAGTGAGGTGCGGTGGGCACGAGAGCACAATTCCTGGGCATTTAAGAGTCACCTGGTCTGATGAATCATGCTGATGCTCTGGTGCATGGTCGACGGCGGGCAGGTGAACAGCTGCAAAGAGACTGCACGGTTGGACGAAAACAGGCCAGCGGCGGTGTAAGCATGATTTGGGAAATCTTTTCATGGATATCGCTGAATGAATATCATTTTTATTTATTATAATTTTTTATTTTTATATTATTTATTATAATTTTTTATTTTTATATTATTTATTATAATTTTTTATTTTTATATTATTTATTTATTTATTTATTTTTTGCTGGCCTGTAGTTTCAGGGTAACTGTAGGCGGGATATTATATATCTCCAGTTTGGATTTATATTCCAGGGGATAAGACTTTTTTTTATTATTTTTATTTATTATTATTATTTTATTATTATTTATTTTATTTTTTTATGCTGGCTCGCAATTGCAATCTGTATGCTGGCTAATATGTGCACATTGCAATCGATGAGTGGGATTGCTGGCATCTGATTTTTTTTTTTTTTCTTTTCAGATGCAGAATTTTTTTTTTTTTTTTTTTTAGCTGGCTCTCGGTGTGGGCGACCTGGGAGCGGGATTTTGCGGGCACCTGCAGGTTTTGCACGGCCACTGGCGGGTGCGGGATTTTCTGGTGCTCTGGTAGCACTGGCATAGGAGTAGACCCAAGTTCGGCTCCTTATGCTAGGGTGTGAGCATCGGGTGGTATTTGCCCATGTTGGTAGCTGCCACCTGATGGCAGAGAGGCCTGGTAAATATGTACACATTTACACTTCAGGCCGATGTGGCTAAGAGTTTTTTTTTTTTTTTTTCTCTCTCTCTACATGACAATTGGTGGAGATGGACGAATAGTCCTGGTGCCACTGTAAGACAGGTACATATATGGATATCGCTGGATCCTCCTATCCCCACTGAACAGGTCTCACCGCTAGATTCCCCTTGGCATTGTTTCAGGTCCAGTTCTGACCGACATGGTGACTGTGTATCCAGATAGTACTGGACTCTTTCAACAAGACAACGCCCCGTGTAGCAAGGACCGCTTTATGCAGGAATGGTTTGCGAATCATGTCGTGCTCCCCTGGCTGCCAAATTCTTCCGACATCAATCCTATCGAACGTTTGTGGGATGCGGCGGAACTCCACATTCGCTACTGCATCGCTCCGCTGCCGAACTCCGGGACGTCTTTCTGTCCAGCTGGTCAGGATACCTAAAGACACCTTCTGCGGTCTCGTGGAATCGATACCATGCCGGGTGCAAACGATTATCGCAGCGAAAGGTTGCCCAACACGCTACTAGGTGGATGGTCATAATGTTTTGGCTAATGAGCAGGACCGGCTCGTTGGTAGGCACTGCGGAACTGCAGCAACCCCAGCTTTTTAAATCTAAATATACAGTCAACGGAGTTATTATGAAGAACAATGCAACACAATGAATATTTTTATTAACAGGTCCAACATATAGTATACTCACCTCTATTTGCAATAATAATTTCAATAATAAACACCCGAAGTTTAACCGTAGGCGGAACTGTGCGCTAACCAGTTCCACATTTTGGCCCTATTGGTTGAGGCAATGCCTAGTTGGCAGGTTGCCAATACGCAATTTTTAGAGGTGATAAAACGAGTCAAAGGAACTGCGGAGCGAGCAGTGCTGAATTGAACAGTGTACCAAACATGAATGAAAAAGTTATCTATTTTCAACAAATAAAAATCCGAACAATGGATTTTATTTTTAAATAAAATTTCAAGATTACCCAAGTTTGTTAATGGTAAGTGTCCAGTTAATGTTTTGTACTATTTTTAACTTGCTTATTATTATTACCATCTATGTCTTCATGTCTTATAACCAAGGCAATATAATGTAACTTTAAGAAGCAACACCCTCATACATCAGAGTCACAAGCCACCATTGCTAATGAATATATGTACCAGGCAATTGCCGTCGCCCTCCCCACACCGGGTGGAAAAAACTGATTTCGAGTCCCGTCGATGACGTGAGGAATTTTTATGCGTATTTTCATAGCATGGCTGAGTTAGTTAGTGGAGGGGAGCATGGTTTTTCTCCCTGAAACTTGGGTTTTTCGTCCGGCAAACAACAAATCGACCACAGAACACGCAGTTTATAGACACGGAGCAATATGGCCTCGGTCTCTGACGCCCCGAAAGTCCTAATGCAACAGCAAGCAGGCAATTGCAATCTATCCTGTGAATCCACCCATCGTGGCTAGAGATTCACAGGATAGACCGTAAAATAACACATGTACATTAAATTTGGACTTGGGTCGTCATATCGATTATATTTTTAAATACTGTTCATGCTCTCAATTATTTTCATCCATCTGTTTTAAATAATAAACTTTTATCCTATTTAGTGTCTGCACCTTTGCTAAATTGCATTTTAAATCTGTTATGTGATCGACCTGCCAAGGTAATCATTGTAGGTGTCCTATGCTTTTTTTTCTTCGTGTGGTGTCTATTAGTTTTAACCGTTGGGACCTTTGTTATTCTTACTTACTGTACTTCAATCTGCCGAAGTTCCTTGGCAATTGTTTGCTGATGATTTGGAAAATTATAAGTGTTTCGATCTCGCTCGAGGAGAATGGTATGACATTGAATCGAAGGATATGCAAGTTATGTAGGTTCAATGCTAAGATCTACAAAGTTTTTATTTTTAATATATTTAATGTAGAAATAATGAGGCTAAATAAGAAATAGAGATTAAGAATGCACTTTTAACGTACAAGTTAGTGCAATTGCATCATTTCTATTCTGTAATACAATTTTATTAACTGCACATAAAAAACAAAATGTTGACGATCCAATATTATATTCTTCCATTAATACACTTCTCACGCCCCGTTCTGTTTTCTTTATTGTATGAAATTTAGTCTGCGCGTGTGATAACATAACATTTAGTGATAACATCACCGTCCTCCCCACACTGGGTGGAAAAGGCCCGGTTTCGAATCCCGCGAGGGGATTCGAAATTCGAAATCCATAAAAGTTCCTCGCGCCATCGCGAGGAACTTTTATGGACTTTTTTTTCACTCCGTGGCTGAGTTGGTCGGTTTCAAGACAGCAAGGTTTTGTCCACAGAAATTGGGGTTTTTAGTCCAGTAAAACAGGCAGATCGACCAGCGAAACGGGATCGCCGTCATTGTCATCTAATTTTAGGGGTTGCGAATACGGTAAGGTTGCGCACCCCTGCTGTAGCACACTCTCTTTGAGTAGACAGTGGTTCAAGCACGTGACTGCAAAATATGATTAAATTTTCTTTTTTTTTATTTATTTACTATACTCAGTGTATCATCTGTGTATAAATAACCATTGTATTTTTATATCTTAGGAAATTTATTTCAGTGTTTTTTATTATTTTTTTCCCCACATTGATTACAGTGCATGAAGAAATAAGTTACAGAATAAAATAAGAATAAATAATATAGAGGTAAATGCAATCAAATTCGTAGGTTCACGAAGTGATCATGTTTGTTGATTCGAATGTAAAAGAGAAAAAAATTTAAAATAAAATGTCCAGATGGAATATTCAATGGCTGATCCATGTCGCGGAGGGAGAGTGTTAATTATTTATGCAATATTTATTTAAAAGTATGTGTGAAGATATTTTCGGATATTTTAGTTTCCACCTTAAGAAAAAAAAAAAGCTTGATCTGTCCTTGGGAATACCTAAATGGATTCACAAGGGTACAAAAACAGTATGTCTTCTACGTGCGCAAGGCGCCAGGAATAGCTGCTGAGAGAAGTGCAAAGTTTTGTAGTGATTTAGTAGTAATGGGGCAAACGACTGGAATGAATTAACGAATGATCATTCTCTTGTTATCCTAAACAATTATTCGGTAGGCTTCAATCGTTTACCAAAATCAGAACGCACTAAGAAATGCAGAATCGGACGCCTATTTAGGATGGTTTTGCGGTGCGTCCTAGTATGGGTATATTTCATTGTTATTGAAATTAGCCGCCAACTCAGCGTTCTGATGGGTGTCTATGAGAGCTTGACGTGTAAGGTAGATGCCCTCGAAGAAATTAATATGAGGGGGGGGGAGGCCCCGTCAAGCTATCAGCTGCCCAACTCAATGCCAGAGCTCACTCTTGTGCATCAGGCAACACAGCGGCAATCTCCAAGGCAGAATGCGCTGGTCCCACAGGAGTTAGTTATTGTTGGTGACTATTGTCAGGGAGACTATTGTCAGGGTAATATACTGCTCCTATTCCATCTATCCTAAAAAGAATAGATGGAATAGAAGCAGGGTTTGTGCAGGCAGATATGAAGTTCTCTGAGCAGTGCAGACGGGCTGCAAGAGTAGCTCATGGTGTCTTGTCAATGATATACAGGAATTTTTCTAGCAGGGATAAGGAGGTGATTATTCCCTTGTATAAGGCAATGGTTAGGCCACATCTTGAGTACTGTATACAGGTCTGGAGGCCTCATTTCAAGAAGGATGTAGAGCTGCTGGAACGGGTACAGAGAAGGGCAACAAGGTTAGTGAATGGAACAAAGGGTTGCTCTTACGAAGAAAGGCTTAAGTTTTGCAAATTACAGAGTCTGGAGACTAGGCAGCGGCGAGGTGATCTGATAGAGGTGTATAAGGCTTTGAATGGTTTGAGCATGCTCAATGCCAATGGGATTCTTCATCTTGCTCAGAATAATCACCTCAGAGGGCATAAATTCAAATTGAGGAAGGACGGATGTCGGATAGATGTGCGGAAATTTGCCTTTGGCCAGCGGGTGGTTGGTTGGTGGAACAGACTTCCATCACTTGTTGTTGAAGTTGATAGCCTAAACAAATTTAAAGCTCAACTGGACAGGTATTTCGAACGAACGGAGGGGTGAAATGGGAGTGGTGTGTTTTTTTTTTTTTTTTTTTTTTTTGGCTAATGCTGCATAAGCTTGCTTTCTTGCATCATATGCCTCTACTAATGCTAATGCTAATGTCTGCCAGAGGCAAAAGTTGATGATGCTTTAGAACATATAATTATCATCTTTTAAGGGCACAAAGGATGATATTGTTGTACATGTTGGTACTAATGACATTAAGAGTAGGAGATCTGTAGATTTACTTAACAAGTACAGGTCAATGTTGAAAAAAAAGTCGTGAGTTAGGGTTAATTTTTTTTTCAGCGTGGTCTGTGCTTGTTAACAGGAGAGACTGCTTCTACAGGGATGGGATACACTTAAATAGAAAGGGTGCAAAAGTATTTGCTGATGCTATCGAGGCAGCGTTAGGTGGGTCGGAAAACTGCTAGCTTTGGGAATTCACAGACTAAAAGTAGCTGCACGGAGAGGTGAAGGTGATTCTTGCACTACTTCTATTAGAATGAGCAGCGGCCTGGAGCGAGAGGTGCTGGGGATTTCAGGAATTGATGGCAGTCATCATGAAACAAATAGATACATGGGCTGTTTTAGGGTAACTAAGAATAAGAATAAGTGCATGTATACTTGCATGTACACCAATGCTAGAAGTATTGGTGTACATGCAAGTATAGTAAATGTAGGTGTACAAGTATAGTAAATTTATTCAATTTGGATGAATTTGAAGTGCTGGTCAAGACATCAAAGGTAGATGTTGTTGGTATATTAGAGGCGTGGTTTCACACAGATATTGGGAATGCAGAATTTTAATTTGGAGAGTACAATGTGAACAGAAAGGATAGGAAGGGAGGAGGGGTTATGCTGTTAATTAAGTAAAACATAAAATATAAGGAAGAGCTTCCAGTTGTCTTAGAAGGACAGTCCAATGTTGAGTCACTTTAGTGTAACATAATGTTGAGTCAGTTTAGTGTAACATATCCTACTCTTATTTTTCCTTTCCTAGTGGATTTATTGGACGATTGTTTTCAACAGCAGCATGTTCGAGAGGCAACCAGAGAGGATAATACTCTTGATCTGGTCAGCAGTGATTATTCGTGTATTAAGAATTTGCAGATAAAGGAACCACTAGGTGGCAGTGATCACAGTGCACTAATGCGGGATTTACTTAAAGATATAATTACCATCAGGGGTAGAGGGAAGAGTTTTTGCTTCTGTAAAGGTGACTACAGTGGTCTCAGACAGTTTTTGAATTCTGTACAGTGTGACCAACTGATGATGTTACCAACAGCAAATTCTAAGTGAGAAGCATTCATGGAATTATTCGTGGAAGGTACTAGGTTTTTCATACCAATTAAGAAATATTGTTCAAGGCGTAGGCCTAAATGGTTGTCAAATGAACGAATGAGACCCATGGCAGGGAAGAAAAATGCATGGGTTGCATATAAATTATCAGGCGACACAGAAACCTATGGCAGATATAATCTAGTCTGTAATCAAGTCACAAAGGAAATTAGGCAAGTGAAAGCAGATTACGAGAAATCATTGGCAAAGGATCCTAAGAAAAACAGCAAAGACTTCTTTATTTATATAAACTCTAAAAGGAAGGGGATGAATACGATTAGTTCTCTTGATATCGATGGTCCGACTAATGATGTTATAACTCGGATAGATAACAAACTAAATGAGTATTTTGCATCTACATTCACACATGAGGAGTTATTAAGAGAGGAAGATGCCAGAAATTTGTCAAACTGTAACAGAGTGCTTAATTATTTTGTAATAACTGCGAACAAAGTGGAGGGGAAATTGTTGAAGTTAAACATAAGAAAGGCTCCTGGGGTGGATGGTATCTATCCAGTTATATTAAAGGAGACAGCAAAGTAAGTAAGAAAACCCTTAGCCATAATTATGATATCATCCTTGGATTCAGGGGAGGTCCCCATGGACCGGAGACATGCAAATGTATCCCCAATTCATAAAGTTGGATCGACGGGTGATACGAGGAAAGCTTTTGATATTGTTGCGCATGGAAGACTTATGTACAAATTGGAGCAAAATGGTAGTAAGAGTAAGTTGCTACAATGGATAGTTGAGTGGGAGAAGACGTGAGTGGTAATCAATGGACGCTGCTCTTCGTGGACTAATGTTATTAGTAGAGCACCATACTGTTGTTTTGTATATTTATCAATGATATTGATGAAGGTATATAATTCTTAGTGTCGAAGTTTGTAGATGATACAAAGATTTGCAGGGTTGTTAATGACAGTAATTGCAGTATGCTACTGCAACAGGATCTAGAAAAGTTGGGCAGATGGGCTGAGAAGTGGAAACTGAAATTTAACTTTGACAAATGCAAAGTACTGCATATAGGTAGAAGTAACCCCAGAGGAACGTACCAACTGTGTGGCACTACACTTAGGGTGGTAGAAAATGAAAAAATCCTAGGCGTAATTGTGCAGTCAGATATGAAGTTTTCTGAGCAATGCCGACAGGCTGCCAGAGCAGGTCATGGGGTTTTGTAAATGATATACAGGAATTTTGCTAGCAGGGAAAAGGCGGTAATTATTCCTTTGCATGAGGCAATGGTCAGACCACGTCTTGATTACTGCCAGGTCTGGAGGCCTCATTTTAGGAAGCATGTAGCTCATTTGCTTGAGCGTGTACAGAGAATGTGAACAAGATTGGTGAGGGGAACAAAGGAGCCTCTTACCAAGAGAAGCTTTTGCAGCAGCTGTAGACTGGCCACCTGCATGGTGATCTGATTTAGGTGTATAAGGGCTTGAATGGGTTGAGCATGCTGAATTCTGATGGGATTCTTCCGCTTGCTCAGATTACGAACCTGAGGGGGCATAAATTCAAATTGTGGAAAGACAGTTGTAGAATAGGTGTGCGGAAATTTGCCTTTAGCCAGCGGGTGGTTAATTGCTGGAACAAACTTCCATCCGTCGTTGTGGAAGTTTATATCTTAAACAAATTCAAGGAAGAATTGGACAAACTTTGAGAGGGAATGGTTCTGTGAATTTTTTTTTTTTTTTTTTTGGCTTATGCTACATAAGTTCATACGATTGCTTTCTTGCATCACATGCCACTATTACTATTACAAAAATGTGTGTGTAATTTTGTCATACTTTTCAAACAATATGCATAACAAGAGGCTATTTTGCAATAGACATGTACTGCTAAACACACAGACTATACATTTGTACACAGCTCTTGTCTTTTTGCACAAATAGGCATTTAGTTTACACCAATGAGCCAAAACATTATGACCAGCTGGTAGTTATGCAAATCGAAGGCAACTGAAGGTGAACTACAGCGAGTGCGCGGGTCGGGACACGGTATAAAAAAAACTACTAATACTGAGCTCCGTTAATCAGTGTTACTCTTGTTCTTTAGTTGGGAAAGGCAGCGGACTTAAGGGAGTTTGACGAATGCCAATTTGTAATGGCCAGACGACTGGATCAGAGCATATCCATTGTTTTTTAAGCCACTCGAATAATTAAATTCATCTGCCGTGCTGTGTGTCTTATGTTTGTTAATTGCGTGTGTTCTATGGTTCGATTTGTCTGTTTCTGGACAAAAAACGGGGGAAAAACTTTGCTATCTACACTTGAGACCGACTAACTCAGCCACATAGTGAAAATAAGCCCATTAAAGTTCCCCGCGTCATCGACGGGAATCGAACCCGGGCCTTTTCCACCCAGTGTGGGGAGGACGGTTACGATACCACTGTGCTACCCGCGCAGACAGTCAGAGCATATCCGAAATGGTACTGCTGGTGGGATGCTCACTGTCAGCCGTGGTTAGTACCTACCGAAAGTGGTTCGAGGAAGGGAAACCCACGAACCGCCAGCGAGATGTTGGACGACCACGGCTAATTGATGCGTGAGGTGAGCAAAGGATCTCCCGGATGGTACGTGGCATGAGAAGAGCGACTGTGGCGCAACTCACTGGTAATTGGTGCTGGGAATAATGTGTCACAACACACAGTACATTGAACCTTGATGAACATGGAGCTGTGTAACCGCAGGCCGCTCCAAGTGTCCATGCTAACCACGGTTCACCGGCGACAGCGCCTACAATGGGCACGCGAGCATCGAAACTGGACCTTAAGTGATTGGATGAAGGTCGTCTGGTCCAATGAATCACGTGTCCTGTTGCACCATGTGGACGGCGAGGTACGTGCGCATCGTTTACCTGGGGAAGTGATGGTGCCTGAATGCATTGTGGGACGAGAACAAGCCGGTGTCATGCTTCGGACGATGTTCTTCTGGGATATCCTAGGTTCAGTAATCCATGTGCCGGGTACTATGACGTCTACCACCTACCTAAACTTGCTCTGTTTACTTTGAAACCTCAACGTATCATTTGCTTACCTCAATATGTTGAGGTTATTTTGAGTACAGTATTTAATTTTTGTATAGTTGTCAAGATACTTTTTTTTTTTTTTTTTAATAACAATTTTTGGTTTCTTGAGCTACCGCTACTAGAGTCTCTGGCTCTAACTTTGATGGGCTCTTGGAGTCCCTCTCTTCTGCTGCTGCTGCTGCTGGCTGGTAGCCCCTTGTCTACCTTCCTGTAGTTGTGGTGGCACGTGTCCGACATGCTGATTCCAGGTAGCCAAACAGCCAGTTCATTTCTGGCCATTTCTACAGAGTCCTGTGTCTTAAAAGTGAAACCAGGCGGAGATGAGCAAACGTTCCAAGTGCTGTCCTATACAAATAAATACATACATACATACCTAAACATAATTGCTGACCAGGTACACCCTTTCATGACATCGGTCTTCCCCCTCTAGCAGTGCCGTCTTTCAGTAGGATAATGCTACATCGCCTGGAATATCCGAGACTGGTTCGTGGAACGTGAGGAAGATTTCCAGGTATTGCTCTGGCCTCCAAATTTCCAGACATCAATCCCATCGAGAATCTGGGGTTTGTGTTTGAATAGCAACTCCGATCTGCGTTGTCTCAACCACTGATCTTACAGGTGTTAAAGGATCTGCTGGTTACGTGTTGGTACCAGATACCACAAGACACGTTTAGAAATCTTGTAGCATCCATGCCTCATCGGGTACGAGCTGTTTTGGCTGCACGTGGAGGACCAACATCATATTAAGTAGGTGGTCATAATGTTTTTGCTCATTGGTGTATAACTGTAGAGTTTCTGTTTTTACTTAAAGCTTAATCTTTCTGGTTTTTCTCTCTACAAACTCCGTTATTATTTTTTCCAAATCCAAGGTCTTTGCTACAGCATATTAATGGTACCCGTAGAACAAGTAAGCGTACACAAGCGCTCAAGGGGACTTATTGGGACTTAAGGCCGGCCCTGAAGAAATGGTGCTTTAATCACGTATTCATTCGACTTTTTCAGAAACTACAAAATTATTTGATAACGTTCATTCAATTGTGCTTATTACATAAGGTGTCAGCAGTATACCTATTATTTACCAAATGGACTGACACCCACCACAAAGGGTTTTTTTTTTTCGAATAATTTTATTTGCATTAGGTTCACTGCATAGAATCGTTCATTTACATAAAGTTACCTATTATTTCTGTCAGGTAGGTTGGATATCACATCTCTTGGACATTCAGTGAATAGAATCAGTGATTCAGTTACCCCAGGGGCTCACTTCTGGTGAGTATGGGCTTGGCACACCCAGGGTCCTGAGCTAGATATCATCGTTCTTCTCTTTTTTGGTGATTCCCTTCTACTTCTCTCTCTCTCTCTCTCTCTCTTAGGGTAACTTGAATTTTTTTTGGCTGGTGCATCATAAGCCTCAGGCGTCCTTGCACCATATAGCTAATAATAATAATAATAAATCCCTCACTCACTACTGGCTACTGCTACTATGCTGAATGATGATCATTTCGAAGTGACTCGATGAATCAAGTCACCGACTACAGTCAATGACTCGACTCAGTCGAATCAGCCAAAAGACTTGTTTTCCCATCCCTACTACTTCGCCCTCTTTTAAGATCTTCCTATTTCCATCTATTTCTGTAATCTTCCAAAACGTTCCTTGGCTGTAGTAATACCATGACCTCTTTTCCATGGTGATTACATCAGCCATCTATACGTGATCTACACTTTTTTGTCCAGGCCTTTGACTCTATCTCGCCGAAGTTATTTGTAAGAAAACTATATTTTTATGTTGTAAGAGATTCATTCTTGTCATGGCTACATCCGGGATTGCAAATTCAAAATGATCATATATCAAACCAGAAGAACCAAACAGAAGAATTCATTTTTAAAGACTGGAATTCCTCAGGGCCTTGATCTTGATAAGGGGTCTTGATCCTCTTATTTTTGTAATATATACTAGTACAAATGAGCTCTTAAAAGACCAAAAGATTGTAACAGTTACTATTTAGCTTATGCTAACGACCTTGAATTTTTTCGGATGGACCGAAATTCTGGCGACGGTGACATTCTTCAAACTGCAGTAAATGTCAATTGGGCTATCCAGAATAGCTTCAAAGCAAATAAAGACTTTAATAAATTTCTTCATTTGCTTTTGCTAACCTGCTTAAAAATTATCGTAACACCATTACACGGCAAACGAGAACAAGCTAAATGGAACGAATTAAAATAAAAGATCTGTGTAATTTTTATGCAATGCAAGATTTATGAAGCAATCAGAGCCAGAATTACGGTAGGGTGAGCGGGGCGATAGCCCCAGCAGCATTTTAAGGGTGCATTCGACCAGTTATATATTTTAAAATTGCTTCATTTTCGATTTAATTACAGTCGACCTGTGTTTAACGAACTTCTTTATAGCGAATTTTTTTTATTCCTTTTGGTAATTACATTTAAAAGTTTCTATAGAATGAAGAAAATTTCCTTATAACGGATTACGAGAGACTTAACTTTTGTATGCTTTGTTACCACCTCTGGCCTTTAGGCGATTTAAGCAATTAAAAAGCGGCTAATTAAGAGTTAAAGGGATTACCTTTCCACAATGTAGGTGGAACGTAAATCATATGCAGCCACCTATTCCACACACCGAGAAGTCATGCTAGTCAACTTCTTTCTATAGCCAGTCAAAAGATTAAGGCATATTCCCGACACGGATAACAGCTGCTGGTCAACTCGTGTTCTTTGTTTAAAAAAAATAATAAAAATTTTATTAAAAGAAATACTGCGTTATCTTTGTACGTGCTACTTACGATTCCAGAAATTTTTGTGATTTTATGAGAGTGAAAAAAAAAGGGATTTATAATCACTTACGAAAAAAAATATCAGGAAGGAACAGTGCTTTACAAATTTCTAAAATAACAGAGAAACTCTAATTACAAACTTCTTTAAAGTATGGCCCGTTTTGTGTCGTCACACCTCTGAGCTTTTTGGTTTGTTCTCCAGTGCTGGAGGATAAACAATTTTTCAAATATCTGTTGAAATATCAACAGATATTTGAAAAATCATGTTTTATCAATTCTGCAGGATATAAAATCTGTAACCCCTTTACAACTTCTCCAATTCATTCATGAGTATTGTCTAATAGAATCTTGCCTAAATATAGAAATAGCGCTATGAATTTTTCTTACCCTGCTTTTGAAAGGTCCTCCAGAGCGAGAAAAATTCAATTAAAATAATACACTTTCATTGCATATTTTTAGTTTATGTTATAATGTTAAAAGTACTATATTTCGCAATATTTTGTTTCTATGATTTTATACTAGATATATATTTTTTCGAAGGTTTAGTGTCAAACAAAGTTAACTACAAAATCATTTTGTAGTGAACGCTTTTCGTAATTACCCAAGAAAAAGTCATTTGCCTTATTCTTAGTTTATCGGAAATGCACTTACAGCCCAAGGTCCAAGCTAATTTTAAAGTACTGGAGCGATGCAGTTCTATGATGTGATATGCATTGTTATTTGCATAAAGTAAATCTAAAGTTATCTCAAAAAAAAAAAAAAAAAAAAAAAAATCCAATTTTGTACGTTATTTGACACTAAACCCTCGATTTGGCGATATAATTCAATAGCCAGGTAGCAAAATGCTCTTTTTTGCTACCTGGCTATTGTTAGTTGCGAGTAGTGTTCCAATGTTCGATAATGAAGTAATATTATTATTGGGCAATAGTAAATGCGTAACGATTGTTAGTGCTTTTAATAATATTAGCTATATACCATCTCTTACAGTTTATCTTTTTTTTCAATTGACTATGGTTTTCCTCACTCTTACTCTCAAAAAATTTGCCTATGCTTTCTATTTTTGATGTGCTCATTTTGCAACAGATTTTATTCGTATTAATTTCGATTTCAGAAGTAGTTATCATAACGAGTTGTCCAATGGACTACCCGAATTTTTTTTTTTTTTTTTCTGCTGTAAACAGAAATTAAGAAACTGTTTACAGTTTCTTGAAATTTTAATTTTTACCATGAAACCAAATTAAGGCACAATTGTTAAGCAACAATTATTTGACGATATTTTCAGTTTTTCTTTTATCACACGATATTCACCCAGGCCTAGTCATTTGGCGCTAAAAGTGAAAATTCTAGGGCCTCGTCTGCTTTAGTATCATCATTTCGTATGTGATAAAATAGGTCTTTATGTTTGTTATTTCTGTTGAAATCTTCGATGTGATCTCTCAAACAGTAAGCTAGTTGACGATCGCACGCACATGTAGCAGCCACACAGGGGTTGTTATTATCATCTAAAAATAAAGAGAAATTAAAATTGATTAATGGTATCAAATTTAAAAAAAAAACCTGAGTAATTAAAATTTATTGCAGATATTATTATTATTACCCACATAGTGCAAGGAAGCCCGAGGCTTGTGCTGCACCAATCAAAAAAAAAAAAAAAAAAAAATAGATTAATATTAGAAGAAACGTTATTATTAAAAACTTCAATGACTAAAATAATGTATTTAGAATTGTTTATTCTAGCTCCGGCACTATACGTTCGAACCAGTTGAAACTTGTAATTAACTCTTTTGTGCCGGTTTGGGTACACATAACCCAGAAGAAATTAAGTGACCTTGTCGGTCGGTCGAGAAGTTAAAACAGCATAAATAAATAAAGTTTTGATATGCGATATATCGCATGATAATCGATTATCATGCGATTCGTATATCGATTTTATTTTTTTTTATTTTCTACCATTACTTCTACCTATCAAATTTGACACCTTTAGCATGACAGGTTTAGATCATAGTGTGCATAGTATTAGGGTCAGGCGCCACCCGTGGTTCCCACATCTGCGCCATATGTACGCTGTGAAGAAATACAGAACACTGTAAATGCCAGAAATTGTTGTGTTGAAGACAAATAAATTTTCTGTTTATACTCCGGCACGACAACCAAGTCAGTAGAGTTTACAATAAATCGTCAATACAAATATTTATCGTATTTAGTAGTGACGGGCTTGAACCCCGGTCCACTCCTGCCCCAAAGTGGAGAGTGCAAGCACAAGGAGGGGGGCCTATGTGGAGAAATCCCATGCCATCACAGTGGTATCAGCAAGAGATTCAACCGTGAAGGGTTAGCATGAAGTTGAGGTTCAGCACCTGAGAGACTACAACAGGGTTCAAGCAAAGGTGGTTTTCTCTGGAGCTAGTGGGGGCAGTGGCCAGAAGATTTCTTCTATGCTTGAAACTTGTATGAAGGCATTAAATGCTTCCTTGTCGCCAGTTAGGGAATGAGGTGGATAAAGGGCGGGAAGGTTGGTCTGGACTAGGAGCTGCTATCTGAGCTTAAGGTAAACTGTTCAGTCTTGCAGGAGGTGGGCCCAGTCTTTCCTCTCATCACACAGGCAGAAGATCAAGCTGTTCGAGACAGACTTTAATGGAGTCGTGACTTTGTCAACATAAAAGTGGTTTTCAGGTTTAGAGTAAACTAGGCCATGGTATGTTTGTTTAAGTGGCTAATGTCAAGAATGAATTTTCTGATTTCTTTGCCTTTGCATCCAGAGGACCAGTGGGTCTGCCATAAATTTGACCACAAACTCTTATCCAAAAAGTAATTGTCCTCTGCAAGGGTGGATATACTGAAAAAGTTAGTTAGAATGTTAGACCTCACTGCATGTAGGAGGCTACAGAAGGCATTGTAGAGATCTAGATGGAGGGTGCCACAGATCACCTGGAGAGCTGGAGTAGATGTGGTTCTGCAAGTCCTGGTCATACATAAGAAGAGCCACTGGATTTGGTTGACTTTGTTTGCAAACATTATTCTGTCTACGCTTCGAAACCAGATGGGGGCACCATAACTTGTTATCAGGAGGAAAACAGCAGACTGAGGGACCTTCCTTTGAGTCCCAGTCCTTGTGGGTGACCCTAGCGAGCATCTCTACTTCTTTACTTTAGATTTGATGTAGTCCAGGTGTGGATAAAATGTCCATTTGTGGTCCAGTATGACTCCAAGATATTTTATTGTGATGCAGGATTTGAGGGATTTACCACGAATGCAAATAACTGGAGGTCTACATATGTCCAGAGTTCCCTTGATGAGGAGCACCTTCATTTTAGTGGTGGAGATAGTCAGTTTATGTAGTTCTGTCCAATGTGCAAGAGCAAACAGGACATCTTTGCCTGCAACTCGAGGGCAGCCCAGGTGGACCCCCTTGATGAGAATGGCGAGATTGTCCATGTATGCAAACATGGAGGTAAGCTGGAAGGTGTTGCAGAGCCATTCATCCAGGACCATATTCCATACAGCCAGGCCTAAGAGGCCTTGAGGGCAGCCTCTAGATGTGGACCTGGTTATGCTATGGAAGAGAGTCTTGATAGTGGTTTTCCTGCCAGTGAAGTAATTGATGAGACCACCAGACCAAGTCAAACGCTGCCTTGAAATCAACGAAAAATGCCAAAACATATTTGAATTCAGATTTTTCCCTTATCTTGCTAAGCTGTAATAGTGCATCTGTTGTAGATCACCCAGGTCCGAAGCCAAACTGGTTTGGAGAACATAGCCCTTTTTCCTGATACCTGGTTGAAAATCTGGAAAGAAGCCATTCCTGAACCTTCCCCAGAGTTGGAAGAAGTTCAATAGGATAGTAAACAGCAGTTAGGTTTGAGGAGGTGGCCACTTTGGGGATGAGTTGGAGGTTTGCTTGCTTTCAGGTGTCTGGGAAGCAGCCCTCACGAAGGCAGGAATGAAACAGATCCATAAGAAGTTCTGGGATAGTTGACCAGACTCGCTGCACTACTTTGCGCTCAATCAGGTCAAGGCCTGGAGTTTTACCCAGTTTGATTTTGCTGATGGCTTCAGCAACCTCCATGTTGGTGAAGTCTTCTTCCTGGGAATTATCTGAGACTGAGCATCATGGTTAGGGTAGTAGTGGTCCTCAATGACCAATTCATCAAGGATCTTGGACATAGTGTTAAGCCAGATAGTGGTTTCAAGTTTCCTTTGCATGGTAATGGAGTCAATTATATCTGGGGTGCTGATTATGTGCCTGATGATCTTATGTATGAGGCACAATACTGAATGTAAAATAGCATTAGGTTAATGAGAAATTTGCCGGGGACCAACCAGGTAGGATGTTATAACATGTTGGGACATTAAAATGAGGGTTGCTGTAAAGAGCTTAGACTGTATATCCACCCCAGGGGCTCACATCTGGTGAGTATGGGCTTGGCAAACCCAGGGTCCTGAGCTGAATGTCATCATTCTTCTCTTTCTTGGTGATTCCCTTCTACTTCTGACTCTCTCTTTATACTGAAAAAAACTTAGGCTGGTCTGGCAGACAATATGGTTTTACTTCCAGGTCGTGGAACAGAAGATGGGCTTTGGGCATTGCGAAACTATATATTAGGCTTGAACAGTAAGTATGTCCTTGGAATCTTTATTGACTTTGAGGGAGCTTTTGACTCCATTCAATGGAGCAGCGTTCTTATGATGTTGAGACTTGCAGGCTGTTCAACTAAGATCTTTAGGGTGGTAAAGGACTACTTCATGCACCGTACAGTAACTGTTAAGTCGTCGGTTGATTCTATTGTGCAAGAGGTGACCAGGGGACGCCCACAAGGATCGGCTTTTGGACCACTAATGTGGAACCTAGTTTTGGAGGACTGGTTGCGTAGGGCCTTCGAGCATACAGAGATGGTGGCATATGCCGATGATCTTGTGTTGCTTATACATGGATGCAACTAGAAACCAGGTCACAGCAAGTTTTGTTTGAACTTAATAACTGGTGTAGGTTACATAAACTGACTGTATCAGGAATCAAAACAAGGACAATGGTCTTTAAGGATCAATTTTTGAGTAGAAGACCGCCGGTTGTTAGAATGAATGGGTCGAGCCTAAAATCAGCAAGTCAGTTAAAATATCTAGGCATTATGTTTGACCGATCATTGACTTTCAACTCACATGTTACTTATCTATCAGAAAAGGTGAGGAAATTTATTGGGATGATTACTCGAATCACTAGAGTTGACTGGGGAATAAAAGGTAAGGTGCTGAACTTGCTATATGAATGTGTATTTATCCCCATGGTAATGTATGGCACACCAATTTGGTTTGAACATGTAAGTGGAAAAGTATTTACTAGAAAGCTCAGTTCCATTCAAAGAGTAATGCTCCTTAGGATGTGCATGGCATGCAGAACTGTGTCGACCCCAGGTTTGCAGATTGTGACTGGAAAATTGTCTATTGATCTGCATTTATTGTATTGTGCATTGGCTTACTTCATCCACTGTGGCATTCCCTGTTCTTTTCTGAATATACAGGTGGACATTTTGGCAGATCCCAGGAAGGAAAGGACAAGAATCTGGGATGCTTTGGTCAAAGTCTGGCAAGAGCATTGGAGTGTTTGTGATAAAGGGCAGATTACACAAAAGTTTTTCCCAGATTTTAGAAATGCATCCTCGATAAAATTCAAATGGTTTGCCTCAAACTTACAAGCTATGTTCTTATTAACTGGTCATGGTTCAATTAATGCAAAGTTGCATGATTTAGGAATTAATGAAAGATCTAGTTGCCATTGTGGTGAAAGAGAATCATGGGAACATATTATATACAACTGTGAGGAGTACTGCGATCTACGAATTGAATTGGTATCTCGGATTAGTAATCTGAATCTTATGGCAGAAGGCTGCGAAACAATTCTAGTTGATAAACAGGAGAACTTCTTGGCTTTCCAAGCCTTTGCAACTGCAATATTTCTTAGGCGGAAGACTCTTCTGCATCTGGAAGCCTTGGATTTGTAATGCTGTATGGTGTATGCCGAATTACCTAGAATTCTATGAAATCATGGAGGCTTGAATCTGCTATATCCATTGCAACTCCAGATCCTTGTGCTGGCATTTCTGTTCTCAGCATCTCCTTGTGCTGGAATTTCTGCTCTTAACAGCTCCTTGTGCTAGAATTTCTGCTCTTGACAGCTCCTTGTGCTGGAATTTCTGCTCTTGGCAGCTCCTGGCACTGGTATTTCTCTTCTCGGCAGCTCCTAGTGCTACTGGCTTTCCAACAGACTGTGAACAGATGCAGATCTTTCCAATGAAGTTTGGACTTTGTCTGAAATTTAATTATATATATATTTTATTTTTTTTGTAATTTGATTATTTTTCACTTTGTTCATATCAATATTTTTTGGTCATGGCAGGTTCTTTCCCTCCCTGTACTTGGGCAAACAGGAGAGGGAGTATATAAGAGTACTGCTAAATTATGTGTAACTGACAGCGGGGTCGCCATTGGTTGGCTGGGACTGCTTTAAGTAATAAATATCAAAAATCAACATCTCTCTCTCTCTCTCTCTCTCTCTCTCTCACAGGGTAATGTCGGAATTTTTTTTTTTTTTTGGCTGGTGCAGCATAAGCCTCAGGCTTCCTTGCACCATATGGCTAATAATAATAATAAAATAATATTTATTATATGTGTTATTTTATTTCTATAATGGCATTATACATTTATTATATTCATTATATTTGAAAATAAAGAAATATAATGAAATGAAATAATAAAACTTACAAGTTATTTCCTTCAAAATAATCGCCTTAGGCTTGCACATGGGGCTACCTTCCGTTTCTTTCAACCAGAAACATTTCTGGAAGTAATCTTCTGTAAGCCTTTTTAACACTTTTTTTTTTTTTTTTCTTGATTGTTTTCAATGGACTGAAAATGAATTCCCTTAAGTAGACTTTTCAGTTTAGGGAAGAGAAAAAATGTACTAGGTCTGGCAGGTAGGACAGAATGCATGTTCGTGCACAGGGATTTGTTTTTTATGCTGGAGCATTGATGGAGATCCAACCATCCTTCCACATTTCAGGTCTTTCCTTTGAATTTTTTCATGTCACGCAGCCTTATCAAAACTTCAGTGTAGTATGTTTCGTTGACAGTCTGATTTGGTGGAATGTATTCAGCCAAAATAATTTCTTTAATATGGAAGGAAACAAGAAGCACTGTTTTCATTTTTGATTTTGACATTCTTCCCCTTTTTTGGTCTAGGGAATTGTTTTGTCTTCTATTGCATTGATTGTCTTTTAGTTTCTGTGTTTTATTGAAAGAGCCAATTTTCATTGCAAGTAATTACATTAATCAGAAAGTCTAGATCTTCTTCAGTTTTTTATCAAAACATCTTCAAAAAATGCCATTCAAATTCGAGAACTCCTGCCATAGTATCTTTCCCACAAACACTATGTACAATTCGTAATTTTCAGTTGGTGTTTTCTTTAGTTTTGTTAAAAATTTGATGTTGATTCCTTGTTCAATTATTTTATTTGTCGTTTTTCCTGCAAACTGCAGAAACACAGGATAATGAAAACCTGTCTCACTGCAAAGCAAATGAGTGTGTTGAAATGTGATTGGCAGACAAACAAATAGGGAAAGGTCCAAGGTCAACTGCTGTGCCTTAGTTTCGCAGTTGGTGCTTAGTGTGCAATGGCTGCACATGCAGTCTCGTTATTTAATGCACTTAAGGAATTTGTGGTGGATATGTGAAAAGTCAAACCTATTTGTGCAGGATATGGTTTCTCAAACTGAAAGGTGGAATGCAATGTGCTTTCATCAGCAAAACTATGGATAGGATTTCTAGTCAATGAAAGGTCATTAATATACAAGAGAAGAAGACTGGGAGAAAGAACCAAACCTTGGACAACATCAGCATTAGTGGAGAAGATGGAAGACAGAGAGCAGTCTACTGTAACCCACAGTGTGTGGTTAGAGTGAAAACTGGATACCCAGTTACAAAAAACATTTGGCAATCCATTAGATAGAAGCTTATTAAGAAGGCCTTTATGCCAAACATGATCAAAAGTATTTGAAATGTCAAGAGCAACTGCTTGAATTTCACCAAACTTGTCCATTGAATTTGTCCATAGATGGATAACATAAGCCAGTATATTGCAAGTGGATCAATACTGACGGAATATGTATTGGCAATCATTGATCAGATGGGAGGTTTCTAGATAGTTTTGGAGTTGGTGGTTAATGGCTTTTTCCATTACTTAAAAGTAATTGTATGTAATTGAATGGGAGGGATTTGTCATCCTTTTTATGAACTGACTGGATATCAGCAAATTTCCACACAGAACGAAAAACACCAGTGGAATAAGATAATGTAAAAAGGCAGCACAGAACAGCAGTGAACACAGGTTTTTGAGAAGTGAGAAATATCATTTAGGAACTGAAGCTTTCTTGGCATCAAGATTGTTTTTGCACCATTTTGATGGAAGACCACTGGAGGCACTGAATGGTGTATACTGTGAATGGCAGGAGATAGTTTACCAAGATCATCAATACATGAGTTAGAAGAAAAGTAGGATGCTAGCAGGTCAGCTTTAAATTTAGTTGCAGCTAATAGCTTTGGCAAGAGAACAAATTACTTGACTGCAGTTTTGCACAAGAAGCAGTTTTTCTACTTTTAGCCTGTTCATTTGGACTGATTAATAAGTGATTTTCAATTGTTGCAAGCTTTGGTTTAGGCAGAAAATGAACCTGGAGATTTGAATGCAAGCCAATTATGATATGCAACATTCTTATCTTGAACATTCTTAGCACATTTATTGAAAAACCAAGGTTTAGATAAAGGATGAGATATTAGAACTGAGAGCAAAGTGGAGGAGAAATTGTTGAAGTTAAACATAAGAAAGGCACCCGGGGTGGCTGGGATCTATCCAGTTATATTAAAGGAGATGGCAAAGGAAGTAAGCAAACCCTTAGCCATAATTATGATATCATCCTTGGATTCAGGGGAAGTCCCCACGGACTGGAGATGTGCAAATGTATCCCCAATTCACAAAGGAGGATTGAAGGGTGACACGAGTAATTACAGACCAGTTAGTTTAACTTCTGTTGTGGGGAAATTAATGGAGTCTCTGGTTAAAGAAGTAATGCAGGAGAAACTGGACAAGACTGCAGTTATAGTTCAGACACTGCATGGGTTTGTTAAGGGAAAGGCTTGTCTGACCAATTTCATTGGATACTATGATGCAGTCACAAAGGAGTGGATGTAAAAAATAATTTTGATATCATATACTTGGATTTCAGGAAAGATTTTGATATTGTTGTGCATGGAAAACTACTGTACAAATTGGAGCAGAATGGTATTAAAGGTAAGTTGCTACAGTGGATAAAAGAATGGTTGAGTGGGAGAAGACAGAGAGTGGTAATAAATGGACACTGCTCTACATGGACTAATGTTATTAGTGGATTATCCAGGTTTCAGTGTTGGGCCCATTGTTGTTTTGTATATTTATCAATGATATTGATGGGTATATCAAGCTTAATGTCAAAGTTTGCAGTGATACAAAGGTTGGAAGGGTTGTTAATGACAATATGCTACTGCTACTGCAACGGGATCTAGAAAAGTTGGGCAGATGATCTGAGAAGTGGCAACTAAAGTTTAACGTTGACAAATGCAAAGTACTGCATATGGGTAGCAGTAACCCCCAGAGAAATGTACCAACTGTGTGGTATTACAATGAAGCCAGCTGGAGTTGTGAACATTAAAATCACCCAGTAAAATTACCTCACTGTTAAGAAAGTTGGACTAGAGAAAGTCAGGTTTCAAAGAGAGGAAGTCAAAGAGTTCCAAGTGATTAGTGGATTTGGGAGAATGATAGAGGCAACAGATAAATTTGACAGAGTCGAGCAGAGAGGTTTTAAGCCAGAGAAGATCGAAAATAAAAAAATTCATCATTACTAAGTGTCTGAATGGGAATATCAGAGAGTTGCAACAGCTGAGATGAACAATGGCTTAAATAAGCCGATATTTGGGATTCTCTCAGAAAAGTAAGTGGGGTTAGGCAGATTGTAAGTGGAAATGGACATTGTTAAAATTGGAACTGAGACCATGTACTATATATTTGTGAAATGAACGAGGAAGAGTTGTTAGGTTTGGATCTTTTTGCAGAAAAGTTGGCCTCCGTAGCCGAGTGGGCATAAGCGGGAGTGCAGTAGCACACGCTCTTTGAGTAGACCGGGGTTCAAGCCCCTGACTGCTGAATACGGTCGATCTGCCAACCCGCACTGGACCAGCATGGCAGATTATGGTCCATTTCCCTCAACATGAATTGTTGAGGAGGCTTCCATCCTGCAGTGGGTTGATAATGGCTGCACTTTACTTTTTGCAGATAAGTTTATTCTGTTAGTTTGACCATTCATGATGTTTTTGGTAGTTAAAAAAGGTGGGGAGGACATGTATTAAGTAATGAAATTTTTGGATTTGGCAAACACACAGCAAGAATGTGCTCAGCTCCTTGACATAACATAGTCTTGAGAGTGGCCCCTCCCCTTTGCATAAACACTACTCAGCCAAGTAGATGCAGTGAGATTATACACTAGCTAATCCGCTGCCTCCTAAAGAGTTACTAATAGGTTCTGTCCAGTGGGCTGTCTAGCAGCCAGCCTACAAACCTTTTAAAGCCATACCCTCAAAATGTAAGGAAGATTTGATCTCACCACAATGCCCATCATAACCTCAAAAGGAATTAATCATACTGAAAGATGGGAGTTTGGGGGGGGGGGGGAATTGCTGGAGCTTTGCTCTCAGGGCTAAACATGGGTTTCACCACTTCAAGCCTTCAAATAAGCAAAGTAATGGTTTTGCACTTCTTGATGAGAACCTAGTATTGCCTGGTAATACAGAGCGGTAGCATTCCTCTGTGTGGTGTGAATGCCACATCTCGACCCCTGTTTACATTGTTTCACACCAAGTGGTTACCTCCTCCAGTATACTATGTGCCATATATCATGACTTGCACATGGGGCTTATATCCAGAGTTACTAATATTCCCACTATCGTGAAGGTGTAAGCAGAGCATTTGGTTGCTGCAGAATGATCGGACTGACTGTAATTTGGTCAACTGACTCAAGTGTCACCTGAATATCAGTTCTATCAGCATTTTAATCTTTCAGGTAGCAAGCCCAGCTTGTCATACCTGAGAGAATGTTTGTGACAACCTTAAGTGCATTACTCTTAAGTATTTAAGACTTTTATTCATCATCGTCATTCTAATGGTCAAGCCCTGTCGCCATAGAGATCTTTTTTTTTTCCCACTCACAATAGATTTAGGCTTTTTGTTTCACTTCACTGTAGTTCATTCTTGAAAGTCAGAGCACATCATCAAGTGGTGTGGTTCTTGGTTGTCCTCTGCTTCCTTTCCCTTCAAGCTGTCCTTCTAGTATGTTTAGTGAAGGAAGCACTTAGGGGAAAAAAAAATCATATATTGCAAGCAAGATAAACAGAAATGAGGAAGAGATTTGTGAAAACTTATATATAGAGTATATTACTGTATGCATGTGAAACATGGTCAATAACAGCAACAGGCTGGAGAAGAATTGAAGCATTTCAGATGTTTTGCTGGAGAACCTTGATGAAAATCAACTGGAGAGACAAAAAGACAAATGAAGAGGCCCTCAGAGTAGCTGAGGAACAAAGAACAATCAAGAAAATCATAATAAAGAGGATTTTAGGAAGGATGTAGATTGCTTAAGCAAGTAAGAGAAGGGCAACAAGATTGGTGAGGGGGAATGAAGGGGTGGTCTTACCAAGAAAGGCTTAATTTCTGCAAATTGTTGCATCTGGAGACTAGGCATCGGCGAGGTGGTCTGATTGAGGTGTATATGGCCTTGAATGGGTTGAGCAGGCTCAATTGTGATGGGATTCTTCCTCTTGTTCAGATTACGTACGGGACATAAATTTAAATTGAGGAAAGAGTGATAAGAGATATGCAGAAATTTGCCTTTAGCCAGCGGGTAGTTGATTGCTGGAACAAACTTCCATCTGTCGTTGTGGAAGTTGATAGCTTAAATAGATTCAAGGAGGAACTGAACAAACATTTAGAGGAAATGGATATGTGAAATGTTTTTTTTTTGGCTGATGCTACATAAGCTTGCTTTCTTGCATCACTTGCCTCCTCTACTATTACTACTATCCAATCATTGTGCCTCCAGAGATGTCCTAGGAACCACATCGTTCTCTTTATTATGATTTTCTTGATTATTCTTTGTTCCTCAGCTACTCTGAGAACCTCTTCATCTTTTTGTCTCTCCAGTTGATTTTCATCAGGGTTCTCCAGCAAAATATCTCAAATGATTCAATTCTCCCCTGGTCTGTTGCTGTTATTGACCATGTTTCACATCCATACAGCAATATACTTCCTATATATATTTTCACAAATCTTTTCCTCTTTTTTTTGTTTATCTTGCTTGAAATAAATTATTTTTTTTCCCCTAAATGCTTTCTTCGCTATTGCAATTCTTTTTATTTTTGAATGGCTCTTGCCATCCTATTGTGTGTTGCTTCCCAGATATACAAATGAACTTACTTGTTTGATTTTCTTGTTATCTATTTCTATCTTGTCTGTTTTTCTTTGATTTTCTTTTCTGGCAACCATTATTTTTGTCTTTTTTGTGTTAATTTTGAACCTGTAATCTAAGAAAATTTCTTCCATTACTTCTATTGTGATTTTCAAATCTTCAAATCTCCTTCATTTCAAATCTTCTTCAGTTATTTTCATTAGTGATAAAAATAGGATTAAAAGTAACTGATATACATTTAGTAGATATATTTAGGTGCAGTAATCAAAACTGATATATTTAGGTGCAGTTGTCAGCGATAACTAGAAATCACCATTATGTTAATCTCTGGTTCTAATAGCGTCAATTGGTTAAGAGCTGGTATGAGCCCTAGAAAAAATGCCCCACTAGGGCCCAGGTGCTTTTTGCTGTAGGCATCTGTACCCCAATTCTGGGGTATAGACACCCTCTATAATGTATGGGCCTAGGAAAGTGTACCTGCCTGTTCCTCCCCCCAAATCATCTGCCCTTAATCCATTCATGATGCTAGCTTATCACAAACTTTAACTGTTTTCAGCAAGAGAAGTATAATGCAAGCTGCAACACAAAAGTCAGATTGCTCACATTAACTAGCCAGTATCCATTAATGACGTCTACTTCTGGCTTGCCAAGTAACTTGTCTCCACATTCATTTCTTCCATTCCCACTTTACTTTCACTTCTGTATAACAGAAGTGAAAGAAAGCGGGAAGAAACTTCTTGTTTCCCAACCTTCTCTCTGTGTTAAAAAAGTAAAATGCTCATTAATTCAAATAAGAATGCCATGGTCACTAAATTAACCATTTACTGCATAGCTCACTGAATTATCGCGTCCTCCAGTTTGTCATACAAATTGTCACACGCACTGAATTATCAGGACCTGCAGTTGGCCTTTTTGTGATTCAACTTGTACATCTCCTTTTGTCTTCAACTTCCATATGGTGTTACATACAGTAGTCTTTGGGAACTTCAGAACCTCCGAAATCCAGTAACATGCCCACCATATACCACCTAAATATTTTTTGGCTTTCTAATTCCTTTGGCTCTTTCCACCTGGCATTTTTGCATAAAACTGAATGAGTTGCATTCTGCAGTTCAATTTATGTTATGCACTACTGTTACCTTTCTACATCATTAGCATAGTCAATATTTTTCATATCATGTGATTGTCCCAACGCTTTTGATAACCAAGTATACAATGATATTGAAGTGTAGATGATCAGAACTCTGTAATCATCATACAAGGACTTTTGTTGAAATGGATTCCATTACAAAAATGCATTGTGAGATGTATAAAAGAGAAAGATACTTACTGCAAATGATAGATTTCCCAATCATTTTCCATTTATATTTTGAGAAATAAATATTCTGCTTTTCACTTGTATCACATTTGCGTTTCGCTTCATCATAGCAGTAGTCGTGTATCATGCAGCACCTGTAAAAATATAGCAGGATTATATGCGAAACAGCTTTATTACTGTACCAAGTTGACATAAACAAAAGAAAAAAAAAAAAAAAAAAAAAAAAGGCGTTAGAAAGGCTTGTGTTCTTGAAGCTGATTTTTATAAATACAGTAGAACCCAGATAAGAAGTTTTTAAAGGGACTGGAGGTTTAGAACCTCTTATGAGGGAAAACTTATTTGAAGGAAAAATGACTGAAGGTTTATGAAATATTAACTACACAAATACAAATGAAAAGATACATATACATAAGTTAAAGATGATTTTAAGTACTATTTCAGAATTTATATATATTTTACTCTGCCTATGGGAAACATTTTTAAACTGAGGAATTCTCCAAGTTGGAAGGTTGAAATCCAAAGGAGTTCATCCTTTCAACTATAACCCTTCAAATTATAATAAATATAATATAATTAGTATAATTAATAATTATTATACAGTCATACCTCGGTTAACGTTACCTCTGATAACGAAGCTTCGATATAACGAAGTCGGCAATTTCAAGCCCCATTTAACATAAAAAAAATATTCCAGTTTAATCACCTGAAATCTAAACAAACTGAAGAAATTACGGAAAGCTTTGGGGCTTCTCGTGGTTGGTTCGAGAAATTTAAAAAACGGGCCAGGATTCATAGTGTAAAATTAACAGGAGAAGCTGCAAATAAGTTTCCAGAAAACTAAGGAAATAATTGAACGTGAAAATTTTCCAAATTTGGTGTTCAATGTTGACGAAAGCGGTTTGTTCTGGAAACGGCTACCAACAAAAAGCTTCATTTCTATTGAAGAAAAATCAGCTGCTGGGTTCAAAGCAGCCAAAGACCGTTTAACGTTACTCTTTGGATCAAATGCCTCTGGCGATTATAAATTAAAATTGTTATTAGTTTACCATTCAGAAAATCCGAGGGCGTTAAAAGGTAACATAAAAATGAATTTACCTGTAATATGGAAAGCAAATAGAAAAGCGTGGGTTACCAAGGAGTTATTTACTGATTTGTTTGTTAACCACTTTTGTCCTGAAGTAAAGCGGTATTGTCAAAAAAAACAACTTTGAAGAAAAAGCTCTTTTGTTGTTAGACAATGCTCCGGGACATCCTACTGATCTTAACACGTTGGACACATGCATTCCTGTCAAAGTTGTGTTTCTTCCAGCAAACACAACTTCCCTGATTCAACCATTGGATCAGGGAGTAACAGCATCATTTAAAGCTTATTTTCTGCGTCGAACATTAAGCAGTTTAACTGAACTAGAGGATAAAGAGGAAATGACAGTTAAAATTTTTTGGAAAAACTACACCATTAAAAACACAATTGAAAACATTGATAGTTCTTGGAAAGAAGTCACTAAGAAATGCTTAAATGGAGTTTGGCGCAAAATATGGCCAGAAGTTGTAATAGAAGAAGAAAATAACATCCAAGAAATCAGAAATGAAGTTATCCAGATGGCTCAATCAATAGGTTTCGAAAATGTCGATGAAGAGGATGTTAGAAATTTATTGAATGCAGAAGATGATGGTTTTTCAGTGGAAGATTTAGAAAACCTTGTTAGCAACGAAGACAAAGATAATGAAGACGAAGTTAAAGAAGTTCCTGCTGAAAAAGTGTTAACAACCAAAGATTTAAAAAGGTGCTTAAATGACATTGAAAATGTTTTAAATTTTTTTAGTGAAAATGATCCTGATTTAGGAAGAAGTGTTATTGTTAAGCGATCAGTGTTAAATGCAATAACTCCGTATAGGCAATTGTTAAATGAAAGAGAAAAAGAGCATAAACAATCAACTTTAGACTCATATTTTAAAATATGATTTCACTTTGTATGTAAGTTGACTGTTTATTTAATAAAACTTTTCTTTGTTCGAAAAAAAAGCTTTTCATTTTCTTTACGTAGGAACGTATCCCTATTCTGGCCATAGTATTTTTACCTCTGAAAACGAAGTTTCGCTTAACGAAGTAATTTCGTGGAACGCATCCTATTCGTTATTCGAGGTATGCCTGTACTCATATGATCAGTATAATTAATATCTGTAGCATTAAAATAATACTGCCAAGGAGGAACAAATAATTAGGGCCAGTATAGTAGACAGACAAACATACGGTTATTCTTTAAGGAATTACCAAAAATACTAATGATAATCTACAGAAATAAATAAAGTATTATAAATTCAGTTTTCAGTATGCCTTAAACGGTCACAATTACAATAAGACTGAGCAACAATCCACTAAGTAATTCAGAACTGTTCAAAACGATCAGACCACCTTAGTGCTGATTGTCTGGGTAATTGAGAATGTGAAATGGATCCACGATTCCTTTTGACTCTGACGATGGATGTATCATGCTTTGGCTCATGCATGTTTAAAGGCTAGAAGATTGCCTGTGGTATGATATCTTTGGAATATCCCCCAAGCTTTGTTTTGTGCCTTTTATGCTGCTTTGCATTCAACATTCCACCAAGGTTTGGGAAATGGCGCAAACCAGGTGGACATTTTTGGAATAGCAGTTGCAGCTTCATGGATGATACTTTCTATGATGTATGTAACCGCATCATTGATAGGCTCCTGACTGACTGTGTTGATGTCAAAATTTGCCAGATGTCGAAAGGCATTCCAGTCGGCGTGATTGGTCTTCCAACGTGGTATCCTCGACTGGTGCCATTGTCTCCCATTAGAAATGGTGGATAACACGGGGAAGTGAATCACTACTATAAAGGTTTTCTTCAACCTCCCATGTACAAAGAGGTAGGAGGGAAGTGGAGCATATGGAAAGATCAATGGTAATAAATGTACGAGTAGCCATGTGGAAAAAGGTTAGATCCCACATTTAGAAGGGCGAGATCATTGTTTTCAAGCAATCGCTCGATATTCTGCCCTCTTCTATTGATGTTAGAACTACCCCACAGAGTATTATGTCTGTTGACATCCCCAAATAATAGAAAAGAGGGTTGCTTAATGAGATCATAAAGTTCTGCCTGGGGGATGTCGTTCCCAAGTGGCAAATAGATGGAGTAAACAGTTAAGAGGAACCCTACTGTAAGACGAGCTGCTACAGCCTCCAGGTTAGTGGTAAGTGGCATAGCTTGAAAGGGGGTGTGATTACCCACAAGGACAGCAGCTCTTCCTTGGGCAGGTCCATCCCCAGCTCTGTCTTCGTGAATAACTGAACAGTTATATAAGTAAGGGTCCTTAATTGCCTTTAAATACATCTCCTGTAAACAAAAGCAAGTTGGCTCGTGCTCACTCTATGGAATTCCCAGGAATTCCATTGTAGAATAAATGCACCCATTATTTAGATTTATTGGGTCCATCTGGTGGTTACCAAAGGGCTGAGGGCTTTGTTTTCTCAGTCCTGGATTTATCTCTCTTTGGAAAGACTGGGCATTAGCCTGTATCCATATCTTCTTCTTCTTTCTCAAAAAGTTCCAGGACAGACTCGTCCTATACCCCCTTACGTTCTACATCCATTGTTTCTTGGATTGTAGGTGGCTGTTACATTCCTTTTTTCCTCTGAAAGAAAATACGTCTCAAGAAAATACAAGACCTATACAAGACAAATGTCTCTCACTTAAATTAGTATGGCAACTGTTAAGTAAATACATACTAACTAAATACAACTTGTCCCAAAGCAAAACTCTTCATAACTTGCTTGGATCCTGAAGTGACTGCCGAAAATATTGATAAATGCTTTTCCTGAGGAATTCAGATTTAATATTCAAATCACAAAAATATGAACAGATTTTCCAGCTTGCAGTTCATTCTGTCTTAACTGCCCTCAGAACTTAAAATGTTAATAGATCCCACTAATTGGCTACTTGGCACACTAAAAATAACTTTGATGATAATACTTGGAGACATGCTACTACTCAAGCAAAATTCACCCCAGGGGCTCACATCTGGTGAGTATGGGCATGGCACACCCAGGGTCCTGAGCTGGATATCATCATTCTTCTCTTTCTTGGTGATTCCCTTCTACTTCTCTCTCTCTCTCTCTCTCTCTCTCTCAGGGTGGCTCAGGAATTTTTTTTTTTTTGGCTGGTGCAGCATAAGCCTCAGGCTTCCTTGCACCATATAGCTAATAATAATAATAATAATAATAATAATAAAACCCCAGAAATTATCTGATTCTACATCAGCTTTTGAAATGTAAAATCCAATGTTACATGCAAAAATGTCAAAGCATATATTGGCTAAAAATATCAGTTTTAAATAACATTCTGTTGACAGAGAGCATGATATGGTGTTTCATGTCAAACAGTGCCAGGTTTTCCTCCAACTCTGTTTAGTAACTTTGAGACACAATGCAAATTCCATAAAGGCCAGATAGTGTGGGATTAGTGAGTGTTTGAGTCTGGTTATTGTTAGGTTATGATGTTCATCTGGCTTCTTGACCTAGGGAACACCACAGTCTTCTAGTTACCATCCATTGTTGTGGGGAAGTGGGCCAAATCAGTAGGGAGTGAAAGCACTAGTGGAGTGAGCCCTTGTGTTGCCAGGGAGAGCCCAGTAAAAAAAAAAAGTAATATTTTTATTGGAAGGGAGTGCAGGGCTGATAGTCTTAGTGTGGAGTATAGTTGAACACAAAGATAGTGGATGATAGTGAGACTTCCACTAGGAGATAAAGTATAGGGGATAGGAGGGCACCTCTATGGGGGAGGGGAGGGGATTTGTTAGGGAAGATTAAAGTATATATGGTGGTAGCATCCACCGGATGAAGTATTTGGGTAGGGTAGAGAGCATGATATACTGTTTCTTACAGAAACAATGTGCAGGATATGTAAATGACATTAACCTACCCTAATATTTTGGCAACCCCAAAATTTGAGAAGGCACAAACTACCACTGTGAGCTAATATTGCCCTACTTAAACTGCATAGTGTTAAAACTTCACAGAGGGTCCTTATGTAACAAACGATTTCCATTGGTTCATGGTTTGTTCCAGTTGTGTGAGCAGCAGATTGAAGCAATAAACACAAACAATTAAAACAATATATTTAGCTCAAACAAAATATTTGGGTTGCAGCTTCTTATCTAAACTAACTCTACAGTAACCTGAGTTTTTTAGGCATCTCTATACTGTTAAATAATTTAAATGGAGTAATTTCAATTAAGTTCATTCAGTTTTACCCTGTCATTGCAAACCTCCTGTGTGTTCCTTATATTCTGGTATTCTAATTCCATAGTTCCAATCAATATGAAATAGTTCCCATTCAGTTCTGGTTTACTCAACTACTTCAACAACATGTGATAATTTACTTAACCTCCCAGTTACATGTATATCAACCCCGGGGGGCTCACATCTGGTGAGTATGGGCTTGGCACACCCAGGGTCCTGAGCTGGATGTCATCATTCTTCTCTTTCTTGGTGATTCCCTTCTATTTTTGACTTTCTCTCTCTCTCACAGGGTTACTTGGGAACTTTTTTTTTTTCCTGGTGCAGCATAAGCCTCAGGCTTCCTTGCATCATATGGATATTAATAATAATAATAATAATAATAATAACGTTTTCTTAATTAGGCTCACGATTAGTTCAGGTATACAGGCTAACTCTTGCCATTCTAAATAAAATTTCACAGTTAAGGACCAGCAGCAGTTTTGGTTGACCTATATTCACGACGTGTATTATTCAGTTTTAATGCTTCGATTCCGAGAAAAGGGGGGAGGGGATTATTTTATGAACCCTGTTTCTATTTTTAAAATTTACATTGCTTTTAAACAGATAATTTCAAAATTAGCAAATGGTAAGCTGATGTAAATAGTTGGTAAAATTTTCCAACTCTATTCTGTTCACATAAAATTTCCCCCCTATATAATATGCGATAATCAGTTCAGTTGGCTGCCTTGCATTTGTTTCTGCTCCTGAGTGCCTGAATTGAATTAGGGTCCTTATCCTTTCTGTGACTGAAGTTGATAGTTGGTTCAGAGTGCCAAGCACTAGTTTCCAAGTGATTTTTCTAGTGTTTCTCTAGGGCAATTACTAGCTTTTCAAAACTCTCTTTCTCTGTTCACAATATTATTACTGCTAACATCTTGCAACGTTATTACTGCTGACCGCTCACAACATTACTGTTACCTCCCACTAGCAATGTACTGTTCTTTTCTTTTTATTGCTTGGTTACTAGTTGGCATCACTCCTGCCTCCATGTGGTGGGGCCAGTAATCTGGGAGAAGAAAATCCCTCATCCAAGGCTAAACGGAGCAACCATGGATTGTGATGCATACTCACCACTAGAGACAACAGGCTTTCAACATACTGAAACCCACAGAATGGAACATGACTTCAACCCAGCCGATAAGCAATCTCTCTCCTTTCATCATCCAGAGATGTCTCAAAAATGTGGCAGGTATACCAAAAATGGTAAAACGACTGCAGTCAGAAGATATATTAGTTGAAACCATGCAAGCAAGGCATTCTGAACTGTTATTGAAATTGTCTTCTATAAGCTGAATCCAAATTAAAGTCACACCACTCTGAACTCCTCAAAAGGAGTGATAAATGAGTGGGATTTATTGAATGTCACCACAGATTGAATAGTCATGGAATTGTAGGAACAGAAAGCAACTTAAATAAGGCGAATAATGATCCAGAAGGATGATAAGCTAGTTCCAACTCGAAATATAATGCTGATTTTTAATACACATAATTTGCTAACCTCCGTTAAAGCAGTCTACGTACACTACTGTATCGAACCATACATTCCAAACCCTTTAAAATGTTTCAAGTGTCAAAGGTCACTCTCAGACAACATGCAGAGTCAAAATTACTTGTCCTGATTGTGGGTAAAAAAACCATTCACAAACAGGTGTACTGCAAAGCCTCCCGAATGTCCAAATTGCAAGAACGATCATCCAACATATTCAAAATCATGTGACCTCTGGAAAATGGAAAAAGAATACAAAAGTATAAGATTGAGAATAAAGTCAACATACCAAGAAGCTTGGTATAAATTCAACTGTCCCAAAGTGCACCTATGCTTCTGCTACATAAAAGTGCCAAGCTGATTCAACCCAAACAGAGGTATCAATCCCACCTAAAACACATCCATTGCAGAATGGACACAATCTGTACTATCAACCCATCAATTTACATCCAAACCTGGTTCAGTTGATGAAATAAATAATACTCATATCACAGTTCTGCCTAAAATTATACCAAGTGATAAAATGCCAAATAAATCATCAATGCAACAAGTCACTAAATTGCCACAATCAAATTGGATGCTGAAGATATAATTATACGAAATAAAACAGTACTTGATCTTCATGCAGAAGATGACATGGAGACTGGATTTTCACCTAGTCAAATCAATAATGCAGAAGAGCATACAGATTCCAGATACCCCTTTATTTGTAAAAAAGATAAAACAAAATATGACCATCAAAAGCAAACTGTTCACAGGAAACAAACAGACTCAACTTCCCTCTTTAAACCCAAATAAAGCAGCACATTGTACAATTGAATTGCAGAGGCTTATGCAGCAATACCAATGACATCTATAATTTAATCTCCTGATATAGTCCGTAGCCTTTTGCTTACAAGACTAATCTAACTCCTCAAGTAACTCTCAATTAAAAATTTTACTGAAAAAGTATAAACTCTTTCTTTTCTGGGTGCTGAGGCATCACAATTTTAGTTGACTATAAAATACCTTCTAGAAACATTCCGCATCAGACCCATTTATAAACTGTTGCTGTATGTGTAGCAGTGGAATAAATAATAACTCTAGTATTACTGTACTTTCCACCTAACAAAACTGCAAGTTGAAAGAAGACCTAATAAAGCAAATACCACCACCTTTTTGTCTCCTTTGTTACCCTATGTTCACCATCCACTATGGAGATCTGCCCACATAGACGATAGAAGACACTTGGTAGAGAAGCTACTAGACCAACTGAACCTAACATTACTAAACACTGGTCAAAATAAATATTCTCACCCTTCCCACTGGATCTATGTTAACAATTGATTTTACTATCTGTTTCCCATACTGTATCCCAGTATAGAGTGGACAGTTTTAAACAATCCACACAGTAGCAATCATTTCCCAGTTATATGCAGAATCCAACTGCTACAAACCGTATGCCCTGACCAATGGGTAAAATGGAAATTCTCTAAAGCAGATTGGGAAAAGCATTCCACCTGCATTTCCTTTGATAGTCAATTGATTAGACTACAGCCCATTGATGATGTTGCCAAGCACATTACCGAGAAAATACTGACTGCAGCTTCTGAAGGCCTCTGCATGCAAATACAAAAACCTTAAACACTGGTGGAATGAAGCTTGTACCAATGCAGAAAGGAAAAAAATAAAGCCCGGAGCCTGTTCTGTAAGTTTCCAACCACCAGCAACCTAATTCAGTATAAAAGGCTTGAAGTCAAAAGCTCAAAAAATTAGAAGAAAAGTCATAAAAGACTTTGGATACAGTTCTCCTCAACTATTGCAAAGGATACGATTAGGCAACTTATCTGGAAAAAGATTTGGCAACTAAATGGTAAATATGCAGCTCCTTTTGCAACCAAGAATGGACAGGAGATATATTCTCCTCAAGAAATAGGCAATGCCCTTGCAGAGACTTTCTCCCAAGCATCTGCCACTTGAGCATATGACAGCTCTTTTCTTAAGCTTTAGCAGAAAGCTACAGGATAAACTACTATACTATCCAATGTTTTGCCTATAATCAGCCATTTAGCCTATTTCAACTCCAAACACCATTAAATAGGTCACCTAACAGTGCCTGTGGACCCAACAGAATCATTAGCATTAGCATTAGTAGAGGCATATGATGCAAGAAAGCAAGCTTATGCAGCATCAGCCAAAAAAAAAAAAAAACCCACTTCCACTTCACCCCTCCGTTCGTTCGAAATATCTGTCCAGCTGAGCCTTAAATTTATTTAGGCTATCAACTTCCACGGCAAGGGATGGAAGTCTGTTCCACTAACCAACTACCCGCTGGCTAAAGGCAAATTTCTGTCTTTCCTCAATTTGAATTTATGCCCTCTCAGGTGATTATTCTGAACAACAGGAAGAATCCCATCAACATTGAGCATGCTCAAACCATTCAAGACTTTATACACATCTATCAGATCACCTTGCTGATGCCTAGTCTCCAGACACTGTAATTTGCAAAACTTAAGCCTTTCTTCGTAACAGTACCCCTTTGTTCCATTCACTAATCTTGTTGCCCTTCTCTGTACTCGTTCCAGCAGCTCTACATCCTTCTTGAAATGAGGCCTCCAGACCTCTATACAGTACTCAAGGTGTGGCCTAACCATTGCCTTATACAAGGGATTAATCACCTCCTTATCCCTGCTAGAAAAATTCCTGTATATCATTGACAAGACACCATGAGCTACTCTTGCAGCCCGTCTGCACTGCTCAGCAAACTTCATATCTGCCTGCACAATTATCCCCAGGTCTTTTTCATTTTCTACCACTGTCAGTGTAGTACCACAGAGTTGATACATTGCTCTGGGGTTGCTGTTTCCCATATGTAGTACTTTACATTTGTCAATGTTAAACTTCATTTGCCACCTCTCAACCCATCTGCTCAACCTTTCCAGATCCTGTTACAGTAGCATAGTGTCAGTAGTGTCCTTGACAACCCTGCCAACCTTTGTATCGTCTGAAAACTTGGACGTTAAGCTTGATATACCATCATCAATATCATTTATAAATACAGAAAACAATAATGGACCCAACATTGAACCCTGAGGGACTCCACTAATAACATTAGTCCACGATGAGCAGTGTCCATTGATTACCACTCTCTGTCTTCTCCACCTCAACCACCCTTTTATCCATAGCAGCAATTTGCCTCCAATGCCACACTGCTCCAATATGTGCAGCAGTTGAGCAACAGTATCAAAAGCCTTTCTAAGATCCAAGTATATAATCTATTATATAATGTTGAAATATCTAACCAGTACAGCCTTTCATGGGATCACTCTGTTATTTTAGCCTTTCCTAAACCAGGAAAAGATTAATCACTCCCACAAAATTATTGACCTGTCTCCCTTACCAGTTGCCTAAGTAAAACTGTAGAAAAAAGAAACGACAGCTTACTTGGGTTCTTAAAACTAAAACACTGATGAACAATAATGAATTTGGCACTGACAATGTAGTAGTAGCAGTGGCATGTGATGCAAGAAAGCAAGTGCATACACTTGCTTTCTTGCATCAGCCAAAAAAAAAAAAAAAAAAAAAGAAAAAAATTACAAAACAATTCCCTCTAAATGTTTGTCCAGTTCCTCCTTAAATTTATTTAACCTATCAAATTCCACAATGACAGATGGAAGTTTGTTCCAGCAATTAACCCCGCTGGCTAGAGGCAAATTTCCGCACATCTATTCTACATCTGTCTTTCCTCAATTTGAATTTAGGCCTAAACCTTGAACGATATTTCAAGATATGAAACTTTTAGTAGCTTCCACGATTAATTCCTTGAATGCTTCCCACTTAGAACTTGCTGTTGGTAACATCATCAGTTGATCCCACTGTACAGAATTTAAAAACTGTCTGAGACCACTGTAATCACCTTTACAGAAGCAAAAACCCTTTCCTTTAACCCCTGTTGGTAATTATATCTTTAAGTAAATCCCACATCAATACATTGTGATCACTGCCACCCAGTGGTTCCTTTATCTGCAAATTCTTAATACATGAATGATCACTGCTGATAACCAGATCAAGTTTGGATCCACTTTGGATTTGATGGTGAAAGCTGAGACTTGATATTGAAAAGGCTTTTGACACTACCTGGAGATATAGCATATAGCGAGAACATTTTTTTCTAGGATTGCAAGAGCACTTACCAGAATTCATTAGAAATTTTCTTCAAGACAGAACTTTTCAGGGCCATTATCAATCTGTACTCTCTCGGTTCTACACTCAAGAAGATGTTCCACAAGGATCAGTGCTTAGGGCTACCCTTTTTTCACTTAGACTGAACCATAACATAGAACATCCTCAGTACTGTAGAACTGTATATGTATGCTAATGATCTTACTATATTCATACCATTGAAAGACAGCTTTTCATAAATAAGTTAGAGACATGGACACTGCAGAATGGATATCATTCTTCACTACAAAAAACTATTGCAATTCACTTTTGCAAAAAATGTAAGCTACACCCAGAACTGAAACTCAGGTTAAAGAACTATCTGATCCCTCTCAACAATAATATTTGTTCCTAGGTTTAATGTTGGACACCAAACTTAACTTTGTTTCACATATAACATACCTCTGAACTGTTTGTTTAAAGAAACTTAATATACTTAGGTCAATTTCTGCTATTACATGGGGTGCTGATAGATACTCTTTTACATTTATATCATGCTCTTATTAGTTCTTGTTTAGAATATGGTGCTGTTGCCTATCGCTTGGTTAGGGAAAGTGCACTAACCAGAATTAATACCATCCAAAACATCACTCTTTGCACTGCTCTAGGTGTGTTTAGAACATCCCCTGTTCAGAGTCTCTATGTAGAAGCACACGAACCCACACTTCGCCTTAGAAGGAAAATACTGCTCCTCAACTGTGTAGCCAAAATTCAAAGCCTTCCAAGCTCATCCTGTTGCTTTTCAACCCTGAATGGACAGCATTCTATAACAGCAAACTGACTAAAAATAGACCCACTAGTATTAGACTAAAAGATTTGCTACACACTTGGAACACTAATTTTGACAATATACTTCAAGAGACTGATGTACCTGATCCACCCTGGTCTGTAAATCTCCCTCACTATGATACTACCAAATACGGAGGATGCGGAAAGGTCAGGGAATGACCACTGCATATTCCCGGAGCAATATGGCCTTAGTTGCTAATGCTCCTAAAAACCAAATAACAATAACTACGATACTTATTTCCAGCAATGGGGAAGGAAATTCCTGGCAGATGAATGTATTAAACAACTTTGCAAAGAACATGCTCTAAACAGTACTCAAAGCTGTCTAATATATACAGACATCTTGAAAACAGACTCTGTCGTTGGTGCTGCAGCTGTCTTTCCTTCTTTTACAGTCTCCATCATCTGCAAAAGCTATGTGGGATTCGAGTTCGGAAATTGAACTCGAATTTGGTAGTTAATTGGGATTCAAGTTCGGAAATCGTGGAAGTAAGATGAAGAAAAAGGGGAAAAAAGGGTAATAAGGCGGAGAGGAGATGAGGACATGGAGAGTTTTTAGAGTTCGAGTGAGAGTTGGGGTTAGAGTTCGAGTTCAGAAATAGAGAGAAGTGTGAGAGATCTAAGATGAAGAAGAAAAAGAAAAAAAAAACTAGTGAGGGAAGAGAACACGAGGATCTGCAGACTGAAACTGGTTTTTTTTTTGGATAGTGTGGATGAGTAGGGAACTCGGGTCTAAAGTTTATAGTGAAAGTAGAGTTGGCTATCCATCAGGTGATCGGCGTGTCTAGCAATGTAATGACATGCTGCATTTTCTGAAGATAAATTTGTGTAGGAAGCTGCAGATGTGTTTACATCCGGCCTGTTGAGAATGAGCCAGGTATGCAGATGTGTGAATCAAGAAATCTGTGTGGAAAGAGGGTCCAGTCCAAGAGTCCTAGAAGAAGAGATAGGCTGCCAGAAAAAAAAAAAAAAAATTGGAAATGGATGTGGGAAGGCTGTTTGCCATGGAGAGGAGCCCAGGCTGATCTAGGAGCTCAGTAGAAAGAGAGAAAAACGAATTGAAAGTAGCAGTCCTGTACAGAACGGAACGTGTGTTCCAGTTTTATTGAACCCGGAACTTATAGACTTATAAGCTGAACTCTGTGAGATATTGATTGATATTTTCTTTCAACGGAAATTTTATTGTAATGTACAATTATGTTATTAAGTTAAAAACGATGAAATGATGCAGGAGGTACTTAAAAAGGTAAAGAAGAAAAAAAAGAATTAATAGTGACATTAATCATAGGTGTAGTAGAAAGAGAATGTGGTAACATATACTATAACATATAAAATTCTAGGTAATGTGTTAATATTTGTGTGAAAAAAAAAATTTTTTTTTTGAGAAACTTGGAGAGAAAAGGGGAACCCTGTCGGTATCAGAAAGGGAAAGTAACAAAGATGCTTGTGTGAGAGAGTGCATAGTAAGTAAGAGCCTATCGATGTAAGGTGGTAAGTAGCAATTGAATTGTTAAACGATTTGTTGTAAGTACTACTGATGTAAAGTGATAAGTTGTAATTGATTTGATAGAAATAGGTGATTTGTATTAAGCCTACTGATGTAAGGTGATGTATGTGAAAATCTGGTAAGTAAGATGAAAACCACTTCCTAAGTAATGTTTGGAAATTGTGATTAGTGTGAGAGATTACCAATAAGATAAAGGAGGAAAGGAAAGAAGGGATGTGTTAACCAAAGTAAATTATATATATACAAGAAGAAATAATTTGAGAATGGTTGATATGAGATGGTGAACATTCAAATTTGGAATCTGTATATATGTAAACATTTTTTATATATGAGCCTCATTAAAATTTGTTATTTATATGTAAAATTTGTACTCTGTTAACATACTGCTTTACAGATCCTAGAATTTGGAATTTTCTGAAAATTGCAGTCAGAGTTGTGAGTTGTGTCTGCCCGGGACTTCAGTAGAGTGGAAGTCATTTATTTTAAAAAATGAATAAAATAATAAGTAGATAAAAATACATGGCTGAACGACCACAACTGGTTTATAGCCAGCAAGGATTGTACAATAATTGGCGTATAGGCAGTAAATAAAAATAATGTATAAATAAAAATAAAATAAACGGGCAACCACAAAATGACCAAGGATAATGTGCAATACCACCCTTTAGTCCAGTATAATCGCCAGAAATCAGTCCTCTCCAATGACAAGCACACTAAAGTCACACAAGTGAACTGTGTCATTAGAACCTGCAGCCTGTCCTGTTCCCGAAGAAGCTGGTGTATACGAGAAATTCTGCTGAAGACTTCTTACGTTCATCAGATAACGTGGTAGCTATTGGCCACCCTGTAACACACCCCCTTCCTGGGCTGACATCGTAAGAGGAACCTCTCCTAATGCTGCTCCTTTCATCAGAATCTCACCAAGGGACTAGCTAGTCAGAAACGAGCAACCATCCAGACAATTCAGCAGGAGTGAACGGCGAAAGAATTTTGTGACTGGAATGGCATCTCAGTCTAGGTTACAAGTGATGATTAGACCAGATATGTACAATGTAAAGCACAGGCGTAGGAGTTTATTTGTTTCACGGCTTGCACATAGCATGACATCTGGACTAGTGGCAACTATTATTGAGGAGGACTTGAACCTTGTGGTCACTGTACATCGTCTGCATGCAGTAGACAGTAGCATCATCATCACGTCCTCCCCATACCAGGTGGAAAAGGCTCGGGTTCGAATACCGTCGATGACACGAAGAACTTTAGTGGGCTTTTTTCACTCTTTGGCTGAGTTAGTCGGTCTCAGGCGTAGACAGCAAAATTTCCCCCCCCAGAAACTGTGGTTTTTCGTCCAACAAAACAGACAAATCGACCATAGGACACACGCAATTAACAGACATGACACACAGCACGGCAGATGAATTTAATTATTCGGGTGGCCTAAAAATAACAGTTTGGTCATTGCAAATCAACTTTCCTCAAGGAGACTGACGTACACCTCGTTTGACCTCATTCAAGATCGATTGTGATGCTAGCCAGTTTGCAGTTCTGAAGCAGCCTTCCAGTTGGACCATCAGAACACTGATTAGTCCGTATTATGACAATCCTGCTCTGCTGGAGTGTCAGATAAGCCAAGACACTAAGTCACTCAACTGACTCATCGATTTTACCAGCGAAGCATCAAGCAGTGCGCTAACACGAATGAGGCTGCAACCGAGCACCCGAATGACGAGTAGCGATCATAGTTCACTAATCATCCGTTCGCATTACAGAGTGCAAACCCTCACGAATGGTATGCGACCTTCCAGCCAGACAGGTGGTACCGAGAAAATTTCCATGGCTTACTATTTTGAAGTTATTTTATCAAAATGTGTGCAGTATACACACTATATAAGCTGGAAACTCTGGATCACTACTACTCTCACGGAGCGATGATGTAATTTTCCTAACAGAAACGGGGCTGGAACAAAAAGAGGAGACTTCCAAATGCGCCATTACTGCTGGCTGCACAACTGTGATACAGTTCAGGGTCAACCGGAGCTGTGGGTAAGTGGCACTTGTCTGTAAGAGTGGAAAGTAAAGGTGGAAAGTCATGTTTGCAGCAGTTCTATGTGCTTTGAAGGTCTCTTTATAACATGCATATTCAGTAGCACCTACATTGATATTGCAGTAATTTATATTCCACCAGGACCAGATGCCGAAATCATCGACGAAATAACCAACTGGCTTATCCAAGACTTCCATCCATCAGCTGTCCACCTGATATCTGGAGACTGTCTTACCCCCTTCAGCTGTCCAATCTCCTAGTGAGGATGCTAAGCAGTTTCACGAAAATCGGTATGCACGAAATCATTGACTGCCCCACGAGAGGGTAGAACCTGTTATATCTTGTGTTTGCCTTAAAGCCATGTACCATCAATAACACACCAGAAACAGCATTCGACTCTGATCATGTGCCTGTAGTGAGCCTTCTTCACCTGCCTGCACCAGACTTCAAAGTTGAGTGGAAAGTACACACCAAGTGCATTATGAGACCAAAAGAGCTGGACATAGACAAATGTCTCATGGCTGTGACAGCTATCCCGTGGACAGTATTGAAGATTTGCGATGCTGAACTGGGCTTCGAACTCCTGACACGTTGGATTGCCTCAATCTCTAAATATGCAGCCTCTAGGAAAGTTACCATCTCAAAACGGTCTAGAGGCTCGTGGACACCCACGCTCAACAAGAGCTTTAGACTAAAACAGTTGCTCCACAAGAGGTGGAAAAATTTGGGCCTAGTGGCAGATAGCGTAACATACTCTAGAGCAAGAGCAAACTTCAGTCACCTTAAATCATTGGCAATTAAACAGCATATGGACGCTACACTTGCAAAAGGAATTCTGCCCCATTCTTCGTACCGTAATGAGTTTTCAGACTGATCCTGAGGTGTGGATGAACTTTATCACGAGGTTTGACAGAAATGACCTTTATCCGGATGCAGTGTTTTGTATGCCCGATGATGGGGTACAAAGCAATATGCTCTGAATATAGCTATTACAAAGCATCAGCTTATTAGTGAAATCAACAGCATGCATGCAACGAACGCTATAGGGGTGGACGAAATCCCTCAGTTCATGATTGATTAAGTGCTTGAGCCCGTTCGTTATAAACCCCCTACTCTTGATATTCAATGTCATACTGCGTGGAACGTCTACACCATAAGGCCACTGCCAAAGACCAATACTACCCCAACTACAGCCAAACACTTAAGCCCAATCTCTCAGGCCTCATGCCTCCTCACACTGCTGGAGAAAACAATGTTCACAATACTGACTAGTCACATACTACTTCAGAAACCTTCTCAGATACATTATGCACTGCCTGGCAAATCAACGATCAGTAACCTCCAAATGACAACCAAGCATATCATCACGGCATTCGAAGAAAGATCTGACATATTGATGACCTATCTGGAATTGGAAGCGGCTTTTGACAGTGTCAGCATTTCGGCACTCCTAAAACATCTCCAATCCTTCTACAACATTGAAGGTGAACTCCTCAAGTTCCTGACATCTATTGGCCAACAGGACCATTGTGTTAACCGGTGCCGACAGGACCTATCAAAGAAACACCAATACAGGGGTACCGCAAGGAGGCGTCTCCTATTTACTGCCACCATTGCCCCTCTTGTAAATAATAGGACCGACATAATGTGGACAATTTAAAGATGCTAACCACAATAAAGCCCTCGGATAATGTGCAAGATGTAGTAAATGCAATTAATAACAGCCTCACTCAACTAGGAAACTACCTCAAATTCTTTGGTTTGAAGATTAATCCAGACAAGTCCGCTTATATGGTCTTTTCATTGAAGCCCGAACCAACAGTCATTCAGCCTACGCATCAGGAAAAATCATCAAAAGTGTAGCAAAGCATCGTGACGTCGCGGTGATCTTTGACACAAAGTTACGGTTCAACTACCATCTTGAAAATATATGCATGCAATTGAGTCGAAATCACTGGATGGCGAATCAGCACCTTCTCCGTGTCAGAAACCCAGCCACTACCAAGGGATTCCTCCAGACAATTTTCCAATGCGTCCTCTACGGAGTAGAAATTTGAGGTTCTGCGACCAAAACTACTTTAAGACCACTATATGCAGCCGAGTTTTGGTTACTTAAATGGGCCACACGGAAGTCTCACTTACCTCCATAGCAGCGAACCACAGCGACGGCCACGGCTTTCGGGCTGGAACGATTGACAGTGAAGATGGAAAAGAGATGCCTAACTTTCACTGAAAATGCTCACAGGAAAGATTTTTACTCCAACATCGGGAACGTGATGGAGAGTTCCCGCTCTTGCGCTGAGAGCAATACCTCAGTTGTGCTCGACCCATGGGAGACTGAACATATCTGAGAAATTTTTACACATACAAATCCCTCAGTTAACAAGGATACAGTCACTGGCCAAGGATTTGAACCGGTTCGCCTGTGACAAGCGGTACAGGAGAAGGATCTTATCGCAAGCACGTGATCTGCTCCGCGGCCAGTAGTGTATTGTGGAAAACTTTCGGTACCACTCCAACTGTGATCCTCTTATCGAGATGTATGGAGAACTGGCTCACATGATATCTGTTCGTGGATTTTTATTTTATTGATTTATTGGTTTTTTTTTTTTTTTGTTATTAGCATTATATATTGTGCTACTCATTACTATTTTATCATATTTTTATCCACCGGCAGTAGCCTTGATGGGTATATTGTATGGTATCATTTCCTTTAATTTCTGCTATAAAGGTAAAAATTAGATTAAGTTCAGTTATGAAATACAGTAAGAAAGAAAACAATCTTTATACGGCTAAATTAAAATTACCTATCTATTTCGTCAACTGGAGATCCAGATCCTCCGATTCCACACCAGTTTCCGTAGCTGACAAAGTCTAATGGAGGAATTCCTGTTTCTGTTTTTACCATTTTGGCTAGTTCTATAATGTTCCTTTTTGCTCTTCTTGAACTTGTATTACCTAGCAGTAAAAATAAACTGTAATTAGATTACGTCTGTTATGTGATACTATCATAAATATTTTGTTTTCCTTCAGAAATTTGAACTTGTAAACTTAACTTTTTTTAAAGTTATTTTCACCGTACTTCAAGCTAAAAGTGCTAAAAAATATCCGAAGAGGCACATGAATTGATTTTTATGTTATATAAAACGCAGTTATTCTGGTTTTTATGTTTTTACGTTAGAGGCCTGTATGAGTGCAATATGAACACAATCCGGCCATCTGGTTACATAGTAGTTCGGAAAAATCTCAGCCGAATTATTAGGAAAATAAGCAGAGCAAATGATGTCACATTCAGTCAAAGTCGTTAAATTGACGATACTGTTGCTGCTTTAGTACAGTACATGTACTGTACATATTTACAGTGCATGTACTGTAGGCACTCAGTGGTCACTGATTTGCTTGAGTTTCAAGGGATGGCTATAATACTATAGGTTGGCCCAAACTATTCAAAACATATTTCACGAATCGTTTCAAAGTTACTGCTGACAACTATATATTCCTCTACAAACAGATCTGGAGAAAAAAAAAAAAATTAGGGTGGGTTGTGTACAGGGACACAACCGCAATCGTTTAAGGCGTGAATCCGTCTTTGTGTTATTCGAGGAAGGGTAAGATGTAAATGAATAAAGTCTTGGTGGTTATCAGTGAGGTATAATTTTATTTATCAAAGACCGATGATAGGAGAAGTAAGATACATATGGCATAGTATTTACATCGATGTTTCTTACAAAGGTTAAAGCTATACAAGTGTTGCCCAGAATAGTGGGCGATGTAGAAATGTACTTCGAGTTGAACTCACGTTGACCTTTTGAATTTTTCTTTCCAATGATATACGTTTCTTACATTTCTGTTCATATTTCCTTTGCAATTTTTTTTGACATTATGAAAATTTTCATCAACTCAGCATACTTATCGGTTTATAACTTTACAAATTTTATTTTATCGGTTATTATTGCTAAATAATATTGTAGCTCCTGTTATTCTCTACAAATCGACACCAATTTCAACGTCCTATCTCTTCGCAATCCAAAGTTACACTCCCCAAACGCCACGCGGCGTCGCCATTTTCAGTGTTTACGCGCAAGCGCTACCCCTCACTGCTGCACACCACCACTACCCACCATTTTAGATACGGACACAAACTCTCTATCCAACAAAATTTAAATCATTAGATTATCATTTATAGTTTACGAGATATAAGCGCGACAAATCTTGCCATTTTTTTGGTTGCTACAGTTTTCGTCGAGATCCCCTATACCGGATCGAACGTCAAAAAAAAAAAAAAGTTCTTAGCCGAGTGGTTAGTACTACAAAGTTATTCACTCCGTGTGTACAGTATATACAGTAGAACCTGGATAAGAATCTTTCCAATGGAATGAAGGTTTGGGGAAAACTTCTTAGAAGGGAAAATGACCTTAAGGTTATGACATATTAACTACACAAATAAAAATGAAGAGATACACATACATAAGTTAAAGATAATTTTTAAGTACTATTTCAAAATTTATAAATATTTTACTCTGCCTATGGGAAACATTTTTAAACGGAGAATTTCGAATTGCTTAACATTCTGTTCATTAAACTCATTATCAAGAAGGAAGAATGAGTTCCCTTGGAGTTTCAACTTATCTTAAAAGGTCACAATTACAATAAGACAGAACAACAATTCACTAAGTAATTCAGAACTGTTCACAACCATCTGAACTTAACGCTTAATGTGGTCGACATCAATTATGGATATCGATGAAAACAATTGCAATATGTCACTTCCATTATATTAAAACGTTTATGCTCTGAAGGGAATGAGTAGATTAACAATGGAGGTATATTTTCACTGATGGAAGAGAGAGCCAGAGGGCACTAATGCAAAAGTTTGGAGAGGTACAGAAGGCTGGGTTCTCATGAAATTTACTTTCGGCAGTGTTTTAGATCATTGGAATAATTTGGTTGAGGTTGAGGCACAGAGTTTGGTAAAGTTCAAAGCGGAATTGGATAGCCACGTTTTTGGCACCCGGCAGATATGAGTGATATAGAATCCCCCCCTCCTTTTTTTTGGAAGATGCATGCATAATGTCTACTTCCTTGCATGATTTAGTTGTTATAATTGAGTTTGTGTATCCACATTAAACAACTTTACGTTTTCATCTTGATGCTTTAAAGCTGAATTCGTATCTCAACCTTAAAAAGTCAGTTGTTTTCGGTGTTATGTTTCTAGCAAATTTCTTAACTGAAATATCGCTTGCACGGATCGATCAAGTTAAATAGCAAAATTTTATAATGATTCTTATCGGAGATGAAATGGATGACAACTTTTGAGAAAAAATGAACGGATATATTCTCACTTCCATCATCTGGAGACGAAGTTAAGTTGTCCAGTTTAGTTTCTGCCGCTAGAACAGTGGTGTCCAATCTTTTCCCGTACAGAAGACATATTTAAAATCAAATATGTTATTTGATTTTAAATATGTATTTTAAATAAAATAAAATAATTCAAAGTTAGGTTTGTTTCACGGGCCGCACTGAGTGATTCGAGAAAAATTAGTGTGTACACATTGAATGCCTTTGAAAGTTTATACAGTTTTGAGAATTTTAGCTTTTTTAATGTTATTGGCCTTTTCCTTTATTCTTCTGCTTCTGCAATATTGATTTGTTCATTATTACTTTTATTTATTTATTATTTATTTTTTTTTCATATTCTGCCTTCAGGATCTGTTGTAATATGGTGTTTTACTTGTGCTGGGTTCTCATAGCCGCACTTATTGCAGTCGTAATAGTTGAAATTATGCAGCACTCTGAGGACAGCTGATTGGAATTTTTCAAAAATAGAATCTTTGAGAGTTACTGTTGTTTTCAAATACACGTAAAATGGATGAAATACTGTAGATCCTTCAAATGTTCCAACAAATGTAAGGCTTAATGCTGTTATTGTGATTAATAAAATTTTAATTAAGCGAGAAATGAAGAATTCATGTTTAAAGGGAGACATGAATAATTACAGGGCTGTTAGCTCGACTTCTGTTCCAGGTAAAATAATGGAGCCGCTGATTATAGAAGTACAGCAATACAGCCTACAGGACCATCCACACAGCAATGCAGTTATACTGCAGTCACAGCATGGATATGTTAAGGAATTTGTCTGACCATTCTCATTGGATAATATGATGCAGTATCAAAAGAACTGGGTGTAAAAATTAAATTTTGACATCATATAATTAGATTTCACAAAATCTTTTGATACTGTTGCACATAAAAGACTGCTATACAGATTGGAACAGTATGGCATTAAGCGCAAGTTGCTGCTATGGTAAAGGAATGGTTGAGTGGGAGAAGACAGAGAGTGGTTATCATGTGTGGACATGTGCTTTTGTAAAGGGGAGCACCTAGAACGTCTGTTAAATTCAGCCTCGGGTCACTGTGAAGAGCAGAATCAACTGTAAAAGGACCAGAAATGTGTTGGTGTAGGTTTGTGTGTGTTCTGTTGTTCTGTTCTGGCCTCTTAGCTACCCAGAAGCATCGATCACCTGGAAAGATGATTCTGGGTACTCGTCCACACCACGGGAAGGTGGGCCAATCCCAGTAAAGTACGTAACTATCTCAAAACAGACTCCGACCCACTGGTGTTGCCAGCAGGTGGGCCAGGATCCTCTGGGGGCCCATTCCAGAGGGACAGATAAAATAGAGAAGAGAAAGAGAGAGAAAAAAAAACGGGTGCAGGTTATGAAAGAAAATAAAATAATAATAATATAAAAAATAAATAAATAATTATAAATAAAAAATAAATAAATAATTATAAATAAAAAAAAAACTATACTGGAGTGGCTAACTCCAAACAGCACGCGAGGGAAAAAAAAATTACACCAGAGAGCGAGAAAATATTGGCATAGGTACACTAGAGAGAGAGAGAGAGAGAGAGAGAGAAACAGAAAAATAAGATAAAATAAATACATAAAAAAGGGGAAAAAAATAAAATAAATAAAAAGGGAAAAAAATAAAATAAATAAAAAGGAAAAAATAAAATAAAATATGGAAAAAACAAAGCTACACTTGAGGGGAGAAAAAAGATAAAATAAAGGAAGAAGAAGAGAGAGAAAAAAAACCCTTTTATCTAATCCACTTCAGGCCCAATGCCGGGGGTGTTGACCCCTCTATATGATCTCTTCCTTCGAGCAAAGACTTGGTTAGCAAAGTTGTGAAGAGAAGATAAACGTTCCTGGGGTCAGGAGTAAAAGGTAAACTGCAGCCATTATTAACCCACTGCAGGATGGAAGCCTCCTCACTAATTCATGCTGAGGAACATGGACCATAATCTACCAGCTGGTCCAGTGCGGGTTGACAGATCGACCGTATTTAGCAGTCAGGGGCTTGAACCCCGGTCTACTCAAAGAGTGTGTGCTACTGGCCCACCTTCCCGTGGTGTGGACGAGTACCCAGAATCATCTGTCCAGGTGATTGATAATTCTGCGTAGCCAAGTGGCCAGAACATAACAACAGAACACACACATAATATACACAAACCGACGTCACACACATATCTGGCCCATTTGTAGTGATACTGAGATACGAGGCGGAGTTGAACTCACGTTCTAGGAGCCGCCCCTTACATAAACACATGTCCACGTGACCACTCGGCTACGGAGGCCTGGTCAGGAGTAACTGGTCTAATTGATTTTCAGATATTGGGACAGTGCTCACTAAATCTCACCTCAGATCTTCGTACAGAATACAGTCAAAAAGGAGGTGCCCCCAGTTTTCCTTGGCTCCGCAGTAGCACAGGTCAGTCGTGCAGAGGCCTTGTTGGTACAGTTTTTCATTAAGAGAGCCATGTCCTGTAACCGGGAAGGAAGTCTCTGTGGTGAGGGAAAGCCAGATTGGACAGAATTAGAGGATGTAAAGGTGACATCAAGAAGGAATCCTCTGGAAACCATCTCAACCTGGGATGTATTCCAGCGGGTCTGTCAGATATTCACTAACTCATTGTAGCATCTGGCTTTCTCAGCTTTTGGGTCGGCGTCAAGATCAAGTTCGATGTCAAGGAACTTAGTGGGGATGTTGTTTTTAATTCTAAATACTACTCCTATGTAGGCGGCATACAGATCTAGAGGAAGAGTTCCAGCTATGACCTGTATGGCTACTGTAGATACTATTCTGAAAACTAAAGGGTGCCAGTAGTATTGTACGTTGGATGGAACTCAATCTGTCCCTCACCTTGACCAAGTCAACTCGGTGAAACCAGACGCCGGCCGCATATGTGACGATCGGCAGGTTTGTTGTTTGTTATTTGGTTTTTAGGAGCATTAGCAACTAAGGCCATATTGCTCCGGGATATGCAGTGGTCATTCCCTGACCTTTCCGCATCCTCCGTATTTGGTGGTGACGGGCTCGAACCCCGGTCTAATCAAGAAGTGTGTGCTATGCACTGCTGCTCCTTCCCACCTGGCTATGGAGTCGCCGACGATCGGCAGGAAGACTGCTTTATAGTAGAGACGAAGCGTCCTCTTGGAAAGGCCCCAGTCATGCCTAGAGATACGAATAATGGAGCCAGAGAGCTTCTTGACTTTTGATCTGAGATGGGTGAGGTTTGGCAGGAAGCTCAATTTGTGGTCAGTAAGCACTTTGAGAATGGTAGCTCCAGTAACTATGGGTAGCCGGATTCCAGAGATTTTAATCTGTGGTGGACACCTGAAGTCTAGTTTGTGCTTAAAGAGCATCATTTTAGCTTTACTTGGGTTAATGAGGAGTTTGTTCAAGGCTGCCCAGGAGGAGAGATCGGACAGGACCAGATTGGCATTGTGTTCAATGGCACGTCTATATATTCCAGACACAACGATCGTAAGCTCATCGGCAAAGGCTACAACTTTGGTGTTCTCAGAGGAGCGAGAGAGTCAATCCTGTAGAACCATGTTCCACACCACAAGCCCCAAAACCGACCCCTAGGGACATCCCCGAGAGACAGGCCTGAGGGAATGTTGATATTTAGATTTTAGGATAACAGTTCTTTCAGAGAAGTAGCTAAAGAAAAGTTTATATACTTGATGGGAACAGGAGGCAGACCGGAGGCGCTCCAAGGCGCTGTCCCACCAGACAGCGTTGAATGCTCCCTCAAAATTTTACAAAAATTGCCAATTCAAACTTACCCTCGAAGTGTTCTATATGTAACACCACTTCGAAAAGGGCCTCTTCACAAGAGCGTCCTGGTGTGAAGCCATATTGATGTAGAGAGTTAGATTAGATTAGATTTATGGCTTATGTGGTTTCTTTATCAGGCGCGCAGAAGAGCAGTTTTCCAGGACTTGGGAAAGAAACCTTCCTGGAGGCATTTATTGTACAACAGGAGGAGGAGGTATAGAGGCCTTATTTTAAACAAACGGAAGATGAAGGTGTACTCTATCAGGTCTAGGCCAGGGCATTTGTTGGGGTTTATTTTCTGTAATACTGCGGTTAGCTCTTCCAGGGTGTAAGAATCCGTTGTGCTTTCCGTCGCCCAGCGGCCATTTGCTTTTCTGATTGCTGTATGCTCTGGAAGATCCTCTGCAACATCGTCTGAAGGAAACAACCTATCAAGGACTAGGTTGGCTGAATCATGCCAGTTGGAGATTTCAGGGGTGAAGATTTTATCTCTCGTGATTTTATATAATAAGCCCCAGGGGTTGGAGTTCCCAGTTTCCTTAACAAAGCTCATTCAGGTTGCTTTCATCTTGGCTGCTATGGTTTAGTTTAGTCGTTTTTCTTTTGGACGTAGTCACTGTAAAGTCGCTCAACTTCTTCAGGCGGCCAGTCCCGGTGCTGCAGGTAGTAGCGATGGGCCCGCACTGCTAATCTCCGAAGTATAGCGAGATCATTGGTCTACCAAATGGAGACAAAAGGTCGGAATAGTTTCTTTTTGGTAGATTTATATGATGCTTTGGAGGTTGCTCGTTGGAGAGCAGTTATCAGTTCATTGGCTTGCGTGTGGTTATTAAATTCAGTTATTCCAATTATTATATTAGGGCTATGCGTAATCTCTTACATATACCCATATATGTATTATGACTAAATTGCACGTGTTCTGTGGTCGATTTGCCTGTTTTTGTGGGACGAAAACTCCCCAGTTTCTGGGGGGGGGGAACCTTGCTATCTACGCTTGAGACCGACTAACGCAGCCACGGAGTGAAAAAAGCCCACTAAAGTTCCTCGCGTCATCGACGGGATTCGAACCCAGGCCTTTTCCACCCGATGTGGAGAAGATGGTGACGATACCATTGTGCTACATGCGCAGTGTATGGTTATCAAAGTGTAAAGCGTAAAGTGTTCGATGTCTAACGGCCCCAGTGGTTTCCCCCATCTCCCATTGTGTACTCTGTTAGTGTATCACAGAACTCTGTGAAGGCCAGAGGTTTAAAAAGTGTAATGTGTGTGTGTTAGCGTTGTGAAGTGTCATGTTATGTTGTTGTTCTGACCATTTAGCCGTTGGGCCCCTAGTGGGACCCCCACTTGCTCACACTTAGCCCCGAGGAGGCAGGTCAGGCACTAGACGGATCGCTTAAGTACTCTGGCAGGCCCTGCCACCTAATTTCCAAAGATTTCAGAGGCAAGGGGCTAAAAAATAAAATAATAATAAATAAATAAAAAACAATAATAATAAAAAATATATAAAAAATAATGTAATAAAAAAATAAAAATAAATAGATAAAGTAAAAAAAAATGCGATACAAGTTAGAGTAGGAGTAGTCTGAAGGAGGGGGGACAGGTAGAAATATGGGGGTGATAGGGAAGGCAACCCCAACCTGGTCAGTGGGGACAAGCCGCACCAGGAGAAAATAGGGACGGAAACTGTCCCCCCTGCCCAAGCGATGGGGTTAAAAGTGAACTGGGCAAGAGTGCCCCGTTCAGGTCGCTGATGTCAACAGTTACTGTCCGGTAATGGATCCATTAGCCCAGACAAGAAGTACTTTCAGGAGACTGGCATTTGGTGTTATTTTGCTTCCTCCGGATGTTTCTTGAGCTTTAGTGTTATTTTGCCTTCTCCGGATGTTTCTTGGGTCTTCCTTGCCTTATCAGTGGCCATCGTTTGGAGAGGTCAGGTCCAGTTTAATTGCCTCTAATAGGACTAAGTCACAGTTAGGTGTTGATCCCTGTGTCTCTCATTGGAAGCATCATTATTTTGTCAGTTCGACGAAATGGTTTTCAATTTCTGGTCAGTTTAGAGTATAACCATATAGTCAGTTCCATGGCATGCATTTAAAAGGTCCATGTCAGTGTCCATGAGCTAACAGTTTCAAGTTCAGGGTTGTCAAGTCGGGTGATGTCATTTTTGCAGTTGCCTTTCATTAGAAGTATTTATTTTGTTGGTCATTTATATCAGATCAGTTTGTCTAGGTAGTTTGTCCATTTCCATTCAGTTTAGTCGTATAGTCAATTCCATGGCATTCATCAGTAAGGTTCATGCTAGTGGTCTCTGTGGATGGCAATTAATGTCCTGAGTCGGGCAAAAAGTTCCTGTGCATACTTAGTAAAAGCCTTATACTCTTTTGGTGAGTAGAGATCTGATTCCAGATTCCGTGGGAAGTAAGTGATTGTTGTCATTAACCAGCAGCGAAGGTCCTCATAATGGGTACAGTCAAACATAATGTGGTGTCAGGTCTCTGCCTCCTTGCATGGGCAGCATGGTCCTCGATGATCCCAAAGTTGGTTAATTTTGCGTTGAATAATCCTTGTCCGGTCAGTAGGTAAGTTGTGAATAGTCCGGGATGGAACCAAGTTGAGGACTTTGGATACACCCTGTCGATACTGAGTAAAAACTTTTTTGTGATTTCGCCTTTTGTTGATGCAGTCCATCGAGCCTTCCATGCCTGCTGTAGATGCCTTTGGAGTATAGTTTTCCTCTGCCTTCTGATTCACTGTTGGGTCTATGGTGAAATTCAAAGAGGTGCAGGGAAATCTCTTGGCAATGTAATAAGCCATACCGCAGCGGATTATCTCAAGGTCCAGAGGGAGGGCCCCATCAAGGACCTGGAGGGCGTGTGTACTGGTTGTACGGCAGGCACGGGTGATGGTGAGCAGTATCGAACGTTATTGTATCCAACATTCTTCGGTTTACTGCGGTTGCAGCTTTATGGAACCAAAAAGGAGAAGCGTAAGTTATTGCAGGTAGGAATGTAGTTTTATAATAGAGTGACAGGGTGCACTTATTGACTCCCAAATCCAGTCTTGTGATTCTGGCAACTGCAATGGGTACAGTCAGTATAGATTAAGAATTATTCTAGTGCAGAATAATTCAAAGATTAAGAATTATTCTAGTGCAGAATAATTCTTAATCTTTGTTCTTATGTGCTTCAAATGGTGTTGAAATGATAGATTAGGGTCCAAGATGACGCCAAGATATTTTAGTTGGTTTACCAGTTTTATAGTTGTATTATCAACTTTTATTTGTCGTGGTCTCTGTAGGTTGAGGGTTCCCTTAAGTACGATGGAGGACGTCTTGGTTGGTGAGATTTTTAAGAAGTGGGTTTGTGCCCAGTCTTCTAGGATCCTCAATGCCTGGTTTGCCTTGGTTTCGAGCTGGGCCCTGCTGTCTGCAGCGATCGTCAAAATTAAGTCATCAGCAAAAGTCTGGGAGCTGATGTCACCAAGATCTATAGCCAGGAACTCATCTAAAATCATGTTCCACAGGAGCGGCCCCAGAACAGATCCCTGGGGGCAGCCCCTGCAAACCAGTCTGGTCAGCTTTTTGTACGGTGCGACGACATTTATTTTTATCTCCGAGAGGTAGGACTTGATTGTTAGGTAGAGGTTAACTGGGGTGTGGGCGCATCTTACCGGGCCAGGATGCTCGGCCACCAGATGGTGTCAGATGTTCTGGTGAAATCAATAATTATGACAAGGAAATATTTCTTGTCGCAAGTGGTTAACTGAAGACGTTCTGCCTACAAGGGGTTAGGCAAACTGTAATTAAGATGTTTTGCTGATCCTAGTTCCTAGGATGGGATTTTCCATGAGATAGGTCTCCATGGTTAGAGAAGTTAGTCCACTTCTCCACTTCTTCCTACTTTATTCTTGCTTAACTTCTTCTCACTTCTAACTATTGGAGAGTCCCTCTGTTGATTCTCCTCTATTCTATCCATTTACCTCCCCAGATCCCAAACTTCTCCCTCTGTATTCCTCTTTTTCCACTTCACTCTCTTTTTCGGGCACTCTCAGGTGTTATGCCCTGGGCTTGCCCAGCAGGAGATAATTGATCCTGGCCGCCTCCACGTGGCGGGGATGGGGGGTGAGACGTAGTGACCAGGTGTTACTGCTTCTTATCTGCTAAGAGCCAGGCACCGGCCGATAACATAACAACAGAACACATCATAACACTTACACGACCAACACACTACATACAATTGGCCGGTTTTGGCATAAGCTTCAACACAAGAAGTACAATAGCGGCTTATGGGGGAAACCCTGGGATCCGCCACAACAACACATGAATATCCCTGAATATCCCCCCTGTCGCAAGTGGTTGTAGAATCCAGGAGATTTCTCTGCGCTTCGATTGTGGAACACCCAGGTTTGAACCCAAATTGAGTTGGCATAGTTAGATTTGTAGCTTCGTAGTGGTGACTAATCCTTTCATGCAGTAGTCTTTCAAAGAGCTTACTGACAACTGGTAACAAAGATATTGAGCGATATGAATCCGGTACGTCGGGGGGGGCTTGGCGGGATTTTTCAGGATAAGTTTTATGTTTGCTGTCTTCCATTTAGTTGGAAAGGTTCATGTTTTGAGACAGGTATTAAATAAGGCGAGGAGGAGATTCGTTGTAGTTTCTACTACTTTTTGATGATTTCTGGCTCCAGTAGATCTGGGCCAGGGCATTTTCTGTTTCTATTAAGTTGGTGGCCTGTTGTAGTTCCTCCAAGGTAAAGGCTGGTTCTTGTTGTTCTGTCATATATGTGTTATTATCAGTGCAGATTTGGAGCTGCTCCGATAGAATCGGGGTGGCTGGTTCTTGGAAGATTGCATCTAATATGTTATGGATTGATTGTTCCCATGTAATAGTTAGGATTCCCTGCAGCGTCCGTGTATGAGTAATAACCTCTCCTCTGGGGAGTTTGTTTGTGATGACTCTGTACGCCACTCCCTGTCTGCGGGAGTAGCAGAGTGGTATCGTCACCGTCATCCCCACACCAGGGGAAAAGGCCTGGGTTCGAATTCCGTCGATGACGCGAGGAACTTTAATGGCTTTTTTTCAATCCGTGGCTGAGATAATCGGTCTCAGGCGTAGATAGCAAGGTTTCCCCCCACTAGAAATTGCGGTTTTTTTTTCGTCCAGCAAAAACATGCAAATCGACCAGAGAACACACGCAATTTACAGACACGAATACGGGGTAATGTAATCATTTACGGGTAACCCTAATATAATAATAATAATAATGTACGCCACTCCCCAGGGATCAGTATTTCCTGTAGTACTGACCAAATTCTCCCAAGCTTTGCGTTTGCTGTTCGTTATCAGATCTGTCTATCTATTTCTTACATTCCTATAGTTTTCTCTCATTGCCGCAACTTCAGCAGCCGGCCACGATCGCCGCGCCCCTCTGAAACTGCTTCCTTCTTTTGATCACTTCGCGTCTCAAAGTCTGGATCTTTGGGGTCCACCAGGGGACTGCACCCGGGGCTGGCGTCTTGCGTTTGATTGTCGCCTCACTGATGGTTGTGATTATCCTGGTAACTCTCTTTTGGGTTTCGTTTGGATCAGATTGCATGTTCATTGCAGCTAGATGTTGGGCCGCAGCCGGCGCGAGCAACTCAACAAAGAGCTCCCGGTTTGCTCTATTAACCGCAAACCGGTTAAGCGTCTGTTTGAGTACTGGTGTCCTGGTAAGGGATCGTCGGATTTCATAAGTAATTACTCTGTGGACGGATGTCCAGGAATCTTGAACTGTCCAGTTCGTGACATAGCCAGCGTTCCCAGTTGCCATCGGTGGCCTTCCACAGAGTATTACAAAATGTAGGTAATTGGTGTGGCTTGTTCAAGACAACCATCGTTGAGTTTGCGAGGAACTCCTCAAGGAGCTGCCCATTCCTAGTTCCTTTTCGATCAGGTGTTTGACTGTACCAGGCCGGCGACCGACAGTTGACATCCGCCCCGACTATGATTCTCTGGTTTGGAAGTGTGTCAAGCAGCCAGCAACTGCAGGTACCTAGTGGCGAAAGTGATTTCACATTGAGGCCTGCAGTACAGCGCGACAGCATAGAGGGGGTCTAGTGGGGTTAAGATGTGAGCACATGCGGCCCAGGCCGTGCATAGTTGGCTTATTCTCATTACTGTAAAGTTGGGGTTACGAACCACAATGGCGGCCCAAGGAGTATCTGCCTCAGATTGTATGATCTTAAATGCCATTGGGTAGCCGCATACTTTTTTTAGAGTGGGTGTACGGGTCCTGCAATATAATGGTTATCAATTAACACTGCTCTTCGTGGACTAATGTTATGAGCGTATTCCCCCAAGATTCATTGCTGAGCAAGGCTGTAGTGGAGGATATACGCCGTATATCCTCTGGATTTTTTAAGGTGAATAGCTTATACCTTCTGGTTTTTGAAAGACTGAAATACGGCTTAAACGGGTATACATCGTATACCCTCTGGAATTCGATTAAGGCCGACCGGGCTAGCCAGGTGGGTAAAGTGCCTGCCTGGCAACCCAAAGGTCGCGGGTTCGAATCCCGCCTCGGGCTTGGATCAAAGTACTGAAAAAACCTTGGGAGGTGCACTATGGCCACAGAAGCCGATGCGCCAACAACTACCAAAAAAAAAAAAAAAAAAAAAATTCGATTAAAAAATTCTCTGCTTTTCGTAACATTCATAGAGTTAATTCTGCTAATTTTACGACTACAGCACTGTTGCTGAGCCCATTGTTGTTTTCTATATTTATTAATCTGATTAAGGTAATGTTTAAGTTTGCAGATGATACAAAGGTTGGCAGGATGGTTAATGGCTGTAATCAAGGTAAGATACTGCAACAAGATCTAGAATAATTAAGCCGATGGGCTGGGAAATGGTAGTTGAAGTTTAACATTAACAAATGCAAGCTACTGCATATGGGTAGCAATAAGCATACCAACTTTGTGGTACTACGCTCAGCATAATGGAAAATGAAAAAGAACTGGGGGTAATTGTGTAGTCAGGTATTAAGTTTTCTGAGCAGTGCAGAGAGGCTTCTAGGACAGCTCATGTGATTTTGTCAATGATATAGAGTAATTTCGTCAGTAGGGATAAGGAGGTGATTATCCCATTAAGGCAACGGTTAGGCCGCATCTCGAGTACTGTCTAGAGGTCTGGAGACCTGATTTTAGGGTGGATGTAGAACTGCTGAAACGGGTGCATAGAAGAGCAGCGACATTGGTGAGAAGAACAAAGTGGTGTTTTTCAGTTTAGCAAATTGCAATGTCTGGAGACTAGACACCTGCGAGGAGATTTGATTGAAATGTTTAAGGCCTTTAATGGATTGAGTAAGCTCAATGCTGATGGAATCCATCCTCTTATTCAGACCGCACGCATGAGAGACATACATTCAAATCGAGGAAGGACAGTTGGAGGTCGAATGTGCGGAAATGGGTTGATTGTTGGAACAAATTCCCATCTCGTATTGTAGAAGTGGGTATTTTGAATAAATTCAAGGAAGAACTAGATAAACTGCTAGAAGAGATGTACAGGTTAAATGGGAAGTGTTGCCTTTTTTTTTTAGCGATACTGTATAAGCTTGCTTTCTTGCATCCTTTGCCACTTACTACTAATATTACTAATGATAACGATGTGCATTTAATTGACTAAAACAGAATAGTTTATATTAATTTCATTTAATAAACTACCTGATATCTGCATTTATTTTAATAGTACAGCAAGTTATTTGTTCTCAGTGCATTCAGCGATTATCTAAATCCTATTGGATAATGCTGCATCATACGTATCACTTATTCAGGATTCCAAGAGTGTGGCCTCCTGAAAAGAACATTGGATCACTATTTTTTTTGTTTTATTAATATAAGCATAGAAAATGTTCGATAACTGTGGAAATTAGCACTTCACCTTAGTACAGTAATATGTTAATTAGCTGATTATACTTCTGAGATCCATTTATGCATAGTAGCAGTCCTTTCAGTCTTTCGGCTTTTGATATCTATTTTTCTTAGATCAGTTTCCTGACTATTGTTCTGTGACCCTCTTTCTTTCGGACCTTCATGATTAGGAAAACTTAAATAGTTATGTTCCGCAAGTTTCAGTATGTTGGGTAGTAAACAACTTAGAAAGTCGGTGCGCTGAGATTTAATCCACTAAATAGAACAGGTAAGATGATCATACATTAGATAAATCGTGTAATTATGTTATTAGAATAAGCGAGAAGGAAAAACAATGTGTTTGTTGATCATCTCCAGAACATCGACAGGTTGACTGACCGCAAGTGTCCGATTTTTATGGCTTTCACTCGCTTCTTACGTCACTTCCGTCAATTTCACATCGAGGTTACGAAACGTGCGAGACAGATGACCCATATTAAGGTTGCTGTGACGTTATTTGGCTAGTAGTATAATTCGTGCATACTCCTACTAGTTTTCGTAGGTTATTCGCGTTAACATACTTTCTCTTATTATTAGCCGCATTTAATGTTTGCAATTGCTGACAGTTTTGTGTCAAACAGAACGTGATGTCTCAGAAAAGGAGCTTTGTGGTTGGGCATCATGATGAAATAATATGTCTGGATGTGGCTCCAACCGGAAAAAATTACGACACTTGCGGGGAACTCTACTCGCCCTTCTGCTTCTGCTTTTATCTTCTTATTCAGACAGGCGTCATTTGCAAGCATATTAATTCAGAATGTGATGTGCCTACTCTTGGTTACCACTTGCAATTAATGACGAAATTTGCTTTCTGAAAAGCCACATATCTCGGTGCAGTGTGTGTGTGTTAAACGCCAAAGCAACTAAGAGTATGAGGTGTGATGTGTCTGTGATTTGGTGTGTTCTGTGGTCGGCTTGCTGATTGCTGAATGAAAAGCCACAGTTTCCCTGAGAATAAACGCAACCCTCGCCTGAAACTGGCTGAAACTTAGCCAATTTTCGGGAAAGAAAGAAAGAAAAAAATATCCTTTTCCACCCTGTGTGGGTGTGGAAGGACGTTGATTATAACCGCTGGGTATATTTGTATATAAAACTAATTCCTGTTATTTTAAATTCGTTAGTATTTTATAGTTTGCGAACGGAAGATTCGGAAACATTTTATTCTCCCTTAGTACGGCATTCATGTGACGTCGATATGTTGCTTAGGGCTTGCCCTGGGCCACCTAGCTGGCCCAGGCCAAGTCCTAGGCCACTTAAAGGGACCAAGCTTGATCTAGTAATCCCAGAGTAACATATCAACTCTGTGGTATCACACTGACAGTGGTAGAGAATGAAAAGGATCTGGTTGTAATTGTGCAGGCAGATATGAAGTTTTCTAAGCAGTGCAGACGGTCTGCAAGAGTAGCTCATGGTGTCTTGTCAATGATATACAGGAATTTTTCTAACAGGGATAAGGAGGTGATTGTCCCCTTGTATAAGGCAATGGTCAGGCCACACCTTGAGTACTGTATACAGGTCTGGAGGCCTCATTTTAAGAAGGATGTAGAGCTGTTGGAACGAGTACAGAGAAGGGCAACAAGATTAGTGAATGGAACAAAGGGTTGCTCTTACAAAGAAAGGCTTAAGTTTTGCAAATTACAGTGTCTGGAGACTAGGCACCTGCGAGGTGATCTGATTGAGGTGTATAAAGCCTTGAATAGTTTGAGCATGCTCAATGCTGATGGGATTCTTCTTCTTGCTCAGAATAATCACCTGAGAGGGCATAAATTCAAATTGAGGAAAGACGGTTGTAGGATAGATGTGCGGAAGTTTTATGCAATTAATTTTGAATAAAACTTCGAACCTTTTTGCAATTAATTTTGCTTGAATAGCGAAATTAATTGCGTTAATTGCTAATTACATTTATTATTTATTTTAATTATTCATTTATTATAATTACATTTTCGCAAGTAATAAATTACAGCTTATAGTATTGATTTCAAAAGGAACTTTGTTAGAAATAAATCTTTTTTAGAAAGTTTTAATATTCTTAGAGGTTCATATTGTGAACCACTACGGAAATTTCTTACTTATGAACTCAGTTGTTTACTCAGCATACAACTGAGTAAACACCCATAAAAATTCAATAAGTAGGTGATTGGAAAATTTTAAAGAAACTGGATCAGTTAATTAATGACAAGCAGCGATTTAGTGGTTTGTCATGATGGCGGCCACGTTGAAGTGTGATAAAAACTGCATTAAGAATAAAACTAAAACTTGAACTTTCATATAATTTTTGCTAAATGGTTCTATCATTTACGACTTTAATTATTAAAATTTAAAACCGGTGCAGGACTTTATGATCACCCTGCATATACTAACACCACGTGGCTTTAGCTGTCTTGTAAATTAACACACGCGCGCACACGCAAACAAATTTCGCTCCCCCCCATTCTTATGTCTCGACAAGATATTCAGAACCTTTGGCGGTTATCCATTTCACATATAGGTGTGTTTGCAAGTGGAAGCGAAGGGGTAATGATTCTTTACAAGAATAACTTCTCCATAATTAGTCTGCGCGTGTAGCACAGTGGTATCGTCACCATCTTCCCCACACCGGGTGGAAAAGGCCCGGGTTCGAATCCTGTCAGTATGCAAGGAGCTTTTATGGGCTATTTTCACTCCGTGGCTGAGTTACTTGGTCTCAGGTGTAGAAAGCAAGGTTTCCTCCCAACCAAAAAAAAAACCGTTTTTTTCGTCCAGAAAAACAGGCAAATCGACCAGAGAGCACACACAATTTACAGACCCAGTACAATATGGACATATGAAATGACTTTCCGGGTGACACGCTAATGTAATAGTTTTTTTTTTTCTTTTCTCCATAGTTAAAAATGAAACCTCCCGATCGGGAGATTTTGCCACCACCACCACTTTCAAATCTATTCAAATCATATTGTAACCATCCCTGTGTTTTAGCAGTCGGCCGTTCCTCTCCGCCTGGTGGCACGCATGTTACGGTGGGAGCAAGTAACTGCGATACTGCAGGTTCGATGGTCTGGTTCAGCAGAAACGGGTCAGTTGTCGGCAATGTTTTCATATGGGGATTGTTTTCCCGGGAATCTCTTGGAGGCCTTACGCTCCTAGACCGCACTTTGAACGCGAAAAACTATCTATCCCGTCGTGGATAGAACAGTTGGTATGATCGCCGTTCTCCCCACACCGGGTGAAAAGACCTGAGTTCGAATCCCGTCGATGACGAGAGGAATTTTTATGGTTCTTTTTCACAACGTGGCTGAGTTAGTCGGTCTCAGGAGAGGGTACCATGGTTTTTCCCCCCAGAAACTCGAACTTTTGTGGAATTTTTTCACTCCGTGGTTGAGTTAGTCGGTCTCTAGCATGTAAATAGCAAGGTTTTTCCTCCCCTGGAAACTCGAGATTTTCGTCCAGCAAAACAGGCAAATCGATCAGAGAACGCACGCAATTTATGAACAACAATACACATGGGCAGATAAGCCACCTTTTGGGTGGACTAATATGACAATTTCTTTTTTATCCATTGTGGCTGATCACGCATATCTCATCGTCGTAACTGTCTTTCCGGATGGCACAGGTATGTCCTGGCTGGATAATGCGTTCTACCACTTTTCCGGTATTATTCAAGAGTGTATCGTAGAACACTAAAGTGACTTCCAGGTGCTATTGCTATCTTCACTGCCGAATTCGTTGATATGAATCCCGTAGAACATATCTGGCACTACGTGGATCAGCAGATCCGGAGTTTGTTTCCTTTACCACGGACTATTTATTATTATTATTATTATTATTTTAGGGTTTCCCGTAATTAAATACATTAACCCGTATTCTTGTCTGTAAATTTCGTGTGTTCTCTGGTCGATTTGCCTGTTTTGCTGGACGAAAAACCCCCAGTTTCTGAGGGAAAAAACCTTGCTATCTACGCCTGAGACCGACTAACTCAGCCACGGAGTGAAAAAAGCCCACTAAAGTTCCTCCCGTCATCGACGGGATTCGAACCCGGGCCTTTTCCACCCGGTGTGGGGAGGACGGTGGCGGTACCACTGTGCTACCCACGCAGACTTACCACGGACTATTGTAGATCTACCGGATGCAATTCTGGTGACATGGTATAACATACCTCATGCAACTTTAAGAGTTCTTATAGAGTCTGTACCTCGCCATGTGTTGACGGTATTGGCGACAAGAGGAGGTTAAACTCGCCATTAGGTTAGGTAGCCATAATGTTTTTGACTGGTATATTCTGTACTTGCCACCCGACTATGACGGGAATGCCAGAAATGAACTCCTAACATGGCTCGTCTGAAATCTGAACAAAAATGCATACTCAACCTTGGTGTCAGATATGAACGTGTGCCTCTTGTGTTATGCAACGATGGCTATCACATGAGGCACGCAACTCCTTGACCTCATATATTACAATACTCTAGACTTCAGATTACTGACGGTAATACTCTCTTCTTCTCAGATCACCTCCCGCTCTGATTTCAACCTAACCTAAGAAGACAAACATCTAAACAAACAAAAAAAAAACTTATGATGGGCAGGTGGTTCGTGCTAATGTTATCTTCTAATTAAGTGTTTATTAAGTATACATTAAGTTGGATTTGCTTTAGCAACACCCACCTAAGTTCTCGAGTGCTACCTTTTCCTCGTTATACAGCCCGTACACGTCTTGGCATGGATTCCACAAAGGGTTGCAAGATGCTGTGTAGTGCTACCATTCGTTGCACAATGTGTCGAATAATGCCTGCATATTTTCAGTTGGATGGCCATAGCATCGAATATACTTTACAGTAGGTTACAAGTATGCGGGTTGAAATTAGATGAGTTGGGCAGCCATAGGAGGACTGAGAATTCATTGTCTTGTTCCTGAAAGCATGTAGCAACCGACTGGGCCTTGTGGCATGGGCGTTTTGTTGTTAGACGCTGCAGTTATCTGAATACACTATCATCATGAAGAGAGTGTGTGTACTTGGTTGGCGATGACAGAAAGGTAAGAATTCCCAATGAACGTTGTTTAACAGTGATCAGAGGACTGCGCGGGATAGCACAGTGGTATCGTCATCGTCCACCCCACACTGGGTGGAAAAGGCCCGGATTCGAATCCCATCGATAAGGCGAGAAACTTTAATGGGCTTTTTTCATTCCGTGGCTGAGGTAGTCGGTCTCAGGCATAGATAGTAAGGTTTTTTTCCATCCATAAACTGGGATTTTTTCGTCCAGCAAAACAGGAAAATCCACCAGAGAACACATGCAATTTGCAGACAGAAATACGGGTTTATGTAATGAATTACGGGCGACTCTAATATAATAAATAAATAATAAAAAAAACATTGTAACCCGACTGGCGGAGACAAACCAGAGAATAATGGGCAGCCTGGCTACATCCTAGCGGTGTGTGCGGACAACGTGGGATCCCACCAGGGGCCCTGTCACCAAATGCCAGGACACGCAACAGAACTTAACAGATTTACTACACATCCAAAACACGACACTTTCCTGGCATTTACAGTAGTACTGCATTTCTTCACAGCAGATGTGGGAAATCACAATTGGCTCCTCACCTAACACTATGTGCATATTGTAACCAGAAATTCTGCGTCCAGCACCAGGGGATGCCTTCATCTACATCCTCTTACTTCTCTCTCTAACCTCTCGTACATTCTGTGCTTTCATACTCTACACTTTTTTTTTTGTCTCTGTCCAATAAGCTCAGGCGACCCTGGCTACCTCCGAATGGTGTGTGCGGTAACGTAGTTCCCGCTAAGGGACGCACTGCCAAATGGTAGGACGCAACAGAACCCCACACAACATTTGCATAAGCAGCACAAAACACCTTTCCTGGTATTCACAGTAGTACAGTACATACGGCACAGAAGTGGGAAACCACCAGAGTCTCCACACTCCCTGACACTATGCGCACATTATAAACGAACACCAACAATGCATCCAGATGCCATGTTGCATTTCTCTAAATGCGGATACGCATGGTAGAGTTAGAAACGGGATCCATCAGAACAGGCAACAAATTTCCACATGTTGGTGGTCCAGTGTTGTTGCTCATGAAAGGCGCGACCCTCGCGGGTACAGTTGGTATAATCGCCGTCCTCCCTACACCGGGTGAAAATACCTGAGTTCGAATTCCGTCAATGACATGAGAATTTTTATGGACCTTTTTCGCAACGTGGCTGAGTTAGTTGGACTTGGACGACGGTAGCATGGTTTTGTCTCTCGGATACTGAGATTTTTCGTCCAGCAAAGAGCAAATTGACAAAAGAATTTACAGGAAAAATATACAGTATTTGGTGCAATATGGACTAAGTTGCTAATGCGGCTGAAATCCTACAACAACCAACCAACTACCAAGGCGCAGTTTCTTGTGTCTCGCAGTAAGCACCAGTACCCGTGACTGCCATGGCCCCTACGAAGTAATATACGGCGCATAGTCCATTTGGATGCTCTTGCTGTGTTGTATTAGATGGTTAGCTGGGTCATTCTGCTGCGTCTCTGCTGTGTTACGAAATGTGACACACAATGTTCACCACAGAATTTAATCACACGTGGCTGCCTCACCTGTAATATTTGGCTGGTTGTTCGATGGTCAGTCATGGTAGACTCATGACATCGCAGAAAGGGAGCACTTAACCATGTTGGCTGTTGTTGCGACACTGGTTTGCCTGTCTTACCCCAGTCAAGACACATTCGAAGTCGTAAAGATCTTCACGCGTGCCAAATAATCTTATATCAGCCGATCCTCGCTATGATCTTTCACCAGCATCCCATACAAATCATCCCAGTCATCTGCTCCAACACGAGGGGGTGTTGCTAATGCAAAGCGAACTCAATGTAAAAGCGGATGTAATTTTAAAATTCCGTGGATTTCAGCTGGCCAACTCTCTGCTTGTTTCCCTATAGAGGATACGTTAGATGCATTCTAGGATGCGTTGCTGCATATACACTGATGTGCAAAACTTAAGGACGTCAGGTTTTCACCTGTAGCTTCTCATAGGAGTGGCCTGGATATGGGAAAAGCATACCAAATTAACCTCGTGAGGTACACAAATGAAGGAAACAACAACGGAAACAAAACGGAGGGACTTTATTCAAAAATGGTAACACACTGGCTGCCGTGATACAGATGCATCACTGCCAAAGATGTAACAAAGGGAAGAGATGGTCCTCAGTAAGAGATATGGCCACCCCTAATGGCGATGCAGGCTTTGCACTGCTTGTCCATACTTAGAACAATGTTGTTGATAAGTTCTTGCGGTAACATCGTCCATTCCTCTGTCAGCGCCATCTTCAGCTGGTGAACATTTTCTGGTGGGTGTGGACGTGCCGTTAGACATCTCCCCAGAGTGTCCCATATGTGTACGATGGGATTTAGATCGACGGAAACGGGCAGGCTAATCCATACGAACAATGCCATCACTTTCCAAAAGCATATTAACAGCTGCAGTGCGATGGGGTGTGGCGTTATCCTCCATAAACACAAACTCGGGGCCAATGGCGCCTCAGTACAGTAGCGTGCATTGGTTACAGTACCGCCTTCCAGTATCTGGAGTTGTATACGTCCATCCAAGATAACGCCTTCCCAGACGAGAACACCTCGACCGCCATATCAATCCCTTTCAGTGATGTTTGCGGGGTGATACCGTATGCCAACCTCTCGCCAGATTAGCTGACGTCCAGAATCGCTGCTGAGACTGAATCTACTCTCATCAGTAAAGAGCCTTACTCCATTGCGCTGCTGTCCAGTCCTTGTGTTCAATGCACCACTGTAAACGGTGCCTCCGATGGGCAGGTGTTAAAGGGACAGAGCGTACTGGCCGTCGGGAAAACAGTCCACCTTTGTGGAGGCGCCTGGCTACAGTAAACCGCGATATTCTGCGTCCTGTGCTCCTGTGCAGCTGGTTTGCAATGGATCCCGTTGTCTGGTGTCGGTCCCTGTTGGCCTGTAGGAGTATATAGCGGTCATCATTGGACGTTGTTTTTTGTGGACGACCACCACTGGTCCTTCGAACAGCTGTACCTGTCGTTGTGACGGCCGAGAACGCGTTCGAGCCCGTCACCGCCAAATACGGAGGATTCGGAAAGGTCAGGGAATGACCACCGCATATTCCCGGAGCAATATGGCCTTAGTTGCTAATGCTCCTAAAAACCAAATAACAACAACAACAACAACCGAGAACGCACGTGAGACGATGCTATGGGCGATACCGAACTCTGCAGCCCCACTCCTCGCACTTCGACTTTCCTCGAGCTTCCCAATTATTCCACCCCGGGTAAAGTCATCCAGATGTTGTCTACTGGCTATTTCGTTGTCTGTAGCACTGTATGAAACCAATCGAACGTCTGTAACAATCGTGCTCACCATTCGGTAATTTGCACATGACTGCTGCTTTTATCTGTTTATGTGAGCCCTTTCATCATGATTCAAATTTTTGCATGTGCACCAACTTTCTACTGAACGGCCACAGTTATGCAAATCGCTACAGGCTGTTTCGTTTGATTTTGTGGTTGTAACCTTTAGAAATAGTGTTTAGCTCACAATTAAAATCAGCTTTCGAGAAAACAAAAACTCTCTAGCAAATTGGAAGAAAACTGAACAACCAGCTGATCATGTTTGATATAAACGGGCTAGACCGCAGGTTAATCACATGAAGCAAGAAGTCCACTATGGAATGTTAAGATTTAACACCTCGAGCGCCCAGAAAACAGTCAAGCAATGCAACAAGAATGCAAATTCCACAGTCATCGATCTGGAAATGTACTTAAATTACATTGTGCTCCAATTAAATAAACAGAAGACAGCACAAATTGTTTTTACAAACAAGAGGATTAAAAATTCCATATGTTTTCATAACCCAATGAAGTCGAAAAAGTTCAAACGCATGTAGATCTGTGGCTCAAATGGAACGAAAGCCTAAACAAGTCCACTTTGAGCTTGTAAAGAAGCAAATTTTATGCAGTACTCTATACCTCCATATTGTGGTGAAGGTGCTTCCACAATATGAGATTGATGCATTCGTAGCAAAATTACTTTGCTTTCGAATAGGTACAAACCTGAGGATTTTGCCCTACCCTGGTACTGTAATACCCTACCCTAGTGCGAAAGTGCACTAGGAAACACACAGTTCGGATTCTGCAGGGGACTAGGCACCAGAGAAGCAATTTTCTGTTTACAAATATTGCTACAAAGGTGCAATGAACATCAAAAAGACGTGTATATATGTTTTATTGACTACGAGAAAGCCTTCGATTCAGTAGACCACGACCGCCTAATTGACCGATTGAGAAAACTTGGGCTTGAAAACAATGATATCAACTTTATTACAACTCTCTACTGGAATCAAACAGCCCGGCTTCGCTATGACAACGATCTGACAGACCCAATTCCAATAAAAAAAGGCGTCCAGCAAGGCTGTCCATTATCTCCCATTCTTTTTAACATCTATTCGGAAATGATCTTCGACCAAACACTGGCTGACAAGAACATCGGCATAAAAGTTAACGGACACTACATCAATAACTTAAGATATGCCGATGACACAGCACTAATAGCGGATTCAGAACAAGATTTACAGACCATCTTGAACGAAGTGGACATAGAAAGCCAAGCATGGGGGCTACGAATCAACAAAAAGAAAACAAAGGCGATGAAGGTCAGCAGGACTGCAAGCAAAATCACGATCAAACTAAACAACGAAAAATTAGAGCAAATACACCGCTTCAAGTATCTCGGAGTACTCATTGATGACCAGCTGAACCATGAGGCCGAAATCAAAAGCAGAATTGAACAAGCCAGGCAGGCATTCACCAAATGGAGAACCCTCCTCACCGACAGAAGCTTGAACATCATGCTCAAATTACGCACATTGAAATGCTACATCTGACCAATACTGCTCTACGGTGTAGAAACCTGGACTCTAACATCAGCCACTACAAAAAAGCTCCAGGCCTTCGAAATGTGGCTCTACCGAAGAATGCTGAAAATTCCGTGGACATCCAAGATAACCAACGCACAGGTCCTGCAGGACATGCACACGGAACGGGACCTGCTCAAAACCATCATCAGCAGGAAATGCAAATACCTAGGTCACATCGCTAGGAACCAACAAAAATATCACCTACTACCACTCATCCTGGAGGGAAAGATCGAAGGCAAGAAACGCCCAGGCAGACCGAAAATGGCATGGCTAGATAACATCAACACCTGGCTTCACATGACAACAGCACAAATTCTACACGCAGCGCTAGACAGAGAACAATATCAAAACGAAGTCGCAAACGCCATCCGGCAGCATTAAAGAAGAAGAAGGTACTGTAATGTTATACAGCTGTCGTAGCTTGACGCTTTAGACCTAAATATTTACATGATTTAAATGGTTACCCTGAAGGACATTACAAAGTTCAAGAATGTTGTGCAGGATCATATAGGATACATGCAAGGTTTTGAATCTTACTTTTAAAGGTCAGTAGCTATGCAGTGAAATATTCTTCTATTCTGTGGATCACATGCTACACAGGCATAGAGTTTGGAGGTATTATGGCGGTTACAGATACTTTTTATCATAAAATGTTCTTCTTTTCCCAAAAAATTGGGTTTTTGGTTCAACAAACAGCAAATCGACCACAGAACATACGCAATTTGCAGACATATTTTTATATATACGGCGCAATATGGCCTATGTCTGATGCTCCTAAAACCCTACAACGACAATATAAATGTTCTTTGAAATTATATCTCTGTAATATGATTTCAGATGTGAAGAGGACTGCTTTAGAGATGGTGGTGAACGGATTTTATGAGGTTTTGTTTATCCGATTGGCCCTGAAAATCGTGGGCATATAGAGAGAAATGATACAAAGGTTGGCATGGTGGTTAATGACAGTAATCGGGGTAAGATTACTGCCATTAATTTTCTTGATCATTAATATTTTTCTAGATCTTGTTGCAGTAATCTGGGATTGCTGCAACAAGATCTAAAAAAAAATAAGTGAGCTGAGAAGTGGCAATTGAAGTGTAATATTGACAAGTACTAGGTACTGCACGTGTGTAGCAGTAATCCCGAAATAACATACCAACTGTGTGGTACCCACTCAGGATAGTGGAAAACGAAAAAGACATGGGGTAATTGTGAAGAGTGCACACGGGCTACTAGGACAGCTTATAGATTTTGTCAATGAGACAAGAAAGTTGCCAGCAGGGATAAGGAGGTGATTATCCAGTTGTATGAGACAATGGTTAAACCACATCTTCGGTAGTGCATGCAGGTCTGGAAGCCCCATTTTAAGGTTTCCAGACCTGTATGGAAACCTCATTTTAAGGATGTGAATCTGTTAGAACGTGAGCAGAGAAAAACAAACAAGATTTGTCAAGGATCAAAAGGGTGCTCTTACCAAAAAATACTTCAGTTCTGCAAATTGCAACTTCTTGAAACTAGGGCATCTACGAGGAGTTCTGCTTTAGGTGTTTAAGGCTTTGAATGGATTGAGTAGCTAAATGCTTATGGCACCTCTCAGACAACATACATGAAGGGGCATAAAATTTAATTGAGGAAGGATGGTTGTAGAACAGATGTGCGGAAATTTGCTTTCAGCCAGCGGATAGTGATTGTTGGAACAAATTTCCATCTGGTTTTGTGGATGTGGACAACTGTGTGATGTGGGAGCTGTTATTTTGGAGGAAGGGGGTTTTATATTGTATAATCTTCCTTGCATCGTTTTCCATTAGTAATACTAAAGTTGGATGTATTTTGTTGAAACTTCCACATTCATTTTATAGTATGTCCTGTTCAAAAATTTGCTGCTGCAAACATACTAGGAAGAAAAATATCATTTTCTAGTATATCATTTTCAATTAAATAATCGATCATCAATTTCGTAATAGCTTCACCTTTGAGCAGAATTTCCCCGAAATCAAAGAGCAAACAGGCTCCATCATCATGTGGAGTTAAAAAAAGCAAACAAAAAACAAAGAAACAACACATTAATTTTCACCTTCGTTGTCAATATTTCTATACTAATTTGTCAGTTCTCGATTTTATATTTTCTTAAAACATGCTTGTTCAAGATGGAATTTTCAGCCAGTTATTAATGCGCTTGGGTAGATGGTTAAATACAACATTGTTAATGGCTTTCTTTGTTTGTTAATGGCATTGTTAATCTGCAATCACCAATTTTGGAGAAATTCCGAATAAAGTTCCTACACTTTTTTAAACCAATTATATGAACAACGTTTTGTATGGTGCTTTGCTTTTGTCACCTTGGTTTTGTTTCAGAGCAGAATGAATCAATTTCGGTGGTTTTTCTGATGGCTTAGCATTTTCTTTTTTCTTAAGAGCTGACCATCGCCTTTGCTTTTTTTTTTTTTTGCTAAATTTAAAATCCTTTTAAAAATTTTAAATCTGTTTACCAGTAATAAAGGTTTAACCCCCTTCACTTTCAATTATTTCAGTACTTTTCAACGAAATGAGGTTTATCGAATTGTTCTCTGATGGTAATATTAGAGGACTGATGCTAAATAATGATTACAGTAGACTTTCCCTTCTTCCCCATAATTGTTTATCTCGATAATCTTTCACCTGAAAATCACTGGACACCCACAGAATTTCAGGAAGGTTTGGTTAGTTTTAGGACATTACCGATATACTTGAGGATTAAGTGGTCATTAAATCGCAATTTATTAGTGCCCACATATGAATAAGGCGCCTCCGTGGCCAGGTGGGAAGGAGCAGCAGTGCGTAGCACACGCTTCTTGATTAGACCGGGGTTCGAGCCCGTCACCACCAAATACGGAAAGGTCAGGGAATGACCACCGAATATCCCGGAGCAATATGGCCTTAGTTGCTAATGCTCCTAAAAAAAAAATAATAATAATAAAAAAAAAATAAAAAAAATAACTAACTAACATATGAATAATTTGAAAATGGGGGGGGGGAGGCGGGGACGGTGTTCGTCCAAGTACAGAGCTGTTGTGGCCTTTCATACCAATGTTACTGGTAGTTGGATCTGTCTTCCTAGAAGTACGTAAGTGAAACGTCCACCTAGTTAGTTCTGGAAAATTATATTCACTCCTACATGTGAGAAACGGACCAGATTAAGAGCAGCTGCAAATAGAGGAGATTCGTGGAGGACTCTAACAAGAGCATTTAACGTTCTCGTTACTAGTTCCTTTCGTTTTCTATATTTCTGAAGATGACTACTTTTTCTTCAGAGATGAGTTTACAGTTTAACTTGCTTTTAGTGGTTTATACCAGAGCATCACTACCATATACTCGAGACATCATCTAATTCCTCGAATCCTTGCTCCGTGAAAGGATTCTTGCGCCTCCGTAGCCGAGTGGGCAGGAGCGGGAGTGCAGTAGCACACGCTCTTTGAGTAAACCGGGGTTCAAGCCCCTGCCTGCTGAATACGGTCGATCTGCCAACCCGCACTGGACCAGCCTGGTAGATTATGGTCCATTTCCCTCAGCATGAATTGTTGACGAGGCTTCCATCCTGCAGTGTGTTGATAATGGCTGCACTTTACTTTTTTATGCTAATAACCACACCCTCTCATGCACAATCACAGCAGGCGTTCCACAGGAAGGAGTGGTATCAGGTATCCTGTGCACGACAAAGTGAAATGGGGGTAAAGGTCACAAGTTAAACGATTGTGCAACTGTAAAAGTCGAAGTCCCCTGTGTTTTAAGTATGTCAGCATGGAATCTCTACCTGTGATTTATAAAAGTAGCTCCAACGCTTGGATGACGATTATATTTTTGCTTCATGGTTTGAAAGTGAGCTAGCAACATCGGTGAGACTCCACTTCCTTTCCAAAAAACTTGAAGAAAAGGCGCTGTTATTGTTGGATCACTGCCAAGCTCATTCTTCGGCTGATGGCCTGAAATCGAAAGATGGCAAGACCAGAGTGGCGTTTATTTCAAAGAAAGCAACTGCACTAATTCAACCGATGGATCAGGGCATTAATCGATCCTTCAAAGTCTATCGCGATGAACTACTTGCCGGTGTTGTGAACTCAGATATTCAAGTTCTAGAATTTCTGAAACATTAACACTGAAAGATGTGGCATACAATCGATCAGTGTGGGAGAAAATAAGCTCGACAGCAATTGAAAACTGCAGGAAAAAATGTAACTTTGAATTAGCAGCATTTTAAGAACAAGAAACAAAGGCTGCTTGTAACGTACATGATGGCAGTCTTGGAGCAAATGACCTAGCTGCTTGGATTGAGGTGGATGCGGAAGTTCCAGTTGCGCATTACCTGAGTGAGGAAGAAAGCGGAGCCTCTGTGAATAGTGGGAAGATAGTCGACAGACGGAAGGCCATTGATATAGGGAGTGACTGAAGATAATATGGATGACTTTATTATCTTCGTTTAAGGAAAAAGCACCAGAAATTAACCAAGAGCTTGAAAACATTAATGAGGTGATGGCGTGATTAAAACGTCAGAGTGATAGGGAACATCTTCATATTTTGCATCTGACTACTATTAAGAATTATGTATTGAAAAAACGCTGTCATAAATTCATGCAAGATAAATTACATGACTCTTTCAGAATGGATGTGTATGCACTGATGTCGAGGTTGCACTGTATTTCTTCAGGCTTGTACTTTTCTTTGCACAATATAGCAGAACAAAGACGAGGTATTTCTGTGCACTAGTAGCTAATTTCAGGGCTCGAGGCAGTTACTCGAAGTGCACCCCCCTCCTCCAATATTATAATTATGAACTTACAGCATTGCGTCCGTTCCAGCCGCACGAGGGTGGAAGGGATGCGCTGGTGTCCCTGTCGTGATTCTTGGTGCCCTCGTCCGAGGTCTATTCCTTGGCTCCATTATTGTATATGATATGCTGTTCCTGTTATTTTGTCAATATAAAATAATAATAATGATAATAAATGTTCTGGTTATAATACTCTGGCACCACCTCGTGGGTCAGAGGAATTTACAATTAGTAGCATTTCGCGATCACGGTTCGAACTACCATTGACTCAAACGCGTGTAATGCTATACTGCCCTTTGACCATTTGACTATACCAGGCCAGTTTGACGTGAAATTATGTTATTATTTCACGTCAAATTTCGAATTAGAGGCTATTACGTAGAACAGAGGCATACAATAAGAAATTTTATATATCGAATAGAATTTCTCATTATCGGAAAGAAATATAAAAAACTTTCAAGGCCTTTCTCTGCTTACGTTATCGTTTGTCTACACAAAAATAGACACCTCAAAGTATTCACGCCCTTAAGCGACCTTGCGCTCCGTAATTTTATCGATTGGCTGTGCCTGGAATTTTCTTTCAACCGAGCATGCGACATTTATCACAGTTTCTGGAATATTCGATCACAGCGGCGTAATCCGTTGTCACTTACTGAAATCCGCCACTGGTGAGAACTGTTCACCAGTAGCGGATTCAAGAAGAAGGGACAGGGGCACCGAGGCAGTCTTACCCGTTGTCTGCTCCGCATCTGTATCTGAAAATTTATTAGCGGTTAAAATTATTCTAATTAATTTAATTTCTAATAAATTTTAATCTAAATTATATATTAGCTTTCATTTACAATGCCAATCTACTTTTAATAATTGTTATAAAAGGAAGATCTATTTTATGAAGATCCGCACTAGTTTCATTTTTAGTTTATCATCTTCATTTATCAAGGGGTGGAGAAACAGTTATAGTGGTAAAAACTTTCGGTTCCCGAAGATATGTGGCTATCTAATTATTTTGTAATAATATTTTTTATCGGATATTACAATACTTCTTTTGCTTTTATCAAGGGTTCCCTCAAAACGTCTGTTTCTTTATATATATATATATATATATATATATATATATATATATATATAAAGGTGGTTTATATATATAAAAGCTATAAAAGGATTACTCCACCGTGAGAGGAATATTAAAAACATGTATCGTCTTAATTCCATTTGTGCACAGATATAATTTATAAAAAAGTGTAAGTAAACTTAAACGAATAGTATTCTGCAGTAGCCATGTTACTATACAAAACTATATATTGCTGGCAGTGTTTTATTTATTTTATTACGATAATAGCGCAGTTTTATATGGAAAATTGATAAAAATTCAATTTAATATTTCATGATCATAATTTGAAAAAATTAACAAAATGAAATAATTTAAAAATATATACTTGTATTATATTTCTCACAGTTTTCGATTCGAATCTGAACACTTTCCTCAGATGAGATTCTTGTGAAGAAAATAAAACTTTAGAAACCGGCTTGAAATTTGGCATGTAAGATACACTAAGTTACATCTTGTAAGATGTACGATATATATATATATATATATATCGTACATCTTACAAGGCCATAAATTTTGTGCCTTTCTAGAAAGGAATTTTTATTTTTCCATTAAAAAATACTCAAGATTTTTTACTGGTACAGATAAGCTGAGCAATGCGCGTTTTGCTGCTAACCTTTGAAAATTCGCACTGTCAGAAAAGTAGAGTATAAACTACATTTATAACCAGTTCTAGCTGACAATGAATCTTAACGGTGAACAGAATATATGCAACATAAATTTGAACCCTATGATGAGTGTTTCTCTTGAAATCAGAACTTATCGGCTATTTCTGGTAGTCAGTCTTCGAACTTTTGGTAATTATTGTTTCTCCATTGTTTTTTTTTTTTAATAAAACGTACATTAAACAATAAGAACCCTATTTGTTTTGGTTTTGTCATGGTATCAGGAAGTCTGAGAATGATTACAGTTTGAAAAAAAAAGTTAAATTCGCGAGACATCTGGAACTGAATTCCTTTTAAATAAGTATCAGACTCATTGGTCCACTCAGAGTCTTCGTCTTCTTGTCGAACAATGCTTGTCATCAGCTCTCTGACACACACACACACTGCTATGATTCTTTTGATGATTGGTATCAACCTAAACGGCCATACTGATTGATTAATAATATTCAGGAAGCAGAGTGTAAACCATATATGTAACCTATTCTAGCTAACAATGAATCTGAACGGTGAACAGAATGTTCAGAACGCTCTTTGAAGGGTTATATTCCAAATCAGAATTCATATCATCATTAGGATCTGAATATATCCATTGGGATTTTCCGTTTCACCAGTATAGTCGAGATTTTATTTTCTGGCATGGAATCAGCAGCAGCTTTCATTTGAGAAGTAAGATGTGTTCTGAAATTTCCATTATTTAAAAAAAAATGTTGTACTCTTAATATGAGTTAGTAAAGAAATCCTGATTGAGTCGATACTATTATTGATGAAAATTTCGTAAACTCTGAAGAGGGAAAAAAAGAACTTTATATATATATATATATATATATATATATATATATATATATATATATATATTTTTTTTTTTTTCGAAATTTAGTTTTAATGAAAATGTCACATGCTCCGAATTTTACGCGGAATACGTTATAAAATCTCAGTTCTCATCCTCCTAAGCATATTGTAATATATGGAGGGCTCCGTAGCAAACCTGTGTATCCTCACACATCTCAGTGTCTCTCGATTTCCTTAATCAAATGAAGAGAGAGAGAGAAAAGGCTTTTTTATGCAGCAGAGCACATGCAATCACAAGTAGTTTGAGTTTTTTTTCTTTTTTCTTTTCATCATTAGAAGTTTAACTAGCTGGTATGTTCCTATATGTGTCCTTTGTAATGGTTTGTCAATTTAACTGGAACATATTCGAGGAAGGATAAAGGAAATATATTGTAAATATCATAAAATGAGAACATAAAAACTTAAAAGGCGCAAAGATGACTGAAAAGTTCATAAGATGGGAAGAGAAAAGTGAAGTTTGCAAAGAAACAATAATAAATTTCACATGCAGTACACTGTTCGAGTTCGTTGATTAATCTGAAGAGGATAACGAAAAGGAACTTAACGGCATATTAGAGAAGGTGCCTGCCACAGGCGTCGTGTCATTTCTACTATTCTCCGTGTCGTCTACGTGTCGCAGTGCACCGTTTGTGTTAAAAAAGATATCCAATGGAATTTAGGAATTGTATGGATGCAGTAAAAGTCAGCGTATCTCTGTGGATGTGTTCTTAATCAACGATAAATTTTCTTCGTTTCTTCTACACACACAATCTGTTCATCCTACATCAGTATTCCTTATTTCACTGTTGCGTCATAGTTAGCTAAGTTAATACTGTAACCTGTTTCAGTAGGGAACGTGTCGCTTAGCTAAAGAAAAATATTACTCTTCGCTTCTAATTATTATTATCACTACTCACCGACCACCATCGAGCAAGCCAGTAGGCACAGTAAGGCACAGCCACTCTGTAACATGTTGGAGTCCGTGGAGCAAAGATTACTCCGTCTAAGAACGGTAACTAACAACCAGAAGTAAGCCTATTCTCGCTCAGCATCGCTCTGCCGAATGCCCTTTGATCCAAACTACACGTGACCTAAATGACATGCGTAAACGACGCCAGTCTGGTAAAGTGAATGAGTCTCCTGATTTATAGACTACACAGTATCACTCAGATCTCCGGAGAAGAGACAGAAGAGGTTGAAAGAAGTTTTCCTTATGATTCAGGCTCCTTTCAACATTCTGTAGACTTGCACAGCACTTCCTCATGATCTACATTATTGAGAGAGAGAGAGGGGGGGGGGGGAGAGCAGAAATAAAATGAGGGGATAATAGAGAGAGAAAATAAGTAGCTTAATGTGCATTTATTTATCATTATTTTTTATTTCATTATTATTATATATTTTTTAAATTTTTTTGGTTCGTGCAGAAAAAGTCTAGGGCTTCCGTGTACCATATGGCTAATACTAAAAAAAGGAAGAACAGAAATAAAACGATAAAGAGGAAAGGGTAGGAAGGCTGGGTATAGGAAGAGAGAGAGATACAAATAAAATTACGGGGACAAGACAGAAGGAAAAGGGAGAATAGAAATATAATCAAGGGGAGTTGAAGAGAGGGAGATCGCGGTTTTAATTGCAGAGGAGAAGATATTTTAACTTTCTCCTCAAAACATAAAATTAATTACTTTACCCTAGAAATGTATGTACAACTGAGAGCAAAATAAACTTTACTATGACTTTTCGTGCCCAACGAAATTAAGCGTATAAAAATAATCATCTCCGCATCATAGGATGATTACTATCCGTCTTATATACATAAAATGAAGGTGGAATATGGGTTCGTAAAGACATCCTGCCTTACGTTATTGGGGAGGGGCTAGAAAGGGTTGCAGAGAGAGAGATGGTAATGGGGGCCCATTAAGAGCAATATTTTATCTAAAGAATATCCTACCGGCGGTATCAAACAGATATTTTATTTAAAAATTATCGCATTTCCTCCGTTTCGCAAAGAAATATGAGGCCATTTCCATTTTGCAAAAAAGTCATATTAAAAATGTATGTGACTTTTACATTTTTCTTTTATAAGACACCAATCACAGTTTACTAAATCTCAGATTTTTTTTTCTCAAATTTTCAAAAATAACCATCAGCAATATTTTATATAATCTATCTGCTATATTTCGTTGATCTACTTCTAGCGTGTACGCAGTTGTTTTTATAACTAAAACTGACATGTGAATGGCGGATGTGGTTCATTTTTCCAAAATCTCAGAGGAGATGGATGCTTTAGATTTTGCATTTTGTAATTCTGAACGCGATTAAATTTTGCATATTTTTTTCACTTGTTTATTAACAACTCATTTAAAAACCTTTCACAAAACGCCAATTTTTTATGAGGCTCAAATATTTTGAGTTCTGATTTTTGCCTGTACACGTTTCTTCCCCTCCCGTCTCATCTTCCACCAGTTTCCCTCGTCAGTGCCCAGCGGTAATTGACAAGCAAATTCGGAACCCATTTGCCTTCATATTGTTATTCCATGCAAGAAATCTTTCTCCATGTTCATTGGATTAAGATGTGAATGTAGGAAATGAATTTGAGCTCGTTATACCACCCAGTTCATTGTCCACTTGCCGGAATTGGTTAACAAGATCCTTATTGTTTACTGGCAGGGCTGTGATATTGTCCCCAATATCACAAACTCTAAGGCACTGTAGAGTTGCAAGTGTGATGTAAGTTACTACTATTGCTCTCCCAGTCATTGGGACAGCAAAAATTCGAATTATAGTATGTTAACGCTAAAATACTGTGATAAGTATAATGATCAACTGTACGGACAAACAGAGTGGGACATTAAACCAGATTGTCTTATAATGGAGATTTTAAATTTACAGGAATTAACTGAAACTTGTAAGTTGGTCACTTACTGAATAGTAGAACATTTTCTGGATTTAGTGGATGAATGTTTCCTGTATGAGCATATTAAAGACACAACAAGACAAACAATAATATTGATTTGATTATCAGCAGTAATTATTCATGTATTAAGAATCTCCTGATAAAGGAAACACCAGGTGGCCGTGACCGTAGTGCACTGATGTAGGGTTAATTTAAAAATGTAACTAGCGTCTATAGAGGAAGGGATTTTGCTTCGCAAAGGTGATTACATTGTTCTCACGATATGATTATAAATTATCAAGAACCCAAAAAGATACAGTGAGTACAAACTAGTCTGACAACCTACTTCGACAAGATGTGAATAAATTAGGCAAATCGGGTGAAAACAGTAAGTAAAGGTAGTTAGAGTTACATCGATAAATGCAAGGTGTTTTATTTTGAGAACAGTAATTTGCCTGACAGTACATATCCCTTGTTGTTGTTGTTTTCGTGTTTTTAGGCGCATCATCGATTTAGACTACATTGTGCCACGTTATTATTATTATTGCTCTTATATTATTTCTCCCTGATTGGGGTTTCCACCTCGTGACGGGTATTGCTACCAAGTATAGACATAACAACATTGTGGTTATTGTTATGTCTGGTGTTACTGTTGGTCGAGGAACTCTCTGACTATCTTAAGGTGTTCAGGATTGCGACTTTCTGGAGTTCCTTGTAGGTTGGTGTTCGCTGGGAGACCTATTGCTGCTAGGCTGTTATGTAGGGTCTTTGGCACCATACCTGTGGTTGACACGATGATCGGGATGGTCGTTACATGTTGCATATGCCACATCTCTTTGATCTTCTTTAGGTTCGTGTACTTCCTGATTTTTCCCCCATGGGTTTTCTGCAGGTTGCCAGTGTTGGGTACCGCTGTGTCAATCAAATAGGTAGCCTTTTCCTTCTTGTCCACAAGGGTTATGTCTGTTGTGCGGTATTGTCCTATCCGTTATTATGGCGCGGTCCCAGTACAGCTTGTGTTATTATTATTATTATTAGCCATACGGTGTAAGGAAGTCTGAGGCTTATGGTGCACTAGCCAAAAAAAAAAAAAAAAAAATTCCCGCGTTACCCTGAGAGAGAGAGAGAGAGAGAGAGAGAGAGAGAGAGAGAGAGAGAGAGAGAGAGAGAGAGAGAGAGAGAGTGTGTGTAGAGGGAATCACCAAAAAAGTAAGAAGGAGAAGAATGATGATATCCAGCTCAGGACCCTGGGTTTGCCAAGCCCATACTCACCAGATATCAGCCCCTGGGTGATATATATATATATATATATTATGTCTGTAAATTACGTGTACTCTGTGGTCGATTTACCTGTTTTCTGGGCGAAAATCATGAGGAAAAACCATTCATCCCTTACTTGAGACTGACTAACTTAACCGTGTTGTGAAAAAAGTCCATAAAAATTCTCGCGTCATTAACCGTTTCGAACCTTGGCCTTTTTCCACCCGGTGTGTGGAGAATGGTGCTTATATGCAGTGTGCTACTTGGAGGGACTCTGTCTCTGTATAAGGCAGTAGTTGTGTCTCATCTTGAATATTATACGCGTATACAGGTTTGGAACTCATTTTAAGAGTGATGTAGAACTGTTGGAATGGGTGCAGAGAAGATCATCAAGATTATTCGCACAAAAGGGGCACTCTTACCAAGAAAGGCCAGTTCTGCAAATTGCAGCGTCTGGAAACTAGTATCCTGCGAGGAGGTGTTTTTGAAGTGTTTAAGGTTTTAAATGGATTGAGTAATTTAAATGCTAATAGCATTTTACTCTTCCTCGGACGAACGCAAGAGGACATTTTTTTTGTAGTTATTGGCGCATCAGCTTCTGTGACCATAGTGCACCTCTCAAGGTTTTTGCAGTACTTTGATCCAAGCCCGAGGCGGGATTCGAACCCGCGACCTTTGGGTTGCCAGGTAGGCACTTTGCCCACCCGGCTATCCCGGCAAGAGAACATAAATATAAACTAAAAAGGATGTTGGCAGAATAGATGATATGCAAAAATTTGCTTTCAGCCAAACAGTAATTGAACTCTGAAATAAACTTGCAACTAGTGTTGCGGAAGTGTGTAATTTGAATAAATTTAAAGGATGTTAGACACTATTTGAAGGAATGGGCAAATGAAATGGATGGGTAGTGTTTTTTTTTTTTTTTTTTTTTTGGCTGATGCTCTATAAGTTTGCTTCCTTGCATCATTTGCCATTGCTAATACCCTTTACTAGATTTTCTTGCCTCCAAACCTAGTTAAAGGACTTAAATTAGCGGCTAGTGTTGATTTTGTTTTTAAGACTTTTACTGAATTATAATAACGTTATTGGATATTAATGTTATTTTAGTTAATATTAACGTATTAATATTAGCGTTATTGGATATTAATAATAATAACTAACTACAAATAATAATAACGTTTTGCAACTTTTATAAACTGCCGAAACTGTAATTATTAAATTTTGTTTATTTTATGATTGTAAACTTTTTAATATTATGTTGTTTTTATTATTTAAAAATATGTTGCCTGGCCTAAATTCTGTTTTTTTTTTAATTTATGGTGGTCTTAATTATATGATACTTGAAATTTATATCAAGTACTGTACTTTGCATAAATTTCTCAGTTGCACATATTTCTAGTTGCAAGCTATTTATATCAATTTTACGATTTTAAATGTTGCTGAGTTATATAAAAAATACTGTTATTAGTTATTGAAAAATATATGAATTTCCACATTTTAACTGAGTTCTGTTTACCCGTATTGTCCTTGATATAAATAAAGAAGTAAAGATCGCATTTTGAGACACCATGTATTATCAGATTACATTTCTTAGGATGTCAAGAAATAGGTCATGTGTTCAATAACACGCTCATGTCACTATATGTACATAGTATATTGGAAAACTGTGATGGAATTCTTTCAGCAATAATCCAACACCTGATTAAGTAGATTTGAGATAGGGCATTTCCACGTTTTTCATTGGATATTATGTGGGTATTGAACTAAGTGATCATTTGCGAAACACTCCACAGTTTATTGACATGTCTTTTAGTACAGCATGACATTGACCTTGGAAATGCCATAATGATAAAACGGACTCTTGGGCAATATCTAGTGTTCTACCGGAAGTTAAAAAAAATAGCTTATTTTAATCATAAAAATATCAATTTAAAAATATGTTCTTGCTGGCATACAATAAAAGCTTTTTTATACGCCACTTAGATAATAGGAAAGCTCTAGTAACCGGTATATATTTATATTCTGGGGTATACCGATTACAGTAGTGTTTTTGCATTCCGGATGGCTTTTTTGGCATGAAATTAATAAATTTTATGATAAAATATTTTGATTTCCTTTTAGTGAACACTTATTACGTATTATTAGAGAATCGCGAAGAAAGATACATTCAGTATAACGTACGAATGATGTTTTGAATTAAATATCACACATCAAAATAAGTGAATTTGCAAAATTATAAAACTAAAATAATTACTGACGTTTTGTGGCTTTAATATTACAGTAAGCAGGCATTTAGTTTTAATAGTCGATGCTCTTTATAGTGAACCTCTTTATAACGTCCCACACGTTATGACGCTGTATGTGGTTGGTCCCCGCCAATTTCTCATTCACCCAATGCTATTTTAAGAACAATCGATATAACGAGCGCTTTATCAGTCCCCCTGGGGGTCGTTATGTAGATCTTCGACTGTATATTGTTATCTATTGTTGTCTCCTAAGTTGATCAGACGTTCAGATAACCATAAAGTTTTTAGATAATCCAGACATCCTGCCCCTGTGCATGACGGATAACAAAAGCTTTTATGTACTTTATGGATACACATGTGACATCTTTGTGATGTACCGGTTTGATGTTTCATTATATATGTGCGAGATCAAGTTCTGATGTGCGGTGCGTGCACATTTACGAATAGTACACTCATTGAGCTTAACTCTGGTTCTCAGCACCAGATGTCCGTTGTGTATTATTTGCTAGCACGCGCACTACACATATTAGTACCGAACCAAAAAAAAAAAAAAACCATTGCAACGGCTAACGACGAAATTTTGAAAATGTGTAAATAAATAGCAAAATTAATTACAACATTTATAAATTGTGCAATTTATAAATAATAATATTCTTTAATAAAAACAAAATCATGAACAAATCATGATTTCTATTACCGAATGGCCATAGGAATCTGTAAACTAATTATATTTCGACGGATTAACATTAGCATAATATGAATAGCCAAAACTTGAGTTCCTTAACACACATCTTCACGGCTTCATAACATATTTTTAGTCTAAGATGATGATTTAAAAACTGTTCTTATTAACAGTCACAACCTTGGCTGACCTCTGCATTTTGACAGAGATCTATGCTTTGAATAATTGAATTAGGGAAATATCTTTTAAAGAATGAAATTAACTGGAGGGTTAGGGCTAGCACAGGTTTAGTGCTTAAGTTTCTCGTAGGGATCCACTAGTTTACCGTATTCCAGATTAAAAGTTCTGTCTGTGCTGAGCTGGTCATACACCGACAGCGTATATTGAAGGCTGGCGCACAGAGCTGTTTTAGAGGTGATGTATAGATTGTAAGGCTATTGATTGGTTCATTTAAATATCCAAAATTCTAATCATTAGATTTTCTTTTGATAGCTTTGTGGCGCTCCAGACCATTTTCGATCGCCATATAGAAGCACTGAGCAAAAGGAGTAAATAAATAAATAAATTTTCTGTTTATACTGCGGGACGACCAAACGGTCAGAGGAGTTCGCATGATAGATTGAATACAAGAAACAGCACCGTATTCAGTAGTCACTGACTTGAACCGCGGTCACTCAAGGCACGTGTACTTAGGCACTCGCGCGCCTGACCACTAGGCTACGGCGGCCTCTAGTATATGTACTTCATATAAGTTGCTTGTTATGCGTTATACACAGTCTTGTTTTTAACAATAAGAGATTCTTAAACCCTTGGACTGCAGATATTAAATTTGTTCTTTTTGTGATAGGCTAGAGTTAAGGAACACTCCCAGGAATTTGACCAGTTTACTGGGGATCACGATATGCGCACCCAGGCATGGATTTAAAGAGCCGGCCTTCACGGTCTGGTCCAGGCCATTTATTGAAGGGGGCTGTCCACTCTGAAGAATGTCTGTTAATCAAAACCTTCTACTTCCTAATGACATGAGAAATAGCTTCCTTTCCGAGACCCGATATATGAGTATAGTGAAATAAGCCGCCGTAGGCTCCTGTACTTGTCTTATTTTAATGAAAAACGACAAACATGAAAGGTATTAGAATCTGTAGTACTTAGTATCATGCGTGGCTTGAAATTTTTTTTTTTTTTTTTTTTTGCACGGCTTAGGCGCATCCGCGACTTATGCGATGTTGCCCCGTACATTGCGCGCGTTCTGTAGTCGATTTGCCTGTTTTCTGGACGAAAACCCCATGCTACCCTCGCCTGAGACCGACTAAATCAGCCACTCTGTGAAAGAGGCCCATAAAAAACTTCCTCTCGTCATCGACAGGATTCGAACTCAGGTCTTTTCTAACCGGCGTAAAGACGACAATTCTACCAACTGTACCACCCGCGAGGGCAGGTTGAAGTTATGAAAATGAAAGAAAATATTTATTGTCATAAGACTTGAATTTTTATAGATTGTAATTTTCAGGAAATATGTATGAAGAGAGGTGGTTCCAGAAAACGGAAGTTGAAGGAATAAATGAAGAAGAAGAAAGAAAAAAAGTTGGTTTTGTGAGTTTGAAGTTGGACAGTAAAAGGATATTGACTGGTTACGGCACGTGTTCGGACAGGTTTGAAAGAGAGAGAGGAGAATTATAGAAGCCAATTCAGAAGATGGAAGTGTCTGGAAGTGTGCTCGTGGAAGTGTCTATAAAAAAGTATGCAGCAGAAACAGAACGTTTATGAAACAGAGTGGAGAGAAATTTTAAGAGATTGGTCATTAATTAACCTAATTGCCCTCTTTTGAATGGAGTCTAGAAACCCGAGAGAGAGGTTATGGGGGCACGCCACAGATGTGGGAACAATATTCTGGTGTTGGGCGAATTTGAGATTTCTTCGAATGAGTAGCTGTTTAGAAGAAAAGTGACGCTGAGCGCGAATAAGAAAACCCAGTTTTTTAGAGGCAGAGAAAGCAAATCTTTGCATGTGTTTATTCCAAGTGAGATTAGAAGTAAGGGAAATCCCTAATAGAAATATCTGATCTTGTCTAGAAAGTGTCATTGAACGTAAGCATAGGAGCAGAAGAATCGTTTTTTGCGAGATAAAAGACAGAACTGATTTTAAAAGAATTTAAATTAACTAAGTTATTTTTGCCCCATTGTAGAATTACCTTGTGATCAGCATTTAAGGAAATGGTAATAGATATTCGAGAAGTGGAAGCTGTTTATGCAGGGCAAGGTTTCCAAAACTGGTAGGTGGAATGCAATCTGTTATCATCAGCAAAACTGTGGATAGGATTTCCAGTCAGTGGAAGACGGCCTTATAGCAGGAAAAGAGTGGGAAAAAACTGAACCTTTGGAAACACCAGCGTTAGTGGAGAAGTCAGAAGACAGAGCATTCTACTACACCAGCAGTGAGCGGCCAGGGAGAAAACTGGATACCCAATTACAAAAAAAAAAAAAAAAAAAAAAACAATCGGAAATCCATATGATATAAGCTTATTTAGAAGACCTTTATGCCAAACACGATGATCTTGAACGTTTGAAATATCAAGAGCAACTGCTTGAGCTTCATCAAATTTTTCCATTCAATTTGTATATAGATGGGTAACCTAAGCCGGTATATCACTAGTGTATCGACACTGTCGGAATCAATATTACCGATCATTGATCAAATGAAGGTTTCTAGATAGTTCAGGGGTTTGCGGTTAATGGACTTCTCCATTACTTTAGAAAGCACAGGAGTAAGTGCAATAGAACGATAATTGGATGCGACGGATTTGTTACCCTTTATACAAACTGGCTGGATATGAGCAAATTTCCAAGCAGAATGAAAAATACCAGTGGAATAAGAAAGTGTAAAAAGGCGAAAAAGAACAGGTGTAAGCCCAGGAGCACAGGTTTTAAGAACAAGTGAGAAATAGGATTAAGACCTGGAACTTTCTCAGTGTCAAGATTGTTCAAAATTCTTCTGACAGCCTACACTGAGTGGAGTGTACTGGGAATGGTAGGAAGTGATTTACTAAAATCGTCAATACAAGAGTTAGAAGAAAAATAGGATGCTAGTAGTCGACTTTACCTTTAGCAGAGGTTGCAATAGAACCATCAGGTTTTGACAGAGATGGGAGTACAAATTGGTAAAGGTTGCGGCCAACACCTTTGCCATGAGACCAGAGTGCTCGACTGCCGCTTGGGCAAGAAGCAAGTTTTCCACTCTTGGCCTGTTCAAAATCTAGTTTGGACTGATTAATAATTGATTTACATTCTTGCGAGCTTTGATGTAGGCAGCAAATAGACCAGGAGATTTGGATCCAAGCCAATTTTGGTATGCAGCCTTCTTATCGCTAACAGCCTTAGCACATTTATTGGAAAACCAAGGTTCAGATAAAGGACGAGGTATTAAGGTGGATTGTACAATAACGGATTTCATTCTTACAAGAATAATTTTACTGACACGATCTAAGGAAACATTGACCTCAGAAGATCCAACCAAGGAAAAGAAAAACAGAAATCTCGCAGATTATCTCATTTTGCATTCTTGTCTACGAGATCATCTCATCTCATTTTGCATACTTGTCTAGAATGTCTAGAGAGAAAGGCTCTATTTGAGAAGAAGATCATATCGCCAAGTTGTGATCTGAGGTGCTTAGAAGACCACCCACCTCGACCGTGTACTTAGAACGGTCATTCATGAGAAAAAGATCAAGAGTGTTAGCCGTGTGGTTCGGATGGCCTGGTATTCTGGTAGATAAACGAACAATCTATGCGGGATCATTCGTAATTGCAAAAGCCTGAGCATTTCAACCAACTGGTCTGTATGACTACCGAACTGAAGACACCTGTAATTGTGAACATTAAAATTGCCAAGGAAAATTACCTCACTGTTTGGAGAGGTGGACTGGAGAAGGTCGAGCTTTAAAGAGTTCCAAGTGATTAGTGGAATTGGGAGGTAGAAAGGTTTTTAGCCAGAGAAAGTCGAAAACAGGAGATTCCAAATTACTATGTCTCTGACAGAGATATATATCAGAGCGGATAAATGAACAAGCACCATGTTTGGGCGAAATAATTTTATTGCGAATAATAGAACAACTGAGATGAGCAGTGGTTGAATCAATCGATAATTGGAATTCTGCCAGAAAAAGTAAGTGGGACTTGGCAGAATGTACGTGGAAAATGGACATTATTGAGATTGCAACCGAGACCATGTATATTTGTGAAATGTGAAAGCGTTTGGAATATTTAGATCTTTTCGTAGATAGGTGTGTTCTAATAGTTTGGCTATTCGCGATGATGATTGTGTATTCAATAGTAAAGAAAAGGTGAGAAGGACATGTTTGAAGTAATGAAATTTTGGAAATGACATCACACAGCAAGATATAAAGGTCTTGGACCTCCCCCCCCCCTTCCCCGGAATATACACTACTCGGACTCCCTCCAGTCACTATCTGACAGAGTAGAGGCAGCTAGATTATCTGATCCGGATGCCTCCTAGAGAGTTACCAATAGGTTTGGTCCGGTGAACCTCTGCTTTAAAACGGTGCGAACACCGTTGAAATATAAGGAGCATTGTAGCTCACCATGATGAGATTGCATGGTTAATGAGTCATTTACCATCCAGTGTTGCCTAGTAACACAAAAGGGCGGCATTTCTCTGTGTGGTATGGACGCCGCTCCTCGACTCTGCTTACATTGGTTCACACGTTGGTGGTTACCTCCAGTATACTAGGTGCCATATTTCATGACTTGCATACGGGGGTTATACCCAGGGTTACTAATAGTCCTTCCATCGCAAAAATGCAGACAGTGGACTTGGTGTCGCAGAACGACCGAACTTCACCGAAATTTGGTCTACTTGACTAAAATGTCACCTGAATATCAGTTCCATCAGCGTTTTAGACTCCAGCTTGCAAGCCCTATCTAGTCATACTTGAAGAGAATGTCTGTAATAAGTCTCAAGAACCATTATGCACCCTAAGTACACACACTTTGAGTGACCATCGTTCAAGCCTACGCACTACTAAATAAGGTGCTGTTTGTTGTATCTATCTTGTGAATTGCTCTGACCGTGTGGAGAGGAGTTCAGAAGAACGCCATTGATATGAATCTCGTTCCATTGTCGTCCTAGAGAGTTACCAATAGGTTTGGTCCGGTGAACCTCTGCTTTAAAACGGTGCGAACACCGTTGAAATATAAGGAGCATTGTAGCTCACCATGATGAGATTGCATGGTTAATGAGTCATTTACCATCCAGTGTTGCCTAGTAACACAAAAGGGCGGCATTTCTCTGTGTGGTATGGACGCCGCTCCTCGACTCTGCTTACATTGGTTCACACGTTGGTGGTTACCTCCAGTATACTAGGTGCCATATTTCATGACTTGCATACGGGGGTTATACCCAGGGTTACTAATAGTCCTTCCATCGCAAAAATGCAGACAGTGGACTTGGTGTCGCAGAACGACCGAACTTCACCGAAATTTGGTCTACTTGACTAAAATGTCACCTGAATATCAGTTCCATCAGCGTTTTAGACTCCAGCTTGCAAGCCCTATCTAGTCATACTTGAAGAGAATGTCTGTAATAAGTCTCAAGAACCATTATGCACCCTAAGTACACACACTTTGAGTGACCATCGTTCAAGCCTACGCACTACTAAATAAGGTGCTGTTTGTTGTATCTATCTTGTGAATTGCTCTGACCGTGTGGAGAGGAGTTCAGAAGAACGCCATTGATATGAATCTCGTTCCATTGTCGTCCCTCAGTATAAGCAGAAAATTTATTTATTTAAATGCACGTGTTAAAACATCAGATAAGACCATTACCTAATTTTACCGAAGCATACTAACTGAACATAAAACCATATATAAATCCTGCTTTTAAATGTTTTGTTCTGGTTCCATGGTCAATCCTATGTCATGTATTGTTTAACTCTACAACGCTTCGGTTTAATCGCTTTCACACTTATATCGCCTTTTTTTTTTTTTTTTTAGGTCCCAACAGGCAATAAACTCTGATATAACCCCCCCTTCTCTCCCTCTTGATTTTATCCTTTGGGCAAAGGATAATAGAGACCAAATTGTAGGAATCGTTAATCTTACAGTTTGTTTACTTCGTCTCGGTGTGGAGTGTCTTATATAACTGGAACCTCTGAAGATGGATAGATCCCTCTTTACAGTTCAGCCTCTAAAATAGTAAGCTTAGTGCATTCATCGTTGCATTTTCACGCTCTCCTCAGCTTTTAAATTCATTATTCTTCCGCTTTTCTTTCTAGTACAGTATGTCTTTTTGATGTGCTGTCTTCAACGTGGCGTCAATAAATTTCATTCATGACAGTTTTATTATTTTTATACAATATTAGTTAAGATTATTTGATTTAATTTCATAAAATCTCGATAAAATTTTTCTTTCTTTTTAAGGGGGGTGGGGTGGGGTGGGAAAGAATGTAGGCTGAAAGAAGTAAGCTTAGTACATTAAGTGTGCAGGTTTTCAATTAACATATAAACTATTGCTCCATAAGCACTACTTCAAAAATGCTAAAATCAGTGTTATCTACTGCTAGATAAATGGTAGATAAACTAAATAATATAGGTAGTGCAGCGGTTACACTCAACAAATGCTATTGGCCCCGGCGGCAGTTGCCGGTTTCCCCTGTAAGTGTTATGGCCAGTCTGCCTCTGAACAGAACGCACATACATGTACTTCCACTACAGTATTTAAATAAATATATTTTTTACATGCCCGTTCTGTAGTGATAATACTTACCATTACAGATATAATGGTGGAGTTGGGCAATAGCCTAGGCGCCACCCACTGCAAGAACACACACACACACACATACTTCCCATATATTGTCTTCCATTTACAATGTCGTGATCAGTTGTCAACTTTTTCTTCTTTTTTTTCACCTCTTTCTTTCATGGCGCCAGTTTTTTTTTTTTTTTTTTTTGCATGTAAGAGGTTTATACATCATTTCCACTCTCAGTATAGCACAGGCATTAAGCCTGTGCTATGCCATACAAGTTAGTTCAAAAATTCTTCATATACTGTAGTAGTCGAAAGCGCCTATTTTATATATTGTTTTTATTTAGATGTACTTTTAATGCTTCTTTTATTTAAATGGTTTTTTTTTTTAGATTGCTTTTAGTGCTTTTATCCAGTATATTTTAACTGATTTTTTGTATTTTAAACTTTTACTCATAATTTGTATGTTTTTATAATAAATTTTCTTCCTGATCGATCGATGTCTGTAAGAATTAATATGTATCCCGTTCCCGACCTCAGAGGATTCTTTGATCCTTTGGTGGGGATCCTTCGCCCTCATTGTTTTTCCTGTTGCTTCTAAACACATTATACATGTCATAGGGAAACATTGTCTCCTATTTCTGGTTGGCACCAAGTTTCTGTTAGCCCAGTTATATCAGTGTTAGTTTGTCAGGAATTCAGATCCTCTCATTTTATTGACGCCGCTTCTGATGCAACCTAGACTGTTGTTTAGAATTCAAGAGCGAAAGTGCATTTATGCATACGCATTTGAGTGGACCGTAGTATCGTGCCTGCATGACTGCTAAATACGGTTAATAAATACATTTTCTGTTTATTTATTATTTATGTTGTTCTTCAGGACAACCGATGGTCAGAGGAGGTCACAAAACAAGAGAGAACACAAGAAACAGCACCGTACTTAGTAGACACGCGAGCTTGAATCACGGTCGCTGAAAGCAAGTGTACCTTTGCACTCTCGAGCCTGTCCATCCGGCTGTGGTTATATTCATTGGCAAAATTATTAATTGTAAACTCCTCTGACTAAGTCAGAGGAGTTTTCGGAGTATAAAAAAAAAAAAAAAAAAAACGTACTTTCAAAATATGTAATTCGTTGTCTAACATTAGTTTCCCCTTCTTATAAAACTTTGCTGCCTTCAGCGCATCTTCTGAATACCAAAAGGCTCATTGGCTTATGATTTTGGCCTCACACCCTTAAGACGTGCAAGCTACTTTGATCCCCATCATCAGAAAATACCTATCTGTATTACCCCTGTCTTCTCCCAACTAGCACTTTCCCTACATCCTTAAGAGCTCAATGATATTAGCAACGACCGTTGCATCACCTTTGTTCAAATGTATTCCGTCTTTAAAAAATTTGTTCCATCTACTAGAAGTTGTATTTTCTCCACTTTATTTTACTTACAGGTTTTGACATCAATAACAAATAACTAAAATGACGAAATGTAGTATACTACAAAAGTAAATAAAAATACAGTAAATAAAATACCTTGTTAAATAAAATAAAGTATTTTATTCAGAGGGTATTGTTTTGAAACTATCTTTTATTTATAAGAAATACGGTACAGCATATAAGACATTGCTTTTTCTATATTAATAAGTTAATTTTTGCTTTTAATGCTTAACTTTTTTTATTGCATTAATACGAAAATTTAGTTTGATCATCATTATTATCGGTTTATAAATAAAGCCGAATGTTCAGCTTCATCATCATTATATGTTTTTTTCTAACATAAAATTGTGATCCATCCCGGACATTTTTGTGAACTGCTAAGCACTAAAATAGGTACCAGAAGGACAAGTTGTTTACAGCGGATGTGCGAGATACTACAGGTACATCAGGTTATATATAGTACCGTACATAATGTACAGAGTACGTGCGAGCTCGACCTGAGAAAATTAATACAACAGTCGAATTATGTTCAAAGACTGAAGCTATACACAAAATTTTAAATTATATTCAGTAGTTATACAATTATTTATAGAACATTGAGCGTTTCAGTATGCTGAAATTCATTTTACAGATGATTCAGTCCTTGACAGATTCATCTGCTTTAAGAGTATTTTTAAGGTTTACTTTCTGTAAAGCTTCTCCTGGCAGTATTTATCCGTTTATACTTAATTTGTTGAAGATTTCCAGGGTATTTTCCGGGTACGTATGTCTCAGAGAATTCAAATTTGTAAGAATTAGCCAAATCAGTTGCCGAGAGTCAGGATGATCTCTTCCCATCTTTTTGGACCAGATTGAAGCTATTGCAGATGTATCATTTATTCGGCCAGCTATGAGCCGTGCTGGGGTGAGGATATTTCTTGCAGCCATCTGATGTCTCCAAGAATTGGTGCCCAGATTAGCTTGGATGGTAGATGCGGAATTAATAGGGTTGCCCACTACCCTGTTAATCTATTTTAGTATCCAGTATTCAGCTTTGTTTTTAATCGGAATAATCTGTTTAGGCATGAGGCCCGAGAAGAGAACCAGATTTAAAAAGCGTAAAGTGGTATTTGAATAAGGCACTTCAGGGTGCTCTGGCATATTAGCAATGGATTGCGCACGCTCACCAGCTCCTGTTTTATTGCTCACAATTCTGTTTAAGTGTTCTTTCTCATCCTGTCGAAGTCAGGTTGGAAGGTGAGTACTTCATGCCAGTTGAGGCCTAGGTGTGTGGAACGTTACCCTTTGCACCTGTTCGCCGTTTACAAATTTCAATATCGTTTTTATAACTCTTTTGGTTATCACAATCTGAGCTAATTTTGACGGATTCAACTGAAGCCTGATTGTTTCAGGATACTCTTCTAGTCAAGATACGATAAATCAAGCTACTCTTCTATATCCGACTAGAGACATGGAGATGCATACGATGGTTCTGATGAGGATTATTTAAACTTACACAGAACTCCAAGTTTGTAGCATATAGAAACAAAATTTGAATTAGATGCTAGAAATGGTTCCAGAATAAAAAAGATCACTGATAGCACACTTCCCCGTGGGACTCCTCGCTTGATGTTTGAATATAGTGAAGAGAGCTTTCAGATATGCTCTGTCGTATGGAGGTAATATCCATCTGCTATGAGCCTGTTGTACTCTGAAAGAGTATCTAGAAGATTTTTAGTTGTTGATCTTTTGGGGGATGACGGTATGTTTAACTACTGAACTAGCAAGATCATATATATATATATATATATATATATATATATATATATTATGAAATATTGGAATAGATGTAAAAGGTATGTCAGATCAGATTAATGCCATCAATTGTAGATTGAACATTACATCAGTCTGTAATTTAATTACTATTGTAAGAGTATAATTGGTACTATATAGGTACCCAAAGTTATTAAAACATGGCATAAAAATACTCACGGGGCCATAAGGCCAAAAGAACCTATAAAGACTAAGATAGCCTGTGTTGGTTTACATTGCTATACCCTAGAAATAAACATATAATTAGCAATAAAATAAAAATATAAAATAGAATAAAATAAAAATATAAAATAGAATAAAATAAAATAATGATTATGCAGCTAATTATTGATAATCGGATCCATTGAATGGCACTTTTTTGAAGGCTAATACCATTCAATATATCCCATAATTAGCAAGGCTATCTGTTTCTGATTGTTATCTGCCTGTTTAATTAGGTCCGAATAATAAACATAAAGGCAATCTATGCTTAACTTTAAATTTAACAGCAAACAGGCAAGATAACAGCAAGCCCAACATATAGCTTTGAAAAATATACAGAATATAATACAGAAAAAGAGTGCTAACCATAATTTTCACTTCAGTTGTGGTGATTTTTTATTTATTTTATACATGTGCAAAAGAAAGCTTATGCTGACATAAGGAGAAAGGAGGTAAGAATAAGTGTATAGTAATGGTACCTCAATTTCTCTCGAATTGCTCTAATAGATCTTGAGGTATAAAATTTAGAGTTAGAAAGTAAAAAGTGAAAAGCAAAGAAAGTAGCTTTTTATAATGGTACTTGGGATATACCGGGAGCGTAACTGCCCGACCCTCTAGTAAGGGATCCTGTATAACTACAGGGGGTTACGGATGGTATTTAATGGATAAAACCAGAATTACAATAATGAAGAAATATAGAATAACAATTGTAGATAATAATAATAAGGAAATAAAAGAAATAACTATTATCAAGTGTAGGAATATTTAAATAAAAATTGCATTTGTAAGAATTTTATAATAATTAAAATAATTCATCATATCTGATATAGTAATAAATTATAGACCATCATTACTAAATTAATAAGAGGAGTTTACCTCAATATAGTACGTGGAACACTTCCGTATGATACCCTCCAGAAATTAAAACGGAAAAAACGGAAAAATCGACAACTTACCGGTACATTAAAGTAAAATATAAATAATTAAAGTAAATTATAAATAATTAAATAATCAATTTAACACAATTCAAAATCAATTCAAAACAATTAAAATTCAAATTAACGCAATTAAAAGAATCTAACGAAAATATTCAAAACGATTTTTTTGAATGAAAGACTGAAATAAGGAAGGAAAATCGTTTTGAATATTTTCGTTAGATTCTTTTAATTGCGTTAATTTGAATTTTAATTGTTTTGAATTGATTTTGAATTGTGTTAAATTGATTATTTAATTATTTATAATTTACTTTAATTATTTATATTTTACTTTAATGTACCGGTAAGTTGTCGATTTTTCCGTTTTTTCCGTTTTAATTTCTGGAGGGTATCATACGGAAGTGTTCCACGTACTATATTGAGGTAAACTCCTCTTATTAATTTACTAATATCATTATCAACGTAGAACATATTGAGTATTACAGCTCTGATTCATACTATCTAAGACCATCATTACAGAACAGTTAAATTAAAAATAACCAATTACAGAATAAATAGGAGTTTGCAGCTTTCCACCCTATTCTGTACTAAGTATAAAGAATGAATTTTTTGAGCACATATTACCTATTATAAAACAAATAGCGACAACAGCGCCCTCTCAGTTCAGATAACTGCAAGACAAACGAAATAAATTAAATAAATCATTATTAATTTATAAAACCAAAGAAAGCAGCACCCTCTGAATTTCGTGTAACTTTAGGACTAACTAATAGACTGAAATTATAGTTAGTACAGTGTACACTATAAATTTAAACTTTATTCAGATAATGTCCTATGAAAATAAATAGTTTGTTTTCAGTTTTTTAGAATGACAGGTAACAGGACCAAGTGAAATGAAATACCTTTAAAAAATAGCAATTCGAGGGAAATTGAGGTACTATTACTCAATTTCCCTCAGATTTGAGGGAAATTGAGTAATAGTACCTCTCCTTTCTCCTTATGTCAGCATAAGCTTTCTTTGGTACATGTATAAAATAAATAAAAAATCACCACAACTGAAGTGAAAATTACGGTTGGCACTCTTTTTCTGTATTATATTCTGTATATTTTTCAAAGCTATCTGTCGGGCTAGCTGTTATCTTGCCTGTTTGCTGTTAAATTTAAAGTTCAGCATAGTTTGCCTTTAAGTTTATTATTTGAACCTAGTTAAATAGGCAAATAACAATCAGAAACAGATAGCCTTGCTAATTATGAGATATATTGAATGGTGTTAGCCCTCGAAAAAGTGCCAATCAGTGCATCCGATTATTAATAATTAGCTGCATAATCATTATTTTATTTTATTCTATTTTATATTTTTATTTTATTGCTAATTATATGTTTATTTCTACCAACACGGGCTATCTTAGTCCTTTTGGCCTTATGTTCCTTTGGCCTTATGTCCCGCTGAGTACTTTTATGCCAATGTTTTAATATACTTTGAATACCTATATAGTACCAATTATACTCTTACAATGGTAATTATATATATATATATATAATCTCGTCACCTATAAAAGGAAAAGAGCTTTGTTTTTAAGGAAAAAAAGAACAGCTCACAGGAAATGGATTCTTGAGAGGATGTGACACTCAAAATCCCCTTCTAATTTCACCTATCCGTTTCCTCCAATTGTTTGTCTAGTTCTTCCTTGAATTTATTCAAACAATCAACCACCTGCTGGCTAAAGGCAAATTTCCGCACATGTGTTTTGCAACCATCTTTCCTCAATTTGAATTTATGCCCCCTCGTGTGTAGTCTGAGCAAGAGGTATAATACCATCAGAATTGAGCTTGCTCAACCCATTAAAACCTTTAACAGTTCAATCAGATTATCTTGCAGGTGCCTAGTCTCAAGACACTGAAATTTGCAGAACTGAAGCCTTTCTCTGTACCCGTTCCAGGAACTCGACATCCTTCATAAAATGAGGCCTTCAGACCTGTATGAAATACTCAAGATGTGGCCTGACCATTATAAAATGGGATAATCACCTCCTTATCACTGATAGCAAAACTCCTGTATATCATTGACAAAACTCCATTGAGCTGCCCCGAAATCCTGATTTGCACTGTCAGAGAACTTCATATCTGACTGTACAAATACCCTCCCCAGGTCTTTTTTCATTTTCAAACTGTTTGGTACTACAAACTGTAGTACCACACAGTTTGTACGATAATCCTGGATTACTGCTACCCACATGCAGTATTTTGCATTTGTCAGTGTTAAACATCATTGCCGTTTCTCAGCCCATTTTCCTATTTTTTCTAGATCTTGTTGCAGTAGCATACTGTCATTAACCACCCTGCCAATTTTATATCATTTGCAAACTTAGACATTAAGCCTGATATACTTTCGTCAATATCATTAAACACCGAAAACAACAATGGGCCAGCACCGAACCAGAGGGACTCCACTAATAACATTAGTCCACAAAGAGCAGTATCCATTCATAACCACTCTCTGTCTTCTCCTATCAACCATCACTTTATCCATTGGAAAAACTTGCCTTTAATGGCACACTGCTCTAATTTGTAGCCTTTTATTGTGCAAAAGTATCGAATGCTTCCCTAAAATATCAAGTATACGAAATATCAAGTATATGATATAAAAATTAATTTTTGTATCCATTTATGTTGTAACTATAACATGGTATCTAATCAAATTGGTTAGACAATATTTCCCCTTAACAAACTCATGCTGTGACTGAAATACAACTGCACTCCAGTCTAGATGGTTGTCCCTCAATGCTTTCTAAATCAGTGACTCCATTATTTTTTCCTGGAACAGATCTGTAATTACTTTTGTCTGTTTGATCCCCTTGGGGATACATTCGCACAACTGCAGTCCGCGGACTTCCCTTGAATACCAAAAATGCTCTCATAATTATGGCTAAGAGTTTGCTTATCTCCTTTAATATAATTAGATAGATCCCATCCATGTCAAATGTCTTTCTGACGTTTAACTTCAACAATTTCTCTTCCACTTTCCTCTCAGTTATTACAAGATCATTTAGCTCCCTGTTAGAGTTTGATAAACTTCTAGCATCCGCTTCCCTAAAGAATTCCTCACGTTTACATGTAGATGCATAATAATCATTTAGTTTATTAGCATCCTGAGAGCAGGATCATCAACAGTCGAACCATCGATATCAAGTGGACCAATTTGATTCGTCCCCTGCCTTCTAGTGTTTACTTAAGTAAAGAAGTCTTTGCTGTTTTTCTTTGTATGCTTTGCGCAAGAATTCTCATAATCTTCTTAATGTGTTGCTAACTAGGTGAGAAGCTCGGTTCTGGAATTCTCATTGCGATCTGGGTGTGTTTATACCAAGCAACATTGTATTTAGAATGGTGTGGTGGTCCTCAGCGTCGTAGAGATTGCTTTCAAAATGCTCGGTTGACTCGTTTTTATGCTGGTGGTTGCAAGCGATCATTAAAAAGGATATCAATAATTCCACCTCTTCTGCTGCCTCTGAAATCCCCCATGCGTTTGTAGGAGGTGTTATTAGGGATAAGATCCAGCTGTCTATCATCGGACAGACAACTGGATCTTATCCTAGTATCTTGATAGCCAGTATACTTGCACTAATTGAGTTCGATTACTAATTCTGACAGTTTTTGCCGATCGAGTGTCTGCTTACGAGAAGGTTTAGAGCGAAATATCTAATCATATGAACAGGAGGCTTCTTTCATTACTGCTTCCATATCTGCTTTTCGTAGTGGGTATAATACTGTTGCAATTTTGACGCAGTTCTTAAAAGTTGATTTTTTTTTAAAATTCAAACGAATACTTTCATATTTGTATTTACACAATGGACCACACAGCGCCCTTTATAATTTTCTACTAAAGTTTGTCTTTCGTTATAATCCAATAAATTTTAGACGTAGGTTGGACTTTGAAAATAATTCGTTGTACTACATTTTTGTCAGAACTATATTGCCGAAATGAGATTTACAAAACACTAATTAGGGAAGTCAGTATTCTCTCTAACAGTATTCTTAAAACTGCTTTAACGATCAAGTTAATTTTTTTAGATTAATTTTAAATATGTTGAATTACATTATTGTCCCCTTAAATAAATAGTTTTAATAGAAAAATATGAAGATGTTAAAATAGGCATTGAGTTACGAGTGAGCTTTAATATGTATACATAGCGTTATGAGAATATGTTTGGAAGTCGTTAATATACTGATAATATACAAAAACACATATACAAAATACAGATATGTAACTATCTGTATTTTTAATACAAATGTAAATACAGTATCTGTATTTAACAGTGAAGGTAACTCCTGTATTTTACAGTGAAGGTAACTCCTGTATTTAATAATGAAGGTCTGTATACTGTACACGTTTTAATGTGACTTTGTTTTGCTTTTTAGGAGTCTTGCTCATTTCTTTGGTACATATGCATCCACTCTGAGATTCTACTGATGCAGCGATGGGTGCATAAAGGTATTTATTTATTTATTATTTTTTTGAACAAATTTTACACAACTAGTTATTTTTATAATAGTGTCAATAAATGTTACAAGATTGTTCCGTTTCACGTGCGACACAGTGAAAACAAACTTAATTTTTCCTTCTCGATAAACAAGTTAGAACCTCCTTAAAATAGTTTTTTGTCGTTTTAGCATAATTAAAATGATTGTTATTTACGTATTTTGTATTTATTAAATGTTTCCCGGATTCTTATGCACGTTGCTCTGATTCCAGGTTTCTCTCCACCTCTCTCTCTCTCTCTCTCTCTCTCTCTCTCTCTCTCTCTCTCTCTCTCGCGCGCGCGCGCGCCAGTATTTGAATGCACCAGAGTTGAACTTGGTCAAATGGAACTGTGTCACACTTTAAGTGGATAGCTTGAAACGTTTCTTTCTTTATTAGGACAATAAAAAGGAAATTATACTTACGTAATTTATTTAATAAAATTGCAAAAACTGAAAATAAAATTAATGAGATACTATGAATTAAAATGGCTGAGGTGAAAATGAAATAAATGCTATATACACCACTCACGTGTTGCAGAAATAAGTTCTTATTTTAATATCGACTTCATTCAGTTTTAATTAATTTGTTTTATTTCACTGCACATCATATTCCATACATGGATAATAAAAGGTAAATGTTCAAAATTATAATTCAATAACATGTTTTTAATTCGTTTATATGTTGTTTAATTTTATTCTGTGCTATTTGCTTGATTAGTTTACATTATGACGTGATAACATCCTGTACCACATCAGGATGTGGTACGAGTGTTGTTTAAGAACGTTGATTAACCCATATAATCAATGTGCTCTTGATAATTCGTACTTTTATAAAATAAACCAGAATTCAATATAATATTATTCAATATTATTTCCGATTATAGTGGGAAGAATATGTACTGTGTTGCTAATATGCTGATAATGATGTCTAGATAAGCAGGGTATCTCGGCAGCTTAGTGTGTCGAGATACCCTGCGAGTAATGGGAAATACCATTAGAGTAATGGAGAAAAAAAAAAATATATATATATAGATGACAGTAAATATAATTCTGTGTAGTACAAGACATACATTATCTTACCAGAAAGGCACAGGGCATTATATTTACGAATAAAAGATGTATTTATTCAAAGAAATCAAGAGGAGCGCATTGACCCATTTTTGGCGCGTGCCTTGTGGAAGGCTTTCTACTAAATTTCTGGTAGAAATCTGGTTAATTGTACTCCACTAACGTTTAAGGGCCGTCTTACATAAGACACAACACATGTTCACATTTGCGGGATCCACTAATGTCTTGAATTTGCCCAAATTCTGCGTTCCACTTCATCCGAAAGATGTTCAGCTGTGCTGAGTTTGTAGGCCTATGCTAGCCTGAAATCTTCCGATGATATTCTCATCAAACCGCGTGTTCTAAATCCTTGCTTTATGATCTGAAGTGTTGGACTTCCCTAAAAGCACCACAATGTAAGGCACACAGAATTCTTCAGAATATAAATGTAGCGACGCATTATTCTTTGTTCCATTCACTGCAATCTGTGGACCTGTCCATACTCCAGATCTCCTCCACCCGGTTTTATAGTTGGGATAGCACACTCAAGTTGCAAGTCAGCATTTTCTAAGCATCCTTGTGCACGTGTGTTTATCAAACTGGAAGAGCATGCAACGTGACTCTTCGCTCCATAGGACTTCTGTTGAACCGCAGGACCGGCTTCAATGTGCCATGCATTATCAGTCGACGTGTACATTCGTTTTTGTTATCAAAGGCTTGTGAGATGGCGATTCCGTAGAATTCTTGTCATGTAGCTTTCTATGTATCTTGGAATCCCTTTTAGGTGTTCTAGTGGTGACTAGGAGCACCACACTCTGATTCTCTAAGAGGCATTGGTGAGATGAGGTAACCGCTGCTACATCAAGGCGCGTCAGTATTTCGTTTCTTAGACTTTTATTTCCTCAGCACATTGTCAATGGTCGGAATGTGAATGCTTATTTCTTGAATAGTAGCATGCACAGACATTTTCCCCACATGACATCCAACTGTCACGTCCCTCTGAAATTTTTTTCTCTCTTTTCATGTGCTATTTGTTTGACCTGCGCGTTTGAGATGAATTTCGAACTAACCGCCGATGTCCTTATAGTCCAAAATATATGTGTATTTTGTGGTCTCACACACACACAGTTACCTGCAGCTAGAGGGGGTATCCCAAGACTTTTGGTAGGATAGTGTATACCATAATATGTACGTTATTAGTTTTTAAAATTAGTTATAATTCATTGATAAATAATTCATTTCAATAGCCAAATTACCAGCTACAGATTATTCGATTACTGTTTTTGCTAATGTAGAAAAAAAAGCAAAATAATAGTTTATTTTATATGTTTTAATGGGGTGGCAAATAATTTAATGAAAAAAAAATTAAATAAATAATACGAAAGGCATATGATAAAACTTCGATCTGTTTGAGTTCGATATACATATACAGCTTTTTTTTTTATTCCTATATCCAATATCCAAAATGATGCACCCTGAAAACTGCACTGCTGGATTTCTGTGCAGTTGTAAGTATTGAACAGCACAGAAATTTATGAGCGTATAATTTTGTTATTGAGCACATTGATGTATTTCAGTTGTTTTTGTCCAATCGTGGTATCTTATAAAAAAAAAGATCAAAAGTAGTTATTTCGCTTGGCTTATTTTATGAATATCTTTAACTGTTTTTTTTATTTTATACCTTTACTCTTCCAGCAGACTTAATTGTCTGGAGTTTGGATATTACGCATTTCTTTCAACATTGGGCTACTATTGAAATTCTTTTCTATTCTTTGAAACACATCATGATGTACATATGACCAGTTGAAGACATTCTGATGATCAATTAAGCACTTCACAATTGCACGATCGCAGTTGCATAGCAGCACTCCACAGTAGTCTCCTCTTTTTTTTTCTGAATAAAGAGAAAAATAATAGAGATAAATATTACACCTGTATATAATTACAACTATGGAGTATGGTGCGCATTTATACATTTACCCTTTGGAGTTTGAAAAGAATTAAAACACGTTTGACATGTGACAGTTTTCTCGGCAAGTTGGAGAAAACGGATGCGCGTCTCTTTTGCGCCTTTTCTGCGGTTGGTGCAAGTTTTCAAATGGAATTTTAAATATATCGTGCAACCGAAAAGAACCGCCGTGTAGATTCAATTTTTTAACTGTTGAAGGATCAAGAACTATAAGAAATTGATAACTGATTATTGTCCTTGTATCGTAGAAAATGGTCAAGATAGTTGTTGTTTGCTATTTGGTTTTTAGGAGCATTATCAACTAAGGCCATATTTCTCCGGGATATGCGGTGGTCATTCCCTGACCTTTCCGCATCCTCCGTATTTGGTGGTGACGGGCTCGAACCCCGGTCTAATCAAGGAGCGTGTGCTACGCACTGTTGCTCCTTCCCACCTGGCTACGGAGGCGCCTGGTCAAGATAGTTTCGAGTAGGAAGAGAAATGGTACGCGATTTACCGAGTCCAGGACAACTTCGTGGAAGAAAAAAAAAATACACCACGTTAATCTTTTGAAAATTGTGTTATATGATAACAGACTCATAACGGTTATTAATTCGCAACTGCTATGCACAATCTTAGGAAATGTCTACACCATTATTCCTGATCTCGGTTATCAACTCAGTAGATGCCAAGATTACTGAAATTTATCCCAAATTTCATGTGAATCGGTCAAATAAAATCTGGCAATTATTATTTTATTATTATTTTTTCATATATATATCACATTGGCAGTTTTTATCTACCTACCATTTTTTGCAAAATACCTCTTTTCACAAAAAAAGTGTACTCTTTTGTGAAAAAGTACAAAAAAAAGAGACACTTTTTTTTTTGTTCTGTCATTGCACTAAGTTTGTTTAAACTTTTTAACTATATAACCGATTGGTCGGAAAAAAATTGCCTTTAAACAAGAAACTTGCTCTCGTACTTATGATTTTGCAAATAGAATAAACAGAAAAAAACCCATAAATTCATTTTTATTTATACGTATAAATAAAATACGTATACTTTAAAAAAAAAAAAAAATATATATATATATATTTTTTTTTTATAGAAACATTAATGAACCGTGATTAGTAAAATTACAAAAAAATTAATTGATTTATTGCGAAATTTAATTATTTGTTTAATCGCAAGTATAAAAAAAGTTTTCGTTAGTAATCCCCCACCCCCACACAAGGAATTTTCTTGAGTGTTTTAAAAATACAAATAATATATTGTAACTGAAGCACTGAATATTATTTTTGTTGCTGAGCGCTGATTGGAGGAACAAATGGGCAGTATGGCATTATTTTGTTATCAGTTTACTAAATATATAAATCATGAATTATTAATATTTTGCTTATTTTGTTAACGACAAAAACGTGAAATCGTGTTGTATTCAATTGTTTTTAAAATCCAGGAGTAAATATGTAAAGTACATAACAAAAATGTTGACTGCACACTACCACGTGGGATACGTGATACTTGTTTATTTTTGAAATCACAGAAGATCCATGAAATACGCGTTGCATTTTAGTTTTTATTAAAAATTCAAGAGCAAATAAGTAAAGTATTAGAAAACGTTAAATGAAATTACGTTGTGAGAAATGGGCAGTGATATGAAAACAATTACTTTTATATATTTTAGTTAATTGGTAATTAACTGGTAACAATATAATTAGTTATATACTCTTCACTTCCATTAATCAGAGAAATAGAAAAAAAAGTCAGCTAATTTAAGAAAATGTAACGTATGGTGTACGTTACATAACTTGTTATTAATGCACTGAATGCACATGAATGCACATGAATTTTCCAATGTTCCAAGAGCGAAAAAATGTCGTCCAATGCCAACATTAACTCGAACAATATGGTGGTATACTGGGCTTGCATGCGCAAAAGCATCAAACGCAAACGTCTGGGGACTACTGAAAGAAGGAATCATCCCGGTTCATCCTAAATCACGCTCACACGTTGTAAATTCGATTCATGAGCTGGAAAACACTCAAATACTCAGCGTATAGTCAAATTTGTTGTTGTCACTTAATGACTCATGTTTTTGGCCGTTGAAAAAATTAAAAATAATATTTAACAGCATTATATCCATTCGGATGCTAAAGTCGAAAGAGTGAAATGAATTTTTGTCGAAGATATATATAGATTAATGAGGCAATGAGGTGCATCTAAATGATAAAAGTGGCTTTTTAAAAATCTTTCAAAAACAACTTTTTTAAAAGCGTTAAACTTTTTTTAACAGAAAAACTTCTTGTCAAATACATCTACTTTGTGGTCTATTGTAGTCTTTTTTTTTTAGAAGAGAAGAGAAGAATTAACAAGCCAAAACAACCACAGTTTTCATGCCTATTAGATAGTGATGGACAAGTGAGACAATAAGAGCATCCCGAGACTATACTCAGTAATAAATATTATGCTAATCTGTTGAAAATACCTCTCTAGTTGGGAATCGTGTTGAAAGAAGAACTTCGGATATTCAACAGCTGTAACCGATAAACTGTAAAAAGAGAAAACCTATGCGGAGCTTTCAGTTGACTAAGCTCTTCTTCTAAGCGTGAACTAGCGGCTGTGTCTTTATAATGTTATTACTGACAACAAAAATATTAAAAAAATTAATAATAAAATAAATAAATTTACGTGATTATGTTTAATCCCTTATTTAATAATGACAGGATATTAAACATTTGTTACACTCTAAATGCTATTATGGGAAGTTCTTACCACATATCAGTTGAGAATCTTTTAGTTTCCAGCTGTACCACCATAGGTAGAGAGCGATGGAAGGATACTTTCCGCATGCACCCTTTATATTACCGTAACATAAATCATGATCTTTACAGCAACTAGAGAGAAATAAAGCGCAAAATCAGAAACTCTACGGAAAATCTGAAATTATTAATGAGCACAGATATGTGTCGCGCAACTTCGCTGCTCTCTCTCTCTCTCTCTCTCTCTCTTCTTCCCCCTCCACTTCTTTATTAAAGATCAAGGTTAATGGAAATGGGCGGCGAAACGAATATTTCGTTACTTATAGTTGTTTGTATGCTTTGTCATAAGGCAGGACCGGCTCAATAATATATATAACGCCCCAGTTCCACATTGACTGATGGCCCTCCAGCCGACGCGAAGATTTTCGCCAAGGTTTAGGGGCGCTGCTCTCCCCCTGAACCTTGGCGCTCCTGGGCCAGTGCTTACTCGGCCTTACCCTAAAGCTGGCCCTGCATATAGGAAAGAAAAGTGAGTTATGCTGTCGTTGGCTTAACGGGGATGGGATTTCCAGTTAACTGGAAAAGCCATTGACATAAAAGAAAAAGAGGATAAACTCAAAAAAAGAATTTTAAAGTATTCTGATATTGGTTTCAAATTTAAAATTAGACTCGTCTATCTGGTGATCGGTTAAAGAGAGAAAAACTAGCCTCCCGTTGGAAAAAGCAGAAGCTGGACCACAAGATGGAACTTGCGTAGAAGGCTTTTGTGTAAAATTCAATAAAATACTTTTAAAATTTCTAGGACAACAGTTTTAATTGAACCAAACATTTCCATTTGTCAAAAAATCGTAACATAATGTCTTTGTGTATGTCATCTTATTAAGTCATCGAATAACAGTAGATCTGTTATCCGAAGTTTTTGGGATACTGGTGAGCATTAGTCAGATGAAAGGTTTCCAGATGGTGCAAGAGTTTATGTAGATTGATAAAATGTTCTTGTTTATACTCCGGCACGACCACCAGGTCAGTAGAGTTTACAATAAATCAATCAATACAAATTGTTAATCGTATTTAGCAGTCACAGGTTCGAACCCCGGTCCACTTCAAAGAGCGTGTGCTACTGCACTCGCGCTCCTGACCACTCGGCTACGTCAGACCTAAATATAGTAATTGGGAACGTGTGTTTATCGTGTAACATAAAAATGCACTACCCTTCATTATAATATTATATTTATTGTAGGACAAGAATAAACTTAAATTCTTCAGTATTGGAAACCAAGTAAAAACATCCGGTGAGGAAAAGAATTTTTAATATTGAATAGGATTTTCTCACTATGTGTTTTAATATCAAGATTCCAGCCTCCAGATACCACAAACTATGTATAAAGTGGCTCCCGCCAACAGGTTAATGATATCATTAATAGTTGGGAGACACAGGGAGACACTTTATACAAGTTTTTCGTATGCGAAGGATGGAATCTTGCTTCTTTTTCCGCAAGTCTGCTGCTTCTAGTCTCTGTTCGTTAGGATGTCTTTGTTCTGGTTCCCAGCTGTTGTTCAAAACAAAACATCCCAAAGGTGTGCAATTAGATGCAGACCTGGATTCCGACCTGGGAATGGGTTATCTCATTCTCCCAAACCATATTTTGGTAATTTTTGCTATATTCTGGTCCGCCTGTCATTGTGAAACACAGGAACCGGGATTTTTCGTACCATGCACCGTTTTTCCAATTCATTGCTGTCCAGTGTTGGTGTTCCTTAACCTGCTGTAACCATACCGTCTTGTTTTTTGCTGACATAGTGTAACCTGGTTCGGTCGTCGTCTGCCATACCCCATGTACTGACTTTGCTTTGTCACACCGAGTGTGACAAACACTTTGTATCAACATAGTTGTTGATACAAATATGGTCTCTCCTTTTCCCCCACAAAGAATTGCCACAGTGCAGTTACAAAACCGAACTGAACAACACCCAGATGTGGCCACCTGATGCCTAGATTGGGTATACCATATATGATGTGGCACGATGAATCACGGTGTACCAGTCTAAGCATCGAATGTCCACACTTGCGTATGGTATAAGTCCAAAGAACGTTTCACCAGATTGTATTGCACTACCTAAGTTTACTGCAAAAGGGAGGGGGCACGATCATTAGAACTGGTAGATTACAGTAAGAAATACTAATCCAGAATATATGAAATGGAATTGAAACTTTATTCAAAATATAATATAAAGCTTATAACTGGAATTTGATTACGAAACTGTTATCAATTCTTATAATTCGAGATTTTTTTTTTCGCATTAAAACAATTGAAAGAGACGCTGAGTGGCCACTTTATTAGGTACAATAGCAAGTCGGACTATGTTTAGTTACTTATAACGGTCTGAATTCATCGTAGAATGGACACAACAGGGTGTCGAAAGCATGCTCCAAAGATGTTGGTCTATGTTGACTCAATTGCTTCTTACAGTTGCTGCAAATTGGATGGCCTGGATGGTTGCAGGTTTCTACTACTGCGAACAGGTCATTCCACCTCATCCCACAGGTTCTCTGTTGGACTGAGATCTGGTGACTAGGAAGTACAGCAATAGACTAAATTCATTCTCAAAGAATCCACTTGCTGATGGATACACTGCATCCACGAAGGATGCACCTGGTCAAAAGTAGAAAGGGTCCAGAAAACTGTGGTATCCATATGTTACTCCACTAGTGTTAAAGGACCCAGATGCACACAAAAACACTCTACATCATTATACCATCCAATCTTCGTTATTGACACTTGATAGGATGGATCCATGGACTCATGCTGTTTTCGCCATATTCTGGTCCTCCTCTCATTGTGAAACAGCGGAAATCGGAATTCTTCGGATCAGGCACCATTTTTCCAATTCTCCGCTGACCAGTTTTCGTGTTCATTAACCCGCTGTAACCATACTTTTTTTTTTTTTTCTTTTCTTTTTTTTTTTTTTTTTTTTTTTGCTGACATGAATAGAAGTTGGTTCGGTCGTCGTCTGCGATACCCATCCGTGACAGGCTACGGCGAGTTGTGTATTCTGAAATGCCTCTTTGGCCACCACTGATGTACCAGTGTATTATTTGACCGACTGTAGCCTTTCTGTGACCTGCATAAATCTCAGCCTCCGTTGGCCTCTCGCATCAATTTTCTCGACCAATCGTCGTTGGCTGGAGGTAATTGGACCATTCTGGTTACACGCGAGACAGTCTTACGTGAAACCCCTAGCAGGATGTGGTTTCTGATTTGCTCATACCGGAATATCTGCCGACGACTACGATGCCACGTGCAAAGTCATTTAAATATTTCGTCTTGTCCACTTCTGGTACTCAATTGCACATTTCAGCATCCCCACGTACTTCTCATCTGCTTTATATGACATGGTTACTGAATGGGTGGTCCATTTATCGAAAAGAATAGCTGTACGTATATTGCTGCGAGGAAGCGAATTTATTCTGTGTTTGCCAAAACAACTAATTTTTCCCATCGTCAAAACATTGCCTATTAGGTTTTTCCTTGAATTTTTACAAACTCTTCTCAGACATTCTTACAGGCCATTTATTCCAACTTTCCACAAGACGCTGCCGAAAATAAACTTCAATAAGGTCTGGTCTGCTGTCCTTCCCTATGATTTTATAGTTGTTTCCACAAGGGGAACCATTCTCATTCTTATTATTACTAATATTCCTCAGGGCCTTACACACTTCAAATGAATTCCTCCTCCTCCCAACCCAAGATGTCTAGGGCCTAAGCTCTACAAATTATACTTCATAGGGATAATATTCAGCGCTTTTTTACTGTTCTAGCCACCCGTCTTTGCACTTGATTCTTATTTTTATGTCTTTATTTTAATGCGGCCTCCAGACCTGAATACAGTGTTCTAAGTGTGGTCACATGGTCACACCATCATGTATTAGAGAGAGAACTAATGACTTCCTTCTTTCTACTTCCAAAATTCTGGTAAATCATGGACAGAACGTTTTGTACTTTCTTGCTGCTTGCTTACACTGCATGTTGAACTTGGTGTCTTTCTGTATCGTAATTCCGTTATCGTTTTCATGCAGTACATCCTTTAATTGCTCTCCCTCTAATTTAAAAACAAATTTTTCGCTTCTGTGTACAGTTTTGTACGGTGTTTGTAATTTTGTACTGCGTACAGTGTTTCATTTCGTTTCAATGTACAAGCAGTGCAGTGTCTCTCCATATAAATTGAAATTTTATTTAAACATTTTTTTTTCTTTTTTATTGATACATATCTTCATACTAAACAATTATAGGTGCGGCCGCATTAAGAAGTTTTAGGGTTGTAGTCAGGCAATGAAAATTTTATGCCACAAAATTTTCACTGCTCGTTGTGAACTGTGACACAAGAAAATCCCTGTTAATTCCGAATGTGAAAATACGGGAATTTTCAAACCGAAATTGAAAACACGGGACATGTACATGACTGGCGTCTGCTCATGTGCGGACATGTGTTTTTGTTTGTTTGCTTGTTATTTGGAGCATTAGCAACTAAGGCCATATTGCTCCGTGATATGCGGTGGTCATTCCCTGACCTTTCTGCATCCTCCGTATTTGGTGGTGACGGGCTCGAACCCCGGTCTAATCAAGAAGCGTGTGCTATGCACTGCTGCTCCTTCCCACCTGGCTACGGAGACGCCTGTGTTTTTGTAAAGGGCGGCTCCTAGAACGTCTGTTCAACTTCGCCTCGTATCTCTGTGAAGAACAGTATCACTACAAATTGGCCAGATATGTGTGTGTGACGTAGGTTTGTGTGTTCTGTTCTGGCCTCTTGGCTACCCAGAAGCATCAGTCACCTGGACAGATGATTCTGGGTACTCGTTCACACCACGGGAAGGTGGGTCAGTTCCAGTAAAACACGTACCGTCTCAAAAGAGACTCTGACTCACCTGATTACCGGACAAAAGGTGGGTCAGGTTCCTCTAGGGGGGGGGGGCCCATTCCAGAGGAAGAGAGAGAAAAAAGATCACGTGGTGTAATTAAAAAAGAAAGAAAAAGGAAAAAAAAAAAGAGAGAAGCTACACTAGTGGAGCGCGCCCGGGGGGTAGGAATGAGGGAAAAATACGCTTGTGCATAGCGCGAAGAGAAAATGAGAAAAAAAAATTAAAAATAAAATAAATAAATAAAAATAATAATTAATAAAATAAAAACAAATATAGATAATTAAAAATTTTAGATTGATAAAATAAAATTTTTAAGCTGCTGTATGGGGATCCCCATTCGTATTGCCTGCGTTATTCTGTAGGAGGCTTTCCTGCGCGTGAATACTTGCATCGAGAAGTTCTGGAAGGCAGCCAGGCTCTGTGCTGTCTGTAACAGAATGTATAGTTGATTTTCAGTGAGAGGGATGGTATTTGCTAGGTCTTGCCTCAGGTCCTCGTAGAGAGCGCACTCGAAGAGAAGGTGGAACCAATTCTCCTTTGCCCCGCAGAAGCAAACGTCTATGGGTATTAGGCCTAGTTGGAAGAGCTTCTCGTTCAATGAGCCATGCCCAGTGAGAGGGATGGTATTTGCAAGGTCTTGCCTCAGGTCCTCGTAGAGAGCATACTCGAAGAGAAGGTGGAACCAATTCTCCTTTGCCCCGCAGAAGCAAACGTCTATGGGTATTAGGCCTAGTTGGAAGAGCTTCTCGTTCAATGAGCCATGCCCAGTGACTAGGAATGATGTCTCAAGAGTTACAGAGAGCCACTTCTGCGCTGACTTAGAGGAGGGGAAAGTCACATCTGGCAGGAATCTCCTTGTAACTGCTCCCTTGGTGGAAGTATCCCATCTTGTCTGCCAGATGTTTATCATCTCATTATAACAGCGTGTTTTCTCTGCCTTAGGGTCAGTGTACAGGTTTAGTTTACCGGACAAAAGATTTACAAGTTGGTCGGGTGTTATATGATTTTAAGCGCATCAGCAACAGCTTAGGCCATATTGCGCCGTGTATATATTGTCTGTAAATTGCGTGTTGTGTGATCAGTTTGCTGGACGAAAAACCCGATTTTCCGGTAGAAAAAACCATACAAACCTCGCCTGAGACCGACTAATTTTAGTCACGTCGTGAAAAAGGCCTATAAATATTTATGGCGCCATTGACGGGATTCGAAGTCAGGTCTTTTTCATCCGGCGTGGGGAGGTCGATGATTATACCAGCTGTGCTACTCACGAGGGCAGATTTACCGGACTGTCCGGCCAGACAGCTGCTATACTAGATACCATTTTTGTATATTGTTATTTGGCCAACACTCAAATTTCATCCAGTAGGTACGAAAACTGTGGCTGGTTGTTTTGGCTTGTTAAGTCTTCTCTTTTAATAAAAAGACTAAGATATATCAAAGCATCATTTTATTTGAATTTGATGAGGGTTTATTAGCTTCAATGCAATGCTTCAATTCTCTACATTTGGATAGGTGGGAGACAGCTTCCGTTTAAAAGCAGCTGCGCGACCCTGATAACCTGTTGTATCGGATAGTTATTAGTTCTACACATAGCCCAGTTTTGAGTCAGTTCATTTAATTCGCCTTTGCGATTCCCTCTCATTCTCCGTTTATCCTTCTGATAGGATCGGGGGTCATTAATAGTGGCGTAATTTGGTTTGATATAGTCGTAGTGCTTTCTGGCTTCCAATGGCGTATGATGTTTCGAAGAGTTGATGCCATTGGTGTTTCGTACCCCTCCCTTTCTGCCATCTCGCAAATGAATGTTTCTGTCATTCTGTTTCATCCTGCTGCCATTGAATTTACATGCCTGTTATATCCTACTTTTAACTGGTACTTCCATCTACCTGTCATATGACCTCTGTAATTAACCGTTCCTTCTCAGGGGGAGAGGTATCTCAATATCTGTTGGAGAGTTGCGCATATGTGCCAAATTCATTTTTTAAAGAGAGGAGTATTTGAATAGTTGGTAATGTAAGACGCTAAATAACAAATAAAATAAAATACCCCACAGTAAGTAATGGTATACTGATTTAAAATTTCATTGAAATCGAATCGTAGTATTTTTGCTTTCACAATACAAGTTTTATTCATTTATGAGTTTCTTGCATGGCGGTTATACATAAATAATAATTTACAATAGTACCAGAAACAATTCTCAATTCTCAGCAGCTCAATTCTCAATAGTTTAGCGCAGAATAAAAATATTAAGTGTGTGTGTGTGTTACGATGCATTGTTGAACCCAGTGGTATTCACTTGGCTGTTTGCATGGTCTCTCAGAACGCAGAAATATTAAGTTGGAGCCAATAGTGAAGAACCATGCCCATAAACAGTGATTAATTTTCAGTGTTCATTTTCAGGTAACTCATGTACATATTTACCGACTCACAACGCCTTCGCGGATAGTACGGTGCATGTAAGCATCATCCTCTCCACACCAGGTCGAAAAGGCTCGAGTTCGAATTTCGTCAGTGACGCGAGGAATTTTTATCGGTTTGTTCATAACGTGACTGAGTTGGTCGGTCTAACTAACCAGTCAGTAGTTGCATGTTTGTTTTCCCCCCCCCAGAAACTCGTCAGTTTTCGTCCAGCATAGTGGTAAATCGACCACAGAACACATGCCATTTACAGACAATCTAATATAATAGGACCTAAGTCGCCGATGCGCCTTACAAACCCCCCAACAACAACGACTCCCAACCATAGATACTCCAGAGAGCTGGCCAATATGTACACAGGAACACTTGGTGACTTGCTTCACCAAGATTATGAGATTGATGTACAGTATTTTATAAGAAACTTCCGATATGTTGAGTGAAAAGCGTGAGCGGTTCAACGTTATTTAGTAAAATACAGCTGTTGATTTAAGAACAGCAGTGCTAAAAATAAGCATTGTTCTTAAACCAACATCATGAGGAAAGCGGTGCTATCCTTTGAGATGATGAATCAGCAACTCTGTAAGGCTTAATTTCATTTGTAACCAGCTTCCACTCAACGTTGGCAGATTGGAGCACAGAAGAAAAATTGTTAGATATGGTTATTTTTGGTTTTTTTTTTTTTTTTTTTTTTTTTTAGGAGCATTAGCAACTAAGGCTATATTGCTCCGGGATATGCGGTGGTCATTCCCTGACCTTTCCGCATCCTCCGTATTTGGTGGTCACGGGCTTGAACCCCGGTCTAATCAAGAAGCGTGTGCTTCTCATTGCTGCTCCTGCCCACCTGGCTACGGAGGCGCCGTTAGATATGGTATAAACAGATGAGAATCTAAAGGAAAAGAACCACATGAGACTTAAAAAAAAAAGGAATTGAAGCCTCACCTTCAACGACAACATAAATGATGAATATTAAGCAGCTGCTCAAATAGATTCAGTGAAAAGAAACATATTTCAAGTAGAAAGTTCAAAGGGGTAATTCAGATGAACAGAATGAAATGCTTGAGGTGTCTACTTCTATCGGGATTGGTATACAAGTATGTTCGAGGGGGTGATCATTTAATTCGCAGACCGTGCAAGATCTTATCTTAATTGTCATCATTTGAATCTTCTGTCGATTTGTCCTTCTCGAAATACTCTCCCTTGAACTTGACACACTTTCGCCACCGTCGTACCCACGCATTAAATGCTTCTTGCATGCCATTTTTCGAAAGATGCGAAAAATTACTGCGAAATGCTTCTTTTGTGGCTCTGCGGGCATCGTTGTGTCAGACACGAAACGCTTGCCTTTCAGAGCTTTCTTCAGACTTGGAAACAGGAAGAAATCACACGGGGATGTCTGGTAAATAATGGGATATGGCAGAACCTCGGCACCTATGATTAGGTGCCGAGGTTCTGCACCACAATATTAGCCGTATGGGGCTTGGAATTGTCTTGATGGAGAAACCACTTCACACCGGTATATGGCCATCCTACCAAGACGCTCATTACCATACACTTCATTCATCTCTTTAACTGTTTCCGATGCATTTAAGTTCCGTCTGACACAATAACGAATCACGTATCGCTGTTCAATCTTTTTATCCTACATGATATTTGCTTCAAAACGATCCTCAGTGACATGCGGCTAAAAAAAAAAAATCTCTTCACGCAACGCTAGCATGCGCACACAGAGTCTGATCAGTAGCGATCAGGAATAGAGGTAGGAGATAGTTAAATTGAGGTTTCAAAGATTTTGGTGACAATATTGAATATGGTGACGGGAGGGTAATTGACTTGGATAAATTCCATTTACCTCTTTTGTATATTAGAATTAGCCTTATTTGAAAGCAGGAGGATGACAACCGCTATGAGGGCAGCAGTTGACCAGAATGTTTAGAACAGGAAGGAGGAAGACGACAAAAGAGCATCTGGATAAGAAGCAGTAGAATCTTGTAGTGCCATATGAGTAAACCTTTTCTGAAATGAGTCTGCTCCAACAATTGCATAATCCTTTAACGAATAAAAACTTAGCAAAATATCACTCATATATGGAAGCATTTATAATAATGCCCTTTTTGTGAATATACAGATTCAAAATGCAACTGCAAGACTGAAGTTCATTGAAACGAAGTATTTTAAAGGTATGTCTATAATTATAAAGGAACAACTGTTTTAAAAAGTAAATTAAGTCATCATTCATTATAAACAGCTTCATTATGGAATAAATACAAAAACTGTTACATTTGCACCCTTGCTCCCTATATACAATGCGTAGTAAGGTTTTACATTGAAAAATAACTATTAAAATGAATTGATAGTTCACGTTATCAACTAGGAGTCTCCTAGTTTACAAATTTAAGTTTGTTCACTGGGGTTCGAATTTCAATAGGTCCTACTGCCGAAATATGTTGCTGTGATTTCAAATATCATTTAGATTTTTTTCTGTCACATCCAGATACATCACAATTTAAGAAATAAAAAAGTATTGTTTTTTACGAAAGTATATAACTTTATTGTATTTAGTAATGACAAATTGATAGGATTACATTTTCATATATCAAAAAATACGTAAATATTAACGAGTATTAATCAAAATTCTGAAACTTTCATTAATCAGATCCTCGTCTCTTTGTTTGAAAAGAACGTTTAATAATCGTTTTTCTTTTATGTACAGTGCCAGGTTTCTCTCTTTTTAAACACCATCCATTTCCTTTATGTCCTGATGGAATCTCTCCTCATGTTCTTCGCTCATCTGTGCAAGATTTTCGGGGAAAGAATCAAGATGGGCATGCAAAAAGTGAATTTTGATGCTCATATTGTAGCCTAAATTGCGAAGCTTTTCGAGCATATTTTGAACAATTTTCTCATAATCCTGTGATTTATGATTTCCTAGAACGTTTTCCATTACACTTTTAAAAGCAATCCAGGCTTCCCTTTCAACGTCAGTCATGGTAGTTTCAAACTGACCGTCTAAAACCAATTTTCTAATTTGGGGACCAATGAAGATACCCTCCTTAAGTTTTGTGTCAGATAAACCTGGAAATTTACTGCAAAGGTACTTAAAGCAGTTGCCATCCTTATTCAGTGCTTTAACAAAGTGCTTCATTATGCCTAACTTGTAATTAACCTCTGTAATTAACCGTTACTTCTCAGGGGGAGAGGTATCTCAATATCTGTTGGAGAGTTGCGCATATGTGCCAAATTCATTTTTTAAAGAGAAGAGAATTTTATGACAGTGGAGGTAAAAGTATTTTATCTGGCTTCACCAAACTTTCGTGCACAATATTTTTTGACCCCACTGTAAGATTGTGCCTCCGAGACCATTGGGTCTTTGTCCAATGCAGCGCTTTAGCTCTGCTATCCCATTCACAAATAAAGCGTGGAATTTTAATGTACCCACCCTGTTGCCCTAACAACATACATAACACTTTTAAGTCTTCACATAGTTGCCATTCGTGATCTTGATATTTAATTTTCTCCAGAAGCAACTTCAGATTGTCATAGGTTTCTTTTAAGTAGACTGAATGAGCAACTGGCACAGATGTGTACTTATCTCCATTATACAAGAGAACACCTTTTAAACTAGTCTTAGAAAGGTCTATAAACAGGCTCCATTCACTAGGAACATGTGATGGAGCTCCTAAGGCACTTGTTAAACCAGCGATATCACTTCAATATACGAGAGGACCTTCTTGTGAAAAATACTGTATAAACTCCCTTTCACGATTTCTGTACCAGGAAAATGATGTACCTGAAGCAAGTAAGTTCTTCGCTTGAAGTCTGGATCCCAGAATTTCAGCAGCATACTTTGGAAGAACTAAGTCCCTTACTAAATCGTTCAGTTCGACTTGCGTGAATTGCTGTGGCGTTAAAATATTTTCTGGTTGATAACATTCATCTTCACTAACCTCTTTAGCTTCTGCTTCGGTGGAAGAAGATGTGGACTCCCAAGTTTCTGGTGGAGGTTTTACAGGCAGATCAGGTCCATGCGGAATCGGTCTTATGGCTGACGGTAGATCTGGATATTTGATGTCCTTTTTATTTTTTGAATTGTAACCTTTAACGTCACATACACAAAAGTAACATTTGGCATGGCTTACTGGCTCGTGTCACACCATAGGAATAGCAAACACCTTTTTTCCTTGACTCCATTTTTTAAGATGTTCGATACATGTATGGCATACTTTATGTGGTGCCCACGATTTATCCTGATCGCCTAGTTTTATGTCAAAGTATGCATAATACGATTTTTTTACAAAATCGGTAATATTTCGCTTCTGCTTTACAGGAACAAAACAACCACATATGTAACAAAATGTCGGGACTTTTTATACACTTTCTGGTTGGTATACTAAAAAAAAACTAACACACAATGAGAGCTCACAACGGTTTTTACAGGAGTACTGTGACCGCATAAGGGATGTGCCACTTATATAGGCTCTGTGGTTGAGCTGACTATACAAACAAGTGAGTACATGCTCAGACAAGTTTAACCCGTAACTACACACACAGGAGTCTTCCAGACTCCACTCGGAAAATAAAATTCTGGGAATCACAGATGGGCGGAAGAGCGGGGTGGGGGCCGCCTATCTTCCTGGGTCAAGGTCGGCTACCTTGCAGTGTGTGTAGTTACGGGTTAAACATGCACAATCTGTTGTATTTGAGGCAAATATTTGATACTGATTATGAATATAGGGGTATAAAACTTGTAGACCATTGCAGAAACTATAGTTATGTACATATTTGCCTCTAATACCTAGGTAATATTTTAAGAATTTATTACAGTATACACAGAGCGTACAAATAAAGGAAGAAATATATGAGCTTTCGGCTATATGGTAGCCTTCATCAGAATTAAAAAATACATGAATGGCAGTTGGAATGAAGATGTGCACTGCCAGGTGCGTGAGACGCGAGGTTTAATTGTTTGTTGACGTCTGTGGCTGTGACGCATGATGACGTGGCCAGCGCTTGTCCAATGATAGAACTACTGACTCTGTGATCGGGTTGACTTGGCAACCACTGTTCCTGTTCAAGGATTTATCCGAAGATTTTATATAAATTTGTCTAGATTTTATCTAAATTTGTCTCGAGACTTCTTTCTCCTCTAGTTGGCAAGACCACCCACACCGTCTCCAACAGTGTTGAATTCATAAGAGGATTCGCACTGTATCCATCTCGCAGGATCAAGTTATGGCATCGTTCGACGTCATATCGCTCTTTACCTCCATCCCTGTGGAACTTGCCATTTCTTGTGCAAAACAACTCTTGGACAATGATAGAACCCTCAACGAAAGAACTGGTCTCACACCCGATGACATTTCCGCCGCCCTCAGACTGTGCTTAACAGGGGGTGCGATCATATTTAATGACTCAGTCTACCAGCAGATACATGGCACGGCCATGGGTTCCCCTGTCAGCTCGGTCACAGCAAACATCGTGATGGAGGAGTTAGAGGGACGTGCGTTTGCACACGCACCAGATCACATCGCCTTTTGGTGTCGCTATGTTGACGATGTGTTCGTGGTCATCCCTAGAGACTCAGGTCAGCGACTTCTATCATACCTCAACTCACTATCGCCCTTCATAAAATTCACGATTGAGCTGGAGTCGAACAACTCCTTACCATATTTAGACACACTTGTCCGACGTGAAGGCACATACCTGAGGACTACAGTTTATCGTAAGCCCATGTGTGCTGGCCAGTTCACCAACTTCCGGTCAGCACACGCGCGAGGCCACCTCCTCTCCACTGCCCGAACCTTGCTTACTCGCGCCTGGACACACTCCAGCTCCGCTGATGAAAGACGCAAAGAGGTCACTAGGGTCAAAGTAGACCTTACGAGGTGTGGCTACCCCATTGACGTCCTCGACAGGTGTGATCTACAGACACGTGACATCGTGACGACCAGCTACAACACCAACAGTGACGAGCCATCCACGAGGGCATTCATCCCATACTACCCCAACCTGTCACAACAGATCGGTAGAATCCTGAGAACGCACGGAATAAAGTGCATCCAACTCCCAGGCAAGAAACTGCGTTCTTTCATTTCCAACGTGAAAACACCTGTCCCCACCCTTCTGCAGAGCGGTTTGGTCTACCGCATCTCTTGCCGTGACTGCACTAGCTGCTACTTTGGAGAGACTGGACGTCGACTCGAGAAACGTCTCTCGGAGCACAAAAGAGCGATCCGTTTAGCGGATATAGAACACTCAGCTATCGCCGAACATGTCTGGACAACCCACCACGACATCGACCCACACCGCGATGTCGTGGTGGTAGACAGATCCCACCATTACCTAAAACGTACCTGGTTGGAATCGTTAAATATAAAATCTTCGGATAAATCCTTGAACAGGAACAGTGGTTGCCAAGTCAACCCGATCACAGAGTCAGTAGTTCTATCATTGGACAAGCGCTGGCCACGTCATCATGCGTCACAGCCACAGACGTCAACAAACAATTAAACCTCGCGTCTCACGCACCTGGCAGTGCACATCTTCATTCCAACTGCCATTCATGTATTTTTTAATTCTGATGAAGGCTACCATATAGCCGAAAGCTCATATATTTCTTCCTTTATTTGTACGCTCTGTGTATACTGTAATAAATTCTTAATGAATCCAGAGCGCGTAGGCCTGTTTCGTTAGGTAATATTTTGTTAATGAATTGTGAAAAACCTTTACGTAATAGAAACAAACGGACTTCGGTTTAGTAATCAGTAAACATGCACAAATAACTGCCACATACTTTTACTCAAACCCCAGATACGCTGTAAACCAGTGTTATTATTAATAAGGTGAATTTTTACATTTAATATTTCGAATTCAATAGAGAATTTATGCATAAATTGAATAAGCAGCCGCTTAGGCAAATTTTAAAGTTAATTAACGAAAGTACTTTCGTTACATTTTGTTAGCAGGTGCATTTTCCCATATGAGCTTCAAAATGTATTTCCTCTTAGGACCCCTGAAAGTACTAAATCCGTTACTGAAATATATATATATATATATATATTTTTTTTTAAAATAATTTTTAATTACATGTCATGGCTACTTGCCTGTCGATATCGTCAACGGGTTCACCTGCTCCACCCATTCCGCAGTAATTTCCATAGCTATAGAATGGTAAAAATTTTTGAGCTGTTTGAATGTACATTAATGACATCTGTATTAAATTTCTCCTTTCTCTGCTCTTCTCATTTATTTGTGCACTTGCATGATTAGTTCCACCTGTTAGTAAGAAATTATTAAACGTTTAAAAATAGTTTTGTGTACTTCTTCACAACTGTAAATTGCCTAAATGCTATTCTGTTTTCTTAAGACATTGAACTACTGAATACAAAAGTCAAGTATAAAGGAACACATTTTTACGCATATTCGCGTTTTCATCAACAAAAAGAATTTATAAAATTTGTTAAAAATCTGAAGAAATAATGCCAGATCCCGAAGTAGAGATTTTAATAATAGTGTTGGTGCTTAAAGTGAAATGAAACCTGTTCTTACACTGAAACAAACAAACAAACAAAAAAGAGAATAACCATTAAGTTACTCTGTGACTACTGCTATTACAAAATATACTATTTCAGTAGCTTTATAGTTTTATATCACGCCTTTGGAGGCGTGGTATTGCAGATGATTGACTTAAGTTTCGGAAAGATGTTAACCTAGTTTTGGTGATTCAGAGAAGGCATTGGTAATATGATAGAAAGTATTATATTATGCTTGAGCGATTTTACTGTTACTACTCTTAGAAATGTTTTGATGGAAAGAAGCTTTTAGACTTAATTATAGTAGCTAATGCGATGAAGTTCCTTGCTAATACTATTTGTAAGTTGAATTTTATTATAATTGAAAGTGACAGGAGGAATATCAAAATTGGAACTGATTAGAGCCATCTAATTATATTGAAAGAAGTAGCGAAAAAGAATCTTTAATGTAATCAATCTTTAATAAGAGCAACCGTGGATCCTGGCAATATTTCTCTAGACTGACGTGTAAATGTCTCTCTTATTCACAAAAGTGGTTCAAAATGAAACGGGCCGTGAAATTGGTACCTACAGTAAAAGCTTTGTTATCCAGCCTACACGGGGATGTGGATATTTCGGTTATCTCAATTTTCCGCTTATCTGAGCATCCCATAGGTAAAAAACCAATGGATAATATGCTAAAACTAAATTTTTGTGTATAAACCAGTGTGTGAATCATATTATAACCCATAATAAGTATGTATAATACAATCAGATATAAGTAAAATTTAATGGTTTTATATATATAAAATATCCCCCCCCCTCACTTGGTGGTAGGCTCCACAAAATGGTAATTATTTTAGTTTTGTACTTTTGCAAATTCCCTTAATGTGACGTGTAATATTTGATTCCAAAAATCTATCGTATGTTCTGAATGTATCTTTCTTCGCTCTCTGTAATAAGTAAGTGTTCTGTAATAAAAGAACATCAAAATAAGAAAAAACCCGCTGTAATTCGTAAACTCCTGGAATTTAAATATGTCGGTTATCTGAACTTTCCACTTATTTAAGTGCCGGATAACAAAGCTTTTACTGTAGAGACCTTTATGAAATGCATGGTTTTGAATTAATCGTAGTAATCGTAGGTTAATGTGTCACTCTGATATAGCAAATTCGAGGCAGATGAGAATAAAAAAAAAAAAAGACTGAGGAGAGTAATTATTGTCTCAGATGAAGCTTTATGAGCAGTAGAGACAGGCTATGCGGGCATTCTCATGATGCTTTGTCATCGATATAAGAAACTTTGCCGATAGAGACTGAGGTAATTATTCCATTGTACAGAGTATGATTGCAATATATGTTTGGAAATATTATTTTAAAAAAGGACGTGAACTCACTGGAAAGGATACAGAGAAGAGATAAATTAGTTATACAATGTGATATTCTTACCTAGAGAGAGAGACATGAGTTCTAAGTTACAATATTCGGAAACCAGGCATCTGTGTGGTGATCTCTTTGAAGTATTTAAACCTTTTTAAAAGGATCGAATGAACTAAATGCTGAAGGCATCTTTGCCATTTTCGGTTAACATACACAATGGAATAAATTGGAGTTGAGAAAGGATAATTGCAGGATAGATATTCGAAAATTTGCGTTTAGTCTAACATAATTGATTGTTGGAATTAACTCCCACCTAGAATTGTGAAAGATGGATTAATATAGAAGTTTAAAGAGTAACGAGACAAGAAGAAATAGGTTAATGAAGTGAGTGTTTGAAAGTTGTATCCATTTCTGTATTCAGTTTCCGCCTTGGAAACTCTTTGTCTTAACCTTAAATTTAACTAAGAATTTCTATCTAGGTTCGTGCAAATTCATCTAATCCCAATGTTCAAAAACGGACCGTCCAATAATGCTATAAATCACAGGCTAGTTACCATCCTCAATATGATGGCCTTGATCTTTGAATCGCTACCATAATTAAAGTACAAATCTTCACCTTTCATTCATTTTCCCAATTTGAATTTATGTTACAACTTTCCTTCAGTTTCCCAATTCGCACTCGTGCTCAAAAGATAGTTAAATGTTCGCAAACGTTCTACATCCGTAGAGGTTGTCAAACCTTTGGGCAAATTTAACTGTGATTATCCGCGATATCTCTGCTTACCTGAATCAAAGAAAAGTAGTCTATCCCTCTTCCTAGATTTAGCTCAAACTGTTGACAACATTAATCCTAATCACCTAATTCAGAGAATCATCCCTGCCATGTATGCAGCTCTAAGTGTTTTGTCCTTTTCTCGAGTTTAAAAATAGGGTGTATAAAATACACGCTATTTTTACCCTATTAACTTGAAAATCTGTTTAGTAATATTCAATTTTTCTGTACAGTAAAGGAACTATTGTTGCATCCAACGACCTTCAGCATTTTATGTCTCTAGCCAAAAAAAGGTTGGACCTGGATTGTATCTCGGTAGGGCGGCCCCTCTGCGTTATTTCAACTTCCCTATGTTTCTCTAATACAAATCTGTAAAAGTGCCAGTGTGGGTAAGGTTTAATGTTTTGGTTTGTGTATTGTTATGCTTAAAATGTTGTTTTTGGAACTTTTTTCTACCAGGAAAGCAGCGATCACTAGGAAAGCTGCTTCTCGGTTCCTGTCCTTGTCACGAGGAGATAGGCCACTACATCTGGTGCTGTTTTACTCATAAGGTAAGACCGCACTATAGGAAGTAGTGAAAAACCTATAGATGCGAGCAATCATGTACCTTTGGAGCCCGACCAATATTACGAACAAAAAAAAAAAAAAAAAAAAAAACGCAATAATAAGATGAAAATATAATAAATAAAAAAAGTAAACGTGTTCCATACATAGGAACAGGCATTCATCAACTTTCACACTAATCTCCTGATTCTAATATTTCCTAGATTGTGTGAACAATCTAGGGAATATTAGAATAATGCGATTAACAATATAAGTTGTAGAGGCTCAGGCACCAGAGCGTGTAGTGTGTTATAGGCCCACAAAAGCAACTAAGGCATTAGTATACTGTATTTGTAAATTGAGTGTATTTTGTGGTCGATTTGTCTGGACGAAAAACCCCAGTTTTCGGGAGGAAAAACTATGCAACATCTGTCTGAGAATTTCCATTTTTTTCCCCCATTTATTGAGTAAAACGGCCCCAAGCCAAAAAAATCTGGCAAATCCACTATACATATAGACATGGTACAATATACAAATATTAAACAATATTCTTATATACATGAAACATTGTACATAACCAATTCAATTAGTACACGACGAACAGACATTGACTCAGCCACTTTATGCAAAACGCCCGTAAAAATTCCTCGCATCATTGATGAGATTCGAACTCGAGCTTTTCTAGCCAGCGTGGAAAGGAATGTATTATATCCATTGTACTCTCCGTAAAGCTCCAGGAGCGCAACAACAAAGATTTTTATTTTCTGATGACGGTCTAAAGCAGTAGAAAAACTTCCTTTGACCCGCCTCCCAAAAAAAGGTTGGACATCTGGAAATTGCGTTATATCTTATGTAGGACGACTTCCATAGGTTCACTCTCTGCGGTACTCTCTGTGATGATACGTAACTATGTACAATGGCCAGAAATGAGCGTAGTGCCGTATTTATGTAGTATGCGTTGTTGTTTTGTTGGAAGTGTTTCTGGAGACTTTGTTACCAGAAGCAGCAATCAACAGGGAGGGCGCTTCGCAGTAGCCATCGACGCTACTAGGATGCGGGTCACAGTTTACTTGGTGACAAAATTTCGCACCAGGGTAGTGCAAGTGTTATGGGTGCCAACAATTCCGAATCATAGGGATATAGCTCGTACAATCGGGACCTAACCAGTGGTACAGATATGCTAAATTCGCCTTTATATAAAAATGAAAACGCTAGCAAAATTGGTACTTTCAAGGGGCAAAATCGCCCCTTGAAAGTACCAATAATAATAATAATAATGAAAAACGCCAGAGAATATAGGAGGAGCAATGAGCCTTTAGATGGGTGTCTCCTAGTCTGAAAATCAAGTTCAGGAGATCTGGAGTCTGGTTCTTGTCCTGCGGAAAACCCAGGATAAGACACTGGACAAGTTGGATATTTAAATCCTAAAGGGTACCATAAACACTTGGAAGTTTGTTGTCAAGAATCCATACGATAGAAGTAAGATCTTGAATTCTCTTTCGTAGACGTCTTCAGATTGTCAAAAACCATGTCATCATATCACTTCCGTGTTGCCATTCTAAATTTTTCCCCAACCAAACACAGGTTATATTAAAGAATTATTGATATTAACTACCTCCAAGCAGCTGTTCCTGTAAGTGTATTATGCCTATAGAAATGTGGGCTCACGGGCGGGTTTGAATATTGCGCGGTCTGTCTGAAAAACCCAAGGAATAGCTCAAGGGGTAACCCAAGATCAACCAACTGGGATCTAACTAGCCAAGAAAATTGGAACACTCCTGTCTTAACTCATAAAGTAAATGCCTTCGGAGATCCTTCTCCTCTAGACTTGGTCTCACATTTCCTATATACTCATGCCGTCGTTGCAGTGGATGCTGATAAATCTGTTCTATTCTCAATTACTCGAATATTCATCAAGGTTTCCTTTTGGGTCCTCTCTTTTCATTTGATTTATGAATAATATTACTGCAAAGCTCTTTATATTAATAATGTAAAGAATAATATGAATAATACACTGTGTGGACAGACATCATGGTATACCTACAAGTAACGGGTAGGTCCACCTTTCGCCCGGATAAGGGCAGTCACACGGCGAGGCATTGAGTCCACTTGTTCACGAAAGTGTTCAACAGGCATTTACATCCATGCTAACTGCACCACTGTCCATAATTCCGTTGCATTCCTGGGTGAAGGATCCAAATCGCGAACGGACCATTCCACAGTGGCAAAACCTGCGGAATGCTCTTCCAACCATGTTCTAGTCACCACGACTCTGTGGGGAGGCGCATAGTCCTGCTGGAAGAATCCATTGCCCTCTGGGTGCACGATGACCATGAAGGGATGCAGATGGTCTGCAAGGATGGACACATAATCTGGACCGTTCCGAGATGATGTGTCTAGACTCTAGACGTACCAGAGGTCCCAACATGTGCCAGTTGAAAAAAAAAAAAAAAATTCGGGTGCCCTATTATTTTTAGGCCACCCAAATAATTAAATTCATCTGCCGTGCTGTGTGTCTTATGTCTTGTGTTCAGGCAAGGTAAGCAGATCAATGAAATACAGTATATGGGTCGAGGCATACTTAGCGACTTCCAATGGAGAATTATTATAGGACATTATTTGAACAGCCCTCAGGTTCATTATTAGAACCAGTTCATTATTTGAACAGCCTGAGGGCTGTTCAAATAATGTCCTATAATAATTCTCCATTGGAAGTCGCTAAGCAGAATGCCTCGACCCATATACTGTATTTCATTGATCTACTTACCTTGCCTGAACATAATTGCTTTTACAAATTCTTTTACATGTGAGAAATCTGCTGATTTTTCATTATATATAATTTGTTAGCAATGTCATTTTCAATCGTCAGAATTGTTAACTTGTTTTTGAAGCATCGGTGACCTCGTAAATTTTTGTAAGTTTAGTTTTGAAAAGCTTTTTCCCATCTGTTGAAGTAATAGGAAAAGAATTTTCTGAGCGAAGGAAAAGCATTTTCTTAGCGAAGAAAAAACTTGTCTTAGTGACTTTCCTTTACGAAACATATTATTCTGCTGAGTGTGCTGTAAGCTGTACCAGCAGTGAAATATAATTATCTGTAAGGTTGCCTGTCAGGTTACAATTATCTGTAAGGGTGCATCTCTGCGGGATTCACATGGAGATCCCGGTTTGAATCTCCGCGCTTTGTTGTAATTTATATGAATAAATAAACAGATTTTCTGTTTGTACTCTGGGACTGCCACATGTTGAATTGAGTGAAATTTTCTGTTTATACTCTGTGACTACCACATTTGAAAATATTTGGTAGTCCCTTTGACAAATTATGGACAAGGCCCATATTTTGTGAAAGTTATACTGCTGGCCCCTTTTGATCCCACTTAGTTTTATTCTTAAATTTGCTTCTCTTCCACAGATATGGACAAGTATAGAAACGCAGTCCTTGATACATGATCAGGTGTAGTCCCTTGATGAAATACCTGATCATGTATCAATATTTACATTTGTTAACATTAGATTTGATTGCATATTTGCTCTGCCCCCCCCCCCCTTTTTTTTCGACTTATAGCCAAATTTGCCCACCTATATCTGGTGATGGCTACTATCCCTTTTATTAATTTAATCATTTTTACTTTACAGGTCCCTCCTCTATAATTGGCTTTTCAATTCAGCCTATAATTTTGCTTAATTTATAATAACATATAGGATATTCACATTCTTTCTTACTTTTTCACACCAACAATATCTCCTATCTCTGCTATCCTTTTCCGATTAGCTTTTAGCATTTTGTGTAATTTACACTTCGATCCTCACACTTATCGGACTTATTAATTCCACCTTACATATATATAAACTTTTGCATCCTTTGCTACTGCTTTGCGCGCTCAGGTGCATTTGTCATATCTTATTTATTTTTATCTTTCCGCTGCTACTTCACGTTTTAACCCATTATTATATTTCGCATTTCATATATATATATATATATATATATATATATATTATTATTATTATTTATTTATTTATTTTTTTTAACTGAAACGCGGAGCTCGAAGTAGCTGCTTTGCCTTAAGGCCAGGCCGGGTTTCTTGTTTCTTTGTCTTTAGGCTTCAGATATGAGATTCCTTCAGTGAGAAACCGGGATTGTCTCTGAGTGCCTTATCATTCGGGTGAACTGCTCTGCCAGATGCTAGTGGGTGTGTAAGTGAGCTCCTTGTACAATAGTTGTGGACGTTATCTATTTCTGGAGTTCTCCAGTTGTACACGAACCTAAGACAGGTGATCAAAGAGATATGGCATATGCAACAAGTAACGACCATCCCGATCATCGTGTCAATCATAGGTATGGTGCCAAAGACCCTACATAATAGCCTAGCAGTAATAGGTCTCCCAGCGAACACCTACAAGGAACTCCAGAAAGTCGCAATCCTGAACACCTGTAGGATAGTGAGAGAGTTCTCGACTAACAGTAACACCAGACATAACAACAACCACCCTGTATACTTGGTAGCAATATTCGTCACCTCGTGACGGATATTTCTACCAATACTATGATATATTATTTCCCCCCAGTCAGGGAGAAATAATATATAATAATAATAATATAGCGTCTGTATCTGCAAGAAAAGCTCTGAGGCTGCTGTCTTTTCTTGCACAAATTTTGCACAGTACCGTACGCCATAAATTTATCAGAAATTCTTGAAATTGTTCTTCGTGATGGTATTATTTTGTGGAAAATTCATGCTTGTCTCCTCTGTCTTTGAACTTCACACTTATTCTTATATTTCCAACTTTAAAATTGTTTTGCGTTATCGAACGTTCAGCTACATGTTTATTTTGATTTATGGGTATAATTTCGTCTTAACAACTATCGCCATCTTTTATCGGCAAAACATACTAACCAAAGGCGAAAAAATTAAATTCATCTATTTTTATAATGCACCTCTCGGAGTCACTTTGTGTAATCAAATTAAATATAGATTTTAATTTGACTAGCCACTGGTATATTATTTACCGTGTAATTAAATCTGTAATTAGCTACCATATTTAAGTTAATTGAATATTAAATTATGTGTGCTCAAATTGTAAACGTTTATTAACCCGTCAGAAAATATTTTAAATAAATTGTTGCCATATAAATTGAGGCAAATGTGCGAATTGCATACATTGTAATTATTTGTCTTTAAACCTGTTCTAATATTTGTTTGTAGATGCTTTTCAGCTGAGGCTTATGGCAGGCAACTAGGGTATGGCAAATATAGCCCTGGCCATAGGCGCCGTTACATTGTAGGCTCCGAATTGAGTCAAAGACTAAGAAGACTATATCAAAGACTATAATTTATTTAAAAAAAAAAAAGACAATCATTATTATCTCAAACAATAATTATAACAGCCCTGTCACTTTTATATAAAAGTACCATTTTATCGATAATAATTTCATTTTTATAATTTAATATAATAATTATTATAAAAAATCAAATATATTTTTATAATTAATTCAAAAATTAATTAATATTGCAATATAATGATGATATTGTTTAGTGCAGTTGCATCATTACTACACTGTCGAATTTTTAGACAAATAGAAGTTTTTTAGATTAGGCACATTATTATAACCTCTCATATTGTGCAATCCTTTACAACGAGTTGCCTTCCTCTTATACATCAAATGAATAGCGCTTTCCCATTTTCAAGTCTCCTGTTACTTTTATTCTCACATGAGTGCCACCATCCAGACAGCACCGTTTCGAAGCTGTTTGGAATTAATGTGGGAAAATCCCATTTGGATCGGATCCACCCAATCAGGCAGGTGGACTATTAAACTAGAAGCTTGCTTCATAACACAAGTAATTATCATCATCAAGTCCAAAGATAAATAGTGCCTATGACTATTTGAATCCTCGTCAGACACAATTCCTAAAACCTAATAGTTTTTTTTTTAATAACCAAAATTTCAGATGTAATTTCTCTTCAACCGAAATACACAGAAGTGGTGGTTTGTCCCACAGGATACTACTTTCGGGAATCTTGCAATACCCTAAACGCCACTTCTCCAACTGCAAAAACCATTTGAATGGAAGCAGACATGCTTTGTTTTACTTTCCATAGTCAACTCAAAAAAAAAAAAAAAAAAAAAAAATGGTAGACTGTTTCGATTTCAGTACAAAACTCACATAACCTATCGCCTTTGGACATATGTTGTGTCTTATTTAGGGTGGCCCCTAAACGTTATTTCAACTCCGGCATGGTTCTCTGTGATGATATACAAAACTCTGAAAAATGGCGTATACCTTTACACTCATACCACTACTTAGAAATGAGTGTAGTGGTATGTTTGTGCCAGAAAGGCTGCTTCCCCTCACCTTGAACTAAAACTATACGTGATTTGCTTCAGTGGAATATTCCTCCACCCTATGAAAAATTAGTATGCAATGGGTAATTTCCGCCAGTTTATAGAATTTTAAAAAATAACCGCGCCTCATACTTAACTAATATTTGATTTTCTGGATTCTGTAGTTAAATAACGGTTTAACTGTAGAGTCCAGAAACTATTAAATTTCTGGATTCTGCAGTAATTCTAAGTTAAATAATACCCAGTAGAGATCTTTTACCGTCCCCTTTCACTCACTCGTACCCTCAATTGTAACCAAGACTGTCGCACGGCGTCTGTTTAACCCCCCCCCCTATTTTGATAAAAAAAATAATTTTTAGTTTTTTTTTTTTTACTGTTTTGAAAATGGTCTATTAATTATGAATTTATTTTAAGAAAACCCCAGGCGCGAGAGGTATTAGAACCTGTAGTACTTAGTACCATACATGAGTTTAAGGTTGAGAAGATGAAAGAAGATGTTATTTTCAGGAAATACGTGTGGATAGATGAGGAAGAAGAAATGTTGGTTCTGTGTGCTTGAAGTAGGACAGTAAAACTATACTGACTGGTTGTGGTACGTGTTGGGACTTGTTTGGAAGAGAGAGTGTGAATTATAGAAGCCAATTCAGAAAAACAGGCATGCTGCAGAAACAGAACATCTATGAGATAGAGGATGAAAAGACGTTGTTATAAATGGGTTATTAATTAACTTAACTGCTCTCTTTTGGATGGAATCTACAAGTCTGAGAGAGGTTTTCGATGCACCACCCCAGATGTGGCAATATTCCATGGTAGGGTGGATTTGCGATTTGTACAGAGTGAACAGCTGCTTGGAAGAAAAGTAACGCCAAGAGCTAAAGAGAAAATCCAGTTTTTTAAATGCATAGGAAACAATGTTTATGACGTGCTTATGCCAAGAGAGATTAGACGTCAGGATAATCCCTAATAGAGATATCAGATTTTGTCTAGAAATCTTGAGTGTCATCGTAAATAAGCATAGTAGCAGAACCCTTTTTGCAGGACATAAAGACAAAACTGAGTTTAAGGAGGATTGAAATCATCTAAGTTATCTTTTCCCCACTGGAGAATTACTTGGAGATCAGCATTTAAGGAATTGGTAGTGGATATTCGAGTTGAAGCTGTTTGTACAGGGCAACGTTTCTCAAAATGTGAATGTGAAATTCAATATGCTATCATTAGTAAAATTCTGAATAGGATTTCTAGTCAATGGAAGAAGGTCATTAATATACAAAAGGAAAAGTGTGGGAGAAAGAACTAAAACCTTGGGGAACACCTGAATTAGTGGAAAGGTTAGAAGACAGAGAGCTATCTACCATCACCCGAAGTGAGCGGTCAGAGAGAGAGAGAGAGAGAGAGAGAGAGAGAGAGAGAGAGAGAGAGAGAGAGAGATCCAATTAAAAAAAAAAAGTTCGCAGACCATAAGATGGAAGCTTATTTAGAAGAACTTTATGACAAATTCTATCAAAAGCCTTTTAAATACGAAGACCAACTTCTTGAGTTTCACCAAACTTTTTGATTTAATTTGTCAGACTTGGGTAACGTAGGTCAGTATATCACCAGTAGATCGACACTGGCGGAATCCATACTGGTGATCATTGATCAGACCGGAAGGTTTATGTATAGTTTCAGAGTTGGTGGTTAATAGATTTCTCCATTACTTCAGAAGGAGTAGAAGTGAGTGCAATGGGACGATAACTAGATGAGAGGGATATGTCACCCTTTTAGGAACTGGCTGGATATGAGCAATTTACAAGCAGAAGGGGAAAACGCCCGTAGAATAAGGAAATGCAAAAAGGCAACACAAAACTGAAGTAAGCTCAGGAGTACAGATTTTCAGAACAAATGGAGAAATAACATCAGGAGCTGGCGCTTTCTTGACATCACTACTGTTCAAAATTCTTTTGACATCTTTTTGACGGAGGATCACAGAACGAATGGAGCGTACTGGGAATGGTGGGAGGTGGTTTACCAAGGTCATCAATACACGAGGTGGAAGAATAGCAAGATCCTAGCAAGTCTTCTTTATCGTTGGCTAAAGTTGCAATAGAACCATCTGGTTTTGAATATACAGGTGGGAACAGAGGTGGGCAAAAGTTGAGGCCAGTAGCTTTGGTAAGAGACCAGAATGCTCGACTACCATTTGGACAAGAAGCAAGTTTTTTACTCTTAGCCTGTTTGAAATCTAGTTTGGACTGAATAATATGGTCCTTAAGTTTTGCACTGGTGTGCAAAACTTAAGGACCAACACTATTTCTAAAGGTTACAACCACAAAATCTTTACTTAAGGTACTCTTTTCTGATGAGAGTAGATTCAGTCTCAGCAGCGATTCTGGACGTCAACTAATCTGGCGAGAGGTTGGCACACGGTATCACCCCGCAGACATCACTGTTACAACCACAAAATCTTTACTTAAGGTACTCTTTTCTGATGAGAGTAGATTCAGTCTCAGCAGCGATTCTGGACGTCAACTAATCTGGCGAGAGGTTGGCACACGGTATCACCCCGCAGACATCACTGAAAGGGATTGATATGGCGATCGGGGTGTTCTCGTCTGAGGAGGCGTTATCTTGGATGGACGTATACAACTCCAGATTCTGGAAGGCGGTACTGTAACCAATGCACGCTACTGTACTGAGGTAATCCTTTCCCATGTGCATCTGTTCCGAGGTGCCATTGGCCCCGAGTTTGTGTTTATGGATGATAACGCCACATCCCATCGCACTGCAGCTGTTGATATGCTTTTGAAAAGTGAGGGCATTGTTCGTATGGATTAGCCTGCCCGTTTCCGTCGATTTAAATTCCATCGAACACATATGGGACGCTCTGGGGAGACGCCTAGCGGCACGTCCACACCCACCAGAAAATTTCACCAGCTTAAGATGGCGCTGACAGAAGAATGGACGATGTTATCGCAAGGACTTATCAACAACATTGTTCTAAGTATGGACAGGCGGTGCAAAGCCTGCATCGACATAGGGGTGGCCATATCTCCTACTGAGGACCACCTCTTCCCTTTGTTCTATCTTTGGCAGTGATGCATCTGTATCATGGCAGCCAGTGCTATGTTGCCATTTTTGAATAAAGTCCCTCTGTACCGTTTTGTTTCCGTTGTTGTGTTGGTGTTGTTTCCTTCATCATTTCTGAACCTCACGGGGTTCCTTTGGTATGCGTTTCCCATATCCAGGCCACTCCTATGAGAAACTACATGAAAACCTGACTGGTCCTTAAATTTTGCACACCAGTGTAACTGTTTTACAATTGTTGTCAGCTTTGGTATAGGCAGAAAATGAGCCGGGAGATTTGGATACAAGCCAATTGCGATATGCAACATTTTTATCTTAAATAGTCTTAGCACATTTATCAGAAAACCAAGGTTTAGACGATATTTTAAGGTGGAGTGTGGAATAAAGGATTTCATTCCTATAAGAATAATTTCACTGACACAATCTGAGCAAACGTTGACATCAGAAGATTTGAAACAGTAAGCCGACCAAGGAAAAGGAGAAAAGAAACCTTGCAGATCATCCCATTTTACATTATAGTAATGCCAAACAATACGAGGCTGAAACAGTTCCATTGGAGAAAGACCATCACCAAGCTGTAATCTGAGGTGCATAGAGGACCTCTCACCTGGACCTTGTACTTAGAAGGGTTGTTTGTGAGAAAGAAATCAAGCACTGGGCTGTATGGTTGGGATTGTCAGGTGTGTTCTGCTGTGCAAATGAACAATTGTACGCGACCATTAGTAATTGCAAAAGTCTGAGTATCTCTTCTAACTGGATACGTGTGACTTGAAAACGGAAGTCAGCTGGAGTTGTGACCATTAAAATCACCAAGGAAAATTACCTCACTTTCATGAAAGTTGGACTGGAGAAAGTCATGCTTCAAACGGACGCAGTCAAAGAGTTCCTAGTGATTAGTGGAGTTGGGATAACGATAGAGGCAGAAGATAAATTTAATAGAATGTGGTAGAGAGATTTTAAGCCAGAGAAGGTCGAAAAGAGGGGATTCCAAATAATTAAATCTCTGATATTGAATATCACAGAGGACATCTGCACAAATGCCACCTTTGAGGCGAAAGGAATCATTCAGCAAAAATAATTCATACAACTGAGATGAGCAGTGGTTGAATCAACCATTAACTTCGATTCTGTCAGAAAAAAGTAGATATAGGTTTGGCAGACTGTAAGTGAAAATGGACATTATTGAGATTAGAACTGAGACCACATATATTTGGGAAATGAACGAAGAAGTGTTTGGGAGGTTTAAATCTTTTCGGAGATAAGTTGTTCCATTATTTTGACAATTCATGATGTATTCAGAATTAAGAAAAGGTGGCAAGGACATGTTGTATGAAGTAATGAAATATTTGGATATCGAATGGTAAGAATATACCCAGCTCCTTTACATAACGTGCCCTCGAGAATACGCTCCGTATGCACACTACTTTCATTTCCTCCAGTTGCTATCTCGCAGTGTAGAGGCAGCGAGATTATGCACTAGCTGATGGGGAAGCCTTCTAGAGAGCTACCAATAGGTTCGGTCCCTTTGACTATCTAGCAGCCGACCTGCGAACACCGTTTTAGAACTGTACCCTCGAAATGTAAGGAAGTTTGGATCTCCCAATGATGTCCATTATAACATCAGAAGACATCAATCATGCTGTGTGTTAGAATAAATTGGATGGGTTGCCAGAGTTTTGCTCTGGAGACCAGAAACCTCCAATAAGGTATTGCACCTGTTGGTGAAAGTCAACTACACCAAGTATTGCCTGGTAACACAGAGGGGCGGCATTCCTCCGTGTGGTGTGGGTGCCACACCTCTACCCCTGCTTCAGTTGGTTCACACCTGGGTGGTCACCTCCAGTATACTAGACGCCGTACTGCAGGACTTACACATGTGGATTATACCCACGGTTACTAACAGTCGGCGCCTCCGTAGCCAGGTGGGAAGGAGCAGCAGTGCGTAGCACACGCTTCTTGATTAGACCGGGGTTCGAACCCGTCACCACCAAATACGGAAAGGTCAGGGAATGACCACCGCATATCCCGGAGCAATATGGCCTTAGTTGCTAATGCTCCTAAAAACTAAATAACAAACAAACAAAACAAACTAACAGTCATACCATCGTGAAGGTGCAAGAAGAGGATTTGGCTCTCAGAGACCGACTGTACTTTGCCGAAGTTCAGTCTGCTTGACTTGAGTGTCACCTGAATATCAGTTGTATCAGCGTTTTAGACTCTTAACTAGTAAGCCCAGCTTCACATACCTTAGAGAATGTTTGTGACAGCCTCAAAGATTTGCCAGTTAAAGAATATCGAACGAAAATAAATTAGTAAATCTAACATTAACGAAAGATTGTTTATCGATTTTTTTTAGAATTTAAGGTCACCGACCTTCCAGCTTGAAACCCAGCTGCTCGCGTTGCATCTGTTAGATGCAACCTGAACATCCGTATTTTTATTAGCTGTTCGCGTTTAGCCGACGAAATTAAAGTATTTCTGGAAGATTAGGCACCTGTCTCTGGCATTTCACAGATACCACGTTGGAATGGAAGTTGTCCACAAGAAAGGCAGGTGCCTTTGTTCACTTGGCGGGTGCTAAACGCCAAACAAATTTAATGTTTTGTAGTTCATAATATATCAAAATGAAAATATAAAATACAGTTAAGAGAATATTGGTGGAGAAAGATACACGGGAGGATTTTATATCTATATTTAACAGAAAAACAGAATTTTTTTTTTTAAGTGACTTCTGCTAGTCACCATGTTAGCAGCTGAAGATGAAAGGGATTTATATCTTTCTTCTATAAATATCTGCCCAAATCTCGAAGGTTTTTATAATACAGTAGACTCTCGATTTTCCGGGATAGTTAATAAAAAAAAAAAAAAAAAAATTCCCGGTTAATCGATTTCCTGGTTAATCCAAAAATACCATAAGTCCCCAACATACGTCAGAAATACTTCCCAGGACTTCTTACGTAACTCGGGAATGGCTAATAAAATATTGCTACTATATCTCTGATATGCCAAAATTACAAAAACACATAATATCCCCAAAAGAATGAAGAAAAATAGTTATATTTTTAATTAGTTCAATTAAAAACTTTATCTGGGGACAGCGGTGACGTAGCCAGAGTGGCACATAAGAAAAGAAAACATAAAAGGAAGAAAAAACGCATGTTAGTACTGTAAAAACTGATGTGTCGTAGCGTTGGTTGTTATAGTTGACTTCATTGGTACCGATCCCTTCACCGCTTCTCGTATTCTGTTTTTCTCCTTTATTATCGTGTTCACCGTTGCCACTGACAAATCTGAATTCCTCGCGATACTTGTTAATGTTTGGCAATTTTCATACATCTTTATTATTTTAATTTTCTGATGCAACTCGATCGCTTTCCTTTTCTTGATAGATTTACTAGTACCGCTCTCACTTATTCTCTTAGTCGGCACCATGATAAAAGTCAAAATTAAATGTTCTGAAAAGAATTTCACAGGGTTAAGGCGAAAACTCACTATTATCATCCCACGCGAGCTCACATTTTACTAAAGAACATTTCTGGAGGTCACTACCATCCAAAGGCTATCCTGGAATGGATACCTCCTGGAAGAAGGAGAAGAGGAAGACCTAGGAGGACATGGATGGATGGGGTACGGGAGTGCATGACAGCCCGATACTTAACCGACCAAGACACCTTGAACCGCACTTTATGGCCGGAAAAAATTCCTACCAAAAAATAACTTGTAGGCTGAGGAAACCCGTTGTAAACCCATTGTGGGTTTTTAAGTTACAGTATTATAGTGAAATGTGTCCCCTTCACTGAAATCTTCAGTCATATAAATAACGTAACGTAAGTCTGAAGCAATGTAAGTCGGGGACTTACTGTATCGAAAAATGTTCAGCAACCTACGTAAAAAGTATGGCGATAGATAAAAAAACAAAAAAACTTACCACGCACTACTCGCCTGTCCGATACGATGCCTCCCTTTATTTTTTACGACATCGATTTTAAATCTAATAGCTTCCCATTATTTTTTACAGTGTTGCGAATGGTTTGGTCACCAACATTATACTGGTTCATTAGAGATTTAATGGCTGCACCGTTTTCAAACTTTTGAATAATTTCGAGTCTTTGTTTAATCGAAAGAACAACTCTTGCGTTTGCCCATCATTTTCGCGATTTCTGAACAACAAAAAAAAATAAAATAAAATAATAATAATAAAAATTCCGATATCCCTGACATAAATAACGAAACAAAATTTGCCTTTTGTTGTGTGCTGGTTGAACACAACAATCGACGCGACGCACTAAAACAAACTAAACATTTGGTCTCTTCTCTTTTTTGAGCAGGGGATGTAAAGACAGCAGGGGTTGCAAGGTATCATCATCATCATCATGAGCCATTTTCAATCCACTGCAGGATGAAGGCCTCTCCAGCAACTTTCCTTCCTTCCAGTTCCTTCTGTTTTGAGCACTGGCCATCCATTTACTACCCAAAAACACATGAATTTCATCTATCCATCTCCGCCTTTGTCTTCCAGGTTTTCTTCTAGCTCCTCTTGGGTACCATTCTGTTATTTTCTTAGTCCATCTGTCATCATCATGTCTTCGAGCTATGTGTCCTGCCCAAGACCATTTTAGTTCTTTAGTTTTGATAAGAATGTCCTTTACTTGAGTTTGCTGCTTAATCCATGTGTTTCTCTTCTTATCTAACAGTCTGATTCCCAATATAATTCGTTCCATTCGTTCCTTTGCAAGGTAATAGGTACACTAATCTCCCAATGACGACTTATAACGCAGCTGCTTCTTGTCGCTTATTTACGACTTGCAAAATATCTGTTTATACCTATTCTAGTTATTGAAGTTATTACTTCAATTTTATGATTTCTGGATGATTTTTTTTAATTTCGAGTCTTGAAGTGTCCCGGTTAATCCGATCCCGGTAAATCGAGAGTCTGCTGTATATGGGCACTTTCTCGGATTTTGGCCCAAGTTAATTTCCTCTGCTCATTTGGGCTGTATTTAATCTCCCATATTAAAATCTGACAAATTGTAACATCGCCAATGAGGATTAAGTTTGAAAGTTTCTACAATTTTGCCCTGACACGATAGGAGGAAGTACATGACGAGAGCGTTATCAATCAATTCCTCCCTGGAGTGATTGTGGGGTAGAATTTTTCCAGCGTGGTTTGTGCTTGTTAACAGGAGAGGCCGATTTTACAGGGAAGAGATACACTTAAATAGTAGGGAGTGCAAGTTGATGCTATCGAGGCAGTGTTAGGTGGAATACACTGACTAATGTTCCACCAATATTCTCTAACTGGTTATACTGTATTTTATATTTTCATTGGAGGGATACACAGGCTAATATATTAACAACGGCCGCAGCTAGAGGTGAAAGTGAAAAATTTCAAGGCCTGCTGGGGGTCCTTAAGGAACGAGCGTGGTCGGTATTATGGTGAGTAAGAATAGGTGCATATACTCTTGCAAGTTCAATAATGTTAGAAGCATAGCAAATACGATGCATTTGAATTAGTGGTTAAGTCATCAAATGCCAACGCGGTATCGGTAACAAAAGTTTGCACCCATCTATCACTCAGAAATAGATGGGTGCAAAATTTGGATATGCTGAGTACAATGTGTATATTAAAGGAGGGGGTTATGCTCTTAGTTAAGAAGCATATTAAATTTAAGTCAGTACGTCCAGTTGACATGAGTGGGCAATGCAATGTTCAGTCAGTTTGGTTTGACTTAAGCACTTTGAAAAAACAAAAATGAGAGGAGTGTGTTATAGGCCTAATGACCACGATAAGTGTAACACACAACTATACAAGGAAATAGTGGGCTAGTAAATCAGAATGGCCTAAAATGGGAGATTGTAACTTTTTAAAAAAATTATAATTCAAATATAATACAATCAAAGGATGTGGTTTCAAATTACAATTCAATTTGAAAGTAGCAATGAAAAACTAAAACGATTAAACATACGGAAAAATATGATGATGATAATCAAACTCGTAAATTCAAAAGTTCAGTGTGTGTAATGCATTTTCATAACATCGAACGTGACGTTGCGCATTTAAAAGGACTTCGGTTCAAAAATAGAACTCAAAAAATGTTGTCTTTGCATTTTATTTTCAAGTTATATAAATAAAAAGTCAGTAACGTAAAAAGACACCTATATGTGAGTAATATATATATTACCTGTACAAATTCTGTTTTATTCATGTTCTTATAAATGTTACTTTATTAAGAAAAAACGTTAAATAAAGTCTGTCTTGTTGAAGGATCTCATTACCCTATTAAAGTACTGATGATACAAATAGTAGGTTGGTACATGCAAACCTCCGTTTTTTTTTTGTTTTTTTTTCAATCTGCAAAAAAATCTATTTTTCCCATACTTTTCCCCAGCAATATTCTCTAGCGGGTTATGCTGTATTTTCTGTTTTCATTTCAATATATTGTGAATTACGAGATATTCAAGGATGATTAAATGGGAGAAGTCGAAGAATGGTTATTAATAGACTACTCTTCGTAGACTAATGTTATTGTGGAGTCCCTCCGGGTTCAGTTCAGTTTAGTTCAGGCCTATTGTTCTTGTTTCTATATTTATTAAAGAGAAAACAATAACTGGTTTAGTGCTGTCCCATTGTTTTATTTTCGTTAATAATTGTTGACCAAGGTATGTCAGGCTTAATTCTAAGTTTGCAGATATACAAATGTTGGCAGGGTGGTTAATGACAGTAAACAAGGTATGCAAGATATGCTTTTATTTTGTATTTCGTCTATATACAGGGTGTTTCAGTTAAACGTTTCAGAACTTCTAAGAGGGGTAGGGTACATCCTGACAACTCGAAATCATATAGCAATGTGGGGTCGGAAATGCTTTCCTGAAGCGGTGTTGTACACAGAAGCACCATAAAAAGAAAAGAGACCGTAAGTGAGAAATCGTTTTAATAATACATGAAAAGAAGCAAAAGGTACATGGATTAAAGTAAGTGTTCGAAGTTTCTTCAACCTCGTATTGCTTTCGCACAGTGGTACCTTGGAAAATGTGCTACAAATCCCCTTTTTCCTGCTGAAGTGTTGTTTTCCGATGAGGCATCCTTCACAAGGGAAGGAATTTTCAACACGCATAACGACCATATCTGGGCGGTCGAGAACCCGCATGCAATACGACGTCGTGCAGCACAGATTCGATTTTCGGTCAATGTATGGGCGGTATTATGGGAGATCACCTCATCGGACCTTACCTGTTACCGTGTCGTCTAACCGGACCTATCTACTTGATCTTTCTGCAGCAAGTATTGCCACAACTTTTGAGAGATGAACAGATTTCTGCATCGACGCAACAGACAATGTGGTTCCAACACGATGGAGCCCCTGCCCATTATAGCGGAGATGTTCGTAACTACCTGGATGTCACATTTGGTCAACAGTGGATCGGACGTGGTGGTCCCGTGCGTTGGCCTGCTCGGTCACCCGACCTATCATGTCTTGATTTTTATTTCTGGGGTCATATGAAATCGCTAGTTTATGACACCCCTGTTGACAATGCTGAGGAGCTGGTTGCAAGAATCGCAGTAGCTGCCGAAGAAATTCGAAATTCGCCTGGAGTATTCCAGAATGTTCGGATGTCCATGCGTCGGAGATGTGAGGCGTGCATTGTAGCCCGTCGAAGAAACTTCGAACACTTACTTTAATCCATGTACCTTTTGCTTCTTTTCATGTATTATTAAAACGATTTCTCACTTACGGTCTCTTTTCTTTATGGTGCTTCTGTGTACAACACCGCTTCAGGAAAGCATTTGCGACCCCACATTGCTATATGATTTCGAGTTGTCAGGATGTACCCTACCCCTCTTAGAAGTTCTGAAACGTTTAACTGAAACACCCTGTATTATTTTGTGCAATAAAATAAAAATACACAAAACTGAAAGATATATAGTTACTGTTTTTCAATTTAACCATACAAAAATCTTCAAACAAGAAAAGAAAAGAGAAAAAAACTTACATGGTATATTTACTCAAATAAACAAACACTTTTAATTCTAGCATTATTCCTTTCACATAGTTTAAGAGTAATTATTTAAATTGTTTGTTTATTTGGGTAAATATACAAAGTCACATCTTCAAAATTATCAATTAGCTAATGTTATTTGGCCTTTTTCAAATTATATGAGGTGGAGAAGACTGTCTTGTCTTTTCGTGTAATTTTCGGCCAGCAGGACTTAACGGCCTAGCAGTGGTGTAGCTACCCTTTTTCGGGCCCGGTGGCAAAGAACATGTTCGGGCCCCTACTTAATTAATGAAAATTGCAAAAAAGAGGAGACAGCCGAGCCCCTAAAGGGCCCGGGCACGGAGGCAATTGCCTTGCCTGCCTACATGGTAGCTACTCCACTGCGGCCTAGTTAATATAGACTACCCTACCATCAATATTCGGACACCCCTCCGTTGATAGTTGATCACGTCCACGTGTCAGACACAAACTATGATATGCTCATGGGCCTTCGAGGAAACAGTAATACGATCCTAAATGCAGGATACCGCAATTGATGGAGTTAAGATTTCCAGCTCGGAATGATAATAGGGTGCCATATAAGCATTCGGTCTTCATATGACATTGTGACAAAATTGAGAGTAGGAGTGTGTTATAGCCCTAATGACTCTGATGAGTATAATAAGAAACTGTACAGGGAAATAGAGTGGGCCAGTAAATAAGAGAGTCTTATAATGGGGGATTTTAATTTCTCAGATATTGACTGGAATTTGTGGTTTGGTCACTCACACACTAGCAAGGCTTTTGTGGATTTATGGGATGATTGTTTTCTACAGCAGCATGTTCGGGAGGCAACTAGAGGGAGTAATACTCTTGATCTGATTATCAGTAGTGATTCTTCATGCATTAAGAATCTGCAAATAAAGGAACCACTAGGTGGCAGTGATCACAGTGTGCTGAAGTGGGATTTACTCAAAGAGGTAACTAACATCAGGGGTAAAGGAAAGGGTTTTTGCTTTCGTAAAGGTAACTACGGTGGTCTGAGACTGTGTTTATATTCTATACGCCTATGATAGATATAAATATATTCTAAGCCACTTGATATCGATGGTTCAATTGTTGATGATCCTGCTCAGGTAGCTAACAAACTAAATGAATATTTTGCATCTACATTCACACATGAGGAGTTCTTCAAGGAGGGGATTGCCAGAGGTGTATTAAACTCTAGCAGTAAGCTAGATAATCTTGTAATAACTCAGAGTAAAGTGGAGGAGAATTTGTTGAAGATAAACATAAGAACGGCACCTGGGGTGGATGGAATCTATCCAGTTATATTAAAGGAGGCAGCAAAGGAAGTAAGCAAACCCTTAGCCATAATTTTGAGAGCTTCCTTGGACTCAGGAGAGGTGCCCATGAACTGGAGATATGCAAATGTGACCCCCCCATCCCCAAAGGAGGATCAAAGGGGAGACACAGGTAATTACAGACATGTTAGTTTAACTTCTGTTCCAGGAAAATTAATGGAGGTACTGGTTAAAGAAGCATTGCAGGATCATCTAGACAAGGCTTCAGTTATAGCTCGGACACAGCATAGGTTTGTTAAGGGGAAGTCTTGTCTGACTAATTTGATTGGATACTATGTTGTAGTCACAATGATGATGTAGTCTCATATATTTGAATCTTAGAAAAGCCTTTGATACTGTTGCACATGGAAGACTGCTGCACAAATTGGAGCAGTGTGGCATTGTAGGCAAATTGCTGCTATGGATAAAGGGATGGTTGAATGGGAGAAGACAGAGTGGTAATCAATGGACACTGCTCTTCGTGGACGAATGTTATTAGTGGAGCTCCGCAGGGTTCAGTGTTGGGTCCATTGTTGTTTTCTGTATTCATCAATGATATTGATGATGGTATATCAGGCTTAATGTCCAGTTTGCAGATGATACGAAGGTCGGCAGGGTTGTTAATGACACTAATGACAGTACGCTGCAGCAACAGGATCTTGAAAAGTTGAGCAGATGGGCTGAGAGATGGCAACTGAAGTGTAACATTGACAAATGAAAAGTACTGCATATGGGAAGCAGTAACCCTAGAGTAACGTATCAGCTGTGTGGTACTACACTGACAGTGTTAGAGAGTGAAAAGGCCCTGGGGGTAATTGTGCAGGCAGTTATGAAATTTTCTGAGCAGTGCAGACGGTCTGCAAGAGTAGCTCATGGTGTCTTGTCAATGATATACAGGAATTTTTCTAGCAGGGCTAAGGAGGTGATTTTCCACCTTGTAAAAGGCTATGGTCAGGCCACACCTTGAATACTGTATACAGGTCTGGAGGCCTCATTTTAAGAAGGATGTAGAGCTGTTGGAACGAGTACAGAGAAGGGCAACAAGATTAGTGAAAACAAAGGGTTGTTTTTACGAAGAAAGGCTTAAGTTTTGCAAATTACAGTGTCTGGAGACTAGCCACCTGCGAGGTGATTTGATTGAGGTGTATAAAGCCTTGAATGGTTTGAGCATGCTCAATTCTGATGGGATCCTTTCCCCCATCTCAGAATAATCGCCTGAGAGGGCATAAATTCAAATTGAGGAAAGACAGTTGTAGGATAGATGTGCGGAAGTTTGCTTTCAGCCAGCAGGTGATTGATTACTGGAACAAACTTCCCTCTGTCGTTGTAGAAGTTGATAGCTTAAACAGATTCAAGGCAGAACTAGACAAACATTTGGAGTGAGTGGATGGGTGAAATGAGAAGGTTTTTTTTTTTTTTTTTTTGGCTGATGCTACCTAAGCTTGCATGTGCCTTTACTAATGCTAATGACATTTCAACGGCACTAAAGATTCCTAAGATCGGCGGTTGGTGATATGCAGATAGACGCGTACTGCTACTGAAACCAACACGAAACGAGCAGGAAAACCTCTGAAGCTAACGGAACGCAGGTGGACGATGTTGCAGCACACAACTCCGACACACAGCTTCATGGAGACACAAAGACATATTAACACGTTAAGTAACGTTGCATGATGTGGGTTTCCACGGTACTACAACCCTCACTAATCACCTCGACTAATGCCAGCTTGGTGTAAAGCTCGCCGTTCTTAGAAGTGACGAATCACAGTATACGGTTTGCCATTGATAATCGTGTCTGGGTGTGGCGTACGCCCAGAAAAAAACTACCTGTTGGACTGTACTTCCCCGACAATGGAATTTGATGGAGGCAGCGTAATAGTCTGGGCCTGTTTTTCACAGTTTGGCCTGGGACCATTGGTTGTTTTGGACAAAAGCATGAATGCTGAAATCTATATAAATGCCGTGTATAATAATGCGTTACTTGCGTTGTGGCACGTCGGAGAAGGCACATACCTATATCAGCACGACAAAACTCCGTGTCATACTACTCGCGTTGTCTGTCCGGACTGGTCTGAGGACACAAGCGTCAAAAAGTCACTGGCCCTGACTTCAATTCTACAGAGAACTTCTGAGAAGAATTGGATTGTTGGGTGCGTGTGAGCAGATGCTACCAAAACTCATGGACGGTTAATATAATTCTAGGAAGAGGAGAAAGAAAATGCGCGTAAGATGCTGCTTGGGCAGTGGGGGCTGACAGTCTTTCAGCCGCATTTCACCACAGAAGACAGGATGCACAAAACAGTACAGTTAAATTAAGCAAATAAAAAAATTCAAATTACTTAATAAAATTTTCAGCATCAAACAGTGTAACTAGTTGATACAGCAGCAGCACTCCGCTACGCTGATTACATTCCAGCGTTTTACACGCTCGTGTAGTATCACCCTTAATGTTCATATGTGGTACATCATCTGCAAAACCGAGGTTTTTATTTAAAAATTTTTCTTTTTTTATTGGAACAAACTAGTTTGTAATATGATAGAAAAGCTAAGTTTTTTGACAGATTTTAGAAGCACAGAATAAAGAAATTCGAACATGTCAATATGCATATCCTATTTGTTATTCTTTCTTAATCATAATAGCATATACAAGAAATAGTACAAGTATTTCTTGAGTGCCACTAAGATGGCCGTACAACAGAAAGCGGAGTCTGCGTTGTGGTACGCATAGAAGTCATTCTGCGCACACTCACGGCGCAGTTTCTTTTAGTTTGGTTAACAGAAAAAAATAAGATTTAATTTGTGAAATAGTTCTCCCACTGTTTAATATACAATACAGTACACAGGACAGGGAAAAAACTGCTCTCTCTCGGTAGAATAATTTATAGAATCGCCGTTCTCCCTAAACCGCGTAGAAAAGATCTCAATGCGAATTCCGTTGACGACGTGATGAATTTTTATGTGGGTATTTTTTTTTCCCACAACGTGGCTGAGTTAGTTGGTCTCAACAAGCATGTGTAGCATGGTTTTTTCTCCCCAAAACTTGGGTTTTTCGTCCGGCAAACAGGCAAATCGACCACAGAACACAACACACGCAATTTACAGACATAATATATAAAAACACGTACAATAAATAAAAGCGAAATAAAATAAGTACGTAAAGTGTACACAGCTATTGCTATGAAAGTACATATCTCATCTGCCTCTGAAATCAAGATTTTTTTTTTTAACTGCTTTAGTGGAACCATTTCTTACGATAGTTTACTAGAAAGTAAAATAAATATTTATAACAGGCATACTATACTTGATAGTCTTATTTAATAATCAAATTATAAGCATCGCAAACATAATGATAATAAGAAACAATAAATTAGTGAAGATCCACTTAAAACTGTATATTTCTTATTTGATAAAGGAAAACTAATTATTTATGATTATTAAATTGAGGTAACTGAGTTTTCACTAATAAAGCACAAGGATCAAAGATCAAACGTTTTTAATTAAAAACCAGAAAATTCCTGTTAGTGAAAATGTTTAACTTGATGCAATAGCAACATTGTTTTCAACTTGAGCTTTCATTAGATCATCACTAAGAAGGTAACATACCTGCAATGGTTGTTTTTCTTTTAAAATAAATAAATTTTCTGTTTATACTCCGGCACGACAACCAAGTCAGTAGAGTTTACAATAAATCGTCAATACAAATATTTATCGTATTTAATAGTCACGGGCTTGAACCCCGGTTCACTCAAGGAACGCGTGCTATGCACTCTCGCTCCTGACCACTGGGCTACGTCAGGCCTTCAATAATCTAAAACTTAAACCCGTACCACTTTTAATTTTGATGGTAATCAAGAAAACTCTTATATAGTACCTGGAACGGGTATCGTTCTACAGTGGCTCCGAACACGAAAGTGACTTCCAGGTGCTACTGTAGAACGATATCTTTAACGTGGCAGGACACATTAGCAAGGCTGCCGTAGCCTAGTGGTCAGGCGCGCGGGTGCATAAGTACACGTGCCTTGCGTGACCGGGGTTCAAGCCCGTGACTGCTGAATACGGTGCTGTTTCTTGTATTCTGTCTATCTTGTAAAACTCCTCTGACCGTTTGGTTGTCCCGGAGTATAAACAGAAAATTTATTTATTTATTATCCTACTGGAACACACCTGTGCCATCGGTGTGAAGGCGTATGCTTGATCAGCCACGTTATGTGGCGTAGGAACGCCGTGGCACTGGAGCAGGTGCCAAGGGCGCTGGTATCAGAGGGGAGCCACTGACAGACCATATCAGTTACGTATCAAGCTATTTCAACGCCCGAGGCTAGCTGACGAAATGGCGCCCCTAGATGTCGCATCAGGATGAGAGCAGAGTGCGAGGTGAAAATTAATTTTTTCAAAATGGCGTGTTTTCAGAGGGTGATTCAAGCCTGCACGCATCCTTAAATCTGAGTACATACTGCATATTAACATACATCTATTTGCCGTCCAGAACGCAACTTTTAAGGGACCAATCAGGCGACTGTTTCACGGGTACATGCTCGAATGCACAGCACTTCGCCATTCAAGAACTGTGTACGTTCTAAGATACTGAATAAGTTTAATATCTTAGACAGTATATACACAATAATGTATATATACTGTTTTTGTGCTATACAGGGTGTTTCAGTTAAACGTTTCAGAACTTCTAAGAGGGGTAGGGTACATCCTGACAACTCGAAATCATATAGCAATGTGGGGTCGGGAATGCTTTCCTGAAGCGGTATTGTACACAGAAGTCGTCGTGCGACGTCGTGCAGCACAGATTCGATTTTCGGTCAATGTATGGGCCGGTATTATGGGAGATCACCTCATCGGACCTTACCTGTTACCGTGTCGTCTAACCGGACCTATCTACTTGATCTTTCTGCAGCAAGTATTGCCACAACTTTTGAGAGATGAACAGATTTCTGCATCGACGCAACAGACAATGTGGTTCCAACACGATGGAGCCCCTGCCCATTATAGCGGAGATGTTCGTAACTACCTGGATGTCACATTTGGTCAACAGTGAATCGGACGTGGTGGTCCTGTGCGTTGGCCTGCTCGGTCACCCGATCTATCATGTCTTGATTTTTATTTCTGGGGTCATATGAAAATCGCTAGTTTATGACACCCCTGTTGACAATGCTGAGGAGCTGGTTGCAAGAATCGCAGTAGCTGCCGAAGAAATTCGAAATTCGCCTGGAGTATTCCAGAATGTTCGGATGTCCATGCGTCGGAGATGTGAGGCGTGCATTGTAGCCCGTGGAAGAAACTTCGAACACTTACTTTAATCCATGTACCTTTTGCTTCTTTTCATGTATTATTAAAACGATTTCTCACTTACGGTCTCTTTTCTTTATGGTGCTTCTGTGTATAACACCGCTTCAGGAAAGCATTTCCGACCCCACATTGCTATATGATTTCGAGTTGTCAGGATGTACCCTACTCCTCTTAGAAGTTCTGAAACGTTTAACTGAAACACCCTGTATAAAGAGTTGATCGTTAATATTGTGATTTTTAATTTAGGTGATACAGAAGCCTATGGTAGATATATGCTGGTCTGTAATCAAGTCAAAAGTTAGGTTAGGCAGGCAAAGGCAGATTACGAGAAATCTCTGGCAAAAGATGCAAAAAGTAGCTTATGTAAACTCTAGAAGGAAGAGGATGAATGAGATTGGTCCACTTCATGTCGAGGGTTCAACTGTTGATGATCCTGCTTAGGTAGCTAACAAACTGAATCAGTATTTTGCATCTACAATTACAAATGAGGAGTTATTCTGGGAGGGGGGAATGCCAAAGGTGATACAGAAGCCCTGGCAATGAGCTAAATGATTTCTTAATAAATGAGAGCCAAATGGAGCAGAAATTGTTGAAGATAAACATAAGAAAGGCACTTGGGGTGGATCAGATCTATCCAGTTATATTGAAGGAAGCAGCATAGGAATTAAGCAAACCCTTAGCCATAATTATGACACGTTCCTTGGTCTCAGGGGAGGTACCCATGGACTGGAGATGTGCAAATGTGATCCCCATTCACAAAGGAGGATCAAAGGGTGACAAGTAATTACAGATCTGTTAGTTTAACTTCTGTTCCAGGGAAATTAATGGAGGCACTGGTTAAAGAAGTACTGCAGGATCATCTAGACAAGACTTCTGTTATAATTCAGACAGCATGGGTTTGTTAAGGGGAGGTTTTGTCTGTCCAATTTGATTGGATGCAAAAAATTATTTTAATATCATATACTTGGATCTTTGGAAAGCTTTGATACTGTTACACATGGAAGACTATTGTACAAATTGGAGCAGTCTGGCATTAAAGGCAAGTTGCTAGAATGGATAAAGGGATGGTTGAGTGGGAGAAGATAGAGTGTTATTAGTGGAGTCCCCCAGGGTTCAGTTTTGGTTCCATTTTGTTTTCTGTATTTATTAATGATATTGATGAAGGTATAACCAGCTTAATGTCTAAGTTTGCAGACGATTCAGATATTCACTTCAGCGAAACAACGGATCACCCCTTTGTTGGGGTACAGGAAAACCACTCTCTCATAAAACTCTAACAGGGTGCTTACAGTAGAAGTTTGACCAGAGCCTATTGTCCGAATGTTGAATACCCTTGATTTGCCCATTGACTATGGATACACAGAAAGTAGTTGACCAGCTCGACTTCTCGGTATGTAGTAGTGGTAGTAGAGATATGTGATACAAGAAAGCAAGCTTATGTAACATCAGCCAAAAAAAAAAAGAAAAAAAAAAGAAAACCCATTTCACACATCCATTCCCTCTAAAAGTTTGTCGAGTTCCTCCTTGAATTTATTTAAGCTGTCAATTTCTATAACAACAGATGGAAGTCTGTTCCAGCAATCAACTACCCACTAGCTAAGGCAAATTTTCGCACATTTATTCTGTAACTGTCTTTCTCAATTTGAATTTATGCTCCCTCAGGCTCGTAATCTGAACAATAAGATCTTAATCCTATCAGAATTAAGCCTGCTCAATACATTCAAACCTTTATACGCCTCAATCAGATCACCCCCTCGCAAGTGCCTACTCTCCAGAAGCTGCAATTTGCAGAACTTGAGCCTTTCTTGGTAAGAGAGAGAACCCCTTCGTTCCCCTCAACAATCTTGTTGCCCTTCTCTGTGCTTGCCCCAACAGCTCTACATCCTTCCTAAATTGAGGTCTCAAGACCTGTACGCAGTACTCAAGATGTGACCTGACTATTGCCTTATACAAGGGGATAATCATCTCCTTATCCCTGCTCGCAAAATTCTTGTATATCACTGACAAGATCACATGACCTGCTCTAGCAGCCTGTCTGCACTGTTCAGGAAACTTCATAATTGACTGCACATTTACGTCCAGGTAATTTTCATTTTCTACCACCCTAAGTATCATACCACACAATTGGTACATTTCACTGGGATTCCTTTTCTACCCATATGCAGCACTTTGCATTTGATGTTAAACTTCAGTTGCCACATCTCAACCCATTTGCCTAAATTTTCTAGATCCTGTTGCAGTAGCACACTGTCATTAACAACTCTGCTAACCGTTGTATTATCTGCATACTTGGACATTAAGCCTGATATACCTTCAACAATATCATTGATAAATATACAAAACAACATTGGGCCAATACCGAACCATGGGGGACTCCACTAATAATATTATTCCACAAAGAGCAGCGTCCATTGGTTACCACTCTCTGTCGTCTCCCACTCAACCACCCTTTTATCCATTATAGCAACTTGCCCTTAATACCATACTGCTCCAATTTGTATACTAGTCTTCCATGTGCAACCGTATCAAAAGCTTTCCTGTAATCCAAGTATATGATATCAAAATTATTTTTGGCATGCAGTTCCTTTGTGACCACATCATAGTATTCGATCAAATGTGGGACAGGAAGCTGGATAGGTTTTACGAGTACCACTAAGCGATGGTAATCTTTTAAGCCAAAGAGATTACCATTGTGCTTAGCAAAAGCACTGTTGCCTAAATTTCTTGAAGGCGAGAAGGGCGAACAGTGCGTACCCAGTTAAGTCTCTCGTAATCCATTAACCACGTAATCTCATATAGAAAATTTTCTTTGTTCTACAAACACTATTTTAAATGTAATTGCGAAGGGGAATTCAAAAAAAATTCGCTAAACAGAAAAATCTAGATAAAGAAGTTCGTTAAACAAAGGTCAGACTGTACTTATTACTATTTATTATGATAATTTTATTTACGCGCCTTTTATGATGGTTTTACTAATTATCGTAAAAAGGCGTGTAGCCACGAATTTGCCAAGGGTGCCAAAAGCCTAGCTACGCCTCTGAGCCACAATACCTGTCATATTAGAGCCACCTTCTGCCAAATTTGTCCATAAATAAACGCGTTGTCGATTTTCCTGTTTAGCTGGACGAGAAACCCGAGTTTCTTTGGTGGAGGGGGTACTTTGCTACCCACACCTGAGACCGACTAACCCAGCCACAGAGTGAAAAGGCCCATAAAAGTTCCTCGCTTCATTGTCAGGTTTCAAACCCCTGGCCTTTTCCACTAGGGGGAATGATGATTATAACCACTGTGTTAACCACGCGGAGGAGCCACAATGGATAAAAAAAAAACAAAAAAAACTATCATATTGGATCCACCCAAAACTGAACTTATAAGTTATTGAGCCACTGTGTGCATATTTAGAGAGGAGAGTGAGAAGCAGATTTCCTCCAACTTCACTTAGGAAACTTAAAGCGTTCCTCCAAAAGAATGGTCCAATATGCCTCTTACAGACAGTTTGAGATTCATTTGAATCTACTCTACGTAGATTACAAATAAAAGCAAAGGGTGGCCCAACATCGTATTATTATATACCTGTAACTCTTGCCACTTATATTATAAAAACCCTTTCATTATATTTAATAATTAATTTAATATTTAACATTTAATTTAATTGAATATTTTAATTTAATATTTAATTTAATAAGTGTTTATAATATTTTGTACTAAGTTAATAACACAGATGGCATCGAGGACGTTTTCAGGCAAATAGGCCCTCTATTTAAAGGATTAATTGGGGGAAGTGGTGTCCGCTATTACTGAAAGTCCGTTAAATCGAATGTATTTTAAAAATATATATTAATAACGAACTTACAATGTACAGGATGTATTAAAATATTATTATAATCTATAAGTATGAATAAAATATTATTATAATGTACATTGAGTAATTTATACACCCCACTAAAAACATCTGTTAAAAATATAAAAATAAATTTACGACAGGAACCAAACTTAATTTTAATTAAATACGTCAAAACTATACAATATAACGAATGGAGTGTTTCCACCACTTTTTGTTATTTTTTTTTTCTTAAACTCACACAAAGTTGTTTTCAGTGTGAACGTTAGTTTTTTCATTTAAATCCATTTTAGAGGGGAAAATACTTTAAAATTCTTAAACCCCATTGAATAAAAAACATACAAAAACTTAAAAAAAAAGATACATAATATTCAATATTAATATTAACTTAATTGAAAGATCACAATTTTCAGAGTCAGAAACAACTGTCACATGGAGGAAGAGGTGTTAATTCCTTGCTGGTAGTGGGTTCTGGTGAAACAGGTCCAGTTGAAGTGGTGTTGAAGAAATCAAGCTTCAGTTGCCTTACTCCTTGGTGCTGCTTCCTTATTACTGCAGATCGAAATTCTCTAAAATGTTCATAATAAAGAAGCACATCAGGGTCTGATGATGATTCAATATAATGTATGATGTCATCCATATGTTTGTCTTATAACAGACAATTTAGGATGAGGTGCAACTGATTCTTTGTCATTATCGTCCTCTTGTTCTCCATGAAGAACATTTGCTGCAATATTTACCTTACAAAAAATTTGATCACCTTCATTTTCGAGCCACTGTTCCACATCGTTCTCAGTTGCATCTTTGTTGCCGGCCCTCAGAAGAGTTGAGGCGCCTATGGCGTCTAGCCTCAACTCCCTCAAAGGCCATTTCAGGTTCTACGTCATACAACAACTTCTTCCAAGCATTGGCAAGGCAGTAATCTTCATATCTTTCCACGCAGTTGCTAAGTTGAAGATAGCAGATCTGACGTTGTATGTATGTAAATTTTGCAGTGTCCTGGTGCCTCTTGTAGCTTCTTCTGTTTCTTCCAAAACAACCACCAGCTCTTCCAAAAACTTCTTATACAACGTCTTACATGCAACGATTACACCTGATCCATCGGCTGTGTCAGTGAAGTAGTGTTGGGGGGAACAGAAAAACACATTTAATTCTCCCATCCCTGCTAACTAACCTTTCGGTATTATGGTGAGCAGGTGCATTATCTAGCAGTAAGACAGCCTTTATTTCATAAGGAATTTTCAGCATATCTGTCTGATAGCGTCGCACATCAGACAGATGCGCTGTCTGATGTGCGACGCTATCAGATATAAAATATGTACTAAATTTTTTGACTTTAGGACAGAAATTTTTTGTCCGTTAAATCGAGGGCCTACTCTACTTAAATTGTAACAACGATATCGATTACCCTATTATTATTGCGCAAGTACTACGAGAATTAAAATAAAATTTATGGTAGTAAGATTTAGAATTACTTAATGCTTAGAAGTAATAAGATTTAGACTTACCGCTTTGAAACGAAATCAGTAAACTAATTAGCAGAAATAATCTTGCCATTAGTGTAACAAGAACTATGAAGAGTTATTCGTGCACAGTCTCTTTTAAAAGCACTGGCACATGTGAGTCGAGCCACATGTGTCGGTGACGTAAAATCTGCCGATGTGGTGTCATTTGAGCGCAGTTTCCAACATTGAAATAAAGCTGTCTCTTAACTTGCTTAAAATTCTGGGTTTTCAAATCAAAGTACTTAAAAGTAAGAAACAAAAGTAAAAAAAAAAAAAAAAATCATGATTAGAGTGCATAATAAGGTGGCTGTCCAAGCCATCTTATTATGCACTCCGGGGAAGAAATTATCCATTTTATTATGTAATCAAAATGCAAGAGGCCCTATAGGTGATAGGTTTCAACAAATTTAAATTTAATGATTGCTCCTTTCGTATAATCACTGAGAATTTGGAAATTTTGGAAAACTTCAGGAAACTGAAATAAATTTGGATGCGGTTACAAAAGCTGACATTAAATCGTGAATGGAAACTTCCACATGCATTTTTTGTGTTATCTCTAATATGCTGAATGTACCTGGAAAATAAGTGGTATTTTTCGCTATTTATTTTCGACGTTAAAAACGTCAAAAATACTGGCTTTTACTCGCGTTATTCCAAAAATTTTGTAACGAAAAACCGTCATGCGAAAAGCGTAACGGAAGTGACGCCATCTTCAGCTTCTGCCAGAAACGAATTATTGTTGGAATGATACTTGTATGATGGCAACAATAATTTACCTTTCACTGGACTAAATTTAATGAAATTTTTCACGGAGCTTCATCTTAGTCTGTACTAGAAGAAAAACTATCAAACCTCTGAAAAATGCAGTAGTTTTTCCAGGATAGTGGAAAATATGATCAAGGAAATTTTCTCACCTAATAAACGGGATAATGTGGACCTATAGCATATCGTTGGAAAGCTCAGGAATTCAGAAACAGAAATATTAAGGTTTTAAGATACAACAAGACTTTCGGAAACTGGGAAATGCATTTAATTCGAAAACGCATCTGGTTTCAAGGCACCTGGTGTTTTCAGGTTGAATGTAATTTTTTTCTTTACAATTAAACTCTGAGGTTGGAAAAGAGTTGTGCACATTTATGAAAACATTCTTCAACTTGGACATGTCATCAGATCTTTCGATAAATACCACACCTAATGGAACACTATAGATGGTGTATTTAGTCGTGAACTCTTCAATGTAAAAATTATTTTTCCTACTTTAGTGATCACAGACCAATACTTTCAGCAACCGATATGTATTATTATTAATAAAATAAAACATTGTTATATTATCTATGAATTTTATTAATATCTGAAAATTTAAACGTTTTTAACACCTACCGATGACTTTTAAATGTAAAACACGTTAAATATGCTGGCGGCCGGACACATTATGCTCCCCCTTTCCCCCGTAATTGCTTATCTCTTGATAATCTTTCACCTGAAAGTTACTGGGCACTCGTTGAGTTCCCGAAAGGGTTGGTCCCCAAGTAAACAACAGTATAAACGGAATAGTGGGCATAGTGTGTGTATCTGTCAGTGTGTATTAAATCTATTATGAAAAATTCAAGGCAGTTTATCTGTCGGAAGCTACATTATAAATTTCAAACACCATTCTTTGTAATTTATTTATATTTTTCAAAAACGACCATTGTTATTTACATTAGAAAATGCAAATAACAATGGTCGTTTTTGACTAATCAGATGTTCCACCATCATTGATGTTTTATTTTTTTTTCTTTGTTTTTTTTCCCAATATTCCCAGAGGAGACCATCCAAAGATAGTGCAGCATAGAAAACACGGAAAGAGCTGATAGGCAGTACTATAAACGAAAAAGTACGTGCACTGAGTGGACAGAAATCATGGGATGTCTACCTAGTAACGGGTAGGCCTACATTTCGCCCGGATAAGGTCAGTCACAAGGCGAGGCATTGAGCACACTAGTTCACGAAAGTGTTCCATAGTTATTTCCATCCATGCTTGCTGTTTGCTGTATAATTCCATCGGCATTCCTGGGTGGTGGATCCATAGCTCGAACGGACCTTTCCACAGCATCCCAAAGATGCTCCATAGAGTTAATGTTCAGCAAACGGGAAGGCCATTCTATGGTAGTAAAATTTGCGGAATGCTCTTCGAACCATGTCCTAGTCACTACGGCTCTTTGGGGAGGCGCATTGTCCTGCTGGAAGAGTCCATTGCCCTGCGGTGCACGATGACTATGAAGGGCTGTAGATGGTCTGCAAGGGTGGACACGTAACCTGGACCGTTCAGAGATGCGTCTAGACGTACCAGAGGTCCCAGTGTGTGCCAGTTGAACATGCCCCAGACCATTACCGACCGTCCACCTGCCTGAACACTTCCTTGTTGACATGACAAATGCATCGCTTCGTGCGGTTTCCGCCAGATATGCACCCACTCGTCCGCTCGAAATAACTGGAAACGGGCCTCATCGGACCAGGAGACCCGTCTCTAATCATCTAAGGTTCAGTGCCGATGTTCTTTCTCCTAGTTGAAGCGTAGAGTCCTGTGTCGTGGTGTTAGCAGTGGGACTCTGGTGGGTCGGCGGCTCCCATAACCTATTGTGGCTAATGATCGCCTGATAGTCTTTGTGGAGTCGTTTCTGGCACCTCCCCTCGTTGAAGTCAGCGGTGATTTGTGCCACTGCGGCTCTCTGGTTGGCTGAAACAATGCGAGACAGACGTCGACGACTACGTTCATCCACCATCTTTCTCCGCCCACAGCGCTGTCCACGACGAGACGTTATTCCGGAAATGGCGTATTCCCAATACACTCTTGATACTCTAGAACGAGGATAGTGCAAATTCTGTACCACCTCCACGATAAATTGACCCATGCGTCGGGCACCCACAATCATCCCTCTTCCAAAGTCTTAACTCACTGACGTTTATCCATGCTGACATCGAATTACCGCCTACGTGAATGCAGTGTACTTATATACCTGCCAAGTGGTGGGTTCGTCCATTAGCGAGAGGGGGTGACAGCGTCCCCGTTGCATGGGAATCAGGTATCCCATGAATTCTGTCCTTTCAGTGTACATATCATACGGGGAAAGCTGTGTGAAACAGCAAGCCTTTATCACGCCATAGTTGCCACAGTTAAAAAATAATAATAATAAATAAAATAAAGAGTAAATCTATTTTTCAATGAAATATATCTCTTTCTGAAAGTCAGAACAAAAAAAAATATATATGCAGACTTCCTGACATTCACAGCAGCATTTTAAACTTAATAAAGAATTTTTTCCTTGAAATTCTGTAATTCCAATTAAATACATACCAAGAAATATTAAAATATTTTGTAGTAATATAAATTTCAAAAAACAATCTGTTATGAGCATCGCATGTTTTTTTTTCTTTTTTTTAATTTCTTTTGCGCTGCGCTCAAAGTAACATCAGTGTGAATTTTGACACCAGTTGTCGAAGTTGTTAAGAGAGATATTTTCTTGAAATTTTGTTAGAAGATAAAATTCAGAAAATGTTATTATTATTGTTATTATCATTACTTCAATTCCTTTTCGAATCAATGTTTCAAGACCAGGATATATATTCTTTATCCCTATGCCCTTGCTGTGTATATCAGTTAATACTTCTAGTGGTCATGTATAGTTTTTAGCACGGTTTTTTTTTTTTTTTTTTTGAGTGAGGAAAAATATTTAGAAAATCTTGGTTCTAACGGCATTAGCAAAGAACATACCAATGGCATTATTAATAATACATCATTTTTATTTAAGATAAATATACATTTAATTTAAATATATGATTTTTTATTTATTTTTTTATATATCTCTCTCTCTATACGTACATTAAAAGTTTTCCTCGTAGTGATATTTATTCGAACCAATTGGAGAAGAGGGCAGAGCAATTACGTCATTGCAAATGCGCAGGTAGATAATTACATAGGTCATTTCCTGATTAGATTTCGATCGGTGCGTTAAATGTTTGTATATCAGTATAATATTATTATTATATATTATTGTATAATAACATTATACAATACAAAACTATAGAAATATTTACAAAAAGACTAAACTATTACAATCATACCGCAGCTATATCGGTACGGTGGGTCCTTTCATCAGCGGACATTAATATACAAAAAACGTTACAATGGAACATCAAACGATGCCAGGCGTTGTTATGTATTAGACATTGAAGCACGTGCACGAGGTTGTAAACGTTAAATAGAAGGAATACAAATGGGTTACTGTGAAGAATTAGACACTTGCTGTTGACAGTGTAAAGCGCGTAGGCGGGATTCATGCCAACGTTTTCTTCGCATTGAAAGACAACTGCCTCCATAACGTTCACCAACCTCGTGCATGTGTTGCACTGGCTAATACATGACTATGCCTGGCATCATTTGATGTTCCATTGTAATGTCAGCTGATGAAGGGACCCATTATAGTTTGTATATTTGTAAATAGTTTAGTATTTTGTAAATATTTTAGTTAAATATTCTAGTCTTGCTCTTTCAGATGCAACAGTATTCCTCATGCATTATGGAACCCGAAGCAAAAGGCCTTTTCCTAAGTGACCTACGTAAACGCAGGTTTGTTATTTGGTTTTTAGGAGCATTAGCAACTAAGGCCATATTGCCCCGGGATATGCGGTGGTCATTCCCTGACCTTTCTGCATCCTCCGTATTTGGTGGTGTCGAACCCCGGTCCAATCAAGAAACGTGTGATACGCACTGCTGCTCCTTCCCACCTGACTACGGAGGCGCCCGTAAACGCAGGTAAATAATTACATAGTGAAATTTATTCGATCTTGAGAATGTCGCGTGGTGGGGTAGCCAATGGGAGAAGAGGGTGCAAGTACGTAGTACAAGTGGGCGAGGCAATTACGTTGCTACAAATGCACATGTAAATAAATACATAGGTCAATTTCCTGATTAGATATCGACAGGTCTGTCTTTTACACAGAAAAGATTTGATTTACTCCGTCATACCTCTACATTTTATGTAGAAAAGCATGCGTGGAGGTTGGCGAGCAAATCAAGCAGGGGGCAGAGCCCCCTAGTATTTATTATATATATTTTTATATATATTTAATTTATATTTTTTACTTTTTATAATTTTTATTATAAAATGAAAATAAAATAAAAAATGCTGGCTCGTTCCGGCAGAAAAAAAAAAGTCCTGGTTTCCTTCTCAAGCAAGGAAAAGGATGTCATTGTCCCGTTATATTTGTGTAAATTCGAAATGGGACTAGAAAGAACTATTTTTTCTTTCGCTGATGTTTCAAGACTGATGCTTTCATGCATCCTTTTTTACATTCTAATAAAAATACTTATACACTGACTGGATTAAGTAAATACATTCTGCAATTGATTTAATTCTTTTTGAAGTCAATGTAAGCTTTATATTCTAAAGATGATTATTGCTGATCTCTTTCATGGGTTGACTCGTCTTAAACTTCTCCATCAAACGTTGAAACACATCATGATGGACATATGATTCTTTGTAGACGGACTGGTTTTCTAACACACACTTCACTAACGCACGATCACAGTCACACAGCAGAATTCCACAATAATTATCGGCCTCTTTCTTTTCTGGACAAAAAAGAAAAAAATCGAATGTTAGAGATCGAAATATTAATTAGTTATATATTTTAATGTAGAAATGATTGTTAGAAAGGAATTTTACTTCCTTCATTCATATACCTTTTACCAGATCATTGTTTGGGTAAAGAATTTTTTCATGCTGTGGGGGTTATTTTTTGCTTCCTTTTTCTTAGACCTCCACCCTACTGAAGTCTCAAACAGCCCGCATTACGCAAATCTGACTGCAATTCACAGAAAATTCTAGATTATAGGGTGTGTAAAGCGGGTGTTAGCAGAACATTAAAGACACATTTTTTCAATAAATTTACAAACCTTTAATAAACATTATATACAATGTTTACATAAAAAAAAACTACATATATGCATATCAGTTTCTATATATATAAACCGTACTAGTACAATACACTATATCTCAGTTATCAACTATTCTCAATTTACAAATTATTAAAATCAGTTTATATTAGTTGTATCTTACTCATTATGAATCCTCGATCATTACTCAATCATTCTCTGCCATTACCAGTTTTTATCACTTACATCACTAAAACTCATTTCAACTCTTATTACTCTATCTATATATTTTTTTCTAGCCTTTAACACATGAAATGCATTACAACTGATATCCTCTTACCTCAATAATATTCACTATAGATCACCTATTCTACCTTAATTATTCTCTAGTTATCATCTTAGTCATACCCTTTACCACCCTTACGTTATTTCATAATCATTTACAACGTCATCATCATCATGAACTTGGTCCTGCTTAGGTCTTTTAAAACCTGTTCCATTGTAGCTCTTGGAGGTGGTCTTGATCTCGCCATCGTTGTCTTGGTCGAGCAACATCTCTCTTGCCTGTAGGTTTGTTGTTAAAGGCTAATTTTGGGATCCGGTCTGGGTTCATTCTTTCTATGTGGCTGATCCATTTTTCCTGATACCGTTTTATGCCATTTACTATGTTATCTAGGCGCCTCAGTAGCCAGGTGGGAAGGAGCAGCAGTGCGTAGCACACGCTTCTTGATTAGACCGGGGTTCAAACCCGTCACCACCAAATACAGAGGATGCGGAAAGGTCATGGAATAACCACCGCATATCCCGGAGCAATATGGCCTTAGTTGCTAATGCTCCTAAAAAACCAAATAACAAACAAACAACAACTATGTTATCTACTTTTAATTTCTCGCAGATATCTAAATTTCTTTGGTGGTCTAGTCTTGTAAAGCCTAATAATGGTCTTAAAAATCTCATTTGTGCTGCTTCCAGTTTGTGTGCATATTTCTTATTTATGACTCAAGTCTCACAGCCTGTAGAAGAGGACTGGTTTTGAAGTGATGTTGTGCAGTCGTAATTTTGTTTCAGTTGTCATTTGTTTTCCGAAGTGGCGTTTAATCGTTTCATTCATTTTATTATATTTTTGTAGTTTAGTGTGGTTGTCTTTCCCTTTATTTGATATTAAATTTCCCAAATAGGTGAAGTCAGATATTTGTTCTGTTATTTTATCATCAATAACAATTTTGACTCTTTGTATGTTTTTTCCACATAATCCCATTGATTTTGTTTTTGAGGTGGAGATTTTCATCTCGTACTTTTTACCTATTTTATTAAGTTCATTTGCTGCTATCTGTAGTTAATCTTCGGATTTTGCAATTATAACTTGATCATTAGCATATAATATAGTTTGAATTTTATTCCTGTTGTTCAACTGTATTCCGTTGTTAATTGTTTGTTTCCATTCTTTAAGAATTTTATTGATGTAGATATTAAATAAATTTGGTGATAGTCCACATCCTTGTTTGACCCCTTTATTGGTGTAATTGGGTCTAATAGTTGGCCATTAGAATATTTTATACAGACTTTTGAGTTTTTATATAGGCTTTGGATCGCTTTTTGGTTGTTGGGTTGGGATGTTTTCATTTACATTCATAACAAATTATCTCAACCTTAGTAACTAACTTGCCTAATACAACAGGAATGTGTTTTTTTTTAAAGGACTATCGCTCAATTCCTTACAGAGCTAGGTTGGTTATGAGTCCTTGAGTTCAGGATTCGAGAAAAAAAAAAAAAAAACAGGAACAGACTTATGTTCTGGATTGGCGGCTACTTCCAATTTCCTTGCGTTCAGGCTTCCTTTGTGGCGGACAGGCTTTCTTACATTTCTTGGGTACTCTGCTTTCCTTAGTGGCAGACAGGCTTTCTTTTCTTGGCTCACATATCTGCACAACTGGCTATTTCTCAACGGGCCGGCCGAAACCTAGACACAAGCGTAGTCTCTTACACGACAGAACTTCGGAGGTACATCATGTGATTTCGTTGCTAGGGACGCCGATCACCCTCCGATGCCGAACCAGGCTTTCTTTCTCTTCTTGGCTCACTTATCTGCACAACGTTCGATGCACATGTTTCCCACTCTTCCATACCCCACAAAAAAACTTCTCTTTCAGTCCGCACGTACTCACCTCCTTTACGCCTCATCACCCTTTCTCTCACCCCTCCCTTTTTTTTTCTTCTTGATCTTGCTACTACGAGATGTGAACTGCAACCACAAAAAAATCTACTCCCACTTCAACCCGCGAACTTACCACCTTTTCCCCGTAGACCACAGAGAAGTCAGATACAGAGTGGACAGTTGCTCAATTACTCCCCCCAAACTTTTCTTTTTCCCTCAAGTTTGGAACGCTTCCCCCAAGGACTCATAACCAATCCCCATACTCAGTTTAATTTTTCATTCCTTCCTATTTGCTAAAACATTTCACCACAGCTGTCTCCCTAGCGCACAAACCAACCCTTCTCTAGAAATTTTCTTATTTTTTTTTCACATGGCAGTATGACCTTTTTATGTTTGCCGGTCACCTCCAAAACATTCATTTTTGTGTTTACACCTTCTCTGCTAAATATATCAAACTACCCAAATATCAGTCACCCTGACGCCGTTTTCTTTTTATGCGAAAACTGGACATCCACTCATTTCCTGATTACTTCTTAACGGTGGCTTAGATCAAAAGAGACGCTTCATAATCCCATTTCACAGTCCTATTGTTCTTGCTCTCAGCAACCCTTTTCTTGCTGTTCACAAATGGCACCCCTTCCTTAGTGCTGACCGCTGTCCCTGTTTGCTCTCTATATTACTGGAAATTACTTGTTTCCATTTAGCCACTATTTAACATATACGTCTATAACTTTCCCATCCCCAAATCCAGTGTTTTTCAAACTTTAACCTTATTTACATTAAAACTAAATATCCAATCTTAATACTTACTATTTTTAATCTTAATACCCCCTTTCCATCGCCCTTCCTAGATTTATTTTAGCAAAACAAATATTTCTATTATATTTGTAAGATCTAGGTCTTACAGTGCCACTCAGATGGATCTTGGATGTTGTCAAAATATCTATAACAAAATTCGAAATTGTTCGATGTAGCGCAATACAACAGAAGTTTTGTATCTTTTAGCCATTAATAATGCCAATATTTAAGCTTCATGTTTTTAAAACATAAGTTTTCTGGCGATTTAAATGCTGACTAGCAGGCATCAGTGGAAGATCTTAGTTATAAGTGAGCTCTGAATTTAGTCGTTTTCTGCCACCTATAGCCGGGATGAGAGTAATTTGCCATTTAAATGAACTTCTACGTTCTTTGCTCCCAAACTCTTGCACATAAGAGACAGATGATTCATCTGTTTGAAAACTTACAAATTTACTGTGTTATTTTTCTTTTTTTCTTTTCATTTATTGAGTACAGCGGCCCCTAGCCAAAAAAAAAAATCTGGCAAATCCGCCATACATATAGAAATAGTATAGTACAATATACAACTATTTACAATACAAATTTCACATTTGTATTACAAATTAACGGTACTGTGCAATGGTCATCCCCTCAGCTACAGCACAACAACTTGACAAGTAGGCTACAGCAGAAACCGATGAAGAGACACTGTCCACAGATGAGCACAAGCATCACATCCTAGAGACTGATCATCACAACGAGCTGGACAAGTAGGATACAACAGAAACCGATGAAGAGACACTTTCACAGTGAGCACATGCACCACATCCTAGAGACAGATCATCGCCGGTATTCTCCAAAAGACAAAGAGTTCAACGAACAGCCATCTACCAGCAGCCAGAGAGCTCAACAGAAGTTACTCATATTAACCAGCAAAACCAAGGTGGAAGAAGGTGTTATTTCAGGATCAAATGCAAAAAAACAACAACCTAGGCGTCTTGCCAACTGCGTTGGCAGGAGCAAAAGTGGACACCTACCCAATAAGGAAACAGAGTACCAACATCTTGTCCACCTCTGCAAAGAATGTTCTGTGTTCCTATATAAAAAATAACATATTGTTCCATGTAAAGAAGAGGGTACAGTCCACCAATTCATCCATTATTCAACCTTAACTCTTCCAATTGCAAAAGTATATTCCTTCTTACGAAAACTGAATTTGCAAAATTTTTAAAGGCAAGGCAATAAAATTTTCCCTTGATTTAATAAGTAATGGCTCAATCCCATCCACCAGACGAGTTAGATTATCAACAATATTCAGTAAATCCAAACACAAATCAGCATATTCCAAACAATTAAACACAACATGTTCCCATATTTCCAGATCACCACACATACAGTTGCATCTTGCTATGATTCCAAGACTATTTAGTTTAGCAAAAAATGATCCGTGACCTGTTAGTAAGAATGTACACATATATTTGGTACTAATCAGATTCGTTTAATATAATTCACACCATTAACATAAGGGGAAAATTTGAATGTTATTCTACCTTTTTCCGAACAATATAACACAAACGGAGAACCCAAATGGTCAGTTTAAACAGCACAGCAAAATTAAACTCATTCGTCTATTTAGCCTCGTGCCGGGGACGTGCTATCACATCCCACACCCCACGAGTTACCGTCCCCACCAAGAGGAAGTAGGTCGCTGCTAACTTAAAGATGCTCATCTGGTGAACGCTCTCTTGACAATTAACAAACTCTCGAGAAGTCCTCGAGAACTACACAATACAGCTAATTTATGTTCACAGAGAGCGAACGTCCTTTGCGCCAGCTGAAAACCGAAATCCTGATAAAGAGGACATTATAACAGAGTGTGGAGGCCAGTTTCTGGCTCTCTGCAAAAGCAGAACTGAGACTTCGCTAGGCGCAACTGGCAAAGTCTGGAAATCAAGCCATGTCTGGTCAGGATGCAGCAAACAGGTAATCCAAACTGGAGTCATGGTTGTAACCTCGAGTTCGAACGGAAAGCAGGAAAACATAAGTCGTTCTTCCCTTCTCAGAATTAGTCCATTGGTTCTGCTAAATGGTATCTAACTCATTACTGATTCACCTCCACTCAGTTCAAAATCAGGCTATCAGCCCTCGCCCAATGGGGAACGACTGGATGCCCAAAATCTCTCTGATACCTCACTTGTCGGCAAACATCAAGGCAGACTTAGCCTCCAATAGCTCAGCTGGCATCTTTCCGGCCAGGACACACAATGTATCGGTAGCAACCGTTCGATTGGCTCGGGTTATACCCAGAAGAGCGAAACGCTGCGCAGACAGGAGATATTTGCAAATGATATTCTGCTTTCCCCACGCCGCGTTTTCACGGTTGGGGCAAAGATGGCGTAGAGGAGGGATGGAGGGGGCCCTCTTCTTGATGCCCCAAGCTACACGGATAACGCTCTGGAGCTTGGCGTAGAGCTTCTTTATCCTCTCTTTGATCTAAACTGCGTGAGCTTTAAAGCTCAAAAAAAAAAAAAAAAAAAAGACTATTATTTTTAGGTCACCCGAATAATTAAATTCATCTGTCGTGCATTGTGTATTATGTCCGTAAATTGTGTGTGTTCTATGGTCGAATTGCCTGTTTTGCTGTCAGTTGGCCTCTCATGGGCTTTTTCGGACTTTTAATTATAACCTTAAGTACCGCCACTTTCCAACAGGAAGGAACGCCCCTTCCTTAAGACAGGTGTTATACACAAGGTAACTAGGACAAACCTCATTAAACGTCTTATTATCAGCCGCCTCAATAAAGTCAATACAGGGGGACATGGTCGGAGTTGACGTGTCAGTCAGCTCAGCTGGATAAAAGGGAGGTTCACTCCTTTCAGTTTAATAAGACTGGTTTTCACTTAGTCATCAAATGTTGGCCAGTGTCCTCACAGTTGGCCAAAAACAAAGCATCTAAAATAATATTATTTACAGATGCTGACTAACTCAAATACTCATTGTGGTTGCCTTCCCCGTATAGAAGACATCATTAATGTATTGTTTATCGATAATCAACCTATATATAGGAGACCACTGTTTAGCCGACCCGTGGTCTTCACAAAATTTAGCCAAGATAATCTTGTGGCCGCAACTACACAGCATCTGTCGAGAATATGTCTTTCTAACATTCTGGAGAACAAGCTTAAGTCATGAGCATCAGCAGAACCTCGAACTCGCTGAAATCTTCTTCGTGCTCTTTTAACTTGGCTACGGAGGCCATTCAATTCCGCTGACAACCAGAAAACGGAATGCACAGGAACTCTTTTCCAACTCATGGTACTCCAGGATGGTCACTAGACAATCTGCCTTTTGATGGCAGATTGTCTTTTGGTGGCAGACAAATCATACCAATGCACACAATTTTTACATTATTTCCCTCCATCTTCTTTCTTTTGAATACACAATGATTTGTCAAACTAATATAACAAATTTATCTGCGAAAAGACGTAAACTTTCCAAAAACTTCCTCATTCATTTCACAAATATACATGATCTCCGTTCTCATCTCAGTAATGTCCATTTCCGCTTACAGTCTGTCCAGCCACATGTACTTTTTCTGAGAGAATCCCAGTACTTTTTCTGAGAGAATCCCAGAATCCTTTTTCTGATATTCCCTGTCAGAGACTTAGTAATTTGGAATCCCGTCCTTTTGGTCTTCTCTGGCTTAAAATCTCTCCACCATATTCTGCCAAATTCATCTGCTGCCTCTATTGTTCTCCCAACACCACTAATTACTTGGAACTCTTTGATTTCCTCTCTTTGAAACTTGACTTTTTCCAGTCCAACTTTCCTAACAAAGAGGTAATTTTCCTTGGTGATTTTAATATTAATAACTTCAGCTGGCGTCCGTTTCCTAGTCACATGGACCTAGCTGGTCGAGATGCTGATACTTTTGTAATTATTAATGACCTTGCACAGCTTGTTCATTTACTTACCAACACACTTGATCTTTTTCTCTCAAAACAACCCTTATAAGTACTGTACAGAGTCAGGCACATCAGATCACAACTTCGTGATGGTCTCTTCTCCAGTGGAGCCTTTCCCTCGTGGCGATTCTCAACCTCGTGTTGTTTGGCATTACAAAAATGCAAAATGGGATGATCTGCGAGATTTATTTTCTTCTTTTCCTTGGTCGGATTACTGTTTCACATCTTCTGATGTGTACGATTGCCCAGATCTTTTCAGTGAAATTATTGTTATAGGGATGAAATCCTTTATCCACTCTCCACCTTAAAATTTCATCCTTTATCTAAATCTTGGTTTTCCAATAAATGTGCTAAGGTTGTTTAAGAGAAGAATGTTACCTGAAGCAATTACTGTATTAATCAGTTCCAACTAAATTTCGAACAGGCTAAGAGTAGAAAAATTGCATCTTGTCTAAAATGGTAGTCGAGCATTCTGGTCTCTTACCAAAGTTATTGGCCGCAACATTTGTCCATCTTTGTCAAAACCAGATAGGTCTATTGCCATTTCAGCCAAAGATAAAGCTGACCTGCTGGCATCCTATTTTTCTTTCACCTCGTTCATTGATGACCTTGGTAAACCACCTTCCCTCATTCTCAGTACACTCCATTCAATGCCTACTGTGGTCTTCCGTCAGGAGGATTTTGATCAATCTTGATGCTAAGAAGGCTCCAGGTCCTGATGGTATTTCTCCACTACTTCTCAAAACCTGTACTCCTGAACTTACTCCTGTTCCGTGTCTCTCTTTTTCACTTTCTTATTCCAAAGGTGTTTTTTCTTTCTGCTTGGAAATTTGCTCATATCCAGCAAGTTCTTAAAAAGAGTGACAAATCCCTCATATCCATTTATCGTCGTTCCTTTCTCTCATTTCACTTCTACTCTTTCTAACGTAATGGAGAAATCAATTACCCGCCAACTCTTAAACTATCTAGAAACCCACCATCTGATTAATGATCGCCAGTATGGATTCCATCAGTGTCGGTCCACTCGTAATATTCTGGCGTGTTACCCAACTATCGACAAATTCAATGGGAAAGTTTGGTCAAACTCAAGCAGTTGCTCTTGAAATTTCAAAGGCTTTTAATCGTCTTTGTCATGAAAGTCTTCTAAATAAGCTTTCATCTTATGGTTTGCCATCTGTTTTTTGTAACTGGGTATCCAGTTTTCTCTCAGACCGCTCATTGCAAGCATTGGTAAATAGCTCTTTGTCTTCTTTCCTAACTTCTCCACGAATATTGGTGTTCTCTAAAGTTCTTTCTCCCACTATTTTCCTCTTGTATATTAATGACCATCCGCTACCAATTCGTTAAATGCTGATTTCCAAGTATTTCTCCAGTGGGGCAAAGATAACATAGTTGCTTTCAATCCTCCTAAAACTCAGTCCTTTCTAATATCTCTCAAAAAAGAATTCTCCAGTCCATGGAAAAGACCTGAGTTTGAATTCCGTCGATAATACGAGAAATTTTTATGGCTGGGAAAAAACTTTCTTCACAACGTGGCTGAGTTAGTTGATCTCAAACGAGGATTGCGTGGTTTTTCATCCAGAAAACAATAAACTGACTTAAATTGGTGTGTATCGTGGTTTGGTGTAACAAGCAATATACGTAAAATACTTACCACATATTAGCTGATTCCCTTGTTGTCTCCAATTGTACCACCACAAATATATAGAAAGCGAAGGAAACTTTCCGCAAGAACCCATTATCTTGTAATAACAAAGATCGTGGATTTTACAACAGCTACGTAAACGAAAAGAGAGTAATGTATTAGGAGGAAGAAACTGTACTGACCATTATATTAAAAAGAAATATTTTTGATTAGTATATACAATACATATTTTAAGCGAATGGTGAGTCCCGTATCAGGTTGCTTTAATTAATAAACACTGGAACAATATTCATAGAGTTATGTAATATCTGGTTTAACCTTTTTTTTTTTTTACCTTGTGGGGGAAAAATACCACTAGTGAGAAGCTAAGCTACGGAGAAAAACTAACAAATAAGTAAATAAATAATAATTACCATTTTTTGTTTTTATTATGTTATATAAATTTATTTTTATTTTTATTATATTATTTATTATTATTATTATATTATATTTTTATACATACCGGTACGCGTTATTATATATACATATATATATACTGTATATATATTAGCTCCTATTTTTGTTATACACTCAGTTATCACTGAATTATCACACCTATCTAATACCGTGTTGGGCCTAGCTATTGACTCCCCTAGATGTCTGAAGACGTCTGTAGGGATCTATAGCATTGCTTTTTGTAAGGCTTTCCACAGTGTCGGAATAGATGACAGTCGCATGTCTATACCACTTCCGGTTCCAAAACATCCCCCAGGTGTTCAGTTGGATCGAGGAATGCTTTTTCAGGAAAATTTGGAGACCAAGATGGGCGGTATCTTCACAGCGTTTTTCGAGCTACTCTTGCACACTATGGGCACGAAGACAACGCATTATCGTCTTGGAAGATCCCGTTTCTGTCCGAGAAAAAATGCAACGTGGCAGAGTGCATATGATCTTCCTAAGAGCTGGCGGTAGACCTCATCAGTGAAACGTTGGTCCATACACACCAGAGATCCTAGTTCTTGCCAGCAAAAAATGCCCAATATTAAGCAACCACCGCCACCTGCTTGGATAGTGGGCACCATGCACAATGGGTCCATGGACTCGTTTTTCACTAGGTATTTGGACTCATACAACGAGTACACTCGCTTCCAGTCCTCAAGTGTCCAATCAGCATGTTGTTCACACCAGAGCATTTTCTGTTGACGATGATCAGCGGTGAGGAGACGATGTTTCCTGGGTCATCTGCTGTGGAACTCAGTGCGTCTGAGTGTGAGGCGAAATGTCATTTTGGATTTGTTCTTGCTCCCTCCATGTTATATTGCGATATAAACTGTCGTACAGTGACCTGCCGTTGAGCCCGTTCAATGCGCTGTACCGTTCCTCACCAGGAATACCCTTGCGTAGTCCTTTACAGTTCTGTCGGTGGGAGATGGTTTGACCCGTTCGACACCATTCTATGTACACCTTACACACAGTGGGCTGTGAGCATTCGACAAGATGTGCTGTTTCTAATATGGAAGTACACGGGACACGATCACCTACAATCATGCCATTTCGAAACCCCATGATATCTTTACTTCGTCCCATAACTGCTACTTGATCGCTTTGACTTGCACGATCAGATGCAAATCATCACTGCTCTAGGGTATGAAGCTGTTCAGCTTTTTATCATGCGAGCTATGTAGCATCCATTACGGATGACGTGGTCACAATTCAGTGATTACTTAGTGTATAGGTTAGCCCCTCTGTGTCTGAATAGTATCTCTCTATACATTAAAAAAGTTTTCCTCCTAGTGATATTTATTCGAGCCAGTGGGAGAAGAGAGCAAGGCCGTTACGTTACTACAAATGCAATTAATTATTGACAACTGCCTCCATAACGTTCACCAACCTCGCGCACGTGTTTCCCCGTCTAATATTTGATGTTCCATTGTAACGTTTTTGACATACTTGCATTATACGGGGTATATCAATGCGCCTGACGTCATTCTTGCAAATCTAGGTTTAGCGTATCGTGTTACTTATACGTAGATTAAGAAAACACACTTTTCTCTCCTTTGGCGCTGGATTATTCAAGCAAACGAAATGTTTTTTTAATAGATTTTCATTTTGAACTACTTAAAGAAGGTTATATTAGTTTACGCCACCAATTCGGGACTGATTCAAGCAAAAAACTGAGTCACCAGGCAAAAGGAGGTAGTGACCACAGAGGGTAGGGGGAAGAGGCTTGGGTGAAAGAGACTCAACCACCCCAGGTGGTATTAATAAAAGAACATAAGGAAAGAGATTCTTATGTTGTTTGTTTATGCAGCCCTGTCCCACACTGGTCTGGGGGTTACCCTAATGGCCAGTGTCAGCATCCCACACCATGCCAGCTATTAAAAGCTACAGCATGGTGTCAACTTGGATAACAATGAGACCCCTGAGGGCCTGCATAGCCATCAGTCTGTCCAGTGAAGAGGCTAAGATAGAACATGCAATTAATAATAACTTTCATTCACTCAACATTCACACATTTTTACTTTTTATAGTTTTTTCTTACACTTTCTATTTTCTTTTATATATTAGATTAGATATCGATCAGAGCGTCTCGACAAGTGTGTCGTTTACGTAGAAAAGATTTGACTTATCCGTCGTACCTCTAACTATTACGTAGAAAAGCGTGCGCGGGGGGGGGGGGGGAGCAAAGCGAGCAGGAGGCGGAGCCCCCTAGTTATTATTATTATTTATTTTTGTTTGTTCCATGAATATTCTGTGCAATTAATTCTTTGCTCTTAAGTGAACGATTCGTTTATTAATATATTTTTTGCTAACATTAATTTTCATATATTTCACTGTGCACTGCTGGGCTGCCACGTGGAAATTTGATACCGTCATTGTGTCAAATACTTTCGTGCTGCTAAAATACTTACCACATTGAATATGATTGTATTTTAGGTTACATTATTATTATTATTAGTTTATTAATCAAACACCTCTGTACAGAAGTTATTTAGGAGGGTGGCTCATACATACATCGAACATAACTTATTAGATAGGAACACATATAGTTACATAAAATAAAATATCAGAAAATACATGAATTAATAAATAAATAAATAAGAATAACTACAGTCAATTTACACCTCAATTGAATGTCATAGTCATTCTGCTGAACGGAATATCGTCATTCCTATGAGTCTTTTGAAGACACTGCCAAGCGTTCATTATAGTTTTTATGAGTTCATGCGCTTTTGAAGTCTTTGGCTATGAACAAAACTCTTCTTTCTTAAAATGCATTCTTCATTATATATATAGTTTAGTGTACAGATCCGCTGCGGTGAGCTTCCTGTAGGTTTTGTCATGGCAGTACCTGTCCGGGTCTATTTTGAAGTCTCTAAATAGCTCTCGAGTATTGGCAGAAAACAGCCGCCTTAATCCATCCGAATGATGGAGAGCGCTACGGAGACTGAGGGTAGTGGAGCTGGCTCCCGGGCAGGGCCTGACCAAATGGTTTTCAATTTGAGGGGCATCTAAACTACCAGTCAGAAGTTATGCAAGAGTGCAGATGTTACGTAATGTGACCATCTGAATCCACGGAGCTGTGTCCAAGTTTGCATACAGTATGGAATTTGAAATTTTAGAGGGTTTCCCGGCAATGCTATTCAGCCACTGGAGCAGCCAGTATTCCAGGCTGAGAAATTTCCTAATATAAGTATTTGGGGCGGAGGACCAAATTGTCGAAGCATATAGGGATACAGGAACGACACATCTTCGGATATATTCAGTCACTAGTTGCTAGTTTCGAATCCCAGTTACGTATCTCCTGTCTTACAGCCCATATAGCAGCAAGAGTTTTCGATATTGTGTTCTGAAAGTGCCTTTGGAAGGTGAGGCCCTCGTCCCATGTCACTCCTTGGTCGGTATATTGAGCTGACTTTCTTCACCTGTGCTCCCTTAATGGATAATTCGATTTGATTTTTTATCTTCTTGTTAGTTATTGTCAGTTGTGCTGACTTGTCAGAGTTTAGCCGTAAACCGATTTTATGTAAGTATAAATGCAATTCGTGTAGCTTGGTGTTGGCGTGGATATTGACGTCGGACACAAGAGGTCTTTCGTTAGAGAAACACTTTATATCATCGGCATAAGAAATAAAATTAGGATTCTGTGGTAGAAAGGGTTCCAGGGCGGCAGCAAACAGCAAAGCTGATGACACCTCCCTGGGGGATTCACCAACTGAGGGTGTATTCTGCACGGAATTCTGTACAATTAGGTTCCTTGGCTTCAAAATGGTCTTGATACTCTGTAATAGTTTGCCCTCAATGCGGGAATAAACCTTCAATATATTTTCAAGTGCAGGTAACGAAACATTATGGAAAGCTGCCTTTTATGTCAAGGAATACGATGTCAATTTGGGCTTTTTCATTTAAAGCGTGCTGCATTCTGAAGAGGGTCTCCAACAAATTAGTAATAGAATGCCTTATGCTGTTGTCTTTACATTCAGCAACAAAATTCCACAACGTCCTTATTATTCTAAATTCAGTTACACTCTTATTTACGCTTATTTACACCCATTTATATGATGATGATACATTTAATTTTTTTTTCCTGCTGAAAACTGATTCAATAAACGTTTGTGGAAATATTGCCGAATCTGCGTATATTAAGCGCCAGATAGACTGCGTCACTCGCTGCAGTAGAAAAGGATACGTCGACCAAATTTCAACCGTATTATTAGAATGAGAAGAGTATAATCCCTAACATAGTTACAATTGCGCTTTTCTCCAAATAAATACTAATTCCTTGCGCCTCATATGCTTAGTATCTATGAGGCGCAAGGAAGTATCTAAGTTCTCTTTAATAAAATCTCTTTTAGGAAGTCAGTATGTCGAAATACTCAATGAATTTATCGGCAGAAACAAAGGCAAAAGCGAATAACAGATAGATTTGTCTAGCCAATTCAACCTCATTTGCATACTACCTTTCAGTCTTACTTAACGAATCTGTCTCTCTCAGAACAGTCCGTGCCTCAACCATATTTAGAACAGTCCGTGCCTCAACCATATTTAGAACAGTCCGTGCCTCTCCATATTTAACCAATTGATACAATCTGCTTTCTCAACTACTCTAGCGCGCCATTATATATAAGTATGATCAGATATGGATACGTTTAAGATTAAAATCAAATATTCACGAAAAGAGTCATTTAAAAAAAAATAACTATCAGGCTTGTGAAAATTCTTTTGAATTTCAATAATTTCCTTGGATACTTACTTATCTATTTCGTCAACGGGGACACCAGCTCCACCAAATCCACAATAATTACCATAACTATACAGTGGTAGAAACTTTTGGATTACTTTAATCAGCATCACCTGCAGTTGTAATAGATTCCTTTTTTCTCTTTTTTGCCACGTTTCTTCTTTCTTTTTGAAGTTAGCTCCACCTGATTTAAGGAATTCAAAATTCATTTAATACCTTGCGTTTTGCACTTATCATAATGTGTTTTTTGAAACTAGTGTCCTTTCTTTTATTCTATCACTCCCCTCCCTTCTCCAGTACTGTTTTTTTTTTTAAATTTTTTATTTTGTAGTTTTAACAACTGCGGTCCTGGCTAAAGATACTCATTAATAAAACTATAGTTTTACATTCTCTAAACTTCGCCGTTCAGCTTAATTACAACCGTTTAATATTTATTACTCTCCTCCCATATACTTTTAAGTCTCTTTTATCCTATATACACACGTTCACAAGCGACACCAAGTTCATACACGGCAAAGCGTGCACGGACTGTTTAAAGCTAACAATATTACATTAAAACTATATTTAATCTATGAATTTATTTTTTTCTATACAAATTGTATGGAGGGGGAAAAATAATAATAGCCGAATTTTCATTTGTTGGATTTTAATGAATATGGAATATACAAATATTTTTAAAAGAACGAAATACAAAATTCATGACAATCCGTACACGGGGAGTCCTTCTGTTACATGCGGACGGACGGACAGTGACGACAATAGGAACATATGCATATAGTGTGTGTTATAACTAATAGTTATAACGATTTATTAAAAATCGATTATATGCAAATAAGTTGATGACTAAATTGGCACCAATAGTACCGAATGGAACTATTTGCCGCAACCCTCTGCTTTTGAGTTTTGACCAACCCATCTGTAATGGACTGTTCCGCATAGCTCGCAGTATAAAAAGTGGTTATTTGCATCTGGTCGTGCAAGTCAAAGTGATGAAGTAGCATTTATGGAACGTAATAAAAATATCACGGAGTTTCATACGGGGACGATTGTTGGAGCTTGTGCGTCGAATGCTTCCATATCGGAAACGGCATGTCATGTTGGTTGCTCAGGGCCCACTGTGCTTAAGGTGTGCTGCTGCTGCCGTTGCTGTTGTTTTAGTTGAGTTTTAGGAGCTTCAGCGACTAAAGCCGTATTGCTCCGTGATACTCTCTGTAAATTGCGCGTGTTCTGTGGAAGCTTTGCTGTTTGCTGGACGAAACCCCGAGTTTCCAGGAGAAAAAACATACTACCATCGGTTGAGACTAACTCATCTAGGTTGTGAGTGAAAAAGGCCCTTAAAAATTCCTCACATCATCGACAGAACTCGAACTCAGTTTTTCCCGCCCAGTGTGGGGAGGATGACGATTCTACCAAATGTGCTACCCACGAGGGCTTTTAAGGTGTGCAAAGCATGGTGTCGAACGCGTCGAAAGGACTACCCAAGGTGGATGTTCGTGGTGAGCGAAGGTGCAGCGCGCGTTGTACGGGCTGAACGGCAGGTCACTGTACGACAGTTGACATCGCAGTACAATATGGGGAATGAAAGAACAATATTCCAAATGACGAAGTACTGCACACTCAGACGTATTCGGTTCCACAGCAGACGACCCAAGAGATGTCCCTCCTTCACTGCTGATCATCGCCGACGGCGAATATTGTAGTGTCGACCACGCTGGTTGGACATTGAAGGATTGGAAACGTGCGTGCTGGTCGGATGAGTTCAAATACTTGGCGCAACATGCCGACGGACGCCTTTGTGTGTGGCGCAAGGAACACGAGTCCATGGACTCATCCTGCTTGGTGCCCACTATTCATGCAGGTGGCGGCGGTTGCTTAATATGGGGTATGTATTGCTGGCAAGAACTAGGACTCCTGGTGCGTATGGACCAACATTTCACTGGTGAGGTGTGCTGGCAACTGTGTCTGGTCTGCGCGGTAGCACAGTGGTATCGTCACCGTCCTCCCCACACCGGATGGAAAAGGCCCGGGTTCGAATCCCGTCGATGACGCGAGGAGCTTTAATGGGCTTTTTTCACTCGGTGGCTGAGTTAGTCGGTCTCAGGCGTAGGCAAGGTTCCCCTCCCCCCCAAGAAACTGGAGTTTTTTCGTCCAGCAAAACAGGCAAATCGACTAGAGAACACACGCAATTTAGAGACATAATACATACACGGATATAAGTATGAAATTACGGTTGGCTGTAATACAGAAATGTTTGCTGGCAACTCTTAGGAGACCATGTACACACTTTCCATGCTACATTTTTTCTGGACAGAAACAGGATCTTCTAAGCCTATAATGCGCAGTGTCATCCGTCCCACACTGGGCACGAATGGATCAAGGAACACAGTTCTTTTCTCTTGGTGAATAGAGGGAAGATATCACCCATCTTGCTTGGCCTCCAAATCCGCCTGATCTCAAACCAAATGAACACCTGTGGAATGCTTTGGAACAGGAAGTGAGGCGTATGGACATGCAATCGTCATCTATTCAGACATCTAGTGGGGTCAGTGTCTAGAACAATAGCGGCTGTTATCCGTGCGAAACGTGGCCCAACACAGTATTAGGTTCGTGGTTATAATCAGTGATTACTGAATGTATCCACGGGTACCTTAGAACCGACTTCGATATTTATTGAGGGAATAGTTCCTTAAAATACAAGAAAGTCTACTCAATTTGAAATAGGAACAACAAGTTTTGAGTTAGAGCGTTAAATAGATTATTGACATTTTGTGAACATCACGAAGGTGTGTATTGCTGGCAAGAACCACCACCACCTGCCGACAGAACTGTAAAGGACTACCCATGCCTATCAGATTGTTTCACAAAATGTTGTTATATAAATTGTACCTTTACTGTATTTTTTTTTTTTTTTTTATAAAATGCGTGATGAAAATGTAAGGCTGCATGGAACGGATAACACACGAAGGGTTTCTGCAAGACTGGTCATCCCAAAATCTTCGTTTGGTGCACACCGGGCGAACTATGCTGTATACATACTATATGCGGAGAGTTCAGGCATTGCAAGCAGGAATTTCACTTGTGCGTGAGCAATTTTGTTTATGGTATTTAATCGTATCAACAACAGCCCTGACGATGCAACATTTACACGCGATGGGATATTCAGCATGCACAATTCGGCAGTCCTGTTTCCAATTAGGGGTTTAGCATCAATATGTGGGTAGGCATAGGAGATGTCTTTATTCATTACGAGTTCCCTGCCCGCCTAAACTCTGATCATTACTTACATTTTTATCAGAGCACATTGCCAACACTTCTGGAAGATGTGGCTTTAAGTGCACGTGCCAATATGTGGTTTCAGCACGACGGAGTATCTCCACATTTTGGGCGACAAGTTAGAATATTCTTAAATGATCGGTATCACTGGATTGATCGGTCCCATTCCTTGGCTGCCACGCTCTTTTGACATTAATCCTTTGCTGTTACAAAGATTGAGGCTTTCGCAGACGACCCCAGGATCGTGGTGTCCGACCACCAATTGGGTTGCACCAACTAAACTACGGATAAATCCAAGTAAGACCAAAATGATGCTGTTTAAAAATAAGCTGGACCTCAGGCGGCCTCCGCAAATTAAAGTCCCCGGGATACAACTCCCCATTGTCACACAGATCACTGTGCTATGGGTGGTTCTTGATCACAAATTAAGCTTTCATCCCCATCTCATCCATCTCAGCTCCAAAGTGAAAAAATTTCAGGTTCAATCATCAGAACCACCAGCAAGCAATTGGAGGGTCTGTCCAAGCGGTCGCTTCAGCTGTGCTATAAAGCCGTCTTCCTTCCGATCGTGTCGTATGCTGCAAGTGCTTAGTTCTGCCGAGCTTGATTGGTAAAAATGGTAGGCAAATTAGGCTCTATACAGCGGACAATGCTCCTGGATACAGGACAGTTATCCACTGCTGCCATCCGGGTCTTAGCTGGGACCCTTATGTAACCTTCCGTGGCCTGACCTTTAGAATCAGGAAGAAAATCCCGATCAAGATCTGGGACGTTAGTTCATCTCCGCCTAACTCTTTAAATTTCATTCCTAGTTACTGGGCATGGCTCACTGAACGAGAAGCTCTTCTAACTAGGCCTAATACCCATAGACGCCTGCTACTGCGGCGCTAAGAAGAATTGGTTCCACCTCTCTACGAGGACCTGAGGCAAGATCTAGTTAATAACATCCCTGCCACTGAAAATTAACTGGACATTCTGTGTAAGTGGGACAATAGTTTGCTTCTCTGATTTATTTTCTTCTATGGTTCATGTCTGCATGAATTGTCATTGCACTGATCCTAAAGGTCATCAGTTCCACACCTGAATTATTCTGGATACAAGAGTATTTATTGAAGACTACTTTTTTTTTTCTTCTTTTTTTACTATTAGTTTATTATTATTTTATTTTATTCTTTTATTTATTTATTTTTTTTTTTTACCAGCACCACGGGTTGTGTTTACTTTATTATTATCATTATTATTATTATCTTTTTTTTATTAATATTATTTTTTTATTATTTTATTATTATTGTATTTATTTATTTATTTTCTCTCTCGCTCCTTCCTTTTTCCTCTGGAATGGCCCCCGGAGGAATCTGGCCCACCTTTTGGCAACATCAGGTGGGTCAGAGTCTCTTTTGAGCCGTTACGTGCTCTACTGGAACTGGCCCACCTTCCCGTGGTGTGGGCGAGTACCCAGAATCATCTGTCCAGGTGACTGATGCTTCTGGGTAGCCAAGTGGCCAGAACATAACAACAGAACACACACACACACAATACACACAAACCTACGTCACACACACATCTGGCCCATTTGTAGTGATACTGTTCTTCACAGAGACACTTATTTTTAAATATATCTTCACAGAGGCGGAGTTGAACAGACGTTCTAGGTGCCGCCCATTACATATACACATGTCCACATGGACATTCTGTTGCAAACACCAGAGAACGTGGCTGCCTTCCACAACTTCTCAATGCAGGTATTCACGCGCAGGAAAACCTCTTACAGAATAACACAGGCTGCGAATGGGGATCCCCAGAGAGCAGCGTAATTTCTCGCGTTCTGCACTAGTGTAGTTTTTTTTTCTCTCTCCGAAGTTTCTCTCTCTTTATTTTGAGTCCGAGTCTTGAATTGAGACGGCACGAGCTTTACTGGGACTGGCTCACCTTCCCGTGGTGTGGACGAGTACCCAGAATCATCTCTCCAGGTGACTGATGCTTCTGGGTAGCCAAGTGGCCAGACACAGCAATAAAACAATACACACTACTCACACAAACCTATACTACTCTCATAACTGGCACTTTTACATTGGTATTGTCCTTCACAGAGATACGAGGCAGAGTTGAACAGACGTTCTAGGAGCCGCTCCTTACAAAAACACATGTCCACATGACCTTAACCCATTGGATTTTTTGTGTGGGGGTCACATGAAACAAACTGTTTACGCTGCAGTGGTTAACAGCCGAGTTGACTTGTTGAAACGGATCCACGTAGCTGTCGCTTCTATTAAAAACAACTCAGTGCTACTCGCACGTGTACGGGATTCCATCTCATGCCGTGTTGAAGCCTCTCATTTCGAACATCTTTTGTGATATTTCTTCTAATCATGCTTCAGTTTGATTGCAGTAATAATAAAATTCATTTAATTCTGCTGTACAACGTTATTGAGTTTATGAGTGTTCTTCAATTCATAGCTAAATTTTAATCAACGAACATTTATTGAACAGGATTTATTGATAACTATGTACAGTATAAGTAACATTATTCATATATTTAGTAATAATTAAAATAAAAACGTTTTACATAAATAAAACGTTCCTAATTATTCCCTCAATAAATATGGACGTCGATTTCAAGGACACCCTATACAGTATATATAAGTAAATAAAGTTGTAGAGATAAGAGAAGTAAATAAGGGCTGTGAGGGTAAGAGATGTGTTAGAAGATTCCACTGTTGTAGCCTCGAGGCCAAAAGCTCTGCCTTATTCATCTGTAGTTCAAGATTCCTGATAATGTCATTAAGCTCACTTTCTGTGATCTTATGTGGTTCAGAAGGACAAGGATAAAGGTTTGGATAAAATGGTGGATCCTTTGATGTAGACGGCTGCTGTACTTCGTGTATATCAAGTTGATGTTCATCAGTCTACAGAAAAACGGCAGGTGGTTCAGGAATAGGTAGTACTTCACCGAGAGGCATGGAGCAAATTGCAGATGGTATATTTGGGTACGTCACTGTCCAATTTTTTTCTTCATTGTCTACTTTAGTATATTGTGTGCCCTGGCTATACTGATCCTAAATACGTGGATATGAAATGATATTAATAACTTCCAATGCATTATGGGTATGATCTGTATTTAATTGTTCACTAGACGTTGATAATCAAAATTGATTAAATTGAACTGCACAACCAGCAGAAATAATAGTTAAAAGCCCCGAGCTAGCTTAAATATATCTAAAATAGTGTACGTGCTAGGGTGACCGAGCGTCCCCTAGAGAGTAAGCTAAGAAGCAAACAGCTTAGTGAAATCTTCCACTCCCATAGCTTTACATCTCGAATATTGAAACCATAGTTCTACATGATGAGTGCGGTCGAGAGTACCAACTCCTGGACGGTGCTCAACAAACTACGAATCAATCCGAATAAAACAAAAATGATGCTCTTCAAATCCAAGCTAGATCTCAGACGCCCATCACAAATTAAGATCTCTGGAAAGCAACTCCTGATCGTAACACAGACGAAAGTTCTGGGGGTGGTTATTGATCACAAGCTGAGCGTCCACCAACATCTTATGCACTTAGGGACCAAGGCTAAAAGATTCTCAGCGGCCATCATTAGATTTTCCAGATGTGACTGGGGACTCTCAAATAAAACTCGGTCCTTATACTACAGAGCGGTCTTTTTGCCTATTGTGACATATGCGGCTGGGCGTGATTTCATAGAGTGAAGCTAGTCAAAATGAGAGACAAACTTAACTCCATCCAGCGAAGCATGCTTTTGTCTACTCATAGAATTTGCCGTATAATGTCCACAGCTGCCATTCAAGTGATCGCAGGAACATTACCACTGGATTTGTACGTCATCTATCGAGGTCAAAACTTCAGGATCAAGAAGAAAATTCCAACTAAAATCTCTGAAATTGAACAGGATCTAAACAGCAACCCCAAAGCCGAAAGATTCAGGTGCTACAATGAACTAATAAACATTTGGCAGACCACATGGGATACTTCCGTCACAAGAAAATTCCTTCCAGAGGTCTCGTATACTGCAACGAAAACTTCAGTCCTGGCTGTCGCTGACCTTGGAATCCTCCTTCTTGGTCGCTGGACATGGCTCCCTCAACGAGAAGCTATATCTGCTAGGACTGTCTACAACAGATAGCTGTTTCTGCGGAGAAAAAGAGAACTGGAAGCATCTGCTATTTGAATGTCCGCTGTATGAAGATATAAAAAGAACTCTTACACAGGCAGTACCAAACATAACTGAGCATCAACCGGATCTCCTACTCCGAACACCAGAAAACCTCTCAGCACTGCAGCCTTATGCTGCACAAGTCTTCGAGCGTATTTTTTTATGTAAACCCCAAACACGAGAGGTATTAGAACCTATAGTACTTAGTACCGTGCTTGGGTTGGAGGTTGAGAAGACAAAAGAAGATATTTGTTGACATTGGACTTGAACTTCTGTAGACTGTAATTTGCAGGAAATGTGTATGAAGGAAGGTTGTTCCAGAAAACGGCAGTTGAATGAGTAAACGAGGAAGATGAAAAGTTGGTTCTGTGAGTTTGAAGTTGGACAGTAAATGGATGTTGGCTGGTGGCGGCACGTGTTCGGACTGTTTTGAAAGAGAGAGCGGGAATTATTCTATAATTAGCTTCTAGCCAATTCAGAAGAACAGTGCCCATGGAAGTATCTGTAGAAAAGGCATGCAGCAGAAACAGTACGTATATGAGACAGCGATTGGAGAGACTCTGTTAGAGATGAATCATTAATGAACCTAACTGCCCTCTTCTAAATGGAATCAAGAAGCCTGAGGGAGGTTTTGGGGGCACCACCCCAGATGTGGGAACAATATTCCATGGCAGGGCGGATTTGCGATTTATACAGAGTGAGCAGCTGTTTGGAAGAAAAGTAACGACGAGAGCGAAAGAGAAAAACCAAGTTTTTTAGATGCAGAGGAAACAATATTTGTATTGTGCTTGTGCCAAGAGAAATTAGAAGTCAGGGTAATCTCCAAAAGAGATATATCATTTTGCCTAGAAATCGGAGTGTCACTAAAGATAAGCATAGGAGCAGAAGAATCCTTTTGGCGAGATATAAGACAAGACTGAGTTTTAGAAGGGTTGAAATCAACTAAGTTGTCTTTGCCCCACTGGAGAATTACCTGAAGATCGGCATTTAAGGAATTGGTAGCAGATTTTCGAGAAGTAGAAGCTGATTGAGCAGTACAAGGTTTCTCAAAATGGAAAGTGGAATGAAATGTGCTATCATCGGCAAAACTATGGATGGGATTTCCAGTCAATGGAAGAAGGTCATTAATATACAAGAGGAAAAGAGTGGGGGAAAGAACTGAACCTTGGGGGACACCGGCATTAGTGGAGAAGTTAGAAGACAGAGAGCCATCTACCATCACCCTCAGTGAGCGATCAGAGAGAAAACTGGATAACCAATTACTAAAAAGAGTTGGCAAACCATAAGATGGAAGCTTGTTTAGAAGATTATTAATTAATTAATTAATTAATTTTCTGTTTATACTCCCGGACGACCAAACGGTCAGAGGAGTTCACAAGATAGACAGAATACAAGAAACAAGATCTTTATGCCAAACGCGATCGAAAGTCTTCGACATGTCAAGAGCAACTACTTGTGGTTCACCGAACCTTTCCATTGAATTAGTCCATAAATGGGTAACATAGGCCAGAATATCACCAGTGGATCGACACTGACGGAATCCATACTGGCAATCGTTGATCAGACGGAAGGTTTCTAGGTAGTTTAAGAGTTGGCGGTTAATTGATTTCTCCATTACTTTAGAAAGAGTAGAAGTAATTGCAATGGAACGATAATTGGATGGGAGGGATTTGTTACCCTTTTTAGGAACTGGCTGGATATGAACAAATTTCCAAGCAGAAGGAAAAACACCTTTCGAATAAGAAAGTGAAAATAGTCGGCAAAGAATAGGAGTAAGTTCAGGAGCACAGGTTTTGAGAACAAGTGGAGAAATACCATTGGGACCTGGAGCTTTCTTAGCACCAAAATTCGTCAAAATCCTTCTGACTTCCTTTTGATGGAAGACCACAGGAGGCATTGAATGGAACGTGTTGGGAATGGTGGGAGGTGTTTTACCAAGATCATTAATATATGAGTTGGAAGGAAAATGGGATGCTAGCAGATCAGCTTTATCCTTGGCTGAAGTGACAACAGAACCATCTGGTTTGGACAGAGGTGGGAGCAGAGATGGGCAAAAGTTGCGGCCAATAGCTTTGGCAAGAGACCAGAATGTTCGGCTACCATTAGGGCAAGAAGCAAGTTTTCTACTCTTAGCCTGTTCAAACTCTAGTTTGGACTGATTAATAACTGCTTTACAATTGTTGCGAGCTTTGGTGTAGGCAGAAAATGAAACTGGAGAATTAGAAACAAGCCAATTACGATATGCAACATTCTTCTCTTGAACAGCTTTAGCACATTTATTGGAAAACCAATGTTTAGATAAAGGATGAGATTTTAAAGTGGAGTGTGGGATGAAGGATTCCATTCCTGCAAGAATAATTTCACTGACACGATCTGAACAAACGTTGACATCAGAAGTTTTGAAACAGTAATCCGACCAAGGAAAAGAAGAAAAGAAGTCTCGCAGGTCATCCCATTTTGCATTCTTGTAATGCCAAACAACACGAGGTTGGGAATAGCCATGAGATAATGGTTCCATTGAAGAAGAGTCAATCACCAAGTTGTGATCTGAAGTGCCTAAAGGACCTCTCACTTCGATCGTCTACTTAGAAGGGTTGTTTATGAGAAAAGATCAAGCGTATTGGCTGTATGATTAGGATTGTCCGGTATTCTTGTAGGTATGTGACCAATCTGTGCAAGGTCATTAGTAATTTCAAAAGCCTCAGCATCTCGACCAGCTGGGTCGGTGTGACTAGAAAATGGAAGCCAGCTGGAGTTATGAACATTAAAATCACCAAGGAAAATTACCTAACTGTTAGGAAAGTTGGACTGGAGAAAGTCAATTTGCAAAGAGAGGAAGTCAAAGAGCTCCAAGTGATTAGTGGAGTTGGGAGAACGTTAGAGACAATAGATGAATTTGACACAATGAGGTAAGAGATTTTAAGCCAGAGAAGATCAATGAGAGGAGATTCTAAATTGCCAAGTGTCTGACAGGGAATATCAGAACAGACATATGCACAAGTACCACCTTTGAGGCGAAAGGAATGATACAGCGAATAATTTGGGCATCTGAGATGAGCAGTAGTTGAATCAACCGATAACTGAGATTCTGTTAGAAAAAGTACATGGGGTTTGGCAGACTGCAAGTGGAAATGGACATCGTTGAGATTAGAATTGAGACCGCGTATATTTGTGAAATGAATTAGGAAGTGCTTGGGAGGTTTAGATATTTTCGCAGATAAGCTTGCTCTGTTAGTTTGACAATTCATGGTGTATTCAGTAGTAAGAAAAAGTGGGGGGACATGCTGTATGAAGTAATGAAATTTTTGGATATGGCGTACACATGGTAAGAATATACCCAGATCCTTGACATAACGTGGCCTCTACAATGCTCCCCGCATTCACACTACTCGGACTCCCTCCAGTCACTATCTGGCAGAGTAGAGGTAGCAAGATTATACACTAGCTGATCCGGAAGCCTCCTAGATTGTTACCAATAGGTTCGGTCCGGTGTACTAACTAGGGGCCGGTCTGCGAACACCGTTTTAGAGCTGTACCCTCGAAATGTAGGGAATATTGGATCTCGCCACACTCGTTCATCATAACCTCAAAAGTCATCAATCATACTGCATGATGGAAGAGATATGGAAGGGTTGACCGGAACTTAGCTCTGGCAACCTTCTGGCAACACTAGGTGAATCAGCGTCTCTTTTAATACTTCGTGTTTTACTGGGACTGGCCCACCTTCCCGTGGTGTGGACGAGTACCCAGAATCATCTGTCCTGGTGACTGATGCTTCTGGGTAGCCAAATGGCCAGACACAACAACAGAACATACACATAATACACACAAACCTACATCACACACATCTGGTCCATTCGTAGTGATACTGTTCTTCATAGAGATACGAGGCGCAGTTGAACAGACGTTCTAGGTGCGCCATTATATATACACATGTTCACACACATGGTTTCTTCATTGTCCTCCCTTTTCGAATATGAGGCACCATACAGAAGTAACAGTCTGTGACGTGATTTGCTGGCTTTCTGCATATCATGGGAACTGCGAAAGGCATACAACATTCCTTTCGATTCACCCACGCGTTGAGTTTTGATGAACAGGTAGTGCAGCACATGTGTGGAGCCTAGTTCGTGTCTCCTGGTCGCCTACTTTGCACCCAAATTAAAAGAAGTAGCCCTTTTTTATGGCTTGAGTTAAGGGACGCTTTCTTGAAGCTAATCCGCGACTTCTCCACATACTTAACAGAAGTCATCGGGACTATTCACACAATTACGGGATATATTAATCTTACACGACACAAATACAGCGCAAAAATAGTAATCTCACAGAGAACAACCATTAACTGAGAACAAATCACCCAGTACCTAGCCGTATTCGAGGATTACTGCAACAGAGTTGAAGACGCATTTGAGGCGACAACTTATCATGTGATGCAGAGCGAGCGAGGATAGTTGCCGATCACTTGATAAGAGCATGGTGGAACTGAAACTGTGGTGTTGCCATGTGTTTTGCCGAGAGCCGTAGTTGATAATGTAGAATAACTCGCTGATGTGTGACCCCAAACTGCAATTCGAAAACAAGAGCCAATCGACAAATTTTAATGTGATTTTCGTTTTCGTAACATTTTACGTGTTGACCAGTGTAATAACATAATAAATATATTACTATAATTATCATAAGGATTATATCCCTAAGATTTGAAGAATATGGAATTTAACAACGATATTATTGTATTCTCCTTGCCCTCGCGGGTTGATTATACTAACTGTGGTTGATTATACCATCCATTCTGCCACCTAAATGCTAAAGTAGCATTTGCTTTTCAACATAATCATCAAAAACATCTATACAGTTGTTCCATCGCTTTATTAAATTCTGGAAACCCCTCTTTATAAAAATTGCTGTTGAAACCAGTGACGTACATCTCCCTATCGTAAAATTTTGAATTTTGCTATGAATTGTGAGTCCACTAATTTTAACCCGAAACCAAACATGCACCAGTGCAGTAGAAGCATCCTATTCCCCCTGCCGCCAACAAAGAAGTTTAAGGCTGTGCTATCAGAAGAGGCTTATAGGGGAACAGGCATTCTGTGTATTATTAGACACTCAGTCTAAAACACCGATGGATCCAATATTTTTCTATTTCAAAAGATTTAGGAGAAGTCCGGTTGGCCTGCCTCCCTAAAATCCACTCGTGCACACCTTCTGGAAGGTAAGCCCTGTTACGTCACTTAGGTGGCAACGAACGTGCAGAGTGGTTACCTTAAAGACGCTTGGTCACCCTCCAGCACATGACAATGCAAAAACAGAAGGGACTGGAAAGTTGCTGGAGAGGCCTTCATCCTGCAGTGGATTGAAAATAGCTGATGATGATCAGTAGTGATTGGTAACTGTGATTGTTTTCTGCGATTTTCATGGTGTATTTTCAAAAGCCTGCATGTATTGCGCACTGTTGAAAGAGCTTATATTAAAGACTGCCGTTGCATGCAGTGCAGCTTTGTACTTCGTACTCTGTTGCACATAAAGCCTGGCATAAAAATTTTTATGAAGGCTTTGGAAAAAAAAAAGCGATGGTTTTTACTATTTATCAAGTGATGTAAATTTTTAGTACAGCAAAGCATCACTTTAGAAACAGTTTCATGATAGAATTTTCGACCCTATTCAATTAGCTTGATAATAGTTTTTTAAATCCTTAGTTTTAGAGTTTTGAAATCTAAAAAAACATTCTACCTTCCTCTGAGACCGACTAACTCGGCCACTTTGTGAAAAATAAAACCATAAAAGTTTCTCGCGTTATTGACGGGATTCGAACTTGAGTGTTTTTTATCCAGTTGGTAAGGACGCTGATTATACTAACTGTTATCCCCTAGGGCGGATTTTTTATATAATAAAAATGAAGGAAATTATGAACAGCCGGCTGATGAACTGTTGAGTATTACAAAAATTTATGCCACCAGATGTCGCTTAAAATGCACTTTTTTTTCGCACCTGAATTTTTTTCTCATGTGGATTTTTGTTCTGATATGTGTGTGCCGATAGTGTTGAACAAGGGGAAAGGTGTCTGGTTTTTTGCAAAGAGAAGGTGAAACTGTATGCATAAAGAAAAAACAATTATTTTTATCTATTTTTGCAATTTTTTCTTAATATTCAGATAATGCAGGAATAGTTTTATTAATTTAAAAGTCTTTTTTCCTTTTAAATAACGTATTTTTATTTCAAATTACATAATGAATATGCATAAAAGATTACAAAAAAACTGTGCTGAAACGTTTTGTTTATCATTGTCATTATCCAAATGAGTGCAGCAGTTTTAGTTAAAATTTTATCTTATTTGATAGATGTTACCTAACAACTCAACACATAATATACTGCAGACTAATTTTGATACCGTACTGTGTACAGAAACTGCCATAATTTGTAAAAAAATAAGTACAATCTAAATAATATATGTTCATAACATACGTTTACCATGTTAATGGATGCTGTGTTTTTTTTTATTTTATTTACTACTAATATTTTATCTACCCTTAGCCAAATGCTGTAAAATGCAATAAATGATTATTTATATAATCGGCACACTGAAGACATAAAAAACGCCTAAAATTTGATTTGGCACCTATATTATTACGCCTATAATGCAGCAATAGGATAAATTGGACACTAAAATATTCTTTGGACCGGGGTAGGAGTTTGGGACCAAACACTGTATCACATCCTGATAGCAACTTTCGCTATGGAAAACTCTATACGTTTCATTTTTTAACTCGGTCATCGAGATTCAACCCAGCAAACAATTTTTTTTCCTTGTTTCTCTCCAGACCGCTTTTGTGAAGTCAGTGTATTGCCTAAAAGTTACACGAGAATATCATCTGAGTTTTACTTACCTCTTTGATAAAACCAAACCAAAAAAATCAGCATCAAGATTACACTCCCTTTTTCCATCACTGTGAAGCTGTTTTAGGCGTTTGTGCTCAAATGTGTAGTTTATGCACATCTCGGTAACGAAAACTGTTTACAACTGAAGGTATATGTAGGCAACACGCGTTGCGCAAAAACTGCAGATGTCTGATCCACATTTAGATCTAAACACATTTAGCACATTATGGTGTCGGGGCAGGCTTTAAGGAAATAAGAATGCCTAGACTAGGACTTCTTCCTCGGAATCCTGTATGTTTTTTCGAAAGAAGAGCAGCAGTTTCTAAAGCAGGTCCGGGCAAACTATGGCCCGCTGGCCGCATGTGGCCCGCCGCACATTTTTGTGCGGCCCGCGAGCTTTAATTGTATTTTCGAAAAAAAAAAGTTTACTTATTTTATGCCTTTTGCGACGCCTTTTTGAAAAATAAATTTGTATATGTAATACATTATAGAATTTGTCGACTTGTAAATTGTTTTATCATCTCTGTATTGTTCAGATTGATAGAATTTGAAATTGTGCGCGAACCGGAGCGAGCCAACAGGCGCTTTTATAACGGTATAATTTGCGATTATAAACTAACCGCGCGAAATTACGGTAACAGATAACCGATGATGACGACAACGGCTTTGCTACGGTGGCGGAGTAATAGGATTGGACTGCTGATCGGCCGCAGTTCCAATCTGTTTTCTCTGACGGTCAATCCCGCAGTTAGTTATCTTCGGTTATTATCTTGGTGCCAGTAGCGATAAAAATAATATTTACGCCCTTTTAAAAATGAATAAAAAAACAAAAAAATTCAACAAGAGCATCGTGTCTTCAATGAAGAGTGGAACACAAAATATTTTTTTGCTAACATAAATAACGAGACTATTTGTCTCATCTGCCGGGAGAGTGTCTCAGTGTTAAAAGAGTACAATATTAAAATACATTTCACTACTAAACATTCCGAATATGGTGCCAATTTAACTCCGGAAGCGAGAAAGAAAACTGCTGATGGATTGATTCAAAATTTATGTAGACAACAAAATGTGTTTACGCGGGTAACTAAGGAACAAGAAGCTACTGTAGAGGCAAGTTTTGTTATTTCTCATATAATTGCAAAAAGCAACGAGCCTTTTTCTGATGGAGACTATATTAAAGAATGTATGACTGAAGCTTGTGGAATTATATGTCCTGACATTAAACACAAATTTGAGAATATAAGTTTATCTCGGCGAACCGTAGTAAGAAGAATTGAATGTATCGATACAAATTATAAGTCCGTCCTTGGGATCGAGTACTGGTTCTTGCGATGGCTTAACAGAGTTGCTGGCCACCCTTTTACTATCTCAAGGGCCATTCTCTACTCAAACCTTAACATCACACCCTGGATGCAGCGGACAACTAACAGGAACATACACACTCTCGCACAAATGCTCACAGGCAGAGTAGATGCTCCAGTCCTGGATAATATTCTAGTTAAACCGCGTGCCACTGCTAGACGTTGCGGAGAACTAAATAATCCACTGCGTTCAGTCCTGAACAATCTTAGTAGCTTGCAAAGATTCTTCCCATCAAATGCAGCGAAAATATTTAACTCACTACACATAGATGCCGAAAAACTGTGTGAGGATGCAGCATACCGGAAAGAGATCTTCCAGGATTCGTACAGACTTACCGAAATATGAATCGGCTGCAAAGTACAAAAGAATTGTGAATAAAAGTGAAGCTTTCTGCTTTAAGAACAATAATAATTTGTTGACTGTAAAAATATACCTTCTGTAACAGTTATGTTAATATGTAAGTTATAGATGGAATTATTAGTGAATTGTAAATATATGAGTTGTATAATGTATGTACAGAATCATTAATGTGTAAATACCGTATACTGTATATTAAACATGAAATGTGTATATAATATCTCGGGACGAGACTACGTGTTCAGTATATGTAACCCACTGCACGTAGTATCTCGTATCCTGATATGTACTTAGCACCCTCCTGGCACTTTGCCGTCCCGGGGTGGTTTCCTTATGGAAATAAACAGATAATAATAATAATAATAATAATAAAAAAATTTGAATGAGCAATTATTATCAGTATTAGAATCCATAAGATGGTACTCGATAGCTCTCGATGAAAGTAACGACCAAAAGAATACTGCGCAGTTATTAATTTTCATACGTGGATGTACCTCTAATTTTGAAATTATTGAAGAGCTTCCTTCAATGGAATCTCTTAAAGACCAAACAACGGGAGCTGATATATTTGAAAAATGCTTAACAAGATATAATTTACAATGGAACAAAATGGTAAGCGTAACAACTGACGGAGCACCAAGTTTGATAGGTAAAAATGTTGGAGCGGTAAAGAAAATTCAGGATAAAATTTGTGAAAATTATCCTGATTATAATTTAATTACAATTCATTGTATTATACATCAACAAGTATTATGTAAAAATGTGTTAAAAGTTGAACATGTCACATCTTGTATTATTAAACTAGTAAATTTAATACGATTGAGGGGCCTGAAACACAGACAATTCGTTAATTTTCTTCAAGATATTGAATACGACTACACAGATATTCCTTATCATAGCCAAATTCGATGGCTTAGCTAGCTTAGGAAAAGTTCTTCGACGAGTATGGGATCTTAAAGATGACATCATTCTATTTTTAAAACTTAAAAATATTATGGACTTTCCCGAATTAACTGATAATAACTGGATTTGTGATTTTGCGTTTACCCTGGACATCGTGACACACAAACACTTTCTCAACACCGTGTTACAAGGGAAAAATTTATACGCCCATGATATGATAAAAAGTTTGAATGGATTTCAGTTAAAAGATTAAAGATTTTGCCCGAAAAATGTTGGTTATTTTTGGATCAACCTACATATGTGAACAAACATTTTCCATCATTAATCTAAATAAAAATTCTTTACGATCAAGCATCACCGATGAACATTTACAAGCAGTTTTAAGAATCTCAAGTACAAAATTAACACCCGAAATTAAAAAAAATGTTAAAAGATGTAAAAACAGTTCCATTCATCTCATTTAATTCTTGGTTGTTAGAGAATAATTTTTTTATGTTATATTTCTTCATGGTAACAAATAATATAATCTAAAAATAGTCTTTTACGTGCAGCCCGCCTTCTTTTTGAATTCCTAATGTGGCCCTTCAGCCAAAAAGTTTGCCCAGGCCTGTAATAAAGCATTAATTGATATTAAAGAAAAGCAAAGTTTAACTAATGATGAATTTGATGTCTGCAAGATATTGTTTCTACCCTGCAGCCAGTAAAAATTGGTGCAGAGAAATTATGCAGCCGTGATGCAACTCTGCTAACTGCTGAAGGAATATTTGCTTTCATTATTAATGATTACAATACAAAAGTCAGAATTCGCCAAGAAGATGAAAAACTCTCTTATAAAACGGATTAATGAGAGAAGGTATACGACTTTAGTCGGGCTGCTTCAGTATTTAAGTACTGAGGAAAATCGTGTGAATTCTGCCATGACTCGTGGTCTTCCCCATCGTTACCGAACAAAGAAGCATCATTTGAGATGACATTGATTAGACTTTTCAACGAAGACGAATCTCCATAATCTTCACAATCAGTAAATGAAGAAAATCAAGAAATTGCGCAACTCATGAGTCCCACGGCATTGAGGGACAAGTTAGAAGCAGCGATTCAATCTAAGACAAAACTTGTGCAATCTTCAACTTTTCTCAGGATCACAAACAGTGTTTAGACCTGGTTTCGAAGCAAGAATTGCAATTATTTGAGGCAACTGGAGATAGAGCCTCCAACATTATGCATTTAGTTGATTCACTAAAAACCATTCCACCGACCTCTGTTGAATTAGAGTGAGCATTTTCTGCAGTCCGTTTATTTATCACAAAGTTCAGAACTAGCCTTAGTGATAGGAGTATTGATGCTTTGTGTTTTTTAACGAGTTATTATCAAAATACATTTTAAAAAAAATTCATTTTGATTGTAAATGTCAAAATTTTAAATAAAACACTTCATTTTTTAAAAGAAAGTTAATTTTTTGTTATTTTTTCACAAATAAATTTATTTTAGTTATAAATAAAGAAATATAATGTTCTAGTCTTTCTTTTTTCCTGTAAATTGTTTAATTTTTAAATATATAAACAAAAACAGTCGATTTTTCTAAATTTATATAACCATTCACGGGATCCCAAGAATCAGTCAAATTTCCATGGAAATTTCCGGGAAATCCCGGTAAAAAAAAAAAAAAAATCTGTATATTTGAGAATCCCTAGCCTAGACGAAAGAGGGAAAGTTAACTTCTGTTTTCATAGGCTAATAATATTTTAGGGCAGAAAGCCTCATAGTATGTAAAATTCAGACTGTGATATTAGTTATGCGTTTGTATTGTTGAATAGTTGAATTTTTTAGACAAACCGAAGTTTGTACATTGGCATCATTATTGTAACATCTCATATTGTACATATCCTTCACAACAAGTTTCTCTCCTTATACTTCAAATAAGTAATGCTTATTTTCAGTTGAGTACTACCCGAGTTGTGGTACTTTTAGAGAAGACTACCTTTCTCCATTAGAGAAGGCTACTGTTATTTATTTTCAATTGAATGCCACTTAAGTGGTGGTACAATATGAGATGTTACAACATTGATGCCAATGTACAAACTTCGGTTTGTCTAAAAACTTCAACTGTACAGTAATGATTCAAACGCACTGACTAATGCCATGCTTCTCTTTTCCTTATAAATTTGAGGAATATTTGTACAGTGATCTCAGCAAACTGATGAATCTAGGAAGAGTTGAGTTTCATGTCGTCTTAAACAGAAACGTGATAAACATTTGCCACAACCAAATGGTGTATGGTCTAGTGTCATTTGGGACGAACACGTTACTTTCGAACACCACTTCAAGGTGTCTCCGAAGGAAGGCTCTCAGAGTTGTCAGGAATTCTCATTGAGAATTATGGAATTCTCTAGCACAAAACTAATTGTTCAATGCGTACAAAGCTGCCTTTTTCCTGTTGCTCTGTGTCCACGATGGCGTAGGCATCAGTATCCTAGAGTTCTGCTTATCGGCTAAGGTGGTCGCTTATTATAGTCTAAAACAGTGGTTCCCAAACTACTGAGATCTACATATACAGGGTGTCTCAAAAATACACGGCATAACTTCACGAATGAGTTCCTCATATGTAGACAATAAAAAATAAAAATATTTTATATCAACATAGTTCAGGAAATGCTTGGTTCCCGAGTATTAACCGGAATGTCTTATCTCCCGCAGGTGATTTCCTTTATCACAAGGTACTGACAGAATCTAGTGGTTTTCCATTCTGACCATGTACTCAAATCAGGAGCAAGCGGATATGCACTTTATGTGCGGTTTGGCGGTGAGTGTTTTTCTAGTTATTTATTTTTTGTAAGCAAATTAGATTATTGGTCGTAATTTTATCTCCACCCCATTTACACTTGATGTTAGCTGGGAGCTAATGACCTCATCCGATATATATTGTTTGATTCTGATCATCTTTTATTTTTCATATGATTATCAATGTAAAAAAATTAGTTTAACCCACACATATTTCTGAGTCTCGCTCCAATAAAAGAGTTCTGTTTCCAAAAGACTTGTGTATGTTTTGTTCAATGTTGTTTCGTCCTTTTGGTATTCTACCTTCCTCCACCCTTTTAGATTCATTATTTTAGCTCGCTCAGCGGTTCAATTTATTTCCCCGGCTGCTGTGTCTAAAATTGTGCTGTCATATTGGTCTGTGCCTTGGTGAAATGATCAGTTAGCAGAATCTTCCAAACCAAAATTTATTTATTTTTATCTTTAAAAATAGTCTTCACAAAAAATGCTGTACCTCATATTCCGAAATATGTAGCAAATTATTTCATTTGGCTTGTATTCTGTAATTTCATGCTTTGTTGATTTGAATATAAAGCAATGTAAAAGAAATTTTTCTTTATCATCTCCAGAAGTTTGATTTACTTAAATATGCTATTTGTTTCTCTTCCAAATTTTTACCTTGTCTTAGATTATCCTTCATCATGATTAAACATTCTCTTCTCTTAGCTGTAATGGTTGCTGTGATGTCTCACCTATTGTATTAAAATTGCCAGCTATAAGATTTTTGTCCAACCGATTGGTTGGACAAACCAGTCAGTGTGTGTGTAATAATGTGTAGATATGTTATTCGTGTTGTGTGACCGGCCTGTCAGTTACTGGGATGTTGCAATCACCTGGAAAGCAAACTTCCAGAATCCATTCTAGGGACATGGACCCGGGACGTCTACTATACACAATCTGTGACGGGCTGGCCCAGCTTGCTTGGGCGAGATTGGTTCAGCCAACACGAATCTATATCAACTCTTCCAGATTGAATGAAGCCATCGTATTTTGGAGAAGAAAAGGATGTAACAGGACGTATTCATTATGTAATGGTATAGCCGTCTTAATGAAAAGTGTTGTGGCAATTGAAAATTTTCTATAGTAATCATTATTCTCTACAGTTGTAGTTGTGTTAATCAGTTTTAATTTCATTCGTTTGTTTTCCTTGCTTCGATGTGTGTAATAGCTTCCAACTATGAAAGGGCGCAGTATTCCATAATCCCCGACCCTCAGATACGTTTGCCAGTTTGGTCGAAGTAGCACTTAATAAATTATATGACTTGCTTATGAAATAACCCTCGTATGCTACTATTAGAAGTTCTGATGATCGCGTATAAGCGCTTCCCAGATTATCTCAGATGATACTCTGTCAACTTTCCATCGAATGTTTGGGCTTCTTATGAAGTGTCATCAGAGACGACAACAAATGTAAGCGAAGCTTGCCATATAAAATTCCAAAAAGAGTTCACTACATCTGCTCCCATTATTTTGTAGGTACCTTATGCTTATTCAACTGAACACGTATAGCATTAAATAGTTTGAATTACTCCAAGAACAAATATTGATTTCAATAGAAGAGAGAAGGAAGACGTATTTAATAGATTAAAGAAAAATTTTAAATGTTTTCTGACATAATTGTTTTCAAAATTCTTTTTTGGACATACTGAAATTTCTGTGCTCGTAAATAAGGTTTATTAGTTGTTCTTCTGTTGCCTTTGCTGCCATACATAAGACAGAAATGAGGAAACCATTTTATCTAGTTTATAAGAATTGGAATTTTCTTTCTTCTTATAATACACGTGGTTTATACTCTGCACGATAACCACATAATATCAGCTGCTGATCAACTACTACTTCAAAACTCCGGGAATTACTTCCAGTGCGGTTCGTGTGTATTCTTGGCAATGGATAAATTGATCGAAATATTTAGGCTATTTTAGGAAAAACCGTCGAAAAATAGTAGATGGGTTAATTTCTTTAAATACAGTATTTCGAAAGGACTTTTAATTAAATATTTGAATTAGTTAAAACTCTGTAGGATGAAATTAATTAGTGTATCGAAGATGAGCGACTTTCTTATCATCTGAAAGAAGAGGCAACCACACCACATAATCGCTTTTTTAGTAAAGAGATATTTTTTCTGAAAAATTCTTGCAACGAATTAAAAAGCATAAAGGTGTAAAACATTAGACTTAGACCTATAGTTAATCCGAATGGTAGTTCATATATGAATGAAAAAATAATAATAATAAATGGCATTCGTATCAATAATACAAACACCACTACTTCTCGAAAAACCCTGCCTCGTTGTCTAAACACCTTTGTCATTCTTTCTGCTTACTTCAGATTACCGTTTCTAAGAAGCTTTATGGTTGTTGTTGGAACCAGAATTATACTTCGATGACGTTATATTGAAATTTTTTATTGCCTAAGAACTCTTTGAACAGCTCATATAGGGAATAGGGAGAAACGCCTCCCAAAAGGTACTTTTGGTCACTGTGGCTGTGTGAAGTCTGGCATTGTCTTTCTTTGGCAACAGATTATTTTTGTAGGGACGTGACAGAGAGGATTAGAGTGATGACCTCCTTATGATTATCCTAAACGCATACTCTGCTTTTATGTTATTTGTAAGATACAATGCACCGACACCTGATGAGCCAAATGATTCACCGGTACAAATTCAAACAGAACTAAACAGTCTAGCCATCTCACTACAGCTAAGGTTACCTATACATCCCGATATCACCACAGCTGCTTCCCAGCAACCTATGAGCAACAAAACTGTCTCACCAAAGGGAATCAAACGCCCCAGAGAAACCTACGAAAATAGCCATAGCATATTTAAACGTGCAGTTCTGTACTCTGGAAAGAAGTTAAATCAAGGCCTCCTCAGTTCCACGCCCTGAATGAAAACCAAACTGGTCAGAGGACTTTAAAGAGCGTTCAGTAAAAAGGCACTCTAGACAGGCAGCAATAAGTGGCCCAAGGCCACTTATTGCAAGTTTACCCAAGTTGGACAGTAACGCATTTAATTATTCATTTACTTCCTAAGACGATAGGCCTTAGCAGAAGTAGTAGCACCCCCTCGGTTTGGAAATTAATTTTAACAGTACCATCTTTCAAAGGACAGAAAAAGTTGCCTCTTTCAAACGTTTATTATGCAGTGTAACAAAGACAGATGGATAGAATTTATTTAATCGTTTGATAAAAATGCCCTTAGGTTTATCAACTCCAGGACGACTATTATTATTGATTTTAGAGACTGCAAAATCACCCTCTGCTTGGGTGAAGCAAGAAGCAGATTCAGAAGTAACGTAGGCCCTGCTGAGCGATCGAATTTTTTGATGTATAGGAAGGTGACAGCTGGGGAAGGAAGAAGTGCGTCAACAATGGCATTGAGAGTGCTGTTCCAAGTCGGAGTTTGGGCATTGTGAGGGTAAACAGACCTGTCAATTTCTGGTGGGTGAACATTGTTTCTAGAAAGACGGCTAACTAGACCACAAGGGTCAGAATTACCTGCCATTAAAACAAATGTTCCCAAAATGGATTATGGCCTTGGCATATTGCCTTTTGAGGCAGCGATATTCATTTTCCAGTTGCTCAATGTCTGAGGTCGGCCAGCTCGTACGATGTCTTAAGATGGTGAAGTCATGACATCACAACCACAGTGTTGGTTGTTTTGGTTCGATGGGTCCGATTCCCGTCTATGACTGGAGGTATTTCTAAAGGATTGTTCAATTGAAGCTATAGCTAGCTGATCTCAGACATAGGAAGTGGAATTTTTCAGCCCGCATAGCATGCAAATCGGCTGGTATAACACACACACACACACACACACACACACACACACACACACACACACACACACACACACACACACACACACACACACACACACACAGAGAGAGAGAGAGAGAGAGAGTGTCATAATATTCAACTGTAGAGTATCGTCTAAATCGCCTTGACAGGTGTATAGGTACACTGCATCACTGCATCACTGCATTCACGTATACCGTAATTCGATGTCAGTATGGATAAACGTCGTGAGTTAACCGAATTTGAAAGAGGGATGATAGTGGGTTCCCGATGCACGGGTCACTCTATCACCGAGTTACACTGTATAATATATCTCGAGCGAACGAGAGGGTGCGTATCTGGCAGAAATCGCACGAAGCTATGCACCCATTATGTCAACAAGGAACTGTTCAAGCAGTAAACGATCGATAAATGGTCTAGGGCGTGTTCAACTGGCACACGGTATCTCTTGTACGTCTAGACTCATCCGTGTACGGTCCAGGTTACATGTTTAGCCTTGCAGACCATCTACATCCCTTCATGGTCATCATACACCCGCGGAGCAATGGACTCTTCCAGCAGTGCAATGCGCCTATCCACAGAGCCTTGGTGACTAGAACATGGTTCGAAGAGCATTCCGTAGATTTTACCACCATGGAACGGACTCCCCGTTCGCCGGACATGAACTCTGTTGAGCATCTTTGGGTTGTTGTGGAAAGATCCGTTCGAGCTTTGGATCCTCCACTCAGGAATGCGACGGGATTATGGTCCTATGGTGCAGCAGCAAGCACAGATGGAAATACCTGTGGAAAACTTTCGTGAACTAGTGGATTCAATGCCTCGCCGTCTGACTGCCCTTATCTGGACGGAAGGTGGGCTTACCCATTACTAGGTAGGTATCCCATTATTTCTGTTCCACTGAGCGTACTACAAAAATTAAAGAGATGTGACTTTTGTTTTTTTAGCTTTTCTTATCGTTTTCGTAGCTTTTTTTTTCTCCTTTTTTTTTATTTGGTAATACACTATAATAATATTCCCACCTACACTACATCGGCAAGTATCAGATCGGAAGGTTCAGCTGTAACTAGTTACAAAAGCTGACAACTCAATAACAGCAAATTTTGTCACTTCTACCCTCTAATTATCTTTCCTTTTTTTAAGTCTCTCCGTTGTACACATTATTGGTGGAAATATTTTCCCAGAATTAAAGTTTTCTCGACCCGTTTAAGGCCTTAGACATCATAATAACCCCACAGAGGCGTCTTGTTTCTAGACTTTAACTCGCACAGTTGTAATCTTCCTTGTAGGACTGCGTTACAACTAATTTTGTTTCCCTTCTTTGTGCATTTTCAAACACCCCAGTACTTCCTGAAACGAGGCAGGAAAATAAATGTGGCGGCCAACCTGAATACAGCATACGTGAATAAACAAAGAGTGTATACTGGTAATAAAAAACGGGCAAATTAATGTACTCAAGTCGCTGCCATTCTGCACATATAATGATGTAAATATTTAATCATACGTCATGTATACCTATGATGTGAATGCGCATTATAAATTTGTTTTATTTTCATATCGTAATTTTTATTATTGAAGTGCCCAACTGGATGTATAGTGCCTTCTTGCAAAAGTATTGTAATTATACAGAAATTGAAAATGTATGAAACATCTAGTTTAAACAGAATATTTTGTATCTGAGCATACTCCATGATTTTGTGCTAATAAATAGTAGCCAGACTTTAAAGAACAATAGTGATCAGTACAACTTTGATAATATTTCCAAATTTCTAAATAATATCAGTAGTGTGTGGAGATAACTACGTATCAGCGGACACCCATTGTTTTGTAGCCTTGGCTACATGCAGATGATTTGGAGAAGTGCTTTCGTCCAGAGTTCTGATGACGATGATTAGATAACTTAATAAAATACTTACCTGTTCCAGAGATCTTTCATTCCACACCTACTTTAGCAGTTTCCGCAAAGTTCTTCGTGCGAATGCCATGTCTCTACTAGCTAGTCGTATTGGTACGGTCTTCTTGCTCCTTATAGGAACCTTCTTCTTCGGCACTCTTCCAATCATTGTGCGTCGGAGAATAAAGCCGTGCAACTGTAAATCAGTACGACATGATTCAAAATGCTCGTCTAGGTATAGCAACATGGTGACTTCATTTCTTATTTTCTTCGGTGGCGGAGTATTGCTTGCCACGTGCATTATTCATTTACTTCCAGAAGCCCGAGAAGGATTTGAGAAGTACCAAAATTCTAAACAAAAACCACCGAATCTTCGATCCCAAAATGAAACCGAATCTTCTGCGAGTTCCAAAATCTATCATCACCCCCAGAATGATGATGAAGAAGAACATGAGGAATTTCCTTTGCCGGAATTTGTGGTGTGTTGTGGATTCTTCGCCGTATATTTCATCGAGGAAATGCTGCACCGTTTTCTCGGAGACCATCCTGGACATTCCCATTCATCAGAAGGAGATATCGTTAGAACACACACTTCTTCTTCTGTTTCCTACTGCAAAAATCGCTCTTTCGTTGCTTCGACTGGAGATGTCTCTCTCCATTCTCCTGATGAAAAAGAAGAATCTGAGAAAGACAACAAAGTCATCACTATCTCCATCCATCGGAGCGATTCCTTTGTCGCTCCTCCAGGTGACGAACTCCAAGTACATGCGCAAAGAGTTGTTGATGTCGTGCGTAAACATACTTCTTCCATCTCCAGCTATACAAGTGGATCATTTAGTGCTCGAACCATTGACGTTACTCCGTCTGCAGGGCATCATTCTAGTCCTCGCGAAGACGGAAAGAGCACTTCTTTATCGAAGCGTGATGGCGACGTTAATACGACAATAGTTGACAGCGAAATCCCGGTCCACTTCACCTTGTCAGGTTTATTCACAGTAGCCGCTCTGTCTTTTCATTCCCTGTTCGAAGGATTTGCTGTGGGACTTCAATCCACAGCATCTGGAACCTGGACTTTGTTTGTTGCCATAGCAATACATAAATTTGTTATCGCCTTTGTCGTGGGTTTGGAAGTGTTGGCCGAAGGCGGACGGGAAAAGATCGTGGTGGTATACATGGCTATCTTCTCTGTAATGTCCCCTTTGGGTACCGTTGTGGCAGTCATTACCGATGAGTCGATTAGTGGGTCTTCCGAGTTAATTGTCGGAGTTCTAAATGGCATTGCTACGGGAACGTTGTTATATGTTACGTTCTTTGAGATTCTCCTTCGAGATAAAAACTGTCAACTGTCTGGCATCTTGCAGTTTCTTTCTACTTTCCTTGGTTTTGGATTAATGACACTCATTCAGTTTGGAACAGCGAACTTTTAAATAGGTAAATATGTGCATACCACCCTTGTAAAAAAAAATAATAAAATAATAATAAAAAAAAAAAAAAATACGGCGGTAGTCATGAAATAAATGAATTACTTTATTTTATTTTATTATTTGTAATTATTAATTTTTGTTTTCGAGTGTATATCGCGAATTATTACTATTGTAAAAGCCTGCATCAGTACAGAAGATATTTGATGCTATTAAACTTGGCCAACATAGGAATATCTTTGACATTCTATCAGAGCCTTCTGGATTTCAAACGTATATGATCCAGCACTATAAAAGCAGCTTTAAATATAGCTTCAGCTACTGAGAACGCTTCGTATGGAACTCGAAAGAAAAGAAATGGTGGTATGTGAAATAATCTCTAGTACGTCTGTATCCATTCAATACGTTATACTGTCACGTCAAGACATAGCTTTCCTCTGTTTACACTTTTTCTGCTATTAAAATTTAGTTGGTTTTTTTTTCTAAATATCAGGTATAAAACTTTAAATGCCCTACGTTAATATTACTCGAGAGAAAGAGCTTTAGTTTTTTGCGAAAGTTTCTTGTAACGCCACTTCTTTCTGGTAAGTGTCCCACAATTCTGCCTTGTTTTCTAATTTGATTTCTTTTAAGTTTTTTTTTCCTGTATCAGTTTAGTTTAGTTTTTCTGTTTATACTCCTGGACTTCGACATAAGGTCAGAGAAGTTCACAAGATAAAGACAGGATACAAGAAACATCATATTATTATTAGCCATATGGTACAAGGAAGCCTGAAGCTTATGCTGTACCAGACGTGCACGACAGAGAGAGAAGTAAAAGGAAATCACCAAGAAAGAGAAGAATGATGATATCCAGCTCAGGACCCTGGGTGTGCCAAGCCCATACTCACCAGAGTGAGCCCCCTGGAGTTATTACTTGGTAGTCGCACCTGCTTGAACCACGGTCACTCGAGCGCATTCGCGATACATCAAGGTTGTCCAACTACAAACTAACTGGGAGGCTGCATGGTATTTTTGGCACCTTTAGTGTTGCCATATTTTCAAATCTCGAAACAAAGCGGAACTGTGGGACGCTTACCAGAAAGAGTAACGTCACAAGAAACCTGTTATTATATATTAGTATTAGTATTTATAAATATTTATGTATATTACACGTATTATCATCAACGGAATTAGCAAATTTTCGGCAAAAAAAAAAAAAAAATTATTGCAACAAAAAAAAAAGGAGTTGTTATTGCTTATATTTATCCTTGTAATGTTTCCTGAACTGTGTACAAAATCAAAATTGTTTAACCATTAATTCCGCTTCCAGCGTACTAAGAGCCAGCACATTTCTTTTGCTTTGCCATTCTTCAAACTAAAGGTTTCTTAGAATGTGGAACTGACGGAATGAATTCTGTTAATATGAGATCAAAATACGCAATGATGTGTCCATCCATAAAAAGTTGAAAGCGTGATTTTCACTTTCAACTTTTTATTTCTCGCTTAATGTAAAGCGAAGCCCCGTGATTCGCATTTGTAAATTGGAACAGGTGGCAGTCCTTAGGTATCTTCGTGGGTCTCATTATAAAAAAAAAAATTCTAATATACTAATACAAATATCTATCCTGCAATGATTAGACCCATGGAGCATAGGAATAAGAATTATACCTGTAAGGTTCAAAACAGTTTATTTAAATTTTAATACGGTTTGTAATGTTGCATAATTAAAATTTGAAAAACTAAACGAAATTTCTTCTGGAAAATTTATTTATTAGAAGTCACGCGAAATCAATTTAAAAATGTAGACAATATTTAGTAAGCGCTTTCATTAAGTGTTTTCAACATGAATTCTCTGCATCTTTTAAAGAGGAGGAAAGCGCTAACCCATATTTAGAAATGGGAGAGAAAGAATTGTTCTATTCTTTCTAATGGGAAATGGAAAATTCGGAATAACCCATAATAAACACAACTCCCATTGCCTGAGATTGGCAATGGGAGTTGTGTTTACTACAGCATCAGCTGAAGCTTCCTTTAAAAATCCTCGGAAAATTTTGTCAAAGTATCAAAATATATAAACAGATATTGATATGACTTTTATACAGTATATTGGTAGTTGTTTGTAATGTTGAGATAATACATGGTGTTTCAAAAATGATGGTCAATAATTTAAAGGTGAAAAGTACAAACTAAAATAAGCAAAAAAGTCCCCGTGAACATCGGGCTGCAAAGGAACAGTTTTCGAGATAATGCACATTTTCTATTAAGATTCGCCAGTGACTGTGGGTGCACTCTGGGAGGGTAGTCTGTATTGCTGAGATCTTGTACCCGCTGGATATCGTAGGGGTACAGTAATTGGCGATGTAAAATTCGCCACACACTGCTATGACCAGAACCCGCTCTTGCAGGTTCTGGTCATAGCATAGGGTCATGGGATAAGGTGTACGAAATTCCTCGTACTCCTTAGCCCATGTTCTCTAAGGCGTTGATGTACCTTGATTAATGTGCGCCTGTTGGGCTGCCTTCGGCGGGGAAATGCTTCTTGATACAAACGTGCAGCCTCGAATGCACTGCCGTTGGCTTTACCATACATGAAGTGCATATCCGCATACTCTTCGTTGCTGTAACCTCTTTCAATGTTGACTATCCTTTGACAAGTACTAGTATGTCTGCTACGTCTCAGAGCATTGAGAAAGGGGAAATGGGACAGAATGAGCATAACCTAACCTAAACAAAGTCAGTGGTGGATCTCAATCCTGTACAGTTCACCTTATCAGTGATGGATCCTAACTAGAAATGTACAATATCTCGAAAACGATTCACTTAAGGACTAGGCTTTTTTTGCGTATTGTAGTCTGTACAGTTCACCTTTAAATTATTGACGATCACTTTTGAAACACTTTGTATATATTTAAATATATATATATAGATTAAAAAGGCTAAATTTTAACGATCGGCGGTTACTTAAAATTTAAAAATAAATCAATAAATTATTTCAAAAAAATTAAAACAAAAGCCCACAGTTGGTTTTGAGTCCCTTGCGAAAAACGATATTTAAAAAAAAAAGCTACCCTTTAAAAAAGGGTAGCTTCATTTTTAGCTACCCTTTTTTAATTTCAGTTCCTATTAAACTATTCGGGATGTTTTATGTGATTTGTAAGGTTAAATAAAGTCTTCTTCGAAGGCCTTCCACAACTAATTCCAAACCATAATGCTCTTTGTTGGGAGGGGGATGTAATACGTGTGATATTTTTGCCAACGCCGATTAAGCGGAAAAGGAAGTTTGAAAAAACCTATCAAGGTAGGTCTTTTTGTGTCGACCTAAAGTTTGATATCATAATATTAATTTTTAAGGAAATAAAGTCCGTATATCAAGTACAAGAATAACTTGTATCTATGTGTAGAGTTTCGTGCTGTAGATTTTGTTGTGGAAGGTAAAGAAAAAAAAGTTAACTGCCTTTTGCACGTATTATCCTGACGAGAGTTTTCCATTTTGAGGCGAGTATTACATGTCGGGTATAAGCCTTTTAAAATTTGGAAGGCTTATACTCGACATATTTCAAAAGATTGTCCATTCTTATAACTTTTTTCTTTTCTTTAATGCAGCATAGACTGCCTTTGTGGTGTAACTGACGAACCAGCTTTGTTGCTTTGTGTTTATGTGCGAGAGAGATCACGCCATCTGATCGGATGTTGGAGCTTGAATTGCATCAATAAAGCCTAAAAGTGTTCAACAGCTGTCGCTGTTGAACACGTTATAGGCTTTATTGATGCAATTTATTGACAGCTGTTGAACACGTTATGTGGCATGTAAACCAAGGATACGTACATGCAAATTGCAGTAACGAGAATGCATAATGTTTTATTTATATCAACAATAATGATAAAATGGGGTTAAAAATGTTTCGGAAATAACTGCGAGAGTCTCAATTATTCTGAACAAAATGAAAGCATTAACATTAGTAATCACCGAACGACGCCTTAAACTCCCCCAGAAAATGAAAATTGTAATATTTAATTCAGGGCACTCGCCCCGGACAAATTCGCACTATCTGCTCCAATTCACGGTTTTCGGAGATGCTGCAACCTGCTCAGTTGAGATCGTCGAAACCTGTTGTCAGATATTAGATAGTGAGACAATTACACTATTGCCAAAGAGATTAGAACAAAGCTAATCAATATCTTATTTTATGCGGAGGGGAGTACGATAATACTAGTTTACACTTTTATGAACTGTAAATTTGTATTATAATCATTTATATGAAGTTGGGTGGAGGTGGATGAGCCATTTTTTACAAATGTCAGGCTGAAACGAGCCCATTTTAAACTAAGTAGTGGTGGGAATTGCTAACTTAGGTAGGGCGGCTGCTCACAGCCAACGTTCGCGCACGACTCAGAAAATATTATAATATTGATACTCGATATTTGTAGTACGTTAGCTATTGTAAAAGTAGTTCTGTATTTATTTTATTTTTTTCTAAGAACTTCATTTTTTTTTCTGAGAACTTCATTAACAGCCGCAAAATTTACCATTAAACAGTATTGCAGCGTTTAAGTTTTACGCAATATGTCCAAGTTGCTCGTATTTTAATGGAGTATTTCATTTCAGTAGAAATTAGTTGTGTCGTATATACACCGGTGTTCAAAGAAAGCGCATCACCCCTTAAAATTGTAATTGTTGCCTGAATAACGTAAGTATATGGCAACATTTCTTTCAGATTGCATCAGATAAGATGGACATGCATAGGTGATGACGTAATATTATATCAGCTGTTACTTTCAGGTATATAAGCACGCTCTGTAAGAGTTGCAGTCATTCCTTGCTTGTGTCAGGATGGCGAGTTAAGTGCAGTTGACGCCACGAAGAAAGAGTGCTATGGTTGCTTACGTGATGAAGGATGTTCTTCCAGTCATATTGCTAATAGTGTCTTGTAATCAGTCGACAATGAGTAGATTTCTTTCCAAACTCAAGAATACTGGTTCTGCTGATAGGAAAAAAGAACCGGACCCAAACGAGTCTCTACGCCAAAACAGGACCGCGTTTTGAAGCACTTATGCCTTAAAAACCGTAAAGCTTATTCGTCTGAGCTTAAAAGAGAATGGGAAGAACATACAGGAGTGCAGTAATAGTGAGAAGACGCTTCTTCAGAAATGGACTTGTAGATCGTCGTCCTAAGAAGAAGCCCCTCCTCACACAAAAAAATGAAACACGTCTGATTAATTTGGGGTAAGGAGCATGTCAAATGGACCCCCGAGCAGTGGAAGTCAGTTATTTTCTCGGATGAGAAGAAATTCAACCTGCATGGCTCTGATGGGAGACAAACGATTCTCCGTAGACGTGATGAAGAATACTATCGAGACTGTATGGTGTCTACAGTGAAATTCCCTACCAACCAAATGATATGGGGGTGCATTTCGTATCGCGGAGTAGGTCACCTGCAGTTTATAAAAGGCTCCGTAAATGCCAATGGATACCTGGCTATATTGGAAGGCAAATTTTTGCCAACCACTAGAGACCATTTCAACCTGCCACGTAACTGTATCTTTCAGGACGACTCTACTCCTTGTCATCGGGCAAAAAATGAAAGTAGCATTCTGTAGTTACTTTAGCTTCATTTCTGCATTAGAGGTTTGACAGTAATGTGTTTTCATTTGTTACATGTGAAAAAATGGTTGGAAGAACGTTCCATTACAACTGTTAGCTGGCCTGGAAACAGCCCGGACCCAAATCCAATAGAGAACTGTTGGCATCGTGTGGAATCTGCAGTTGCCAGAAAGAAACCAAAGAGCCTTCGTGAACTGCAGGAAGCCATAATTCTTGTTTGAAACCACGAACTATCAGTTGATTATCTTTAGAAATTGATCTTGTCAATGCCTCGACGGTGTGCTGCTGTCATCAGAGCCAGAGGCGGTTCAGTTAAATATTAGTTTGCACCTGGTGAACTTTTCATTTTGTTTTCCATTTAAAATGATAAACTGAAGCAAATTGAGGGCTTCTGGTAACATTTCAGCCATAATTATCGTGTTTATCCAAATTGTTGTATAAAGGTTGCAAATGCTCATTTTTGAATATTTTGAGAAATATATCTTTAGTTTATATTTCTATTTGTGATGCTAGTCATTAATGTAACATACCATCACGAAAACGGAATGTGAAATTCCTAGTTGATGCCCTTTCTTTGAACACCAGTGTATATTTTTTAATTTTGAGAAATTTAAGCTGGGAACGGATAAGTTTTTTTGAAATTTTTGGCTTAATTAACATTAAATTGTGTTCTACAAATAGTTGAATCGACTTAATCACGTTCGTTAACTTATATTTAAATTTTTCTGGAGATTTTGTAATGACTTAATATTCGTAGAGCTTTTGGTTTGGCACTAATATCGTAGCACGTAACCAGTAATTAGTGCGTGTAGTGGAATTGTAGGGTTTAATTGTGATAAATAAGTAGCTCGAAGGTTTTAGTCACGTAGGTTGGCATATATTTCTTTATTTTTAGCTAATTTAAAACTCTACGAACTAATTTATAACTAACTTAAAACTCTACGAACTAATTTATAACTAACTTAAAACTCTACGAACATATTTTGTAAACTTGGTAGCATATAATTCGGAAAGGACGTTACATGGTTTCTATGCATACTCTGAAACTTATATCATATGTATATTAATATACACCGACCTACCATTAATATCCGGACACTTGCCTCTAGACAAATAAGACCTTTTACTGTGCCATTTAATATTTTGTGCTGAAACCTTTTTCTTTCATTTTCTAAATTTTCTAATAAAAGACGGTTTCTCTCTTTCCGCCAAGCAGTTTTCATTAAGCTGAAAACTCTTTCTGATGAAGCATTTGAATGTGGAATGCTTAATATGGAGCTTACAATTTGAGACAAATTATTTGCCTCCTGAAATTTTGAGAAAAATTGCGCCCATTTTTTTTAATTTTTTTTATCAACACTTATTTTCTTTTCTTCATTACTCAGCGACGAACAAAATGCCTTTAGACTTAAAATTTCTTCAAAAGCAAATCCAAGTTAACGTTTTTAACGTTGAATATTTCTACCAATTCTCGAATTGCATTAAATGTTGGTGGATTAGATAATGTTAAATGTCGTTTTTTTTAATTTATTGTCATTAAAATCAAGCCACTTTTCTAGATATGTAATAACTTTTTGATGAAAATTTTAAACATCTAATTTGAATCGCTTGATTTCAAAATGACTTCACTTTAACAATTAAAAAAAAAAGGAAAATTCATTTGAAAATTATTACTAAAATAATGTATGGCATAGATAAATTAATACGTTATACATGTAATTTAAAACAACAAAGATTAAAAAAGATTTCTCAATTCTCATTTTTCTCTTGTTGTTAGAATTAATTTTTTAACACCGCCGTTAGATTCCAATAAGAATTAATTAAAAATACGTAAAATCGATAAATTAACAGTTTTTTAAATCTCTTATCGGGAGAAATTATGATATTATCAGGTTTTGCCATAATGTTGGACGTGCATAATTGTCCAGGTTGCTGTTGTATTGCACAGCATTGGTTTTGTCGATAATGACTAATGGGCCCAAGCCAAACCATGAAAGGGGTCCCATACCATGATACTGCCTCCACCAAATTTCATTGTTGGAGGGGGGATACAATCAGGAAGGAAATGTTCCCCTGGCATTCGCCACACCAAGGAACGGCCATCAGAATGGTGGAGTTCAAACCTCGACTCGTCTGTCCATAAGACTGTTTTCCACTACCCTACAGTCCAGGATTAGCTCTATCATCTAGCATTTGTTGAGGTGATCAATTCTCTTGAACTGTTGAGGTAATTCTATTGAACGTGTTATCTTGCATGCCCACTTTTGCAATTATCTATTCGAAGCCCAGTGTGCATATTTATAGCAGGTTCTGTGACGTGTTGCATGCATAGAATCTGTTTCCCGATCCATGGACGGATTTCCGGATATTAATGGTAGGGGTATCCGGATATTAATGGTAGGGGTATCCGGATATTAATGGTAGGGGTATCCGGATATTAATTAAAGTGTATATATAATAATAATAAAATAATACAATTATACCACTTAAAAATGCTTAGGTTTATTAAAGTCATATATAATATAAGCTCAATACTACAGTAATTTGTTAGCAGGTAGACTTTTCAGGGTTCTTGCGGAACTCCACCGTCAGGCCATAAATGCTATGGGGAGTTGGTAAAACAACATCTTCACAACATGAAATTACTATGAAATTCATTAAGAAATTACAACCAATGTTAAGGAATATATATACTTGTATATATATTCCTTATAACATAAATACATTTGCATTTCCGGTTGGTTATAAAATAAGTTTTCCTATTCAGGAGACCCTAGTTTCAAAACGGAGTGATGTATATGGCAATGATGAAACTAGGTTCACTATTGAATTTGCACAAAGATCCACAAATGTCTCCAATTTCATCTGATACCCCTGTCGCATTGCTGCTATTATGTTGTGAAAAGATATGTGTTGTTGTTGTTGTTTTGGATTTTAGGAGCATTAGCAACTAAGGCCATATTGCTCCGGGATATGTGGTAATCATTCTTTGACCTTTCCACATCCTCCGTATTTGGTGGTGACGGGCTCGAACCCCGGTCTAATCAAGAAGCGTGTGCTACGCACTGCTGCTCCTTCCCACCTGGCTACGGAGGCGCCTGATATGTGGTGTACTGATGATAGTTGAACCTTCACGTTGATATATCGCAACACCACCACTACGAACATCCGAACTTTTAAATTGAGTCACACATTGGAATGGTTTAAATAATATATGTTCATCATTAACCAACCACGTTTCACTTAATATCAATATTTTGGATTGTTGTAAGATTGTGTCCGTTTCGATATCTAGAACATGGGCCTGTAAACTTTGTACGTTCATTGACGATATAGATATACCACTTTGTATGAAATCTTGCAGTTCATCCTGTAGAGACGGTAGGTTATTATTTTTCAAGCAATCTAGTTCAGCACGAAGTTCTATATTACTAGTAGCTTTGCCGTGGTGAAGTGTGAAATCGTCATGGGGATTTGTAATATATAAACCTTGCAATGAGGTCACTCGAGATAACGCCACTTATACAAGTTGCTGTTGATGATGTTTCTCATAATTATATACAACTTTGTCTAAGGTCCCTCCTTGAGATTTATGTATAGTCAAAGCACAAGCACATACACTGGTGTGCAAAACTTATGGACCAACACTGTTTCTAAAGGTTACAACCACAAAATTTTTACCTAAGGTACTCTTTACTGATGAGAATAGATTCAGTCTCAGCAACGTTTCTGGACGTCATCAGCTAATCTGGCGAGAGGTTGGCACACGGTATCACCCCGCAAAATACACTGAAAGGGATCGATATGGCGGTCGAGATGTTCTCGTCTGAGGAGGTGTTATCTTGGATGAACGTACACAACTCCAGATACTGAAGACGCTACTGTACTGAGGTAATCTCCATGTTCGTCTGTTCCGAGGTGCTGTTGGCCCCGAGTTCGTGTTTATGGATGATAACGCCACACCTCATCGCACTATAGCTGTTGATATGCTTTTGGAAAGTGAGGACATTGTCCGTGTGGATTGGCCTGCCAGTTCCACCGATCTAAATCCCATCGAACACATATGGGAAGCTCTGGGGAGACGCCTAGCGGCTCGTCCACCCATCAAGAAAAAGTTCACCAGCTGAAGATGGCGTTGACAGAAGAATGGACGATATTACCGCAAGAACTTATCAACAACATTATTCTAAGTGTGGACAGGCGGTGCAAAGCCTGCATCGACATTAGGTGTGGCCATATCTCCTACTGAGGACCACCTCTTCCCTTTGTTCCATCTTTGGCAGTGATGCATCTGTATTATGGCAGCCAGTGCTATGTTGCCATTTTTGAATAAAGTCGCTCTGTATCGTTTTGTTTCCGTTGTTGTGTCGGTGTTGTTTCCTTCATCATTTCTGTACCTCATGAGGTTCCTTTGGTATGCTTTTCCCATATCCAGGTCACTCATGTGAGAAGCTACAGGTGAAAACTTGATTGGTCCTTAAATTTTGCACACCAGTGTATTAAAGGAAATTGTGTATGTCTACATGTTAATTTTCTATTGTTCTTGAATGGAATCGTAGTTGATCGTTTTATAATACGTACGGATTGACTATGTAAATGTTTATCTTTCGCATATAAGGGGAGATGTTTCTCATAATTATAAATATACAATTGCATTATAAATTAATCTTACTATAATTAAATAAAATGGACTAACAATAGGTGGGAGGTCATTCACTGACAAAACCCATCGGAGTCAACAGTCATCTGAGTCAACTATGTTTGACTCAGAAAATTTCATCCATACTCGTTTAACTGTTTCGTCGTCGTTAAATTCGAAATATACTAAAGTGCCGATTGCACCGTTTATCAATCCATCAACCACATCTATCTTTCTAGTAATCATGTACGGTTTTCCTTTCAATAATGGTAGAATGTATGGAAGTCTTGCAATTTCAGTCACTGACATTTTATGAATTTTATTTCGCTCACTTACTAATTGTTCTTAAAGCAACTAAAGCATTTATATTATAGGCATTTATATCATTATTTCTTAAAAAATAGTCGAATCCCTTGCGGACGTTAATTAGTAGCATCTTCTTTGGTAACAAATCTCGATTCTATAATTTAAGTTCATCTGGTAATAACGTTTCTCCGTTGCCTATTTTTGCGTTGCCTATATTCACTACAAATTTCATAATTCATGAAATTTGTAGTGAATGCCATAATTCTGGAGCAATCAATGAGTTCTTCAGGCGTTTATATACAGATGTACGACGCACTGGTGGCAATTGCCGTAAATCTCCAATGAAATATATTTTCATTGGAGATTTACGGCAATTGCTATTAATTAGTAGCATCTTCTTTGGTAACAAATCTCGATTCTATAATTTTAAGTTCATCTGGTAATAACGCTTCTCCGTTGCCTATTTTTGTAAGAATTTTAGAAAATTCTTACAAAAATAGGCACCGGAGAAGCGTTGCCTATATTCACTACATATTTCATCATTCATGAAATTTGTAGTGAATGCCATAATTCTGGAGCAATCAATGAGTTCTTCAGGCGTTTTTTTTTTATGAAAACCCCAAACACGAAAGGTATCAAAACCTATAGTACATAGTACCGTGCATGGGTTGAAGGAGAAGTATGGGGGGAGGGGGATGCCGGAAACTTTGCTCTAGAGACTAAACATGATACAGATGTACCACGCACTGGTGGCAATTGCCGTAAATCTCCAATGAAATATATTTTCATACCTCTAACTGGTATTTCATGAACATCAGTTATCTGCTTTAAACGCATATCTATAATCGATAATAGTTCTGCACTAATCATACTAACTTCATCAATTATAATAGTAATGAAATGCAGTAAGATTCTATATTCTATATTGCTGAAGAATTTCATTACTAAGTTGAAGATTATTTGATAGACATATACGGAAAGCAGACTGCGCTGTTGTACCATCAATTGCCACGGAGGCGTTGCCCGTCGAGACACAAGTAACATATGCGTTGTGCATATGTGATACATTACAAAAGCGATTATACGTTTCCATAAAAAAAAACTCCACCTATTTCTCTGTATAATTGTTCATTGTACTGATCAGAGTCATTAGGCCTATAACAAACTTCTACCCTCATTTTTGCTTTCGCAGTGCTTATGTTACACCAAACTGATTCAACATTGCACTGTCCATCTATGTGAACTGGATGCACTTCCTTAGATTTTATGTGTTTGTTAACTAACAGCATAACCCCCTTCTCCCTTTCTATATTGTCTATCCTTTCTGTACACATTGTACTCCCCCAAATTCCAATTCTGCATTCTTTATATCTGTGTGACATCACGTCTCTAATATCCAAACGAGATCCGCCTTTTGATGTCTTGATCAGCACTTCAAATTAATCAGTTTTATTTACTTGACTTCTAGCATTGGTGTACATGCAAGTATACATGCACCTGTTCTTACCCTTAATTACTCTAAAACAGCCCATGTATTTACTTGTTTCATGACTCCCATCAGTTCCTGAAATCTCCAGCAGCTTGCATTCCGGGCTGCTCCTCATTCCAATAAAAGCAGTGCAAGAATCATTTCCACCACTGCCTGCGGCTACAGTTAATCTTTTAGTCTGCGAATCCCCCCAAGCTAGCAGTTTTCCGACCCACCTAACACTGCCTCGATAGCATCAGCCAAATATTCTATTTAAGTGTATCCCATCCCTGTAGAAGCAGTCTCTCCTGTTAGCAAGCACAGACCACGCTGAAAAAATTCTACCCCATGAGCCTTGCACAATCTCTCCAGGGCCGAATTGATTGACAGGGCTCTCATCATATACTCACTCCTATGGTGTCTTCGCAGGATTGCAAACACTTTCAAATTTAATCCTAACTCGCGACTTTTTTTCAACATTGACCTGTGCTTGTTAATAAATTCGCAGATCTCCTTATTGTGTTGAACTAATAATCTTAGAGATAGGAGTGACTGATAAGTAATCTGTTTATTTTGAAGCACAAAAGAAGTGATAAGTTGAAACATAAAAACGTACCCAAACCTCCTGCGAATATATTCGTAGAAGTAAATTTATCACTAACTTTGAAAGAGGGTATTCACGAATTATCGTTTTTATCTTTTCTTAGTTTATGTTTCTTATCCAGTGATTCATTTATCGCATGAATTCTTAAATTAAAAAAACATTCTTGTTATGCTGTTTTCCCAATGGACAATTGGAAAATAATAGAGTAGTCTGTATCGAACCTTAAGGGCACAGTGGTTTACATTTTCACACAAGCAAGAAAACATCCGTAATGGTAGCCAAATACGTTACTCCTTCAAGGAAAAATAATTGCTTGTAAGATACAAAGGAGAGAGCAGCAAGCCTCTTGTTGTCGATGCAAAGAGGTAAGTAAAGTAGCCTCTGCGTAGGGATCTTACTGAGGTATCTGCGTCCGGAAAAGAACAAACGTAATGACGGAGGCATATTTTTTTCTTTTTTAGAATGTCTCAAACAAGAGATTCAAATTCAGGAAGGAAATTTGCCTTGCTTCAAAGAGTAATCAACAATTGGAATAAGTTGCATTGTAGAGGTAGACAGCTTATATAGCTTTTAGTAGAAATAAGATAAATACTTGTAAGTGGATGAAATAGATAAAACATACAACTTGGGACGTTTTTTTTTTTTTTTTTGACAGCAAATGCTACATATATTTTGCTTCCTTCCAGCAGTCCGTCATTTTAATGCTAATAGAAAATGTATTCCATTTCATTACAGTACATTTAACTTGCATTATAAATTAATCTTACTATAATTAAATAAAATGGACTAACAATAGGTGGGAGGTCATTCACTGACAAAACCCATCGGCTATTCTAGTAGCCTGCGCACTTAGTTTATTGTCTTGAAGTAGAACACCCTAATTAACACCACCTTACTCACCTTTGTATTATCAGCGTGTTTAGACATCAAACTTGAAATATCTTCATCAAACTTGAGATATCTCCATCAATTCAGGGGATATTCATGTGTTGCTGAGGCGGATCCCAGAGTTCCCTCCATTAGCTGCCGTTGTACACCTTGTGTAGAAGCTTACGCCAAAACCGGCCATTTTTATGTAGCGTTGGATGTGTAAGTGCAGTGATATGGTGTGTTGTTATGTTTTCGGCCGGTACCTGGCTCTTAGCAGGTGGGAAGTAGCAACACCTGGTCACCACGCCCCACCTTCCATCCCCACCACGTGGAGGCGGCCAGGATCTACTATCACCTGCTGGTCTTTTGCCCTGGGTTAGTACCCAGGGAAAAAGACTCGAGAGAACCGAAATAAGGATGAAATGAAAAGGTTATAGAAGGAGAAGTTTGGAAGTTGGAGAGGTAGGAAAGAATAGAAGAGAGGAGGATCAAACAGAGGAACCCTCTAATAGTTAGAAGGTAGAAGAAATAAAGGTGAAGAAGTGGACTGACTTTTCATGCTATGTGAAATAATCGCATGGAGGATCCCATCCTAGAAGCTAGGATCAGCAAGATTTCTTGAGGTATAATTGTCAAAATCTCTTATAGATTTTGCTCCAGGCACTTCCTCGGAGAAACAACGTTTTTTTTAATTAATTTTTTTTTTTAACCTCAATCACGCTATAAACAGGTTCCACGTCTTCAGAAGAACACCAATAATTTACGCTATACTGTATACAAGAACACTTCAACACATTACAGTGAGTATCCAATCATCCACTCCTGATAAAATTAGTTCAAAATTAGCAAGTCTAAGCTCCTCTCTTCTTTTAAAAGCTCGTGAGGTAAACGTATTCAGTGCTATTAATGCTGCTCGAGATCCGATAAACGCAGGTTTATTTCCCATGTGAAGGTATCTGAAACAAGCTATAGTTCACGCCTATATTCCTGATAATATTGACAATCGAAAATTATGTGGTCAATATTCTCTTCCTGTCCACAGAGACACAGCGGAGTAGGAGACAATCCTAATTTGAATAATTTGCTGTTAATACTCCCGTGGCCGGTGAGTAAAAATATACCATGCAATTCAGGTTCAAAACACAAAGATTCTTCCTTCATAAACTCCTTCACAGATGGTAAAAACGCTCTGGTCACGGCGCCAAGTTCCCAAGCTGACCAGTCTCTTTGCCATTTATCGACATAAATGGAACGAAGTCTGCTTTTCTCAGATATTAAAGAGACACCTAATTCAAGTTGCACATCATCCAAAGTAACAGGTATTGATTTCTTCAGGTGATACATCATATACCTGTATTGTATTTCATAGTGTGGAGGTAATTTTCCAAATAATACCTGCAAAGCCATAGTAGAAGTGGTTCTATACGCCCATGAAATCATCAGGAGGGCAGCACGCTGGGCCTGCAGAAGCTGTTTCATAATTGCAGACTTGTTGGCCCTATATCCCCACCCTCCAACTGCATAAGCAATGATAGGTAAAAAAAAACACAATTATAGTATAACCTGAGTGAATGACCTCTCAGGCCCCATTCCTGCTTGGTTACCCGTCTCAATCTGGATAAGAAAGACTTACACTTCTCTTTCACATACCTTGCATGTGGCAGAAAACTTAAGGCATCATAGTTGAATATCTAAATATTTTGTTATACCGGTACATTTAATTGTCTGTCCTCTATACTTTACAAGTGGCGGACGTTCTCTATCTAATTTTCCTTTTAAAAGCATCTGCGATGTTTTAGTTGTTGAAAACTTGCAGTTTGTGAATTGCAGACCAAGTTGAAAGTTCTTGTAAGACACAGCTATGCCTTCCAGATTCCTCGTTGAATTGCCGCGGACAAGGATGGTAAGATCGTCTGCATAGGCAATCATCTTGGTTCATTCACATTTCTTGATGAGCCATGAATCAAATACAGCATTCCAACACAGGAGACCAAGGATTGATCCCTGTGGTCAAATTCTTGTAACATGTCTAGAGACCTGTTTAGTACCACTCTTAACTAGAGCGCTGGTAAAAATAGCTTGTAAAGTAATTTGAAGATAGGTCTAGAAACCCCAGCCTCCGGGAACCTTTCCAGAGCACTCTGCCACCGAAGAGTGTCAAAGCCCCCTTTGAAGTCCACGAAGAGGACAAGTAGGTATTTTGTATCAGTTTCCTTTTGCAAAGTAAGGAGTCTGGCAATTGCATCCTCAGTCCCCTTACCACGAGTAAAACCAAATTGATCCGGAGATGATAATGCTTTATTGGTGTGAATAAATAATAACCGATTAGTGGTCACTTTTTTCCAGTGCCTTGCCCAAAACTGGAAGCAAGCAAAGGGCCTGTAGAAAATTGGGCCGTCCTCAAGTTTCTTCGGATGTTTAAAGAGTAACTTAAGATTTGCAATTTTCCAGACTTTAGGAAAAATTCCGTGTTGTAGACAAGAATTAAACAGCTTGAGAATAAAAGGAGAAACAACTTTCCAGGCTCTTTTGAGGACGTCCACCTCAAGACCATCAAAACCTGGAAATTTCCCAGAGCGCATTGAATTTATTGCATTATCTACCTCTTCAAATGTGAAAGGAGGCTCTTCAGACTGTCCAATATAAGTCGAAATTTTAAACTTGATTTCCACCTGCTTCAGGAGCTCACACGTTTCATCATCCTGGTGTATGATTACATCAAGAATTCTATTAATAGTAGACGTCCACGAAAGGGTGTTCCTGATTCTCTGCAGTTTTAACTGAAGCAAACACCTCTCCAGGCGGGATCTTGTTAATCAGTAACTTGTACACCAGTCCCCAGGGATCGGCATTTCCGTGGGAATACATCATACTCTCCCATGAAGCCTTTTTCTGTCTGTATATCTCTGGGTGATATTGCCGTCGAGATTCTTATATCTATTTTCTAACACCAGTACTTCCAGGGATGAACGAGCTCTATCCCTTTTTGCTTTCTGAAATCCACGTCGTGTTCGCTTAGCGGTTTTAAGTTCGATAAAACTGGTGACCACCAGGGCACATGATAAGATTTCCTAAAACTCATGGATTTTTCACACGCCTGTAGTATATTGTACTGAATGAAATTAACCTGGTTGTCAACAGAAAAAGACGTTCAGCTGGTCCGAAGAAATAGACTCCATGAGGGAACTCTCAAAAATATGCCATTTGGTCGATTGTGTATGATACCTAAGATTATCAGTTGTATCCGAGCTGGTTCTAGAGATGTCATCACCCAAACAGAAAGAAATTACATAATGGTCGCTAGTGAGCCAGCTTGTGTATAATTCCCAGTCACTGATCTTAGAGGCAATGGACGAGGTAACAAGAGACACATCGATATAGGAATGTCCTTGAGGGGTTACAGAAGTCGAGGATGTCCAGAAGTATTGAGAATTCTTAAACGTTACGAAAGAATAAGGTCCTCCAGCAACTCTCCTTTTTTGATTTGTCTGTGGGCTATTCCACAAGTGGACTCTACATTCGCATCCATCATAACGATGACTATTTTTCCGCAAGGGATTGTAATGGTGCATCCAGATAATCGACGAAAGGTTGAATGGAATCCTGGTACTGTGAGCACCGGAAATAAAGCGAGACCAGATAAATCTGGCCAAACCAACCCTCCAACCAAACACACAGCATGCGTGGAACACAGACTAGGAATCTTTGTAACCGTCAGGGTTGGATCTTTAATAACAATTGAAGCCCAGATCCATCGTCGAGCATTCCCGCCAGTTCCTACCGTGATAGGGTTGGACTGTATAATCCGATAACGAATAGGTAGACCCTTAACAAAACCTTTAAAAAAATCAAATTAGTGTTACCTGTAATTGATTACATAAATCCATGTTTTTGTCTGTAAATTGCGTGTGTTCTCTGGTCGATTTGCCTGTTTTGCTGGACGAAAAAATCCCCAGTTTCTGGCGGGGGAGAAAAACCTTGCTATCTATGCCTGAGACCGACTAATTCAACCACGGAGTGAAAAAATCCCATTAAACATCCTCGCGTCATCGAATTGATTCGAAACTGGGCCTTTTCCACCAGGTGTGGGGAGGACAGTGACGATACCACTGTGCTACCGCGCAGACTCACAAAACCTTTATATGAATAAGGTTCTTGAAGAGCAAGAACCTGAACAGAATTCTCTTGAGCAATAGTAGTTAGATCATTCATAACTGAAATTGACCGCTGGCAATTTAGTTGTAAGAATATAAGTTGTAAGAACTTAACGCTGTAGCTGTTGGTGGTGTCCTATCCATAAGAGGTCTTTGACCTAATCATATCAACGGCTTTTAAGCCGACCGGGCTAGCCGGGTAGGTAAAGTGCCTGCCTAGCAACCCAAAGGTCGCGGGTTCGATTCTCGCCTCGGGCTGGATATCACGATGGTGCCGAACCAACCGGTTGGTTGGATATCCCGGCCACGATACACGAAGGAAGCAAGAAAAAACTGGTTCCTTCGTGTATTGAGCACATCATACGAAATAAATAAACGGCTTTTAAATACCAAAGACATTTAGAATTCTTAAATGAATGCACACAATTTCTTTTCCTCCTCTTACAATTTGGACACTGACGGGTTATCTTTATTTGGGCAGTCACAAAAATTATGACCCATAAGTCCACAATGCCTGCAGGTTTGCTGCTCCTGAGTACAAACTCTTTCAGGGTGGCCATATCCCAGGCATTTAAAACACCTGAGAACAATGGTGTCATCTTTCACTGTATGTGAGGTTCAACCGAGATGTACCCTGCAAACAGATAAAAGAATCTTGCGAATATTTCTTGAGACTTAAAGAATCCAATTCGCACTTGACTTATTTGGTTTAGGCTTCGTAGAAAAACGCGGCTTTATTTGTTCTTTCACCTCCTGAGGTGTGAAACTGTGATCTTTCAAGTTCTTGTGAAAGATATCGTCCACAATATCATCTATCTTTACATCTTTGTGTATGTCATATATTACGACAGTAGGACCTAATTTCCTAGGCGTCTCCGACTTAAGACCGCACTCTCGCAGTCTAGAACAGTTTCTAATCTTCTCCAGATCCTAAGACGTAGTCGTCTCATTAAGAACTCCGTTTGCTCTTATTTTTCTCATATACTTTATTTTGACGTCCTTAATGTCAGATGCCAGTTTGGTTTTTATTTCAAGTCTGACCTCCTCACTGGTAGAAAAGGTGCTGCCCTCCTGAGCCTTAATGAAAATCACATGCTGCTGCTACTGCTGTGAAGGCTTAGTTGTTATACCCTGTTTGGTAGCAATACTTTGTGTTGGAGTATAGAGCTGTGTCGCTAGTGCATACGACATAGAGGACGTAGCAAAACCAGAAGGTCTACTATAATTTTCCTGTAACTTTTTCAATTGAAATTCTTTTTCCTCCAGCCTAGCTTTCAAACGCTCGTTTTTTAGAATTACATTGGTAAATAGCTGCTCCATCGCTGACCAAGTCTTGGATGTCCATTATAACTGGTTTTGTTAGTCTATCTCCATCATGGATGATGTCAGAGAGAGTAGATCTTAATACAAAAATCTGTTCTGCATATATCTTCATCAGTATCATTAATACACATTAAAAAAAGGAAACAATCGAACGCCGAACAGTGGTATCTCACTCATAGCATTAGTCCATGAAGATCAGTCGCCATTTATAACTGTTGTCTTCGGCGACTTCACCATCCCTTTATCCATAATAACAACTTGCCCCTTAATGCCATATTGCTCCAATTTATACAGCAATCGTTCAAGTGAAGCAGTACCAAAGATTCAATGAAATGTGTCTAAGATGTCATAATTATTTTTTTGTATCCTGATCCTTTTTGATGACTCCATAGGAGCTAATCAGATTGTTCAGGTATGATCCCCATTTAACAGTTCCGTGCTGTGATTGCCCCATAGCTCTGTTCCAACCGACTTGCAATGTTTGAAGTAATGCAAGATGATCTTATATTACTTCAAATATTGAGACCTTAATTTCCTGGCACAGAAGTGAAACTTACAGGCGTGTAATTACTCACTTTACCAATGAACTGTCCCTAAGAATCTTATTATTATTATTATAATGACTAAATGATGCAAGGAAGCGGAATTTTCCTGCACTTGCTAAATATATATATATATATATATAAAAGAAAGAAAAGAAAGGAAAGGAAAAAAATTCTCATTCATGTTTGTCCTAGCAGATAGCACAGTGATTATAATCACTGTTCTCGAACCCGAGCCTTTTTACACCTGAAAAAGGCAAGGTTCCAATCCTGTCAATGACTCGAGGTACTTTTGTGTACTTTTTTTTAGCTCCCTAGATCAAATAGTTGATCTCAGACGAAGGTAGCATGGTAGCTACTACTTTTATTATAATTAGGTAGATTCCATGAGCTCCAATACTACCTAATTTTTCTTTCAGTTTGTACAAAATCATTTATCTCCTGATGAACATTATGTAAATATCTGCTGTTGCCATTTTTGAAAACTTCATGCGTGAATGTAGATGCAAAATATTTATTCAGTTTGTCAGCAATCTGTCTGTACTGGATCATCAAGAATTATGCCATCCATATCTAGAGAACAGAAAGTAAGTTTGCTATTATGAGCAGTTTTTGGCTAAGAATGCAAGAAAAAGTAGAAGGAAATTCTTATGTTACATGAATCAATTTAGAGAACCAAATTCATCATTAATTTCTTCCAGCGTAATATAAGAATTACCTGCTACTTTTTCTTGCGCTCTTAGCTAAAGACTGCTCATAATAGCAAACTTACTTTCTAAACTCATCAGATCTGACATCCATTTTGGTCTAAACGTTGAACAATATCTCTTAGCTGGTATAAAATGAATAAATTATACTCTTTGATTACCTGTCTGAACACTACCCATTTGGAATTTTAACAACGTCAATTGGTTCAACTGAAAAGAATATTAATTCATTGAATGTGAAAATTGGTGTTATTCAATAACATTCTAGATTCATCTATAGCAATTAATTTGCGACTCTTATTTATTTATTATTTTTTTTTGATTTGGTAGTTGTTGGCGCAGGGGCTTCTGTGGCCATATTGCACCTCCCAAGGTTTTTGCAGTACTTTGATCCAAGCCCGAGGCGAGAATCGAACCCGCGACCTTTGGGTTGCCGGGCAGGTACTTTACCCACTCGGCTAGCCCGGTCGGCGCGACTCTTATACAAATTTTAATAGGTATACTGACAAAAAAAAAAAAGAAAGAGAGAGAAAGTAATTTATTCTCAAAAGAAGGTAGCCTAAAAGTAATTCGATTCATTCTGGTGCCTCTCTTAAATACTGTTAGCGCATTATTTTATTTTGAAAGAAAAATAATTTATTTATATACAACTTCCAAGAAAAAAACGGTTTGCTATCACAGTAAAGAAAGCACTGCAGTCTAGTTTCATTACAATATTGACGCTGCTTTTCGCTCAATGTAAATAAATAATGATTTTGAGGGTGTGTTCCTCATAAAATGATATTTGTTTGTTTCCTATGCCGTGTGAGCAACTTTAATTTACAGTCCTTAGTTTCACGCATTTTATATGTTTACTGAAGTTACGTCAATAATACAAATTGTGGAATAATTCACACGTGAAATTAGGACACCTCGTCAAACATACATTGTCAAATGTACGTTGTAAATAGGTCAGAATTTCTTCTCCACCCTTGTAATACATTTGATTTGCCTTCTTGCGTGAAATGCCAACTCTTGATTAGTTGCTGGCGAAGATACCCTTTGAAAGATTTTTTTCCTTATTTTTAAATATTTTATCGAAGTAAAGGAAAGTTGAGTTTCTCTTGAAGAATTCCAAAAGTTAAGAACAATCGCATATTACATCAGTTTCTGTGCGCGGATGTACGCGTATTGTGGGAAGAGCTGTCAAAAAGACAACGGACTGTACGAGCAGTCAGCTGATGCTAGAAGATTGTCATTTAAAAATAGCATGTACGTTTAACCCATCGAAAATACGTTAATTTTATTTCTTGTGAGTTTAATCCATTTTTCTGGAGAATATTTTCTTTTTGTATCACAATAATAGCAATTTCCACTGAAATCGTTGTGTGTGTGGGGGGGGGGAGAAAGTGAGAAACATTTCTGTTCAAGAAGAGAGAGAGATTAACTGAAAATAGCCTTGAATTTAACTTTTGTTGGGAGACGGTAAATCTCACAGTTTTAGTTGCATATGCACCGACATCAACATCCACAGACGAAGATATGGACGTTTATTATGAAAATCTACAGTCTCTTTATCTGGTCCCAAAAAAGGATGTTTTGATACTCATGGGTGATTTTAATGCAAAAGTAGGCAAGACAGTTTCTTCTAGTTCGGAATGTGGTAGGTTTGGTCTTGGCACTAGAAATGAGCGGGGTGAAAGTTTAACTGAATTTTGTCATCTGAACAGTCTTGTCATATGTAACACCTGTTTTCAGCAGCATCCGAGAAGGCTCTACACATGGAAATCTCATGATCATAAAACAAGGAATCAGATTGATTATATCCTTATGCAGCAATGGTGCAGAGGAAGACCTGCAACTGGGTGGAAGGATGGGATCAGTGAACTTCTGGGCATGACACTATGCGATGCTGCTCGTATAGCACACGATCGATGCAGTTGAAGGAATTTGTTGGTGGCCACAACAGCTGTCCAGGGAGCTATATGACTGGAAGAAGAGGAAGTCGAAGATTCGCATATCGAATGTGTTTTAGTTGGTTTGTGATATTATATCAAATGGCATACTTACATATAATAATATATAAGTATGCAATTTGATACTCAACAGCTTAGGCTGTTGATTATCAAACTGTAGGCTGTATATTATTGACAAGATAAGCATTCAGGAAGCCAAAAATTTGCCTTACTGATTTCTAAAGTATTTCAATATGATATTTATTTAGTTACTCATTTAAATATTGACTTACCGAATTGTATTATTATTATTATTATTGTTGTTGTTGCTCTTATATTATTTCTTTCGCCCTGATTTGGGGTGGTTCCACTCCGTGACGGGTACTGCTACCAATCACACAGGGCGGTTGTAATGTCTGGTGTTACTGTCGATCGAGGAAACCTCTGACTATCCTACAGGTGTTCAGGATTGCAACTTTCTGGAGTTCCTTGTAGGTGTTCTCTGGGAGACCTATCGCTGCTAGGCTGCTATGTAGAGTCTTTGGTACCATACCGGTGGTTGACACGATGATTGGGATGGTTGATACTTCTTGCATATGCCACATCTCCTTGATCTCGTGTCTCAGGTTCGTGTACTTCCTCATGGGTTTTCTGGACATTGATAGTGTTCGGCACAGCTATGTCAATCAGGTAGGTAGCCTTTTCCATCTTGTCCACAGGGGTTATGTCCGATCTGTCGTGCGGGATGGTCTTATCCGTTATTATGGCGCGATCCCAGTAAAGCTTGTGGGTTCGGGTTCGGGTCTCTAGTACTGCCTGGGGTTCGTACTTGTAGTATGGTACACTTTCTTTGGTCAAATGGTATTTCCTCGCTAGCTTCTGATGTATTATCGTGGCTACCTGGTCGTGTCTATGAGAGTACTCAGTCTGGGTGATCACCTTGCACCCCGCGGGGATGTGTTGGATCGTTTCTGAGGCCAGGTGGCATCGTCGAAATGTGTCATCTGACAATACGGGCTCCTTTTCCATGTATTTTCTATAGTTTCTGATGTTTATTACTGGTCTTGGATGGCTAGCATGAAACCTTCAGTCTCGGGGAATAGCGTCCCGCTTGTGAGCCATGCATTGGAAGCAGTGGTGTCGATGTGATCTTGATGGAGGTCATTTTAGTGTCTGCCATGGAGTGTCTTCTTTGCCCATCTTTCTAATTTCATTTCTTTTACTGTCTGGGCGGGAGGGGTTTCCTCGCTTAGGTTGAGTGGGGTATACCACTTATCTATCTTCCTTATGGCCTGGTGGAGTGGTGCTCTGTTGTTCTCGAAGTAATCCTTCAGGTTAACTATCGCTGTTTTCTGTTGTTCTATCAGGTCTATCAGGCCCCTTCCTCCCTCTTTCCGAGGTATTGTTATTCTCTCCACTGCTGACTTCGGGTGGTGTTGGCAACTCTTGGTCATCATTGTCCTTGTCTTTCGCATGATATCTTCTATCTCGGTGTTAGTCCAATCTGTGACCCCGAATGTGTATGTTAGTACTGAAGCTGCATAGGTGTTTATGTCTTTAACTGTGTTCCCTCCGTTCAGTTTTGCTTTCAGCAGGCTTCTGAGTCTCAGATGATATTTTTCGGTCAGGCACTTCTTGATTTCCTTGTGCTCTAACTGCTCAGCCTGCATCATCCCTAGGTATTTGTAGGTCTCTCCTTCTGTCATAGCTTCGATCTGTTTACCAGTCAGCAGTTGGTAGTTTCGGCCAACTAATTTTCCCTGGTGCAGTATCTTGCATTTTCCTAGATCAAATTCCATCCTGATGTCCTTGCTGAATTCTTCGGTGATCCGGAGTATCACCGAAGTTGCTTCTCGGTTGCCGCGTAGAGCTTGATGTCATCCACGTACATCAGGTGGGTGAGGGTGTACACGTTCTTTCAGGTTATATTCATACTTGCTGCCGTTGAGCATGGTGGATAACGGGTTGAGTGCTAGACAGAACCATAGTGGGCTCAGAGCATTCCCCTGAAAGATTCCTCTTCTAATGGGGATTGGCCTGGTTGTGATGTCCTCGACCTTAATGGTGGTACTCCATTTCGCCATTGTTATCCTAGGAAGTTTGTCACTATCGGATTGACCTTGTAGATCTTCAGGGCCTCCATTAGCCAGCTATGAGGTACGGAGTCGAAGGCCTTGCGGTAATCGATGTAGGCTGTGTATAGGTTGCGATGCTTCTTGAAGGCTTGCTCCGCAGTTATGGAGTAATAATAATAATAATTATGTCTACGGTGGCACCTAGACTTCCGTCTATCTCCACCTGAAAAGCCGAATTTACGCAGAACTTCTGCAAAACGGGCCTGTATGGAAGAAGCCTCTGCGCTACCGGGGAGCAGCCGGTACCCGAACATTCCCCTCCGATGGCCGTCCCCAGGCACATAGAACCGGGCCTGAATCCACCATTCTGACAGTGCTTCATGCACTAAAGTCCCGCACCGGAAGTAGTGCTATACCGGTGGGTTCCAGCGATCCCGCTCCCAGGCCGCCCAAACCCGGGAGTCAGCAAAATAAATAAATAAATAAATAAAATAAAAATAATAAATAAATTAAAATAAGAAAAAATAAATAAATAACAACAATAACAAAATAAAGAATATATATATATATATATAAAAAAAATATATATATATATATCACCGAATTGTAGTATTAATTATAGCGAAAACCATAAAATGATGTATTCAAATCATGTGTACCGAATATAATGAAGATATCAAAGGAGAGTACCTCGCGGATACCTTCCCCCCTTTCCGACAACAGTGCATTTAATAAGTGAATGAATGAATGAATTTTAGGCTGTTTGTTTAAAATTTTTGACTTTAGTCAAATTTATTCCTTTAGTCTAATTGTGCATTTTCAATGTTCAATAAAACTAATACTAAGATCCCCCTCATAATCCTTCCCAAGGACCTTCCTTTTCACGGAGTATGAATTGGTTCAAATTAAATTAAATTAAATTTTCTGTTTATACTCCGGGACGACCACACGGTCAGAGTAGTTCACAAGATAGAGAGAATACAAGAAACAGTACCGTATTTAGCAGTCACACTCTTGAACCCCGGTCACTCAAGTATACTTGCATTCTCGCTCCTGACTCGGCTACTGCGGCAGAGGGTCCAGAATTCACACGCGAACACCGGTTTTTGAAATGAGGGCAACGCAGATGCTCAAATTTCAGCAGCTTATAAAATAACCGGATAAACAGTGGTTTGAAGGTATCTGGTAGTGGTTGCGGCATCGTTGGAATGAAGTAACTGTTGCTTCACTCTCCAGCGTAGGGTGTTAATTCGCTTCTGGAGGTATTCTGTGTGCGCATCAAATCTCAGCTTCGGATCAAAATTTACACCGAGGTCCTTATAGCAGGTAACCACTGGGATGAGAGTGCCAGAAACTGATGGTTGAATAACTGTTGGTTGCTGTTTCAATGAGTAAATCATTATTGCAGACTTTGAAGGGTTAAGGTTTAACCCAAACATCTTCAGGTAAGTTGAAAGAGCAGTCTAGTTCTCAGTGATTGAAGACGTAATTGCCTTTTGGTTTGCAGACGGTGAGATTAAGGTAAGGAACTTTATATCATCTGCGTATATTAGAGCATCATTTCGGGGACACATGAACGGAATTAGAATGGCTGAGAAAAGGAGGCCACACAGAACGCCACCTTGTGGGACTCCTGCATTGTGAGGAGTTCAATTCCTCAATAAAGCTGTAAAGAAAGCTGTTAGATCTCCATTTATCCTGAATTTTTATAATAAAAAAAAAGTTCTGTTAAACTTCCATAAGAGACTCTTACCCATGGATCTTTGCGACAGCAAGTGGTGGCCAGATGTATCTCTGTCCACTTCGCGCTGGTTGGTTGCTGATCACCATGATTTTGAGTTAGAGTTAATGTCAAGAAAACTCCTACTTGTAGTAGATGTTTTCTTGGCAGATTTACATTTCCACTAGTGAAAAAATGTCAGGTTGATTATGCCACCAAATTCGGGACGGATTCTAGTGATAAACAGTGTTCGTAATGTTTAGCATGAACTTTTTTTGGCTTGAATACGACCCAAATTTGGTAGTAAACTAACGTACATAACCCTTTTTTTTCTCCTCATTAGTGAAAATGAAAGTCTGTAACATCTATCCTATCGTTCTACAGGAATACATATATGCAGAACGGCATTCACTCTAACTAAAAATCATGGTGATTAGCAGCCAATCAGCCCAAAGCAGTGGGTGGAACAGGTGTGTTTTACTTAGGATAAACTTGTAAAAAAAAATGGTGCCTCGATTTCGAGACCTTGTTAATTTTTGAGGTAGCTCCTATTGTGGAAGAGGATTGCCATCCTGATGTAACGAATTTTTTAAAGACTTAAGTATCGGAACCATACCGGTACTTAAAGCCATTAAGTGTAATTTTGCATCATAATTCTATACCTTGAAAGATATTTATTGGTATGTCCTTGTTACTTTGCAGTATGCGTTGGTTATTTATTTAGCATTATTTTCCGGAAGAACTCTAAATAGTTAACAACAATTACAGGTTGTCTCCTAGAATCTTCAATTAATTATAAAATGAGGTCTTCAGCTAAAGAGTTATACAAGTATAATAAGCAGTTGGGATAATGTAGCTGAATCTTCATTGTAGTGTAAATGTTTTAATGACTCAAAACTTGTTTGACAAGAGAGTGAAACTAAAACTGAAAATACTGCACAAAAATAAGATGACGCTGAATAACATAATTATTGATAAAATTTGTATTTAAACAAACGTGGAGATAACAGAATACTTGATACCCTGCCGGAGGAGGTTGGTTCATTAGAATGCAAGCAATATACACTATCCTCCAATATTTATTGGCGTACTAAATGGAAAAAAGAAATCTTTTAATATGGAGTACGACTTCCATTGGCGTTAATAACATCAGTAACACTGACGAACACTTTTTACATATTTTTCGAGTGTGAAGGCTGAAATCTTGTTCCAATACTTCTCTTCGAATAAAGTTGCAAAATAGCTCTCTGCTAGAACTAGAAAATCTTTTTCTACCTCAGTTTTTCCAAAACAAGCTAGAGGTGTTTCATTGGATTTGGGTTCAGGGTTGGAAATGACAAATTCACATTATTCACCTCAAACCACTGTTGTACTGACCGCGACCCAGAGGGTTGAACATGCTGATACAAATACAGCTACTCTCCAAAGAACTGCCACAATCTGGGTAAGGCAGACAGCTGCATTCTTCTTTTAATCTATAACAACCAACTAGTGGATCAAGTTCAAATCAAGTAAAAGATACTAATAATAAGAATGACCTCTTATTGCAGTCAGTCTGAATGAAACAGTTTTTTGAGCATAAGCTATACTCAGGTGCGTCCATCTGATTTCCTAACAGCACATCATATTCTGCTTATAATTTCCAGTGCTTCCGTTTTCAGCAGTAGGATAGGCCATTGCTGTGATGTCCATTGCTGAGAAACAGCTGCGACTTACCCGTAACTGTAAAACCACGTTTATCAATTGAACTATGAAGTGATCTTCTGATCACTTCATAGTTCAATTGATAAACGTATCATAGTTCAATGGATAATCGTGGTTCTTGATTTTGGGTTCGTTATTTTTGGTTCTGCACTTATCCTAGTCCTCTTAATTGTTTCTGGAGTCAGTTTATTAAAGGTACCCTTGCGTCCTGTCTTTATCAATATGCTGTGGGGGACTAATCGTTGAGTACCTGACTTGGGATGAATGATCGTGTTACCATTATCATAAGATGTTTCTAACAGTTGATTTTGGGTTTACACCCTTTCTTCTATCTGACGAATGGAGGTAATCTGTGGAGAAAGAGGTCTGATAATAGGTTGCCTATGTGGAAACCTGCTGTCAGACCTGTGAAGGAGTCCAGTTCCTTTTCTCGTTTCTTCAACCTATTTTGTGCTTATCTTTTTATCCTACTGTTAACTGATATTGTCATGGGACCTCTGGAATCAACCATTACAGAGGTTACATGACATATTTAAAATTGCGATATTTTAATTTTCATAACAGTTCGGTTTTTAGCCAAAACTCTCTCTCTCTCTCTCTAAACTCCAAAGAAAATATGTGATAAAGCTTTAGTATGTACATACTAAAGCTTTATCACATATTGTAAAAGCTTGTAAAGCTTTTATAAGCGTTTAATAATTAATAAACCCTGAAATAAAATTAAATTTAACTTAAATTTGTATATACACACATTTTATTATTTTTCTGTCATCGGCAGTACTGCCGATAGCAGAAAAAAAGTAGAATTTTGTTCACATTTAAATACGATTCAGGACCAGAGTGTCATTTTTGCTCGTTTGACCCATAGGTCACGTATATATTTCATTATTAAAAATAATATTATATTAACGAGCATTCCGTTTCAAAACATTTTCCATTTCGTCCCCTGAATATGACAATTAACTTCTTTTTCATTTAACAAGAAATGTTTTTAGAGCAATATTTCCCAACCTCTAAATTCCATACCTATTTGATAAAATAACTTGTGATAGAAAAGATGCATCTTCATATCTTTGGATGCTTCTGTAACTGCAGATTTTATTTGTCACTTCCAAACTTATTGACGATGGCGCATTAAAGATTTTATCTGACAACAAAATTATGCCCACTCTGAGAGTTTTCCATTTCTACCATGCATCATAGTTTTAAAACATGCAGCACTCAAGTAGTTTAGAGCTTATTAGCTTTAAGCTTATGGAAGTCACAAACTGCAAAAAATCAAAGAACTTTGCGTATAAGGCCGGGCTTTCAAATTTCACTCGGCGTTTTCATTGTTTCTCATAAAATGATGCTGCGGATTGGTGTCATTTTATATTTTCCCTCCTCCCCCTCCTCCTCTCTCTTGCAATAATTGTACATATGCTCATGCGTTTAGGCATACTTTAAAATACCGTTTTATAAGTTGGTAAGATGGAGTAATTATATGTGTAGTCGAATGTTTTGAACCAGATCATATTCACTGAATATTTGCAGGGCATTTCGGGAATGACGGGCTATCGAAATACAGCTGTTATGAGTGGTATACTATGTGGGGAAGGGTTTGTGGCCCGAGTATGAGAGGGTAGTTGTTGTTGTTATTTGGTTTTAGGAGCATTAGCAACTAAGGCCATATTGCTCCGGGGATATGCGGTGGTCATTCCCTGACCTTTCCGAATCCTCCGTATTTGGTGGTCACGGGCTTGAACCCCGGTCTAATCAAGAAGCGTGTGCTACGCAATGCTGCTCCTGCCCACCTGGCTACGGAGGCGCCGAGAGGGTAGTCGCACAGTGTTAAAAATGTCTGTACTTAATCTATAACACTTCAAATAGTAACCCACCAAGTTTCATGCAGTTTCAGTAGTCTTTTTTAATTACAGTTCCTTAAGTCAACAAAGTTCTATGAATGAGGAAATATGGACAATATCATTCACCGTGCAGTCATCCAATATTTGGGGGGGGGAGGGATTAACGCCAAAGACAATTCATGAGGTATTCAAAGATGTCCCTTCCTAACCCATGTTAAGAAGTGAGTGGGCAGCAGAATTTCAACGAGAGGTGGACACTGGAGGATGAATCGCGCTGTGGAAAATCTGCAACATCCATCACTCCAGAAGTTGTTGACAGTGTGCATGATCTGGTGATCAGTGATCAACAAATGAGAATTCGGTACATTTCCAGCGTCTTGGATATCTCGCGTTAACGTGTGTACCATATAATAACAGAGGTTCTCTCAATGAAAAATGCGTAGCAAAGTTTTTGACAGTAGATAAAAAACGCACATGACTTGTTAAATCTCAAGTGAACAATTGCATTGTTTTCAAGCAGACCCCGCAAATATCCTTGCAATTTTTATGACCATGGATGAGACATGGGTCCCTGACTTTCAGCCAGAGACAAAGGAGTAGTCCAAACAGTAGAAACACAGCTCTTCTCTCCCCATAAAGAAAGCCAAGTGGATTCTTTCTGCTGGCAAGGTGGTGGCATCGGTATTTTTGGGATGCTGATGGAGTGCTAGAAGTGTCAGGAGCATATTACGCAGACCTCGTGAGGTGTTTGCGAAAACATCAAAGACAAACGCCAAGGAAAACTCAGCAAAGGAGTCGTTCAGAGGCGGACTGGGTCAAAAATTCTTACCGGGAAAAACTTGTAGCAGTCTCATTCTAGTGTTTATGGCCAAAATCACACCAGCCTCCATCGGTCTCCGGCCCACCGGGGTTTCCCCGGTAAGTCTTATGGCCAGTCCGCCTTTGGTCTTGTTCCACCAGGACGATGCGCTACTCACAAGTCTGTCGTTGTCATGGCTACACTACACGAGCGCGTTTTTGAAACCTTGGACGATTCTCCACATTCACCAGATTTCACACCATTTCCTAATTTGAAAAAAAAAAAAAAAAAAAAAAAAACCTGGCCGGCACCTATCATTTTTTTCACCGATGGTGACGTCATTGCTGCATTGGATACATTCCTGAAGGCTCAAGAGAACTTTCGTTTCGAAGCTGAAATCAAATTATTGCATCATCGGTGGCAAGTGTATTGACTCCAAGAAAGGAAAGTAACGTGTTATGACTCCTTAAACAAATCTTTCATACTCAGGCCACGAACTTTTCAAACGCCCTTCGTAGGTGGGACATTTGCAGAGTAACTAGAGATGCCCATATCGAACACTTCTAATTAAAACTTGAAGATATTTATTCTCTCTCTCTCTCTCTCTCTCTCTCTCTCTCTCTCTCTCTCTCTCTCACTCTCTCTCACACTTGGACGTGGTTTCAGGTTTGTAGCATGTATCCTATTCACACAGTAATGTTTTATTTTTGTAAAGGAGGTTTGTATAGACCTTTCTCCAAAGGAGAAAAGTCTGTACACTTTGTCACAACTCATCGAACAAAAGATAGTTTTCTTCGGCCTGTCGCGCTGGTATTCCCAAATTTCTTGCAGCTTTTGTGCTCCATATTGTTATATTTGCTTGTTTACTTTCCAACTGATGTGAAAAGTGCACTCGTCGCTTCGTTTCAATAAAATTTCACTGTCTTTAATAGGCTGAAAAATTGACGGACAAAATGCCATCTCCTGGTTTTGTTGACTTTTTGACTCCTCAAACAAAAGTCTCCTCACTGACTTTTGTTCGGTCACTTTTTAAACTGAAATTGAAATTTACGCATACAGCAGTGGAACCTCATTGAACCAAAGTACACGCTGTGCCTTCTCCGAGTTATGAAATTCTGCTATGATTACAGTTTTGTGATTATGCTGCCATTACTGCAGTGCGCGCATTTCCGGTGGGCGAATAAAAATTTGAGGATATCCTCTATTATCTGCAAGTTGTTCATGTTTGTATCATCTACCTTCTTTACACAATAACGCTTTAGTTTTGTAAAAGAAGTTTATAGACACCTGCGGGTGTATTTTTTAAAATTTTATTATTGTTATTTTTTTCTCCATGGTGATCCCAAATACGAAAAAGGACTCCAAATTCTTATTTTACCTCAGGAGATAAAAGGTTGGTTTCTCGGCTCTACACATGATTACACTGTTCTTTCTGTGACATCCAGCTGTACTAATGGATTTTACCTTAGATTTTAATAGAATAAATTCAGTCAACTTCAGTGGATGAGTTGCTTTCTAATATTGTCATAAGTCTTTTTTTTTTTTTCTTCTTTGAACTAAATTTTAAATCTCTAATTCCTCTCTTTAATTTTGTTTCTTGAAATAAAATTGTAGTTTGTTGGGGCTGGGAAAAATACTATGTACTTGTAAACTAGGTAAAGTATTAGGTAAAGAAAGTTGGCTAGCTGTCTAACGCGCATTGGTGAAAGTATTTAAAGGAAGTGGGTTAACTTCTTCCATAAAGGAAATGATGAGAATGTGCGTACTGCAACAATTGGTGGAACTAAAGTTATGGTTTTTAATTCTATGGGTACATTAATAAGCAGAACATGTCAGATGGTGGGGGAAGATAATTCTTCATAGAAAGAGGGACATGAAAATAAATAGATGCAAGCTACAGAGCACGCTCATGCGTTAAGATCAAGCACGAAAGTAACAGTAGTGAATCACAGAAAGCAACTTCATTAAGAAATGAAGATTTACTGGGTCTTAATGCTCTTCGGAATATTTCTTCGTACACAGGGTAAGTACAATACATTCTTTTTATAAAGCGCTCTCCTTATACCTCCCAATTAAAAATTATTTTATATAAAAAAAAATCTCACTGTTAGTTGTGGATTAGAAAAATAAAAGCGATAATGACAGATTGACGGGGATATCAATGAATTTATATATTTATTTCATTATAAAAAGGTGCATCCTTATTGTTTAGGATTTTCTGTGCTTACCACTATAAAATTTAACAAGACTACAAACGATTTTAGGAAGAAATGAGAGTATGTCTATATAATGAGAGTAATAAAATTATTATATAAGTATAAATAATTTGTATTATAAATTGTAATTTTGTTTATAGTTCTATTATTGTATTAGTATTATTAGTATTAGTAAGTAACGGCCGCAAGGTGCAAGAAAGCCTATGGCTTATGCTGCACCAGCCAAAAAAAAAAAAAAAAATCCGAACAAAACAATGATAAAAACAAAAAATAAATAAATAAATAAATAACTAAATAATAATAATTAATAAATAAAAAAAATAATAAAATAAAATAAAAAATAAATTAAAAGGAAATTAAACCTATCATCCTATGCGCTTCCCTTACCCGAAAGTACTATCCAGATGACCTTTGAATTTCCCCAAACTGTCGGCCTCTACCACCCATGAAGGCAACTTATTCCAGTAATTTATAACTCGCTGGCTAAAATAGAACTTCCTGCAGTCCAATCTAAACATTTCCCCCCGTAACTTGAATTTATGTCCCCTAGTTCTAGCATCATTTATAATCTTGAAATAAATTGTAATAACTATCATATAACATATTTTTTTTAAATATTAGACTAGGAGGGAAAACTTTTTTAATGTATACTAGGGGGCTCCACCCCTGCTCACCAACCCCCGCGCACGCTTTTCTACTTAATATGTAGAGGTATGACGGAGTTAGTAAAATCTTTTCTACGTAAAAGATTTGACTTACACAACCCACACCTGTCGAAACGCACTGATCGATATAAAAGAAAATAGAAAGTGTAAGAAAAAAACTATAAAAAGTAAAACTGTGTGAATGTTGAGTGAATGAAAGTTATTATTCATTGCATGTTCTGTCGTAGCCTCTTCACCGGACAGACTGATGGCTATTCAGGCCCACAGGGGCCTCATGGTTATCGCATCTGTCCCACACTGGCCTAGGGTAACCCCCAGGCCAGTGTGGGACAGATCTGCAAAAAGTATGCTCCACCATAGGAATCTCTTTCACTATGTTCTTTTATTCCTACCACCTGGGGTGGTTGAGTTTCCTTCCCCCACCCAGGGTGGCCCCTAACCCCTATTGCCTGGTGGCTCACCCTACCACCCAATTTCAACTCTGGACCAGGATGGTCATCCTGTACCAGGGGTCCCCTTACTGTCTCCCCTTTTAAATCAGGTGAGTGTCTCAACACTGCTCCCTCCCCATTTTGTCCCACTCTCTTCCTACTTCCCCATTATCTCGTTTCCAATAATTTTTTTTCCTTTCTTTTTTTTTTATGGGCTCTCCTTGGATGCCTAGGCTACACCATGGTTCACCCCACCAGGGCTTTCTTCTCTCCTAATGTGTCCTGGCCCGCCTCCCCGTGGCGATGACGGAAACTGGGGTTGTTAGTGGATCTCTTACAGCCCCCCCCAGGCTTAGTGGCCATGGGAACAACACAGCCCACACCCTGGCCTTATGCAAAGTATTGTATTCTACACAGAGTAAAAACTTGGAGTTGGGGGAGACCCATGGTGCCTCCAGGCAAAATATTTACAAATACAGTATACAATAAACGTTACAATGGAACATCAAATGTTAGACAGCGAAACACGTGCACGAGGTTGGTGAACGTTATGGAGGCAGTTGTCAATAATTAATTGAATTGTAGTGACGTAATTGCCACGCTCTCTTCTCCCATTGGCTCGAATAAATATCACTAGGAGGAAAACTTTTTTAATGTATATAAATAATAATATATATATAGATAGATAGAGAGAGAGAGAATCGGATCTAACAGGCAGAAAATTGGGAGGGGTGCCACAAAATAAAATAAATTACTTATGGGTGCCATTATTAAAAAAAAGGTTGAAAACCACTTAAGGGTATAATCATATTTGAAAACATGTAAGTCCATCTGAATTTGCATTGCTTTAACTTAATGCTAACTGAATAAAAATAAAGTTTTGAACTATTGCTGGCGGCTGTTAGTTTTTTTTTTTTCTCTTTATTTACGTAGTTTTGCACATAGCTGTCGGCGGTCAAATTATTATTATTATTTTATTTATTTTTTTTTTCCCTCTCACTCACATTGTAGCTGCCATAATTTTTTTTCTTCTCTTCCGCCTTCTACAAGAGACTACGTGTGTAGAACGCGGAAGAGATTTATTTATTTATTGATATTTAAGTAATAAATATCAATAAATAAATAAATCTCTTCCGCGTTCTGCACAGTGTAGTCTCTTTTCTTTTCGCGTTCTGAACAGTGTAACTGTCACATTTTTTTTTTTTTATTTATACCACGGGAATTATTTATTTTTATTTTGTTTTATATTTTTTTACACCACGGGATTTTTTTTCTTCTTCTTCTCTGGAGTGCGATTCCTGAGGAACATAGCCCACCTTTTGGCAACATCAGGTGGGTCAGAATCTCAGTTCGAGGCAGTACGAGGTCCATTGGGACTGGCCCACCTTTCCATGGTGTGGACAAGTACCCAGAATCATCTCTCCAGGTGACTGATGCTTTTGGGTAGCCAAGCGGCCAGAACATACACACAGACCTTCACTACTCACATATCTGGTCCTTTTACAGTGGTATTGTTCTTCCCATTTCCATTTTTTTCCATTTATTTGTACACACAATTATTACATATAAGATTATTACAGACAGGAAAACAAACATGCGTGTGCTGATTCCAGGAGTAGCATGTACAACATCCAAAATCTCCTCCTCTACTTCAGGAGTCGTAGATCTTGGTCGTCCTCTGTCGGCAGCACGAGGTGTAAAGATGCCATGTTCACAAACGCGGCGATGTATACCTTAAAACGTTTTCGTGTCTGGATATCTTCGTTCTGGGAACCTTTCGTGGTACAAACGACGAGCCTCCAGAGCATTGCCGTCCGCCAAACTGTACATAAAGTGCATATCCGCTTGCTCCTGATTTGAGTACATGGTCGGAATGGAAAACCACCAGATTCTGTCAGTACCTTGTGATGAAGGAAATCACCTGCGGGAGATAAGACATTCCGGTTAATAACTCGAGAACCAAGCATTTCCGGAACTATGTTGATATAAAATATTTTTATTGTCTACATATGAGGAACTCATTCCTGAAGTTGTGCCGTGTATTTTTGAGACACCATATATATACAATACTTACAAGAAGATATATATATATATACAATTTTATATAAATTAACATTCTCGGTACACATATATGAGATACTATATTATATTTGACCTCCTGGTGCATTGCGTACTTGTATCCCAGAATCAAGGGTTGCTCTTAGGCAAAAACCCATCTCTACCTAGTTCATCTGTTTTGGCGTAGAACCTCTACAAAGCTAGCCAAAAATCATATGTGGGGTATTATACCACCACCAATACAAGGCAGCTGCTAACCGTGTTTGCGTTATCTGTTTGTGCCGAATGCACAAGTCCCGCACCCACCGGATGTAGTGCAATACCAGTGGTGTCGACAAGTGAATTACGAGTGGAGAACGTGCACAAATTATCCTCACTACCACCGAGAAACAGTAATTATTATATTAAACAGATATATGCAATACTCCTTTTAAATATGCTCAGTCTCTAAATATCTGAGAACCAGAAAAACAATATATAATTAAATTACATACAATGGACAATTAACAACACTGTCTAGTCTGTCCGCTAGCTACTAAATGTTTCTCATAAACCTTGTGTTTCACAGAAACTAATCTTTACAATAACAATTGACATAAATCTTGTCAATAACAATTGACATATATAGTCGTAATTAACATAAATCAACACAATAACAATCCACATAAGTCAATACAATACAATAATAGTTGACAATAATGTATTTGAAAACGAAATGCACAAGGCATATGGGTTTTGGTGATTAACTATACATATATATATCTGTGTAGATACACCAAAGTTAACCCATAAATTTGAACTACATATGTAGTGTAAAAGGCATCGTTTTAATAGTATCTCATATTGTGGGTGCCTTCTCAACGAAATAGCTGGTATAGCACTACTTCAAATAAATAACGCTTCTCTAGTAGAGAAGATGAGATACTATTAAAACGATGCCTTTTACACTACATACGTAGTTCAAATTTATGGGTTAACTATAGTGTATGTACATCGATATTATATAATAATAGTTGACATAAATCAACACAATAACAATTCACATAAATCTTCTGTTTACACATAAACTTTTAGTCTTTTGTGAAGTCAATTCCCAGGAGAAGCTGAAGTTTTTAGCTGAATCCTCGATATGAAAACTGTTCTTGAGAAAGTTTGCAGAGCAGTAAAGTTATTACGGTCTTCAACTAAGATATTTACATTGTTCTCCAATAAGTTTTGAACTATAGACATTAAATCCGCTCTAGGTTGAGAGTACAATGGACAGTTCAGAAGTACACGAATCCACGTTACATATTCCCCACATGTGAAGTACGGATTGGGCTTGAGACGACGCTCACATAACTTAGCCCGGAGGGACCCATTCTCTGTTAGCAGATAAGAAGTTGTCATAGAAGGCCTAAACCATGAAATAACTCCAGGGGTTGTTGAGAATTCCACTTGCGCATTATACTTTCTTATTACAAGCCCAAATTCGCTCTCATCTCATCTTTTTTGCCAGACAACAGTAAATTCCTTCCAAACACTTTTCTTCTCCCTTTTAAAGTTGCTGGCTGGATCAGTCGTAATTCCAAGCAATGTCTTAGACTCTCCTTTTTTTAGGTAGTAAATCAAACCCCGGAAAGTAATATATAAATCTACAGGAATCATACCGCCAAGTATTTGGAGTGCGTTGTTTGAAACAGTCCTTGGAATATTGATCGTCAGAAGAACTGATCTTTGTGTGGAAATAAGTTTCTGTTTCACTTTACCTGTGATACTTTTTTGGTACCAAACACTTGCTGTCTATGATATTATAGGCAAAATTATGGTTTTATAGTAAAGGTTCAAAGTTTTCTTTGATAATCCCCACTCTTTCCTGGAGACTCTGATAACTGAGGCTGTGAAAAAACGGATTTTCTCCCTGAGTTTTGACACATGAGGCAGAAAGCTGAGTTTATCATCATTGTTCTTCAGAAATACGAGGCGAAATTGAACTGATGTTCTAGGAGCACCCCTTACTAAAACACACGTCATCATGTCCATGTTTAGTTAGGCGATGCCTAGTTAGCCAGTGTTCTCCAATACAACCCCAGGGGCTCACATCTGGTGAGTATGGGCTTGGCACACCCAGGGTCCTGAGCTGGATATCATCATCCTTCTCTTTTTTGGTAATTCCCTTCTTCTTCTCTCTCTTAGGGTAACTCCTGAATTTTTTTTTTTTTTTTTTTTTTTTTGGCTGGTGCAGCATAAGCCTCAGACTTCCTTGCACCATACAGCGAATAATAATAATAACTACGTGGGCTTGAACAGACGAGTAATATATCGAGAAAATGAACTGTAGCGGTTAAATAAGACATTACAATTGCTTACAATAAGAAAAACAGCTGCTTTTATTTATTTATTTATCTTTCAATGATATGGATTGCATACCGCATGCAAGGTGGGATTCCTTAGGCACGTGGCAACGTTGCCATTTTTCATATTTATTGAGACAGAATATGTTTCCATAATGGTATTTTGAACCTTCATTATGTTGCTCTATGGCAAATAGTAAATAACAAATTTTGCAAAGTCGACCTCACCGAATTTCTTATATATTACTCATTATAGCAAATGCGAATTCACCCAGTGAATTGAGCTATAAGAACATTACTAACTCAAACGATTGATGAAAACAGTTCTCACTAATCAAGAAAACTTCATTGAAATTTTCAAGGAATTTCAATTCTAAATGCACATTACTAAGTTAGATAAGGTCTTACCCCAGCCCATAGGCACACCCACGAGGAGAGGGATGAGGGGACCACAAACATTTTGTTAATATTATACAGTATAATTGTATTGTATTGTAAAAAAAAAAAAAAAGTTACTAATACATAGAATGTTCGAAACCCCCCCCCCCGCAGACAAAATTTCTAGGTGCATCATTGCCCCTGCCTCGTTATAATTTTACGCCTTAAAAATGAAGTCTTATTATTATTATCAAAAAGGCAGGTACACATACACAACACTAAAACTAACAAATGGAAAAAATTATAAATTCACAAAAATGAGATTAAGAAATATTCTGGCTACATAATATTCTGGCTGCAGAAATATTCAGGGCTACATACTTAAGTATGTAGCTCTGATTTTTGTTAACGAGTTTTAATTTCGAGCTCTGGGTTAAATTGTTACTAGCATTATAACATGAAGTCTAAGAGACATTTTCTGTCTTAGCCTTTTTGAAAAAATAAGTAACACTTATGATGATGAGTTGATCGGGGCTCGGTAGCCATGTTAGCAAGAGTGCTAGGCTGTGCTGAGTGGAATGTCGGTTCGAATCCAGCTGTCGGTAGTTTGGAGTTATTACGGGTTTCTCCACTCAGCATCTGAGTTAGTCGGTCTCAGGCCGTGGTCGTGAGGTTTCCCCCGGGTACTCCGGTTTTCCCCTCACAAACCCAAAACCGACCGTAGAACATCCGCCACACGCACCCATACACATTTTCTCTTCAAAATCCAACATACGGGGTTTTTTCCCCGTGTGTGGGATATTGAAGAGAGGGTACGCGTCGCGCGCGGTTATGCACCTTTTTAGGTAGCTTATTCAAGTACTGTATTTAACACTGTTGAGGAAATTATAATTTGAACATACATCTCATATATGAGCCAACAGATGGCGCGAATAACCGGCTGTATTTGTTAATTGTATCAAACTCTCAAGTTGTGTAGTAGCACATTTTCTTAGTTAGCGAGTTTTGTTATTTGTGCAGTGGCTTCAGTAAATCTTCTAAAACTTTTGTTAGATTGCTAATTCAGCCGGTAAGTGTCTTTTTGTGTTTATTACTTTTAAGAAAAATCGCACGAAATTTCTCTTTCAAATGAAAGTTTCACCACAGACCTCAAAATTGGGGATAAAATTTACACAACGGATTTGTTAATCAACGCATATAATTACAAAATAAAAGAAGATACGCTTATTAGGTAGCTTATTATTCAGGTAGCCGAACAATTATATTGGATTCAATTCTAATTTTGGAAATGATTAATAAAAGATCAAAGCGAGGAAATTACACAATGTGCGAATCGAATGATACTACTGAAAGTGTGACTTTTATTAGTGTGGGAAAGAAACTTAATATTGTTAGCTCAAAATGTCTGCAGTGCGGTTTTAAGTAATATTCGTATGCTGTAGGTACTTTGTGGGGAAAAAAAAACAATATTATTAGCTGTAACAAAATGTCTGCACGGGTAATATTTATTTTTAGGAGGTTAAAGTTTTGTGACTTTCTTTTCGTACAATTCCTGAAGTCTCACCTGAAGGAACTCTTCCCACCACTTCTTCAGTTAGAGACAATCGTATAGTTCGCCTCTTTAACTTGATGCTTTTAAATTTCAGCAATGTAAAATCATCACAAGCTTCCACCCCTTCTCCAGTAACCAATAAGTAGTTATATTTCGTCTCTTTAACTTCTATTCATTATTACTAGCATTTAGAAATTAATACAAGTTATACTTCACAGCCCCAATGATCAGGGGAGGCTACAACTCTTCACTGTAACTGTTTTAGGAAAGTTAGTATTCAGGTATTGCATTTCATTTTATATATTTTTTTCTTTTCCTGCAGCACGCAAACCTGCATACCAGCTACAACGGACATTAAGGTAATTTATTTATTTATTTGTACTTTGTTGCGGCCTCCAGGGTTCCCCTATGAACGTTTAAGGTAATATTTGCAATCATGTAAATCAGTTCATTTTCGAAATTTATCTCCTTGGAATCATGACTGGTAACTTGCGATGATTTTCCATCGCCGCAATGTAAATCGAGTGAATTTGCAAAATCAAAGTAGAGGTAAATGGGCAACGTTTGGAAATTTTTTGAAACTTGTATGCCAATTTAATTTGCATGTTCAATTGTTGGAACAATTCTGTGCAGTCCTTTTCTCACACGGGCACCTTCGTGTTGCATTGAGCTGTATACTACTGCCGAATATGTGCTAAATGAACACAAGGGAATCTATAGCTCTTGAGTTATGGTTGGAACGGGTCGAACGTATGGTAGGTTTCAACGTTGTGGGTTTAAGGTAACCATTTTTTATTGGTCCAGGGCTAAGCACAAATTCTGCCTCCCCCACTGCCTGAATGTATGGTAAACCCTCTATTTTACGGATGAATCGGTGGAAGGGGGGATGCAACAGCACAAAATGTAACTGCTGTTATACATATTTTCCATCTCAGAACTGCTGTTTGTTATTGTGTCGATTGTTTCTGTACATGTATGCAGTGGTGAACTCTTTAAGTTAGTATTAATAGTGGAAAACGATGCAAGTTTATAAAGCTTCGGCCAAAAAAAATTCATTTCTCCTAACATCCCTTCCATTAGTTTTAGTTCTTGCTTGAATTTATTCAAATTATCCACTTTCACAACAACGTATGGAAATGTTATAGCGTTAATCTCCCCCTTTTTTTTATAATTAGAGTTGAGTAATGACTGAAATTACCATACCCTTGCCACCCTAGATACCCTTAAAAATTTCAATTTATTAATAACCTAGAGTTTCCCCTAAGGAGTAAAAACGGATTAAATGTCATTAAGAAAAGGGTGTGTATTTTTGTAAAGAAGATGGCGAAATTATTCGCTATAACTGTGCAATAATGTGTTTTAAAAGCCTACAGTTGTTAGCCAGCAACAGCTATTTCGGCTGGGCACTTACAGGTTCAAAGGGTTAGATTCAATAAACACCGAAATGTGAATTTAGGGCTAAGAGAGGGGTAAGAACCGTAATTCTCACATGAATTTACATTTACCTAAAAAGGAGATATGGAAGAGCGGTTATGTGTTGCAGGGATATTCGATACACGGCGTGATGAGGGGATAACTAGTTACCCCTTAGACTAAGATTACATCACGTGCCGACGGAGTGTCTTAAGACTTGGATCTTCTCAATGAGAGCGAGGTGTTGAATAAGCAGTTTGGGAGAACTTGGGACATAAAAGCGGATCCTCGGGAGTCAGAGGGGTGTGTGTGGTTGTTGAAGAAAAGGTGTGGTAAAGACTACAAGATCTTGACAAGGAGATCAGCTGAGTTCCCCCCAAGGAAGGAGCCGACTTCTGATGAGATAACGCCCAGAGTCGTCCAAATTGACTGAGGAATCAGGAATTTGCTGATTGGGCCAACGCGACATCTTAAGCTGGTAAGTCGAAATGATACAAGTATGAAAGCGTCTGTAAGCATGACGATGAAATGGTTTCTTTCTAGTTCATAGAGCTTATATTTTAAGCATAAAACACTTAAGTTTGTCTGTAGATTACTTGAATATTTTGGCAAACATGAAGTGTCATATTATGCTTATATTAATGGAAAGAGTGACCTGTGTATGTTCTTTCTTGTAATAAATCATGTTATATTTTGTGTTATAAATGTTTTTTTTCTCTGCCAAAACCTCTTTCAACCAGAGAGCAATAGAGTTAGTGTTGAAATATGATTAAAAGTTTACCGCGGCGCTGAGTATATTATTTGCATAATTGCTCGATGTTAATCACAACTCTAAAATCCAAACTGTGGGATGGAGAAGGAAAGTGGACTTCTCCTTCTCTATTCTGAGGGTATACGAAAATTTGTCCTATAATACCACTAGACGAAATCAGAGTGAAAGTTGACACCAGACAATACCATTAGGCGAACAAGTTAAAATAAAATAGCCAAAAACGTCTTAAGTACACTAAGAACAGAAAGTATTAGTTATGCCTAGTCTGGCTATATAGCTTTGCAGTGACTCCCTAGAACTGCACGAACGGTAGAGGAGTGCGTGGCGGACAGAAACGTGATCCAGCAATCAACCACCCGTCGGCTGTAGGCAGACTTCCATACATCTATTCTGCAACCATTCATGCTCAATTTGAATTTATGTCCCTCATTGAATTTATGCATAGTCTGGGCAAGAATCCCATCACCACAGAGTCAACTCCCCAATCAGGTCACATCGGATGTGCCTGGAGACTAAGCCAAGTTAAAGTACAATATTGTTGAAATAACGGCACATTGAGATCGGATGTTTACATACAGCGCAGATGTCTCGCACTGCCGAAAAAAGAAAACGGCAAGTCACACGATTATATTATTAACGTTAGCCATTTCGAAAGTGAATTCTGTGCTGATATCATGATTTATACCGCTGTTTTACATTTATTTTTAATTAAAAACCCTTCACTATGGCTCCTAAAGCTAAAAAACCTCATAGAGAAGGAAAGTAGAACAACATTAAAGCCTAGTGACAAACTTAATATAATACGAAGTACCCTTCTCCCCAGTTTCTGGGGGAAACTTGCTATCTACGCATAAGATCGACTAACTCAGCTACGGAGTGAAAAAAGCCTATAAAAGTTCCTCGCGTCATCGACGGGATTTGAACCACCCTTTTCCACCCTGTGTGGAAAGGGCGGTGATGATACAACTGTTTTACCCGCGCAGACAACTTGATATAATAATAATAAAAAAAAAAACTGGGCGTAAGCAGGAGTATATTAATGGCAGAGTATAACATTGGATCGTCAGCATGTTTGTATTTATGTGTAGTTTTTCTCTCAATTTACTATTTAGCCTCATTATTTCTGCATTAAAATAAAACTGTAAATAACGGAAAAATGGAAACAACGTCACCTTGAATCCTCGAAGGTGCCGTTATTCTGAAAGTTCGGTAATTACATTTAAGCATACATATCCAATTTTAGTTGTGATTTTCAATTATTTTCACTTCATACTACTCGCTAATGTAATGTAAACGCATAATGCTTGTTCAGTGTTATGTGCAGTTAGTGTTATTACAGTGTAGTTGACCCACGAGGAGTCAGTGAGTGAAGTTAATATTTCGGATATGCCTGGATTCTACCTTGTAGATTAATTATAAAGACCAGTTAATCTTATTTATATTGAGAGGAATATGTCTATTTTTTGAGAAATGCATCGTCAGGGCTGGCGCTAACGTTTGTGGTGCCCAAGGCAAACCTTGTAACGGCGCGTAATTCATATCACACATAATGTACCCCAGGGGCTCACATCTGGTTATGGGCTTGGCAAACCCATTGTCCTGAGCTGAATATCATTCTCCTTCTTGGTGATTCCTCTCTCTTTCTCTCTCTCAGGATAACTCGAGAAATTTTTTTGGCCGAGGCAGCATAAGTCTCAGGTTTCCTTGCTAATAATAATAATATATATATATATACATATATATGCAGTAGTGCATCTAGTAGCACCTATTTCAGGCGGCATCTGTTGCAACTGGCCCACTTATGCATCCCTATCGTTGACCCCGTTCATATCATCTCCAAACTTTGGGCGTTATGCTCAGGGCCAAGCAGCACTCCTTCAGGACGACTTTGGTAAGTTCAGATAAGTGATAATTACATCTTAATAGTTTAAAATGCAAGGTTCTGTTCCACAGAGTTTTCTGTCGTAACGTGCTCTTGCCTAATCAATATACTCGTGGATCACTCAGCCTCCAGCAAGCCAGCACATTATGAGGTCTATCCAGCAGAAAACCCTGGGTTTCAAATGATCTATCTAGCAGTTTAAATTAGGACAAAATAATGTAGTGTTCTAAATTTACTCTGAGAAGTAGAGAGCAAATTGCAACATCTCGACACGCTGTGATTTTCACCCAGAGGTCCCTCTTGTAATTTGCAAAACTTACAACTGTAATTTGCAAAACTTAAGCCTTTCTTCATAAGAGCACCCCCTTGTTCCATTCACCAATCTTGTTGCCCTTCTCTGTACTCGTTCCAGCTTCCCTACATCCTTCTTGAAATGAGGCCTCCAGACCTGTATACAGTACTCTGTGTGGCCTGACCATTGCCTTATACAAGGGAATAATCACCTCCTTATCCCTGCTAGAAAAATTCCTATATATCATCGACAATACACCATGAGCTACTCTTGCAGCCCGTCTGCACTCCTCAGAAAATTTCATATCTGCCTGCACAACCACCCCCAGGTCCCTTTCATTCTCTACCACTATCAGTGTAGTACCACAGAGTTGATACATTGCTCTGGGGTTGCTGTTTCCCATATATAGTACTTTACATTTGTCAATGTTAAACTTCATTTGCCACCTCTCAGCCCATCTGCTCAACCTTTCCAGATCCTGTTGCAGCAGCATAGTGTCAGTAGTGTCCTTGACAACCCTGCCAACCTTCGTATCGTCTGCAAACTTAGACATTAAGCTTGATATACCATCATCAATATCATTTATAAATACAGAAAACAATAATGGACCCAATACTGAGCCCTGAGGGACTCCACTAATAACATTAGTGGAGTCCCACGATGAGCAGTGTCCATTGATTACCATCTCTGTCTTCTCCCCCTCAATCACCCCTTTATCCATAGCAGCAATTTGCCTCCAATGCCACACTGCTCCAAATTGTGCAGCAGTCTTCCATGTGCAACAGTATCAAAAGTCTTTCTAAGATCCAAGTATATAATATCAAAGTTATTCCCTGCATCAAGTTCTTTTGTGACTGCATCATAGTATCCAATCAAATTTGTCAGGCAAGACTTCCCCTTAACAAAACCATGCTGTGTCTGAGCTATAACTGTAGTCTTGTCTAGATGATCCTGCAGTGCTTCTTTAACCAGTGCCTCCATTAGTTTTCCGGGAACAGAAGTTAAACTAACAGGTCTATAATTGATCCTCCTTTGTGAACTGGGGACTTTGTGAATTTGCGCATCTCCAGTCCATGGGTACTTCCCCTGAGTCCAAGGAAGCTCTCATAATTATGGCTAAGGGTTTGCTTACTTACTTTTCTGCCTCCTTTAATATAACTGGATAGATCCCATCCACCCCAGGTGCCTTTCTTGTATTTATCTTCAACAATTTCTCCTCCACTTTACTCTCAGTTATTACAATATTCTCTAGCTTACTGCCAGAGTTGAATACACCTCTGGCATTCCCCTTGCTGAATAACTTCTCATGTGTGAATGTCGATGCAAAATATTCATTTAGTTTGTTAGCTACCTGAGCAGGATCATCAAGTTGACCCATCGATATCAAGTGGACCAATCTGATTCATCCCCTTCCTTCTAGAGTTTACATAAGTAAAGAACTCTTTGCTGTTTTTCTCTGCATCCCTTGCCAAAGATTTCTCGTAATCTGCCTTCGCCTACCTAACCTCCTTTGTAACTTGGTTACGGATCAACTTGTATCTATCATAGGCTTCTGTGTCACGTGTTAATTTGTATGTATCCCATGCATTTTTCTTCTCTGCCATATGTCTCATTAGTTCATCTGACATCCATTTAGGCCTAAACCTTGAACAATATTTCTTAGTTGGTATGTAAAGCCTAGTAGCTTCCAAGATAAGTTCTTTGAATGCTTCCCATTTTGAATTTGCTGTTGGTAATATCATCAGTTGGTCCCACTGTATAGAATTTAAATACTGTCTCAGTCCATCGTAGTCGCCTTTACGAAAGCAATAACCCTTCCCTTTACCCCTAATGGTAGTTACCTCTTTGAGTAAATCCCACTTCAGCACACTGTGATCACTGCCACATAGTGGTTCGTTTACCTGCAGATTCTTAATGCAAGAAGAATCACTACTGATAATCAAATCAAGAGTATTACTCCCTCTATTTGCCTCCCGAACATGCTGATATAGAAAACAATGATCCAATAAATCCACAAAAGCCTTGCTAGTGTGTGAGTAACCAGCCCCCAAATTCCAGTCAATATCTGAGAAATTAAAATCCTCCATTATAAAACTCTCTGATTTACTGGCCCACTCTATTTCCCTGTACAATTTCTTATTATACTCATCAGAGTCATTAGGCCTATAGCACACTCCTACTCTCAATTTTGATCTCCGAATGCTTATGTCACACCAAACTGACTCGACACTGCACTGTCCAGCAATGTCGACTGGCTTCACTTCCTTGAATTTTATGTATTTCTTAACTAATAGCATAATCCCTCCTCCCTTCCTATCCTATCCTATCCTGTCTATCCTTTCTGTAGACATTGTACTCCCGAAATTCCAGTTCTGCATTCCTTATATCTGTGTGACACCACGTCTCTGAAATCCCCACAATTTCTGCCTTTGATGTTTTGAGCAATACCTCAAATTCATCAAATTTATTTCCTAAACTCCTGGCATTGGTGTACACGCAAGTATACATGCACCTGTTCTTTTTTTTAGCTACCCTAACACAACCCATGTGTTTACTTGTACCCCAATGATTCCCAGCAGTCTCTGAAATATCCTGCATCTTATTTTCCAGGCTGCGGCTCATTCCAATAGAAGCAGTGCAAGAATCATTTTCACCTCTGCCAGTGGCTACTGTTAATCTATTAGTCCTTGTATCCCCCAATCTAGCAGTTTTCCGACCCACCTAACACTGCCTCGATAGCATCAGCAAACATTCTTGCACCATTTCTATTTAAGTGTATCCCATCCCTGTAGAAGCAGTCTCTCCTGTTAGCAAGTACAGACCAGGCTGGAAAAAATTCTACCCCTTGAGCCTTGCACAATCTTTCCAGGGCCGAATTGATCGACAGGGCTCTCATCATATACTCCCTCCTATCGTGTCTGGGCAGAATTGCAGACACTTTCAAATTCAACCCTAATTCATGGCTTTTTTTCAACAGTGATCTGTACTTGTTAATTCCACCAATCTCCTACTCTTAATATCATTTTTATTATTTTAGTATCTCTAAATTAAATTTTGACTGAAATTTTATTAAAGCAGCAAAGAGCTTAAAGTAGTGGGAATGGTTTGGTTTGGGTGCAGTTGTCTCTTTTGAATCAATTATATTAAGTTCACTTGTTCCCTCTTTGCAAAACTAACTTTAGCTAGATACATTGTGTGTGCACGTCCCAGGTCTCCTACTCTTAATATCATTAGTGCCAACGTGTACAACTATATCACCTTTTGTGCCCTTAAAAGATATCCGCTCTGCAACGTCATCAATCTTTGCCCCTGGCAGACAAAACGTCCAAGAGTGCAGACGATACGAAGGTTGACAGGGTTGTTAATGACACTAATGACAGTATACTGCTGCAACAGGATCTAGAAAAGTTGAGCAGATGGGCTGAGAGGTGGCAAGTGAAAAGTACTGCATATGGGAAGCAGTAACCCCAGAGTAACATATGAACTGTGTGGTACCACACTGACAGTGGTAGAGAATGAAAAAAGACCTGGGGGTAATTGTGCAGGCAGATATGAAGTTTTCTGAGCAGTGCAGACGGTCTGCAAGGGTAGCTCATGGTGTCTTGTCAATGATATACAGGAATTTTTCTAGCAGGGATAAGGTGATTATCCCCTTGTATAAGGCAATGGTCAGGCCACACCTTGAGTACTGTATACAGGTCTAGAGGCCTCATTTTAAGAAGGATGTAGAGCTGTTGGAACGAGTACAGAAAAGGGCAACAAGATTAGTGAACAGAACAAAGGGCTGCTCTTATGAAGAAAGGCTTAAGTTTTGCAAATTACAGTGTCTGGAGACTAGGCACCTGCGAGGTGATCTGACTGAGGTGTATAAAGCCTTGAATGGTTTCAGCATGCTCAATGATGATGGGATTCTTCCTCTTGCTCAGAATAATCACCTGAGAGGGCATAAATTCAAATTGAGGTAAGACGGTTGTAGGATAGATGTGTGGAAGTTTGCCTTTAGCCAGCGGGTGGTTGATTGCTGGAACAAACATCCTCTGTTGTTGTTGTTGTAGAAGTTGGTAGCTTAAATAGATTCAAAGCAGAACTTGATAAACATTTGGAGCAAGGGGATGTGTGAAATAAGGGTGGTTTTTTTTTTTTTTTTTTTTTTTTGCCGATGCTATATAAGCTTGCTTTCTTGCATCATGTACCCTTGCTAATGCTAAATGCTAAGTAAGTACCTTAGAGATTGTCACTTGAGATGCTTTAATCAATCTGAGAGAAATGATTAAAGGTGAAATTTTTTTGGTATTAAAATCAGCAATGGGGGACTATAGACATAGACTAAGATTTTTTTTTTCTTTAGTCTGGTATGAAGTTGTCTTCATGGTTGGTAGGTCAATGGCTTAGTGTCTTGCTGGTTCCACAGAGCATTTAACTCCCTTGCACACCATATGTTTAATACTAATAATAAAATATAATTGTTGTTAATTCTTATATTTAGGTATTATATATGGTTTCATCTTCTCTTTGGAAGTACAAACAATATTTACGTATCATGGCTGGATCCTTCCTGCTCTGACAGCATTATTTCATTATACTTGCATACACCGATGAGCCAAAACATTATGACCAGCGAGTTGTTATGCAACGACATGTGAACTATGGCGCGGGTCTGGACACTGTATAAAAAACACCTGATATTGAGTTCCGTTAATCAGTGTTACTCGTGTTCTTCAGATGGGAAAGGCTGCAGACTTAAGCAAGTTTGACAAAGGCCAAATTGTAATGGCCAGATGACTGGGTCAGAGCATATCCGAAATAGCACGACTGCTGGAGTGCTCACAGTCAGCCATGGTTTGTACCTACTGAAAGTGATCCGAGGAGGGGGAACCCACGAACAGCCGGCGAGGTGTTGGATGACCACGGCTCATCGATGCTCAAGGTGAGCAAAGGCTCTCCCAGATGGCACGTGTCAACAGAAGGGTGATTGTGGTGCAACTCGCCGGTAATTGGAATGCTGGTGATGGGAGTAATGCATCACAACACACAGTATATTGAACTCTGCTGGAAATGGGGCTGTGTAGCTGCAGGCTGGCTGCTCAGAGTGTCCATGCTAATCACGGTTCACCAGCAACTACAATGGGCACACGAGCATTGAAACTGGACCTTGAGTGATTGGAAGAATGTTGTCTGGTTTGTTGAATCACATTTCATGTTGCACCATGTTGATGGCGGAGTACGTGTGCATCGTTTACTTGGGGAAGTGATGGTGGCGACTGTTTCATGCTTTGGGCGATGTTCTGCTGGGATACCCTGGGTCCCAGCAGAACATCATGCATGTGCTGGGCACTTTGTCATCTACCACCTACCTAAACATCATTGCTGACCAGGTACACCCTTTCATTGCAACGGTCTTCCCCTCTAGTGGTGCCATCTTTGAGCAGGATAATGCGCCATGTCACACCGCCTGGATTGTTAGAGACTGGTTCACAGAACACGAGGAAGGCTTCCAGGTATTGCCCTGGTCTCCAAATTTCCCGGACATTGAGCATCCGTGGTTTGTGTTGGAACAGCAACTCCAATCCGTAGTGTCTCAACCACGGACGTTACGGGAGTTGAAGGATCTGCTGGTTATGTGTTGGTACCAGATACCACAAGACACATTTAGAAATCTTGTAGCATCCATGCCTTGCCGGGTACAGGCTGTTTTGGCTGTATGTGGAGGACCAACATCATATTAGGTAGGTGGTCATAATATATTGGCTAATCGGTGTATATCATGATAGAATCTTTCATCTTATTTGTCATTAAGACAATCCAAGTTATTGGAGGAAAAAAAATCAAGATGTGAATAAAACGGTATGTTTTAAGATACATCCGACAATCAATTTTTATAATTGCATCAGTTGCCCGCCAGTTTTTTTTTTTTTTTTATAGTTTCTTCCTTTTTAATGTCAGAAATAAGGATTTAAGACTTCAGAGCACCTAACTGAATGGGTTAAGTTTTCCATAAGCCAAGCTTATATGAAATGGAGGAAATACAAACCGAGGTTCCATTAATGGTGCATATTTGACATTACTTTTTTGGAAAAAAAGTAAAAGTCCAAACTCGTCTTGCACAGACCAGTCATTGACAATGTTGTGCTGTTGCTGGAATATCTCACACATGGTGTGAGATATTCAAGCAATCACAAGCAAAGATAATTGTGATGCTTGATACATCCACTGTGCAATAACTTTCCAGGGTTAATAATTACAGAATGAATATATTTATTTGATTGCATCCTATATTTAGGTCATACTCTTGTACATTTGAAGGGTGCTACACATTTTCTCGAGCTGTTAAGTGGAATTCTGTTTATTGATTTTAAATTGTTTGTCTCTAACTTTTGATTTAAATTTAGTAGTGGAGTATTTTTTCTTTTTTTTTTGTGATTTCCTAATTAAACAATCAACTTTTGCTGGCATTGTATCATGTCGATAGGGATGTTCGAATTCTGCTGCCATTGGTTTACTATTGATATTATTATTATTAGCTATATAGCTCATGGTGCGGTTGTTTATTTGATTTTTAGGAGCATTAGCAACTAAGGCCATATTGCTCCCGGAAAATGTGGTGGTCATTCCCTGACCTTTCCGCATCTTCCGTATTTGGTGGTCCCGGGCTCGAACCCCAGTCTAATCAAGAAGCGTGTGCTACGCACTGCTGTACCTGGTTACGGAGGCGCCCTATATAGTGCAAGGAAGCCTGAGGTTTATGCTTCGCTAGCCAAAAAAAATTCTGAATTACTTACACACACACAGAGAGAGAGAGAGATCCAGCTTAGGATCCTGGGTGTGCCAAGCCCATACTCACCAGATGTGAGCCCCTGGGGTTAATAACAGATACTGGAAGTTTCTGCATTGCTTGTAGCAGTGTAATCAGTATCAAAAGAGGACTATAATTTATAGCACTATTTACGTGTATTAATAACCTACCTTTATCACATAGTCCGTAACATGCTATGTTAATATTCATAGAGCTTTTAGTATCGGTGATTGGGCATATAGAATCTCAAAAAAGGTTGCACGAAAGTGCAAATCACATAGGTTGACGGTAGATAGTTAAATTTATTATCAATTATAACTACCTGATCACAGGTAGTTATAAGTATAACCCTGATCACAACAGCACACTGTCGAGGCATTGACAAGATCAATTTCTGAAGATAATCAAGTGATGGTTTGTGGTTACAAACACGAATTATGGCTTCCTGAAGTTTGCGATGGGTCTATGGGTTTCAGTTTCAGGCTGTTTCCTGGCCAGCTAAGAGTTGTAATGGACCGTTCTTTCAACCATTTCTGAACCTGTAACAAATGTAAAAACTTTATTGTCAAACATTAATGCAGAAATGAAGCTTAAGTAACTACAGAAGTGCCTACTTACACTTTTTGCCCGATGACAAGGAGCAGAGGCTTCTTGAAAGATGCAGTTACTTGGCAGGTTGAAATGGTCTCTAATGGTTAGCAGCAATTTGCCTTCCAATGTAGCCAGGTATTCATTGGCATTTACGGAACATTTTATAAACTGCTGGTGACCTACTCCATGATACAAAATGCATCCCATATCATTTGCCTGCCAATTCCCTACCCACCATTTGGCAGGTAGGGAATTTCACTGTAGACACCGTAGACATGAAGAATGGATGATATTCTTCGCGTCTGCAGTGAATTGTTTGTCTATCTGAGAAAATAACTGACTCCCACTGCTCGGGGATCTAGTTGACATGCTCCTTACACCAAATTAATCGGGTCTTTTTCATTTTTTGCGTGAGGAGGGGCTTCTTCTTAAGATGACAGGCTACAAGTCCATTTTTGAAGAGGCATCTTCTGACTATTACTACACTTGGTACCACTCCTGTATGTTCTTCCTATTCTCTTTTCAGCTTAGACGAAGAAGCTTTATGGATTTTAAGGCAGAAGCACTTCAAACCGTGGTCCTGTTTTGGCCTAGAGACTCGTTTGCATCTGGTTCCTTTTTTCCTATCAGCAGAACCATTATTCTTGAATTTGGAAAGAAATATACTCACTGTCGACTGATAACAAGACATTCTATAAGCAGTATGACGGGAGGAACATCCTTCCTCTCTTAAAGCAACAATAGCACTCTTTCTTCATGGTGTCAACTGCATGTAACTCGCCATCAAGGAATGACTCCAACTCTTGCAGAACATGCTTATATAGCTGAAAGTAACAGCTGTTTCAATATTACATCATCACCTACACGTGTCAGTCTTATCTGATGCAATCTATAAGAAATATTGCTATATACTTAAGTTATTCAGATGAGAATTACAATTTTTAGGGGTGATGCACTTTCTTTGAACACCAGTGTATATATATCCACTTGATATTGATGGTTCGACTGTTGATGATTCTGCTTAGATAGCTGACAACTAAGTATTTTGCATCTACATTCACACATGAGGAATTCTGTAGGGAAGTGGAGGACAGAAACTTATTAAACTCTAACAGGGAGCTTAATGATTTTGTAATACCTGAGAGAAAAGTGGAGGAGAAATTGTTGAAGTTAAACGTGAGAGAGAGTCACCTGGGGTGGATGGGATCTATACAGTTATATTAATGCTGGTTGCACCCTGGAGGTAGCAAAGGAAGTAGACCCTAGCCATAATTATGAGGGCACTCTTGGACTCATGGGAGGTCCCCACGGACTGTCCATATGTATCCGCAATTCACAGAGGGGGAATGAAAGGAGATATGAGTAATTACGGACCTGTTAATTTAACTTTTATTCTGGAGAAAATAATGGAGTCACTGGTTAAAGAAGCATTACAGGATCATCTACACAAGACTGCAGTAATAATTCAGACACAGCATGGTTTTGTTAAGGGAAAGTTTTGTATGACAAATATGATTGGATACTATGATGTGGTTACAAAGGAACTGGATGCAAAAAATAATTGATATCATATACTTGGATTTGAGTAAATCTTTTGATACTGTTGCACATGGAAGAGTACTATACAGACTGGAGCAGTATGGTATTAATGGAAAGTTGCTACAATGGATAAAAGGGTGGTTGAGTGGGAGAAGACAGTGGTAATCAATGTATGTTGCTCTTTGTTTACTAATGTTATTAGTGGAGTTCCCCAGGGTTCAGTATTGGGCTCCCTGTTGTTTTGTATAGTTATCAATGATATTGATGAAGATATAACAGGCTAAAGTCCAAGTACACAGATGATACAAAGGTTGGCATGGTTGTTAATGATAGTAATGGCAGTGTGCTATTGCAACAGGATCTAGAAAAGTTGGGCAGATGGGCTGAGAAGTGGCAACTGAAGTTTAGCATTGACAAATGCAAAGTGCTGCATATGGGTAGAAATGAAACCCCAGTGGGGTTTCTTTTCTACTGGGTGGTGTTATATTCAGGGTAGTGGATAATGAAAGAGACCTGGCGGTATGGGGGTAATTGTGAAGTCAGATATGAAGCTTTCTGAGCAGTGCAGACAGGCTGCCAGAGCAGGTCATGGTGTCTTGTCAATGATATACAGGAATTTTGCGGGCAGGGATAAGGAGGTGATTATCCCCTTGTATAAGACAATGGCCAGGCCATACCTTGACTACTGTGGAAAGTGCTGGAGACTTCATTTTAGGAAGGATGTAGAATTGCTTGAGCAAGTACAGAGAAGGGCATCAAGATTGGTGGGAGGAACGAAGGGGGTCCTCTTACCAAGAAAAGCTTGTTCTGTATATTGCAGTGTCTGGAGACTAGGCTCCTGCAAGTTGACTTGATTGAGGTGTATAAGGTCATGAATGGGTTGAGCAGGCTCAATTCTGGTGGGATTCTTCTTCTTTCTCAAATTGCAAACCTGAGGGGGCATAAGTTCAAATTGAGGAGAGACAGTTGTAGAATATATGTTCAGAAATTTAATTTTAGCCAGCGGGTAATTGGTTGCTGGAACAAACTTTCATCTGTCATTGTGGAAGTTGATAGCTTAAATAAATTCAAGCAGGAACTGTACAAACTTTTAGAGGGAATGGATGTGTGAAATTTTTTTATTTTATTTATTTATTTATTTTTTTGGGCTGATGCAAATAAGCTTGGTTTTTTTTTTTTTTTTGCATCACATTCCTCTACTACTCTGTAATGTAATAATGTCAACTTCATAGCATAACCGGTGCATAGTATTATTAATGCAGTAGGATATAAGTTTAGTATTTTTAATTATATTGAAATTTAATCGAAATTGTGCCTCAGAGCAGCAAAAAAAAAAAAAAAAAAAAAAAGGCTCAAGGTAGCAGGAGTGCTGTGACTTGGGGGAGAACTGAGGGGATGGATGTCCTCTGAATCGGCCTTTTGAAATGTACTTCTTGTCTGATGTTTGTTGACTATCAGGAACGAACGGGACATGATATTGGCAAGTGGAATGTCTCTGTGTGTGCTCGATGTAAGGAGTGGGGATGTTGGGTGCCAACTCAGTGTTGTTGCACCTTAATGAGAGCTTGAGGGGCAGGGTGAAAGCCTTCAAAGGATTTAAATTGTGGGAGCATCAAGTCACCGATAGCAGAATGTGCTGGTCCCAAAGGAGCTGGTTGTTGTCAGTGACTCTATTGTCAGGGAAATATATTGCTCAAAAAGGATAGGTAGAATAGGACCAGAGTTTGTCTGTCAGGGGCAAAAGTTGATGACGTACAGCAGGTATCAACTTTTAATCACACAAAAGGCGATACTGCTATACACGTTGGCACTAATGACATTGAGTAGGAGAGAACATTAACCTGTAAGACTTACTTATGGGATAATGTTGAAAAAAAAAATTGCAAGTTAGGGTTCAATTTGTTCAATCAATTTGGCCATGGAGACATTGTGCAAGTCTCATGGGGTAGAATTTTTCACAGCATGGTCTGTGCTTGTTAACAGGAGAGACAGCTTCTACAGGGTTGGGACGCATGTAAATAGAAAGGGTGCAATAATATTTGATGATGCTATCAAGGTAGTGTTAGGTGGGTTGCAAACTGCTATCTTGGGTGGGGGGACACACAGACTAATAGATTAAAAATGGCCACAGGCAGACTACTTCTATTGGAAGGAGCAGCTGCATGGAAAGCAAGGTGTTGGGGATTTCTAGAACTGCTGGCAGTCATCATGGAAAAAATAAGTACATGGGCTGTGTTAGGGTAAATAAGAGTAAGAACAGGTCCATGTATACTTGCATTGTACACCAATGCTAGGAGTATAGTAAATAAATTTGATGAATTTGAAGTGCTGGTCAAGACATCAAAGACAGATATTGTTGGGATATAAGAGACCTGGTGTTACACTGATACAAGTAATGCAGAATTTGAATTTGGGGGAGTACAATGTATACGGAAAGGAGCAGGGGTTATGCTGTTAGTTTGGAAACACAAAATCTAAGGCAATGCATCCAGTTAACATGGGTGGCCAGCACAACGTTGAGTCAGTTTGGTGTGACATAAGCACTGGGAAAGCAAAAATGAGATTAGGAGTGCTATAGGCCTAATGACTGTTAGTACAATGAACAACTGTACAGAGAAATAGTGGGCCAGTAAATAAATCAGAATGTCTTATAATGGGGGATTTTAACTTTCCAGATATTGAATGGAACTTGTGTGTTGGTCACTCGTACACTAGTGAGACTTTTGTAGATTTACTGCTGTTTTCTACAGTAGCATGTTCGAGGGTCAATCAGAGGGAGTAATACTGTTCATCTGATTATCAGCAGTGATTATTCATGCATTAAGAATCTGCAGATAAAAGAACCACTAGGTGGCATTGATCACAGCATACTGATGTGGGATTTACTTAGAAGATGTAACTACCATTGGGGGGTAAAGGGAAGGGTTTTGCTTTCGTAAAAGTGACTATGGTCTCAGACTGTTTAAATTCTTTACAGTGGAATCGACTGATGTTACCAACAGCAAATTCTAAATGGGAAGCATTCAAGGGATTAATTTTGGAAACTACTAGGTGTTTCTTACCAAGTAAGAAATACTGTTCAAGGGTTAGTCCTAAATAGATGTCAGATGAACTAACAAGACTCGTGGAAGAGAAGAAAAATGCATGGGATGCATGTAAATTATCGAGAAAGTGACACAGAAACCTTTGCCAGATATAAGCTCTATAATCAAGTTACAAAGTAAGTTAGGCAGGCAAAGGCAGATTACGAGAAATATTTGGAAAAGGATGCAAAGAAAAACAGACACTTCTCTACTTATGTAAACTCTAGAAGGAAGGGGATGAATCAGATTGGTCCACTTGATATCAGTGGTTAAACTGTTGATGATTCTGCTCAGGTATCTGACAAACTGATTGAGTATTTTGCATGTACGTTCACACATGAGGAATTCTGTAGAGGAGTAGAAGCCGGGAGCTAAATGACTTTGTAATAATTGAGAGAAAAGTAGAGGAGAAATTGTTGAAGTTAAATGTAAGAAAGACACCTGGGGTAGATGGGATCTATACAGTTATATTAACTGAGGCAGCAAATCCTTAGTGATAATTTTGAGACCATCCTTGGATTCAGTGGAAGTCCCTATGGACTGGAGAAATGCAAATGTGACACGAGTAATTACAAACCTGTTACTTTAGTTTGTGTTCTGGGGACAGTAATGGAGTCACTGGTTAAAGAAGCAATGCAGGATCATCTAGACAAGACTGCAGTTATAGTTTAAAACACAACATGGTCTTACAAATTTTATTGGATGCTATGATGTGGATGCAAAGGATAATTTTGATATCATATACTTGGATTTCCAGAAGGCTTTTGATAGTGTTACACATAAAAGGCTGCTGTAGAAATTGGAGCAGTATAACATTAAGGGAAAGTTGCTGCTGTGGATAAAAGTTCAGTGGGGAGAAGGCGGACAGTAGTAATCAATGGACACTGCTCGTCGTGGACTAATGTTATTAGTAGATTTCCCCCAGGGTTTGGTATTGGGACTATTGTTGTTTTCTATATTTATCAGTGATATTGATGAAGGTATAACAGGCTTAATGCCCAAGTTTGCAGATGATACAAGGGTTGTTAATGATAGTAACGACAGTACGCTGCTGCAACAGGGTCTGGGAAAGTTGGGCATCACTGAATGCCCAATGAATGAAACATCACTGACTGGTTTGGACCATGCATGAGAACAGCAAAAATGATGGTGCTGCTAAACTGTTGGAATTTTGTTTTGTTTTCTGCTATACATTGATGTTTGTGATGCGATGAGAGTTCACAAAGTGAACTCTCATCGCATCATATGCTTTCTCATCATACTGGCGATTAATACATAAAAATCACCAAAATGGAACTTAAAGAACTAATTAATGAATTTGTAAACAAAAGACAAGGAAAATGTATTTTTAAATAAGAACCAAATTTAAAAACATAATAATAGCATTACAAATTAAATTGCTTACTTTGATGCTTAAATATTTTTTTTTTATACTTTAGAATTGCTGAATACCACTTGAAATGTACATTATACTCGTAAATATTTTTACAAGTAAGGAATTGGCATCTGATTTAATTACACAACCAATATTTTTCATAAAACATGCTGATTAATTACATTTGATTGGCAAATCTAATTTTGTATATATTTTTCTAGGTATACACCGGCACAGGCGAACTGCTTTATCCCTTGCATCAATGGTATGGCATATGACAGGATTATTTCCAACAAAGTTTGCACCTTATGGTCATTACTGTGGATTGGGTGGCAGAGGCAATCCTCTGGATTATATTGATAAGTAATTATCTAAAATGTGCGATTTAATTTGTTTATGAACTAAGATTACAGATACAGTTTAGCAGCTACATTACATTTCACATAATTTAATTTTCAGGCATAAAGCTAATCAATGCATTAGTAGAGGCATATGATACAAGCTTATATAGCATCAGCCAAAAAAAAAAATAAAAAAACAACCCCTCCCATTTCATCCATCGATTCACTCCAAATGTTTGTCTAGTTCTGTTTTGAACTTATTTAAGTTGTTGACCTCCACTACAACAGATGAAAGTTTATTCCAATTATCAACCACCTGCTGCCTAAAGGCAAATTTCCACATATTTATTCTACAATTGTCTTTCATCAGTTTTAATTTATGTTCCCTCAGGTGAGTAATCTAAGCACAAGGAAGAATTCCATCAGCATTGAGATTGCTCAAACCATTCAAAGCCTTATACATCTCAATTAGATCTTGCAGGTGCCTAGTCTCCAGATGCTGCTCAAGGTGTAGCCTTATACAAGGGGGCAATCACCTCCAAATTCCTGTATATCATTGATGAGACACCATGAGCTACTCTTGCAGCCAGTGTGCACTGCTCAGAAAACTTCATATCTGACTACACAATTACCCCCAGGTCCTTTTCATTCTCCACTACCTGAGTGCAGTACCACCCAGTTGGTATGTTACTCTAGGGTTAGTACCCATATGCAGTACTTTACATTTGTCAATGTTAAACTTCAGTTACCACTTCTCAGCCCATCTGCTCAACTTTTCCAGATCCTTCTGCACAAGTGTACTGTCATTAACTACCCTGCAAACTTAGACATGAAGCCTGATATATTTTCATTGATAAATACAGAAAACAACAATGGGGCCCAAAAACCCTGGGGACTCCACTAATAACATTAGTTCACGAAGAGCAGTGTCCATTGATTACCACTGTCTACTCCTTCTCAACCATCCTTTTATCCATCATAGAAACTTGCCCTTAATGCCATATAATGGTAGCATATTCCAACAAAATTAATTTTATTGTAGTCTGATTATGACAACAATTGGCTCAGATGGGTATATATTAGTGGCAATTGATGCAAGGAAGCAAGCTTGTACAGCACAGCAAAAAAAACCACCCCCTACTCATTTGCCCATCTCCTCTAATAACACCAGCCAACAAAAAATATTTTTTGTCATACCTCCGCAATGAAATGTGATTCTGAAAATCACCATAAAAAGTCTATCATGTCTACATCTAAAGAGATATATAATTCAAGTTCGTAATAATGTAGTGAATTTTTTGGCTGGTGCAGCATAAGCCTCAGGCTTCCTTGTTCCATGAGTACTCCCAGCAGGTCTTGAAATCTTCGATACCTTGCATTCAGGCTGCTGCTTGCTTCAGATAGAAGCAGTGCAAGAATGACTTTCACCTCTGCCTACATCTACTGTTAATCTACGTAGAAATTTTCAACCCATCTAACATTATCTTGATAGCATCAGCAAATATCGTTGCAGCCCTTCGATTTAAGTGTATTCCATCCCTGTAAAAACAGTCTCTCTTGTGGGTAGGATTACAAACATTTTGAGTTTCGATCCTAACTCGCAACTTTTTTTTTCAGCATTGCTTTGTACTCATTAATTAAATCCTCAGTTCTTCCAATATTAATATAATTAGTACCACCATGTACAATAATATCACCTTTTATGCCTTTAAAAGAATAGAATTTTTTCTTGATATATATCCCATTTTCCTGACAGTCTAGTCACCAACTGTAGCTACTTTCTCTGGGGCAAAGGCTGCATTTGTGGTGTATGATGCTGGAACACAGGCTTGAGCACTTGATGGGGAGTGCTTTGAAATCCTTCAAAGACACAACTGCTGTTCTTCAAGCAAAAGAACTCTTTATTGCATACAGAAGGCATACACAATACCCTTCACCACTACAAGCCAGGGGTTAAGCTCTCGTATAATCCCATCAAAACAGAGTTTGCACTTAACCTCCCTCCTCACGCTCTTTGCAACGAACACGCACACACACGCACACACAAAGGTTTCCCCTATTGCTGTATCATGTCTTGATGCAGGTAGCTTTGCAAAAAGAGCACAAGTTTGTTTGTTATTTGATTTTTAGGAGCATTAGCAACTAAGGCCATATTGCTCCGGGGATATGTGGTGGTTATTCCTTGACCTTTCCGTATTTGGTGGGCACTGGCTTGAACTCCGGTCTAATCAAGAAGCGTGTGCTATGCACTACTGCACCTGGCTACGGAGGCGCCTAAGAGCACAAGTAATACACATTATACAGTCATGATTTGTTGGAAAACTGCCTTTGGAAGTTTCCCCTAAACCAAAGCATTCGTGCTAATTTGCTTTGCTCTAGTCTGAGGTATGATTTTTGTATAAATTTAATTTAAAAATAACACACGCCAGCAATACAAACTACTGTTTCAGAGTATATTATATACTACTTGATAAAAATCACCTAATTAAGACACTTTATAAATTTATAGTATCAGAGCTCTTCTGATACTAATTACACTTCTACAAAACATGTAGAAAGCCTCCAAGTATCATATATGTTAATACTGTAACAATGGTGGAGAAATTTGAATGTTGTTATTGATACAACACAATGTTAGCTGCAGCCACTGTTGAATAACCCTTTGAGATAACTCACAAAGGGTTATTCACGGAGCCGTGATCCTAAAATCATGGCAAATAATACTGTCAATTTACCTTTTCTCTCTTCATGTTTGACGCCACTTTTGTAAGAAAATACCTCTTTAAAAAACAGTCACGTGGAATGGTTTATTTTGTATTAATATGGCTATTTATCATCTCTGGATCTAATTAGATTTTGATGGCTACGTGTGAAAGAAATGTGTACAAGGGGTGATCATTTAATTCGTGGACTGGTGTGTGATTTTTATCTTGTCATCATCTGAATCTTCTGCGGATTTCTCTTTGAAATACTTTCGCCACGGTTGTACCTACACATTAAGTGCTTCTTGCAAACCATTTTTTTGAAAGTGCTTCCATTGTGTTGAATGCAAAATGCTTGCCTTTCAGAGCTTTATTCAGACATGGCAGCACCTCTGGCAGTGATCACTACCTACACAATATTAGCCATATTGGGCTTGGCATTGTCTTGATGGAGAAACCACTTCCCACTGGAATATGGGCATCCTACCAAGACACTCATTACTGATGCTTCATTTATCTCTTTAATTGTTTAAGCCCTGTCTGACACGATATGCGTTTCAAAATAATCTTCAGTGACATGGGGCTAAAAAAAAAATCTTGCACCACCTACCTTCTCATTTTATAATTGGTTATACCCTACTTAAGCACCACATATCAGCAGCTATAAATATGTTAATAGGCCTTCAAAGAAAAAGCAGTATGATTGTGAATGGCAGACTTCAGAACAAAATGATAAGAGGGTGCCACATAAGTAATTGGCCTCTGCATGACATTTCAAGAGCACTGAAAATCCCTAGGTTGGCAATTGGATGAGTGAATCTGCGACAGGAAACCCTACAAAGAATCCTCCACTCAAAACACAGATCAACATCATTGTGGAATCCGCAGCACTAATATAGTGCACAGGATGCTGCTTGATATGGTTTATCATGGTCATTCAGCCATACTCAAGGAACCAGCTTGTTGTGCTTTGGAGTGACAAGTCATGGTACATAGTCCTCAAATTGAGGAAGTTTCAACTATCTGCTGGCCAAAGGCAAATTTCCACACATCTATTCTACAACTGTCTTTCCTCAGTTCCACCTGAGGGGGCATAAATTCAAATTGAGGAAAGACAGTTGTAGAATAATGTCCAGAAATTTGCCTTTGGCCAACGGGTAGTTGATTGCTGGAACAAACTTCCATCTTTGTCATGGAAGTTGATAGCTTAAATAAATTCAAGGAGGGAAGGGATGTGTGAAAAATTTTTTTTTTGTCTGATGCTCACATGTGTCTACTACTACTGGACTGTATCATCATCATGATAATCTGGAACTGTTAGTTGTTTTGGACAAAGCTACAAATGCTGAGGTCTGTCTAAGCATCCTCGACAATGTGTTACCTCTGCTGTTGCAACTTGGAGAAGGCCATACCTGTATCAGCAGGACAACATTATGTCATACTGCTTGTGTTGTGACAGACTGAATTGAGGACTAATTCAGCCCTACTTTTTGATGTCCTAGCCTCATTCCTGTAGAGGACCTCTGGGATGAATTTGGTTGTTGGGTGCATGTGAAGAGAAACTACCAAAAAAAAAAAAACTAAACTAATCACTCCTTTAAAGACCAAATGGCAGAAAATATCAAAAGTTGCGATAAAGGCCTAAATATTTTGGCACACATTACTTTTACTGTAAATAAAGGTTATATGCAGGTGTCCAGATATTATTGAAGGGCAGTATACATGCTCTCTCTCTCACATACGCATGTGGTGTTTTAGTTTGAAATGTACCAGGGGTTTAGCTCAATTACTTTAGGCTATTTGTCATCTAGAGACCTTTTCTGCCATTAAAATTTGACTAAGTATTACTGTTTAAAATTTTGCCTCTTCAGTTTTGTCTGAATACATTACTACTGCACAAACATAAACCAATTTTTTTTTTTTTTTCAAATAAAAGTTATGTTCACTCTTCCATATACATATTTAATTGTGAACACCTGGCCATGAGTGCAGTTGTCATGTCTCGTTGTTGTTATTTGGTTTTTAGGAGCATTAGCAACTAAGGCCATATTGCTCCGGGATATGCGGTGGTCATTCTCTGACCTTTCCGCATCCTCCATATTTGGTGGTGATGGGCTCGAACCCCTGTCTAATCAAGAAGCGTGTGTTACGCACTGCTGTTCCTTCCCACGTCTCAACCACTGTATTTGTTTTAAATTTACTTTCATATAAAATCACTTTACGTTTGTTATGAGTATAGAGATGCAATTTTTCCTGTTTTAAACAAAAGAGGAGGAAAAACATTCTCATTAAGAAAAAGCAATTGTTTAGGCAAATTTTTAATTTAGAAATCGCCTCAGTGGGCAGGACAGTAGTGCGTAGCACACGCTTCTTGATTAGACTGGGGTTCGAGCCCGTGACCACCGCATATCCCCAGCTCGGATAAAGGGTTGGTGTCAGGAAGGGCAACCGGCCACAAAAATTGCATGCCATATATAATGAAAAAAACATCTAATGATATACAGGAGACCGCAGCACTCAAGATTACCCTAAGATTGTGGTCAGGTTGAATTTCTGGAGGTCAAAACAATTAAGCAGTTTCCAGTTTATTGGGCTTTTTCTGTTAGTGCAATCTATTATAAATGGATCGTATTGAAGCTTGAATTCTGTATGTTATTGTGGTGAAATGTGTTTCCCCTTTCACAAAATCTTCAATCATATAAAAATCAAATATTCCGATTTTTTATGTTTCACAACTGTTTGCCGTGCCATGTTATTTTGGATTGCTCCCTCCACACCACACACACTAACTAGTTAGTATGTATGCGTAAATTTATTTTTATTTTGCTAACCTCTGAAAAATATTCATATTTTTGCATATTAGAATCTCTGTTTAATTCACAAACATGATCACAATGACCGATGCTTACTACAGTGAGACCATCATAAAGTGGGGTTCCACTGTATTTTTAACTGTTTACATGAAACTTTGCATAATTGGGGCAGTCACTTAAATCTGGCCAAAATGTACTAGTCCCGATGTGTCCCAAATAACCGGAATCCACTGTACTTTGGCCTATTTTAAATCAGATGTTAAATGGCTTAAACCTAAAAATAAGTGGAAGTAGTATTTACCCACTGTGTTTTGATTTTACCCCTCTGTACCCTGTATATTTTACACTCTGTGATCACTAAATTGTGACCACCTACCTAATATCATGTTGGACTAACATTATTCACCTAACGCATTGACATCCGTAGGAATCCGCACCCATTCTCCCTGCAAGGCTTTCTAGTATCCATACACCTCACTTCCCATTCCAAAACATCACACAGGTGCTTAGTTGGGTTGGGTTGAGGTCAGGTGAATTTGGAGTCCAATCAAGATGGATGATAACTTCGTCTGTGTTCCTACCACTTGTGCACAGTCATCTTGGAAGTTCCTGTTTCTGTCTGGGCAAAAATGGAACACGGCAGGGTGCATGTGGTCTCCTAAGAGCTGCCAGTAAAAGTTGCCTCATATTAACCAAATACTGCCACCTTGCCCGATAGGTCCATTGACTAGTGTTGCTTGCACCACACACACAGAGGCATCCATCAGATTGTTTCACCAGGTATTTGGACTCATTTGACCAGCACATATTTGTTTCTAGACCTTCAGTGGCCCGTAGTATTTGCCATTGATTGGAAGTGAGGAGACGCTGTCTCTTGGGGAACACCATATATCTGAGTATGCAGTGCATCATCATTTGGGATATTCTACAAGTATGGGCTTGGCACACCCAAGGATATCATCTTTCTTGGCGATTCCCTTTTTTTTTTGGCTGGTGCAGCAATAACCTCAGGCTTCCTTGCCTGATAATAATGTCATCTGTCGCAGTGATCTGCCACTGAGCCAGTACAATGTGCTCCACCCTTCACTCACCACGAACATCCATCTTATGTAATCCTGTACAGTTTTGGTCCATTTGACACCATTCTTTGTATACCTTAACCACAGTGGGCAGTGAGTAACCAACAAGACATGTCATTTCTGATATGGAAGCGCCCAGTGCACAAGCTCCCATAACTGCTATCTTATCATTTTTACTTGCATGACCAGATGCAAATTATCAATCCTGTAGCATACGAAGCTATTCAGTTTTTTATGCTGTGAGCTAGACGTCGATGTGGTTCCGGCAACATGAAGGATGTTCAGGTACAAATAATCGTAATGAATTACTTCCTACATAAAGGGATTTTTTTTAAACAACTAATACACAAAAAAAGTGTATTAGTTGTTGGTTGACACTTTTAATTGACCAATAAGGTGCACTTTGCCAGTGCCTCCAGAAATGATCTGGTCTGTATTTTTTTTTCTCAGTAAAGTAGCCCTTAAGTTGCAATTTACATTACATCAAGGGTATGATATGAGTCATTATGTGCCCCTGCAATGGGTTCCTTTTTAGTTGTGTGTGATACTGTTAATCCCTAGTTTTACTACATCTGAGATTTTGGGTTGACCTACTTTCTAACCATTTCTTTGCTATATCCAATACTGATACTAATTTAGAAATACAGGTAAGGGGAATGCTTACACATCATTCATACAGTGATATTGCCAGTGTTTTAATTTAAGTAGAGGTGGATATCGATATTTGTTTTGGAATTATATTAAATATGGTAAATTGAAAATTTATTATATTAATTTTGAAACTTCAAAATAATGCTAGTGATTTTATTTATATAAAAAGTTTTTCAGTTGGGGGGATGAATTTGAATAAAAAATGTAGGTCCGTGCAGACCTCTACTGTAAGCTGTGTATATTTGTATTACATAAGATGTTTCTACTGATACCTTCCACAAGTATACAGATTCATTATCAGTATGCCACACCTTACTCCCAGAGTGAGATTCTGTACTACACTATACTATTAATGCACAATAGATACATTTAGAGATTATCAGCATTTGTCTTTCATAATCTAAAAGCTTGGAAATAAGGTGCTTTCTCTTTGCAGTGCTAACAGAAATGCAACCTAGCTGGCACAAAATGATCAGGATACACCTCTGCTTCCCAGTTTTCGTGAAAGTTCAGGTAATAAAAAAACTGCTGACTTCTGGATCTGTATTTATGTTTCTACAAGAAAGCACCTATAAGTAATGCCTTTATAGAATTGGGGGGAGGAGGTCAATACAGCCAAGGGTGTCGACATTTTTTTTAAATTGAGGTTACCTCAATTAAAAAAGAGAAATTTATGGCCTATATTTCTTGAACATCAAGAAGTACACACAGAAGGTATAGATGTTCCATCACACAAGATTTATATTGACATCTGAGCTGACATGCATGTTTTGGGGCAATTCTGTGCCAGAATTGTGTATAAGGCAGGAAATACTTATCTATAATTTTTTGGAGCAGTGATATTTCCACAACTCATTTCTGAATATTTAATGCCCATTATGTTGTGGAAAATATTCAGAAATACAATTTGATTGGATTTATGAATAGTAAAAATTTGTTCTTGTTTATACTCTGGCACGACTATCAGGTCAGTAGAGTTTTTTTTGATTTATTGTTAATCGTATTTAGCAGTCACGGGTTTGAACCCCTGACCACTCAGCTCTGTCAAAATTGTCATGGTCTCTACATTTAATCCAGATGTAAAGATTCCTGTTTAAAATGATCAGTTGTCACTAGTTTGTTCATTATTTTCTGTCTCTATATACCTTAAACCTTGGCTCAAAATTCACAACAGCAGAGTGTGAAATAATTCTTGTTTTCTGGTCTGTTAAATTTTTCTTTCATTAATTTAAACTGGTTACTGAAATTTGATATATATAAGTTTTTTGTTTAATTAAAAAAAACTTCATTATTTTTTTCATGGCTTACTATCTAGGGAAGCTTTTTAAGTCAACTTGTGGATAATTAAAGTGAGCCCAAGCCTGTTCCCCTGTCAGTGGAGAGAAGAAAGCTTCCCCAAGTAGCAAAAGAAGAATTTTTAAAATTATTTTAACATCTGTATTAAAATGTAATGCAGCCTGTAATACTTCTTAATTTCTGCAGTAGACTAAGGATTTACATATTCAGTGAGAAGTTTCTCTTCTGCACACCACTGGGGCCATCCAGTAAAACCTGAAACAACTTTGATGGTACCTTGAGTTTTTAATGAGTACAGTAAACCCCCCGCTATCGCAGTTTCGTGGTTGCTGATTTAATATAAAATGAAACCTAAAAAAAAAAATGTGAACATTTTCCACCATAGAAAAACATGGGTGGGGGAGAGGGGTGACAAAATCGCGAGCGTGGATGTTTCTCGCTAATCCTTGTTCAGTATGTGTTATGCGCTTGTCATTTGCTTTTAATTTATATGCTTACAAAAGTGATAAATCTAGCATTTTGCAGTGTAAAATAGACTTTTTTTGAGCGTGTTAACGGAAGAAAGTGACTTTATTGTGGACAAGTTCTTTCTAACCCGTACAAAAATATGGCTACGAATAACAAGGGAAATGTGAAAAGATCAAAGAAGGTAGTGATGACATTAGCGAATAAAATTCAGTTATTAGACAACATTTTTAATGGTGAAAGTGTCTCGTCAGTGGCAAAACATTATAAAATCAATAAGTCAACGGTACGATCAATCAAAAAATCGGAAGAAAAAATCCGCTGTAGTGTCCGTGAAAACGTGCTAATTGCTTCAAAAATTTGCTCTGTAACTCGTGATGTTAAATTAGAAAAAGCTTTAAATCTGTGGATAGAAGACCGAACTCAAAATAAAATTCCGTTAAGTTCACTCATCATTCGTGAAAAGGCAAAACTCCTTTATCAACACTTTAGCAAAGGCGCTGGTTTGAAAGATTTGTTTGAAATTTCTAATAAATATTACATTTAATATTAAATTGTTTCTTATTTTCATTTCAATGCCATATGTTTGCATGGCATCGAAATAATATGATTATGTTTCACTACGTACATAGTCATATTATGAAGGTACATATAATATATACATAGACAAAATTTTAGACTAGTTTTTCATACTTTGGAATGGGAGCCATAACTAGGTATTCGCGGCATTTCTCAGGAACATAACCCCCGCTATTTGCGGGGGTTTACTGTAATGTTATTTGACTCATGGATAATGCTATCATTTCTAAAGTGAGCAAAAGTCCAAGCTGTCAGTGGAGGGAACAATGTTTCTTCAGGCAGCAAAGAAATATAATAGTGGCATTATTTCGCCCCTGAAATGTAATGCCATTCCTATTACTTTATAATTTTAATAACAGTGGAATCAAAGTATCTGTACTACTTTAATATTACTGTGAAAAGTCAAAATAAGATTCCAGGAGAGAAATTGAGTATTGCATTCTAATCTTCAAGGGAATTTTGGGTACTCTGTATGAGGATTTTTTTTTTTTTACTACTAAATGTGCTCTATGGGATTTCTTAATAAACCATCAACAAACATTTGTGTGACCCATTACACAAAAGTAAATACTTCTCTGCCAGATTGCTCTGGACTTTTACCCATCTCAATTTTTGCTGCATGGTCTGCTAATTTCACTTCCTTTTTTTTTTTTTGAAGAAAATGAATGGTGATTCTTTGTGGTACTGGGTAATGCTAGCTTTCTACTTGGCCTCCAACTAATTATGATACTGGTTACATTTTAGTTGACATTATTCTGTAAATTATCCCTATTCTGCTTGAAGCTTATTATTGCAGTAATAACTATGATATGAAGCCACTTGGGCTCTAAATCTTTTAACTGAAGAAGAGAATTATATCTTCAAAAACTTTGTATTGCCTGATAGCAACAAATCTATGATTAATACTTTTCAGGTGCTGTCAAATTCACGACAATTGTTACAGTAAAGTTCAAGCTCATAGTTGCTCAGATTATCATCTCATTTTAACTCAGTATAATTGGCACACTGATGGAACCAGTATTTTTTGTGGTAAGTAATAAATCGGAATTTGGATATTTTCATTTGATTAGTCACTTTAATTCTGTTAACAGAATAATTTGAACACAGTGTACCTACATATTAAAATTGTATAATGTTAGCTGAGCCATAGGTTTACCAAGTATAGCCACCATACTGACTGTTATTTATTTCAAATAATAAAATGTCAAATGAGAAATTAATATTAGGTAATTGTTCAAAGCAATTCTGAAACTGGCATTTCTTGTTAAATACTCAAAGAAATGTATATATTTTTAATTAACTCTGTGGGGGCGAGTTTTCTGTTAATAGAATTTAAAACTTTGTACATATGGATTTGATTGCTCGAAATTAAATCAGAACTTTTTTTGAGGGAGAAGGATTCATTTTTTTCAGCATATGAACTGCTTTATCTTAATTAAAATATTCTGATTGTAGAATTACAGTAGGCCATCAATTTAATGGACTAATTGGGGGAAGGGGGTGTCCATTAAATTGAACGTATTTTAAAAACAAACTTATAATGTACATTGAGTAATTTATGCAAACCACTAAAACATCTGTTAAAAATAAATTTACGACAGGAACCAAACTTTATTTTAATTAAAAACTATACAATGTAACTAATGGAGTGTTTTCACCACTTTTTTTTATATATATTTTTTCCATTTCAGAGGGAAAAATATACTTTGAATTACAATTTACAAGAGTCAGAAACAACTGTCATATGGAAGGAGAGGGGTTAATTCCTTGCTGGTGAAGTGGTCTTGGAAGAAATCAAGCTTCAGTTGCCTTACACCTTGGCGCTGCTTCCTTATTACTGTAGATTGAAATTCTCTAAAATGTTCATAATAAGGAAGCACATCAGGGTCTGGTAATGATTCTATATAATTTAGGATGAGGTGGAACTGATTCTTTATCAGTGTTATTCTCTAGGAAGAACATTTTCTGCAATTTCTACCCTAGAAAAAATTTGATGCCTCAAAGTCCATTTCAGGTTCTACAACTTCTTCCAAGCATTGGCCAAGGTAGTAAGTAATCTTCTACATGTAAATTTTGCAGTGTTGTGTGGTGCCTCTTACATGCAACAATTACACCCTGATCCAGCAGCTGTATCAGTGAAGTAGTGTTAGGAGGCAGAAAAACACTTAATTCTCCCATCTCTGCTAACTAACTTCTTGGCATTAAGGGTGAGCAGGTACATTATCTAGCAGTAATCTTCAGCACATCTGTCTGATAGTATTAGTAAAGGCACGTGATGCAAGAAAGCAAGCTTATCATCAGCCAAAAAAACCTAATATCACCGGTTCATTAAATCCTTTAAAGCACAAAGTTTTTTGCCTTGCCAACTACCATAGGCTTATAAAACAGATTCTAAATTGTCTGTTAAATTGAGGGCCTACTGTATTGTAGAAAGACTACTTTCAAATTTAAAAACTACATTACTGAGATTTCTTGGAAGTTGTAAATACTTTGCTAACAAAAAGTAGTTCTTCCTATATATTAAATCCATATTTCTTTATTTTTAGCCATTAAGTGTGACAAAAACCAGTTCAGCATGTTTTTAAGGTGGTCAGTCAATTTCTCTCCTCTAGAAATATTTGAGTTAAGGATTCAATTATTTATCATGTTCCTACATATCTCGACTTGAATCATACTAATTTTGATCCCACTGTATCGAATTATGGATTTGCTGAAATTGGAGCCTTGTCAAGTCAAGTTTCTCGCCAAAGGCCACTCATGAAAGAATTGTGGCTGTGTATGGCAAACAGTGCACCTTCAGAGTACCTGGTGAAAACAGAAATGTTCTGAATGACATTTAAAAGTGTCCAAAATCTTGAGTTATCAACATTTTAGGAAGTGCAAGGTGGGATCCTTAAACTTTCATATCCAGAATTGTTACTGGGATTCTGAGACCAAGCAAGAATCAATGCAATGGAAGCACAAGGGTTCTCCCCACCCAAAAAATTTCAGACACAACCTTCAGTTGTCAAGATTATGACCACCATTTTTTTTTTTGGGATGCTGAGGGAATTTTGTACAGTCACTGGGGAGTCATATGCATCCCTACTCTACAACCTAAGGGATGTCATAAAGGAAAAACACACTGGAAAACTTTTCAGCTGCTTACCCATCCACCTTACATTCTGGATCTGGCCCCCAGTGACTATTTCCTGTTTTGACAGCTCAAGAAAAGCTTGGTTGGATGTCACTTTCCACAACAGTTTTCTTTCACAATGAACCAAAGTCTGCTCTTTCTCATTTCCTTCATAGGTAGGTATATAAGTTAAGCATACATTATTAGTTAATGAACTACAATGACGCTTGAGGTCAGATCCATTAAAAAATTTCATTTGCAAGACAAAACAAGTCATCCAGGAGGAAATGAATTCCACCTTTAAGTTTTTCCATTCCTGCAATATTTTGTTAATATAATGAATAGTATTGTGGATTACCACTCTGAAATGTGTTCATTCATGTATTTTATGCCTTTGCATTTATTAGTTCCTGGGGGGGAAGGAAAATGTTATTTTAAAATTGTTCATAATCGTTAAAAAGTATGTTTTCTTTTAGATTTCCACATCTGTTCTTGGCCTTCTGAATGACATTGTAGTAGTTCTAGGTTTATAGTTTGTACAAGGAAGAGTAATGTTTGTCATTTTCTTCCAGTTGATTATGAATTGTAAGAACTAAAAATATTTAGCTTCAACGGGGCAGATCTACTAAGGAAAATGGAATAAAATAGTTATTTCCACTAGCAGTTGTAAATCTGTGTTTCTCAAAGGTCTTAGTGTGGATAGGAATGACATGGTTTAATGTTTATGCTTCAGTTGTATCTATAAGTATTGCTGACAAAATGCCACTTTTTATATATGGCTATGGGATTTTAAAGTCATGAAACACCTCATCTTAGTCCTTTTTGCAGAACCATCCTCACCCCCACAATGCTCTGCAGTGCAAAAGATTTGTTAGAGAAATGCAAGGCCTGGACATTGAACAAGATTGGCTCCTTTTAGGTATAGAAACAAATTCTAATTGCACTTGTGGTGTTGAGTATATTGTCTTTGAATGTAGTGATTACAGACAAAGGTTTGGATTTTATAGAATATGGAAACTTAGTGTTAAAAGGATTTTCTTTATTTCAAAGAAGTGTGTTGTAAATGCTTTTAGCTGTTATTTGTAACTAGTATTTCATTAGGCCAGATAATTGGAACTCTGCACACGAGTTTGTATGTTTTACCTTCTGATTCTATTCAAATATCTCTTTTGTTGCAGTGTAGAGTAAGAAAATTCACTGACATGATGATAAAACATCACATTATAAAGGCTGTGTTTGAATAGCTTTTAGGAAGAAATGACAGCCTGTCATTTCTTCCTAAAAGCTATGACAATAATTATTCATTAGCATATATTTTGATTCATCATTGCTACCTCCAGATAAGAGTAAAGAAAACTGCTTTTATACCCATTGAAGAGTATGTATGGATCTTATTTGGCACATTTATTTTCACAATATGATTGTGAGTATGTCTGTTTATATACAACTTTTTCTTTAATTTCCAAGAGAACCTCCATACCAACCTCTTTTAGACGTTTTCCTTCCAGGAAATTGACACATTACTTTTCCAGAGTAGATGGTCTTAAAGTTATTCTTTGTCCACAGACTTATTTTGAATGAAAGTCTTCACAAAGATGGCCAGATTTTGGCTCCTCAACAGATTACTACTGCACCTGGTGTGCAGGATATATATAGCCTGCACCATTGCAAGTAGGAAAAATATGCAGATGCCTTAATTTCAGAGTATTTAGCCACTGAATAAACCTACAAAACCAGATTGCAATGTATAGTCTGCTTCCAATTCATTCACCTGGCATAATATAGCCTTAAGAGTATTTGATTTTTTTTTAGCGCAAAGATCTAATCAAAAAGTTCCAAGACTTACTGCTGGTGGTCCTGTATAAATAGAACCTCATTACTGATATCATCACCACTCCCTCCACTATTCATTTTGTAATAAATGAAGTCTTAGACCTTGTCACTAACTGAAATAATATATTTCTACTTTTTTTTTTTTTCAGATCCAACAAATGCTGTGTGTGCAAAGTTAGTATGTAAATGTGATAGAGAGGTGGCTTATTGTCTCGGGAAGGCAGCACAAACATACAGTTTCCGAAATAAATTTGTAGGGTTTATAAGGAAATTGCCCATTCCAAAAAAATATTCTAACTCTTTGATGTGACTTTTCTGAGCAGTAAATCAGAATTGTAAAGTTAGTCTCACCTAAAATTATAGGTATTACTCTAATAATAAATGTAGTTTTCAGTTCTACCAATCAGTGTTGCTCATTACTGAGATGGCCTAGGCCAGAGAATGAAATTTAAATAAACCCTTACAAAATCTTTTGGTTCTACAGAGCTGAATCAGAAACTCTGCAAGGGCAAAAGTAATGGTAGATAAGGAAGGAGAACAAATTATTAATAATAGAAACAACTGTACAAAGTTTTATTTTTTAGTAGGATCTTTGTTGCTTAAAGACTCTTCATGAGACATGCTACTTTCTGCCTGTGCATTCATGGTTATAAGTTCTTTACTGGGAGAACGCAGTGTAAATAAAACAGGAATCTGGCTTAATTTGGGATTTGTATTCTGAAGAAAGCGAATCCAGGAGAGTAGAGAGTCCTTTGTGGAGGTTCCTGTAGCACACATGCCCAAAATAATACCCTCACTCTGTTCATGAAGCGTAGGCCTTTGTAAAACTGCAGTCCCTTCAAACATAGGAAGAGGAATATCAGAAACATCTATAAGAACAGGAATAAAATTTATTTTTTATATGTACATAGATATCTAGGGTGGCCTGGCTTAAGGCCACCCTAGATAAATTTTATAATCCCCTCCCCATTGGATTAGACTACAATGAAAAGTACAGTAGAAACCCCCTAATGAAATTTAGGTATTAAATGGCCTCTGCATTATCTAATGCACCCCCATATGATAGTGGCTTGGACATTAACCAGAGTTTTTTTTATTTTTTTGTACCTTCTGTGAAGAAACATTAAAAGATGCAGAACTAGCATGGAACAGAATTCCAACATACATAATATAGTTTATTTCAGGCAAATTAAAAGTTCTGATCATGTCACATTAGAGGGCTTCTACTGATATCAATGTGCACTTTACCTCTGGTATATTCTTGAAAAGGATCTCACAATGCTAGCTGACTAACAGTTTTTAATCTTGTAATAAATTACATACAAGGGGTGTTCAATAAATTATCTATAGAGGCAAAAATCTGATTTTTTCTATACACTTGTTCCATTTTGTTAGCAATGAGAAAATACCAGCCTTCAGTTCAAAGTAGTCACTGGGGACAAGATCTGGAAAGGTTCCCTTCCATAAAGCTCAATTCTCCTCACAGGGGTTAGAGATTTATAGAAACACGATGAATCATTGAAATATAACTATGGGAAGTATCTTAGGTAGATAATTTATTGAATGTCCCTTGTAGTTTGAATTAATTAATAGTTACATGACACTTAACTATGCCCACTGAGGGTTTCTGAAAACCCCCAATACATTTGTTAGGGATTGGATTTTATTGGTGCATTAGCTACTAAGGCTATAATGTGCCAAGACCAGGTAATATATAAAAATTTAACATCTCACTGACCTAATTAATTAGGCCACCATGTCTAATAACAATAACTTAAAAATATTTATTGCTTTCAAAAAGCAGACTGAGTGTATATGGCTCAGTCAGGCAGTAAAACAGATATTACTAAAATGTGTCTAATAGATAAAATTGTGCCACAGGACTCACACATAGGAGGGTCATCAGCCCTCAACATTTGTTAGGGAATTGACTTAAGTAAATAAACTCCAATCTGTTTGGAATGAGCAGAGTTCTCAACAAACTTTCCAGACTGAGGTTTAGTTTTAATCACATACTTAGCTGTTACAAATCTATTAACTTAAGATATTTCACCTGCAGCATTGTGACTTTTCTAGATAAGTTTAGAATGGCAAAAACTGAGGTGTTTTCAACTATCATCTCTGTGAGGATTCCTTCTGGTATGAGCTTCAAACAATAGATTTTTTTTTTTAAGCCCTTGCTTGTAGTTTGTTGTATTACGAGATAGAGATTTAAGCTGGAAATGCACAGAGGACAATATGAACCGTATTTCCAGAAATATTCATTGCCATTTGCTTGGTACTGCAGCCAAATTATGTCCCTTTATTCTTTGTTATAATTTTTCTGATCGGTTTGGAGAGCACTGGTAACCATACTGGACAAACAAATGGGGGGAGAAATGTTCTTTATTTGAAAACAATAAACCTACCCAGTAACAGAACATATCTGTATTTACTGATGACTGTTTTCAATACCAGCAGGTCAGAGAGGCAAAAACTGAAGTAAAGAGATTTTCTTTTTGCAAAGATGGTCTTAGACAGTTTTTAATTTGGTGGGACTAACTTATGCCATTACCAAATGCAAAAGATACAGTTCAGACCTACATGGATGTCATAAAACAAATGAATGGGAACTCTTTTGCTAAGAAAAGAAGATAAACCACAAGTGGGTCACTGGATATGGATGATTCTATACAGAATAAATGTTTTAGGGATGCAGATATTGAGACATCATCCCCATATATCTTACTTAGTGGTGCAACACTTGAATACAAAAGGTTATCTGGAAATTGCTTTTGACCAGGCACATCTCTTGATGACTACAATGTAAAATGTCAAAAGATTATAATTGTATAGAACTGGTTCCAGGAACATAACAGTGAATTCAGCACCTGTGGGTTGAAGGGGAACCTATTTGCTAGCAGTAGGTACATGTAATAAAGTGGCCACTCAGATTCAGTAACACCACAATTGGTGCTGGTTAGCACAGAAGGTTCTTTCAACGTCAAGCAATGTGATCAGACAGTAGTTGTAAAACGGTGCTATGTAAACAACACCCACAATAGGTAGAGAAGCAACACATTCCAAGCATTTTGACAACACTGGCCAAATGAAAAAATTCTAATAATACCTAGCTTTGATAGTACACAATGTTGGTTTCAAGCCAACTATTATTCCATCTTGATAAAGCAACAGCAGATAAGTTTTAACACAGAGACTTGACAAAATCGAATTATGCATCTTACCTCGTCTGCTAAACAAATTAATGAGAGAAAACTTGCAGTCTTCACAATATATCAACTAGTATTAGTGACAACTGTTTAATAAATTCAGTCACAAATCATCAAAGGACCTCAAATTACTGTTGAGTTATAAATAAAACTGTTTTTCCTAGCATGTTACACAGATTTTGTATTTGTTTCTCAAGATTTAGAAGTAGACTTAATCTGAGTCAATGAATGGAACATTTTATCATTATTATCCATTCACAGTACTATGAGTAGCGGTGTCCTTCTCTTCTATGAACCAGACAAAATATTATCTTTGCATCTGTTGTGAAAGTCATCAGCATCAATATTTGAATTGAAACTTGTCATGCCAATGGATAAATTTAAGCTTTCTTAAAGTATCCAAACACAATATCATTTCTTGAACAGCATACCCCCTCTGCAACTAAATTTTTTCACAGATTTGCAGTGTGGCTATTATAATAATGAAGTTGTTAATACACCTTCTGGAAAACTATGTAGATGCATAAAATCTTGGTCACAAGAGGGATCATTTGGTTTCCCTGTTAAAATAGAAGAAATTTGCAATATAATTAACTGATAATGTTAAGCAAACATTCCTTCATTTATATTGAAAGGGTTCTCTTTTGAGAGAAGGGGGAAGGCAAGATTTGGATTAAAATATCGTTAAAGGTAGTGCAAGCTATATCCAGGTGAACAGAGTGGTTTTAGAGGGAAAAAATGGCAAAATTAACAGAAATTCATATTACTACTTTTTAGTAGACTTACCATCAGAGTCATCATCATCTAAAGGTTCCGGTTCGGGCTTTGCATCAGCTCTTAGCACAAAATAAGATATTGAGTATTCTTTAACCCATACTATATAGGGTCCTTCCACAAATATTGACTGAGAAATAGAATGTTCTTCAATTAATTGTTGTTGCTGTGGACTCTGCACACTCACTATCCAAGTTTTGTCTATGGAATCTTTTAAGTCTTCTGCCTAAATAAAATAATTACATATTTAATCTCATTTATAAATTAGGGAAAAAAAAAAAAAATCTTAAAGCTTGACGATAAACAGCCCTAGCATATGGCTGGCTATTGTTTGGGTTGAATCTTATAATGAAGCATGGACGTTTATAAAATTTTAACACAGCTTTGAAATAAAAATGCTGGCTGAGTTTATCAAGGAAAATTAAATTAACCTGACTGATTCATAGAGCAGTACTAAGAAATGATTTCAGATGGAAGTAGGGGCACAAGAATGTGCAAATTTATAGCAGGTAGGATTTTTTAACATAAGTCAAAATTAAATCCTCTTGTGTCCACTTTTCATGCACAACAAATATCAGGGTTTTTGTTCCAGAGGTATTGCTACCATCATTAAAAGTTGTGGGTCTCTCACAAATTGTCTATTGTTTCCTAGATTGAAGTGGACTGCAAATAAAAATGAAACATTAAAATATCTTTTCAGTCTCAGGACAGGCATTTCGTAACCATTAGAAACACGATAATCAATCATTTGAAATCTTATCAAAAGTTTATAGCAGTGGATGTCTTTTGATGAACATAGTGCTATAAAGTTTTCATTTTACAGCTAAACTTTAATAATGGATGTCAAACTGATGTAATTCTAATAGTTAAAGTTTTACTATTTTAGGCATATAAAATATCCCATGCATGAGAGGTAATTGGTTTAATGTCCATAAAATGACAACTGTTCAATGCTATTTCATTTTAAGGCAGTAGGAACAAGAAATTAAATTTACAGTTAATTCCTATAATCTTCTATTCCAAGACTTATTTCCAGCAGTTCTCTGGATAAAACCTTCAGAGCTCATACAGTATAACATCTAAGTCCATTCACAATCATGCAAATGTGTGATGTAGGTGTCTGATACTACCTCCAAAATTAAAGGCTTATGGAACAATGTCTCATTGATTTTTTTTTTTTTTAAACATCCTCATAATGATAATATCAATCTCACAGATAAACAAGTTACCAAAGTACTTTTTATTTGAAATATGTCTTATTCTAGGCTTGTAACTGAGATAGGAAAGTGTTACGGAAACATCATAATGTCCCACATGAGAGCTCAACCATTCAGTTTTGGAAAGTAGTTTAAATTCCTCCTTAGAGTTAACTGTTGCATTTATACCTGATCCAATTCAAATTTACGGTTGAGGTGCTAAGAGATTTTTATTTTAAAACAAGATGGCCACCACTCATAAACATTGCATGTTTTATAGTCTAATCCAATTAAGCTTGCAGTACTTGTGGGGGAGGAGGATTCCTAGATTATTTTGATTTGTCATTCTAAAAAAAATGTCCATACCACAGTAATGTAAGCAGTCTTTCAATTCAACCTAAATGAAAGTTATCCATTATGCTTGGAGTATAAACACTTCTTAATACATTGATTCTCTCATAATCTTGAAAATATACAGTAGAGGAGAGTTGGGTTTAAAACTGCAATACAATAGGGCAAAATCTGTAAATTTTTAATTCACCATTTGAAACAAAATGGCACCAATCCAAGTATATCAAGCATCAGATGTCTTTTGTTGCTACTGGCAAAGAAAGTGGACTGTTTTTTACAGATTTTTTTTTTTGTAGCTTTCTGAAGTAAGAAATTACTTCATTCTCCATTTTGCACATCACAAATTCAGTGTTTTTTCCTTCTTTTAGCACTCCCAACAAGCAATATATGTAATTTTGTCCAGGAGCATCAATAAGGTCCTCCAGACCCACTGATTTACAAGAGTGATAATATCATTTGTCACAGCACCATCGTCAAATCTGCCAACATTATCGATAATTAAAGGCCAAATTCTGGTGGAAACATTTCAAGAACTTACACCTCCAAAAATCTTTGAGGGTGACAGCATTTTCACCAGAGGTTGCAATCACTTGCTGGGCCATTGGGTGGCAAAAATTTAACTTGAATAAGGGTGGGATCATGGCCTGCAGTGCCTTCACAGGAAGCTTATTTTTCTCAAGATAACTCTTCATTGAAGATGCAACCCAGGCCTTCTTGTTACTATGCCAAAACACTCCTAAAATGACTTTGTCATTTAAATACTCTGAGTATTAGAGTGATGCATTGGCACTCAACAGGAGAGTGAGCCTATCTTTCATAGCCTTATCCTTAGTGATATACGTCCTCCTGGACATTCACTTCTAGAAGAGGCGGGTTTCATCAATGTTAAAAAACCTGGTGGGGAAGATCATCCTCCTGATCTTGGAATTCAATTTTAAAGGTCTCAGCTGCTTTTTTATCAGTACTGGATACTTCCCAACACTTGATGTTCACACTAGCTTTAAAGTCTTCAAGGTGCATGCACTTCCAATGGTTGATGGAGCTTTAAGTTTCAGATCATAAATCTGAAACAATCGTACAAATGATGTTCCTTCCATGTGGCTAGTGTCTGAAAATTTCCACCCATATTGGAAAGTTATCAGTCCTTAAAATAAACAATTGTAGGGAAGATATATCGGATGTCATCATAAATCGAGGGCTGCTGCCCTCCCCTCTGTCTGGGAAGCAAATTTTTCCATCACACAGCCCAGTAACAAATGATGAACCGAAGTCTGGACAACACCTGACTGTCACGCATTCATAATCTTATTTTGAAAGCTTGTTGAATTGAGTTGCAATACATGGACTTTCCCACAAGAAGAGGATGAATCTAACAGAGACAATTCTGAAATTTGCCCAGGACTCAAACATTTGTTAGTCAATTATTAACCACAGTCCATGGTATGGGACTGTGGTTAATAATTGACTAACAGGTAGGTTCTCCTTACCACAAGATATTTTGAAGGGTTGGTATTCATTACCTTCAAAAGGGTAAATCTCTTTATGGTTGAATATTATTCTTCCTTCCTTCCTACTGAAATTTCAAAAGCAGATAATGGGGGATACTCTCCCGGCTCAGGTAATCACAAAGACAAATGTTGTCATTGCACCACATCCCAGATATGGTCTCTTCAGATTACTACCCATTTGAATTAGTGCTACTTTGGGACAGATAATGACGTTAGTTATGTTGATTCATTCTTTCTATCATAGGCAGAAAATTTTCAGTCACTCCCTCACCAAAGTGGCATAATCACTTAACATCTGGATCATGAAGACCTAGCCTGCTAGTACTATTCCAGACAGCATCAATTAAGAAAAAACTTTATTTTGTAAACCAGAATGCCTAGGAATTTTTATTGAAGAAATTTTATCAGAGACTATAAAAATAATTGCTAATGCATAACAGGGATATTTGAATGGTAAAAAACACTTCAAACAGATGCTGTTTGTTTTTACATCAGCATTTTAGGCTATACTGCATGTCCACAGGAGTCAATCCATGGGGTAATAAAAACTCCTCCAAAAGAGTGACAAAAACCACTAAACTGTTACAAGAGTGCAAAGATAAAAGCAATATCACCCAGGGGTGGTGTGAGAGAACTTGCACACCAAGTGACAAACTTCTCTACCATATTTGTTTGGGTCAGAGTACCCTACTATGCATTAAGTCTCCTTTGACACACAGTGTGGATTGATATTCTGATTTCATAGAACTTAAAAGTTATTCTTCCCGTTTTTATTTGGCATATAACAAAGAACGATATCATAGGTAAAGCTTCATTTAATTATTCAAGCAGACTGTATACAGTTCCCTGCATACCATATCTTATAATAAATATGTATGGGTTTCTAATGAATGCAACATTCAGAAGTTTAAACAAAGATTTTCAGTCAGCTAATAATTTTTTTTCCTTCAACTTTCTTATAAGAAACAAAATAATAAATCTTCATATTACTGGCTTGTGTTATCTTTATTTAATTTTCCTTTGGCAAAGGGGGAATAAAGCACCGTCATCTTCATTGCTGAAACTTTAATGTTAGCTTCACAGAATGCATGAGCTTTTTGGTTATTGATAACCAAGTTAGCTGGCTTCGTGTAAATTAACTCAATTCACAACTACATTCCCATTTTATTTCAACTTCAGTGAAGGGCAACAAAATAAGGCATAAAACATGATTCTGCACAAATTTCTTGTTACTTCCTAAGGTTATTCTTAATAACTCTACAGTTTTTTTCTGAATTACAATTATAATGTGAGGAAGTACACTGAAATCTGCAAAATTTTAACTACTGATAGCCAACAAAAATAAACTTCAAGCTTTTATGCTTGGTGGATTATTACCCTGTGTACCGCAGATATGTAAAGATGAAACCAAATACAGGCAACCCTGCTATTATGGCGGATATAATTTTTCAACATTTCCATTTTTTTTTTTTTGTTGGGAAATCCCCATGTTAGGTTCTGTGATATTGAACTTGTGGGAGACCATAAAAAAACTGCAAATTAGAAGCATGCAGTTCATGACTGGTAAGGTTATTTTGGCTTTTATTTGATAGTTTATAAAATTTTCCAGGTATGTATTACATTCCAGCTCCAAAGATACAAATTTTGGATCATACTAAAAAAGGGGAAGGTATCATACATTACAAGAAGTTAAGTTAAATGAAGCAACAATGAGGATCTTTTATTTACCCAAGTATGACAGCTCATGCTAGAGCAGCAATAATTGAGAAAACAGAAAAAGCACTCAGTATTTGGATTGACAATAGCAATAAAAAACAGATCCCATTAGACAGAAATGTGAATAAATAAAAGGCACTAAAAATTTATAACCGTTTGAGCAATTTAAAAACTGCTTCTCATTACATAACATAAGAATTTGAGAGGAAAGTGCATCAGCTGATACTGAAGCTGTCAAGGAATTTCAAAAAATTATTGAAGAGCATGGGATACACATCAAGTTTTCAATGCCAATGGGACAGATCTTTGGTGGTCAAAAATCCCCAACTGCACCAGGTTTTAAGGCATCAAAAGAATGTGCAATGTTACTTATGGCAGTAACACATCTGATTACATGATAAAACCTATACTAGTTTATAGATCCTCTAATCCTTGTGCAATGAAAGGTGTAAATTAAAATGCATTACCAGTATATTGGAAAGCATAAAAAAAAAATAATTTACAAAGATCTATGAAGCAGACAGATTACCGAGAGCAGTAGAAAGTTCGGATATTGTGCTTAGCAGCAATGAAGAAAATTAAGTTTTTGTTAGCTTTTATACTGGTTCTTAGTCCCCTATAACACGGTTTTGCACTACACAAGACTTTATAGGAACCTAACTACAACAAATTCAAGCAGTGTTTAAAATGACAATTTGGTGCCCACAAATTTCAGAGCTGTAATTCATATTAACAACACTAATGAATGCACATTAAGAGAATGACTCAATTTGAAAAATTCTATCTGCTTCTTTCACTAATATTAGTGTTCCTTTAGCTAGCTTTTGTCATTCTGTCCATGACATCTCACTAGTTACAGTGTAAATAAATCCTGAATAAAGAGTTTATACTTGACAGAGACCCAAGTGTCAAATTCTAGGCCAGTAAACACTTGAAGAATGCTCTGTTTTACTGGGTGATTCAATGGTAAGGGAAACATATATTCTATAAAAAGACAGATGGAACACAACCAGAGTGTCTGGTTATGAAAAAACCTCAGTTTTTAAGGGTGTACTAATGTATGGTAGTTGAAGTACACGCCAATGACTTGATCAAGATTTATAAGGTCATGCTGGAAAAATGTTCTTGTGCCTGCAATTCTGCTCAGACATGGTAGGGAATATATCATGAAAGCTTTGTGGATAAAACTCTAGACTTGAGTGACTCAAAAAAGTCAGCAACATAGCCCTTAATTATCATGCATAAAAAAAGAAACACTGAAATAAGGTCACATATCACTAGGAAAAAAAAAGTTTAAACTGGTATAAGGACTACTGAAAATTAAATTGAGCTTTTCATTAAGTCAATCATTACTGATATACAGCCACTCCCTGACTTAAGGAAATTTGACTTTGTGTAAGTTTTTGCATCTGTAAGAATAAATGGAGGTATTGTGAAACTAATAACATATTTTTGCTATCCACTGGTGTTCAAAGAAAGTGCATCACATTTCTAACCCTTTTTCTCACAATGATATGTTACATTAATGACTAGAAATATAAACAAAAGATATTTATTAATAGTTAAGGCAAAGCTATATTTGACAGGTGCTCTCAAAATATTCCAAATTAAGCATTTGCGTTCTTTATACAACAATTATGGCTGAAATGTTATCAGAAGCCCTCAGTTTGCCATTTTAAATGAACAGTTCATTAGGTGCAAACTAAATATTAGTTTGCACCACACGTTTGTGGCTTCATGAAGGCTCTTTAGTTTCTTTCTGGCAACTGCAGATTCCACACAATGCCAACAGTTTTCTATAGGATTCAGGTCCAGCTAAGAGTTGTAATGGACCATTATTACAACCATTTTTTCACATTACTGTCACAGCTATACAGAAGTGTCTACTTACACTTTTTGCCCGATGACAAGGAGCAGATAGTTGGCAGCAATTTGTCTTCCAATATAGCCAGGTATCCATTGGAATTTACAGAACCTTTTATTAACTGCAGGTGACCTACTCCGCAATATGAAATGCACCCCCATATCATTTGGCTGGTAGGGAATTTTACTGTAGACACCATACAGTCTGGATGGTATTCTTCACATTTACGGTGAATCGTTTGTCTCTCATCAGAGAAAATAACTGACTTCCACTGCTTGGAGGTCCATTTGACTTGGACCTTTTTCATTTTTGAAGAGGTCTGACTGTTACTACACTTGCTACCACTCCTGTATGTTCTTCCCATTCTCTTTTCAGCTCCGAAGAAGCTTTACGGTTTTTAAGGCATAAGCGCTTCAAAATGTGATCTGGTTTTGGCGTAGAGACTCGTTTTCATCCGGTTCCTTTTTTCCTATCAGCAGAACCAGTATTCTTGAGTTTGGAAAAAAAATCTATTCACTGTCGACCAATTACAAGACACTCTATAAGCAATACGATGAGAAGAACATCCTGACACAAGCAAAGAATGACTGCAACTCTGGCAGAACGTGCTTATACAGCTGATAATGCAATATATAAGAAATATTGCCATATACTTATGTTATTTGGGGTGATGCACTTTCTTTGAACACCAGTGTATAACTAAGCTATTTATCTCTCTAAAAGGTCATTTTTATAATGGAAATTGTGCTACACTTTCATTGTTATCATATGTTCTGTTATAAGAATCAATTTTGAATGCCTTTGTGATATTTTTCTAAAAGTCACTACCATAAAACAATTTGCACTTTCCAGTAGTAAACTCTTTCATTGCATTTGCGATAATACTGATAACTGCAATTCTGGGGTTTTTTTACATTATAGTGAAATGAGTTCCCCTTCACAGGAATCTTCTCTTCATTCCTATTTACTTATTACAATGGTGAAAGGAAAGGGACCAATGAAAAATGCAAATGCTAAGAAACAAAACAAAATTGATTTAAAAGTACGAAGCAGCAGGACAAAGTTTGTCATCTATTGCACAGAATTAGGTCTTGCTGCTTGAACAGCGTGCATATAAAGGATCATCAGTGTCCAAGTGACCCTGAATCCAATGGCCATTCAAGCAAAAGCAAGAAGTATTTATTATTAGCTATATAGTGCAAGGAAGCCTGAGGCTTATGCTGCACCAGCCAAAAAATAAAATTTCTTAATTACCCTGAGAGAGAAGGGAATCAACAAGAAAGAGAAGAATGATGATATTCAGCCCTGGATGTGCCAAGCCCATACTCACCAGATGTTTTTTTTTTTTGGTAGTTGTTGGCACATCTGCTTCTGTTGCCACAATGCACCTCCCAAGGTTTTTGCAGTACTTTGATTCGAACCCGCGACCTTTGGGTTGCTAGGCAGGCACTTTACCTGCCAGCTCGGCCTCACCAAATGTGAGCCCCTGGGGGTTAATCTGAAGATATTAAGGATAAGTACGGTGAACCCCAAGCAAAGGGTAGTTTAATAGGTTCAAGTATCGCGCTGGTTTCCAAAACAATGTATGCAGTGAAGTTGCCAGTGCCGATCCTGCAGCTGTAGAGAAATTTTGTGATGTGTTGGAAAAAATGCCTTAACTTTCACAGCAGTGTGCTTATGAGCTGGAGAGTTAATTCAGGAAACGATGCTGACGTTATGCCTTTCTCAGTTTTGAAATTTTTCCTACGCCTGATCTAAAAAAAAAAAATTGAATAAATAATTCTATTTATGTTTCATCGAACATTTCTTTTTTTGCAAGTTCTGCAGAACACAACCCTTATGTAAGTTGGGGAGTGGCTGTAATAGGAATAATTGAGATCTGCTGCCATCCAGAGAAAGACAACAAAGAATTTCATTATGGAAAGTACAGCATTTTCAGGAGAGAGAGAGAGATAGAGAGGGAAAGTCATGTTTCTTATCTACAGCTCTCTGAAAAGAGATCAGGCTATATGCAGAATTTAATCAAGTTCATATGGATGTTGAGCCTGTGTGCAAGGTAACTTTCAGTAAAGGGAAAATGATTCTAGGGAATATAACACAAATATCTTTAAGTAACCTGAATGAGCAGCAAACGTGGCTGCTCGTTATGTGTGACTTTGACCTGCCTCTTGGAAATTGTGGACTGAAAGTGTTTGCAATTCTGCCCAGACACGATAGGAGGGAGTATATGATGAGAGCCCTGTCAAGATTGTGCAAGTCTCAAGGGGTAGAATTTTTTTCAGCCTGGTCTGTACTTGTTAACAGGAGAGACTGCTTCTACAGGGATGGGATACACTTAAATAGAAAGGGTGCAAGAATGTTTGTTGATGCTATCGAGGCAGTGTTAGGTGGGTCGGAAAACTGCTAGATTGGGGGGATACAAGGACTAATAGATTAACAGTAGCCACTGGCAGAGGTGAAAGTGATTCTTGCACTGCTTCTATTGGAATGAGCCACAGCCTGGAAAATAAGATGCAGGATATTTCAGAGACTGCTGGGAATCATTGGGGTACAAGTAAACACATGGGTTGTGTCAGGGTAGCTAAGAAAAAGAACAGGTGCATGTATACTTGCGTGTACACAAATGCTAGGAGTTTAGTTGATGAATTTGAGGTATTGCTCAAAACATCAAAGGCAGATATTGAGGGGATTTCAGAGACGTGGTGTCACACAGATATAAGGAATGCAGAACAATGTCTACAGAAGGGATAGGAAGGAAGGAGGAGTTATGCTATTAGTTAAGAAATACATAAAATCCAAGGAAGTGAAGCCAGTCGACATCGCTGGACAGTGCAGTGTCGAGTCAGTTTGGTGTGACATAAGCGTTGGGAGATCAAAATTGAGAGTAGGAGTGTGCTATAGGCCTAATGACTCTGATGAGTATAATAAGAAATTGTACAGGGAAATAGAGTGGGCCAGTAAATCAGAGAGTCTTATAATGGGGGATTTTAATTTCCCAGATATTGACTGGAATTTGGGGGCTAGTCACTCACACACTAGCAAGGCTTTTGTGGATTTATTGGATGATTGTTTTCTACATCAGCATGTTCGGGAGGCAACTAGAGGGAGTAATACTCTTGATTTGATTATCAGTAGTGATTCTCCATGCATAAAGAATCTGCAGATAAATGAACCACTAGGTTGCAGTGATCACAGTGTTCTGAAGTGGGATTTACTCAAAGAGGTAACTACCATTAGGGGTAAAGGAAAGGGGTATTGCTTACGTAAAGGCGACTACGATGGACTGAGACAGTATTTAAATTCTATACAGTGGGATCAACTGATGATGTTACCAACAGCAAATTCAAAATGGAAAGCATTCATCTTGGAAGCTACTAGGCTTTACATACCAACTAAGAAATATTGTTCAAGGTTTAGGGCAAAGTGGATGTCAGGTGAACTAATGAGACATATGACTGAGAAGAAAAATGCACGGGATACATACAAATTAACACGTGACACGGAAGCCTATGATAGATACAAGTTGATCTGTAACCAAGTTACAAAGGAGGTTAGGCAGATTACGAGAAATCTTTGGCAAGGGATGCAAAGAAAAACAGCAAGGAGTTCTTTACTTATGTAAACTCTAGAAGGAAGGGGATGAATCAGATTGGTCCACTTGATATCGATGGGTCAACTGTTAATGATCCTGCTCAGTTAGCTAACAAACTAAATGAATATTTTGCATCAACATTCACACATGAGGAGTTATTCAGCGAGGGGAATGCCAGAGGTGTATTCAACTCTGGCAGTAAGCTAGAGAATCTTGTAATAACTGAGAGTAAAGTGGAGCAGAAATTGTTGAAGATAAATACAGGAAAGACACCTGGGGTGGATGGAATCTATCCAGTTATAGCAAAGGAAGTAAGCAAACGCTTAGCCATAATTATGAGAGCTTCCTTGGATTCAGGGGAAGTACCCATGGACTGGAGATGTGCAAATGTGACCCAAATTCACAAAGGAGGATCAAAGGGCGACACAAGTAATTATAGACCTGTTAGTTTAACTTCTGTTCCTGGAAAATTAATGGTGGCACTGGTTAAAGAAGCACTGCAGGATCATCTAGACAAGACTTCAGTTATAGCTCAGACACAGCATGGTTTTGTTAAGGGGAAGTCTTGCCTGACCAATTTGATTGGATACTATGATGCAGTCACAAAAGAACTGGATGCAGGGAATAACTTTGATATTATATACTTGGATCTTAGAAAGGCTTTTGATACTGTTGCACATGGAAGACTGCTGCACAAATTGGAGCAGTGTGGCATTGGAGGCAAATTGCTGCTATGGATAAAGGGGTGGTTGAGGGGGAGAAGACAGAGAGTGGTAATCAATGGACACTGCTCATCGTGGACTAATGTTATTAGTGGAGTCCCTCAGGGCTCAGTGTTGGATCCATTATTGTTTTCTGTATTTATAAATGATATTGATGATGGTATATCAAGCTTAATGTCCAAGTTTGCAGACAATACGAAGGTTGGCAGGGTTGTCAAGGACACTATGCTACTGCAACAGGATCTGGAAAGGTTGAGCAGATGGGTTGAGAGGTGGCAAATGAAGTTTAACGAAGTTTAACATTGACAAATGTAAAGTACTACATATGGGAAACAGCAACCCCAGAGCAACGTATCAACTCTGTGGTACTACACTGACAGTGGTAGAGAATGAAAGGGACCTGGGGGTGGTTGTGCAGGCAGATATGAAGTTTTCTGAGCAGTGCAGATGGGCTGCAAGAGTTGCTCATGGTGTATTGTCGATGATATATAGGAATTTTTCTAGCAGGGATAAGGAGGTGATTATTCCCTTGTATAAGGCAATGGTCAGGCCACACCTAGAGTACTGTATACAGGTCTGGAGGCCTCATTTCAAGAAGGATGTAGAGATGCTGGAACGAGTACAGAGAAGGGCAACAAGATTGGCGAATGGAACAAAGGGATGCTCTTACGAAGAAAAGCTTAAGTTTTATAGTCTACAGTGTCTGGAGACTAGGCACCAGCGAGGTGATCTGATAGAGGTGTATAAAGCCTTGAATGGTTTGGGCATGCTGATGGGATTCTTCCTCTTGCTCAGAATAATCACCTGAGAGGGCATAAATTCAAATCGAGGAAGGATAGACATGAGGAAATTTGCCTTTAGCCAGCGGGTGGTTGGTTGGTGGAACAGACTTCCATCCCTTGTCGTGGAGGTTGATAGCTTGAATAAGTTTAAGGCTCAGCTGGACAGGTATTTCGAACGAACAGAGGGGTGAAGTGGAAGTGATTATTTTTTTTTTTTTTTTTTTTGGCTGATGCTGCATAAGCTTGCTTTCTTGCATCAAATGCCTCTACTAATGCTAATGCTAACCCATTTTTGAGCCATCTGGAAGATTATTTACTTTAACCTGTTTGAAAAAGTACAAGATGATCTAGTAACCTTGACTTGGTTGTCACAGAAAAGGAAGTATTTCTTGAACTCTATTAACTGGAGAGGGAACTACACTCCACCTGCTCAACGTAGCAGATGAGTTGAATAGGGACTTGGCAACAGTTGAACCAGGCCGTAAAGGTAACATTGATGTTGTCAAACTGCTGCGATAATGCCCCCCTCAAACCACAAATATGTGATGGACAACTATAAACCAATGGGTGTGACTTCACTAGTGGATTCTTTACTGAAAAAAATTAGGGTTACTAGCAATGTTCCCTCTAAGCTGTGCACACACAAAAAAATTAAATTTAAAAAAAATATATGATAATAAAATTAACAAGGTTTTCCATTGAAAAATGCAAAATTTACCACATGCGACTGGTGTGTGAGTTATTATTGCTCTATTTTGAGACTTCTGATTAATGTTTGTTGGCAACACTCATATTTTCTGTTAAATACATGCAAATGACTATATTAACAAAATAAAAATTAAATTTTATTTTTACACACACAATTTAGTGTGCACAAGTTTTTGACACTGGAAAAAAAAATTGCAGGGAACATTGTCGGTTAATGGCAAGACACTTCACTTGTTCAAACACTGGCTATATATTAAGAGACAGAGAGTGGAATACCTCAAGATCAGTACTGTGACCACTTCTATTTCTCAATGACAGAATGCAGAGGAAGTTGTGAAATTTTGCTGATGATTTAAAGATAGGAAAAGTAGTTAAATGACCAGAATCAAGCCACTTCACTTCAAAATGACTTAGATTGGTTGCACAAACAGTTTGAAATATGGCAACTGAAGTTTAATGCTTCTAGATCTAAGGTTCACATCTGGGTAACAGAATCCAGGAGTTAAAAGTGGTTCAGGACAAGAAAAAAAAAAAAGACTTGTTTATGATTCAGTCAGGCCTAAGTTTCCATACAGTGTAAACAAGTGGTTAGGAAGACACATTGTATCCTGTCTATGATATATACCTTCATAAGCAAGAAAAAGAAGGTCATTGTAATTATTTCTTTATATAAGACAATGGTGAGATTGCATTTAAAATATTATGTTCAGGTCTAGTGCCCACATGCTTTTAGAAAGAGTTCAAAGATTAATATCCAAATGTAACTAAGGCATTTCAGAGGGTTTTCACAATGGTAGGAGAAACAAGAACTAGAGGTCATAAACAGAAGGCCGTTTACCCTTTGACAGTGTGGTGTAGATTGTTCAAATAAATTGTCTGCCACAGCACTAGGGGCAGAAAGTTTGGTTAAGTTCAACGAGAAATCGGATAGCTACTTTTTTGACAATGGAGAAGGTATGAGTGATTGAGAATGTTTTTCCTCTCTCTCTTGGCAGATACAGAAAAAGTCCACTTCCTTGCATCATTTTGCAATTATAATACTACTTAATGAACCTACAAATGTGATCATCATTTATCTTAGCTACTCACATGAAAAACAGAAAGTTTTGTTTGTGCATCCACTGACATCCTTTGCATGGCCAACTTTGCAAGCTGTAGAACATCATTTGGTATAAGATCTGGAAGTGGATAGGGATTAAGGTTTTTTAATTTTGGAAGCCAATACATCATTCGACAAAATTTGCGGTATGGATGGGAATCACCTCCAAATACATTCAATATTATTTCTTTCATTTCCACATCTGGTATAACTCCTGAAATTTACAAAAAATAAAAACTAAATTCCTGCTGAACTTTAAACAAATTCTTAAATATACAATATTTCATTTTTCTCAAAAAGATGTAGCAGCTACAAGAAGAGATAAGCAATGTTTTTCAATTCTCTGTCGAGAATAATAATTTGCATAAAAAAAAAGAGGAAGCCATTTACAAAAGGAATAAACTCATTATTTTTAACCCTTTGAAGAACAGATATTTTTACATTATTCAAGCATATTAACAAGAGAGAGACTTTTTACAGGAATAGGATACACTTAAATAGAAAGGGGTGCAAGAATATTTGATGATGCTATCCAGGCAGTAATAAGTGAGAACTGCTAGCTTGGGGGGGGGGGAGATATATAGACTAATAGATGAACTACAGCTGCAGACAGAGGTGAAGGTGATTCTTGCACTGCTTCTATTGGAAAGCAAAGTGTTGGAGATTTCAGGCACTGCTGTTGGTCACTGTGGAACGAAAGAATACCTGGGCTGTTTAAGGGTAACTAAGAGTAACAACATGTGCATATATACTAGTGCCAGGAGCACTGTACTCATTAAGTCATCAAATGCAGACGGAAAGACGTGGTGTCACTGAATTTGAATATAGGGTATGTATACAGGAGAGGTGGAGGGGTTATGCCCTTAGTTAAGAAGAAGAATATTAAATGTAAGGCAGTGCATCAACTAGACTTTGATATGAGTCAGTTTGGTGTGATATAACTACAGGGGAATCAAAATTGAGAATAGCAGTGTGTTATAGGCCTAATGACTTAAGAGTATACCAAACAGCTATACAGGGAAATGGAGTGGGCCAGCAATTCAGAATGTCTCAATGGGGAATTTGTGGGTTGGGCACTCACATATTAGCAAGACTTTTGTGGAATTTTTGGATGACTGTTTTGTAGAGCAGCATGTTAGTGAGGCAATACTCCTGGTCTGATTATCAGCAGTGATTCATTACGCATTAAGAAACTACAGGTAAAAGACCCACTGTGTACAATTGTGGAATTTAATTAAAGACATAACTGTCAGGGGTAAAGGCTTTTGCTTTCGTAAAGGTGACTCCAGAGGTCTCAGTTTTTAAATTGTATGCAGTGGGACCAACTGATGATGTTACCAACAGCAAATTCTAAATGGGAAGTAATCAAGGAAGCTATTATCCTTTTAATACCAACAAAGAAATACTGTTCAAGGCTTAGACCCTAAATGGATGTCAGATGAACTATACAGACATGTGACAGAGAAGAAAAGTGCATCGGATACATATAAATTATCAGGTGATACGGAAGCCTAAAATAGACAAATAGTTTGTGATCAAGTCACAATGGAGGTAAGGCAAACTAAAGTGCATTAGCAGAGAAATAGAATGAGAAAGCTTGCTTTCTTGCATTGCATAAGCCAAAAAAAACCCCTTCCCGTTTCACCCATCCATTCTTGACAAATATTTACCTAAGCTGTCAACTTCCACAAAGGCAGATGAAAGTTTGTTCCAGCAATCAACCACCCGCTGGCTAAAGGCAAATTTCCGCACATCTATTCTATAACTGTCTTTCCTCAATTTGAATTTATGCCCCTTCTCAGGTGTGGAATCTGAGCACGAGGAAGAACCCCATCAGCATTGAGCTTGCTCAAATAGTATACACCTCAATCAGATCACATCGCAGGTGCCTAGTCACCAGACACTGCAATTTTCAGAACTTAAGCCTTTCTTAGTAACAGTAACCCTTTGTTTCATTCATTAATCTCATTGCCCTTCTCTGTACTCTTTCTAGCAGCTCTATAACTTTCCTAAAATGAGGCCTCCAGACCTGCATGCAGTACTCAAGGTGTGGCTTGACCATTGCTTTATACAAGGGGATAATCACCTCCTTTCCCTGCTAGCAAAATTCTTATATATCATTGACAAGATCTAATGAGCTACTCTTGCAGCCTGCCTTCACTACTTAGAAAACTTCATATCTGACTGCACAATTATTCCCAGATCTTTTTCATTCTCCACTAGCATCAGTATAGTATCACACAGTTCATATTTTACCTTGAAGTTACTGCTACCCATGTGCAGTACTTTGCATTTGTCAATGTTAAAACTTCAGTTTCCACCTCTCAGCCCATCTGTTCAACTATTCTAGATCCTGTTGCAGTAGCGGCCCTTGCTTACTGTCATTAACAACCCACCTTCATCTACAAATGTGGACATTAAGCCTGATATACCTTCATCAATATCATTGATAAATACAGAAAACAACAATAGGCCAACACAGACCCCTGGAGGACTCCACTAATAACATTAGTCCAAGGAACAGCAGTGTCAATTGATTATCACTCTGTCTTCTCCCACTCAACCATCCCTTTATCCATAGCAGCAACTTGCCCTTAATGCCATACTGCTCCAACTTGTACAGTAGTCTTCTATGTGCAACAGTATCAAAAGCTTTCCTAAAATCCAAGTATATGATATCAAAATTATTTTTTGCATCCATTTTCTTTGTGACCACAACATAGTATTCCAATCAAATTGGTAAGACAATACTTCCTCTTAATAGACCCATGCTATGTCTTGTCTAGATCATCCTGCAGTACCTCTTTAACCGTGACTCCATTATTTTCCCTGGAACAGAAGTTAAACTGACAGGTCTGTAATTAATCGCATCACTGGTCGATCCCCCCCCTTTGCAAATTGGGGATATTTGCATGCCTCCCTCTGAGTCCAAGGATGCCTTTATAATCATGGCTAAGGGCCAGCTTAAGGCAAATTTCCACACATCTATTCTACAGTCTTTTCTCAATCTGAATTTATGACCCCCTCAGGTGCAGAATCTGAGGAAGAATCCTATAAGCACTGAGCTTGCTCAAACCATTCAAGGCTTTAACTTCAACAATTTCTCCTCCACTTTGCTCTCAGTTATTACAAAATCATTTAACTCCCTGTTAGAGTTTGATAAGCTTCTGGACTCCACTTTCTTACAGAATTCCTCATTTGTGAATGTAGATGAAAAATACTCATTCAGTTTGTCAGCTACCTGAGCAGAATCATCAACAATTGAAACATTGATATCAAGTGGACTAATCTGATTCATCCCTTTCCTTCTAGTGCTTACATAAGTAAAGTTTTTACTGTTTTTCTTTGCATCCTTTGCCAAAGATTTCTCGTAATTTGCCTCTTCTTGCCTAACCTCCTTTGTGACTTGATTACAGACTATTTTATACCTACAATAGGCATCTGTGTCTCATGATAATTCATATGCATCTCATGCCTTTTTTTTTTCTCTCTGTCATGAATCTCATTCGTTCATTTGACATTCACTTAGGCCTAAACCTTCAACAGTATTTCTTAGTTCATACGAATAGCCTAGTAGCTTCCAAGATTAATTCCTTGAATGCTTCCCATTTAGAATTTGTTGTTGGTAACATCATCAGTTGGTCCCACTGTATAGAATTTAAAAACTGTCTGAGACCACTGTAGTCACCTTTAAGAAAGCAACCCCCCCTTACCCCTGATGGTAGTTACATCTTTGAGTAAATCCCACAAGTGTGATCACTGCCACCTAGTGGTTCCTTTATCTGCAGATTCTGAATGCATGAAGAATCACTGCTGATAATCAGATCAAAAGTATTACTCCCTCTAGTTGCCTTTCAAACATGCTGCTGTAGAAAACAATCCTCCAATAAATCCACAAAACCCTTGCTAGTGTGTGAATGACCAAACCACAAGTTCCAATCGATATCTGGGAAGTTAAAATCCCCCATTATAAGACAATCTGATTTACTGGCCCACTATTTCTCTGTACAGTTGTTCATTGTACTCATCAGGCCTATAACACACTCCTACTCTCAATTTTGCTTTCCCAGTACTAATGCCACACCAAACTGTACTCCCATGTCTGCTGGATGCACTTCCTTAGATTTTGTGTGTTTCTTAACTAACAGTGTGACCCCTCCTCCCTTTCTATTCTTTCTGTACACATTGTACTCCCCAAATTCCAATTCTGCATTTCTTATATCTGTGTGACACCACTTCTCTGATATCCCAACATCTGCCTTTGACGTCATGACTAGCATCTCAAATTTATTTACTGTACTCCTAGCATTGGTGTACATGCACCTATCATTACTTTTAGTTTCCCTAATACAGCCCATGTACTTACTTGTACCATGATGACTTCCAGCACCTTGTTTTCCAGGCTGCTGCTCATTCCAATAGAAGCAAGCAATAATCACTTTCACCTCTGCCTGTGGCTACTATTAGTCTATTAATCCCCCAAGCTAGCAGTTTTCTGACCCACCTATTACGAGAAATTTCTGGCAAAGAAAAACAGCAAAGCCTTCTATGCTTATATTAACAGTAGAATGAAGGGGTTGAATCACATTGCACAACTCGATACCTATGGGTTAACTGTTGATAACTCTGCGGAGGTTGCAGACAAATTGAATAGTTATTTTGTATCTATATTCATACATGAGGAATTCCTTAGGGAATCGGATGTTAGAAGTTTAACAATCTCTTAACAAGGAGCTAAATGCTTTGTGATAACTGAAAGGAAAGTGGAGGAGAAATTATTCAGGATGGACATAAAAAAGGCACCTGGGGCAGATAGAATCTATATTAGAGGCAGTAAAGGAGGTAAGCAGAATTACCCTTAGCTTCTTCAAACAGGCCTCTGAGGTTGTGTATATTCATATTGTAGTTTTAAATGCTTTCCACCAACCTTATGTAGAAATAAAACAGAACGAAAACAAAAACTTGAATCTTGATAACTATGTATTATAATAAATTATATTTAACTTTACAACTAAATTATATAAAATATACATTAAAATATACTGGGTTAAGAACAATAAAACCTTAAAATATACTAAATTAAAAGCTATGGTTGTATGGCAGAATACAAGAATCTGCAGATAAAGGAACCACTAGGTGGCAGTGATCACAGTGTGCTGAATGGGATTTACTCAAAGAGGTAACTACCATCAGGGTAAAGGGAAGGGTTTTTGCTTTTGTAAAGGCGACTACGATGGTCAGAGACAGTATTTAAATTCTATACAGTGGGACCAACTGATGATGTTACCAACAGCAAATTCAAAATGGGAAGCATTCAAAGAATTTATCTTGGAAGCTACTAGGCTTTACATACAAACTAAGAAATATTGTTTAAGGTTTAGACCTAAATGGTGTCAGATGAACTAATGAGACATATGGCAGAGAATAAAAATGCATGGGATACATCGGGGGCATAGCTACCATGTAGGCAGGCAAGGCAATTGCCTCCGGGACCCTTCGGATCTTTGGCTGTCTCCTCTTTTTGCAATTTTCATTAATTAAGTAGGGACCCCGAACATGTTCTTTGCCTCCGGGCCCGAAAAAGGGTAGCTATGCTACTGGGATACATATAAATTAATGGGTGACATGGAAGTCTATGATAGATATAAGCTGGTCTGTAACCAAGCCCCAAAGGAGATTAGGCAGATTATGAGAAATACTTGGCAAAGGATGCAAAAAAAAAGAGTTCTTTACTTATGTAAACTCTAGAAGGAAAGGGATGAATCAGATTGGTCCACTGGATATTGATGGTTAAACTGTTGATGATCCTGCTCAGGTGGCTAACAAACTAAATGAGTATTTTGCATCTACATTCACACATGAGGAATTATTCAGGAAGGGGGGAATGCCAGAGGTGAAGTAAACTCTGGCAGTGAGCTAGATGATTTTGTAATAACGGTCGTGTTCAAAGCCGCTAAGTGGATTTTTCTTATTTATTGATTTGAAATTATTGTTTTTCTAAAACTTTTGATTTAAATTTAGTAGTATAACATTATTTTGTGATTTTCTGATTAATTTGGTGTATTTATTCTTTACTCGGCCTTGTAATTGCATAAAAGTATCGGTAAGGGTTTCCACGTGTTTTCAACTCTGCTACCGTTCGTAACTTTCCCGCCATTGTGATACGATAGTTATATACCCTACTAGATAGCGTTAGTTGAACTTCGTTAGCAGTTAAATTGTACATTTAAATAAATACATATAACGACTTAGATTACAAACGTAATATAATTAATTATATTTAACATAATTAATTATAATTAATTAATAAATTAATAGAATCATAACTCAGACCAGAGCAGCAAAGCAAAAGGCTCAAGCTAATGGAAGTGCTGTGGCTCAGAGCAGAACTGAGGGGGGCAGTTGTCCTCTGACTCATAGCCTTATAAAATGCACTGTTTGCTTGATGTTTGCAGAGCAATCGGGTACGGGACATGATACTGCCAAGGGGGATGTCTTTGTGTGTGCGCGATGCAAGGAGTGTATCGATATCAGGCAACAACTCGGCGTTCCTGTGGGCCTATATGAGAGCTTGAAGGACAGGGTGGATGCCCTCGAAGAAACTAAATTGGGGGGCCCATCAAGCTGCCCACATCAACGCCAGAGCTTGCACTTGGGCATCGCGTGACACAGAGACAACCACAAGGCAGAATGCGCTGGTCCCGAAGGAACTAGTAGTTGTTGGTGACTCTATTGTCAGGGAAACGGGGAACATGCTTTGTAAAAAAGATAGGTGGAACAGGACCAGGGTATGTCTGCCAGGGGCAAAGGTTGATGACGTTGTAGAGCGAATATCATCTTTTAAGGGCACAAAAGGTGATATAGTTGTACACGTTGGCACTAATAATATTAAGAGTAGGAGACCGGCAGAATTACTTAACAAGTACAGGTCACTGTTGAACAAAAGCCGAGAATTAGGGTTGAATTTGAAAGTGTCTGCAATTCTGCCCAGACACGATAGGAGGGAGTATATGATGAGAGCCTTGTCGATCAATTCAGCCCTGGAAAGATTGTGCAAGGCTCAAGGGGTAGAATTTTTTTCAGCCTGGACTGTACTTGTTAACAGGAGAGATTGCTTCTACAGGGATGGGATACACTTAAATAGAAAGGGTGCAAGAATATTTGCTGATGCAATCGAGGCAGTGTTAGGAGGGTCGAAAAACTGCTAGCTTAGGGGGAGACAAAGACTGACAGTAGCCACTGGCAGAGGTGAAAGAGATTCTTGCACTGCTTCTATTAGAATGAGCAGAAGCCTGAAAAACAAGATGCATGGTATTTCAGAGACTGCTGGGAGCCATTGCGGTACAAGTAAACACATGGGTTGTGTTAGGGTAGCTAAGAATAGAAACAGGTGCAGGTATACTTGCGTGTACACCAATGCTAGGAGTTTAGTAAATAAATTTGATGAATTTGAGGTATTGCTCAAAACATCAAAGGCAGATATTGTTGGGACATCACAGATGTGGTGTCACACAGATATAAGGAATACAGAACTGGAATTTGGGGAGTACAATGTGTACAGAAAGGATAGACAGGATAGGAAGGGTTATGCTATTAGTTAAGAAACACACAAAATCCAAGGAAGTGGAGCCAGTCGACATTGCTGGACAGCGAAGTGCTAAGTCAGTTTGGTGTGACATAAGCATTGGGAGATCAAAATTGAGTAGGAGTGTATTATAGGCCTAATGACTCTGATGAGTATAATAAGAAACTGTATAGGGAAATAGTGGGCCAGTAAATCAGAGAGTCTTATAATGGGGGATTTTAATTTCCCAGATATTGACTGGAATTTGTGGGTTGGTCACTCACACATTAGCAAGGCTTTTGTGGATTTATTGGACGATTGTTTTCTACATTATTATTAGCTATATGGTGCAAGGAAGCCTGAGACTTATGCTGAACCAGCCAAAAAAAAAAAATTCCCGAGTTACTCTGAGAGAAAGGGAAGAATGATGATATCCAGCTCAGGACCCTGAGTGTGCCAATCCCATACTCACCAGATGTGAGCCCCTGGGGACAGGGGTTTACATCAGCATCTTCGGGAGGCAACTAGAGGGAGTAATACTCTGGATCTGATTATCAATAGTGATTCTTCATGCATTAAGAATCTGCAGATAAAGGAGCCACTAAGTGGCAGTGACCACAGTGTGCTGAAGTGGGATTTGCTCAAAGAGGTAACTACCATTAGGGGCAAAGGAAGGGTTTTTGCTTTTGTAAAGGTGACTACGGTGGTCAGAGACAGTATTTAAATTCTATACGGTGGGCCCAACTGATGATGTTACCAACAGCAAATTCAAAATGGGAAGCATTCAAAGAATTTATCTTGGAAGCTACTAGACTTTACATACCAACTAAGAAATATTGTTCAAGGTTTAGGCCTAAATAGATGTCAGATGAACTAATGAGACAAATGGCAGAGAAGAAAAATGCATGGGATACATATAAATCAATGGGTGACATGGAAGCCTATGATAGATATAAGCTGGTTTGTAACCAAGTCACAAAGGATGCAAAGAAAAACAGCAAAGAGTTCTTTACCTATGTAAACTCTAGAAGGAAGGGGATGAATCAGATTGGTCTACTGAATATTGGTGGTTCAACTGTTGATGATCCTGCTCAGGTGGCTAACAAACTAAATGTGTATTTTGCATCTACATTCACACATGAGGAATTATTCAGGGAGGGGAATGACAGAGGTGAATTAAACTCTGGCAGTGAGCTAGAGAATCTTGTAATAACTGAGAGGAAAGTGGAAGAGAAAATGTTGAAGATAAACATAAAAAAGGTACCTGGGGTGGATGGGATCTATCCAATTATATTAAAGGAGGCAGCAAAAGAAGTAAGCACACCCTTAGCCATAATTATGGAGTTTCTTTGGACTCAGGGGAGGTACCCATGGACTGGAGATGTGCAAATGTGACCCCAATTCACAAAAGAGGCTCAAAGGGCGACACAAGTAATTATAGACTTGTTAGTTTAACTTCTGTTCCAGGAAAATTAATGCAGGCACTGGTTAAAGAAGCACTGCAGGATCATGTAGACAAGACTTCAGTTATAGCTTGGACACAGCATGGTTTTTTTAAGGGAAAGTCTTGCCTGACCGATTAGATACTATGATGTGGTCACAAAGCAACTGGATGCAGGGAATAACTTTGATATCATGTATTTGGATCTTAGAAAGGCTTTTGATACTGAACAAATTGGAGCAGTGTGGCATTGGAGGCAAACTGCTGCTATGGATAAAGGGATGGTTAAGTGGGAGAAGCCAGAGAGTGGTAATCAATGGACACTGCTCATCGTGGACTAATGTTATTAGTGGAGTCCCTCAAGGTTCAGTGTTGGGTCCATTGTTGTTTTCTGTATTTATAAATGATATTGATGATAGCATATCAAGCTTAATGTCCAAGTTTGCAGATGATACGAAGGTTGGCAGGGTTGTTAAGGACACTAATGACAGTACGCTGCTGCAACAGGATCTAGAAAAGTTGAGCAGATGAGCTGAGAGGTGGCAAATGAAGAGTACTACATATGGGAAGCAGTAACCCTAGAGTAATGTATCAACTGTGTGGTACTACATTGACAGCAGTAGAGAATGAAAATTACATGGGGGTAATTTTGCAGGCAGATATGAAGTTTTCTGAGCAGTGCAGACTGTCTGCAAGAGTAGCTCATGGTGTCTTGTCAATGATATACAAGAATTTTTCTAGCAGGGATAAAGAGGTGATTATTCCCTTGTATAAGGCAATGGTCAGGCCCCACTTGAGTACTGTATACTGGTCTGGAGGCCTCATTTTAAGAAGGATGTAGAGCTGTTGGAATGAGTACAGAGAAGGGCAACAAGATTAGTGAATGGAACCAAGGTTGCTCTAACAAAGAAAGGCTTAAGTTTTGCAAATTACAGTATCTGAAGACTAGGCACTTGCAAGGTGATCTGATTGAGGTGTATAGTCTTGAATGGTTTGAGCATGCTCAATGCTGATGGTATTCTTCCTCTTGCTCGGAATAATCACCTGAGAGGGCATAAATTCAAATTGAGGAAAGACAGTTATAGGATAGATGTTCGGAAGTTTGTCTTTAGCCAGCAGGTAGTTGGTTGGTGGAACAGACGTTCATCCTTTGTTGTGGAAGTTGATAGCCTAAATATATTTAAAGCTGAGCTGGACAGGTATTTGGAATGAATGGGGGGGGGGGGGGGTAATGCTATAAATTTATAGTCAATGGACTTAATCAAACTACTTCTAATATTAATTCGTGAAATGAAGTAGGTGTAAAAATTAAGTGAAATTACACAAAGTGGCATTTATATCATTCTAATATCGACATAATGGAAATGGCAGCAGAACTCAATTATTCTTATACTGATACAATAACAATGTTGTTAGAAGTGAACTTTGGCTTTTTAAGAAGTTTCAAAAGCCAAGTAAACAATAATTAGCATTAATTTGTTTAGGTGTAAAAATTAAGTGAAATTACACAGTGGCATTTATATCATTCTAATATCGACATAATGGAAATGGCAGCAGAACTCAATTATTCTTATACTGATACAATAACAATGTTGTTAGAAGTGAACTTTGGCTTTTTAAGAAGTTTCAAAAGCCAAGTAAACAATAATTAGCATTAATTTGTTTATCAAGACTAGATGAAAACCCAGACTGGCTAGCTAATGTGTTGTGAACACAAAGCTCATAGCACTGTCAGCAACAACAACAATTGTGTCATGAGTGAAAAGCCCTCCCCCCCCCCATGATTAGGACCTGTCTATTAATAATTTAGATTCTGTATCTGTCTTTATGCAAAAGAACATTATTATAAAGGCTTGGTTAAATCCTCAATTTGTGCATAGCGTTCAGCAAACCAAATTGCAACAGAATGCGCTGATTTCATATTGTAGAGTGTGGATGCACAAGATGCCTGTGTATAGGCAGCGGTGGAAAATGATATGACAAAGCAAGCTTATACAGCATGAGCCAAAATAAAAAGAAAAATATTCAAACTACCCACTTCCACAGCACCAAATGGAAGTTTGTTTGGTTAATCTTTACTATACAGGGAGCAATCTCATGGATATTTGCAACAAGAACTGATTTGCAGGTCTAGCTCCACCCACTGATTGCTCTCATAGGTTGCTAATCACATCACTTTTCTTTTAGACTAAATGCCATTTTTCTAACGACTACAACCATCAAAATATGATGTACAGGCTGGTGCACCATGTTTTTTTTTTTATATAATAGACTAATATTCAGCTAGTAAAAAAAAGGTTAGGTTAGCTTACACTACTAATTTGGGACAGGTTCATGCGAAAAAGTGTCCATAATTTTTAGTGTGCGGTATTGTAATATGGCCACATTTTTCACTTGAATCTGTCCCAAATTAGTGGCACAAAGCAACCTGACCTTTTTTCACAAGCCAAATATGAAAGTATATTACAGACACTCTTTTTTGCTTGAATCCATTCCAAATTAGTGGTGTAAACTAACCTAACCTTTTTTCACTAGCTGATTTATTAGCCCATTAAAAAAACCACAGTTCACTGGTCTGTACATCATATTTCAACTGCAGTGATTAGCAGCCTATGAGAGCAATCAGTGGACAGAGCTAGACCTGCCAATTACTTCTCAATGCAGAGATCCATAGGATTGCACCCTTTATTCTAATGACTAACCATTTGTTCCAACAATCAATTACTCTCTGGGTGAAAGCAAATTTTCACACTTCTATCTTGCAACCAACCCTTCTAAATTTAAGTTTGTGCTCCCTTATTTTGTCCGAGAAAGAGTAAGGATGCCATCAGCATCCTTACTCTTTCTCGGACAAAAGATATTTTACTCAATCTATTTAAAGCCTCAAACATTTCTGTCAGGTCTCCTCATAGGTGCCTAATTTCCAAGTGCTGCAATTTGTAGCACTGAAAGTCTTTTGTGGTAAGAGTATCTTTTTGTGTCCTTTACTAATCTTGTTACTTTTCTCTGCACCCATTCCGAAAGATCTACATCTTTCCTAAAATGATATTCCCAGCCCTGTTTGCAGTATTTACGATCAAGCCTAATCTGAAACAGACTACAGTTTGCTCACAATACCTAAACTGTACAAAAATCTTACATCTCAAATAAAATTGAATAATATAGTAACATAGACAAATGTAAAGTACTGCATATGGGAAGCACCAGCCCCAGAGTAATGTATCAACTGTGTGGTACCACACTGACAGTGGTAGAGAGTGAAAAGGACCTGGGGGTAATTGCGCAAGCAGATATGAAATTTTCTGAGCAGTGCAGATAGTCTGAAAGAGTAGCTCATGGTGCCTTGTCAATGATATACAGGAATTTTTCTAGCAGGGATAAGGATGTGATTATCCCCCTCTATAAGGCAATGGTCAGGCCACACCTTGAGTACTGTATACAGGTCTGGAGGCCTCATTTTAAGAAGGATGTAGAGCTGTTTGAACGAGTACAGAGAAGGGCAACAAGATTAGTGAATGGAACAAAGGGTTGCTCTTATGAAGGCTTAAGTTTAGCAAATTACAGTGTCTGGAAACTAGGCACCCGCAAGATGATCTGATTGAGGTGTATAAAGCCCTGAATGGTTTGAGCATGCTCAGTGCTGATGGGATTCTTCCTCTTGCTCAGAATAATCACCTGAGAGGGCACAAATTCAAATTAAAGAAAAACCGTTGTAGGATAGGTGTGCAGAAGTTTGCCTTTAGCCAGCGGGTGGTTGATTGCTGGAACAAACTTCCATCTGTCGCTGTAGAAGTTGATAGCTAAATAGATTCAAGGCAGAATTAGATAAACATTTGGAGCAAGTGGATGGGTGAAATGAGAAGGGTGTGTGTTTTATTTATTTATTTTTTGACTGATGCTGTATAAGCTTGCTTTCTTGCATCATGTGCCTTTGCTAATAAGTAATAGTACAAAGAAGAAGAAACATAGGATTGCTGGGGATAATTCAACATAGAAATTAAACTCAAATTTGGAATGTATTATTGCATTAGGTACAAAATTGCAGGGAAAATTCATCACCTGAATGGGTGAATTCACTATGAACATAAAAATCTGAGACTGCAAGGTTGTTTTGTAGTTTAATGGCTTCTCAATCAATAACTGGGGTGGCCTCTATTATAAACATATGTTGAACTGTGTGAATAATATATTTTGCCTAAATGAACAATCATGCAGTGTACGGAAAAAAAACTCCATTCAAACACAATAACAACTGTTATTGTGTTTGAATGGAGTTTTTTCTGAAGTGCATTCTCGAATCCCCCCCCCCCCAAGAACTTGGCTACACACAATAATATAGAAATGTGTGGTAGATAATTCTGTGCAAAAGTCAAATTTTGGCGGCATTACTGTTTCATAGATTGGCTTGATTCTGACTTCTGTGTTGATTTTAGAGATTATCGTTATTTTTCACCAGGGATGACTCTTGGCTGAAATTCTTCTGAGCAAACAAACCTCTTGTTAACAAATTGGCAGCACACCCATGGTGAAACCCCTTTTTAAATTTTTGCATATGACTCTGTCACAAACAGCAAGAAATTTCAATTCTTACAAAAATTAACAGAATCAATGTAATGCATCAGAAAATTCTAACCTATATTCCATGGGGAATACAAATCAAAAATACAGGTCTTCACTGCATAAATAAAATAAAATTCATATGTAGCTACTTAAATGACTACCACTTCCCAATACCAAGTGAAATTAGCATGCATCAGCACAGGAAAACTGCCATGTCCCTCAGTCAAAAATCTAGACACTGCTGTCGATAAAGCAATTATGAAAGTAAAGTCAAGCATCACCTAGAATTTTTATTTAAGTACAGTATTTGTGGCTGCAGAAAATCACCATAGGCTATCAAAATACCAATGCAGCATTGTTGGTAGAATATTTTTTTTTGGTAATTCTGCCAACAGCATTTCTTAGTCTGACAATTTTATTGATTTAAGTCAGTAGCTCCCAATTATTTGTCATTCAAGTCAACTTCAAGTTAAAAGACATTCACAGCACACTATGACTGCCATTGAACTCAATGGAGTTCCCCCTAATTTCCTGGTGCATTTGAAAAGGGTTGTGGCATATCAATGTGCTGAGGTACATTGTACCCCAGCACATTGGTGACTGGTTGCACAGCTGACTGGTTGGGAACCACCACCTTAAGTGATGCCCACAAGTGGAACTGCATCAGATAGTCCAAATAAGTTTATTAATATTCCTTACTAGCAATGGTAAACATATTAATGACATATTGTGCCATTTGCTCCATATAATCCATGGCCATCATGTCTAATTACTGCCACTATTACCATAATGGCCTAGACCTTCACTTGCCTTCACTGCAAATCCAGTATCAATTATTCTTGAAAGTATCAGTTTAGAGAGGCAGAAAATATGAAACAGACATCTATTAAAGTGCCCATGTCCAACATTAGAGGGAATCTGTTTTGAAGAATTCATACTTCTTGCTAGGACCCAAATGACAATAAGTGTTTCTTTTAAAGGAACACATCTTGTTGATAAAATATTTTTGACAATAATCTCACTGTAATGTTTGATTACAACACAAACTATGAAAAAGAGATTAATATTCAAAAACATTTATGTACAATTTTTATAAAACCTTCAAATTCCTCAGGAAAAACTCACTCTGAGTATCTTGTATACTGTTTGGAACCTCGCTTGTGAAAGGGTTAAATGCAAATACTTAGCTGAAATAAGTAAATACTTCTCTACATTGGAAAAGTTTGTTTTAAATTTATATATAGAGTGTGCTTAAATTTAAAACAAATCTTTCCAACACAGTGACATGTTCACTGATTTCAAAAATCATTAGAATTAACTTTTTATAAACACTTACCATAATATTCCATTTGTTCAAGTATTTCTACTGCGCAATACTGTTGTCTTGGATAGTGAACAAAGCTTGCTTGAAAAAAATTTGTTGGTATAAGTTTTCCTTTTGGAAATATGTCCATAATCCTTTTATAAGCCTCCAAGTCTTTGTGCACACCAAATTCTTTCATACACCTAAGAGCTGCATAAATAAATTCAACGTGGGTCCTACGTATCTTATCTTGTTCCTGGTATATTTCAACTGCAGCTGAAAATGCATCTTTATTTTTTAATGTAGAAGTTCCAAAATAATGCTGTATAGTAGATGGATTTGGCGAGGACTCATCTTTCTCAGGAAAATGGTGACTTGCTGAAGCATGGAAATGTTTTTTATGGTAAACCTCGTGTGGACTCAAGCCAAAAGTACATGTCCTTTGCAAATTAGTATAAAAGAGACTTTGATATTTATTCATATAACAAAGTGTTCTGATATTTTTTATAAATATAGAGAATGACAATGCAGAAGAAAGACTACCTTGCAGAACATACATCATGCTGAAAAAAAAAAAAATTAAAATTAATGAGAAATAATTAAAAAGCAATCATTTCAAATTAATAGATACTAAATGAAATATTTACCTGTCAATCTTTGAACATATAATGCACACAAACTATATTCAAAATCATCAACGTAATAATGCCCATAATATTAAAGTTTATTTTAAATTGTCAGGTTAATAAGTTGTTTGGTGGTAACAAGGGCTATTTAAGGCCAAATTGTGCCAAATTTATTTCAGTAAATTGCAGAATATATTCATGAAAACTAAATTTTTAAATATAGGGGTATATAAAAAAGAAAAAAAATTCTTAACTTGATTCAAAACACAAATAGAATTATATAGCAGGAGGACCTCACTATTTACAGTCCTGAAGATTTCATGAATTTTCCATTCGGGGATGTGAGGTTGAGGTTTCTGTTACTGGTTTTACAGAGCTAGACATCTTAGGCCATATTGATCCAGTCTGTATACCTCTACAGAAATACACGTTCAGGCCAAATTGCATAGCATGAAGGCTGAAAAACTCCAAAAACTCACAGAGAAAAATCCTAAACCCTCACAAAATACTTTTATATCAAATAAACTGATTTTATACATACTGACTGGTCACTGATTCTGTAAGGCTAAATAGAAATCTACAGTTTACCTGATTGTTAAGTTCATGGTATAAATTAACTCAATGTACTGTACCCAAAAACCAAAGTTAGACTGGGTTAACTGTAGGAAAGACAGATCCCATCTTTCCCTGCAACTTATCAAAGAAACTTCCTTAGATAGACCATTAAACCAGCTATTGAATGAATAGGATCATGGGGATATCATTCATCATCTTTAAAACCATCCTCCACACAAATCTCAATACCATCTCATCAGAAATCTGTACACTCTATGCTAATTGCCAAAAGAATGGACTCACCAGATATTCTAGATAATTTGCTTGCCATCTCAAAGGTGAAAAAATTAATGCTAAGCTACCACTTCCATTCAGACCCAATCTATATAATCTGTCAAGCACAGAAAACATGTTTCCCACTATCACTTTCTATATAGAACCATTTTCAGATGGGAGTAACTTGTATTCGTGGATTGACAAAAAACGCAATGAAAATGTGACCATTGCCACAAGTAAACATATTACAGCAAACTATTGTACTAGGCTGAATACCCTGGTTCTCGTGCAATCACTAAAGTTAAGCAGTGTTAGACATGGTTAGTAATTGGGAGGGTGACCACCTGAGAAAAACCGGTGGGGATTTTTTGCCTTCCTTTCTTTTTTTTCTTTTGTTAATCTGTGGAAAATATTCTTCCTATTTTCATGTATAACTTAATTTTGTTAATAGGTAAGACAAAGTGTAAATCTGTGCTTTTATATCTTCTTTTATAGCCTGTGGATAATATTCTTCCTATGTTTGCTTATTAGAATCACTGTTAATAGAATTAAAATTCTATTCGTAAACGTGATCATAATGACTAGTGCTTACTACATATCGTGTAGTGAATGCTATTTTGTTATGGAGTGTTCATCGTACAGTGAACCAATCCATTTCCATTTTTTTTTTTTTTTTTTCATTTACTTAAACACACAATTTTATGTACATTCATTTATATACAATTCTATATACATTTACAGTCTTGTTATACATACATATCATGTCATGTTACATGTGACCCCCTGGTGCATTGTGTGCGTCTGTCCTTGTATTAAGGGCGGCTCCCGGTATCAAAGGTAGAACCTCTACGAAACTGCCCTAAAAAAGTGTTACTGTCAGGCCGCTTCACTACCAGGAAGCAGCCGCTGCCTGGCACCTGCTACTATGCACGGGGAGCCAGGCTCAGGTCTACTATCTCTGTTTGTGCACTTTGGTGATGGAGATACGGTAAATACTAAACATAATTAACGCATCTATAATTTAGGCAAAGAAAACCTAATCCCACGATTGGTGAGCCAGTCAGGATTTTCCCCCATAAATTATATCTGGCAAGCAAGGTGTCGTCTCTGTGAATAAGTCAACCACAACCTGTATAAATCCATAAGTTGCTGGACTTACAACCAGCTGGCGAGCCAGAACCCTAGTAGTAAAATACTGCAAAACGAATGTCTATACAATTGGAATAGGTGAATAAATTAATGAATTAATTAATATTGGATGACAAAAACAGTGTTATAATAGAAAGTTAGTCAATCATTAATGGACTAACCTAAGTGTAAGTTAAGGTAAATTACCTGGTATTTTGTTGATAAAAGATTACTAATGACTAGATAGTATGCTAAGAGATCTTAGAAACTATAATAAAAAAGGGTTGAATAAGACAAACCTTTTTTGATTGAAATAACACAAAATATAGGGGAGAGAAAATATGACACTCAGATCACAAAGTGGTGGAGAGAATAGCAATGAGAGGGAGGGATCCTTAGAAACAAATTCTAGCACAGGGATCAGCTTTAATGGACCCCTGAAACTGAGTAAATATCTGAAAGCCTTTAAAGGTGAGCCATCAGAAATTGTAGACTATTTTCTATGTAAACTACAGATGATCAAGGAAAGGAAAGGGTTGTCGGACCTAGAAGTAGTCACAATGGCTGAATTTAAGCTCGAGGGCACAACCCAAATGAAATTCTTGGAAGTCACTAAAGTGGAAACCCTAGAGCAATTCAGCAATGTAATGAGAAATTATTCTCCCTGAAAAATACTTTCCTTGAAGGAATCGATTTGTTAAGCAATTGCGTACAAACAAACTACAAAAGTATAGAAGACTACCACAAAAAATTCATCCAAGTTAAATTATCCACTGAGGCATTCGAGGGAGAAAGAGAAGTATTCGACAGAATCCTAATGGGAAAGTTCTTGGTAGAAATCAAGGACAGGTATCAAAAGGAAATTTGAGGAGGAATCCAAGAACACTGAATGAAGCCTTGGAATTGACCAAGGAATAAGAAAGGTTGGAGAACCATCACTGGGGAAGCATTAGGAGAGAAATAAACACAATAACGACAGAAAAAGACACAGAAGACAGCAAGATTAAGATGACAAGAGGGGAGAGAATTTGGAAAAGCAATTAGTAGAGATTGAGAACAAGCTTGAGAAAGTATTAGGGAAATTTAGGAGCAGAGAAAGCACACTAAATGATAACGGAAGACAGAGTGACAATTCAAAACAGCGAGAAGTCACCAGATGAGAACATGACAGTACAAGAAGATGGAGGAATGATGTCAAAACCGATGTTCCCGAATGGAAAGAAATAAAGTGCTACGCATGTGGATGAGGAGGACATGTAACCAAGGAATGTAAATACCAGAACGTTGGGAGGGGGGGGAGAGCTATTTCACCCACAAAAAAGGGGGGGAATGCAAGGCAACAGAGAACATTACACTCATAGTGGAAGTGGAAACAGAACCCTCCCTAAGAAAGAGTGAGTACTCAAAGGAGACCGAGGCAAATGAAGGCAAACCAGTACACTGGATACTTTTAAACTGAAATGGTCTCTTGGATGAGCCCACTGTGAGAGACCCATTAGCAAACACAATAAGGGACAAAAGGGCACAATTCTGCTGGAAACCATAAGAGAAGGGAATACATCAGACATACTTCTATATCATAAAGGGGCCATCGGTGGCATGAAGGGAAAGTTTCTGGTTGATAGAGGGGCAACACGTTCGATTTTGACGTGGAAATATTTTAAAAAATACCGAAGACAGAAGGAAAATAACGGAGCCAATCGATGCAGCGATTATATACTGAAGGGAGTAGGAGCCGCAGAGATACTTACTGACTATGAAGTCAAAGACAGAATAAGAATAGAAGGTAGTAATAATGTAAGGTCGCACACCTTCCTGGCATCAGCTAAAGTGACAAACGAAAACTATGATGCCATAGTAGGCATGGACTTACTAAGAAAATGGGAAGCACTTATTGATATCAACAATGGTACAATAATCCTAAAGGGAACAGACCATGTAGGATCCTGAAATGAAACGAGACAAGAGAGAACGACACAAAGCTGTAGAGAAATAAACTGGGGAGGGTAAGCTATACACGATAGAAACCGAAAGGGACTCATTACTAAAAGAGCTAATAAGGAAGTATCAGCACGTATTCGGTGAAAGGATAGTCGAATTAAGGTGCACTAATTTGGTACAGCACAAAAGTGCTCTACCAAACTAGTGCACCTTAATTCAACCTTAATTAATCCAACCCTAAGAGATGAAATCACAGCAATGGAAAGAGCAGGGATAATCAAACATTCCGTGTTGAAATGGAATAGCCCATTACTCATGGTAAGAAAAAAAAAAAGACAGAAAATATAGAATAGTATTAGACTCGAGGAAAGTGAACCTGGTCACTAAACAGACTTCCCCTCCCAAACATCAGCAAATTACTATGCAGTCTAAAAGGAGCAAGATTCCTCTCCAAGCTAGATTTGCATTCAGGATATTTTAGGATCCCACTGAGAAAGGAGGATCGTTAATACTTCTCATTTTCCACCCCCTTCGGGAAGTATTCTATGACCAGAATGCCACAAGGGGCAAGGAACTCAGCCACATCCTTTCAGCATCTGATGAACACCATACTGGCTGACCTATTGGAGAGAGAGAAGAGTGCTATGTTTCCTCGATGATATTTTAGTTTATTCCAACACCCTAGAACATCTGGGACTGTTGGAAGACATTTTTCAGAGACTAGAAGATGCTAATCTGATGCTTAAGCAGTCTAAATGTCAGTTCCTAATTTCGGAAATAGACTATTTAGGGCATACCATCTCTGAGCATAGGGTCGCTTCAAACAGGAAAAATGTAGAAACCATACACGATTTAAGGTCCCCCTAGGAACGTAAGAGAGGTGAGGCACTATTAGGGATTATCAATTATTACCAAAATTTATAGGAAATAGAGCTGAAATAATAAAACCACTGGTGAAACTAACAAGGAAGGGTGAAATATTTAATTGTTCCAAGGAAGCCAAAATTGCTTTTGCCACTCTGAAGGACATATTGGTTAAACAACCTATATTGGGACACCCTGACGGTTACAAACCTTTTTTTCTCACATGCGATGCTTCTGGAGACACCACCGCTGGGGTGTTAGAACAAGACGGAAAAGGAGGCAGAATAACTATAGGATACTGTAGTAGGCATTTGAATATACATGAAATAAATTACTCCACTATAGAGAAGGAAGCCCTCGCAATATTGTTCTCGGTCGAAAAGTTCAAGTATCTGCTAAAATGTCGAAAAACCTCGGTCCTGTTGGACCATCGGCCATTGCAAATATTGAGGAATATAAAAGACAAAAATAGCCACCTAATAAGGTGGAGCTTAAAACTACAGGAGTATGACCTGGAGGTGAAATACATTCCTGGCAACAAGAATGTAGTACACTAATTGAGCAGGGCCGGATACTACTCCAATGAGGATGAACGCAGGAAGGGCCTCAATGTGAATACGTTTAACACCAAGACAGCAGGTCAAGACATGGGGGACCAGAATACTAACTGGGAGGAAGAAGATATCCAGAGGGAGCAAAGGAAGGATGCCTTCTTAGGTGGGATAATGGAGAAATTAGAAAATAGTAGTGAAGGATTAGGAAATTGTGTTAAACAAGCATAGTATCCTGATATGGAGAATATGGGAAAAGGAAGGGGAGTACGCTTGGAAAAAGTGTTAGTACCACCCAGAATGCACCTGTGGGTGCTTCGTACCTTCCATGCCAGTAAACTAGCAGGACACTTCGGATACTACAAGACGAAGGAGAGGATTGATAAGTGCTACAAGTGAAAGGGCATGCTTAAAGATATTAAAGAATATTGTAAGACCTGGCATGAGTCAGATCAGGGCAACATTTATAGGTAGAGCTCTGCTACAGCCCCATCTAGAACCACAACAACCCTTTGAATCTGTAGCATTAGACTTAATTGGTCCCCTCCCCATGACTGAAAGGGGGAACAAACATATATTGTCCGTAGTGGATATGTTCACTAGGTACCCAGAAGCTTTTGCCTTGAAAGGGAAAACTGCACAAGAAATAGCCCTCAATTACTAAAGGGTGTGATATGTCGGTATGGTTATAGCCTATTTATACTTACAGACAGAGGTTCTAACTTCCAGTTCGAGCTAATGTTGCAACTATGCGATATGCTGCAGATCAAGAAGCTCAGTACTTCAGCCTATTGACCTGAATCAAACGGCCTCTGCAAACAATTTCCCTGAAGAATATTTTGACACATTTAGTTAAGAAGAGAGGGAACGACTGGGATGAGCAGCTACCATATATGTGGTTTGCGATCAGGACATGCATGCATAAGAGCCCAAGAGACACTCCAGCGTTCCTGCTAATGGGGATGGACCCCAAATTCCCCACTGACTTGATGACGAAAAGTGATTGGATGGAATACCCAGACATTAATGAATTTAAGGAGAAAATAATGATTAAGTTTGAGAGCGCTCACCCAAGTGGCATGGGAAGCCAGCAGAAAGAATAGGTGGAGAGTAAACATGTGCAGGAAACAAACAATTCAAAGTGGGAGATTGGGTGCTTCTCCCAAACTTTGGAAGACGGAAAGAGAGATGGAATAAACAATCACTGGGACCATGTAGAATATTAAAGAACATCCCCTGTGAACTATAAGGTGAAACTAATCAATCAACCTGGTACTGAAAAGATAGTGCATGAAAACCACATGAGGCCATATTATGTTAAGTACGACAGTGTGTTTAAGGACACCCCCATCAAAACAGTAGAAGCAGAAAGCAAACAAAGCAAGTAAGAAAATTAGAGAACATCACCTTGAGGAATGAACACAGAGATACAGACAGCAGAAACATTGCAACCAGAGAAAGGAAAAGGGTGAACTATAAGAGGCTGCATCAAGGCAATTTCGCTGTGAGGGATGATAATGAAGAAAAAAAATAATAATAAAAAAAAAAATTAAAAAAAAAAAATAAAAAATAAAAAAAAAAAATATATATATATAAATAATATTTTTGAGAGAGCAGGGATGTATGTAAGATATTAATCTTACATGTATGGGCTATTAGAGAATTAGACGGAAATGTTCGACTACGAAAAGGGAGGGAAATTTATATACAATCTGCAGCGTGATTGTATATAAATTATATACGGTTAATGAAAAATTAATGAAATTAATTTAAAGAGAAATAAAGGTAATGATTTAATTAAAATAATACGAATAATTTTTAGGTTAGTGTAATACACACAAAAGCAACAAACTGAGCTAGCGGGAAAGGTATTGGTATTGTTATTTCTGGCGCAAGGGCTACTAGGGCCATATTGTGCCTAGTGGGAAAAGTAATCTTGGTCACGCCCGAAGGTACGCTGAATCATACACCAGGAATGTAGCAGCGCAGTACGCTGGGGAAGTAATCCATCAAATACGTTTGTCAACCACTTCCTAATATAGAGCGTAACTAATTAGGAATGTATGAGAGGGAGAGATCCTTAGAGAAAAGGAGGGCGAAATTCCGAAAACTGTATGGAGAATTTTGTAGTAAGCCCTCTGATTGGTGGAAAGCTTCAAGAAAGAAAAAGAGAGAGAAAGCGTGCATTCTAAAAAAGTTTAGCAAGGAGTGTGGAAGCCAGAGAATTAAACAGAAAAAAAAGGGAAGCCCCTTTGTGTATAACCAAGGCCCTAATGAAATGAAATGATAAAGAGTGTTAGAGTGAAAGGATAAATGTGATCATCTGCCAAAAAAAGGAAATCGTTAGGTGGTAATGAAGCTGTCCGAGGAATTGAGAAATCCTGATCGTGTGTGCCGATAGTGACCAGTTCATCAAAATGCATGCAGTGTCACCAGAATGTATGCCGAATGATCGCAAATGTCCTGAAATACAGAACCTTTACTACAGGAGGATAACTCAAGGACTCCAGAAGGAACTGCCAGTCAAAGCCCTAGCATAAATGGAAACGTATCTCAAGTAAGTGGAATGACTTTAAAATAGTTACAGTAGGGTCAGAACGATATATTAATATTGTACGAGTGGCACAGCAATGAGACAGACTATGATGATGGAAATTGTAAGGTGGGGTGGACCAATTTAATAAGAATATAATGCAAACTCTGCAACTATGAATTTGATTCCATATATACACATATACTTTGTACATGCACCCTAAGAAGAGGAACAGAAACTAGAGTGTATATGATAGATTGTGTATATTAGTTAAGGTGATGTTAATATAAAGTAGGAGGGGGAATTAAGCATTGGAAATATACAAAAAGGAAATTAAACATTAAGAAAAGGTTAATAGGTGCCCAACCTATAGGCAACCATTGCTTACAACTCCCAATAGATTCTAGGGATATTGTGTAACTCATGAAAAATAACTTAAATTTATAGTGGGGATCAGAACAATTAATGAGAATTAAGATAACCTTAGAGCTATCTGGCTAATTAAAGGTATATGACTTCTATAAGAAAATTCTATATGAAACAGATTATGTGCTATGTTTAGAAATTACTTGATTGAATAATTTGATGTATACTTATCACTATATAAATGTTACTTGCATACATGTTATGTTATGTATTGTGCAAGATATGAAAAAAATCAACTAAGTGAGATTGAACATTGTCAATCGAGGAGAGAATACCTAATTAATGAGGGCATAGTTACTGCCATATTGCCGTTAATAGTCAGCTAACTTTAACCCCATCATTTGTGTGAAGTCTTATGAATTTTGCCATAATTGTATATAGACATGTATCTGAATTGTAATTTTTCATTAATGTGCATTAAAATTGTTTTTTTTTATCATGTTTATTGTTCCAGTTATTCACTGATACTGATGCTTGCGCTATAAACAGATTTCCATTGAAATTAAGGGAAATACTTAACCCTCCACGAGCCAGGAATCACTGAACTTGTTTAGTATACTCCAGTCAGATAGCTGAGTGGGAATAGGAGAAAGAATGGTAACTTTTCATTGCTCGAGTCCAGTAGTGCTTAAAAAAAAAAAAAAAAAAAAAAAGAAGTAATATATCAATATACATAGTTTATGCTGGAGTATCAATGGAGATACGGTAAATACTAAACATAATTAACACATCTATAATTTGGGCAAAGAAAACCTAATCCCACATGGCCATATTGAGCAGATAAAAAAAAAAAAACTTTTTTTTTTACTTTTAAAGTTTATGTATGCCCTTTCTATTGTGCTAGCATTAATTGAAATATATATATTTAAAATAGCCTTGTTATTTACAGTCAAACACTTTTCCTTAATTATGACCACAACGAATATAAATCATGAATTATTACTATTTGCATATTATACTAATCATAACAAAAACATCAAATACATACATGTTATCTTTCAAATGTTACTGAAATCCAGGAGGAATAAGTGAAGTGCATTACAAAAATGTTAACTAAATCCTACAGTCTAAGGTACACACTGCTATCTGTTCATTTTACTAAATCACAGAAAATCCATAAAATATGTCTTGCATTTTAATTTTTTTTAAATATCCAGAAAGAAATAAGTAAAGTATCACAAAATGAGTGAAAACTATATTGTGAGGTATATGTAGTGATATGGGAAAATAAGTACTTTTTATTATTAGTTAATTGATTTGTAATTAACTAGTAACAGTGATAATTTACTTTTTTTCTCTTATATTAATTATAAAAAAAAGAAAAATGTTAATTTAAGTTAATTTAAATCAAACGTGTCTGAAAAGTAATGCACTGCATATATTACTTATCATTTACATGGGAGTATGTTAAAAATATATTATATCGAACAGATTCTTTGCTTCACCATCAAATCTAACATCATAAAAGCAAATGAAAACAGGCATCATACTGTGCAAATAAAATTATATGTCAGATAGCGTGACAGGTCAGCTTACTAGCAAGTAAAATCACCTGGGGAAGTGGTTGGTATGATAGGCACTTGGTGATCACTAGATACACAGCTATGGCAAATTTCATGTAAGTATATTATTAATTAGTAGTAATAGCAATAGTGGCATTATGATGCAAGTAAGCAAACTTATATAGCATTGGCTAAAAAAAAAACCTACCCATCTCGCCTGGGGTGTGGTGAAATTATGAAATTATTGATCTAAATAAATTTTTAAAACACTAGTAAATAATAAAATAGGATGGAGAGAGTGTAAGTTGTGGTAACACTGAATGGAACAAACAAATCTACAGTGAGAGCTGACTTCTATTCATGGTTAAATCTAGTTTGTTTGTTCTGACACCTGCAGCCCAACATTACTATTCAGTAATTGCCTGCAACAGTGTAGCTGTTTTGCTGTTCAGTATTGTGTTAGTTGTATGCTATTGTGCAATAGTTTTATATTTTCTAGGCTTGATTTAAAAGTGTTAATGTTGGCAGAATTTTTTTTTTTTTTTTTTTTTGAAAGTGACTTTTTAGTGTTGCCCTAGTTATGGATAAATTTATTGTGAGAAAGAAAAATATCACTAATGTTGAGAAAGATGATGCAAAAGACTTGAAAGCAATTAGTTCAGATGTCCAAAACAGATTTCCAATCTTCGACAAGTAAGTTTGAGCAATACCGGTACCAAATTTACAAAAGGTAAATTACGTTTATATAGTGAGAAGTATTTGAAAATGGGCTTTGTGGTGTGATGATGAGGGCGGTCCTATGCCTTCGTGTTTAGTTTGTGGAGAAAAACTGGTATGGTGTCAAATAAAATTTTTCAACATTTTTCTACTAAACAACCATTTAATGTGAAAAACTGAATTATTTCAAAGATGCACTAAAACATAGAACAATGCAGTGCTTTATTTACTAAGAAGTTTTAAGACCTTGAATAAAGCTCAAGAAGCAAGTTATCTGATTGGAGAACTTCATATCCGACTGCACAATTACCCCCAGGTCTTTTTTCATTCTCCACCTGACTGAGTGTAGCAACTGTACCACACAGTTGCTGTTTCTCTTGGGTTACTGCTACCCATATGCAGTACAAATGCAAAGTACTGCGTATTATGGGTAGCAGTAACCCAAGAGAAACATACCAACTGTGTGGTACTACACTCAGTCAGGTGGAGAATTAAAAAATACCTGGGGGTAATTGTGCAGTTGGATATGAAGTTCTCTGAGCAGTGCAGACAGGCTCCCAGAGCAGGTCATGGAGTTTTGCCAATGATATATAGCAATTTTGCCAGCAGAGACAAGGTGATTATACCTTTGTATAAGGCAATGGTCAGGCCACACCTTGAGTACTGCATACAGGTCTGGAGGCCTCATTTTAGGAAGGATGTAGAGTTGCTAGAACGAGTACAAAGAAGGGCAACATGATTGGTGAGAGCAACAAAGGGGTTCTCTTACCAGGAGAGGCTTAAATTCTGTCAGTTGAAGCATCTGGAGACCAGGCACCTGTGAGGTGATCTGATTGAGGTGTACGAGGCCTTGAATGGTTTGAGCAGGCTCAATGCTGATGGGATACTTCCACGCTGAGATTAAGAACCTGAGGGGGCATAGATTCAAACTGAGGAAAGACAGTTATAGAATAGATGTGCAGAAGTTTGCCTTTAGCCAACGTTGATTGCTGGAACACACTTCCATACTAGTTGTGGAAGTTGATAGCTTAAATAAATTTAAGGCTGAACTATACAAACATTTGGAGTGACCGGATGGGTGAAATGGATTCCGGATTCTGGAGTGACCGGATGGGTGAAATGGATGGGTCCAGTATGGATTCCGTCAGTGTCGATCCACTGGTGATATTCTGGCTTATGTTACCCATTTATGGACTAATTCAATGGAAAGGTTCGATGAAACACAAGTAGTTGCTCTTGACATCTCAAAGGCTTTTGATCGTGTTTGGCATAAAGGTCTTCTAAACAAGCTTCCATCTTATGGTTTGCCAACTGTTTTTAGTAATTGGATATCCAGTTTTCTCTCTGATCGCTCACTGAGGGTGATGGTAGATGGCTCTCTGTCTTCTAACTTCTCCACTAATGCAGGTGTCCCCCAAGGTTCAGTTCTTTCCCCCACTCTTTTCCTCTTGTATATCAATGACCTTCTTCCATTGACTGGAAATCCTATCCATAGTTTTGCCGATGATAGCACATTGCATTCAACTTTCCATTTTGAGAAACCTTGTCCTGCTCAATCAGCTTCAAGTTCTCGAAAATCTGCTGCCAATTCCTTAAATGCCGATCTTCAGGTAATTCTCCAGTGGGGCAAAGATAACTTAGTTGATTTCAACCCTTCTAAAACTCAGTCTTGTCTTATATCTTGCAAAAAGGATTCTTCTGCTCCTATGCTTATCTTTAGTGACACTCCGATTTCTAGGCAAAATGATATATCTCTTTTGGGGATTACCCTGACTTCTAATCTCTCTTGGCACAAGCACATTACAAATATTGCTTCCTCTGCATCTAAAAAACTTGGTTTTCTCTTTTGCTCTCGGCGTTACTTTTCTTCCAAACAGCTGCTCACTCGGTATAAATCGCAAATCCGCCCTGCCATGAATACTGTTCCCACATCTGGGGTGGTGCCCCCAAAACCTCTCTCAGGCTTCTTGATTCCATTCAGAAGAGGGCAGTTAGGTTAATTAATGATTCATCTCTAACAGAGTCTCTCCACTCGCTTTCTCATAGACGCACTGTTTCTGCTGCATGCCTCTTCTACAGATACTTCCATGGGCACTGTTCTTCTGAATTGGCTTCTATAATTCCCGCTCTCTCTTTCAAAACAGTCCGAACACGTGCCGCCACCAGCCAACATCCATTTACTGTCCAACTTCAAACCCACAGAACCAACTTTTCATCTTCCTCATTTATTCATTCAACTGCTGTTTTGTGGAACAACCTTCCTTCATACGTATTTCCTGAAAATTACAATCTACAGAAGTTCAAGTCCAATATCAACAAATATCTTCTTTCTTCTTCTCAACCTCCAACCCAAGCGCGGTACTAAGTACTATAGGTTCTAATACCTCTCGTGTTTGGGGTTCTCATTAAAAAAAAAAAAAAAAAAGCATCGACGTGCGGAAATTTGCCTTTAGCCAGTGGGTGGTTGGTTGGTGGAACAGACTTCCAACCATTGTCGTTTAAGTTGATAGCCTAAATAAGTTTAAGGCTCAGCTGGACAGGTATTTCGAACGAACAGAGGGGTGAAGTGGAAGTGGTTTTTTTTTTTTTTTTTTTTTGGCTGATGCTGCATAAGCTTGCTTTCTTGCATCAAATGCCTCTACTAATGCTAATAGGTTATATTTCCTTGGCAAAAAAAAACAAAAAACAAAAATGGTTAACCACAAATTGCTTTCTACCCTAAGAAGTGTCAGGTGCAAAAACTATTGATGAAGACCTAAATGATAGTTTTAGACAAGATTATACAGATTTAAGACTGCTTTCTTAAAACAGGCTTCTTAAATCAAGCACATTTGCTCATATGTGAAGAAATGGGTAAAAAACACAATCTTCTCCTCCACACCAAGTGGTTATTGGGAGACAAATAAGTCATGTTTATGAGCTCAAGGATGCAATGTTGGAGTTACTTGAGCATGAAAATAAAACTGAATTTTAAGTCTACTTAAAAATGAACCATGGTGCACACAAAATTAGCTTTTGTGTTTGATATGTTTAAACTCCTAAACAAAACAAATTTCAGTATGCAAGGAAATAGTGAGGGCATTTTGTGAACAACAGGCTGAGAGACAAATTAAAAATTTGCTCCAGGAAAGTCGAAGAGGACAATTATGAAATGTTACCAAAAATTCTGATTGTTATTTGAAGAAAGATATAAAAGATTTGTAAATAACTGACAGTGCTGAGAGATAAAGTTGAAGGGTACTTTCCAGATGTGGATACAAATGCACATGACTGGATAAGATCCTTTTGTTTCATCAGATGTTAGTGGGCTTTCCCTGGCAGAGGAAGAGGAATTTGCAGAGCTAAAAAATAACTGGAGCTTGAAGTTAAAATATCATTAAAATGATCTGAATGCTTCTGGATTTCACTGCAAAATGTTTTTCCTAATTTGGCTGTTTTTTTGTGGGTGTCACCTCAGAAAAAACTTTGGAAAACTATGAAAGTTATGCAAGAATTTCTAGAATTCTTCCTTGAATTTATTCAAACTGCAAATTTCCTCAACAACAGGTGGAAGTTGTTCCAACAATCAACTGCCTGAAGGCAAAATTCTGCACATCTATCCTGCAACCATCCTTCAATTTGAATTTATGCCCAATCATGTGTGTAGTCTGAGCAACAGAGAGAATACTTTGAGCATGCTCAATCCATTCAAAGCTTTAAACAATCAGATCACAGGTGCCTAGGCAACCAGATGCTGCAATTTTCAGAACCGAAGCCTGCCTTGGTAAGATCACCCATTCATTCCCTTCACCAATCTCATTATTTTTCTTTGTACCCATTCCAACAAATCTACATACTTCCTAAAATGAGGCCTCCAGACCTAAACAAGATGCATCCTTACCATTGCCTGGTAGTCTGTCTGTATTGCTCTGAGAACTTCATATCTGACTGAAAAATTAGCCCAAGGTCTTTTTCATTTTCCACTAACCTGAATGTAGTACCACACAGTACATTAAGCTGGGATTACCGCTACCCAATATGGCAGTACCTTGCATTTGTCATTAAACTTCATCCGCCATTTCTCAGCCCATCTGCCTAATTCTTTTAGACCTTGTTGCAGTAGCTTACCCTGATTACTTTTCATTAATTGCCCTGCAACCTATGTATCACCTGCAAACTTAGACATTAAGCCTGATATACCTTCATCAATATCATTAATAAATACAGAAAACAACTATGAGTAGTTTGAACCCTGGAGGACCCTGCTAATAACAGTCCATGAAGAGAAGTGCCCATTAATAACCACTCAACACCCTTTATCCACACTCTTCACCCACTCAACCATCCCTCTATCCAGAGCAGTAACTTGCCATTAATGCCACATTGCTCCAATTGGTACAGCAGTCTTATGTGCAAATAAATCAAAAGATTTCTTGAAATCCAAATATATGATATCAGAATTATTTTTTGCATCCAGTTCCTTTGTTATTGCTTCATAATACTCAGATTGATCAGAGAAGATCCTCCTTAACAAATCCATGCTGTGATTGCAGTATAATTGCATTCCTATCTAGATGGTCCTGGATTACTTCTTTATCCAGGGGCTCCATTATTTTCCCTGGAACAGATGTTAAACAAACAAATCTATAATTACTTGTATCACTTTTTGATCCCCCCCTTGTGAATTGGGAATAGATTTGCACTTCTCCAGTCCACTGGAACCTCCTGAATCCGAAGATGCTCTTATAATTGTGGCTATGTTTTTGCTTACCTCTTTTAATATAATTGAATAGATCCCATCCGCCCCCAGGGGCCTTTATGTTAACTTCAAAAATTTCTCTTTCACTTTCGTCTCAATTGTCACAAAATTTAGCGACCCGTTATATTTAAATGAAGTACTGGCATTCCCCTCTCTAAAGAACTCGTACATGAATGTAGATGAAAAATACCTATTCAGTGTGTCAGTAACCTGAGCAGGATCACCAATAGTTAAACCACTGACATCAATTGGACCAATGTGATTCAACCCCTTTCCTTCTACTGTTAATATAATTTAACTTCTTCTTTCTACTGTAAAGAAGTCTTTGCTGCTTTTCTTGGCATTCTTTGCCAGACTTCTCGTAATCAGCCTTAGCTTGCCTAAGCTCCTTTGCGACTTGATTACAGACTAGTTTATATCTACCACAGGCTTCTGCTGTATTACCTGATAATTTATGTGCATCCTATATATTTTTCTTCTCTGCCAGAAGTCTCATCAGTTCATCTGACATCCATTTAGGTCTAAGCCTGGAATGGTACTTCTTCGTGGTACGAAAATTCCAGCTTCCTGAATGCTTCCCATTTAGAATTTGCTGTTGGCAACATCATCAGATGATCCCACTATATAGAATTTAAAAACTGTCTGAGACTACTGTAATCACGCTTATGAAAGTAAAAACATTTCCCTCTACCCTTGACAATAATTATGTCTTTAAGTAAATCCCACATTGACACACCAATCACTGCCACCCAAAGGGTCTTTTACCTGCAGATTCTTAATGCATGAAGAATTGCTGCTGATAATCAGATCAAGAGTATTGCTTTCTCTTGCTGATTCTCTAACATGCTCCTGTAGAAAACAGTCACCCAATAAATCCACAAAAGTCTTGCTAGTGTGCAAATAACCAACCCACAAGTTCCAGCCAATACCTCAAAAATTAAAATCCCCCATTATAAGACATTTTGATTTACTGCCCTACTCTATGATCATCAACTGGGAAGCAAGGTTAAGTTTGGTGACTGATTGAGTAGCTGACACACACAACAGATAAAGTATGATCAACTTTTCATACAATTAAAAATAAAAAAAAAAATGCAGTTTCTTTTCCTTATGTAGTAGAAGAACACCATGCTTTAATACAGGTCTATACAACAGCTTGATCATGATCTTGTAAGTGTATCCAATCCAGTTATTTTTCTTGTTAGCCTCTGAAGAACATTCCAAAATAGGAATTATCATATAAGGTAATTGTATTCCAAAATTATGAAATATATATTAATTTATCAAATTTTTTAAACACAGTGCTGCATGCAGTCAAGTGCTGTCATTCCATGCTTGGTTATTCAGAAACTGGCTTATTACTTATTGGGAATGTTTGGATACTCAGGCTATGAGACATTAATTCTTCTTGTAGTAATATAGTTATGGTTTGCTTACTATTATGTCCATACAACTGACTTTCTCTTCATAGTGGTGTGTCAACACTAAACATTCAACCAAATTGAAATAAGATAGACTAACCATGCAACAAATACTAAAGTTGTTGCATCTGAAATGAAACATGTTAGAATTATTAGATTTGTAGGATTGTGGATGAAGTTTCTTGACTGCCCTTTGCAAAGTTACACAACATTCTGGACCTAGTGTTTTTAGTTCACATTTACAGGAAGTATGATTTGCCTCTGTTCCACACTTTGGGAAATTATTACAGTGCAAAGTTGTGTAAACAGAATTAGCTGATTTCTTTTTCTTTCTCTCTTATTCATATTGAAGTTACAGAAGCAGGTGTTAATGCATCAGGCAATGTTAATGCTTCATACCATAAAAAATTAAGTTTTTATATATTTTAATGTTTATATTAACATTTATATTTTAATATAAAATTAAGTTTTATTGTTGGTCATGTTTTTATGTTCCTGTACATGAATATATATATATATATATATATATATATATGTATATTTTATTGCAGCTTACTTATAAACAACCAATATTTACCTTGTGTATAAAAAGGCACACACTTGCTTTCGAAAACAAATTCACACACTTGCTTTCGCCACCTTATATTAAAGATTTAATCTGCATGGGGAACTTGTAGTAAAAAAAATGAACATAACAGCATCCTAGGTAACGTTTCACATCGAAATTAATGATCTTTTCATATTTCATTACACAGCCGGAATTAATCATATTTAATATTTCTTCTAAAAGATTATTGATATAAGATTTTTAGCAGCAGTATGTTCTAATGCCAATGCAAGCACTTTTAAATAAATATTGACGCAATGATATTTACTATCTGTATGGTACTATCCTTACCGTTCGTGTGCTGTTGAATAATTTTCAGAACATCTTTACTGTAATTAGGTACTGTAATTATATCCTCGGAAATACTTCAGTTCAACGGAATCACCTGTGGTATATGCTGGATTTTTACTATATTCAATTATTTATATATGAAATAAAACTGGAATAGTCAGAGGTACGAGCTAGTACATCACCTATAATTTACGAGGACAACACTGCCGAAAAAGAAACATTTGTAAAGGAAATATTTCCCCCAAGAAGTCAGAGTTAAGCTTTTATATACAAAACAACGCTCTCTGCAACCTCGTATTCGTAAGCTACTTTTGTAGCCGTACAAAATATGAATCCATTTATTTCAACAAATTAATAAACACACCATACTCTCCACAGAGTAGTACTCTTACTACTCTGAGATACTACTCTGTCTCAACGCTTAGCTATTTCCGTTTCCCACACAGGAAGTGGCCTCTATTGGAAGTTGTAGTTCATTGAATTATTATTGATTTTAAAATTTATTTCTAATACTTTATTCAAACTTTCCAATTTTAAAAGGTTGTTGTAGGGTTTTAGGTTCATCAGCAGCAAAATCCATATTACACCATATATAACGTTTAAAAACTGAGTGTATTCGGCAGTCGATTTACTGTTTCCAAGAGTTCCCGGGAGAAAAAATAATGCTGCTCTCGTTTGAGACTGACAACTCAGCCAGGTTGTGGAAAGGTTCATAAAAATGACTGTGATAACACCAACTGTGCTATCCAAGGCTACATCTTAAATGGATAATCGCCACTAAACTGGATCTGGGCCGTATTTTCGAGATTCACTTGCCCTAGGCACAGTGGCATTTTTTTATTAGTAGTGGAAAATGATGCAAGAAAGCAAGCTTATACAGCATTAGCTTAAAAAAAATAATATATATATATATATATGAAATTATGTAGAAGAATATGGAATTTGAGGAATAGAAATAGAAAAAGAGTATCAGAACAGATTAATGCCATCAAAATAATGATTGAACATTACATCAGTCTGTATATTACGTTATTTTTTAAACTGAATACCAACTGGATAAATTGGAAATATTGCATACAACTGGTGCAGTTTAACAAGAATTTAGAATATAATTATTAGGAATGAAAACTATACCCATGAGGTCAAAGGGCCAAGTATTTAGGTAACCTAAGTTGGACTTCATTGTTGTATCCTATAAATAAACACAGATTATAATAAAATTAAAATGACGAGCTAATTATTGATATTTGGATACATTGAATGGAATGTTAACTAGGGCTAGCTCCACTCAATATATCCCATGAATAGTTAGCTGAGGCCATTTGCCAGTTTATCTAGGTCAAATATACTGAATATACTATCAGTTTAGTTTAATTACTTTAATATACGTTAAATTTAGCAGAAAGCTGGCAGAATAACCGCTAGCCCGACAGATAGCAGCGAAAATTAATAATAAAAAATAATGGAAGTGAAGCAAGAATAATAAAAGTGAATACCAACTATTAATTAGTGCTATTTATTTATGTAGTAAAAAGGAAAGGCTCATGCCAAAATTAAGACAAATAGGAAGAGGAACAAGGATAGCAATAAACCTCAATCTCCCTCGAATTGCTCTAATAGATTTTGAGGTATAAAAATTTAGAGTTAGCAAGTTGAAACAAAAGCATAGAAACAGCATATTATATAGATACTTTGGATTTACCGGGAGCGTAACTGCCCGACCTTTTAGTAAGGATCCTGGTATTAAAATAAAATGAAATTTGATGTAAATTAGAAGAAATGTTAGAATACCCAATGTTGCATAAATCCAATAATGAATAGAAAAATTACCTGATATGATAGAAGTTTTATGAATAAGATAAAAATATAGAAGCTCTTTACGAAATTATAAATCCGCATTTACTGAAATAGCAGATCAAATAGTACATCAAAATTAGTTTTCTGTGAAAACAGAAATATATTAAAGTAACTAAACTAAACGTACAGTATATCAAAATAATTAAACTAAACTGATAGTATATTCTCAGTATATTTGAACCTAGTTAAACCGGCAAATGGCAAACAGATAGCCTCAGCTAATTATTGATGGGATATATTGAGGGCGCTAGCCCTAGTTAACGCTCCATTCAATGTATCCAAATATCAATAATTAGCTACATTATTTTAATTTTACTATTTTATTATAATCTAGGTGTTTATTCTATGTTTATAATCTATGGTACAACAATGAAGTCCAACTTAGGTTACCTAAATACTTAGCCCTTTGGCCTCACACGGGTATAGTTTTCACCCCTAATACTTATATTCTAAATTCTTATTAAATTGCACCAGTTGTATGCAATTTATCCAGTTGGTATTAAGTTTAAAAAAAATAAGGTTTTATACAAATATATATAAACTGAATAAAACTGTTGAATTGTGTTTTTTCTAAACAACAATATTCTTCAAAGTAATTTTTAAATGCACATTTTTAAAATAAAATTCTTCGCCTTTTTCTGTTAGAAAAAGCATTAACAACTTCAAAGTTCGTATTTCGAGTAAGTTAGAGCCGGAATAAGTGTTGTGGAAATAAATACAAAACCAAATTTATAGACACGCTATTGAAAATCTTTAAAAACAAAACAAAAATAACTTGATTTCATGCAAGAGCATATTAACATGTTTGATATAACGTAGTGACGCCTCAGAATGAAGAATACCTAGGGACCTACGAAAGAGTACCTAGAGCATACGAAAACCAAAAGTGGATAGGCCCTGTCCAAAATACGAAAAACTGTTGCTTCCACATAGGTTAGTAGCTTGAATATATACACTACTCTATTATTAATATCAAGGCGTCTGTATATCTACAGTGACAGCCTTTAGTCTATGTAACACTCTCCACCAGTTTTTTTTTTTTTATTATTATTATTTTTATAAATATCCTCCGATATTTTCCATTTAACTTTCAGAGGCGACCAGTTAATCTCTGGTTTTTTTGGGCTGTCTCTCCTCACCCATACCAAACAATCCAATTCATCATTGAGGTTATCAACAGATATCCTTTGTAACGAATGGTGAATAAATGTATTGAATCTAAACAAGCAGCCAGCTGATGTATGGAAGAAAATGCCCGATTGAAATCGCAACTTTTGTTAAGCATATAGCTTTACTAAATTGTTGCATTGGCCCAATGCAACAATTTAGTAAAGCGGACTATTTCAGTGTAGCTAAGAAACAGTTTAAAAAAAAAAAAGGATGGTCTTGTTGTTTTATTACTGATATCAGTATTTTAATGGCAAAATGGTGCATGCAAGGAAGGCAGAGTTTTGATTTTGAACTCTACATCTTTTCTTTTGACCGCAGAAATCCCTTTAGACACTCCCCATTTTTATTACATTGTGGCCATTACCTGCTTTTGGTTCCAGTACTGTCAAATTATGGATACAGTTCGAACCCTTAGTTAAAACCAAGTCGAGGATATTAGAATCGCACGTACTTTCTGTGACATGTTAGAAAAAATAGCAATCATCCAGATTACTCAAAAACCTAGTTTCCCAAGCTCTATTGCCAGTCTATAATTCCGAATCTATGAGAGGTAGGTTGAAGTCGTCCCAAAATGAGGCAATATCACTTTCCTGCCAATTCAAGTTGCCTAAAGATATTTCTAACTCTTTAGGCAATTCTTCACAATAATTTTTGTTAATAACATACTAAATCATCTCTCCTTTACAACAGTGGAATAATCTACCCACCGTTAAGTCCGCCACTGCAGGGGACGAATCAAATGGAAGGAGAGCCCGATTGATTAGTTTGGATTGGCTGTAAAAGACAGACTCCTCATTTGTGAATCTAGGAAGGAGTCCAGAATCTGTAGTTTTCATACTACTTCACCCCAAGTCATCTTGTGCCACACAGACTCAATGGCCACCTTAGTGATCTAACTCTGGACACAGTAGATCGTTTTCAGTGACCATAATAATAAGGATGACTCTCCTAAATCCGCCCCTCTTCCTCTCCTGAACACGTTGTACTCAACATAATGAATGAAATTTTTCATCTCCTATATCTGTATTGCAGCATTTTTCTGCTAGCCTAATACCAACATTGGCTGGCCTAACAAACAGAGCAAATTCGTTTAATTTATTTACACTACTACAGGCACCACTATGTAGACAAATTAAATTTAACTTTTTGTCTATTTACAACTCTGATACATTCCATATAGCTGCTTAAACAAGTTTCTCCCAATGGTATGTGACTGCTCTCGGCTTTTGCATCTATTTTAATGTTTCATTTTCTGCACTAGGGAATGCTCAGATCGAACATAAATTCTGACAGAAAGAGTGTCATTTTTGCCTATATATGTGGGAAAAAACGACTCCTGTGACCCTACAAAAATAACGCTTGCACCTCTGTTCAAATGAATTCTGCTGTAAAAAACAAATTTTGTCTATTAACTCGAATAGTCAGGCTGAGAAAAATTTCCCCTACAAGCCTTTCAGAATCTCGAAAGTCTAGAGTTAACCCACAAGACTGTCATCATATTTTCTCTCTTATCATGTTCGAGCCGAATTGCAGACGCAAGAAAGTTTTATCCCTTATCGCTAAATTCTTCCATGATCTTATATTTCTTGACCAAGTCATCAGTTCGTTTGTTTTCGTCAATTCAGCCACATGGTGAAACATGGCTCTGAACATACCATATTAATTACTCTTAAAAACTAATGGCTGGTTAGTCACATCATTAATTTTCTCGAATAGCAAACACTCATATTCTGGTCCATTTCTCGTTACATTATAATATAGGGTTTCCCTTACAATTCAATCCCCCTGTAAAACTACCTTCTCTAGAACCATGCATTCTACAGTGAACGATCTAATGCTGCGCTAGACTCTGGTCTCTATCGATCCCATCCCCCCACACTTCAAATATTTTCTCTACGGTATCAAAATGACATGAGGGAAAATGACATGAACTGTTGAGCTTTTTTTTACAACGTGGCTGAATTTCTGTCTTAGGTGAGGGTTGAATGGTGTTTTCTCCCAAAACTAGCGTTTTTCGTCTAGCAAACAAACAAACAAATCAGACAATATACTGTTTGACAATATATTAGTTTCTTTAGGAACTTATTATCACACAAAACACGTAAACACTGCCTAGAATACACAGATTGGTAATTTAATGTTGTTGTACTCCTTACAACCACAACAAAGAAAATAATTTAATTCATCAGCTACAGAAAGTTATGCATACCTGTGAAAGTAAGTAAAATGCAAAATGGCCGTAACTAAAAGCTTAAAGCTAAAGAACAGGAGGTAGGGGCTCACATCTGGTGAGTATGGGCTTGGCACACCCAGGGTCCTCAGCTGGATATCATCATTCTTCTCTTTCTTGGTGATTCCTTTCTATTTCTGACTCTTGCTCTCTCTCAGGGTAATTCAGAATTTTTTTTTTTTTTTTGTCTGGTGCAGCATAAGCCTCAGGCTTCCTTGCACCATATGGCCAGTAATAATAATAATAATAATAATAAAACCAATAGAATGCTATTTTATCAGAAGGCGAGGAAAGACCCAAAAAAAAAGCAAAGAAATGATATAGCAACAACCACATAGAACTTTCTTGGTGATTCCTTTCTACTTCTCTCTCTCTCTCAGGGTAACTCGGGAATTTTTTATTTATTTATTATTATTTTTTTTTTTTTTGGCTGGTGCAGCATAAGCCTCAAGCTTCCTTACACCATAGAGCTAATAATAATAATAATAATAATAAGAGCAGTGAAAAGTCTACTGCAGCATGTATTTTCTGCTTTTCGGACATGGGGGTATATAGGGAAGAATCGCTCAGATACGAATTCCTCCCTTTGGAAATACAAAATAAGAACTTTAATAAACTGGAACCTACACAAAGTATTCAGCTAACAAAGCTCAAAACTGACAGAGCAATTACTTGTTTAACCTCTACTGGTATCAGATAAATTCAAGAAGATGCTCACAGCTCCACTGTTCAGTCCTTGCCAGTTACGGATCAATCGCTCAACGGATAATTAATAAATTTTCTGTTTATACTCCGGCATGATAACCAAGTCAGTAGAGTTTACAATAAATCGTCAATACAAATATGTTTATCGTATTTAGTAGTCACGGGCTTGAACCCCGGTCCACTTAAGGAATGCGTGCTATGCACTCTTGCTCATGACCACTCGGCTACGTCAGACCTAATACATAATGCATTTCTCAAAAAATGGACATATTATTATTAGCCATATAGTACAAGGAAGCCCGAGGCTTATGCTGTACTAGGCGAGAGAGAGTCCGAAGTAAAAGGGAATCACCAAGAAAGAGAAGAATGATGATATCCAGCTCAGAACCCTGGGTTCCTCTCAATAAAAATAAAATGAAGTAGATATACATATTAAAACTAGTCCTTATAATTATCCTATTATCAATCACTTTTTTTTCGTTCCATACGAATTATCATTCTTACTTGCTCGAAACCCTCAAGGCACGAGATGGTAACTTCACGAAGCATTTACCCGCTCCCCCGTGTGTCAACTACTATGTAATGTAAACGCATAACACTAAACAAGTGTTACGTGTTTACATTACACTGTGAGTAGTCTGAAATGAAAATAATTGTAAATCACAAACTAAATAACTAAAATTCGATATGTATGCGTGAATGTAATACTTTAACTTGGCCTAGTCTCTAGCCACATGCGAGGTGACCTGATGGGGGTGTTTAATGTGCGTTGTAGCTGGTATGCAGGTTTGCGATCGAATCTACGTGCTGCAGGAAAAGAAAAATATAATATGAAACGCAACAGCCTGCTGTTAGTGCGGCAACTGGTATACTAACTTTCCTAAAACAGTTACAGTGAAGAGTTGTAGCCTCCCCTTATCACTGGGGCCGTAATGTATAACTTGTATTAATTTCTAAATGCTAGTAATAATGAATAGAAGTTACAGAGACGGAACATAACTACTTAACGGTTACTGGAGAAGGGGTGGGAAGAGTTCTTTCAAGTGAGACTTCAGGAATTGTACTCATTTTTTTTTTTTTTTTTTTTACATGTATGAAAAGCAAGTCACAAAACTAATAAACATTCAGTTTCTTTCCCACACTAAGTCGCACAAAGTACCTACAGCATGCAAACATTACTTAATACTGCGCTGCAGACATTTTGTACAACTTACAACATTAATAACCCTAATAAAAGTCACACTGAATTCAACTACAATTTCAACTTACACGTTGTGAAATTTGATTTTTTATTAATCATTTCCAAAATTAGAATTGAATCCAATATACCTAACAATTGTCTGCAGCTTAGCGTGGGATATTGGATTCAATATGCTGTTTTATGTGCATGGATTAACAAATCCGTTGTGACTTTATATCCTCAATTTGAGGTTAATGTCTGTGGCGAAACTTTCATTTGAATGAGAAATTTCTTAAAAGTCACTTACCGGCTGAATTAGCAATCTAACAAAAGTTTTAGATTTCCAATTCCTGAAGCCATTAATAACTAAACTAGCTAACTGAGAAAATGTGTTGCTACACAACTCGAGTCTTTGATACAATTACCAAATACAGCCGGCTTCATTTCGCGCCATCTGTCGGCTCATGTGTGAGTTATGAGTCCAAAATATAATTTCCTCAACAGTGCTAAATACTTTAGCATTCTTGATTGAGCTATCTATAAAGTGCATAAATGCGCGCGACGCGTACCCTCTCTTCAATATCCCACACACGGGGAAAAAACCCCGTATGTTGGATTTTGAAGAGAAAATGTGTATGGGTGCGTGTGGCGGATGTTCTACGGTCGGTTTTGGGTTTGTGAGGGGAAAACCGGAGTACCCGGGGGAAACCTCACGACCACGGCCTGAGACCGACTAACTCAGATGCTGAGTGGAGAAACCCGTAATAACTCCGAACTACCGATAGTCGGATTCGAACCGACATTCCACTCAACACAGCCTAGCACTCTTGCTAACATGGCTACCGAGCCCCGATCAACTCATCATCATAAGTGTTACTTATTTTTTCAAAAAGGCTAAGACAGAAAATGTCTCCTAGACTTCATGTTATAATGCTAGTAACAATTTAACCCAGAGCTCGAAATTTAAAACTCGTAAACAAATTAAGTATGTATGTAACTCTGATTTTTATTTTCTGCAGGGTAGGAATATCCCTAAATAGAAAAAAATAAAAAAGACTTCATTAAAGTTGTAAAATTATAACGAGGCTAGGGCAGTGATGCACCCAGAAATTTTGTCTGGGGGGGGGTACTCAAACATTCTATACATTAGTAACTTTTACAAGCGTCAACATATGACAGTACAATTACATAATATAAACAAAATGTATGTGGTTCCCTCTCCCCGTGGGCGCCTATGGGTGGGGTGAGATCTTATCTAACATGTGCATTTAGAATTGAAATTCCATGAAAAATTCAGCGAAGTTTGTTGATTCGGCACAACTGTTTTCATCGATCGCTTGTGCTTGTAATTTTATTTTAACTTGATTCATTGGGTGAATTCGCATTTGTTGTAATGAGTAAAAAATACAGTATAAGAAATTCAACGAGGTCGACTTTCGCAAAATTTGTTATTTACTATTTGCCATAGAGCAACATAATGAAGGTTCAAAATACCATTATGGAACCATACTCTATCTCAATACATGTGAAAAATGCCAGCGTTGCCACGTACCCAATAGGCACGTGTCTAAAGAGTCCCACTTTGAAGCTGTTTTTTCTTATTGTAAGCAATTGAAATACATTAATTTCTGCATGCATTTCTAATGTCTGATGTTACCGCTACAGTTCATTTGCTGGGCACATGACTTGTCTGTTCAAACCCACGTATGTGGACATGTGTTTTTGTAAAGGGCGGCTCTTAGAACTTCAGTTCAACTCCGTCTCATATCTCTGTGAAGAACAGTACCACTGCAAAAGGGCCAGATATGTGAGTAATGTAGGTTTGCGTGTATTGTGTGTGTTTTGTTGTTATGTTCTGGCCACTTGGCTTTCCAGAAGTATCAATCACCTGGAGAGATGATTCTGGGTACTCGAATACCACGGGATGGTGGGCCAGTCCCAATCTGGTACTGTCTCAATTCGAGACTCTGACCCACCTGATAGAACCAAAAGGTGAGCCAGATTCCTCTGGGAGTCCACTCGAGTAAAAAAAAAAAAAAAGTCCAGGGGTGTTAATAAAAAAAAAAAAGTATGTTAAAAAAAAAAACATATACACATAAAAGAAAACAAACGCGGCGACTCCGACTTCAGTACTAGTTGTTGTTACTCTCAGAATCTCAGGCAAAGCATCTGTCTCCTTCTTTTAAACACTTCCGTAGCAAATTCTTGCAATTTCTGAAAAGTTACTCGGGTGGAGAAAGGATATTCTTTTTTCCCCCAGGATAGAAATTATAAACACAGCCCCGCAGTTGCGATCGTAAGTCAGCGTAATACGAACAGTCATAAAGTACATGCTTCCAGTTTTCTAAGCTCCACATGCGCATAAATCTGTATCATGTAGTTCCAGTTAGAATAATTTTTCATTGAGGGACCCATGTCCTGTTATAATATATGACGTTTCCATTCTCATAGAAAACCATGTTCTTGTCGACTTATTTAGAAAATATGTAACTTGTAGTATAAACTTGTTACGAATCCGTTGAGAAACTGGCCCATCTAATCTGCCTTAGATTAATCAGTTCATCCCAACGTGTTTTCTTCTTTATTTTTGGATTTTCCTGTAAATTAAGCTGTATATTTAGATATACAGTTGGTATCTTCCTTTTAATTCTGTAACATAATCCTTGATAAGTAACATATAAATCCAGTGGCATAGTTCCAGCTAATACTTGCAATGCGGCAGTTGATACTGTCCTACAAGCGCGATTGACAACTAATATTAATCTTTTTATTGTTTGCAAATCTTACTGTTCCAGCTATATCAAACCAGGCTCCTGCTGCATATGTGACAATAGGTAAGAATACTGCTTTATAATACAAAAGTAGTGTTTTTCTAGAAAGACCCCAGTCTGCTCTTGAAATTCTAATTATCATTCCTGAGAACTTTTTAATTTTCTCCGCAAGATATATCAAATGAGGATGAAAGCTTAGCTTATTATCCATCAAAATTCTTTTACTAATGGTAGCTGTATTTGATTAAATTTAATTTATGGTGGTCTTCTGTGATCTACTTGAGTTTTAAAAATTATCATTTTTGTTTTACTAGGATTTATTGTTAATTTGTTATTAATAGACCATTGAAGGAGATCATTAAGGATGCAATTAGCAGTTTGCTCTATGGCTATCCTTGACCTACCTCGAACGATGACCGTGATGGTCATCTGCAAAAGCTATAGTTCTACAATGATCAAAATGTCTTTCAAGCCATTAATTTAGAATTATGTTCCATAATAATGGGCGCAACACTGATCCCTGAGGGCACCCCCGCATAACCTGTCTTTTTAGACTATGATGTTGTGACTTCACTATTATGAATCTGTCCGAAATAATTTATGTATAATAAGTACAATTGATAAGGGCATCCCAATTTTCTCAGGCGGTCAAGGACTACCTTCCACCAGAGGGAGTCAAAGGTCCCTTCAAAATCCACATGTATTGCCAATTCACACTTGGCATTAGAACTCTGTATATGAGAAACAAAATCACCAAGAGCATCCTCATATGATCTACCTGCAGTAAACCCAACATTTATCAGAAATCTTGTTTTTATCTATTAACATTTATGTTGTTCGTAGGGCCATTAAACTCTCTAATATTTTTCCCAGATTAGCACGTGCTGTTGGTAGTTATGACATTTTCAAAGAAGATAATAATATTACCAAGTCAGCTACAGAAATGATTTTGAGATCATAGTGCTGATTAGAGAAACTGGTAAACGTTTTATTGATAGAAAATGAAAGGCATGGGGTTAAAACGGATTTGCAACAACCCCGTATTGAAGAATTGAAAGAAACTGACGCTTATATTTGGCTGATGCTATATAAGCTTGCTTTCTTACATCATATGCCTCTATTAGTGCTAATATTATTATTATTATTATTAGCCATATGGTGCAAGGAAGCCTGAGGCTTATGCTGCACCAGCCAAAACAAAAAAAAAAAAAAAAAAAAAAAAATCCCGCGTTACCACGAGAGAAAGAGAAGTAGAAAGGAATCACCAAGAAAGAGAAGAATGATGATATCCAGCTTAGGACTCTGGGTGTGCCAAGCCCATACTCACCAGATGTGATGCCCCACTTGCTGCTCGCTCTTTTGCTTCTGTTCTAAAGAAGCTGGCTAACCCGGACCACGTGTATGGATATGGTTTCCCCGTCGTCGAAGCAGCCCACTCAAGTCAAACAGCATGATGTTCCTACCAAAACGACCATCCAGAAAAAGGCACAAAATTTGCTTATAGTTAGAGCTTCTGATGCAACTCAAATCTCAATTAGCAAGGAAGTGAGAGACAAAGTTATTATTAAATTGAAAAAGGACCTAAAGGAGGTGAAAGTAAAAGCGCTTTGTATGATTGAAAACAATCGAGTTATTGAAACGAGCTCAAAAAGTAATTTAAACTCCATTGCGTCCTTAAAATCTCTCTCTGAGACTGGGCTAACAGCTGGGCCGCCAAAAGAACTAAATCTTACAATCCTAATCTTTGATATAGGCAACGATTTAAGTAAAGAAGACATTCTGGGTGACATCTTTCATAAAAATCTAAAAGACATGAGAATCCGAAGTCTGCAATAATTATCTTCAATAAAAATCTTGATAGAGTCAGAGTTTCTATTCTTTGTACATAATTTGCAACGTGCATTAATCTTACTACAGCAACGCTGTCATTTTACATCATTTCCCTATATTGCTCGCCATCTACAGAGTCGGCGCTTCATGCTATTAATCCAGAGCTTCTATTAGTTTTAATGGATACAAATTCTAAATCTTCTCTATGGTACAGCAAATCCACAGATATAAGAAGACGTCTTTCAGAAGACCTCATTTTTTTTTTTTTTTTTTTCATCAACGAATGTCATTAACCTTCCAGGCCAGCTTTATACCTTTCCAAATCCTTAGGTCAATCAAATATAGTCATTACATTGGTAACTAACAATCTACTTCACAGTGGGGAGGTAAATACTGATCTGACTGCAACTGACCATAGGGTCATCTCTTTCCTATTAGAAACAGCTAAAGTTCCGACGCAACCGCCAAGGGACCTTGTGAGGTATTCGTTTCGTACCATTCGTTGGAAGGACTCTGAAAAATCAATAATCCAGGATTTTCCTTCAGATAATATTAAAGCCATTTCTCACTTTAATCCTGAGGAATTAGCACTTCTCATTCAACAGACAGTTCAGAAAGCCATTTACAGATCAATGAAGAAGTTCTTCATCACAAAAACCACACCTTTATGGTCACAGGAACTTACAATACTAAGACGTATCGAGCTAGAAAAACCTTTCAAAAAGTCCGAAGAAACAACAATATCTTACCATCAGAACTCTCCAGACTACACCAAGAATTTAAAAATACTAAGAAACTATATGTCAAAACAATTTTAAAAAAAATAAGTTGGAATCCTGGCAAAATTTCGTAAAAACTTCTGGTTACAAAGATCCATAGGGTTTGATTTATAAAATCTGCAGAAACAAGATAAATCCAGGAGATATGCTTAATACAGTTATAACAAATACTGAAGATTCTTTAAACTGGAAGAATACTGCCAATAAAATACTAGACAGACTCTTCCCGCAGTGGGATCCAATTCCTAACTCCCCTCTGCAGGCTGAAATCAGAAATTTAAATGAATCATATTTCACCACACTCCAACATTGCCTTTCTCGTTGGAAGAATTAAAATCTGAAGTTAATTCAATGAAAGAAGAATAAAAGGCCTGGACTAGATCTACTGAAATGTACTTTTCTTAAACGTTTCTATGAGCTACGACCAAATCACATGCTTTTCCTATTTAATAAATGCTTATAATTTAGTACCTTTCCTGTTATCTGGAAGTCAGCTTTGCTGAAAATTTTACAAACACCAGGAAAACCTCAGCACGACCCAAAACTGTACAGACCAATTGCCTTGATTTCACACTTATGAAAAATATTTGAACGTTCAATTAGTCTCAGAATTAATTCCCTGCTTGCGGAGGCCAATTTAATTTCATCCTTTCTATACAGCTTTGCATCAGGCCGTGGCTGTGAAGATGCACTATTTCAAATGAAAAAGCTCATAGATGAATTTACATACAGATACACTCTAATTTTATTTATAGACTTCAAAGGTGCTTTCGATACACTATGGTGGGCGAGTATCCATTGTCTTAGAGTTGCAAATTACCCTCAGTTGTTATACTTTCTCATAAAGGACCATTTTAGTAATCTCTCTCTCTTGATACAAACTAAACACCAATCTGTATCCAGACATATCATTCGAGGCTGCCCCCAGGGGTCTACCCTTGGGTCCTTAGTGTACTTAATCCTAAAAGACTAGCTTCTCCTCAATGATGATCTGACAAATATAAATAAAATAGCTTACGCTGATGACCTATTCATTATTGTCCACGGAATTTCCAGAAGGGATCCAGAAACTTCTGCAAATAATATTCTCTCTAGACTATCTGACTGGGTCACTCAAAACAAACTAACAGTTTCAGTGACAAAAACAAAAATGATGATCTTTAAGGGAAAACTATATTATGCTAGGCCTCCAGTGATAAAATATCAAGGAAATTTACTTCTTTTAGTGTCCACGCACGAACACCTTGGTGTTCTCCTAGATGATCGTCTAGCCTTCTCTTCACACTTACAGCATCTCTAAAAAGATTGAGAATTACGTCAATGCTCTTCAGAATTTATAGGAAAGAATGGAGACTATGAAAACAATACTCTTCTTATCTTGTATCGTATGGTACTTATCCCAATTCTATCATATGCCTCTGTATTTGGTTTCAATGGGCCAGCCTTCTTACAGTAAAATCCCAACTGGAAACTATACAAAGGTCTTTTCATTGCTGCGAACATGCCATATAGTCTCCATACCAGTGTTACAAGCTATCGCAGGCACTTTACCCGCTCATCTTCATGTTATTTATAAAGGTCTCTGCTATTATATTAGGAAAGGGACACTTATTACCTTCCTAAATATTACTGTCGATCCAACCGTTGACCAAAAAAAGAGAAATGCTGAAATCTTCTCGCCAACCGGTGGCAATACAGGTGGTCCTTGTCTACTAAAGGTATTGTTACTAATTCGTTCATACCATGGCATTTCTTTTACTTGTTCCAACATTGTACAGAAATGGTTCTTCCCCAATCTCCGCACATCTTACTTAATAACAGGACACGGATCATTGAATGCGAAGCTCCTACAGTTTAATCTCACCTCTACAGATTCTTGCTGCTCGAGGACTGACAACACGCGATTTATTCTGCCCAATCTACCAAGACCTTCGGCAAACAATCTCAACTACATCTCATCATTTTACTCCTGGAAATGAACACAATTTAATTGCAAATAAGAAAACTTTGGAAATTTTCCAAGAATTTGCAAAATAAATCGTTAACAGACGACGCCAGCTAATTGGCTTCCTTATTATCAGGATATCCGCCTTATAACTCAGTTGTAATTTCGGCTATTCTCCAGGACATGGGTACCACTTTAACAATAACAACAAAAATTCCATTTCTGTTGACGTGCATGGGCAATTCTTTGTTAATACTCGTGAAATCTGCTAGTAATGCACGGGCGAGAAGAATAAGTGGTTGTATGTGGTGCTAATTTTTGTTTGTTGTTAAAAAAAATTGCCGTTTCTTTTTCTTAATTTCAGCTCCGATATATTGTGATGTCACGTGACATCCTCCAGTAACGTACATGCGAGGAGGAAAGCAGTGAGTGGGAGGTGCCTTCTTCCTCTCTTTCTCGCCGAAGTACCAATTTGTACCCATATTCTGGAGAATTAACCGTAATTAATTATGATATTGTTATCTGCCTCGAACAGAACTTAGTGATTAAAGTTCATGTTTTACCCCACTTAGTACAGAACCTACCATCGTTGACTATATGTGTTTTTCCTTTCTTCATGTGATTCCGACATCAACCAGATTGAGTCTTCTGTTTTGCCATGTGTCATCCTCGCCAACTCTACCTACAATTTTATTACACAACAATGGCTACCAGGCTTTGCCTTCTAATTTCTCCAACGACTAGATTGCTGATTGCAATCTTGATTAGGCTTTATGACTGCTTAATAAATCTATCTTTTGTTCTGTAATCACTTTTCTTTTCAGTGTTTCTGCTGACTTTTTTTTTTTTTTTTAATTTGTACGTATTTATTACTTTATTTTATTACTTTTATTTACTTTTTTTTTTTTTTTTCTTGCTGGAAATAATGGCTTGGGCTCCCAGTGGTACAGAACCTGCTGGCATCCACTGAAACTGATTTTCCTTCCAGTGGATGCGGAATTCTTACCTATCCCTTTCGTTCGACAGTACGCGTATTGATGTGGCCCGCCTCCTCGTGGCGTGGACGGTTACTAGAGATCAGCCATTCTGGTGTTCGCTGCTCCCTAGTAACTAAGTGGCCAGAAACAACAAAACAAGACACACACACACACACACACAAAAAAAAAACCAAACTATTATTTTTAGGCCACCCGAAGAATGAAATTCATCTGCCATGCTGCGCATCTTATGTCTGTTAATTGCGTGTGTTCTATGGTCGATTTGTCTGTTTTGCTGGAAGAAACATTGCTATCTACACCTGAGTACGACTAACGCAGCCACGGAGTGAAAAAAGCCCATTAAAGTTCCTCGCGTCATCGACGGAATTCGAACCCACAAAACAAGATACATAGTGGCATAGTGTTTTGTGAAAGGTGCCACCTGTGGTTTTCCACATCTGCACCATGGTACTTTGTGAAGTACAGAATCTCTGTAAAAGCCAGAAAAAGTGTAATGTCTGGTTTCTGTCAGAGTAGTGTTATGTTTTGTTGTTGTGTCTCTGGCTGCTTGGCCGCAGAACCCCTAGTGGGACCCCACGTTGCCCGCCACCACCACTGGGAGGTGAGCCAGGCTGCCCATTATACTCTGTCTGGCCTTTGCCAGGGTTGCCTGAGCTTCCTGACAAAGGTCAAGTGAAAAAAAAAGGGGGGGGGGAGGAAACATAGAACGAGTTAGAAGGAACAGAAAGAGGGAAAAGGAGGACGGACTGAAGTTGAGGAGCAGTCCGCTCTTTGTGAGGTGAAAATAAGGGTCTGGCAGTGGGAGTTAAAGTAGCAGGGGACAGGTACCCCTGCATGATCACCAGAGGCCAATGGACTCTGTATCCCGCACTCAGAAGTTCTCCAGAGTGCCACTAATCCCGCACCAGAACAGTGCCGGCTGATTCTACTCTATAAGGGATTTGCAGCAGTATCCCGCACTCGATGAATGCCAGCAGTCCCGCACCAGAATGGTACCAGCAGTGTTCCTACCCTTAAAGGATTAGAAAGTTGTCAAGGCAGTGTCCTCTAGCAGAGAAGGAGCTAACCCACGCCAGTCTGATTCTGGCTTTGGGCAGCAGAAAGAAGATACATGAGGTATGAGGTATATTGAGGGTCTAGCGGCTCCTGGGATTTCTCCCATCTCCGCGAATGTTCTATGTATCGGTGACAGTACCTGTCAAAGCCAGAGATTTAGAAGTGTGTGGGTCATGAGTAGTGTTATATGTTGTGCCCATTGTTTATCCGGCTTATTGGCCGCCAGGCCCCTAATGGGACCAGACGTTGTCCATACCTCGCCACGTGGAGGCTAGCCGGGTGTTACCATTGAGTCAATTGTACTCTGGCTGGTCCTGCCACTTACTTTCCTGGGATTTTAGTGGCTAGGACCTAAAATAAAATTGGAACGACCGCGGTTGATTTTAAATCACTTACATTAAAGCACTAATATGGGGTTGACGCTGAAAGCCTGTTTCTGAAGTGCCTAAAAGGTTGGGCGAAATTTTTTGGTGTATTTAAATTTGGACGTGTAGGGCTATACGCTGTGCAAGAAGAAGTGCTGGGAGGGGAGAATGAAGGCTGGTGGGTGAAATAGGAAGAAGAGGGTCGATAGGGTAGGTGACCCCCAATTTTTCAGTGAGGCATGCCCATGCCCCACCAGAGGGAAGAAATGGTGTGGCAGGGAAGAGAGGCGACAGCAAGCCATCACCTCCCACCCCTGCCGGGTGTGGGAGTAAAAGAATTGCACTGCACAAGAGAGTGCAGAGCATAGAGCCAATATGGCTCCGTTGAGGCAGCAACTTGGAGTTCTCTATCTTCGTTGGTCTTCTCTGTCATTGGTAGCCATATTTTTCCTCAGCTATGAACACTGGTCAGGTCCATTGTTGGTCTGTTAGCTATGGCTGTGGTTCTCTTCATCATTGGAAGATCCGCAGCTCCATGGGGTTATTCTTGCGATCGCTGGTTTTAGATGATTAGTAGTAAGCAGGTTCCTGGGCGAGGTTCTCCTTGAGTCCTCTCCACGCATGTTCTGTGTTTTTTTTTTTTTTTTTTTACCTTCTGTAGATGGCTATCAATGTTTTACGCCTACCAAATAGTTTTTGGGCATATTCCTTTAGCTCCCTGTATTCCTCAAGTGAGTCCAATAGATGTGATTCCAAGTTCTTGGGGAGGTAGTGTATTGCAGTGATCAGTCTGCACCTGAGGTCCTCATAATGGGTGCAATCATACATAATGTGCTCCCAGCACTCAAGCTCCCCACAGGCACATCTCGGATCCACCTCAATCCCCAGCGCTGCCAGCTTGGCTGTAAAGGCCCCGTGACTAGTCAATAAATAGGTGGTGTATAAGCCAGGTTGAAACCAAGTTGGGGGACTGGGGTACATCCTGTCGATGTTCGGAATGAATTTCCTGGTGATATTTCCCTTATTTGAGTTGGCCCAGCGCTCCTGCCAAACTTGCATCAGGTGTTTTTGCAGCCTTGTCTTTTCATTTTTTTGTGGTGCATTAACGTCCACAGTATAGCCATGGTATGTACAAGGTATTCCTTTCTGTATGTGGTAGTTCATTCCCCTACGCATGATCTCTAAGTCAAGGGGAAGAGCTCCGGCCAAGACCTGCAGCGCGTGGGTACTGGTTGTCCTACAAGCACGTGTAACTGTCAGTAGGATTGTTCTTTGCGTTGCATCAAGGATGCGTCGGTTTACTACAGTTCCTGTTTTGGAAAACCATATTGCTGAGGCGTAAGTGATGATCGGTAGGAAGGTTGTTTTATAAAACAATGACAGGGTGCGTTGGTTTAACCCCCAGTCCCGCCTGACGATCCTAGCCACCAATCCAGAGTATCTTTTGATTTTGGCTCTGATATAAGTTAGATGGTGTTTAAAAGTAAGATTACCATCCAGTATAACTCCTAAATATTTTAACTGGGTCACTAATTTTATTGTGGTAGGTTCCACCTTTATTTGTGGCGGTCTACGTATATCAAGCTTGCCTTTTAGCAGGACGGAGGACGTCTTTGTTGTTGATATCGTCAGGCAGTGTGTTCTGGTCCAGTTTTGCAATATCAGCATTGCCTGATTGGCCTTTTCCTCTAGCTGGGCCCGGCTATCTGCAGCAATGGTGAGGACCAAATCATCAGCAAAGGCCTGGGAGCGCACATCACCAAGGTGCAAAGCCAAGAACCCATTCAAAACCATATTCCACAGGAGCGGCCCCAGAACAGAACCCTGGGGACAGCCCCTGTGGACATCACGATTCACTCTACCATAAGGTGCTTCCACGATGATGCGTCTCTCGGAGAGATAAGAGAAAGAAGATACAACACAATACTCATATCTGGCGGTTTTGCAGATTTCTGTATTCATCACAGTGTACCACAGCAGAGTTGAACTAACGTTTAGATGCCGCCGTACATAAGACACAACAAATTTCCACAGATGAAGTGAGTTTGAGAAGACAAGAGCCGTTATAAAATGAGCTGGCCAAGGTCGCCTGAGGGCTACGTCAACCAGAACAGACAGCTATCTGGCTATAACAGAAAGACGAACCCTACGATGTCCTGTTTTCACCTGTTGTTGTGGCCATAGGCGAATACATCTCCAACCAGACTGTGTTAAGAAGGCTCAATTCAAATGGATTCTATGCAAGGAAGCCAGTGGTTTGTATCCCATTAACTGCAAACCACCGCAGAGCTCTTCGAAACTGGTGCCGTGAACATGTGACTTGGAGTCCTGACAAATGGGATACAATTCTGTTTTCTGATGAGCGTCGTTTTAGCCTACAACGGGATTCTAGACGTCATTTCATCTGGAAACAACGAGGAATGTGGTCCATTGTCCATCACAGAAAGGGACACTGACGGTGGAGGCGGTGTTCTTGTGTGGAGCGGAATAATAATGATCAACGGCCACACTCCTCTTCATATTTTTGATAGCTGTACCGCAACTGCGCAGAGGTACCGAGAACAGACTTTGCACCCCTAAAAAGGGGTACAGTTGGCCCAGATTTTATTTTCATGCACGACGTTACTGCACATAGAGCTCAAGTGGTGGAGGAATATCTTGAAACTGAAGATATACAACGACTGCTGTGGCCAGCGCGATCACAAGACTGAAATCCGATCGAAAATGCGTGGAACGCCCTTGGGCATCGCATTGAACACGCCGATAGCCAACTCCTTGGTCACTTGGTGAGCTAAGGTCTACGCTGGTGGAAGAATGAGATTTGTTGCACACAGAATCTTATAGGCACACTTGTATCGAGCATGGTTCACAGCTGTCAGACCTGTTTATCCGTTGGAGGGGTTCATACGCCGTACTAATATCATGTGACCATATTTTCGATCATCTTGTATCGACTTCTGTAATGTGACCATTTTAGTAATTCTTATACAACCCCTATAAATGTCCCTTATACCTGTCCGAAGTTTCTCGCTGTTTTCTCATTCCATCGTTATTCTATAGTACACCACAATACCAAAATTTCTTGCTTCAATCGCAAGCTGCACAAGTTAAGTCACGTTTTCTAAGCGTTCTGTAAATTTTGTCAAGAAGTGCAGTAAACGCTGGGTGATTTCGAAGACCTGCAAATATTGAGGAGCAAGCACCCCTGCTGTATAATTATCTCCTACTAGAAGCTTGTCAGGTAGCATAAATATTATCTGCAAGCATATGGAAGCCATTACATGAGCAGCAATTATACTATTTCACAGCAGACCGGTACAAGAATTGTTAACATTGACAGAATAAACTCAGAAGTTTCTGAATAAACTCAGAAACTTCTGAGTTTATTCATATTGGCTCATTTTGCAATGTACAATTTTCAAACATGTTCTAGTTACAGATGAATTATGTTTTACAAGAAATGGAATTTTCAACTTTTGAAACGCTCATACCGAGGAAAATCTACATAAATCTGTAGAAATCCAGCTTTTATAAGTATTCATTGCCAATTAAGACATCTCACTGCACAATACCTGACTGCACAATTACCTCCAGGTCTCTTTCATTCTCCTGAGTGTAACACCACATAGTTGGTACATTTCTCTGGGGTTACTGCCACCCATATTCAGTACTTTGCATTTGTCAATGTTAAACTTCAGTTGCCACCTCTCAGCCTATCTACCCAACGCAGTGTACTGTCATTAGTGTCCTTAACAACCCTGCCAACCTTCGTATCGTCTGCAAACTTGGACATTAAGCTTGATATACCATCATCAATATCATTGATAAATATACAAAACAACAATGGGCACAACACCAAATGGGGCACAACAACAATGGGGCACACCACTAATAACATTAGTTCACGTACAGCAGTACCCGTTGATTACCACTCTGTCTTCTCCCACTCAACCACCCTTTTATTCATTGTAGCAACTTGACCTTAATGCCACAGTGGTCTTCCATGTGCAACAATATAGGAATCTTCCATGTCTAGCCTAGTCTAGTCTTCCATGTCTAGCCTAGTCTAGTCTTCCATGTGCAACGATATATGAAACGTTATAGGCCCTATATTTAATGCAACGGATCCAACGAATGGGCAAAACAAATTCATATGAGAATGGCACTGAAATATTAATAACAATGTCATGAATATTTTTTTAAATATCAAATCGACTAATATATTTATACATATACATATTTTATAAAAGTTTTCATGATGCTCGCCAGCCGAAAATGAGAATTTCTGAGCTTTTAGGTGATAATTTTTTTATCATATCTTGATTATTACTGAAAGGTCCATCTCACTAAACAGCATGCAGGCCACGGGTAACCAGTTATTCCAAACCAATGTTAGCTGGATGATGGTTATTTTAAAATTGACATTGGGAATTTTTGAACAACGTCGATCAAAAGTACATTACTATGATCGCTGAATAAACTTTATTTCTACTTCTTTATAAGGGTAAATGACACTGTATTAATATAGATATATATTTATTTCTGTCGGTGTGGATGGCTTATTTTATAATACAATTTCAACGAAAAATAATGTTCAGCTCTCTTCTCAAAGTGACTATATCGCGTGAAGCTCAGCTCCATATTTTGAGATCTTGCACTAGATGTTACACAAGGTGCACTAGTATTTAAACAGGTGAGAGAAGGAGAATAGTGTTTTTAAACTGATGTCACTGTCACATAACATTTCCTAGGACTATGGGGGTTTTCTTCGACAGGACTATCGTCTTCTGGACTACACGTGGAAAACACATCAACATGGAAGTTGTCCACAGGGTGCATGGGCTTCGTCTGACTGCAACGGGTGCGAGGAGGGCTCTGAGGATCTTCTGCAAGAAATTGAAAGTAAGCCGCATGAGAAACATAGATATGGGATTATAATTCTGAGATTATACATTAAATTTATAACATTTTATTGTAAACTTATTCAATGAATTATAGCGTTATACGGCCCCTGTCTAAAAGTGACAAATTTTAATTTGCTAATAACCAAACTGCAGTGTTCCTACTAATAGTTCAAAGACTGATGGACCATGCAAAATATGGTTAACAGTGATCAAATTCTTAATAAATTACAAATTGGGAAAAGAGCACAGGCGCGCACGCATACGCACAGTAGTCACTTTATTAGGCACACTGATCTGATAGCGAGTAACATTTTAGCCCCTAGAACACAATCGTCGGGGTATGAATTCCACAAGGTGGTGAAAGCGTCCATTGAAATTGGCTGACAGAGAAGTCCAGCGAAGTATGATAAAATCACCCTAATGCTAATGGAATATTACCAAACAATTCATACCACATGCCCTAAAGCATTATACTGTTGGAAATAAGTGTTACAAGATGGATAACCTGGGTATGACAGGATGCAACCTTCTTGGCAAAATTTTTCAAGTAGACTGTGGCCTTCAGCCGTTAATTCACCCTTATCACAGGATCTAACGTTCACAGGCGGTCCCAGGTATGGGCTACAGCCACCTCTCCCCCACCTATAATCCAAAAATAATGTGGGTTTTTTACTGCTACGTGATTATTATGAAGATTCCCTGGAACACTGCTTTAGCTCGCTCATTAGAAATTCCTGGGATCATTAAAATACTCTCCACCACCAGGCAGCCTGCCGTGTTCACTCCTGGTATGATGAATCCACTGATTTATGCTGCCGACATCGGCGAATAACTTGAAAAGGAGTTCGCTTGACCAAGTGATCTTTGTTCACTTCTCAAATGACCAACATCCCGAGCCCATTTAACCATAGCTACTTTATTTCTAGCTGACAAGAGTGGAGTCCAATCAGGTTGTCTGGTGCTATATCCCAACCCATACATAACAGGATCCGATGCATTATGCATTCCGATATACCTGTTTAAACTTGTATGTTTACTGCCCTGTCATTTGACTGGAGGCCAGTGTGTTGGATTGCACGATTCTTTTCATCCTTCATCGGCCCTTGATATCAACACGCTGTCTCCAACACGGGCTGTCAGAGAATCGCTGGACCATTGTCGGAAACAAACAATATTATATGTGGATATTCCAGTAGGGTGACAATGCCCGTGATTCTTGCATCGGCACGTTTAGCAACTATCATATAGTTCAAAGGTCACGTTGTTGGCCTATTCTCTTGCTGAGTTTAGCGCGAAAATACGCTTTCTCCATAGATGACCACCTGTTTCATATAGCATGGTATGGACACATGATATTGTCTCTGACGGGGCAACAGATTACTTGGATGATGGAGATCTACCGAATAAACTGGCAGCTCAGTGTGCTTTGAAAAATTAAAAACATTCTTTTAATTGTTTATAATCATGTGAATGACCTGGAGAGAAGGAGAATAGAGTTGTGACGACACAATCAATGTGACAGAAAATACGTGCACTTAATACTGCGTTTTGGCTTCAGATGAAGTGTGTAAAGTAGATTTTATTTTCCTCAGTCATTGTGGGAAGTTATTATTATTAATATCTGTTTATTTCCCTGCTCTAGAGCCACCCCTTGGACAGCAGTAAGCTAGTGGGGAGTGATTATTACATTCACAGGTTAAGGCAGGGACATGTGTCTGGGGTTACATGGAGCCACATGTGTGCTTAACCTGAAGGGAACAGTATTTACAGAATTCTTTAATTATATACCTGAAAATTGTGGAATACCAGAATTTCCCAAACTAAGCAAGATAATATTTGATCAAAAGTGCTGGATAAAACGTGAAATATATGTACAAGCAGGTATTTCCATAGTTGAGGCAGTCCATATTTTCTTTCTGGTGGTGTCCCTCTGAGTCATAACGGAAGATTTATGTATGTGTCCCTTAGCTTCTGGCGTCTGTAGGTGTGCTGCTGGCAGAATTTATCGAGGTCGATGGTTAGATTGTTTATCAAATCAACCATGACTCTCCTGGGAACATACGTCTCAGATCGTTCAGGTTGCTGAAACTGATACTCAGCGAGAGCCTTATGTCCACTTGATTTCTTCCAGCAATTCGGGGAGTTTTTATTAAGTCACTGATATCAGGGGCGTAAAGTCAGTCGTCTTGTAATTAGTCTGGCCAGTGCACGAAGGGTCGGGCACTGGCACAATTCGTTGTTTCCATGGTGTGACTTCGAGATTGGTGTAGAGTTGGGCCCTAGAAATAGTCGCCAGTCCGCTATTTCAGGAGCCAGTATTTCAGGCTGAGGAACGTGTTGGAGTGTGTGTTGTAGGAGCCGATGACCAAATAATTGCTGCATAAAGAGGAATGGGGTAGAGACATCGAAGGACGTATATCTACATATCTTGTACATAAATATCTACATATTTATGTACAAGGAATTCTGATTTTTCATGAATTTGGATGGCATACAGAAATAAGAAAGCTTAAGAACATCCGGGATATCACATTCCAAGTTTTCAAATGTTTTTTTGTAAATCTTACTTCTGTTCAAAGTTTTTTATTATCTGCAGTCTTAAAAGCACAAAAAGTGCTTTTAAGACTGCAGATAATAAATTTAGCAATACCTATATAACACATTTAAAGTAAAGAAAGAAGCAAACAAAGAAGCTCCCTGATTCAGGATTTTTATTTTTCAACGTGCAGTAAATCCTCGTTTTAAGAATCTCGATTTAATGGACTTCGGAATTAACAGAAGAAAAAATTACACTGGCACCAGAATATATTCAAGAGATGGAGAAAAACCGGGAACTTGTGAGTTACAAGAGCAGACAGCAAGCGTTTCAGTCTCTTTAATGGAAAAGCTTGCTATCGTAACGTGCCCTGTTTCTTTATCGTGGCCCTTATAATCTTAGTGTTGCACAGAAATTAAAGTTCCTAGAAAAGTTGAACTCTGGTGTGTCTGTGAGGAATATGGCAGTAATAATAAATAAACAAAGCAAACAAGACTAGCTTCAAGGGGTCTGAAGATTCAACAGAATCTCAGCTTCGGCCTCTTAGCCCCCAGTCAAAGCAAAGAATTGCAAAGTTTTGCCAGGCACCACTACACCAGCCACTGTAAATTATCTTCTACTAATTATGTATCAACAAATAAGGTCAAGATAAATAAGGAGGCTGAAAATGATGTCACTCGGTGCGACAGCAACCGACATCGTTTTATGTAGCGAGTTTCCACAATCTGAAACAAATGTTTTTGGTGATTATGTTGAAAAATAAATGCTTAAGTCAGTTTCCTGCTTGCTTTTCCCCTTATCCGTAAACTGTCAGTGACAGCCACGTACATATGAACTAGCTTGGTAAACAAAGACAAGCTGAAGCTGGCACTAAGCAAGAAGAGTACACAGTTCAGGTAAATTGTGAGCTGAAGGAGGGCCAGGAAGGCTGTGCTTCACAACCCCCAAATGAAGACACCAGACCACTGGACATCCCTCTAGACCCGACTCTACCTGAGGGTACTGTACTAGAAAAGTCACCAGTCCTCAGAACTGCGTTGAAAGACCTGTTGAAGGACCAGAGTAGTAGTCTCAGCTAGTCTCAGAGGACAGATTGTCACCTTATGGACCAAGCTGGAGACAATCCTAAACAAAGAACACGTGGAGCATGAAAAGATGAAAGCGAAGATGGAGGCATACTTAGAAGAGAGAGAAAAACAAATGCCACAGCGTTCTCTCTCTTATTCAGACGCGCTGATTATCACAATAACAACTACTGCAACTGATACGGCGGGGACAAAGCAGAATAAGAGAAAAACGCTGTTACCAACGCCAAATTTCGTCACTAAGACCAAAAAAACCCTGGAAGAAGTAAAAACTAGTGATGAAAACGGCAGATGTGACTTAAGTCTGCAACTGTGCGAAAATATGACAAGGTTTAGGTGTAAATTCGGAATATTAATATCTTTTTTTAATCAATAGCGTATGCTTTAAATTGTGTTTTCTGATTTTCAATCGGGAAGTACAATAATCCAAAGGAGTGCATTAAAATGAAATAATTAGTCTGTATTCGGCGGTTCGTAAAGTAGGTACGTTATTTGTAAACAGATGTGCATTGATCTCTAGGCGAGCGTGAGGGGTGAACCTCAAGCTCGCCTAGAGATCAGTGCCTCACAACCTAATGTCACCTTGTCATCTGCTAGGAGTCGGCAACCTTTCAGGAGTGGTGTGCTGAATTGACTCGTGTTTGAGAAGTATGGTGGCCTCCCAGACTGACTGAGTTGCCCCCTTAATGTATTTCGCGGAATTCATTTATAAATGAAATTGGAACATAGACACATTTGTGCGCCTTTGTGACAACTTTTCTGGTTATGTCTTGGAATAATTAGGTGTAATCATCTCACGGTGCCATTTGGTGATGGTTTTCGAAGCCATCTCCTTCGCTAGTGCCATAAGTTGCCGACCTCTACTGTATGCATTTCAGTAGAGGTCGTGGGCTGACCCAATAGTTTATTTTGTATTGTATTCTTTTTTTTTTTTTAAAAAAAGGTAGGTTTAATGCTCTTTTGTCTAAGATGCGCTCTCTACAACTTTATCCCAAAAGGTAATTTATTACCAATAATTTGGTGGAAAATTACCTTTTCTTTTATTTTAAAACAGCTGTTCATCTTGACAGACCTTCAGTAATACTATGCTTTCCTGAGAAGGAAGCCTCTGCTAGCTGTTTCAATTTTCTAGATATAAAGAAAAGTACAACAAAATATATTTCTTCGTAAAAATACAGAAATTTGTCTCATTTTCCGTGGTACTAATCGATCGAAAACAAAAACTAATCGATTGAAAAAAAGGAAAGAGCAAGATATCTGCTTACCTGCAGACTCCATACTTTGCAGTGGAGATCGACGAAGGTTTATCATATGGTCGGTGATTAGTAAAGACGAAGAAGATTCTGTGCTGTATCCTGACGAAGTCGAAGACGATAAGGACGGCGTTGAATCGGAAGTGGTACTGCGTTGGTAAAATAAAATATAGGCATCTTCGGTAACGACTTCGTATTCTCGTACAGGTATAACCTTCGTGTCATCAAACAGATACCACTGATTGTCTGTGGGATTTTTGCAGAAAGCTATAAAAAAGAAGTGAACATATCCATCAATTAAATCACACGAAATCGAATTAAAATTATGTCAATTCTCTTATGGAAATAGCTTTTCAGACATGGACGTTTGCAAGACTAGCGGTATTTAACCCGTGGTAAAATAGACACACGAAATAAGTCCGATGAGGATGACAGGATCTATGTGCCCCTCCTGTAAAGAATCCCCAGTCCCTTGCGGTCAGTTTCTGCAGTCTACGCGAACGTTTCCATTTGGTAATTATGTCAGACACCATTGATCTAAGGTGGTGTTTGTCCCTCCCCCTTTAAGTGTCATATTATACGTCAATTTTCATGGACTGAGAACTCAGAGAAGAATTGAAGTGTTAAATTGTAATAAATATAGAAAAGGAAGCAGAAAAAGTAGATAAGCCTTTGTGAGAATGGAGTAAAAATACTGAAAACTGAATAATATTTGAACTTGATGAAAGATATGGATGGCTAGCAGCCACGATTCTATACTTGGCACACGCAAGCGAAGTTCAAGTCAAAATTGGATAAATTTATTAATGTAACCTTTTATTCTTCCGCATTAATGAATTGACCTTTTCTTGTGTCATTTAACACTACCATGAAATATAGATAACAACGAATTCCAAATACCATGGTAACATAAAGAACTGATGTGTGACTCGGTATTATTTCCTTTCTCACTTCGATTTTCTTAATATGGAAACTCGTGTGAGTCATTAGATTAAAGCGAAAAGTATCGCCGCTTACTTCAGAAACTCTCAACTGGTTTGGATCGATTGTTACCACCATAATTTTCCATCCAGTAAAGCTATAAATCTTATAAAACAGGAAATTTATTCAATACACGTAAATCCAATTTATTAAAGCGATTATATAGCCAACTTCAGTCACATGCTTAAGTTAATCGATGTTAATAATTTAATTAGTGACTCATGATATCTAATTGCTGTCTGATACCATTTTTTATTTATTAAACGACGTAGTACACTGATACAAAGGAAAAGGGCCTCCTGCGAAATAGTAATAGTTAGCATCCCTACTGCAAAATCTGCACTACATTTTTTTTTTCTTTAATCGGGAGACCATTTCTTTTTCCCCTGATTTTGCTGATAATTCTGATTATTCTGTTGTTTTTACAATGACTTTTGTTATTATTATTATAATGTTGAAATAATCTTGCATTTGTTGTATGCCAGTATTAAGGCCATTTGGTAGTTCTACAATGGCACTACCACTTTCCAGAAAAATCTTTCATCCACATAGCTTCATACAGCAAGAGACCATCATATGCAAGAAATACCTTTTTCTTGAAGCTGTGGCAGTAACCGTATCACATAAATGGAAAAAAAAGAAAAAAAGAAAAAGAGGGGGAGTTGTTGGAAGGAAGGCGGGGAATGACAGTACAAGCCTGGAGAACAGATGAAGGCAAGGAAGATGGATGACAGAAAGACGTCCACCAGGAAATCAAAAGAGACAGAGGGGCACCCCTGTAGAGGAAACACACTCTCCACATGGGGGGCTGGAAAGAGCAGCGAAAAGTATTTAAGGTGAAAGGATCCACCAGGCGAAGTTAGGGATGGAAGGTGGGGGGATGGCAGTACCCTGAGTTTCGTGATGGGGGAGTTAAAGTCGCAGGGTGCCCCAAATAGGTATTTTTGATCAGGAGATCCCCCACTGGTCAGCCAGCATCGCACGCCATGACACCTAAGAAAAGGAAACAGCATGAGGTCACAAAGGACAGGAAGGTTTATTACCCCACTGCACTCAGGTCGGGAGCTGTCAAACAACAGAACACAACACAACGCATATACTCCAAATCAGTCACACACCAACGCGTACACAATAATTTTTTTTTTAACTCATGTATATTCACGGTAGAAAAAATTAGACAGGTTACAACTTTATTCAATCGTTTGTCTAATTGCACTCATCAGCTTGCACACAGACTGGATCACAGCATCCTGAATATGAACAAAAATGTGACACGTTTTTTTTTTTGTTTTTTTTGACAGCTCATTTGGTCATCGCAAGGTTTACACACATGACCAACGTTCATACCACAATTACACGTCTTAACCTGGAGTTATAAATTTTTTAATGAACGCATATTCATATTCAGAATGCAGACTCAAACAACAATGAGGACATTCGTATTCACTCATCCAATCACAACACTCACAGCCACTTGTCACAGCACTCTGAATATAGACATCACATACCTCTCTCTCTCTCTCTCTCTCTCTCTCTCTCTCTCTCTCTCTCTCTCTCTCTCTCTCTCTCTCTCTCTCTCCTTTCTTCCAGGTTAAATTTAGTTACAGTTTGCTACCCTAGGACAATCAAAATCTAAATAAATAAATCTTTATTTGTCCTACCAAGATACTAAATAAGTATTACATTGGTGAGAGACAAATTCCCTTCAGGACAGTTTATGCCAGGGGATTTACATACACTGAACGATCACTGAATTATGACCACCTTATGAAAACTGAATGCGACCCGTTGAACACGTGAGGTACGAGAGTGCGGAGTTAGTCGACCTATGTAGCATAGATAAGGTTGCTTGGCCATACCTCCCGAACGCTTCCGACATCTTGTTGAATCAATGCCACGTCGGATAGCTGCTGTACTGAGGGAAAAAGGAGGACCTACGAAGTATTAGGTAGGTGGTCATAATTTAGTGATCACTCAGTGTATAATACAATATAAAGGAATAAAACATATATTTGATTAGATTTACGTATAATACAATATAAAGGGATATAACAACACCAGCACTGAATTCACTATATACGTGGTACACCTGTTCACATAAGCACAGCATCGAGTCACAGTTATTCCAGAATGCACAGAGCTGTTAGTTGATAATAGCCTGAGCAAACCACATCGCGGTTTGTTTCCTGTACTTCGGATCTTCTATTAGCCTCTCAAAGTCAATTCCAATTTGAGACAAGCTGTGGATTGATTCCAACGCCTTGGCTGGTATGAACCTACCGGCCATCTTCAGCCTATTAGCTTTCATCCTCAGAGATTTGGTGCCTCTTAAGATAGCGGAATGTGCCACTCATAAAGCTGCCAGAAGCACGGCGATGTTATCACTCCAGTCATCATCTTGATTGTGGATATTAGTCGTTTCCAGGCAATAATTCTAGTAAACGCTGTATTTTCAGCTGTGCAGCAAGCTGCAAAATTTTTCTTTTTTTCTTTTTTTTTTTTTTTTCTCCTTCAAAATTCAAAAATTTAAAATTTACAAAATTTTTTTTTTTTTTTTTTTCCCAAAATTCAAATTTGAACCGACTTTTTTTTTTTTTTTTTTTTTTTTTTTTCAGCCGGCAATTGGCGAAAAAGCCTAACAAACGGCGGATATAGGGGACACCCTGGAAGCCGCCATTAACTTACAAATACACTTTGAAACTTTGTGCAGCAAGCTGCGTGGTCCTTAACTGATGGTGGAAGATGGAGTTTACTGTTGGCCCACTTCAGCAGCCAGAATTCAGCCGCATATGTTCTCCTAATATGGATAGGGGCGGCTGACGCCCACAATTCAGCACCATATAATATGGCCGAATACACAGTTGTTCTTATATATCTTGCGGTTGTCGCAGTTTGTTTCACGTGCAAGAGGTGTTGTTTGGTTATTCAATGTAGATAGTTTAATCTCTTAACAAGCCCGTCAACATGGGCTGTGAACGTAAGTTTGGGGTCAACTATTATTCCCAGATCGCTTATGAGTTGTGATAATTGGGACAGGTGGCCCATTTAGTTCTGGATGTATGAGTGTAGGTGATTTTTTGAGAAAGTACATCATCATTACAGTCTTCTGTGGATTTTGGGCCAGGCCAAAATTTTCTAAGTACATGTACTGTATATTAATAGCTCCATAATCTTATGACTGATCTGGTCACACACTGCATTGTTAGACAAGGCCGGTTGGATGGTCTTCAAAATCTGTTAATTTTCCACAGGACACATACAATTTAAGATACACAGACATACTGAAGGGGCGCCTCCGTAGCCAGGTGGGAAGGAGCAGCAGTGCGTAGCACACGCTTCTTGATTAGACCGGGGTTCGAGCCCGTCACCACCAAATACGGAGGATGCGGACAGGTCAGGGAATGACCACCCCATATCCCGGAGCAATATGGCCTTAGTTGCTAATGCTCCTAAAATCCATATAACAAACAACAACAAACATACTGAAGAGGCGCGCATACACCAAACTCACATACAGACAAGTTATACATACAAACATGCATACATTAAATTCTCAGCACACATTTATATACACGTAAACATTCGCAAAAGTATCAACATACATTTCAATGCACCTAAAACCAAATCTTTGCGAAAGGTCACCGCTCCAAAATTTCTGAATTCAGCGCTCTGCATTGAAGCTGAATCCATAGTCCCATGGAACATCTTAGACGGATGTGAACTGAGCCTCGCAATCGATCGAATGACCAAATGGATCAATACCATCGCCCTTCATATTGCTACCAAGACAGTCACCATCACTACGCGCTCCAGAGCATGGTGGACTCCCCAGCTCAACCAGAGTTTCCACTACAAACAATCACTACACGGAATGGAAAGCTTCTGGCGATGTCCAAGACCGCATTTCATTTTCCAAAGCCAGGGCCGAATTCAACAGAAACAAATCAGCTAAAATTAAGAAGCACCTCGAAAGAACCCTAAAAATGGCGGGGGGGGGGGGGGTAACCATTCTACAGAACAAAGGCTAGTTCTTCTAGCAACATCGACCCAGTTGACTGGCTCAACTATGTTACCAGATTTTCTAAGCAAGCTCCAGCTCTACCCAACCTGCCACTCTTTAACCACTCTTATCCCACTGATAGTCTCGCTACGATCCGAATTTCCAAGCAACAACTGATGCAGGCCATTAATACGCTCCCTCTCACAACAACCACCGGTGGTGACGATGGCATCCCCCCAGCTCATCATAAAATGCTTAATCGTCTTCATCATCGATTCACTCCTCAACCTATATAACAGATGCCTCGAAGTTCATTTCTTTCCACCTCAGTGGAACAAGTACTCTGTCCGGCCCCTTCTAAGCATCAACAATCGACGCTCCCAAGCCAATATAGGCCCATCGCTTGCGCCGCTGTATTGCTAAAAATTCTAGAGAAAGCACTGCTACCGTCTATCATCCATCAAATTCTCTGTGACAGTCCTCAGCAAATACACTATGGGACATTAGGAAGGTCAACTCTAACTAACTTTGCGACAACCACGCTGAACATCTTAGAAGCCTTTGAAGAAAGACAGGAATTGTCAGTTATATATCTTGACATCCATTCTGCATTTGATGCCATCTATATACCCAATCTCCTACATCTCTTAGAAAACTACTTCAATTTTCGCGGTGATGTTCTCTGGTTCCTATCTCTCCTATCCAAAGGGACCCTTGTTCTAAAGATCGGAACAAAGACCTTCACGCATCACATAACTGCCGGTGTGCCTCAAGGGGGAGGGTCCTGTCTGGCGTCCTCCTCTCAGCAATCATGGTGCCGTTTGTGACCAACAAGTGCAATTGGATCAGATATGCTGCTGATGATGTCAAACTCCTTACTAGGTTATCGCCTCACTTGGCAGCCGAAACCACTCAACAAATCAATAGAAAACTGCAGAACATGGCTGACTACCTCAATACTTTCAACCTCCAAATCAACCCCCTAAAATCGGCACAAATAAATTATTCACTAAAGGGCAGCCCAACAACGTTGGAGCCTGTGCTTAACGGCTCCACTGTTCCAAGTGTTCAAACGCACTTAAAGATCTGGGGTTCGTTTTCGACTCCAAACTATCTTTCAACGATCACGTAAACCTCCTACAGTCAAGGCTGAATTCACTACGCTGGGTCGCCAAACAACAGCTGCTCCACACCACCGACCCACAACTGGTAAAAAGATACATCGTATCAAACCTATACCCGACAATACTGTATGCTTCAGAAATATGGGCCTCGGCTGCCGAATCCAACATTAAAGGATGTTCTCTGCCGAATTCTGGCTTCTAAAATGGATTAACACCAAACTTCACCTTCTCCCAGCTCTCTGATCAACGCAGTTAGCAGATGCCCTTCAACTGCGCAGGCTCCGATCCTACATCGGAGAAAGAAGGCCGCTGTTCACCATCGAGATGGCCACCAGTAAAATTACAGAGCTGAACTTCAGGGATCACTGCTCTTGGCGCATTCCTCCCCCTTATCTACGGTCTTCAGAACAGCTGCTAGCAAACCATAACCGGCTAGTACTAACCGGCAGATTCCTGCTAAAGCAAATGCTGCCCTCACTGCAAGCCATCGATGGGAACCTCCAAGAAGTGATCAACAATAAAAAACACAGGAAGGGAATCCTCGTCGAACTGAAAATGTAGAACTGTGCTTTGTTGTCTTCCAATAATCTGATGTAACATATGTTTTTCTCATGTGTATCTCTTTTGCAAATATATATTGTAAACCCCTAGCACCACCATGCCGTTAAGGGACTAATTGTATGTATATCATGCTGCAATTAAAGATTCTATTGCATTCTACTTCCTTACACATTTATGCACACTTCTGACATTTTACTTTTTCACACAAACACACATCAGATTTATATACACGCATCACACGCACAGATATAAACACAGAGACACACAAGGCCGGATTCGCAAAGAGACAGCCTTTTTTTTTTTTTTTTTTTTGGTAGTTGTTGGCTCATCGGCTTCTGTGGCCATAATGCACCTCCCAAGGTTTTTGCAGTACTTTGATCCAAGACCGAGGCGGGATTCGAACCCGCGACCTTTGGGTTGCCAGGCAGGTACCTTACCCACCCGGCTAGCCCGGTCGGCTAAAAAAGGAGACAGTCATACATACACACAGACACCACGTTTGCAACACACATTTTTGCAGGGCCAAGTTAGCACGGTTTAAAACTCTGCACAGGTGTCATCCCTCACAATTAGAACCAGGTTATCTGAAAAGGAGATGGCATCTATGGGAGTGAAACCTGTCTTTAAGGGTCTATATATTACAACTGTCCAGAATAAGGTGCCCAGGATTGAGCCCTGGGGCACCCTCTATTGATAGTTCTGCTCAACTTTCGGAATCTCGTTCGGACTATTACTTTCTTATTACTCAGATAGCTATTGATAATATTGCATAGGTTGCATGGCACACCTGCGTGGTGTAGCCTCCAAATAGATGCCAGGCCACCACACAGTATCAAAAGCACCAGTAAATCAATTGAAATAGCTAGCATATATTGTTCATGGGTATTTACTGTCTCTAAGGCTAGCTGATACAATCTGTCCTCTGTGATTTACCTGGTTCAAATCCATATTGCCTATTATTTTGCAAGTTTTCCTGGTAGGTAATCATTCAACTTCAGCGATAACAAATGCTCAAGAATGTTACCAAGCACAGATACAAAGCTATTGGTCGCTAAGACCTTGGCTCAGCAGGAAGTTTATCAGGATTTTTTAATATCAGGCTTCGGTTTGCTTGCTTCTAAGTGTCGGGAAAGACAATCTGGACAGGGCAGGCAGGCAGAGGCAATGTTTTGTCCCGGGCACTTGTTCATAGTGAATTCCAAGGCTACAGTAACTTCCTCACAGCTATAACCTTGCTGAATGGCACCATTTTCATTGGAGCTGCTGTTTGCATAGATGTCAGTCTGCCTTTCTGTAAGGGCCTGGCCATCCCCAGGGAATAGGGCATTGAGGATATTACTGATGGAGTCCTCTCAGGTAAGGGTTAGAGCTCCATTGGGTTTGATGGTAGTGTTGATGGCCTTTTTGGTGTGGGTGTGCGCGTGCGCCGGGACAAAAAATCCTAAAACTACACTTATCTAGTCGGAATATCAATGCTAATATAGGATGAATAAACTATTACTACTCTAATGACATATTTTTTTTAAAAACCCAAACTTTAGCCATCGTATAATAAAGCAGGTTTGAATGCACCAATAAAAATTATAACTTTTACTTTTATATATGCATGTTGAAAACAGATCATAGAGAACAGCATAATGTTCATTATTTTTGTTTTATCTTTAATTAAGGTATGTATGGTAATTTATTATTTTATCAGAACCATTCAAATTAAAATTACTGTTCTAATAATTAATATGATTACTCATGTTTATGAACTAGCACAGAAGTATTTAAAATGGCAAAATAAATTAAATCCGATATTCGTGATGCGTTTATTATCTGCACCAGAGGGCGTTACTCTCACAATTCGCCATTGCATACTACCATTTTTCGTAGCAAACAAGTAATAATTAGCGCAATTAATGAATAACTATACATTGCCAATTAATTATTATCTTTGATTTAATCAATCTGTTTATTATTTACGTTGACATAAACAAAGCCAACAAAAATAAATAAAGTTTACATATTTTGTAGGAGTATTTTCTAGCACTTTGCGTACAATTACAAATACTTAAGTTTCGAATTAATGAGAGTAACACATTATACAAAGGAATATGACATAAAAAAATAAATAACAACTCTTCAAACATTTGTTTATCCTCAAACGTATTGAGGATAAACAAATGAGAGGACACAGATGATGCGACAGACTTGCATCACGTGACACATCACTCACGTAGTCCAGCACGTACCTGTATAATGGCCGCCTTGCATGTCTCCCTTGTGGTTACATACGGCATACAGGTCATATAGGTTATCGCTATCAACGGCGAGATCGCTTTTGAGTGGTTGCCATGACAACGGTGTAGACGCAGAACTGGTGTCATTAGTTTGTTGAGGACGGCTTCGTTTTCTGTGAGCGATGAAGGGAGACACGTTTAAACCGTAAACTGGGAACTCCACAAGGACGCGAAGCTTTGTTCTGTGATTTGAGTCCTAAGGGAGTAGAAAGAAAAACACACATCATTTAATGAGAGGCAACACACACACACTCGCTGTGCGCAATATTTACATTAAAGAGTGGCATAAGAAAGAACTACTTGAGCACAATTAAGTTTAAATAGTCTCATTTCTCGTTTAACTTTTGCAAGAAATCCAAAGTGTGAAGTAAGAAGATAAACCTATGTAAATGTTAGAACACTACATGAGAATATTATGTATGGAGTAAAATAATAAAAAAATTAACTTATTATGCGCGTAACAGTGGCAGTTATCTCATTTGCATTCTACGCTTTGCTCACAATAACGTTATACTTGGCAATGCGCCAAACACGTGGCATATTCCCTTTACAATAACAAAATGAATGAGCCAGTATTACAGAAAGGGAACAGTTTCGTCAAAATGTTTATACAAAGTTTCGTACACGCACTAGCAGTTATTTTTACTTCCATTTATTCATTTATTTTGCTTCTTCCGCCTCGATCGTGGGTATTCAAGCATCCAGTAAGAATGTGGGGAAGAAGTCTGATCTCTAGAATGTTATCCTTTCCATTACAAAGTGTGCAAAAATATACTTTAATTTACCTTTAAAGAACCATTCCATTTGTCCACCCCTTTAGACCTGTATAGGTCACATGGGTTGATAAGAATACTTTACTTAAGTAGTCTTAAATATCAGAATCCAAAGGAATTTTTCAGGGATGGATTCCGAACTCTCCCTGATCAAATAAATGTGAATGGCAATACTCAGAAACTTAAGTTTCTACAAGTAAAGTAATTAATCACGCTTCTCCGACTTTAAAAGACTATAAAAAAAAAAAAAAAAAAAAAATACTCGCAGATGTACATTAATTTATGTTCGATAATGAACTAGCGAATGCGGATTCAAGTTTTTGTTTATTCCGAAATCTCAGCAGCTAATGAAACATTTAAAGAGCTTACATAAACACCGATACAGTAGCATCCTGTTAGAATGAACTTCTCTGGGGGGGGGGGGGGGCACGTATCATTTCATTGTACCGAAATTTTGTTATAATGAATATCAATAAAATAATCATTATTTGTATAAATAAATGATGTTACGCTTTGCTAATATATATAAGCAGTAATTTCTGCTTCAACTTAAATGTCGGCTTTAAAATCAATAATAAATAAATAAAAGGACGCAATGTTGACTACGAAAGGAAAAATATCCAGTTCAGGAGTCCTTTTGAAAGCATATTTATTTATAAGAAATAATACCACTTACAATATTGTTATTTTACATATATTAATATATTATTAAAAATTCTGTAAAACATAGTAAAGAGTGTGATAATGAATTATTTTCACGTATCATTTATTTTATTTTATTTTTTTATTTTTTCAAGTGAATGTTTGAATAGCTGTACATGTATTTAAAATATAGGACACACAGTTGCATTCATAATTTTCTTCTAATATATATATATATATATATATATATATTTTTTTTTTTTTTTTTTCATTGTAAACCAGTATACAGTATTTTAGACACTTTTCTCGAAAATGCGAATTCTGAATACACAGAATGTTTCAGCTGAATAACGTTAAACGAAATTATGGTAAAAAAAAAACACTTTTAGAATGAAAGAATTATCCAAAGGTACAAATCTCGTAAAAAACTTTCCATGGTCTTTAACGAAAGATGCATTTTTAATGGCGCCAGATAAATTTTTAAGTAATAGGATATTATCGTGAGCGTTATTTTTTTTTTAAATCGAAACTGTAATTATTAGACAGGTGTATAAAGATAGGGCGAAACTAAAAGTCAACTGACAGTAATAATAATAACCAGACGGAACAAACCACCCCAGGAACTCGGTATACCCATCACAGAGAGGAAAAAATACCGAAAAGGAGAAAAGTTTATAATAATAATATTCGTATTAATAACATGTTTTAATAGTAAATAATATTAATAATAATAGGGGAGCGATTAGCCCAGGGGGTTATGATGCCGAACCACCAAGGTGAGGAGTTCGAATCCTGACACGAAGAAAAAAAATATAAATAAATAACCAATAAAAATCGCTAAAGTCGCTTCATCGAACCTACCTCCCCAAAAGGTCGAAGTGATGGCTGAGGCAGCGAGTGACGCCATCTGATGTCGCTCCGAACAACTATCATCCACCACTGGATGCAAAAATCAAAGCTAAACTGGTCTGCCTTCATAGCTGGATAAAGACAAGAAGTACAAATAGTGAACCTGCTGCATCGAGTGTGGCACAAAATAAAGAGTGAAGATATGCGAGCTGATATGCATAGTACAAAACCAGTACCAATGGGGTAACAGCAGTAAGAAGCTGATCAGAAAAGTGAAAGCCATTCTCAAGAAAGACAACGACCACAGCAAATACGAGACCTATTTTTTTTATTTTTTTGTCAGTTGTTGGCGCATCGGCTTCTGTGGCCATATTGCACCCCCCCCCCCCCCCAAAGTTTTTGCATTTTCTACTCTGTTAGAATCCCGAGGCGGGATTCTAACCCGCGACTTTGGGTTGCCAGACAGGCACTTTACCCACCCGATAGCCCGGTCGGCACAAGACCTATAACCAAAGGAAAACTACCTTGATACCCTCAAGCAGAAACCCCTGGAACTCAGCAAAAGACTGCACCGTTCGAGAGAAGGTGCCCATAAGAAAACAGACAAAACAGGATATTTGCTGAAACTACAGGAAAATGGGAAAAGGAAGGTAACGGATTCCACAAACAGAAGGCAGTCGAGGTGTTCTGGGGCAACCTGTGGAGCAGCGAAGTTAGTCATAATGGCGGTGCCCCATGGATAGGTCTAGAACGGAAGAAAACCAAGGACGTTCAATAGATGACAGAATGGGAGATTCAGGAGGAAGTACAACATTCGATCAGGTAGTCCCACAACTGGCAAACCCCAGGAATAGATAACATCTATAAGAAGTTCAGCTGCACACAACATAGGCAAAGTGCAGTTCACCCAGATAATAAGGCACCATGACACAATCTGACTCAAGGTATCGCCTGCCTGAAGGCATAGTACAAAGACACTGCAAACCCGGCGAAGTAGACCTGTCCCTGATCACCTGTCCCCAACAATGCATAACAATGTACCTGACCATCTGCATAACTAAGAAGATATCAGACCACTTGAAGTAATCAGGACATCTTGGCCGAGCAGTAGAAGGGATGAAAGGATGCAAGGGGCAACTGACCGTTGACGCGGCAGGTATGGTGTAACCCTACAAGCACCGCAACCTGTACACATCCTACATACTCCACTGCAAGGCCTTCGATTCTGGCCTCATGGCTGGCTAACAGAGATATGGAAGATCTATGAAGTCAGCCCGACAATGACAATTTCTGGAAGCAACCATGACAAAATGGAGAGCCACCACAAGGGTCGAAAATACCATGATCAAACCGATCCCAATCAGAAAAGGAATCTTCCAGGGAGATGCTCTGAGCCCACTATAATTCTGTCTAGCACTCAACCCACTGTTTACGATGCTCGCTAACAGCAAGTACGGATACACCCTAAAAGAAGAACCTGTACACTCTCTCTCTGACCCTCAATATTTGAACATCTTGATGCATAATGACATAAAATTCTATGCTGCAACCGAAAATCAACTCCAACAGCTACTTCAGATTACTGAAGAGTTCAGCATTAACATCAGGACGCAATTTGACCTAAACAAATAAAAGACCCATGGATTGCATCAGGGAAATCCATTCGGCCGAAACTACTAGCTGAAAACAGGTGACGAAAAAGCCATGACAAAGGGAGAAACCTATAAACATCTGGAGATGATGCAGACTCTCCAGTCAGAACACAAAGAGATCAAGCCCCACCTGACTGAGAAGTACCATCAAATACTGAGGAACCTGGTGAAATCAAAGCTGAATGGCGAGAATATGGTCACAGCCATAAACACCTGCGGAGTCCCAGTACTATGGAAATTATTCAGGATCAGAGATTGGACATCACCGAATTGGGGGAGATTATGAGATTGACCAAGATAATGATGACCAAAATCCACCAGCACCACCCGAAGTCGGCAATCGAGAGACTGAGCATAGCCAGAAAGAAGGAGGGAGGGGTTTGACAGACCTCACTAAACAACAGAAGGCGATTAAGAATCTGCAGGATTACTTCCAGGAAAATACAGCGCCAACCTACCAAAGCCGTAAGGAAGAAAGACAAGCGGCACACACCGCTCAACCTAAACAAGTAGACCCCTACTCACACAAAACAGAGGACACAAAAATAGGAAAAAGCACTCCATGGCAGGCACTACATGACCTCCATGAAGACTACATAGATAAGATGGCTTCGAACGCATAGCTCACGAGCGAGAGGCTCTTCCCCGAGAACCGAAGGATTCATGCTACTCATCCATGACCAGGTAATCAATCCCAACATCCCGCAGTGACAAATGTTGATGATGGCACACTTGGCCCCAGAAACAATTCAGAACATCGCCGCGGGATGCAGGGTTATTACCCAGAAGGAGTACAAGCATATATGTGACCAGTTCACCATAATAATACATCAGAAGGTAACACAAAAATACCAGTTGATGAAAAAAAGTGTACCGCATTACAAGCACAAACACCAAGACCGCGCAAATTAACGGGCAAGACGATCCCGCAGACATAACCCTCATCGACAAGAAGGAAATGGCTACCTACCTGATCGATAACACTGACAACCTCGAGAAAACCTACGAGGGAAAAATCAGGACGAACTCAGATCTAAGACAAGGAGTCAAAGAAATGTGGCACACGGAACCAGTAATAACCATCACGATCACCGTGTCAACCACCAGAATAGTTCCAAAGAGCCTCCATAAGAACACTTACATGGAACTTCAGAAAGCCGCGATCCTGAACACGTAGGTTAGTAAGAGAGTTCCTCGACCAATAGTTATAACAATAATAAGTAGCAGGACACAACTAACCACCCCATGCACTTGGTCTCAGTATCCGAAAACAGGTGGGTAAAATCCCATAAAATAATTCGTTGTTTTTTGCAATATTCTCCTATTAGTTATCAATAACTAATATATTTTGTGAACAGCACGTTGGGAAATCAATACTAAATAAATTTTACTATAATTTTTTCTGAATGGCCTTTTAGCGATGTTTTTGTACAAAAAATAATCTCAAGGAGGCTACATTAACTTCAGTTAAGAGATATGGTTATAATGAGATATACAAGTATGCTTGCATACTCATTTACATGACTGTGATTAATTCGCATTATTTATGCACTTGTTATTCGGATTTTATTCTTTAAATCATGAAGACAGCTAAGCTAATGATTAAAATTTGTGAGCAGCACATTCTTATATTGTGCAGACACAAACTGAGAATGCTTGTTTCAACTTAGTTTCTGAACATGTAAATAATGTGATATTTCCAAGCATTTTTATTGTTGGCGTTATAATATCACATCTTCTCCCATCCTATAAGTTTAGATTGAACATCTTAGTTCAATATACACGAGCCGAACTCAATGACGTATGCCTTTTGTCTCTTGATATCCAAACCGTACACAACAGTGAATAAATCAGAAAAAACTGGGTACACTTTCCAGCAAGTTATAGACTCCATTACACAAATATCGTAATTATTCGCCTTACATGGTGGATGTAGTCACTAATAAAGTGGTGGAAGTGTAACGAACTCAAAATCGCCTGGCTAATTGAAATGAATCTACATGTGGGAAGAAACGTGTGGGTTTACCTGTTTGAACCTTTTAAGATGAATGACGAGGACATTGGGCATCGACCACAGACTGAGCTTCTTAATACCCTGCTGACTGCAATGACAGGCCTGACACTCCCATCCGTCTTCTTTATCTAGCTACAGAAACAAAAAGTATATTATTTTTCAGTATATGGGATATACTCTTTAGAGATATTATAAGCAAAACCAGATAATTTTTGCTACCAATGAGATACTTATTAATTGTCCAGCTATGTATGCAAACCAGATAAATGCTTCCTTTCTAATCACCACACACTGTCGATTATTTCCTTTTATCGTACTTTATACCATTAAGATTTCTGTAATTTATAAATCGCATTTGATGTCATTGTGCAAACGAAAGGATTAGAGAATAGTAGGGTACACAAGGAAACAAAATACAGTCGATCAAATGTTACAGTCACTCAACTTTGTATGACTAGAGTCATCTGTAAGTACCAATATGAAGAACATAAAAATGCCTTAAAATAGGAAGCATTTTAAAAAAATACTTTCAATATTTCCAATGGTGTTAGCGTTGTATGACACGATGCCGGAATAGTATATGCAGTCAGGAATGGTTTATAAATTTGAGACCACTAGGGGGGAGGGATTTGTGTACAAGTATGTGACTTCGTGCTCTATCTGCTTTCATTTTACTGTGAAGTATTTGTTTATTTATTTATTCAGTTTTAACCCCTGTATTGCTTTTGCGCTAGGAGGATTTTTAGCATCATTTTATTTCAATATCGTATTTTGAAATACCACGAATTACATTCCATCTGCTCTATACAGAAATTAGCTAAATGGAGTGGATGGACAAGAAAATGTTGAAGGGAGAAGGGGACTGTTTATATGTTTAGGACAGTTAAACTAAACTTTTCTAAAAATGTATCAGTCTGGTCCCCTTGAATAGGTACATTGACTTTTCATCCATCATAAAAATGTCCTTTGTTCGTACCAAACGTAATCAAAATAGAGTGGACGCCGCTTATTGTGATCAATTCGGGATTCAGCTCAAATGATAATAACTGCCTTATACCACCTGCTGGAACAAAATTGCAGCTTTTCAGCGTTGTTTATTGATGCAGAGCGAAATCTGTACATAAAAAGGTGGAGGTACACAAAAAGAACACATGAAAATCAAATAGCATAAAATACTTTACTTTGGCTGTCCATATTTCTTCGAGAAAGTCATCAATAAAAATTAAACTATCACGATGTTTCTGTAAATCCATACAAACCATTGAAAAAAAAAAAAGAATTAAAATCAAGAAAGGGTTTTATGCTCTACTATAAAACAGCCAGCCCGTAGGTGTACAGATCCAATACTTTCAGGAGTAACGACACCAAGGACCTGTACAAACTGTACAAAGAAAAATCAATAGCCACACTACGTGTCGGTGTTCAAGAACAAATTGGAATGTTACATAATCACTTCCAATGCCCATGCGTAAATCGCGATAAAGCAAAAAAGTGATAACATAAACCAAAGTGCTGAATACAATAAATAATTTCTTTTTTCTATGTATTCGTCTAATCGGGACTTCCTTAAGAGTGGTAACATTAACTGAGATTACATATTCCAAATAGTGGCAATGTATGCAATGTATCTTGAAATTTATCTTATGGTTAGTATTAATATACAAATTTCAATTAAGCCTTTCATAAATCGGGTGATCGAAAGGAAGGAATACATTTGTCTCAACTATCAGTAAAAAAATTACATACCTTTTCTTTTTTGAAATACAAGTCAAAACAATCGTACAAGGATTTCTTTGCCATCTCAGCTTTTCTGTTTTGAAGTTGCAAATAACTTTTGCCATCAGCTGTGTAGGCATCCTTAAGGACAGTTTCCCTGTTAATAGACAGGAAAGTGATTATCAAAATAATAATAATAAATAAATAAACAACAACAAATAAATAATAAATAAAAGCCTTAAATAAACTCTGTTTATATATCGTGAGATGTCCACTTAGAAATCTTAGGAATTTACAGCTATAATTTTTATAAATTTTTTATCGTATTTTTCACACCAAGGATTCGCACTTGGGGAAGGGGGTGTAGGGGTGTACGCATTATGTTTCAGTATCCGCAGGTCGGGGGGATAATCGCGGATAGCAAAATTCACGAATAAGGTTATGGACTCAAATATATCCTTTCAATAAATTACATACAGTCCTATGCAGCTTTGGAGAACATTTAAAATTTGTTTCTAATAAAATGCACATCAAGAGCAATCTTTGTTTGTCAATACAGTACAGTAATATAACTAGAACCCCTACTGATATTCCACCCCGACAATCCTACATTAAGTATGAAACTTCAACTTCACTTCAGTGTCAGTGGTTCGTCATCGATGCATTTGTGAAGAAGATTAGTGAGAGTGATTAATAATTAGTGATACAGAGCTCGAAAGAGTTTCTTGGTCTTCCGGTAACTGACATAATAAACTTTGCCTTCACAACAAGTTGCTCTGATACAGCACTACTTTCAAACAAATGATCGCCATTTTTTTAACGTGGTGCACCATTTATTTAAAAGATATCAACTACTATATGATAAACGATCAATAAGTCCTGAAAAAAAAAGCTGCCATAACAGCGTCTCATCTTTTAAATAAATGGCTGATTAACCTTTTTGGCGATGCCATTTGTTTTAAAGTAGTGCAATGTCAGGCAATTCTTTACGAAGGCAAAATTTGTTCTGCTATCAGCGATAACACCGATGAATTACGAGGCAGTTCAAATCTTGCTGACCACAAAAGTCTAAAACGAAAGACAGCCCTTCCAACTTCTTAAAATTTCAGTAAGGCCAAATAGTATTAGCTATTTTATAATTTTGAATCTCTAATTGTGTGTAGCTAATTTTCATTCTCATAAAACATCCAAAAATAAAGCTGATACTTTGTGGTATATTCTCACTTGATGAGAAGCGTGCTAAAGTGATGCAGTACGAGACAGATGTGGCTCAACTGAAAACTAACAACACCTATGCAGAAGATGAATTTCAGTATTGAAGTGTCCATTCTAAAAAAAAACATTTCAAAGAAAATTCGTAAATCGCGAATAAGCCCATTTTATTTATAAATGGAGAGTAGTAGTTCTCGCGAAGCGTTCTATTATGAAAATTGGTAAAACTTTGTTCTTGGTGTGCCAATACTTATAGTACTCTCATACGGTTTCGTCGTCTATTACGTTTCTATAAGCTTGTGTTCCAATTTCCATGTTGTGCAGTTGAAACCCTACTTCCTCTACCTGACATCAGCTAACTACAGCCCCGATTGAAAATGCCTTTAGGAATTCTTCCAGTGTCCAAAGGGTTTCGAACCCAGACCTTTCCAAACGTGTGACAATTGGCGAAAAACACCATAAGGTCATGGAGAGCAATTAGTAAAACAACTGTTCCCTAAGACATTGGCTTTCATCCAGAAGGACTTTATACCTTAACTACGTTTAGCATACTTATATGAATACGCCCCACACACAATATATGTATATATATGGCAAAAAACAATGGACGTGAGGAACCTCTACTACGTACAGCCTTGGTCCCTTTACAGATCCCTGCAATGACGGATGCCATGCCATGTCCCTGCTCACGTCACCAGGACGAGCATGGGAAAGTTTTGCAGAAAGTCTTTCTTTTTCTCTCTCTCTCGTTTCTTCTTAATTTTCTTTTAAACATGGAAATGGGTGTTAACCATTTCCTTCCCTCAGCACAATCTTAATTTATTTTGAAATGAAAGGAGACACACCTACCTGTCTTTTACCTTGATGTCCCACTCAGCTATAAGTTTCAGGTGCGGTGGACCGTAGTGTTCGTTCGACTCAAATAGTTCTAGAGCATGATCAACGCACGGCATGTACAAAGGATGATCTACACTATCTGGCAAAAAGCAATGGACGTGAGGACCCTCTACTACGTACAGCCTTGGTCCCTTTACAGATCCCTGCAATTCAGAAGGGGAAAATACTCTTATACACATTAATATTTTATTCATATACGAGAAATACCTATTTGCACGCGCGATTACATACTTTATACAATAAGAACATAAATAAAATGGAACAGTTTAAATTTATTTAATTTATTCAAATCTGGCAGCCCTGCTTTGGTCCTATTTGGACCACGTAACAATCTAAGGACTAATTCGATACCGTATATGAGAGCCTACAATAACGCTTTTAATAAAGCTAGAACCAACTTTAAAAATCTGTTCTTTAGCTATGTAAACTCCTTTTAAAAAAATCCTTGGGTCTAGCAAGAATATGGGCATCGAGTGAACTGAATTAATGAATGGATTCATCATTTCACATAAAATTGAAGAGATTTTTCTTTCCGAAAGATTCATTTATCAGTGCCAACAGAGATTCGTTGAATGCCATTTGGATAAGCTTGCTTTGAGCATTGATGAAATACGTAATCACTGTGTGCGATAAAGCAATTAGTTTTTCATTATTAACACAATTCTTCAAATTCTTAGATAATGGATTATTTCTACATGCTAACAAGCTTATAGCATAATTTGTTTTTACTACATAGTAAATTATATAGCGAAGACAATTCGCTTAAGACTTCGGCTAATATTAAGCTCATAGCAATGTCGTTTTCTTAAGATCCGTTGGACAGACAACTTGAGTAGTTAAGACCCTCTAATTTTCGTAAAATCAGACAAATGCTAATAATTTATTGTAATTTTTCCTTGTAGTGGATCTGCGATCTCATTATGGATTTAAAATAAACTTCATTATGGATTTAAAATAAACTTTGTGGATTTTTTTCCAAAACGGATAGTATAGGCTATTTTTGGAATATTACATTTTAGGAATATATTTATATTAGAGGGCAGAAGAATTCTCTTACCTGGGGTTTTGTTCAGGAACGGCTGCCATCCGGGTGAGGTGTAATTCGGAAGGTGTTGAAATTGAATATATATGGAAGGGGAACGAAGGAAAAAGCAAGCTTTTGTCCTGAATCCTTGCATGGGGAATAATTATAGGTATAAAGGGAGTTGGTGTCCCTGAAGGACATCATCTCCCTTTATACCTATAATTTCCATCTTTCCCCTTCAATAAGTATATTTAGATGCAAACAGCTGTAATCCAAGCATTATCATAATAGCTGGCTTAGAAATCCCATGGTCAACCTTGGAATGGATTTATCATTCTGAATACATTAAAACTAAGGTCAACTCGAAAGTCTAGCTTTAAATCTTCACAGATTTCATTGTCTTTAAAAAATTATGACTGGAATTGTTCAATCACACTACTTTTCCTGATAGTTATTATCAGCGATCATAAACTATCCTGGTCAGCGGTTAATGGAAAATTTACTGAAGGATTACCGACTGGATTAGCAAAAATTCACAATGTAAAGGATAGATATAATGGTGGACCTCCCTCTCGTTTCAGAAATATTCAGAAAAAACAAAAAACAAGAGTACTTGATTCATCTGGCACAATTTATCTTATTTTAATTATTTTATGTGAATGCGGAGCTGGCCGGTCAAATAGAGCGGAAAAAGACAGAATGTGACAGTTACAGAGCGATAAAAAGTACTGAAGCCTACAACAGGTACAAGTTGATCTGTAATAGTATCAAAAGTAAGGTTAGGGAGGCCAAGGCTGCGTATGAGAAAGCATCAGCTAAGAGGACAAAGAATGGGGACAAGGAAGTTTTGATGTGTGTGAATACAACGAAGAAGTAAGCGAATCAGATCGGGCCCTTGTGCACTGGGTGTGAGAAGGTCTTAGATAACCCAGCTGATATTGCGGATGAATTGAATAGGTACTTTGCATCAGCCTTTACTGACAAAAGACCCTTCATGCTGAGAAGAGGCTGTGAGAGTGAGGCTGAGCCATATGAAATTAGTGATTTCGAAATTACAAATGTCTGTTTATTAGAGAAACTTTGAAGCAATTAAGGCTTCCGGAGTTGATGGCATATACCCAATAATTTTGGGGCCGCCAGGGAGTATTGAAGCGTTGAGGTTAATTATGAGGGCATCTTTGAACTACGGAGAGATTCCTTTGGATTTTTTTTTTGCACACATTGCAAAACTGTATCCCGAACAAAGTAAATACGATAGTGAAGGCGTTCCTTCTTAGTCTTATAAATACATTTTAAATGATAGCGGATTGAAGTCGACTTCAGAATTGGTTCAGAATTCCGAACCACAGCTATTCGGTGCATGAAAATTCTTCCTAACACGTTTATGCGAGTTAATGCACGACAACGCTAGCTAAAAACGCAAAACCTTAACATGCCTTGCCACAAATAGCAAATTTAGTGAATCAGTGTAGTTTCTGATTTATTTTGACAAAAAGAATTGCCCCAAGTCATTTTACAATATACAGCATTTTTCATTTTTCTGTTGTAGTAAGGTTTTAGCGCTCCGTGTACACTGTCTGTCAATTGCGTGTGTTCTGTAGTCGATTTTCTGTTTGCTGGACGAAAAACTCGAATTTCTGGGAGAAAATCCCATACTACCCTTGCCTGAGACCAATTAACTCAGCCAAGTTGTGAAAAACACTCTTAAAAATTCCTCACGTCATCGACGGGGCTCGAATTCAGGTCTTTCCAACCCGGTGTAGGGACGACGGCAATTCTACCAACTATGCTACCCTCAATTGGTCATCCCCGAAACACTGTTGTAGATGGGTTGAAGGCTGTGAAACAACAGGAACTTAAAAGAATAGAGAGTATAAGAAAAGGCACTTGTTTACACAGGACTTGAAATTCTGTAGGTTTTGATGTTAAGAAACACATGGGGAGGAAGAGTGTTTCAGGAGCCACAAATAGGAAGAATAAATGATGAAGAACAAAAGTTTGGCGTAAATTTGGAGTTAAATGGATGCTGACTGACTTTCACACACATTTGGACTTCATTTTGCAACTCGCATTACACTTTTTCTTATGGAAAGATGTTAATTTTTAGTACCCTTACCAGAGATGAAAGGAAAGCCAGAAGAGAAATATTTTGCCAAAGATACTGGGAGAAAAAAAGCAAGTAAATAAAGAATGTTTCTGAGTGAGTTATATCAAAAACATTCCTATTATATATATTCTAATGAAGTGTATCATACCTATAGGTAATGCAAGATATAAGAGGCAAAGGAAGCTCAGTACACCCACACCTTAAAACAGGTGGGCCATCTGTCTGCAGCGTGTAAAACAAGTGTTCGTTGTTACAGAGGAACAGATCAACACAGATGGTCGGAGATTACACATGAGTCACACAGTTCTACAGAAGCGTACGTACACACATTTGTTTCTTGTAACCCAAGAGAGACATCAACATGAACAGGAAATACTATTACTGGTGTTTTTCTCATCCAAGTTTTGTTTTATTTTGTCTTTACATCCCTTCGTCTTTTATTTGGGTTAAGCTGTCTAGACGTTGCATGTTAGGATTTTAACTTAAGCGATGTCATTACCCAGTGATAAAGTATGGCATGATCAATGGAACAGGACCCAAACGTTCAGAAATGGGTGAGGCATCCTTATGTCTTTCTGAAATAAAATTCTCATACATTTACTTGAAAACCGAACGACAATAGTCCCACATCTAGCTTTACGATGCTGTTAAGAACTTCAATTAAAGGTAGAGGCATCCAACTTTTTTTCACGAGAATTCTAATTATATAATAGACTGCGGTCCATATTGCATAATATCTTATATTATGCAAACTATTAATAAATAAACAATAAAACAATCATAAATAGAAAAATTACAATAATTATTATAAAAGAATTATTTTGCGTAATAAGTTTAATACTAAATTATTAATTATTATAATAATTATTGAATAGAAATAATTATTACAATAATTACCATATTTTCTAGACATCCGGTACTTTTTCCTAAAAGAGTGAACGAAAAATTTGAGTGCGGCTTATTCGCAAATGTAATGTCTTCAATAGTCTTTGAAGCACCTGTACGTAGAACGCAATAACCCTCCCCCCATTCAGGTACCAATTCCATGTGAATTATATCCTGTTTGTCGAAAAACAGGTGTAGCATCGTCTTGATCCTGGATTTCTGTAAACGAAACTTTCTGGGCCTTGGTGATGATTTTAAATCTACTGCATGCTTCGTATCTGGGTCATAAACACCCAACACTCATCTCCAGTGAAAATACAGTCGAAGAAATCAGGATTGTCTTGACAAGTCTGGATGAAGTCTTCGCGTGATGACACTCTTTGTTGTTTCTGCTCATCCGTAAGATGTGCAGCACAAATTTTGCACAGACCTCCTTCCTCCTAAATCCTCATGCAGAATTTGATTTGAAGAATCGTCTCCTTATTCATCTCTAACTCATTAGCCATCATTCTGAGAATCAAACGACAATCGGCACAATTTCCTGAACTTTTCCAACTCTGTCCTCATTTTGAGAGGTTGACGGACACCCACTTCTTGGGTCATCGCGAATATCCACACGTCCGTCTTTGAACCGCTTATTCCACTCAAACACACTGGTACGACTTAACGTTTCATGACCATAAATAGTTTCTAACATATCATAACGAGTATCAAAGCAAAATTTGATACTCGTTTCTCAATTTCAAAAGCGTAACACGGAACGTTAACGCCACTAACGAAACTGATTGTTATTTGCAGCCTGTACTGAACAATCTCTGTTCTACCATCTATTGGAGGAAGTCCGAACTACAACACACCACTTCCGTTTATTTTCAAACTCATCGAACATGACTGCAACAGCACCAGGCCGAGAACTTTATTGCCAAATCTCGTATATTATGATTATATTACTGCTATTATTTTTAACGATTCTCTGGCCATAACTCATTTACATGTGTTAAGGGAATAATATGCGAAAACCCCGTTCCCTCTGCTAATATCTGCTGATTACATCTCAGAATTGAAGAAGCCTCCGAGGAGATTAGAACTCAGATCTCTTTCTCTCTCTCCCTGAGGTGTCTACCCAATGGATAGTACTGTAATGCCAAGTTTTCTACTACAGTGGGTTCATCGTTATATTGGTGGTCATGTCTGTACTATGCAGTAATGGAGAACGTGGCAGTATGTGAATTATGTTCAATTGTAGTGGAGCAAGAAAACACACCATTGGTCAGCATTCCTCGCCTTTTTTACTTTTTACACACACACACACACGGAAGGAAAAGAAGGCTGTGGCAATATATCATCTTTTTGTTTATTCTTCGGCAGTTCAGAGGAGTTCACAACTACTCATTTTGACAAGAATACTATACTGTATTCTGCAGTCAGGACGATTTGAACCGCACATACCACTGTATTTTCGTTTGGCCACTCGGCTACATCTGAGGAGATGCTCTTCAAGACCAGTGAGGTAAGGATCCCACCACGCTGATCCCAGACGACTGCGAGCATCTGCCGGAAAGGTGAGGAAAGCCTCAACTTTCCAACAAATGCTGTCAATTTTAACTACTTTGAGATTGGTGTTTCCCCTGTTTGGAAACATTCCTTGATTTTAGGGCCAAACACGAATTCGGAGATTCTAGAGAGATTCCCCTTCCCCCCCCCCAGTGACAGCAAGGAAAAGAAGTCATTCTGCTCAATGCTTCATGGTCAAAATTTACTCTGAACAATTCTACCTTTGTATCAGTCTGGAAAATCAACGATAATTGAAAGCTCCATCAGGCAGAAATTTTATATGTGGAGTAGTTCTGTATTACATTTTCCAGTGAGTCAATAATCAGACGGACCACAAGAGCCAATTCGCGACTGTTACATGGGTCCTCCATGACCATTCCTTCTTCTCCCCTCAATGATAGAAGCTGTTGAGTTGTCTGGAGTTTCTACATCACGAATATTAATATATCCTCTCTTAAACTATCTATACCACACTGCGTTAACACTACAGGATGGACAACCATCCTTATATACATTTATCCTCACATGAACTGGTTTCCCCCTCCTTCCTTTGGAGAAACAGGAAGCAGATGATGGAGCTGCACTGAACCAAATGCCACTCTGTACACTGTAACTAAATGCAAAACAATTTCAGAGTTACCAAAATTTGAAAGAAAAAAAAATCTACTATACAATGAGTTGGCTTTGCATTAGAAATGCCTAACGAAACCTCGTGGGCCACCTTTCGCCCGTAATACAACCTCTATACATCTTGGCAGAACTTCACAAAGTGTTTCAGGTCTCCTGTGGTAGTGCTAACCATGCGTTGCACAATATGTCCAGTAACGCCCGCACATTGTCAGGCGATGAACGGTCGAAGGACATCGAATGTCCTTTTCCAGTAGGGCCTAAACATGCTCAAATGGTTTGAGATCGCCTGAGTTGGGCGGCCATGGTAGGACGGAGAATTCGGTATCGTGTTCCTGAAACCAGTTAGCAACGTCGGGGGCCTTGTAGCACGGTAATTAATGGTGATCAGATGACCCACATAATGCAACGAAAACAGTCCCCAAACTATAACAACGCCGCCTCCATACTGATGAACATCAACAATGCATCCAGGTGCCATGGCCCCACTTTTCTTTCTTAAAATGAGGGTATGGGATTCATCAAACCAGGCGACAGATTCCTAGTGCTGGTGCTGACGGGATGGCGCACTTTCTTATTTCTCGCAGTGAGCATAAGTACCTGTGACGGCGGTCGATTTCCACAGCCTCTACGAGCTAATGTCCGGCGCATAGTCTGTGCGGATATTGGTCTTGCTATTCCTAGGTTGTACTGGACGGTTAGCTGGACCACTGTGCTGCGTCGCTACTGTATTACGAGATGAGACACGACGCTCATCACGGGCGTCGACCACACATGACTGTCCCGCGTGTTGAGCCAGTGACTGTAGACTTTGACACACAAACTGAACAGAGCACTTAACCATGTTGGCTCTTGTTGAGATACTGGCACATGCACGTCTTGTCCTTACAATTATTCCACATTCAAAGTCGGAAAGATCTGGAAGTCAACCCACTCTTCTTCTCAGACACTCAAAAACTGATGGCCACGTGTGCGAACTACAATATTATATCAGTCGTTCCCGTCTTTGAGCTTTCACCAGCATGCCAGACCAGTGAACTCCTACAAAAGCGTGTGTTGCTAATGCAAAGCCAACTAAATGTATAGACTATGAACTATCTAAATAATTCCTTGATAAATAAACTAATCAGAAAGTAATTAATTATTTGCTAATTTAAATAAATAATTTAATGGTAAATTACGTATCAATAAGCTTGATGAACCATTATACAAAATCAATACCTTGTATCATACCGGCAGCAGTCCTCCCTGTAAGATTATTAAATGGTATACTGCAATATGTTCCTCTGCAGATCTTTATATTGCAAAGTGTCAAAAAATGCAGAGCAGACACTAACTCTTCTAAGACAGGTGAAAAAAAACGATCAAGAGGAAATTTAAATTAGACTGAAAATAATTGGAATACTGAAATGGTGGACCGAATGAGGTATTACAACAGATTCAGATGTCTAGTATCGTTGTTGCGGGCTCCGGGGTTTCCCCATTCGCGGGCATAGCCCAAGCCGTTACTTCCAGCCAACAACAGAACAAGAGAATTTGTTCTGCAGTTGGCAGGACCCACAGGCGTATAGCAGCCAGAGTACACAAGACACCAGGTCTAGCGCCCCCTGATCCCCAACTCTAGCTACGTGAAGGCACGCCAGGTTCTGCTATCGATGATGTTACTTGGGATCCAGGGTAGCTGGGGGGCCCCAAGTAGTAAGTGAAAGGAATTGGTGATAGTAGGAAAAGTTTGGGATGTTTGGGTGGAGGTGGGTAGATAAGAGGATAATAAGTTGGGAATGGGAGAAGGCATTCTTTAGAAAACTAAGTGATGAGAGTAGTAACAGATTACAGATTGTAGTGATGGGCAGTAAGTCGATCCCATCCTGGAAGGGGGGGTCAGCAAGTCCACCTAGTGGTGGGTTCCCGGAGGGGTTGATATCCAACTCTCTTAGGGTTAGCGAGTGGTTCACGGGTAGGGAGCCTACTAGGTTGAGGCCTGTTTCCCACTCAGCATGACTGAGTCAGATTATGTAATCTCACCCCATTATGGGGTTAGCTATCATAGTCTGGATTGTCTTCCGAGTTTGGTAAAAGGTATTATAATAAGCAAACAATTGGATTACTGCACGCGAACCATAAGATGAATGCCTCTCAAGGGATCGAACTCACTATCACCATGCGTTGATAGACCATGCGATGATTTTGCTGAGGACAAAACCTTTCTTTGTTTAGGTCACTATAAAAATAGAGGTTTCCTAAAAAATATTAAGCAGAAAGTCTACAAGTTGTTTATATTTCATCACATAATGAAATTAGAGGAAACAAAATAGTTGTTCAGTGGCTCGCTCGGCATTTGTCTATTTGAAACAGATATCTGAAAGATCATTTCCAAATCAACTAACCATTGTACAGAAAAAACTTTTCGCTCATCCCTTTTTTCTATTTATTTATTTATTTTCCTCCCGAAACTAAGGCAAAATAAAAGATGAATGCACATGTAAAATCTGACACTGAAAAATTCTGCCCCTAATGCACTGACGTCAGCGATGGTCTGACTAGAGTGGATAAAGAATTCCTATAAAGACTCCAGTAAAAAAAAAGGATTCCTATTAAGAATTCCTCCAGACAGGTAAAGCGAGAGGGTTAATTCTCGCATTACCCGTCTTAAGGAATTCTTACATTAACGTCTAATCATTAAAAACCATCACACTGCAAACCATCTATATGAAACGCAAATTATGTACAAGTGCATGTATACCTGGTTGTTCTTTATCCTTAGAATTTCAACCCTTTGCAACAATTTCCGTCTGAGACCATCATAACCGACTTCTCTCGATACTTCCAAAACTACAGGAGGACCAATACTGCAAAACAAAATTGCCATATAAATATACCATTTAATGAACTCGATTAGACTAAATTAGCTTGATATAATTTCAAAATAAGCGATTAACATAATCATAGTCAGTGGATACGAATACTGAACGCACGCCATTATTTTATTGATTACACGGAATAAAAAGAGCTTTAGAACCAAGAATTCTCACGTTAAATTTTAAGAGAAAAAATGTAATGATAAATAACAGACGCAGTGGTTGGCTTATTCATTGACCCATTCCTCGGGTCAGCGTAGGTTACAGAAGAAAGAATGGAAGTTCTTTATACGACTTCGTGAAAAGGAGATGAAAAGAACTACTCCTTATACACCTCCTACTGCTATGGACACATATTTAGGTTAACGGGTCACTTTTTGAGGTAGCCACATAATCAGGAGGCTACTTGTAAGGAGTGGGCGGTGTAAGGAAAATCAATACAAAGCAAAAAGTACGTGAGTGGTATTAAAACTTAATTCGCAGTCTCACGAATACGAACAATTGTTACAGTTTGTTCTTCAGTGTAGTTGCAATTGGTTACAATCACTAGACAGGTTTCCTGTTCTTTACCGAAGGGTTATATGCGATTGAAACGGTGAGGGGAGGGTTTGATAAAGCCATCTACAGTATTAAGACTCGTACAAATATGGCGCGAGGCAAAATTGGGTCAGCCATCACTACTCCACTCATTTTACCAAAATCACTCCGCGTCAATTCAACTGAAATGAAAACTCTGTTTACCAAATATCTCAAATGGCTACTCCATAAAGCAATTCCAAAAAGTGATCTGAAAAACACGTGACAAACATCGATTACAAAACCGTGCGAATAACTGAGGCGCATCTTGCGTGACGAAGAGTCACGCACACTTTCCGGTTTTATGCATCGCGCCTCCCATTATAGTGGCGCTTTTCATGTGCTTTTTTGTGTATTTCGTAACGGTTTCCTTTTGCGCACAGTTATACCATTCGGTTATAAGCGTCTGACAGCTGTAAGATGGCGCTGATAATACATTTCCATACAGAAGAATCGTCCAGACATTACTTAAGAACCCGTGCTGTGATCTCTACAAATAAATCTTATCCATGGAGCACTAAAAGGTCTTGTCATAACAATCTGAGCTAGTTGTTGTCGCTACTTTGGACAATAACATGGCATGTGACGAGCAAACGGAAGTTATGACGTCATTGAAACAGCAGTTCGCTGTTGCTTCACCTTGTCCAAAACAACTTTCAATTATATACAGCAACACATGTTTGTTTGTTCAAACCTTCTTTGCGCTGTGGTCTGCACTTTTCCTGGTCTAAATTGTCAAATTAGTTAAAATATTAGGAAAACTTTGTTTTTTAAGTTTATAGCAAAAACTAAAATTAAGAAACAAATTTTTATTAATGCAAAAAATAATATTAAAAGTTCTCTGTATTTCAATTTACAAGCAAAACTGAATTGAAATTGTCATTCACCATAATCGAATAATTTTTAATTGAAATACCTACTGTTGCAAACATAACTAAAACATCTTGAGCCATATCTTCAGCTTTTGGAACTTTTTGTTATTTAGTGGCGAATAAAACTGTCAAAGGATTATTTTCATAAGTATCACCCCCCCCCCAAAAAAAAAAACAATTTCACACATCCATTCCCTCTAAAACTTTCTCCAGTTCCTCCTTGAATTTATTTAAGCTATCAACTTCCACAACGACAGATGGAAGTTTGTTCCAGCAATCAACTACCCGCTGGCTAAAAGAAAAATTTCCGCACATCTATTCTACAACTATCTTTCCTCAATTTGGATTTATGCCCCCTCAGGTTCGTAATCTGAGCAAGCGGAAGAATCCCATCAGAATTCAGCGTGTTCAATCCATTCAAGGCCTTATACACCTCAATCAGATCACCTGGCAGGTGACTAGTCTCCAGCCGCTGCAATTTGCAGAATTTCAGCCTCTCTTGGTAAGAGGATCCCTTCATTCGCCTCATCAGTCTTGTTTCCCTTCTTTGCACACGCTCAAGCAGCTCTACATCTTTCCTAAAATGACGCCTCCAGACCTGTATGCAGTACTGAAGGCGTGGCCTGCCCTGATAATTGCCTTATACAAAGGGATAATTACCTCCTTTTTGTTGTTAGCAAATTCCTGTATATCATTGACAAAACCCCATGACCTGATCTGGCAGCCTGTCTTCACTGCACAGAAAACTTCATATCTGACTGGACAATCACTCCCAGATCTTTTTCATTTTCTACTACCCTAAGTCTAGTACCACACAGTTGGTACGTTCCTCTGGGATTACCCATATGCAGTACTTTGCATTTGTTAATGTTAAATTTCAGTTGCCACTTCTCAGCCCATCTGTACAAATTTTCTAGATCCTGTTTCAGTAGCACACTGCCATAACTGTCATTAAGAACCGTGCTAACCTTTGTATCATCTCCGAACTTCGACACTAAGCCTGTTATACCTTCATCAATATCATTGATAAATATACAAAGATTATCACTCTCTATCTTCTCCCACTTAACCACCCTATATCCATTGTAGCATCTTACCCTAAATTGAATTAATTTCATTTAAGAAAATTCGCTTCTACATGCCACCTGGGCATAAGTTCATATGCATCTTGCAACTAATTTGCGTAAAAGCCTAACGTGTTAATAAGTTCAAGTAACCGCATATAGAAAAACATTTAACAGAAAGATCCAACGGGCAAACTTAAACAAAGGAAGTTAAGTCATGAGAGCTTGGCTTCGCAGTGAAAATGGGCACATCACATTACTACCCCTACAAGTTACCATCCCCGCCACTATCTAATCGCCCTCCTTTGGAAAACTTGTCTTATGAATCTACTGAATGGTCCAAAATTCCTCTCTCTAAACAGTTCATATACCTAAGTTATCTTCGTACAGAACGGTCTTCACACTAGCACAGATCAGATTCGGCTTACTCCATCTGACTTAGCCTGGACCTCAAACCATATCCAGACAGGACAATGCAAGCAAACCCGAACTGTAGCCACGGACTGCGCCTGGGGTCTACAGCCAGAACGGGGGCAGGAAAGCATAAGTCTGGCTTTTCTTCTCAGAGTTAATCCACTGGTTTTGCCAAATGGTATTCAACTCATCACTGAAGCGCCTCCGCTCAGATGAAAAAAACAAGTCATGGGCCGCCAGCCCAACTGGGCACTACCGGATGCCCATAATAGCTTTGGAAATTTCGCACCTCAGGACTAAATGAAAGCACGAGTGGATCCGCTAGATGTTTCCATAAAGACCAGACAATTCCTCAATTGTGTGGACATAATTCTACAAGATCTGGTTAAGACACAGAAGAGCGAACCATTGTGCCTAAAGTATAGATCTGACACTACTATGGACCACTCTCTCTCTACACAAACACAATTGGGACAAAGATGTTATCATACAAGAGATGAAGGGCTTTCCCTTAATGCCCCTATAGGTACGAACAACTCTATGGAGCTTCGCACAGAGTGTCTTGGTCGTATCCTTCAGATAACGAGCATGGGCTATAAAAATCCAATCGTTCCTCTAGGCACAACCCACAATACATGATCTGCTTGGCACAACTCAAAGATAAACCTCCAAAATTGCAAGTAGGTGGCCTAGCCGCACTAAGGCATCCATTCAGCAGCAGAGCTGCTGAATGGACGCCTTAGTGCGGAGACTTCAAGCTTAAGCTGCATGCAAGTAGATATTTCAAACAGACAAACAGCCTTTTCTTCCAATTCTTTACGGGAGTTACCTCCATTAGGGAAGATCAAGTCATCGGCATAAGCGATGGTTTCTATCCCAACCATGCCACTCGGCGAGGACCTCGTTCATTACCATGTTCCAACCGGCTGATCCTGGCATATACCCCCGAGGGCATCCCCACTCCAAATCAATTCTCTCTTTGGCATAGGTCGATCTCATTATCATCTGCCTCTGATGAAAATAATTTCTGATCGAGCAGTACAGATTATCCGAGCAAAGGTACGCTCTAACCCTGCGGAGGATACTCTCCCACAACAGGGAGAGTATCCTCCTCAGGAATTCGACTCGGGAATTCTGAATAATTCCTGAATCGAAGTTTTCAGCAGGAAATAGCAGATGAAAGAGGAAATCCAAGAGACTTACATATGTTCATCTTCTATAGACGCCCTGTTGATGCAGACCAATAAAATAGTTTCCCGGTCGTTGTCCCTCTCTGGTTTTGGCGTTTCAATAGCGAATACATGTTGAAAATCCTGTAATATCGAAACCGACTCGGAATCAGCAAATGTGCGTCGAAACTCTCCATCTTCAAACTCAGACAAGACGAGCTGCAGAAAGAGAAAAAGATGAAGAAAATAAGGACACGATTCAATAAAGCCATGCATCAATGAACACAAAGAACAAATCCGATGTTCGCTTAACGAATATAAAGCTGAAATCATGAATTTACAAAGTACCCGAGAAACAGCAAAATAAATTTGTAACAAAAATTTAAATTACTTAATTTAAGATATGTAAAAAATTCATTCAAAAATCTAAATATTTTGGTAATCATAATCTTTAAAGAGAAATTTTCTCACCTGTCGTTCGGGAATGTTACTATCTTCAGCAAGTTTTTTTCTGAGATCTTTGATTGTGGCTTGATTGTTAATTAAAAGTCCGCTTCTGAACTGAAAGTAAAATATCCTAGGATGAATACTTCAAAGGAATTAAGTGTTGTTCACTTTCAGACCATGAAAAACATGGCTCAGACTTACAGTGAGAAACAAGAATGTTATAAAACGTTTTTCTTGACCATAAACAGATTTCAGTGAATTGTGGGTGGGGGGGGACGCTTCTCATTTCAATTCTCTCATTGAATTCGGTGCAGCATTGTAAGGACTGGCTTTTGGGAGAAAAGAGATATCACTGGACCATTAATCTCTATGGACAATACCGCTTTATTCTTCAATAAACTGAAACAGCAACCCACCATAATCGTAAGAAATAACAACGTTTTTCAACCTAGAAAACACTGTAGCCGACCGGGCTAGCCGAGTGGGTAAAGCACCTACCCGGCAACCCAAAGGTCGCGGGTTCGATTCTCGCCTCGGGCTTGGATCAAAGTACTGCAAAAACCTTGGGAGGTGCAATATGGCCACAGAAGCCGATGCGCCAACAACTACCAAATCAAAAAAAAAAAAAAAAAAAAAACACTGTATTCGACTGAAACTAGCCTTGCCGTGCCTGCTATAGCTAATGAATACTCCTCAACTGTTTCTTTAAAAAAGTAAAAAGGAGTGCGTCCGAAAGAGAGAGAGATGCACACCAACTACTAACAACTGGTAAAGACATTATGTATGGAATTGGGGGGGGGGGGAGAAGCCGTTCGGGATGACTGGACTTGGGATTTTTTTAATTTAATTTTGTTTTTTTTCTGTTTTGATAGAAACTCAAACACAAAGGTTATTAGAACCTACAGATAGGAGAGTTCTTGGGAAATGTGGCGCCCGGGTGTCAATCGGAATCGCCCCCTTTAAATTTTCTTTTTATCTGTATGTAAGTTTCAGGTTTTCAGGCGCTCCTTGAACGTTGGCGCCCGGGTGCAATGCATCCCTCGGGAAGGCCCGCCCCTGCCTACAGTACGTGGGTTGAAGTTGTGAAAATTAAAAAAGATACCTGCTGACATTCGACTTGAATTTGTGTACACTGTAATTTTCAGGAAATACGTGTGAAGAGGGTTGTTCCAGAAAGCTGAAGTTGAAGGTATAAACAAGGAAGAAGAAAAGTTGGTTCTGTGAATTCGAAGTTAGATAGTAAATAGATGTTGACTGATTGCGGCACGTGTTCGGACTGGTTTGGAAGAGAGAAGGGGAATTGTAGAAGCCAATTCAGAAGAACAGTGGCCACGGAAGTATCTATAGAAAAAGGCATGCAACAGAAACAGAACATCTATGAGACAGAGTGGAGAGTCATTGTAAGAGATGGGTCATTAATTAACCTGACTCCCTCTGAATGGAGTCGAAGCTTAAGAGATGTTAAGGCGACATGAGCCAGATGTAGTAGCAAGAGCCATATAGTGCAAGAAAGGTACAGGCTTTTGCTGCACTTAAAAAAAAAAAAAGAAACCCGAATAGATAAGGACATGCAATTTCCTTTTCTATTCGGGTTTAACTATCCAGTTGACCTCCGAACTTATTCAAACTGTCAGTCTCAACTATCTGCGAAAGCAACGTGTTCCAGCAATCAATGACTCGCTGTCAACAGAAAACTTCCTACAATCTAGTAGTCTAAACCTCTTCCCCTGTGATTCAAGAGAGAGTGTTTAGTAAATTCCGCCTTCATTCATTTTACTAACCCCTCTCAGATCCCTATAAACCTCAATCAGGGAATCTCTGAGGTGCCTGGTTGCCAAACTCTGTAGCTCCCACATAATCGAACTCTTTCTTCGTATGGTCGCCCTTTTGGCGATCTCACCATGCGATCACTTTTCACAAAAACTTGGTGTTCCATCCTTTACAACCATATTTTTATTTGATGTTTTAAACGTGATAAGTTCCTGACTTATCGAATAAATTCCTGGTTATCCCGTGATGTGTAGAAGGAAATGAAAAAGTAGCTTCAGAAAATGCCTACTTAAAAAACAGGAAAACAAAAGTATACTTTTTAAACGTTGGAGAAAGTGTGTGTGTATGTCCTCCTGTAAAGATTATACTTAATATAAATAAGCTGGTAAATGCACTGTGAATGTGAAGAACACTTATCAATGAAAAAAAGCACTTAATATAGATCGCTTGTTACCAGGGAAACAATGTTTGCATCATATGTGAGTGACGTCATGTCCACGTCTGACGAAAACTCTGCACACTGGGTACACAAGTAAAAGAGCTTCATATAGCCTATCTGAATGGCACTCGTATCAACTTAATAGGTTTAGCGCGTTTAGATATTTCATTTTTGTTCTATTATATATACGAGTACATTGTATATACACTCAGTGACCACTTTATGACCACCCTATCCGTAATGGACTATGCTGCATATATCGCGGTATAAAAAGAGAGAATATACTTGTTGACACTAAACTTGAATTCCTATACATTGTAAATGTAGGGAAATACACGTGACTGAAGGTTTTCCAAAGAGCAGAAGTAGATGGAGTAAATGAATAAAAGGAAAGTTACCTCGGTGTTGATTAGTTGCGGCATACGTTTTGCAAAGAATGCAACAAAAATTGAATGTTTGCATGATAGATTGGAGGGAGTTCGTAGGTATCACTGATTAACCTTAATGTCTTCTTGATTGTCTACGAGCTTAAGAGAGTTGTTGAGGACACTTCCAGTCCTGTGTTATGTGGAATAACATTCCATGGTAGGGCTGATTTGAGATTTTTACGGTACAGATAGCTGTTTAGAAGAAAATCTAATTCTTTTGAAGCGAAGGAAGCAATATTTGTAATATGCTTATGCTAAGGAAAGTTAGAAGTCAGAGGTAACCCCAATAGAGATATGTGATCTTGTCTAGAAATCTAGTTACTGAAAATGAGCACAGTAGCAGCAGACTATTTTTGCGAGAAATAACACAGGAGTAAGTTTTAAGAAGTCCTGAAATTAAGCAAGTTTTCTTCGACCGTCAAAGGATTGCCTAGCATTTAAGGATTTGGTGGATATTCGATAAGGTAAATATGCTTGGACAGAACAAGGCGTCTCAAAGTGGAGAGTGGAATGTAGTGTGTGCGATCTCCGAAAAGATTACAAATAGCATTTCCAGTAAGTTAGTGGAAGAAGGTCATTAATATACAGGAGGAAAAGAGTGGGAGAAAGAACAGAACCATGGGCAAAGAACCAGTACTCACACTACCCGGTTGGAGAGAAAACTGACAACCAAATTGAAAAAAGCCATAAGATGGAAGCTTTCTTGGTGGACTTTTATGATAAACACGATTACTAAAAGCATCAGAAACGTCCAGAGCAACTACTTGAGTTTCACCGAACTTTTCCATTGAAAATGTCCAAAGAGCAACATAACCCAACGTAATGCATGTAAGTAACGTAAGACGGAACAGCGCAAGTGAATAACATTAAGTCGAGATAGCGCAAATGGGTAACATAATTTAAAATATTACCAGCGGAACGACACTGATGAAACCTATCCTAGCGGTCGTTAATCCGTTGGATAGTGTCGAGGTAGTGTACAAGTTTGAGGTTGGTGAATTTCTTCATTACAGAAAGATCTGAAGATGGAATGATAATTGGAAGGAGACGATTCGTTACTCAATCTTAGGAACTGGTTACATGTGAGAAAATTTCCATGCAGAAAGTTAAGCACCACCAGAATAAGAGTGTGTAAGAAGGCGACACAAAACAGGAACATGCTCTGTGTCAAGGGTTTTGCGAACAAGTGAAGAAATGCATCAGAATCTGGAGACTTCTTGGCATCAAGATTTTAAGATTCTTCTACTTTACTTCTGTCGGAAGACAACGACAGGCATTGAATCGAATGTATTTGATACGATAGGAGGTAATTACCAAGGCCATCGATGCAAGAATTAGAGGAGAAGTAAAATGTAAAAGATTCAAAACGATTTGTCAGAGGTGGAAGTATGGATGAACACAAGTTGCAGTCAGTAGTTTGGCTATAGATCAGAAGGCTCGATTTTAACTACCATTTGGACAGAAGAAAGTTACTTACTCTTAGCCTGTTGAAATTCAAGTTTTGATTGATAATATTTTATAAATGTTGCACGCTTTAATGTAGGCAAAAATAATATGAAGCTGAAATCAAATTTCAGCTTCATATGCCTGTTTTCTAACCATGGAAAAGAATAATACACATGAATTCGATTTATTATTATATTACTAAACGACAGGAGAATGAGAATGAATGATTAAAGGATTATCCTCCTGGATAATCCTTTATCCTCTTCACCTTCTAGTGTGACTAGGCATTTAGTACAAAGAACTAAATGCCTAGTCACAGTCCTCTGTTCAGTTTTCTTCGGATATCCTCACTCCTAGCCAACTCCCTTTTGCACTCCAATTCAACAATTGTATTTTGTATTTGCATACAAACAGTATTTATTGCAGAAAGTGCAGAATTTATGTTTATCCTCCCTTCTCTGAAATACTCCTAAAGGTGTATTTTTAATCTTTCTATCCTGCCAAATCTGTGATGAATTATCATCTACAAAATTTTCTCGTTTCAAAGGAGTATCACTAGTAAGAAGTGTATTCCAGACCCTAGTAGCATTACCTCTACCATTCTGCAAAATCCGCTAAATACCCAGTACGGACTGCCTGATCGCCTCTTGCATATATTCCAGGTTCCGCTGCGAACGCTCCACGCTTGCCATCTTAGAAGCGAACGTACATTTATTGTCCCCCCCCTCTTCATACACCAAAGAGGAAAGAGATGACACAGTTATACAGTACAAATCTTTAGTAGTCCCAACTGAGTCGCGATCTGCTATTTCCCCAGTCTCCACACAATGTCCATCTTCCATGAAAAAAACACCCAAGCTTTCACATTCCGTATCCTCATTTCAATCATTACTCTGTGTTAACACAGTTTCCCCCCTTCATCTGCACCATGTTCCAAAACCTTATTCCCTCTTTCCAATCTACTTAAATAAGCCAACCTTCTTATATTATCCTTATCTTCTTCCATTTTACCAAATTCAGCAGATCGTACTTCATTATCCTCATCGTTATCTCTGTCTTCCGCACAATCCTCTAAAAAACTAATCTTTATTATCTCGCTACTCTTAAATGGGTTACCCCCAGTTGGGATCATCTGATAAGCCCATCAGCAAATTCTACCCGTCTCTAACCGCAAACAACATACGATTATTCCCATCCAGTTCCACTGAACTCAATACACTCATCACGTCCCTATGGATTCGTGGCAATACCTCACCATACCTCATCACCCACCGTCCTATTATCTGTTTGTTCCATCCTCTCGTCAAGTATGATTCTTTTTAGATATTCCGTGAAAATTTCTCAGATTATTATTATAATCTGAGAAATTTGAGAAATCTTATTATAATCTCGTATGCCTCCCCTGTTTCAGTATGGAGCACTGTCTGCTATTTTATGTATCTATAAACTATAAAATTGTATATGAATAAGTAGAATAAAGATATTTCGTTTAAAAAAACGGTTTCTGAAAGAGAAACAGTCCAAATTCTATTGATGAAAGAAATCGGAAACATTATACTAGTCTATAATATTAAATCTTCTGTAAAAGAATTTTATTTATTTATTTACTTATTTTTCATGCTAATAATATCCATTGTTATTGCTGACATAATGACCAATATAACTTCAATGGTTATTCTCAAAAAATACTTATTTTCGTCATTATTAGATTCCTCAAAATAGAAAACCATAACAGTCAAATCGACAGTCTTCACACAGTTTTATATTCTATGTTCGTCCTTTGTTTTTGCTTGACAATCATATTGACCCTGAGATGCTGCACCTGTTCTCCGTTTGTTAACGGATTTAAGTTAGAGAAAAAGAAGGGGAGCGTGGGAGTGAGAGATCGAGAGAGAGAGAGAGAGATCAAACTCCAAAAAAGAGTGGAGAAATTTTTCCCAAGTTTTAGGATGTAGTTGAGGCGTTTAATCCGTGACCACAAAGTCACGATGAACAGCAGTGGGTGAAACGAGTGTAAGCAGCGAGTAAGTAGGTCAAGGTGAAACGGAGATTAGGCGTTCTGCTGTACCGAACCATTACGGAGTCACATGTGACCTGCTTAAACCCGGATAACTGCATGGTCATGTTTGGAAATTCTTTTCAACTACTGTATATACGTCTGCATTTTTAAGCGTTCCAGCTTGGTGAGAAGTCCTGTACATGTGCTACGTGAACTGTAAAATTCAAATTCAATTAGCACTTTCCTTTCGCTCCTATTCGCCCGTTGGTTTCGCACGTGCAACCAAGAGCACCTTCATTCCACTTAAGCTATCGTCGATAACGTGCAAGCTTGGTGATACTGGTGACATCAGGGTAAAAGCATTCCAGTTACTACCACAATAAACGCACGATTCGCTGCTTCGATTGGTGATGTCATCAGTTGCACACTATACATAGACTCCTTCAGCTCAGTTGTAGAGTTTTGAATTATGGGAAAAACATTTGGCTGATTGGCAGATCATGAGTTGATTTCCTGGAATCCTCTGATCCCTCCCAACTTTTTCTTTGTTTTGTTTTTATTCTTTAATCCAATCATTTGTCCTAAGCTCGACAATTCTAAACACACCCAAACGTGGTTGTGCAAACACTGCTGGAATCAAACTAAGAGAAATAATTTACATTATGGCATTGAGCCAACCATATTTACAATTATTTCTTGTAGCATTTTGCGCAAAATGAGCAGCAGTGCCAGACAGCCTCTATGTTAGAAGAATATTGTTTTATTTAGTTATTCTAATATAGTGGCTGTCTGACACTATTTATTTTTTTTATTTCTAGAGCAGTTAAGCGATGTTCTTCACCTTGCTGGTACTGGTAATTAGTTGCCAAGAAATTAGGAGGGATTTTCGCTTATTTTACTAGTGATGAGTTGCTAAGAAACTCCAGAACACGCCAGTTTTCTTCTTTAAACTTCGATCATTCTGTCAAGAACATGACACAAGTTTAAACATGAAAATTGAAGTGTGTATATTACGTTTCGTTTACATCTACATACTTACCGTTTTTGCCCTGCCGGTGTAGGGAACTAGGTTAACGAACAGAGGAATTCTTTGGCTGCAAGGAATGGGAAGTGATACACAGAGAAAAGTATCAAAAGTCTCACTAGATTTTCCACAACTGGTACAACTGAGAGTTGACCTCATGTGACCCTGAAATAGGTCGCTGATGACGGTAGTGGGAGAACAGTCTGTTGCCGGAGATTCTGTGACTGCCTGGAAGTGAGCTGACTGCAAGAAGAAGGGGAAGAAGAAGGGAAAAAAACGATAAAACAACCACGTTAGCATTAATATTTTGAAACATAAAAAAACAAGTGGCGTTCTTCGGAGCTCTCAGTAAGAAGTGCCGAAGAGCGCATCCATACTGTACGAATGAATGAAACGTTCATTTAATTCATTCGTTCGTACTTTCTGAAACAATTTTTCTGTGCGTTTATGTTTTACACCCAAGACTGGATATCCGTTTAATACTTGAAAATCTCAATATCTACAAACATATTTTCAGTCAGGACGCAGGCGCACACACATGCTATGATTCGTGTATGTCTGTGGTGGAAGAGGGTATTCCGATAATTTACACGCATGAAAATGGTAAAACAGTTTCTAGTGGTGATTCTGGCGTAGCCGAGTGGTCAGGAGCGAGAGTGAAATAGCACGCACTCTTTGAATGGACCGGGGTTCAAGCCAGTGACTGCTAAATAAGATTAATGTTTGTGTCGATGATTTATTGTAAACTCTACTGACCTGGTGGTTGTGCCAGAGTATAAACAAGAACATTCACGAGATTGGGAGAGGGGACCGTGACCTTAAGGGCCCCTCCCTGGTGTCATATAATTAATATTTTTCTGTTCATTAATATTAGTTTGACACTGTGCACAGTGGTCTGGCTAGAGGGGTGTACATAGAAGGGATTACTTGAATTAGGTAGTACCCAAGCAAACAAGTATGATTTATGAGCATTGCTCTTACATTGTAAGCATCTATAAGAGTAATGCTCATCCACGGGGCAAGTTCATGAGAACAGTAATTCCCCTCCCCCAAATCCCTACAGAAGTCTGAAGACACATTTACAAGATATTATAAATTATGTTTAACATAATTTTAACACGTATTTACAAGGAAATGATTTAGTTGAATTTAACATATTAAGAATTAACAATAGTTTTAGAAAGTTCAAATTAGACTGATCTATCTTTGAAAAATATTTTCTAGAGCCCTTTCAAATTGCTACATCAAACTGGAAACACTTTATGTAAGTGACATACATTCTTCGTCTTTGAATGGCATCTGATCAACAGATTCCGTTTAAAAGCCGATCAGATGAGTTGGACTAGTGGGGTTGGCCAAAGCTCTCTACGAATCGGGACTGAGATGCAAATCTTCCAGGATTTGCTTTCTTGTCATCGATTAGCTTGTTGGAATCAATCTGCAAAGCGTTGAAATATTCATTCGTGTTACCTGGGAACATGTAACTGAGGTAAACGAAAGCGTCAACCTATAGTGTTGTTTGTACCGCTCTCTAGAGGGAAGATACTTGCCTCTGCAATTATTTACTTAAGTTTGGGGATAATTCGTCTAGTAGTCAGTGATGTGGCACGGGTAATAATCTTTTTTTCAAGGATTTTGATTTTCCATGAGGTCATGTTCTTTGCATGCAGTATTCATTTAGATATAGTTGTTGAGGTTGTGGGATTTCTGGCTCAAGGACTACTTAGACTATATTGAGCCTACCAGAGTAATTGAGGTTACATATGATAACTGCCAGGGGGAGTAGTCAGAAGCGGTCATATATTGGAATTTGTTTCAGGTAGGAAAAAAGTTCGGAGTACTTTGCGTCATTACCTATGATGCGGCTGAATGACAAAGGTCCTTGCAGATCTGAGAGTCAACAGAATGAGGTGTGTCTGGAATTGTTGAAAAAGTTTGCATTCATTATTAGTGGTGCTGAGCTGTGCATCATTGCTCAGCACCACTAAGCAGAAACAGATGAGCGAGTGAGTCATCCCAGCCTGAATATGACCTATTCAGGCTGGGATGACTACTTTTTATTTTTACGGAGGCTATAAGTCCATAAGTGTAGTCCAAGTTTCAGTTGAAACAGCTTTTATGTGTTTGCATTTTCTCCAGAAGTGTCCACTATTCCACACGTATTCTCTGCGTAGTTGCATCTATAATCACCATATGGGTCTAGATCATTTGTTGAGACTATGCTGAAGGGATGTTTTGCAGCATCATCGTCATCTGCATATTCATTTCCTGGAATACCACTGTGCGTAAACTCTCTGGGATCCCAGAGAAGATAACTGTTTGATGACGCTCACGGAGACGCATCAGTTCATGTCTTTTAAGTTTTATTAAAGGATTGTAAAGTGAGGAGGTGTTTTTTTAAAGCTAAAAAGAGCATTCTTTGAATCGGTATATACAGTATTATGCTTTTAACGATTGACAAGTGTGAAATATTTTCAAGGGCAAACTTAACAGCATGGAGTTCAGCTAGAGATAGTGAACGGATTGCCTCCAATCCTGTCGAGTCATCTCTGTTCTGTAATATCTCGATTTTTTCTTCATTATTATTATTATCTTCTTATGTGTTGGTAACTCCCACCTACTGAAACCAAATAGTATATTGCAAAATATCCAATAAGTTGTAAAAGTTCCAGAGATTTCTGATGATGGTGTGAGTAAGCAGATCATTGATTCAACTAACTGAACTCTTTATGTTAACAAAAATTTTAATAAAACAAATTATACACAATATATAATTTACATACTAATAATAACAAGAATATATATTAATAATACATAAACATTAACAATACGGTTAAATGCAAAAAAAAACATTAAGATACAGGTTCGTCTCCGAACTACTCTAGTTGCAGTTCAATCTGGAATGTGAATAATTCAATACATAATTGACATCGTATACCTTTATTGCCCTCATACTCATCACTCTTCCCACTAATTCGCCAACACCAAATTTTTACTTTCGTTTATTCTACTTGACTATGATTTCCACAAATTTTATCCATTTACAGAATACACTGACGTGTATTCTGTAAATGGCCAACCCTTAAACAACTACTATTAAATATCCACTGTCTTCTTACAACTGAAGTTAACCTAGCCTCACCATTCAATTTTAAAGTACAGACATCTATTTATTCATATTTATTTATTTATTTAAAATCTGCCCGCCAAGTTTAGTGTACAATACTGTACTTCCTTTGCTAATCAATCCATCCAAAATTAATAGCTGTCTATTGAAAGTACAAAATGCCTACGCCAAAATCGACGCTCTTGTTTAGTGGCTGGTATCGTTAAAAACTGGAAAGAACTTACTCTCCTTCCCAACACTCCTCGTGGCTGCTTCCTACTACTTTCGTTCCTCGGTTGAGAGAGATTCATAGTGGGTTCTGGGAGCTGCTTCAGGACCTAGATCTTACAGTTTCCAAAATGCTATCGCCCAGTGAACCTTTTTACATCAGTGATGGTCCAGCTTCCCGTGAAGCTGGACTATCACTGATGTAAAAAGGTTATATTTTTGGTCGAACTAAAGTTTCAAGGACCAGAAACAAAAAACAAAAGGAAGTGAGTGAAGTGTAATCTGGCAAGAAAGATACCTTTACAGTTCCATTACTTCAGTATCTTACTTTCTTAGGTTATTTCCTTGACTTCAGTGATTTATGATCATTTCAGGATTATTAGGGTTGAGCACTGCAGAAGTACGTGAACATTTAGTTACAAAAATTGCATTTATCGCATTCTCCATTAATCTTTCTAAACGTATAAAATGATCTGTTTCCTCGTAAGAAAATCCGAGATAGATAAATAACGAAAAACTTTTAGACTTACAACACAGAGAGAAAGAAAGAGAGAGAGAGGAAGAATCACTTTTTTTTTAATTTTATTTTTGGTATTCGGGTATATTTTCCCTATAATTACTTTGGTATTTTCTTCGCCCTGATAACCACTTTTTTATCAACATTTTCGCTCTTTCAAACAACGCTGTAAAAACTCACGTAGTATTGGACCAATGTTGTTAGTCCAATTTTCCTGTGACATTCGCTATTCTTGGATTAAGGAAAATAATTACAGCAGTTTGAAATTGTGCAGTGCTAAATATCATCCTTTATTTTAGCATTATAACGAATAAAAGTACGAAGAATGCACTTTGAACTGACTGTTGGTACTGTTTGTCATTATTTTACGCGGTGCATGCACTTTGTACACGCTGAAAGGGGACGCAGAATAATCTCTGTTCCATGCATTACATTTTTGAAATAAAGGCTACTGTGCAATCTTTGTTTTAACTTAGAAAAAAATAATAATACTAATATTTTTATACTTAAGCGCTTGCCAAAAAAAAGTTACACGATCCGCAAAATTTGTTTTTTATTGATTTATTTATTTTTACAGCCGTACTTCTCCAATGGACCATGGATCAGATAGTGGCAAGCTCTCCTATTCTCTTCATTGAATTGCTAACAGGGTTACGGGCTTCTTTGTAATGTAAGCCATCTTTGTAAATAAATAAATATTTAATTTTAATTGCGCAAATGTTTTGCCGTTCTGGGGCCATATAGGGACTGCATATTGAAGAATCGATAAATAATCCACTAGCGACACCAAAAATCCGATGCCTTCGCTTTGCCAGCAGAAGGAATCGACTTGGCTTCCGTTGGAGGGAGATAAGAGCTTTGTTTCCACTGTTTAGACTACTCCTTTGATTGAAAGTGATGGGGCCCCCACGTCTCATCCATTATTACAAACTTTGCAAGGAAATTTGCTGGATCTGCTTAAAAACGATGCAAATATCATTTGACAATCCGTGCGTTTGTGATCTGCTGTCAAACAGTTTTGGGACACATCGTACTGGCATATTTTTCATAGCGAGAACCTCTGTTATTATGTGGGACACTTTCAGATGAGATGCTCAAACGCTGGCGATGTACCGAACTGTCGCTCACTTATCACCAGATCATGTACACTATCAACTACTTCTAGATTGGTGGATCGTGCAGTGCTTTCACAGCGTGGGTCATCTTCCAGACTCCTTATCTCGTTTAAATTTTGCTGCCCACTTCTTAACCATGGAATAGAAAAGGGCATCCTCTCCCAATATTGTAACAATATCCTCATGAATTGCCTTTGGCATAGATTTAGGTGAAATAGATTTACTATTCCTTTTTCCCAAATATTGGACTGATTTTGTACGTCTTTCCTATTCACACAACTTTGTTTACTTCAGGACCTGAAAATTTAAAAAAAAGCGTTATTTCGTTTTTTTTTTCGCAATTTTCATGCTGGTTCAATAATGAACCTGCATGTGCGTTGAGCTGGATTGAGTTGTTTTGGATTACCGCCAAAGCGTTTAAATTTTTTACACATACAATTGCAGTTATCTTTCCGAGACTCAGGGAAGATCCCTACAACTACTCCTAAGAATAGTTAACTCATTCCCTGTTGAAGTTATGACTAAGTTCAATATTTTAGGAACGGGATTCGAACCTTCAATCTTAATCTTTTTAAAGAGTATGCAAGTAACGTAATAGCTAATCTTCTGCAGAGGCTGTGCTTTAGACTGATTGTTTCCTCATACCCATAGTTATTAGAGGTATGAGGAAATTTTCAATCAGATACAGGACACTGTAAAACTTTCAATCACACTGTAAAACTTGAACTAAGCAACTCGGATTTATTTTTAATTCTGGTATAATTAAAATAATCATATTTTCTCTCGTGTTTAATCATTATCATTGCTGCAATGGATGCATTCCTGGAGGCTCAAGAGAAAACTTTCTCTGCAGCTAGAATCAACGCATTGCAGCATCGATAGCAAAGTGTTTTGACTGCAAAGGGGACTATGTCATAAAGTAACATGCTACCTGACGCCTCACCTCTTCATACTCAGTCCACGAACTTTTCAAACGTCCCTCGTATATAAATTAACAATTACAAAACAAAGAAAGCCAAGGGGTTTTTTATTGAGTCCAGCAATACTTCCCAAGCCTTATACATAATTAAAAAATATAATTAATAGTGCGTATAATTAAAGTAATTTAAATTTAAGTGGTCCGCTCTGCTATCTTAACAAATACTAAAATATAATCCAACTAAAAGCTTCCAATGAAAAGAAGAAGTTGGAAAAACAGTTATGAATATTAATCATCAAACCGTTTCTAGAAAACACGACACTGGTTCGAACGAGCCAAATTTCAATATGTTCTGGTGACAACACCAACTAATGCGTGGCTGTTGGTCCAATTTTTCTGTTTTCAGTGTGTTATTAGAACAGAATGGTTTCTGTTTATTTACTGACGCAATCCCCATCAGGGAAAGGAAGGAGATAAATTATTGCTATTAACAAGTATCAAGCAATTATTTTAATGGCTATGCTGTTAATATTTTATGACGCAATTCCCTCTTTGCCAATGCAAACCTCATCAGCTAGGGATAATTATGATGACGATGTTGTGCGTATGTGTGTGGGCGCTTAAAAGAGAAAGACCTTGTTTCTTAGCGGTCTCAATATGAAACTTTATAAGATCTGTGCAATACAGCCATAGAACAAAATTAGAATTCATTATCTAATTCATATAAGTTAAAATAGACATTCGTCTAACGAAGTTTGAAATTGAGAATCATGACTCAAGGATTCTCGAGTTCTTGAATCATGGATGAATGGCTCACAAACAGCCATCAAAGATGACTTTTTTTAAAATTTTTTTTACGAAGTCGTACTTTATGTACAATGTGCAGTTATTAAATGCTTAACCCGACTGCTTTTGTCAACAGGTTGTGCCTTCTGCTCCGCTCTAGTTAAATTTTTATGTTGAAATTCGCATAAAGGCATTGCCTGCCACTGTACGAGTCTAATTGTGTAAAATGAATTAAGCCAGTGTCCTCTCATAAATGAGCGATATGTGCACAGCCGTTTTATGAGGAATCAAATCACCTGGCTTCTCTGGCATGAATGGCCAAAAATGAGGCGGTTAGCGCACAAAAACAGGGCGTCAGTCACGATCCGGATGGTAGGCGAAGTGAAACCAACCTTCCAGTGGAGAAGCGAACTTTACATCATCAAAAGACAGAACAGTATGGAGATTGGAGGGTGGGAGATTAAATAGAAAAAGAGACACGACAATTCTAATTATAAAGATCACTGTAGTGTATGCTGATAAATAGGTCCTTTTGTGAGTCAAAAGAACTGGGCATTATTTGACGGTACTTGACATAGGAACGTCAACCGTTTAATGTGGTCAATCGACACAAGGCAGGTTCGAGGTCATCGTCTCGTAGGTTATTTTCGAATACTTATTGAGGAAGAACGAGGAAGTTTTTGCATGCAATAAGACTTACATATAAACTGATAAAAAAGGACAAAAAAAAAAAAACTGTATAAGAAGAATATAAAAGCATCCTTCCAAAAAGGATGAAGATAGTCAGAGCAATATTTCATGTTACATTTAATATTTTGTAGGCATTAAATGAAGGTTAAAAGTTACACCTAAATCTATGCCTTTCATCGAAAAATTAAGCTTTTTGGGGTGAGGTTATTTGCGCCTTGTTCACTGGGTCAGCCCTGACTTATGCAAGCTTCATTAACAGTAGTTTTCAACAGCTATTAAATGTTATGAACTACTAACCCCATAATTAACCTTCGATTTAAAGGTTATTTAGGTTACCAGACCACGAGATAAAGGAAGCCGTGGGCTAGAAGCATGTGTAATTTTCATGAGGCACTCTTATGTCATAAGGAAGTTCCTTTGGCTGTTTTCCTTGGGAGGTGGGATATGCTACTAATTCAAATCTGTACGCCGCCACAAAAAAATAAAAAATAAACTGAGCGCGGCTTGCTATACTGAATTTTTAAAATCCTCTTGTCATCGGGTAGGTTGCCACTGTCCTGGAGGATTTTACAAAATTACAACCCAATGGCAATCCACCAAATGACAAGAAGATTTTACTTTTACTCTACTTTTACAGCAAGAACCATTTTGTTTTTTTTCTCCGCTTGTTAGTTATTAAAGGAATTAGAAAATATCCGTACAGAAAGGAATTAGAAGTCTGAAAAGGGAGGGCCCATTGAGGGACTCAGCGACTGCAGAGTTCCTCAATACTTGTGTGAATGTGGATTAGTATGACGAAGCGTCAACGCACTGCTCCTTCAGTTAGATCTTTTCTGCAAAATCCGCAGTTCTGTAAATTTACTCTTCTTACAAAACATGTATACCCTGAGTTGACAATTCAAATAAGTTGCTCTGAAAGTTTATGGCGGTCTTGGTGTGCTGAAGGTGAGAATTAAATTCCTAGTTCGTAAAATTTTACCATCTCTCCTTACAGAACATTTTCCCACTTGTCACTCGATCTCTAATTTCTTCATTTATTTCTTACTCTGATACATGTAGAAGATACATTCAGAGATGACACCTCTTGAGCTGTTCGGAATATATTATGGAGTATACGTTAGGTTTCATTGTTTGTTATAGTTTCTGAGAGAGTTTAGAAGTTTTATTATTTCTTACAAGGCATATTTGGATTAGAAATGGATTCATTTCCCCCGCAATTTGATCTCCTGTAGACGGTAATACCAAATAGGCTGTTGCTATTTGTGGTGTCTATCCTCTGCCTTTTTCCACACTGCTTTCTGAGTTATCCATTTTCTGGTTTGTTGGTGTCTTATCTGTCTCTCCAGGTTTGAAGATGAGAATTGGAAACAATAAGACTCCATCAGTAAAATAATAATTTATAACATGCTACAATAGTCTTTTAAAATAATTAAAATTAATAAACTATAGCTGTTGTAGACCCCTTTCGTGTATACAAGATTTAATACTTTCGTAATAATACAATTTGTACTGAAACTTGTATTATTAAGAAAGTTTTATTTGTACAAATGTGGAATATGTGTCCCCCTTTGCAGATGAAGAACTTTTCTGCCATGATTTCGGCCCCGCCATGTGGAGACAGGAGAAATGTGTGCTACCCAAATGAGCAGCGGTTAGAAATTAGGATTAGTTGTGTTAATTGAAAGAGAGAAAAAAGAAGATGGCTTTCCTTTCTGACTCCTTGTAGCAAAGAAAGGCTTAAGAACATATATAAAGAAGAAGAACTATAAACGTAATGAAAAAAAATATAGCCTTAAAGTTCATTAGGAGATCACTGAGAAAATCGTTTCTTAATATGAGAAAACTCTTAGCCTTTGGAATGCAAGTCGGCCACGCACATTACTTCAACGACACAAAGGTGAGAAAATTGCACTAACTATTTAATTAACTGTCTTTTTTAATCGTATGTATAAAACGATCACGTCTTCTGGGAATTGTTGAGGGTAGCGTATTACCGATCCGTTTATCATCTATCGACTTGTTTTGACATTGATGATGTATTGTCTCTGTAATAATCTCTTAATGGCCTTTCAGAATTCTGACTGATGAGGAATGATGGCCTTTATAAAAATGCTGCCCCTTTGTGGGCAGCCTTTGATGATGTTATAGTTTGGGGACTGTTTTCAAAGTGTGCCCTGGGTCTTCTGATCACTAATAATCAACGGCTCGATGAGAATGTCTACCATTATATCGCCTCCAAGTACACTCCTTCATGAGGACAGGGTATCCAGGCAATGCTGGCGTCTATCAACAGGACAACGCGCTAAAGGTTTGGCAGGTTGCTAACTGGTTTCAGGAACACGACAATGATTCTCCGTACTATCACAGCCGCCAAACTCACTGGATCGCAACCTAACTGAGCATGTTTGGAACCTACTGGAAAAGGATATTCGATGTTATGACCATCCACCTGACAATGTGTGGCTTAAGTAGTTGCAAATACAGTAGCATCATTTGACTCTTTCCAGTGACGCAAAGTCTTTCAAGTATCTGCCCTGGTCCCTTTATCTTTCCATTTATGTAAAAGATCTAACCGATCCTACCGCCGATTATAATTTCTCCATAAATATTGAGAGGACATTAAAAGGTAAGATTTTAAAGTTCATAAAGAACTAATGTGGTGTACAAATAATTAAACCAAGTGAATTGTAGTGTGAACATTTCATTTTACCATTTAGGAAGCTAAAACTCGTACACAATGCAATTATGAATTTAATAACTAGCAATGTTTCTGGATTCCATGTTTAATCCTGTCGCCAGGCCTAAGAATTGGAATGTCAAATAGGGTTAAGATGTAATTTTGCAGTTCACTACGAAAATGTGGCATTCAACCTCACTCTAATAAAACTACAGTACTTTCATTCTCTAGATTATACAACTGGCTTACACTAACGTGCAGCTGTGCTATTTCAATGCGGGTGGATTAAGTTACATACACTTTGAGTTTATTTAGCTGCGATTAGCACGTCACGAATAGAAATAGTAACCTCATATCTTCTTTGCACAAAGGAGGAATGTGATCGTGCTTAAGAATATACTATATAGTATCCTAAATAGACCAACTAGCCAATGCAGGAGTCTGGGTGCGAGGTTAGCCTGTGCGGACATTGCTCCTTAAAGCTCTTCAAACAGAGAAGTTTTTCCTGATTTATTTTCTGCTTTATTAGTTTAAATTGTCATATTAACTTATTTTCTAGAGTAGCTTTATATTCCTAGTTACGATACTTAGTTTAAAGTTTAACTTAGACAGAGATTTCGTAGATATTACTTAGTATCGGTAACGGTATCAAATCCACGTGTCACAAACCAAATTTTTTTTTTAACCAAATTTAGTCGATTTATTAACCAACTGTTATATCAAATTATCATCTATAAGTAGATTATAGACCTAGTCAGGATCCTTAGTTTATTCTAAATTGAGATAGCGAGATTTGGAAGCTAATCAATACTTACGAGTCCGTAGAAATACCGTTCGTGATTCCCGCCATTTTTACACGATAGCATAAGCTTAGTGTCGTATAGTGCATAATATAATATTGTCAATTAATCAGTAAATCTATTAATCTTGATAAACTTTATTGTCAATTAAATTGTACTTTTAACTCTATATATATATATATATATATATAACGACTTAATCGTAACAAATAATTAATACATAACTATAGTGGTACACGTGATACGGAAGTTGTATAAAGGGAATTCGTAGAAAATACTAGATACCGAAAAAAAATATATATATAACATAACTGTTTTGGGATATAACTTAAGGATTTAATTTTTGTTTTGAATTTTATTGAATTAAATCGGAATCATGACTCTGACCAGAGCAGCAAAGCAAAAGGCTCAAGCTAATGGGAGTGCTGTGGTTCAGGGGAGAACTGAGGGGGGCAGTTGCCCTCTGAATCACAGTCTATTAAAATGCACTGTTTGCTTGATGTTTGCGGAGCAGTCGGGTACGGGACATGATACTGCCAAGGGGGATGTCTTTGTGTGTGCACGATGTAAGGAGTGCAAGGAAATCAGGCGACAACTCAGCGTTGTTATGGGCCTTTATGAGAGCTTGAAGGACAGGGTGGATGCCCTCGAAGGAAATAAATTGAGGGGCCCATCAAGCTCTCAGCTGCCCACATCAACGCCAGAGCTTGCACTTGGTCATCAGGCAACACAGAAGCAGCCCCCTAGGCAGAATGCGCTGGTCCCACAGGAACTAGTAGTTGTTGGTGACTCTATTGTCAGGGAAACGGGGAACATACTTTGTAAAAACGATAGGTGGAATAGGACCAGGGTATGTCTGCCAGGGGCAAAGGTTGATGACGTTGTAGAGCGGATATCATCTTTTAAGGGCACAAAAGGTGATATAGTTGTACACGTTGGCACTAATGATATTAAGAGTAGGAGACCGGCGGAATTACTTAGCAAGTACAGGTCACTGTTGAAAAAAAGCCGTGAATTAGGGTTGAACTTGAAAGTGTCTGCAATTCTGCCCAGACACGATAGGAGGGAGTATATGATGAGAGCCTTGTCGATCAATTCGGCCCTGGAGGGATTGTGCAAGGCTCAAGGGGTAGAATTTTTTTCAGCCTGGACTGTACTTGTTAACAGGAGAGATTGCTTCTACAGGGATGGGATACACTTAAATAGAAAGGGTGCAAGAATTTTTGCTGATGCTGTCGAGGCAGTGTTAGGTGGGTCGGAAAACTGCTAGTTGGGGGGGATACAAGGACTAATAGATTAACAGTAGCCACTGGCAGAGGTGGAAGTGATTCTTGCACTGCTTCTATTGAAATGAGCAGAAGTCTGAAAAACAAGATGCAGGATATTTCAGAGACTGCTGGTAGTCATTGCGGTACAAGTAAACACATGGGTTGTGTTAGGGTAGCTAAGAATAGAAACAGGTGCATGTATACCTGCGTGTACACCAATGCTAGGAGTTTGGTAAATAAATTTGATGAATTTGAGGTATTGCTCAAAACATCAAAGGCAGATATTGTTGGGATATCAGAGACGTGGTGTCACACAGATATAAGTAATGCGGAACTGGAATTTGGGGAATACAATGTGTATAGAAAGGATAGACAGGACAGGAGGGGAGGAGGGGTTATGCTATTAATTAAGAAACACATAAAGTCCAAGGAAGTGAAGCCAGTCGACATCGATGGACAGGGCAGTGTCGAGTCAGTTTGGTGCGACATAAGCATAGGGAAATCAAAATTGAGAGTAGGAGTGTGCTATAGGCCTAATGACTCTGATGAGTATAATAAGATATTGTACAGGGAAATAGAGTGGGCCAGTAAATCTGAGAGTCTTATAATGGGGGACTTTAATTTCCCAGATATTGACTGGAATTTGTGGGTTGGTCACTCGCACACTAGCAAGGCTTTTGTGGATTTATTGGATGATTGTTTTCTACATCAGCATGTTCGTGAGGCAACAAGAGGGAGCAATACTCTTGATCTGATTATCAGTAGTGATTCTTCATGCATTAAGAACCTGCAGATAAATGAACCACTAGGTGGCAGTGATCACAGTGTGTTGAAGTGGGATTTACTCAAGGAGGTAACTACCATCAGAGGTAAAGGGAAGGGTTTTTGTTTTCGTAAAGGCGACTATGATGGTCTGAGACAGTATTTAAATTCTATACAGTGGGACCAACTGATGATGTTACCAACAGCAAACTCAAAATGGGAAGCATTCAAGGAACTAATCTTGGAGGCTACCAGGCTTTACATACCAACTAAGAAATATTGTTCAAGGTTTAGGCCTAAATGGTTGTCAGATGAGCTAATGAGACATGTGGCAGAGAAGAAAAATGCATGGGATACATACAAATTAATGGGTGACATGGAAGCCTATGATAGATATAAGTTGGTCTGTAACCAAGTCACAAAGGAGATTAGGCAGGCAAAGGCAGACTATGAAAAATCCTTGGCAAAGGATGCAAAGAAAAACAGAAAAGAGTTTTTTACATACTTGAACTCGAAAAGGAAAGGGATGAATCAGATTGGTCCACTGGATATTGATGGTTCAACAGTTGAGGATCCTGCTCAGGTGGCTAACAATCTAAACGAGTATTTTGCATCTACATTCACGCATGAGGAGTTATTCAGGAAGGAGAATGATGTAGGTAAAGTAAACATTGGCAGTGAGCTGGATGATTTTGTAATAACTGAGAGGAAAGTGGAGGAGAGATTGTTGAGGATAAACATAAAAAAGGCACCTGGGGTGGATGGGATCTATCCAGTTATATTAAAGGAGGCAGCAAAGGAAGTATGCAAACCCCTAGCCATAATTATGAGAGCTTCTTTGGACTCAGGGGAGGTGCCCATAGACTGGAGATGTGCAAATGTAACCCCAATTCACAAAGGAGGATCAAAGGCTGACACAAGTAATTATAGACCTGTTAGTTTAACTTCTGTTCCAGGTAAATTAATGGAGGCACTGGTTAAAGAAGCACTGCAGGATCATCTAGACAAGAATTCAGTTATAGCTCAGACGCAGCATGGTTTTGTTAAGGGCAGGTCTTGCCTGACCAATTTGATTGGATACTATGATGTAGTCACAAAAGAACTGGATGCAGGGAATAACTTTGATATTATATATTTGGATCTTAGAAAGGCTTTTGATACTGTTGCACATGGAAGACTGCTGCACAAATTGGAGCAGTGTGGCATTGGAGGCAAATTGCTGCTATGGATAAGGGGATGGTTGAGTGGCAGAAGACAGAGAGTGGTAATCAATGGACACTGCTCAACGTGGACTAATGTTATTAGTGGAGTTCCTCAAGGTTCAGTGTTGGGTCCGTTGTTGTTTTCGGTGTTTATGAATGATATTGATGATGGGATATCAAGTTTAATGTCCAAGTTTGCAGATGATACAAAGGTTGGCAGGGTCGTTAAGGACAATACTGACGCTATGCTGCTGCAACAGGATCTGGAAAGGTTGAACAGATGGGCTGAGAGGTGGCAAATGAGGTTTAACATCGACAAATGTAAAGTGCTGCATATGGGAAACAGTAACCCCAGAGCAACGTATCAACTCTGCGGTACTACACTGACAGTGGTGGAGAATGAAAAGGACCTGGGGGTAATTGTGCAGGCAGATATGAAGTTCTCTGAGCAGTGCAGACGAGCTGCAAGAGTAGCGCATGGTGTCTTGTCAATGATATACAGGAATTTTTCTAGCAGGGATAAGGAGGTGATTATTCCCTTGTATAAGGCAATGGTAAGGCCACATCTTGAGTACTGTATACAGGTCTGGAGGCCTCATTTCAAGAAGGATGTAGAGCTGCTGGAACGGGTACAGAGAAGGGCAACAAGATTAGTAAATGGAACAAAGGGTTGCTCTTACGAAGAAAGGCTTAAGTTTTGCAAATTACAGAGTCTGGAGACTAGGCACCGGCGAGGTGATCTGATAGAGGTGTATAAGGCTTTGAATGGTTTGAGCATGCTCAATGCCAATGGGATTCTTCATCTTTCTCAGAATAATCACCTCAGAGGGCATAAATTCAAATTGAGGAAGGACGGATGTCGGATAGATGTGCGGAAATTTGCCTTTGGCCAGCGGGTGGTTGGTTGGTGGAACCGACTTCCATCACTTGTTGTTGAAGTTGATAGCCTAAACAAATTTAAAGCTCAACTGGACAGGTATTTCGAACGAACGGAGGGGTGAAATGGGAGTGGGTGTTTTTTTTTTTTTTTTTTTTTTTTTTTTTGGCTGATGCTGAATAAGCTTGCTTTCTTGCATCATATGCCTCTGCTAATGCTAATGCTAATGCTAAAGCTCTCTAAAGAAAACAATTACGATGACCTAAACTAGGCGAAGGATTCTATTAGTTAAATGTCTGAACCCCACTCCTTCTCTATGAAAAATATTACTCGATATGCCCAGTCCACATTCAACTTAATTCATGTTCCTCTTATGCCTGTAATTTCTTAGAATAATTCAAGTGTAAACATTTAAAAATGGCTTTCGGTGATAAGTGGAACAGTGGAGATAACTTGGTTTTTCATCCAAGAAAAGTATTAATTATAACTTTTAAGGATGCAACAAAGGTGATAAGCGATTAAATCAGCAGTACACTAGTAAGATGACAGGTGTGGAATTCCTTCTTGCACGCTAACTGCTAGATGCAACCACTCGTATAATGGTTGTGGGACTATCGCTGGGGCAGTAAGTTTGTTAAGGTAACACACGCGAGGCTGATCACACTATTTATGTATCGCTAGCGGTATCAAGCACTTCCCATTAGTACTTCCCGGATATTCCCCTCTCCTACTCCCCGAGGCGGATAAACTTAAAGAAACTTTTATAAATAATGAAAATCTACGGGGTTTTTCCAGAAGTTGGATTTAAACTAATAATCCACTATCTTATACGTTATAAAAAATTAAGATTGGATCTGAGAAGGCTTAAATCCATATTAACTTTTTTATGCATAGGTATTTCTTTAAATATATATATATTTAAAATATTATTATAATATAAATCAGTACAAAGTCCTTAAAAATATTTCTTATAACTTGTGCAGTTTTAAAAATTCATTAAAATCTCTGCAAATGAGTAAATTCATCTATTTTATAATTATTATTATTTATTATTATTTTTTTATGGAATAAGTCATAACTTCGTTCTTTATTCATTTAGTGGTCAATGATTCACATTATATCCTCTTTGAAAATAAATGTTTTAATTAAATTGAATAAATAACACGGATAATACACGTAATAAAATGCACGCAGAGCACGTAATTCGTTATATTTCAGACGCTTTTTATTTCTTAAATTTATTCTTTTTCTGTGATTAATCGAACTGGAATGAAAACTACTTATCTTCTTACCGATTAATTACTAATTAATTAACTAATAATATATAAACGTAATTTTTCACTTCAATAGACATACCTCATAACGCAATATGCACTCAACATTGTTTTTTTTAAATACGTTGAATGATTATTGAAATGCAATATGTATTTTAATATAATTCCTGGATCTTCTGTGAAATATTCTGTCACAGGCGATATGGTAGCTTTGTGGGGAGGGAAGGGGAGGCTGATTTAGAATAGTTGTTGAAGATTATGTGAGGTTAAAATAGTTGAAAAATGTTTTGAAAAATGTTTTGCTGTCTTTGTATATGAGATCTACCTGGAGTGAACTGTGTATATTGGGCTGTTAGTGATGCATGCAATTTTAATATGTTCTGTCGAGTGTAGGATGTTTTTCCCCATGTTGAGAGTGATAAATCGTATGGTGGTACAACCAAGGAGGTACTGTACAAAGGACAGTAGGTTGTATATCAGTTAAGTCAAGTTGCCAGTCAGCAAGATGGACTAAAGGCTTATCCCTGATGATCGGTAGGCTCTGTAAAGGTTTCCACATTTTGGGGGAAAAGGAGTTTCCAAGTTGGGTAATTTAGTTGTCTTTTGAGTTTTGCTGCATAACTTACTAGAAGAGTTTCTCTGCTGAATGTAAGGGAAGTTCATTGGCTTCAGCATAGAGGCTCCGGTTGGAGATGTATAGTAGGCGCCGATTGCAAGGCGAAGGCCACTGTGATGTACAGGATCAAGCCATCGTACAGCACTTGGCTTTTCCAGTTTGCTACAGTAAAAACAGAAACTACTTATCTTATAAAACACTGTGATCACGCCACTTTCAAATCAGGGTTCTCTTATGGAGGAGGGCACATTGCTAGTAGTTAAACAAATTATATTAATTCAAATAACTTAAATGATTACTTTCGAAAGGAACCCACTACTTACTATCATTCAAAGCATTCTGTGCAACCATCGGAAGAATAAATTGTTAGCTTGTAAGGCCAAGAAGTCATGATTATAAGAGCTGTCAAGAAAATATTTAGCGAAAGAATATATAAAGGAGAATCTCTTTTAAGAGTCTTTCGGTTTTTTATTTTATTTATTTTCCTAACCGGATTTGAATTAATGTAAAGTATGATGATTTCGCTTCTGAACTTTCCTAAGAATTTTGATCAGCCGTTTATAGGGAAGTTGCATTTGTGGGAAAAGGTTTCCGTGTTGCAAATTGCTCCTACTGTTATGTTCAAATAATTATATACCCGGACATACGGATCTAGTGGTTAAACTTGTAATGATACGTTTTTCTCAGTGGTTTTGCTTGAATCTAAACGCGTGTAATGAAAGGTTGACTATCTTATATACAGTGACAGCAGTTGTATCTTTTAGGGGGATAATTTTCATTTATTCAATAGTTAATAATATTCAATTAAACTAGTAACTTCAAAAAGTTGAGAATAACCTTCAGGTCGAGTAAAAAATTATGCTTTTGCATAATTTTGTATGCCATATTTTATACAAATTATTGTGTACGCAAAATAAACATTTTTCATCTGTACATACTACGGATGCCGTGGTATGTTGCCCACAATAACAGGTTGGGGTTTCTTGTGTGTGTGTGTGTGTGCGAGCACACACTTGTACCTCTTTGTATTAATGCATGTCTAACCGTTAATGTATACTTGATTTCAATTTAATTATTTCCTGTAACTTATCCCTTTAATTTTGGCATCAAATATTAATTTCCATTATACACTTTTATTTCATTCTTTTTCATCCTTCTTACTTTTCTATTAATGTTTGGCAACCTAAGTACTGAACACTGCACCTTTCTCCAATGATTCTTAAATTAATGTATATAATCTACCTGACGATACGCGTGGATATTTTTTAGTCAACACTAAGCATGGGATAGAAAATCATCTCATTATTTCTATGTATTTGTTAGTGAATAAAACAAAAATAGAAATACTGTAAGTAGTTTTCATGTTTATTTTACAGTAGAACCTCATAAATCTGGCATCAAAATATATATTATACTGTGAACTATTACTTCTCTGGGAATCTGAGGATGTATGTTTAACTACAATGGTGTGCAAAACGTAAGGACCACTCATAGGAGTGGCCTGGCTATGGGAAAAGCATACCAAAGGAACCTCGTGAGGTACAGAAATGATGAAGGAAACAACACCGACACAACAATGGAAACAAAACGGTACTGAGGGACTTTGTTCAAAAATGGCAACACAGCACTGGCTGCCATGACACAGATGCATCACTGCCAAAGATGGAACAAAGGGACGAGATGGTCCTCAGTAGAAGATATGGCCACCACTAATGTCGATGCAGGCTTTTCACCGCCTGTCCATACTTAGAACAATGTTGTTGATAAGTTCTTGCGGTAACATCGTCCATTCCTTTGTCAGCGCCATCTTCAGCTGGTGAACATTTTCTAGTGGGTGTGGACGTGCCGCTAGGCGTCTCCCCAGAGCGTCCGATATCTGTTCGATGGGATTTAGACCGATGGAACGGGCAGGCCAATCCATACGAACAATGTCCTCACTTTCCAAAAGCATATCAACAGCTGCAGTGCGATGGGATGTGTGTGGCGTTATCATCCATAAACACGAACTCGGGGCCAATGGCACCTTGGAACAGACGCTCGGAACAGACGCACATGGGAAAGGATTACCTCAGTACAGTAGCGTGCACCAGTTACAGTACCGCCTTCCACTATCTGGAGTTGTGTACGTCCATACAAGATAACACCTCCCCAGACGAGAACATCTCGACCGCCATATCGATCCCTTTCAGTGATATTTTCAGGGTGATACCGTGTGCCAACCTCTCGCCAGATTAGTTGACTTCCTGAATCGCTGCTGAGACTGAATCTACTCTCATCAGTAAAGAGTACCTTATCCCATTGCGCTGCTGTCCAGTCCGTATGTTCGATGCACCACTGTAAACGGTGTCTCCGATGGGAAGATGTTAAAGAAACACAGCGTACTGGCCGTGGGGCAAACAGTCCACCTTTGTGGAGTCGCCTGGTCACAGAAAACCGCGATATCCTGCGTCCTGTGCAGCTTTGCAATGGACCTCGCTGTCTGGTGTCGGTCCCACTTGGCCTGTAGGAGTATATAGCGGTCATCATTGGGCGTTGGTTTTCGTGGACGACCATCACTGGCCTTTCGAACAGCTGTACCTGTCCTTCTGAAGGTCGACTACGCACGTGAGACGATGCTATGGGCGATACCGAACTCTGAAGCCACACTCCTCGCACTTCCACCTTCCCAATTATTCGACCCCGGGTAAAGTCATCCAGATGTTGTCTGCTGGCCATTTCGTTGTCTGTAGCACTGTATGAAACCAATCGAACGCCTGTAACAATCGTGCTCACCATTCGGTAATTTGAACTTAACTACTGAACTGCTGCTTTTATCTGTTTATGTGAGTCCTCTCATCACGATTCAAATTTTTGCATGTGCACCAGCTTTCTACTGAACGGGCCACAGTTATGCAAATCGCCACAGGCTGTTTCGTTTGATTTTGTGGTTGTAACCTTTAGAAATAGTGTTGGTCCTTAAGTTTTGCAAACCAGTGTAGTATTGAATATCTCACTTTTTTTTATAAAGTCTGGCCAGTCTACTTCCCCTCTGCCCTTGTATTGTTGGACTATCCTCTGAGAAATATTTCGAGCCCGTCACCACCAAATACGGAGTATGCGGAAAGGTCAGGGAATGACCACCGCATATCCCGGAGCAATATGGCCTTAGTTGCTAATGCTCCTAAAAACCAAATAACAAACAAACAACATAACAAACTGAGAAATATTCAAGAAGTTCCAGATTTTTGATAATTCTGAATTTTACAATGCCAAATTTTTGAGGTTCTATTGTAGTTTGATTCTCATTCTATCCAAATATCCGTTTCAGTTTCAGCATACGGTAGGGAAGTCTGTCCAATTCATTCACAATTTACGCTTATAAAACAGACAGTACTGTACTTTATTTAAATCAGGTTACGATAAGATATTCAATTAATCGCGGGTGTAACTTCAACAAACAAAATCACGCATAAAAGCGATTAACTGGTGAATCATGTCAAAACAGCCAGTGAGCCACAAACAGAAACACAAAAGGCAATTAACCATATTGTAATATGCAGACAGTCTAGAGGTTCCAATCCGATCTGGGAAGAACCCTCTATGTTCAGCAATGCATCAGAATCACTCATTCCGTAATATTTTTTACTTTTCTTCCCTAAAATTCCATGTGTGCGGTCCGTACACACATGGAAGTACCAGAAACCTCGCTGAAATGGATACATTCTGGGTTTTTCAAGGAAATCCAGTACGTCGAAGGCACCACTAAAATCGATATCAGAAAAAGACTCCCAGATAATGCTTTCATTGAATGCAGAAGAGAGTAGCTTCACATAAAGCTGTGCAAGGAACTGATTTGAAGTGGGCCAAAAGCAAATAATTGATAAAGTCATTCCTGGAATCATAGAGTGATTCCTGGAATGACTAAACGTTTACTGTAAACTACAGCACCTATGTATTTGTCATCATTTTGCCCTAATACGAATACTTCCATGAAGACTTTGGAGATGAATTTATAAAGGAAAAGATGTATTAACAATTGTACCACGAGGCACCATTTACGGTTTGAAGATAGATATTTAAAGGAAAAGGTGAATTGATTCATACGCATGAGATACGATGTATATATTGGTATTCCCTAAAATCCAGTAGTTAACAGCTATCTAGATCTTATGGAGTACCAACATATAAACTGTACGTCGTTCTTAGCTAAACATTGTTCCTATAGGGTGAATAATAGTAAAATACAGCAGTGATCCATCGCAGGTAGGGGATCGGGATTCCATCGAGTATAATTACAATAATTATTCGTCACGTCCATAGCGCTAGCCACCAGCGAGAAAATTAACTTCGTGGACTTTATAAACAAAAATGATAGATTTTCTGTTTATACTTCGAGGTGGCCACATAGGACCAAAGAAGTCGACAATAAGAACATCACTACAGCATCACCAATAAAGCGTGTACAATTTGACCTATTGGGGGACAGACCAGCCAGATAACTCGACATTGAAGATGTTTATCATTTATCACAAGGTGGTATGCTGTAGCCCACAGGACATATCACCTTGTGAAAAAAGAAAACAATACCAAACAGAGGCACATATTTCTATTATCAGATATCAAAGTACTGAAAATTAAATGTCTTTTAAACCAGATTTTACTCAAAACTGTAACATAATTATTATTAGCTGTTTTGCAATAAAAATCAGCATAATTCTCAGAATCAATCAATCATTCTTCTTTCTTATGAAAGGGGGAGGGGTGATTTTAAGTAGCTGTTTAAATATGGCATAACAGAGAGGTTTATGCGCACAATGAAGAAGTCCTGTTGTGTTATTGTTTTGGTAAGTGAGGAGGGACTCTATTCATTCCGTTCCCACATCTGTCTAATAACACAGAACTGAATAAGAGAGAATGAACAGCTGATAAAGACTAACAAGGAAAGAAATGAAATTGAAGGGGGGAGGAGAGGGGTTACTGAGTACGTTAAATGTCACTTCACTCACTGTGACCTACATCAGATAAAAATTGTCAAGAGGTAATTTTTAAGGCAAAATGCCAATGCACTTTTGGTGTGCCAGATTTGGAAGGCATGATTGCAGGTAGGGGGATTAACTGATAAAGAAACGAAAAATCTATGGCGCAATATCATCACAGACATGCGCAAAAAAATAATAAACATCAAACACAGCGAACAGATTTTATCTGACATAAAATAATATATTTCTTTTTTTGCAACAAGATCTTATTTTTAATTAATGTTTAAATAAGTTCCGGAAGAGACGAGTTTTTTCCGCTATTATTCCTTTGCTCTGATAATATTTGAAAATCTAAAAGAGGTCGAGATTATCTGTCTTAGCCGGAAGAAGCGTCGTGTGGGAACAGTCTTCGTTCATCTCTTTAGAGGTCATCTTGAGATATATCTGAATACCTATCACAGCTGGTGGTATTCAGTATAACTGTAAACTGTAATCGTTGCTATTCCTGCAGCTTACGAGAAGCAATTCCTTTGTGTTTCGGCTAGGTCAATCCTACGATATAGAGACAATGACCAACTGGGACCGGTTGATGCAACAACTAGTACATGGATATTATCTTTTGTAGGTAACATTGACCTGTCTTTTTAGTACGCTCTTTTCGATGATAACGGAAGTAATTACTGTTAATTTACCTCCCAATGAATAGCGAATTGCAGAAATAGTCCAGCGATTCCATTCTTTAAAATGGCTATTATCCAAGTTTGGTACTCTCTCTCATCAAGGTTATTTGGTATCTAACTGTGCATGTGCAATATAATAAGATTTTCCTAAAATTGCCAATACAGATACCCCAAGAGTAACATTAAAAAGTGAAATATAGTCAGTTTGACTATTGCATTAATTTGAATGTTCAAAAGGAAGCTAATACCAGAATGTGTGGGATATTCACTCAGAATAATTGAACAGAGCAAGGTGAGGCAATCCATCCATCTAAATAAAGCGGGCACAATCACCGACCCCTCATTTTCATATCACACCAAACCAGTCCAACTAAATATACACCGGACAAGAGAGGGCCCCCCCAACAAATATGAAATCGGGAACACCAAATAACTAGGTTATGAATTGCTGACTATTGATCCCAAACATGGAAACTTACTGCGACTCCTCATACAGCTGTTTCGGAACTTATCAGGCCCTCATCAGTGAATAGCCAAAACAGAAATACCAAATGAAAAGATGTTCTGACATCTTTTTTAAATAAATACTCAGAGCGCAACAAAGAAGATGCATAATAATATCTGTTCATTTGGATTCTCTGTTTTGCTCATCTCTTCAATGATGAAGAACAAATAAGTTCCAAAATGGCCGAATAAGGCGTCTCAATAAGTTTCCGTGTTTGGGATTAATATTCAGCAATTCATAACCTGGTTATTTGGTGTCCCTGATGTGATATTTCTTTTTTGTGGTTCTCGATTTCTAGGCTTTGTTCAATGGATATTTAGTTTCATATAAAGTTTTCCAGATAACAGCACACTGTAAGTTTTTATTTATGGTCTTTTGATCAAATCACCCATAGAACACGAGCAGAAGTTGTTTCATTCCCCTCTCCTGGCAGTGGCAGAAGGTATCCCAAAAAACTGAAAGACACGCCGAAAGACATTATATTTTCAATTTATAGGTGCATTCAACAATATGCCTAGAAATTGAAAAGCAGAAACCTATTCTCCTCAATGACGAGATATCCCCTTCAAGCTACCTGAAAAAAAAAAAAAAAAAAAAACAGTATAAAATTAAAGTCTGAATATCGACGCTCAGTTATTTCTTCTACTAGTAAAGAGTCCGACATACTCTTCTTTCCAGATTCAAATGCCGCCTTGCCTTTAGAACTCCGATAGCTTTCTGGAACAGAAACATACCACTTCGGTGATATGTTCCTGTTCTAGATCAGATCTCTTGTCTGCCTATAGAAATTCCCGCCCGCTTGTATCCTTCTACTTATTTCTTCGTCTATCACCATCTATAGTGTCAAGAGGCACTTTATTCAATATATCGTTTCCCGTTGATACGATTTGCAATCACGACCATCAGGATTTAGTTGTTAAATTGCTTACTCGGTTTTCGGGAGTAAAAATAAAAATTTATGGAGGGGAAGGAAAAGAGGTGGGGGAACTATGAAACCCATTGACTATTTGGCTACGTTGTGAAATAAGTCGATAAAAATACAGTATTTCGCTCGTTTCAATTTCCATAACCAAAAATCTAAAATCGAAACCTGGAATTTTCCACCCAATGCGGTAAGGCAGTAAATCTATCCACGAAGGAAACCGCATCAGGATCAGAAAAGGAAACAAGCAGGAAACCGGTAACTTCACTTGTTCAGTCCCTTGTTCAGCTCGACGGGAATCATGACAGTACCAGCGAAGTAGGAATCACTGAGAGGATAAGAATGATAACACCATCAACTTTTGATTTTGGGATGAGTACAGATGTTCTCTTGTACAACAATAGAGACTATTTATTCATTTGTGTTTTTTTTTTACCATTCAATTTATGGAAATCTGAAGACAATTTATATAATTATAATAATAACCCCAGAAATTCGCAATCCTGAACACCTATAGTGAGAGAGTTCGTCGACCAACGGTAACACCAGATATAACAAAAACCATCCTGTGTACTTGGTAGCAATACCTGTCATGAGGTGGAACCTCCAATCAGGGAGAAATAATATAAGAGTAACAATAATAATAAATAAGTTGTCGAGTATTCGAATTGCGTGAGTCAAGTTGTGTTTGCTTTTAGTGAACGAGGTATTTTAAGTATTTTAAGTAGGTATTTTAAGGAGTCTAACGGGTCAAACTTAAAATTGTAAACACTTCTAGAAAGACAGAGGGAGTATCAAGCTGTTTAGAAGTTTTAGTATAAAAACTAGCAGCCTTTCAAGAGAGAGAGAGAGAGACAGAAAAATGCTACTGATAAAGCCAACATGCTGGACAGTTTGAGAGTCAAAACTGCTTGATCATAGGTGATCAAAACTGGTTATGGAGCATTTAGAAAGATTAAGCACAATTAGATTTTACTTTTGACAGCCCCCCCTCCCCCATCGACCTGGAATGGAAAGATACAGTACATGTTACTGGATCATGAAAAGACGTATCATACCATGCCAGTACATTAGTGCTCAAAAATTAAGGAACAAACATACGAGAGAAAAAAAAGGAATCAAAATCTTTTGATTAGATTATAATAAAACTTTAGATGTTGATCATATGCTTTATTAGGCCATGTTTCTATGGAAAGGTAGGTTAGAAATATTTTTGTTTGCCGACTACCGACCACAATGTAAAACAAAATGATATTTTATTTTGGGAATCCAAAAATTCTAAAAAAAAAAAAAAACAAAAAACCTAAGGAACTAGGGTAAACCTAAAAACCAAGAAAGAGTCCACGAAAAAAAATTAAGCGACCCTGGCCTAGAGAATTAAAGGCATAACTTTTTTGATTAAGCTATTGGAGATCTGACTGATCATTCAATATGAGTTATATTCTTCCTTTGAAGGCTTTGTTTCACTAGGAGAGCTCCGTTAAGACATGTCCAATCGTTCATTAAAAGAATGGCGTGACAAATTGCTCCTGAAGGATCAAGGATTTCATCTGGATACCTTACAGCCCAAAATAAATGCAGGAATACACAGCGATCTGGATGGTCACTGACAGTGATTCCAGCCCATACCATTAAACCACTACCACTTCAAATCCTGTCTCTTTTCGTGTTGTTCATAAAACTCATAACCAATATGCCTAGTTACAAGCCCTCCTGTGTTGTATGCTGCTGTGTCATAAAGTCTCTATAACACAGTCAGAACCAAACAACGAGGATCGCCTCGGACAGGTCTTCGAGAGACGGTTGTTTGCCTGTTTTGTAACTGGTTCCATAATCTTCTTACAAAGCTTCGGGTTACATTCAGATACCCAACCCCTCAGCTAGACTTTATCCTGCTTCTGTGATCTCTGTTGTCCTAGGCCTGAAAGAAACATCCAAACGATGTCCGTGAGATTCTCACAAGATGGCTATTTTGACCTCACCAGTTTTCGGAACTTTTGCATTTCGCAGAAGTTCCGAAAACAGACTATTTCTACTTTCTTATTCCATCTGCATATTGTAACAGGTTGTTGGCAACTTTATTTACAAGCTCAGACAGGGAACATTCTGCTTAATCAATTACGAATATTTCATTCTTTTTTTATTTGTATTTAAAACGTACAGTTGCGATTTCCTGTTTGTTATTTAAGGTACCCGCGCAGTTAATAGAAGCATCTAGTTGGAAATAAATTAATTTTCTACTTGGTTGGCTGTTTAGATGTAGCGCCGAGAAAGCCAAGGCCATGAGGTCTCAGCATAGTGCCAATGTCTGTATATGGCGTTTGTCTGCCTCTTTTTTATTTTTTATATACAGGGTCATTATAAAGTCCTTGTGCAGTTTTAATTTTCATAACTTCCATTCTATACATGATGAAATCAATCTGTAAAAAGGGTAAGGGAAAGAATTTATTACAGTTTTACATACATTTATTCTTGGACTTGTTAATTCTCAGTTTTCAACATGTACACCAACATGTATACAAACTGAGATACAATTCTGAAGTTCCACAAGTACGTTTTGCAGTTGAGTTTCAGTAATACCCTGAATCACATTAGTTATCCTAGTCCGAAGATCGTCTAAAGAGCGAGGTTTTGTTGAATAAACAATAATCTTAACATATCCCCACATAAAAAAATCTAATGGGCTCAAACATGGTGAACGTGGTGCCCAAGAGATCCCGATCCATCTCTTCCAATCCATCCAGTATGAAAATTTCATTCAGAAACTGCCTAACACTAAGAGCAAAGTGACAAGGTGCACCATCTTGTTGAAATTCTGTATCACCTATAAGTCCTAAACGTGCTATTTCAGGAATAACGTAATTCAGCAGCATTTCCAAATAACTCTCACTATTAAGAACAAGTCCTTGGCCTTCACTAAATTTCACTAAATTACATTTCTAACGTTTTTTTACAGATTGATTGCATCATGTATAGAACGGAAGTTATGAAAATTTAAAACTGCACAAGGACTTTATAATGACCCTGTATATATATATATATACATCAAGAGTTTTTTGGAGAAGAATGCCTGGTACAGCCCTCACCCGAGATCAACTAACTCGGCCACGGTGTGTGAAAAATCCCATAAACATGTGGTGTGACGTGCGTGTCAGTGAAGTGTGCGTGTGTCCTTCAAGTGACTTTATATTCACATATAAATTGCCCTTTTCCGACAACCTCAAACATTTTGGCCTTCCGTTAGAAGGCCGAAATATCTGAAAAGTGAAAACAGAATAAGTTACAAAAAAAAGCTGACAAATAAAAACAAAATTACACACACACACACTCTTCGTGACCATTCGAACCTTAGTACCATTCTACATCACCGTATACATTCTTCTAACACTAATGACGTCCTCCATGACAGTATAGTGGTTTCTCCACTTGTCAGTCCTTTGGAGAGGTCTGGGTTCGGTTCCCATTGACAACTGGAAGAATTCCTTAAGTCCTCTTCAATGGAAGCTGTAGTTAACCGATATTAGAAGGAAGGAGTACTATTATTTTCCCCATGAGTTATTCCTGGTTTTACAGCCCACACACCATGAAAATGTGCAATAAACACGCTTAATAATAATAATTATTATAACTGTAATTAAATAACACTGCGATAAAGAGAAATAAAAAATTGGAAATTCGAGAAGCATTATAATGGAATGTACTCGGCAAACTATGTAGTGCGGTTTCATCGTTCTGTTCAAGAAATACAAATACTGATATCTGCAATCCTTGCCACCAGCTGACGAACCAATCACCTTCTATCATTTCACATAAGCTCTCATGGACACCACAGTAGCTATGATCACCGTCCTCCCACAAAGGTTGGAAAATGCCTCGAATCCCATCAATCACACGAGCAATTTTTAGAAGCTTTTTCTACACGTGGCTGAATTAGTCGGTCTCAGGCAAGGGTTGCTTGGCTTTTTTTCTCATGGAAAGTCGGACTTTTCATCCAGCACATGCACACACCGTCTGAGGTCAACATTCTTTTCAGAGGCTAAACTATAAATTGTGCTTCTCCCCCACACACAAGGTTGCTAAATCTATCCCACGTGATCTTAACTACTACACTAAACCACTTTCTAATTCACTCTTCACCTCCCCCCCCCGGACGCCTCCGTGGCCAGGTGGGCAGAAGCAGCAGTAGTAGTTTCGGGACAGAGTTTCAAAAGGGTATGATTGTGGAAGCTCGTGCGCCGGGTGCTTCCATATCGGAAACAGCACGTATTTTCGGTTGCACACGGCCCACTGTGGGTAAGATGTGCAAAGAATGGTGTCAAAAGGGTCGCACCACCTCCCGCCGACAGAACAGTAATGACGCAGGGTATATGTTCGTGGTAAGCGAAGGGTGCAGCGCGTTGTAGAAGCTCAACGGCAGGTCACTTTGTGACAGTTGACATCCAATACACTATGGGGAATGCAACAACAACATAATAAATGAGGATGCATCGCACACTCAGACGTATGAGTGAAACGTTCCACAGTAGACGACCTAAGAGACACCCTTTCCTCACCGCTGATCATCGTTGACGGATAATGCTGTGGTGTCGACAACACGCTAGTTGGACATTGAAACACTGGAAACGAGGGTGCTGGTCGGATGAGTCCCACTATCCAGGCAGTTGGTGACGTCTGTATATGGAGTTTGTCTGCCCTTTTTTTTATTTTTTATATACAGGATCATTAATATGGGCATATTTTGCTGACAAGAACTAGGGCTCCTGGTACTGACCAAAATTTCACTGGTGAGGTCTATCAGCAGCTCTTAGGAGACCATGTGCATTTTTTCCCGGACAGAAACGGGAGTTTCTCTCCGGGCCCGCACTGTGCATGAGTGATTCGAGGAACACAGTGAAGATATCACTCATCTTGATTGGGCTACAAATTCGCTTGACCTCAATGCAATTGAACACTTTTGGGATGTTTTGTAACATGAAGTGAGGCATATGGAAATGCAATCGTCGTCTATTTCAACACTGTGAAAAGCCTTGTAGGCAGTATTGCTGCAGAGCCCCCACAGGCGTCCTCAGACATCTAGTGGGGTCAATGACTAGGCAAATAGCCGCTGCTATCCGCGCGAACGGTGGCCCAACATGGTATTAGGTAATGGTCATAATTCAATGATCACTGAATTATCACTGAGTGTTCAGTGGCGGACAAAAAAACAGCATCACCTTAAAAAAGTAACATTTGTAGTGAAACGTATAAGATATTGTTTGATTAGAGTCATTTTGTTTGTCTCAAAGCAAAGGTATTGCGTCAGATAACGCTTCTATTGCATCAGACAGTAATTGCAAGGTGTTGCATCAGCGGTTTCTATAAATACGGCGCTGGAAGAGTATACATGCTCATTAGTATTCTGTTTTGCGGAGGGGTATGCATGACTCCATGCAAGGCCGCCGTAGCCTAGTGGTCAGGCGCGCGGGTGCATAAGTACACGTGCCTTGAGTGACCGGGGTTCAAGCCCGTGACTACTGAATACGGTGCTGTTTCTTGTATTCTGTCTATTTGTGAACTCCTCTGACCGTTTGGTCGTCCCGGAGTATAAACAGAAAATTTATTTATTTATTTATTTATTATATGTTCACTTGACACCAAGAAAAAAAAAACAGTGTAACTGTTGCTCTGTCCCAGGAAGGGCTTTCTACGCGTGCTATCGCTGATAAAATAGGCTGCCACCTGTCAACAGTAACCCGGATGATGAAATTAAAGCGTGATGTGAAGAGAAGACCTGGATCAGGCCGTAAAAGAGTGATTACGCCTTGCCAAGATCGATATTTGAAATGGCTGTGCCTTCATAATCGCCATGCTAGTGCTGCTGATCTAAAACTGGACTTTGAGATGGCCTCTGGTGTTGAAACGTGCACGAACTATCCAAAGACGGCTTTCGGAATGTGGTCTGCATGCCTATCTGCCCAAGGAGAAGCCTTTGTTGACTCAACAAATGAGGAAGAAGCGACTTTCTTGGGCTAAAACGCATGTTTCTTGTACAAAAGAGCAATGGGACACAATCTTTTCTGACCAATCGAAATTCAACCTGCACGGCTCCGATGGGAAGCGATATGACAGAAGACGAAAATCGGAGGCATACCATCCTGACTGCATAACACCGACTGTAAAGTTCCCCGCCGTCAGATGGTCTGGGAATGCATAGCAAGCAAAGGGATGGGGTAAATTAAGTCTATTAACAGTGCAGATTTGAACCCTATTAAAAATTGCTGGTACATAATATAATTGTATAAAATTGCTCAGAAGAAGCCAACAAGTAAGATTCAGCTGCCGGAGAGCATTGAAAGGGTGTGGTACCACGAAATTTGGCAACTGTATATCCAGAAGTTGATTAACTCTATGCGAGATCGTTGCAAGGCTGTAATTGCAGCTCGAGGAGGAACAACAAAATATTTAAGACTTATTTTGCTGATTTACGGCACATAATACTATTACATTAACTTGTAATTTCAGTTTGTACACATAAATGCAATAAAATGTATGTTTGGTTGTCATGATTGCCATTTGCATGATTTCTCATATTTCCATTAATTACGCATTTTACCCTTTGGGAAGATATTTTTGGCAATTAGGTATATCAAGTGGAGTCTTTTTATTGGATTTCATTCACAGAGGTATATATCCCATCTAACAAATGCATTTCGAACATTTTCTGCAACCCACAATGCAGCGAAAAACACATTATTTGCAAAATTCCCAAATAGTGCAGTTTTTTTGTCCGCCACTGTATATCGTTAAGATACCCAGATGGCAAGCAGCAGTGGCTGCTTGGCATACCTATGTATCTTAATTAGCCAGTCATAAAAATAAAAAAGAGATCTCTTTCATCAAACAAATGAAACAAACTAAACGAATGAAATGAAATTTTTATTTCATTTCACTTATTGTTTTATTAATTTATTTATTATATATTTATTACTTTTTTCTATTTTTATTTAATTTAATTTTTTTATTATTATTTTTCTTGAGAGAAGAAGCTATATAACCATTGCTTTCTCGTTCTAAAATTTTAATACAATGCGATTTCTAGAGAAAATTTTTCTCTAGAAGCAGGTGTGAAATGATTTGTGAAGATACCAACCAAATTACCATGGGAAAATTCACACTAATAACAAAATGGGTCATTCTCGTATTAAGAAACTTATTTTAGAACACTGTACATGCCTGCAGTGGGGAACGTTCTACATTTACATCAAGTATGCTATTTTCTTCTTTTTCTATTCTCTTGCGTTCCCTCCCTTGCCTTTCTACATCGTCTCTCTTTATATAATGGTGGATGGGTCAACCACCGAGCAGTGTCTTGCTCGTCTTGAACTTACAGCCACTCTTTCCTGTTTCCTAGCAGACGAAAACGTGGGATGTTGGCCTGTTTATATCTCCACATCCCACCTCAGAAGCAGTCACGATAGATGCGTGATAACAATAGACCAAGGAAACAAGAAAAAGATGAGGTAGCAATTAAAGGCCAAGGGAATGTATCACAGAATAAATTATCCCTAGCGAGATTTACCGGAAACTAGTTTTGGACAGGAATTATGGTAACTGGAATCCGTGTGCTGGAAGCTTCAGAATGTGCACAATATTATAAGAAGAAAGGTGTATTCTGCCAAATCCAGTACACCGATTTAATCTCCGCATAACCAAAACTGCCCAAAAGTTGAGCGCGCAACTATTTGGGTAGTTTTGGTTATGCGGAGATGAAATCCTGTTATCTTCAGCAATATCTGGATTTCATTGACATAAATTAGACCTCGATAACACCTTACACTATCTCAAAAATGTCAACACACGAGTAATCTCGCGTGTGCAGAAAGGATACACACATTAATATCTTCTGACAACGAACGGTTATGTTTTCGATATATCCTAACAAGGGAAGACTATCTTTCTCCATTTGCGGAACCTTAGCCACAGAACATAGAACTGTTACAGCAGGTCATGTCAGCTACGGATGATACGGCTGCTTCGGGTCATTTCACTTCCGTGTCTGCTACAGGCCGTTGCTACTAGAAACAGCAATGGCATCCCATCGGATGGAGATGACAGTGGCACTATTGTCTCCCACATCCGCTATCGGTCAGGCTTCATGCTGTCAGCGGCTCGGCTGGGGACGGGTCACTAGCCTTCCTCGTGCTCTTAGCCACTCGGTGGTTACGCCGAATATTTTGCAGCAAAGCTAGCTTTTCCAAATGCTGAAGGACATTCTGCCGGAAGGTTTTTGTCAGAATGGATAATCATCGAGGAAGTGATACAGAGGGGAAGTCAGAATATTAAATGCAGCCAGATGCAAGGACTTCTATTTAATCGTGACAGGATGTCGAAAAAGCATAGCAACCTTGTCCATGTTCAGCCATGAAATTCATAATTTCAAGGAAAGTCAGTAGAGTTGGAATAACGTACAACGAACACACAACGGAACTGAATGAACCAAAAAATAATATCGTGAACGATGTGGCAAAGAAGTAAAAGACTATCATTTTGCTGGTTGCTGAAAAATAACATATTCATACAAGGAACACATAATGCAGAAGAAGTGAAAAATGAGACAAACTGGAAACCAAATGAAATATAATGAAAAAAAAAAGGTAGGGACTCATCAACAATAAAGACCTTTTCTGACTACTGGCTTTCGTATGGATACGATGATTTGAAAAGAAAAAATTCGCAATGATGTTATTTTTTCAATTTATCATAGAAATATAAGTTGAAACGTATTTATTTCACGTTTGAGCTCTTCGAGAAAGAATGAGAATTTGTGGGCCGGTAGCCAACTATCTAAAATAACTGAATTTATGCCACTGTTCCACATTTGTCGGGTTCATTGCAGAAAATGTTCAAAAACAGTGCATTTGCTGTAATGGTAGAGAGAAGTCTGCACACCAATGCGTGTTAAAATATAAAATTGTGAAGGAAATTCCAACGAATTGCCTCTCCTTCCCCATGAAGGAAAGTATATTGGCATTATACTCTCCAAAATTGTCAAGAAAGGTCTGATTATCTTAAATGGTCAAAGTTAGTTTCTTCCTATAGTTTGCATTACTTTTCGTTTTGTTTTTGGTTCTACAATGTACGAGTAGATTTGTTCCGCTATGTCAAAATTATGTTCCTGTTGTAAGTTTAGTTCTGAATCAACATTTCCTTATTACTTTTTTTTGTACTATTTTATAATTATCCATAATATTATTTTCGTTTTTTCACAACAGAAAGCAAATAAAAACCTCAGTGCAACAACCTTTACAAAAATGCTTTACATTATTAACTTGTTTAATATTCATATCTCAGTGTAACAACCTCAAAAACTGTGGGTAAAGCTCAATATTCAATGAGCAAGTGCGTGAAAAAGCTGATTGTATGTAGCGATAGAAGTAGTTTCTTTTAAATTCTTAGTCATTGCAGCTATACTGTAAGGAGCAGAAACAAGGGCATCGGCAGCCTCATAAATCCTTAATGGGATCTGTTGCCGAGTACTGACTTCTCTCACGAACAACAACTAAACTTAGACTACATGGACATGGATAATGACCACTGAAAAGCACAATCGATAGCGCTGTTCTGGTTCCCGAAGGTAATTGGAGAACTACGGTTAGTATTGAAGGGGGGAAAAAAGCTCTCAGGAGCCATTAGTAACCCCAACATATAGAACTTCTGTACCTGGCCTCCACCGTGCTTACGATCCTTTGCAACGCATTTCCCACAAAACAAGACTTGTGCTTTCTGATTTCTGGCGCCGCAACATCTGAGTCACTTGGTTTGCGACCTCCATGTATTTGCCACCACCGCTAAGTAGGGGACCCAACCTCTATGAGGACACAGGAATCTAAACGACGCCCTCATTGTCTCTTGGTGACCACTACTTAGTCTACAGCTATTCCCTGTCACATTTTTTATTAGTTGTTGTGGTCGTTGGTCAGAGCAATCTTAGCCCTTCTGACAACCCGCTTGTCTGAGACTGTTTCTTTGCGAGCTTAGTCATATGTCGTGATTTTAATCACAGATTCGATCCTCGTGCTATTATCACTGTAACACATACTGTCATATTCTGATATGATCTGAATTTCCTTTTAGACCTACACGCGAGGAATCCTACTCCTCCAGACTATGAAGAAACTATCCACAGAAACCTCATTGCCATGCAGACTAAGTTTAATAATTTTACCCGTTTAGTTTTGTAATGACATCATCCTTTATTTTTCTGCGTATGTCTTTCATAACTAGATAAGTAATAACATTATGTAAACTCCTTAACGTCTCGCTGCGAGTTGTTTATATTTATCCCTTTGTACACTAAAGATTTATTTATTACGCATAATTGGCAATTACATACTTCGCGAAGCAGAAATACAGTTTTAAGTGCAGTGCGATAACGAAACTCTTGACACGTCAAGATCGCAATCTGAGAGACCAACGCATGCCTTAAAATATTAATTCACTCCTTTATTTGCAAATTTATTAACAAGACACCTTATTAATTATAAGCAGGGATGCGTATCCTGCGAAAAAGTAAAACAGTATCACTTGTAATTCAGTTAAACCCTTTAAAATTGAAACCCTTTAACATTTTCACCAATTAAATAAGTTTTTGTTTATACTAAGCGACTGACAAGGAGCATTAAAAGTCAAAGCTGTAACTGAGAATCATATGTAGCTGCAGCATATGGTTCTCAGTTAACAGCGTTGGGGGAGGTATTTTTTGTGGCAGCATGCAGACTCGAACCTGAAACATTCGTGAAGTTGAACATGGCCCTGGATGGAATTTCTCATAGTTACGCTACAACTTATATGTTTAACTTTTTTTTTCAGTTTGAAAGAAAGAGAAACATATATATATATAAAACTTTCAATAAGTTTAGAAAATGAACATACCAGAAAGGGACATAATGATTGAAGGAACAGTAATTGAAAAGGTGGAGTCATACTTATCTGGGACAAGTTATTAGCTGTAATAATGATAAATGGCTGGAAGTCAAGAGAAGAATAAATTTTGGATGGATAGCATTCAGGAAATATAGTCGCATACTGAAGAGCAATATCCCAGTTTGTCTGAAACGTAAAATAATGAACCAATGTATACTACCCACCATGACTTATGGAAGTGAAACTTGGGCACTCACCAAAGAATGGAAGAGAAGCTGAGAACCACACAGCGAAGAATGGAACGAATTATATTGGGAATCAGATTGTTAGATAAGAAGAGAAACACATGGATTAGGCAACAAACTCAAGTAAATGACATTCTTATCAAAACTAAAGAATTAAAATGGTCTTGGGCAGGACACATAGCTCGAAGACATGATGACAGATGGACTAAGAAAATAACAGAATGGTAGCGAAGAGGAGCTGAGTTAGAAGAAAATCTGGAAGACAACGACGAAGATGGACAGATGAAATTCAAGAGTTCGTGGGTAGTAAATGGATGGCCATTGCACAAAACAGAAGGAACTGGAGAGGCCTTCATCCTGCAGTGGATTGAAAATGGCTGATGATGATGAGTTTTGAAAATGACCATACCAAAAATATATTGAATCCTTTAAATTAAACAGTCTTAAGTGAAAAGATAAAATATCAATACATTTAATAAAAAATGTAAAAGTAAGAGAAACGAATACAAAAATAAGTCTTAGATAAGTACATAATGCAGTATCGATTTACCATTAGGTACATGAAAGTTTATATATGGCGTACCGATGTGCTGTGCTAAGAAGCATTGTAATATATTATGTAAGCACTTATATAATTTGCGTCTTTGAGCACAGCTTAATGACATACTGCTGTGCACATCGGCATGTCATTAGGTACATGAAGCAAAGTTTTTAAATTAGGCGTTGCTTTATTCTTTATGCTCTAAATAGCAGCTACCAAGAATGCCCTCAATAGCAGCACAAACTGCAACCTGCGAGTGAGATATTCGAAAGGAATAACAGTTTCATTTTTTTTTAAAAAACGCCATAAAAAGATACAAACTATATACCGTTCCCTTCTTGAATTGCATATACAGTTTTAAATTTAAAAAAGGACTGAACAGATCTTCTGTCCATAGTAGCTCTTAAACATACAAATCTGCTTAACAACTCAGCTTAAGTGTTTATTTAGCCGGTCATCGTCACATATTTGGTTCTCAGATGTCTGAAAGGGTACAGTAAAAATTTAAATGGAAGGAAATAATCGTTACATTCATTATCGGACATTTTACTCGCAGAATGGTTGCACAATTCGGCATTCTCCCATAGATGGGGGAAGTGAGGGGGCTCAAGCAAAACTCGCGACAAAAAAAAACACAAGTGAAACAAATATCTCATTATGGGGAAGAAGAAGGGGGGAACAACGCATGACTGCGCCGACAGGAGAGTCGAAGGGATATCACATAGAACTATGAGACAAGAAGTTTTGTCACTGTGACCCTAACCATTGTGTCGTGACGATGACGAAGCAGGCTGTTTGTTACCAGGAATACAAGACAATACTCTCGTGTTTTTACGTACTCGTTAGTAACTTGGTTTCCTAGGTTACTTGAAATCTAGTTTTGTTTTCTAGAGCAGCGTGAGACTTTCTGGCTGAGAACTTAAAGACGGCAGTGATCAGTTCCACGTGTGAGAAGTAACCTGAAACACAGAGTAATAAAGCATTCAGACCTGGAAACAGACTGCAACCCAGCACAGTAAATACTACATTTAACAGGTTTTCGTGTTATGGATTCAGAACAGCATACTTCCGGGGCAGTGCCTTCGGTGTCACGCTTTGCAGACTGTGGTCAATGGCTGTTCTTTCCACAATTAACACAACGTTTATATAATTGGTCAAAAAGGAATCAGCTTTGGTTTTACCCAGGCCGTCATACATTTTAACTGGCCATGGTTCTTTGAAGACTCATCTTCTTAAATGCAATCTAGCTACGTCAGATACCTTTTTCTGCGACTCAAGAAGACTACTTTTACAACCTGACTTGAATAAGAGGAGACTGTTGAGTACGTGTATATATGGTACCACGCCTCCTCGTGGCATGGACGGGTATTGGGAAACAGACTTCCTAATGATCACTGCTTCCTGGTAGCAAAGTGGCCAGAAACAACACACACTACACTCATTTCTGGCCATTTTACAGAGTTTTGTATATCATCATAGAGCACCATGGCAGAGATGAACTAACGTTTTGGGGTCGCCCTACATAACACAACACACGTGTCCACATAATTAGTTTTTAATAGTTATGTGGAGAAAGAGATTCACAGTTTAGAGATCGTTCAGGAGGTCGTCATTTGTTTCATATGGTTCATAATTATATGAACGTTTATTTGATTTATTTATAAGAGCATGATTTTAAGCAGTATTTATACTTTTTCTTACATTTGTTTCATAGCTAATTCATAGCTAAGGGCCACGAGTACTGTGATTATATATACAGAGAAAAAATAAGCTTGCCCTGATTTATGCAGTAAAATTTATTGATTTCGAAAAAATATATAATAAAATAAAAAGATAATTAAAAAACGTTCAAAACAAAGGCTGATTTAGTGGGCAAAGATACTGAAGCACAAGAGTTTCCTGGACAGGATACAGCTGTAAGTAATGGGAGGGGGGGGGTTGACTCGGAAAAGTTTCAGGGAATGCTCCGAAAGAGTTTTAATCTGGGATAGACAGTCCACACTCTTCAAAGAATACATCTTCAGAATATTCTGTTAGAAGACCAAGACACCACAGAATAAAGGGAGAATCCAGTTGATACGCCAACTTTCATGTTTAGTAAATCAAAAATAAGGCTGAGTGGAAGGAAGAAGGCCAGAGCTACATCAGAGTTACCAACACGCGACTACAACGGAAAAGGCAAATTTAGTGAGAATGAGACAATATCAAACTAGATGTGAGCTGACAATTCACAATGCGGTAATGTTTGGATGTAATACATTACCAAAAAAATGCCGATTCTCTCCAGTCAGATGATAAGGAAAGCTTAGATTTTGAGGTGACTTTGAGCCTGAAGTACCTGAGATGGTCATAAACTGTAAGGACGACGCTAGTCATGATCACTAGGCAAGCGATTCAGAGAAAGACTAAGTAGCAAGCGTTCCTGTATTAATTTAATGAACTGGTGATAACGGTCCGACGTCATATGGAGGGCTTCTTATTTTCCAAAGAAACTGGCACCAATCGCAGAGCAATAAGTGAGATTCTTTCGAGGTGGAGTGTCCTAAACTGAGATGGAGGTGGAGTGTCCTAAACTAGACTGAGATGGTCATAAACTGTAAGGACGACGCTAGTCATGATCACTAGGCAAGCGATTCAGAGAAAGACTAAGTAGCAAGCGTTCCTGTATTAATTTAATGAACTGGTGATAACGGTCCGACGTCATATGGAGGGCTTCTTATTTTCCAAAGAAACTGGCACCAATCGCAGAGCAATAAGTGAGATTCTTTCGAGGTGGAGTGTCCTTGAGAGCGCAGTGTTAGATCTAGCAGTCACGAATGAAAATAAATAAATTCTGTTTATACTCCGGGATAACCACACGGTCGAAGAGTTCATAAGATAGAGAGAATACAAGAAACAGCACCGTTTTTAGTAGTTATTCGGGCACGAGTATTTATACACCCTCGCGGCTGACCACTCAGCTGCGGAGGTCGCTTGAAAGTTGAGGGAAAAGGTAATATGCATGCAAGAGACAACTGAAGATCACAATAATTAAATTCGGGATTTTAATCAAAAAGCTTTTCGTGAAGCTCTTAAAGATGGATTGGCATTAGACATGATTAAAACTGGCAAAAGACATGGGGAAGCAAAAGAATGTGAAAAAGATAAGGAATATGTTTTGTTCATTAAAGCAAAGGAGGCCCTATATTAAAAACAAGTGATTATATTGAAAGGGCTGTAATGAAGGAAATGCCAGGAATGCTGAGAGGAGTAAGAGCCAAAAGGCTTCTTAAATAATTGACCATGGTGCTGTTTTGGTAACACAAGCAAAGAAAGAACTTGAGTAGATAAATCAAAAGAGTGGATGAAAAGGCTAGGAATAACTTTCTCAAAACTGAGGTGGCCAGGCCCAAGAATTTTATATGATGTAGATAGGCGGGTATCTAAGGATGGCTGGATGCAGGATTTTTATGAGAACTTAGTTAATGTGGGACTAAATAAGGAAGAAGTGGAAGCGGAGATGGTAATACGTTTTTCCAACGAAAATAAGTCAAAATGTAGAGTTAATTGGATGTAGGAGTTATCGACGAGTGGTAGAAGAAATTTGGAAACATAGCAAAGGATATTTATTAGATTGATGTCAATACCGATTCAGTGACTTTTATCTTGTAACTGCATGTTATAATTGCCAGTGTTTTTGGAAGACGATAAAAACACCTAGGAAAACCGATTCAACCTACAGTCACTGTGCGATACAAGGACACACATTTCATACTTGTCCTAATTTACAAAAGAGGGCTGTTTGTTGGAATTATTGGAGAGAAATCTTCCAGCAAACCACTCAGTAAGAGATAAGAAATATCCTGAATACTAGTGCTCAAACTGGCCAAACAGAGAACGGGTGAATCTGAGGTTGTGACAGACTAGTTTAAGTTTACTTCAAATTAATACACAACGGTCAAGATCTGTACCAGATGAGTTCCGAGTGGTTTGCAGCATCAGGGAGGAAAATAGATATATTATATATTACAGAAGCCTTATATATGCTTAAGGGGAAGTTAATAGACTACTCTCTTACTGCAAGGGCAGTAAATGTTAATGAAAATAAATTTAAGAGCTGCAATAATCGTGTTCAACCTGGATCTGATGGTCACTGCTATGGAGTCTTTGTGCAAAAATATTCAATGTGATTCAGGAGAGTTCTGTTTTGTCAATTTATTGTAAGCGTAACATGGAAATAGAACAATACCTAATATATGGAAAACGCTCTAATAGGGCTAAGATACAAACCTGCTTTTATATGTATGGAAGCAAACGCCAAAAGCACTTCATGGTACAGCAGACTTAAGACAATAAAGGCTGCTAAGATGAATTGATATCTGCTCACAAGCTAGTGATCAACCTAGTCAATATTCAAAATTTTGGACAGTGAAGCGGAGTCAAATATTGACTTAAGTTTGTCAAATTCCGATGACTCAGCCTGTAGTGACCAATCTTGTTTTTATAAGAACCAACATATAAGAAACAACTAGTCACGAGTTGGGGATCGCCTATGAAGGGCAATAGACTATTTACTGCGCAGTACGCTGATTGGACTCGATCTGGTGTCAAAGTGAGACTAGGTAATATATCGAAAGGTGATCTGCTAAGCATGACTGGGGAGGATGTGGTAAACCTAGCTCAGCAATGCTTTATGAAGCATCGGTCGCCTCGATGAGACAAACGCAGAGTATACGAGTTCCAGTGTGGTGGCGTCTTGAGTTAACGAATCTCCAAAAGAAGGTGCATAAAGCCAGAAAGCAATTCCAGCGCAGGAAGCGCGTAAGTGATCAACAAGAAGCTGCCGAGCTTTAGAAAGAATATCTCTTCTAAGACGTAAATTTGTCAACCTGATAGCCAAAAGAAAATATGAGATATGGAGAGAGTTAGTAAGAAACGAGGACCATGAGCAATGCAGACAGGCTGCTAGGGCAGGTCATGGGGTTTTGTCAATGATATATAGGAATTTTGCTAGCAGGGAAAAGGAGGTGATTGTCCCTCTGTATAAGGCAATGGTCAGGCCACGCCTTGAGTACTGCGTACAGGTCTGGAGGCCTCATTTTAGGAAGGATGTAGATTTGCTTGAGCGTGTACAGAGAAGAGCAACACGATTGGTGAGGGGAATGAAGGGATCCTCTTACCAAGAGAGGCTTAAGTTCTGCAAATTGCAGTGGCTGGAGACTAGGCACCTGCGCGGTGATCTGATTGAGGTCTATAAGGCCTTGAATGGGTTGAGCACGCTGAATTCTGATGGGATCCTCCCACTTGTTCAGAATACGAACCTACGGGGACATAAGTTCAAATTAAGAAAGGACAGATGTAGAATAGATGTGCGGAAATTTGCCTTTAGCCAGCGGGTGGTTAATTGCTGGAACAAACTTCCATCTGTTGTTGTGGAAGTTGATAGGTTAAATAAATTTAAGGAGGAACTGGACAGGCATTTGGAGGGTATGGTGTGATTTTTTTTTTTTTTTTTTTTTTTTGGCTGATGCTGCATAAGCTCCTACACTTGCTTTCTTGCATCATGTGCCACTACTACTACTACTACTACTTTAAAAACTTTGTAGTGGTAAGGTAAGATCATCAAGCGACATTACGTTTTCTATAGGACGGGAAGGGAATAAAAGCTTGAGTTGGCAAGTAGTGTGAAGAGAATCCTCGATCACTTAATTAGCAGAAATAATGATAAAATCGGGAAGCTTCAAGTGCGTGCTTATCTGAAATATTTAAATACAAGCTATGTTAATGGCATTGCAGAACAACCATTTAAAGTTGATTAGCTAGAAAATGCAAGAAGGTCACCCTTAGTCAGTTCTTCCTGAACTGACTAAGGGTGTTGGGGGAGCACTTTATAAAGATATTTGATAGCAAATATTTCTATAAAGTGCTTCCCTGCTAATATTGTTCAATAACTTTCTCCAAAATGGGGGACAGTTTCCTTTCCCTTGGAAGGGTTGGTTGTTATAGGGTTTTAGGCCATATTGCACCATATATAATATATCTATGGTCGAATTTCTGTTTGCTGGACGAAAAATCATAGTACCCTCCGCCTGAGACCACTTAAAAGGAGAGTTCTTTGTTTTGTCAATTGCTGAAGATAATTCTGAATATATATATATATCTTTTTTTTTTAATCAAATAAAATCGATTTCATTCTTTCAGAAGTACACCAATGATGTTTTTAGACTAAACCGAGGGTGGGGAACAACTTTCCCATTGAGAAAAAAGCAGCTTATTAGGCAAATTTTAAATCGCAAATTCTAACATTACTACAAGAAGTCAGACAATAAGCTAAAGCTCAAAATAAGCGAGATAGACACCCCCCCCCCCCCGTTCGTTTTAATTGAAACATCCTATGTACTGTATGAGAGATAACAAAAGTTACTGTTGTTTTGGGCCAATGTAATAAAGCTATGACAGGTCAACGATTATATTCTGCATATAAATTGCATGTATTCTATATCGGTTTGCCTGTTTTGCTGAATGAAAAACCAGACTTTCCAAAGGAGACAACGTACAACCCTCGCTCGAAACCGTTAACTTGGCTGCAATATTAAAAAAATATATATATAATAATTTTCTTTCTTCCTACTGACGGAATTCAAACCCAGTCCTTTTTCCTCGCCACACAGTGAGGAAAGAATGATACTGCGCTAACCGAGAGGGCATAACACATCACCCTTTACTGAACAAAAGATTTAATCGTAGATCTGTTATGTTTTATAATAGAATTTCAGTTTTCAAGTTTGGTCAGAGAGCGCACAAATCTGTTTCTAACAAGAGATGACAGAAGAACGAAAACGCCTTCAATTATCTCATATCACGCTGGTTATATCAAGGCCAGTATAACTATTATAGTTGATCTCGTTATTCTAAACTAGGCCCAAAAATTTAGAAGCGCTATTTCACAACGTAGAAGTCATACAGATAACACGTAGATGTAGTTGCGAAATCACGTGATTTCGAAACATCTGTATACGACCGTTTTCACCTGCTCTAGGTGAAAGAATATTTGGATCGAAGCCAAGCAGAACATCAAGGTGAAGGTCAGAACTTCGCTAGATAATAATAAATATCGCTTTCGATAGCTATAAACCTACTTTAAAGTTTCGAGCGTTGCTGTTTTACATAGCATCTCTCTCTCTCTCTCACTCCCTCCACTACCTCTTCATTTTATTTCTTATTTTCGCATCTTTGACATTTCTCGTCTCATTCCAATTTTGAGAAAGAAAGAAAAGAACAGACGGACATTTCTGCAGTCATCCGCCTCACAGTCGTTTTAAAAAACTTTTGAAGTCCCGTTCTTCGTAAGTTACCAAAAATTGTGAAGGACATGAACGGTGCCATCTGAAAGATATCGTCGCAAACATTTCCGTTCGCTTATTGAGAAAGATAAAAGCGGGACTGGCAGTAAATATCTCCCCTTCGCGAGGTACACGACGCTTCCCCCATCATTAGATGGGCCAAAAAGAATAAGCCATGACGCGTGAAATATCCACAGACGCGTGCAGAAAGCGAAATGGCATCTTGCGGTCACGCCCTTTCGAAAACGATAAAATTGCACCCCCTTAGAAGAAAGAAGGAGAAGAAACAGATCTGTTTCTTTTTGGAAGGAGGAGAATTGATGCGACGGACTGTGAACGCACTGATTATTTGTTACAGATGGCAAATAAATAAGAAAGGGCAAACAAGAACCAGCGTATATTCTACGTGGCTCACTTTCTTCCATAGTTCACTTTTGTACACCTGCTTTATATTGACTAAATTAGCAGAGTTTCAAGGTATAGCTCCTGTTCTTCCAATATTCCACTCATCGTTCAAATTATTTTATTAAATCAGAGTCAAATAATGATTATATGGTTTTATCTACATGCTGAAGAGTGTCTGTAATTAATGGTTACCAGGCTTTTAAAATACTGCACTTGAGTGGAAAAATGGAATGATAATACAGCAGAAAGCTTAAATGAATGTAGCAGTATTTACAATTAAAATCATTAGTGCGTTTAGTATTTTCAGTAAGGAAATAAAAGAAAAAAATAATTCTGTAGAAAGTACATAATGTGTCCTGTCGCTAGCATATTTAACGTGTTTTACATTTAAGAGTCATCGGCAGGCGTTAAAAACGTTTTAATTTTCAGATATTAATAAAATTCATGGATAATAATATGACAATGTTTTTATTTTATTAATAATAATTACATATCGGTTACTGAAAGTATTGGTCTGTGATGACTAAAGTAGGATATATAATTTTTATTGAAGAGTTCACGACTAAATACACTATCTATAGTTGTTCCATTAGGTGTGGTATTTATCGAAAGATCTGATGACATGTCCAAGTTGAAGAAGTTTTCAGAAATGTGCACAACTCTTTTCCAGTCTCACAGTTTTTGTATCTTAAAACCTTAATATTTCTATTTCTAAATTCCTTAGCTTTCCAACGATAGGCTATACGTCCACATTATCCCGTTTATTACGTGAGAAAATTTCCTTCATCGCTTACACTATCCTGGCAAAACTACTGCAATGTTCAGAGGTTTGAAAGTTTTTTCTCTAGTATAGAGCTAAGATGAAGCTCCGCGCGAAATTTCATTAAATTTCGTCCAGTAGAAGATAAATTAAACTGGAATAAATTTTCGTAACGCTTTTCGCGTGACGTTTTTTCGTTACATTTTTTTTTTAATAACGCCAGTAAAAACGTTTTTAAATCAAAACTTTATAACTTCCTTAAGGCTGGATTCGGGTTTTAAGTTATACACGAACTGAGAAGTACACAACTTTAGCAGCCCAAGCATAAAGTTTATGAATATATATATATTTTTTTAGTGACTAACAGGGTGGTTATCTCAATTTTATTAACTTAACTAAGGGTTATAATCAGGGGCGTGTTAAAATGGAAGCCTGAAAAAGACCACATTCAGATTCCAGCTCTCAACTGCAGCAAAATGAACAGGACCTTTTTCATTACATTTTCTTCTTTGAATTCAGGCTTTGGATTCAATGTTTGCAGTATCAATTAAAATTACAATACCAAATAAGTCGCCATGTCTAATAACTTTTGTATACTATGATAAGATATTACAAAATGACTGCAGCCGGTTGAGAAATGCCTTACAAAACACTGGGTTTACTTAGCCTATTTTTCTAAGTAAAAATTCACTAGAATTCTTTTTTGATGCTTTAGTTACAATTCTTCCAGGGAAAAACTGATTATATCTTACAGATTCAAACTGCTTTTAAGTATCTGCATGTATAAGTTATTCGCACAAACATCAGAAGCAACGAGTTCAAAATTTGTATCTTTTAAAATCTTAGTTCTCTTCCTTGCTTCCGGCCAATGAACAACGTTTAGCAGTGTAGCCTTATAACAACACTTTCAAACAAAATTACTAGATTAGAACAAAATGGAAGTCCTAAAAGAAAAAAAGACAAAAGTGGATGTAAATTGTTACGAGATAAAGTGCGTGTGAAGTGCAATTTCCGCTTTCAAATGGAACACACACACGCGGTAAACGAAAGAAAAAAGACAGTTTGGTATAGATTGAACAAAAGTGGGGGATTTGACACTTCCGCGAAAAGCTAGTGAAAAAACTAGCAACAAAAGTAGGTAATCTATGTCAGCAAAACAAATATCGCGCAACGTTGGTGGCTAAACAAAGCCTAGCTTCTAAGCTCGGCATTCAGGAAAGACCAGATTGCTCTCTTCTGATAACTGTCGAAGGAGGATAAAAAAAAATGAGAAAAAACTCAAAGCTAACGAAAAAAAGGTTTCTGCACTGAACTGGTTGGGTATATGATAATTATTCTAGCGATCAAACAATAACTGTAGCTATCGTGGCTACTAAACAAAAAGTCAAGAGAAATTGGACTACAGAAAAATCCAATAAATAATCTGATTCGAAATATCGTCATTTGGAGATGTCGAGTCATTGTGCAATCGCTTTCAAGCACAAAATTTGCCACGCTATTAATGGAATTTAAGTTAGCTGACTAATCCTAGATTTTCCAATTGCACCTTAAATCTCTTTAAAGCTACAACTCCATTTCATAGAAATCAGCATTACTTTAAATGTGCAAAAATCCAAACCCTTAACTTTGTAAAAATAAAGCTGTCAGCACGAAACAAGAAATGTGGGTTTCTTTTTTTTAATAGCAGCATCGTGGCACACTTGTGATGATAACTTAAAGGAAGACAAAAGAGCAGAGTCAGCATGTAGTGGAATTTACTTCACAGTATACAGGAGCAATTCATCAACCTAAATTAATCTTTACCATTCAGGGAAGCAAAAGTGGAGCTTTGTAAAGTAGATTTGCTATACGTACACCATTAACACACACACACACTAACAATTTTTTTTCATGATGATCTGAAATAAATATCACTGCTAAATATATGGATTGTGTTGTCCTGAAGAAGTTTATTTTAGTCCGTTTCAAGCTCTACAACAAATACTACATAAAAGTCCCCTATTTTCACGAATATAAATAATAAAAATATTGTCTACAGACAATTATATTTATGGTTTTGGTCAGTATACTAATTACAGCGACCGAATCATTGTATTCTCTTTCCAAGCAGGAGTCCACTGTCGAGGGCTAAGTCCACAGTGTTTCAACCCTTTATGAAATACATAAGCTTTCCAATATAACGTTACAAAAGTAACTGTAAACATAATTACATTCACTGGTACATTACATTCTATAAGAGTACCGTTTGGTGACCATGGAGCCTGCGACAAATGGGCAGGACTTGTTGTATCATCATCCAGTTCCAAATAAGGTTGCTTATTGAAGGCTACTAAACATTAAATGTATTATTACTGATGTTTCTGCACTGATTGATCATAGAAAAATAAATATTTTGCGTATACGTTCACATATACAGAAATTTTTAGAGAAAGGGTTCGCAAGTCTATCAGTCTGGATTGGAATCAAAATGATTTTATAATAACAGAAAGGCAGGTGGAAGAGGAATTGTTACAGCTAAAAGTAAATAAGACTGTCTGGGGCTGATGAGATCTAATTATATTAAAAGAAGTTGTAAAGGAGGCGGTTAAACCTTTAGTCATAATAACTAGAGCTCCCTTAGATTTAAGAAAAGTCCCTAAAGGCTGGAAAAAATAATATAGCCAACATAATGGAGTTAAAGAAGTAGTGCAACACATCTTAAAAGGAAAACAGAGCCATAACGCAATCACAGCATGGATTTGTTAAAGGTTTCACGATAATCAATCTAATTTAGCTACTGTGAGATTGTCAGAAAGGAACTGGATGCAAAGAATGATTTTATTATACTTAGATTTCAGTACATTCTTTTATACTGTACCACGTACGACTGTATAAAGTGGAACAATGTGGCTTTAGGGGAAACTACTAAGAATAAAGGGATGATTAAGTGGTGAAGACAGAGTGGTTTGAAGACTACTGCTCTTCATGGCCTAATGATGAGTGGAATACCACAGAGGTCGAGTTTGGGCCCTCTTACTGTTTTTAATATTTATTAATGGTATTGATATAGGTGCTTCAAGTTTGATGTGTAAGTCAGCTGATGATACAAAGTTGGGCAGAGCGGTTAATGACGGTAATCAACAAAACAAAAGTAGATAATGTAAGAAGATCTAGTTAAACTAAGCAGATAGCTGGAAAAGTGGCAACTGAATTTGATTGATCAATGAATTTTGATAGCAGTAATCCCCGAATAATACACCATTTGGGTGGCACCAAACGCAGGGTAGTTCATATGGAAAAAGACCCGAGCATGATTGCATGCATTCGCACATGAAATTTTCTGAGTATGGGCTATGCAAAAGGGCTGCTGTTCTAACAGCCAGTTTGCACAGCCCATGGTGATTCTAATAATGATATGCAGAGACTTTTCCAGCAGGGACAAAGCAGTGACAATCCCATTGCATAACGTAATGGTTAAGCCACATCTGGAATACTGCATGTAGGTTTGAAAACCATTTTAGGAAAGACATTGATCCTTTAGAAAGCGTGCAGAGAGGAACAAGATTAGTTGTGAGCACAAAAGGATATTCCTATTCTAAAAACTAGGGTTCTGTAAATTACATATACATAGTTTCTTCTCTGGAAACTAAGCATCTGCGTGATGATCTAATTGAAGCGTACGAGGCTTTAAAAGAGTTCAGTAAACCAAATGCTGATGGCATTACTCTTTCTCAAATGCTTACACGCAAGAGGGCAAATTTAAATCGAAGAAGGATGGTTGCCGAACACGAGCGGGTATCAAAAAGTTTCCTTTGGCCTTCTTCTGTGTATTCTATGAACGTTATATTTTATTGATTGTATTGCTTATTTGTCTAGTAATATATGCCAGAAGTTTCATTATTCTAACTTATTTCTATGGTTACAGAGCTGAATGTGTACAGTGTCATTATGGATAAAACTGGATATCGATTTTTACAAATTCCTGTTTTTGCTATCTTTGTTGCTTTCCACACTAGCCTTATTTGCCAGACTTGGCTATTCCTTTTTCTCCTTTCCACAGTTGAAATCATTTTTTCGTGGTAGCTTTATATATATATTTATTTATTTATTTTGGCTGCCGCAGTATAAGCTTTCACTTCCTCGCATAAATGTTAAATGTTCTAATATCACTCATATATTTATGTACAGTTACAAGAGAGAGTAACTGAACAATTAATAGCGCCTTCCAACGGTTTTGTGACAGTTGTCAAGGCTGACTCATATCGGAAACACGACAGTACTAAGCTAATGTCTGGATCAATAACAAATTGCTGCTTGTATGAGAGAAGGAACTCCACTTTATCTATTTCATAAAACAAAACATCCCTTTCTTTTATGAAACAGAGTTTATATTCAGTGTTCACTCTAGCACTAAAGCAAGAAGCACAAGCGGAAAACGTTTTTTTTATGCGAAGAGTAGTTGAATATAAACACAGAGTGGGAGTAACTTGCAATGAGAGGGATAGGGGCTAGTCAGTCAGTGACAACGTATCTCCCTCAACCTAAGCCTTAAGTATTAGTTGAAACTACTAAATCATACAGAATCTGGTTCAAATGGACTAAATTTATTTTTTACTAGATCCGGTATTTTATTAAGATAAGTTCATCTAAAGAAGGTCAAGGCACCGCCAGGAATTAGACCACTCTCAGCTCGTGCATGACCCTTTGCGAAGGAGGGAAAAAGAGGAAGGGAAAAGCAGGTTTCTCTATCGTACATTTATGTTTAGGCCTATACGAATTTCGCATTTACAAGGTTTTGAATAACGAAATCTGGAATATCATTCAGTGCTTATTAGCCTAAATTCTGTTGTGGGCACAGAGTTACACTAGTTATACATTATATTTAGGTTAATGTTCGAAAAGCTCAGATAAAATAATGTTTTCCCATGATCTGCAAGGTTTTATTTAAATAATTTACACTTTCATTATCCCACATTTATTTATTTCTCTCTCTATCGAGAACAGCACGATTAACTCTTGTGACTTCACTATTTTTCTAAACATATGATTATTAACGTGATGATTAATCGTTAGCAGCGCAGAAACAAGCTATTATGGCCACCGGGGAAAAAATATTTAAAATGGCCGACCTTCTCTCCAACTGTCTGCAGATATTTGTACTGATTTTTATCACCCTTGTTCTGACTAATCTTTAGAAAGGTAAATAAACACGGGCAGTTTAATTTTATTATACTAAACACAAAATAAAATAATAAAACAATAAACAAAATATATTACTAATATATATTGGCAATATAAATAAAAAGCCGCGTAAAAATAAAAGAATAAAAAATAAATCTTTATTACTATCATCATACGCTACATTATATCACATAATCAGGATATGAATCAGACAGGATTTAAAAAAAAACGAAGGGATGAAACTATGAGCCAGAAGGAGTATATTTAGAAATGAAGTTCTCCGATCTAAAAAGATTGAACCTCTTGGCATAGACAAGCTGGTCACGAATAGGACAACTGTCTACAATACGAGGTCGTGCAGTCTGTGATGGGTGGATAGGTCATACTATGTTTATCTTAGGGCATCTACGACATTACCTATACAGGTCATTGAGCCTGAGGTGTGCAGAATGCGTCCATTTAAACGCTGTTCCTCCTCACTTAGCCTTCCATCTATGCTGATGTGATGTAACGTTTGTTTCCTCTTAAATTAAACTGTTTTTAGTAAAGATCTTAATTAAAAATAATGATGAACATTATTTAAAAGCCTCGAGCTGTTGCGAAAAACTGAACGGTTAACAACAGATGTGAAAAACACTGCAGCTGTATAAGCTTATTACTATATGAAATTAAGGAAATACAAACGTATAATTATTAACGATAACTTCTGTTCGTATTCCTCTATTTAACTTCAGAAAACCATCGTATTAATTTGTAAATTTTACTGGACATTGATTTGTATGCTTGTTATAGGACGATCAAATGGAGTAAGAGTTGGGTGTTGCCTACAACCCAAGATTGTGTGCCATTCAGATTTGCAATCATCCAAACTGTCCCTAAGGCCCAAGAAGTCTTGTGCAACAGAATCCAATGTCAAAATCGTGTTGATCGTTTTTATCGACGATGAGGGCATAGAGCACCACAAATTTGTGACTAGGGCAGGAGTATTACTGCTGCATACTACGTTGAGGTTTTGACACTGGAAGAATGGTTGGATCCTGCACCATCATGTGACTGGAAGTACACGGAAGTTCAACAGTTCTAAAAAAATCACAACCATCTGACTTCTGGCTGTTCTCTAAATTGAAAATGGAGCTTCTGGATCATCGTTTCGCTACTGTGGATGACATCAAAGAAAAAGCCGAAGGGGCCTTATGTGCGCTATACAGATTTCAAAAAATGTTTCAAAGCTTCGGAAGACCGATGGATCAAGTGCGTGTGCAGAAGGAAGACACTTTGATGATTGTTAAGTTAGTAAGCCTACCTGTCCACACAATAAACTTTTATACTAAAATTACGGTAACTTTTTGAAGGTACATCGTACAAATCCACTGTCTCTGGTATTTACAGATATCTGAACACTCACGTATTAACACTATTTCGTGTTCGTTTTAATTTTTAATAATTAAAATATAATTAGAAATCGTTATATATATTTTAATAGCATAAAATATTTCATCGGGGAGGCTTCAAGACATTTTCTCAAAGCAAAACCCAAAACAGTACTTGGCTTGTCGCTACTATACTGTCACTTAAGGTAAAGAAGTATAAGAGAGCGTACTTGGCTATAATCAGGTTACAATCCAACTGAGGGTGGAGTAAGTGGACGCCCTGAAACTTCTTCCTGCAACGTGAATTCTTCCTGTTATTTATTTTAACTATTTTCTATTTCTTTTTTCTCAGTACTTCAAGACGAGTAACAACTATTTGGTTAATTAAATAATGATATTACAGAATCTTTCTTACTAGTTGCCTAGATAATAAAATAATTTCAAATAAATTGATTTAAAACAATAAGCTTAGCATAATGAATATACTAATTCTTGTACATATACAAACTCACCTTTGATATATTATTATTATGGGCTCTAAGTTCCTCATGAATTTTGTCTATTAACCAAAGGAAGAACTCCTGAGCATCATGCTGGTCACTGCCTTCGAACTGTGGACCATATTTACCTACCAGAAGCTTAAATGCGTGCGAAATTTCAGGACAATAATTACAGGACCATAAGGACTTCACGAGGGTTGCTAGTTGATCACTTAGCTCGTTCCCCTCCCTCCTGTATTGCCTGTTTCGCTCCTGCTTGTCCTCTCTATGCCTCCCAAATAAGAAATATTCGGCTAAAAACTGCGTGTTGTTGAGACACTGAAGAACTGCATTCATGTAGCACGTGTTGCCATGGTTGTGTATACCACAAGTTCCAGGTATTCTATCACTTTCGCGTGATACACGCGTGAAGGAAGTGTTGGGTTTCATGCTACTGAGAGCAGTGATGGGTATCCTACACGAGTGATACTCATCGTCCAATAAACTCTCCCCCGCCAAAATTCTGCTTTCCCTCATATGAGCAATATCACGATCGATCTCACTGTCCACTGGAGACTCTTGAGTATCCTTTTGCACACTGATTAACGCAGAACGATGAACCCCAGTTGCTACATGGGGCGAACTGAATTGACCGGCTACCCTGTTAAACAGACCGGTTTTTATGCTGGATTCTTTGCTGTTAGCGGAGGTTGGCTTGCCCTGTGATGTGATGTATTCGTATTTGGCGGTGTCCAGTACCAGCTCCGTTCGTTTTCGCCTCCCGCTCCACCTCGTTGCGTACCTGCGTACGTCTACACTCGATCCTGTCGAGTTTGCTTGGCATCCGACTGCGAAGTCGCTCTTCGCAACAAAATTTCCCTTCGATACTGCCTCCGGACATCTCTGATATTTGACCTTAGACATCGCCACCCGCTACATTCGGTTACATATGGCGGGTAATTCTTAAAGTGCACAGACTACTTTGAAGCACCGACGCCACCAGAATCTATCGTACTTGCTACCAGCATGGCATCCATACATGCATGCACGTACACGCAGCCCAACGCACGTTTCGTTTGTTTACATGGTGTTATTAGTTCTATACTAGAGGGCGCTGCATAACAGATATTACGAACGACGAATCTGATTAGTCTTCTGCACCGACGTCATAGCTAATGACGCAATGGCAGTCATCGCATTGGAAGTAAGCTAACCTGAGCTAATAACCTCATTTTAATTAACTCCACGAGCTAACTTCAGTTCAGCCTACCCGCTTACTGAACTCGAATTCTTTTAAATACTAGCATTTGGACTTTAGTATTTGTGTTGAAATTTGTATTTAACTTACATCCGTTATTAGAATTTTATGATATTTTTATAAAGGGACATAGCTATCAATTAGTACACGTTCTCGAGCATATATATATATAAAATAAAATAATTTTGTTATACAGTTATGGAAAACAAATTTAAAATCAAATTTTAAAGAAAATTAAATTTAAAATCTACAAAAAAAATTATTTCGGGTATTGCAACTACGACTGGACTTAACTTGACTGAGCTTCAAACTATCAGCAAATAATAATAATAAATTAACAGCACAGAACGCTGTAGCAGCTCCTGGAAAATATTGAGTTTGGTCTTTTTATGAGCAAGAGATGAGTTAGATCTTTTACCAAATGTCTTGTTATTTTTTTTTTTTTTAAGCAATTCTTGAATAATGCTATTTGATAGAGGAAATTAATCACTGGGATCCTGTCTTTATGGATTAGTTTCCTGCTTTCAAATCGATTTCCGATTTTGTCAATTACAGTGTCAAGGGTTGATTGATTGATATGGTTTTTAATGGCGCATTGGCAGTCAAGGCCATAATGCGCCAAGTCAAAATAAAGCCAGTACAAAAATTTGTGGTAACCTATAAAAAGGCTACCACGTCAAGAAGATAAATATGCATAAAGTTAGGTAAAAAATATAAACTTAAATCTTTGTATATAAATTAATTGAGTGTAAAAAGTTAAAAACGTCAGACTTGTTGTCTCTGTCAGCTAAAATCTGACTGAGTGTGAATGGCGTATTAAAAGTCCTAAAAAATAAGCGTTGCGCTTCTCTAAAAACAAGACATTCTATAAAAACGTGACGAATAGTTAAAATACTGTTACACATCTCACACATAGGCAGGTCAGCCGCCCTCAGCAAAAAGGAATGTGTCAGATGACTATGATCTATGCGAAGCCGAGCAAGAATAACTTCCTCTTTTCGGACCCTGCGTAGACTGGACTGCCATTGCCTGATTACAGGCTTAAAGTGATGTAGTTTATTTGCGGCCTATCCGTGCCAAGAATCTTGCCATTGGGAATATAATTTAGAGCGTATTATTTTCCTGTAGTCTGGGACTGACAGGTAATGTCAGTCCCAGACTACGGGGAATATAGGACTGACAGGCAATGATTATCCAGGGAAATGGCTGATTTAGTAGCGGCATCGGCTAATTCATTTCCCCGGATCCTAATGTGACTTGGGATTCAGCAGAAGCAAAAATTCTGATTTAACGAGAGAAAAAAGCTGGATCCGGGACACGACTGGATGAGGACTGCCTCATCGATAATAATGCCTGTAACACACTTGTTGAGTTACTATATATAAGAGGAGTGAAATGAATGAGTTGAGCAAATGGGTCGACAGGACGTCTAGCATATCTGAGCAGTGGACTAAGGAATAAAAAAAGTTTGAATAACAAAACAGAATATAGAATGTCGTAGGCCGACATACATTAGTCACCCTTTCTTCCCAATTTGTGAGTAATCTTTTGTGTCAGAATTCCGGTTATACGACGGATCATGGTATTCCCGACGAACATTAGTCAGCAGTTGGGAGAAATCAATAGTGATCTAGATTTAATATTTCTCATAGAAAAAAGGAATCCACAATATTCTCTACAAACCGATGAACACATGGAGCAAAGCCAATTGTAATACTTCGGTCAAAGATGTGATGTGCCTGCGAAAACATAAAAGTTTGATATTTACTTCAAGCCTATGAACTAAGTGTTTGTAATCGAGTGACAAAATATTACCACAGTTTTGTATTACGACGCATGTAAACCTATACAGTACACTGTTTTCAACGTATATAGTACGTTGGTTTTGCATTAATAACACCTACCTAATACCTCGTGGGACACCTTTGGCGCCTAATACAGCCCGTACACATCTTGGCATGGACTCCACAAAGTGCTGCAGGGTGTACTGTGGTAGTGCTACTCATTTGTTGTACAATGTGTCCAGCAATGCCCTCTCACTGTCAGGTGGTTGGTCGTAGCATCGAACGCTCTTTTCCAATAGGTTCCAAACATGCTCAACTGGGTTAAGCATGTTCACATGAGTTGGGCGGCCATCGGAGGACTGAGAATTCATTGTCATGTTCCTGAAACCAGTTAGTAACCTACTGGGCCTTGAGGCATGGCGCGTTGTCATGTTATTGACGTTGGAGTTGTCCGGGTTCACTGTCATCATGAAGGGGTGTATTTGGTCCTCGACGATAGAAAGGTAGGCGTTCCCATCAAGCCGTAGATTAAAGGTGATCATAGGAGTCAGGGCACACCACGAAAACAGTCCACCAAACCATAACACTGCCTTCTCCAGCTTGCCCAACACCAACAGCGCATCCAGGCGCCATGGCCTCAAATAAATAAATAAATAAATAAATATTCATTTATTGCAAATACAGCAAGCCCATCACAACACTAGGCTAGGGGCATCAATTCAGTACAAAGGAGACAAATATAACAACAAATACATAGAATATTCTATATATATATTAACAATGAATATGAATTATAATGATCAAAAATATATATTGCAGAACATTACATTTGGCTCTAGGATGCAGTTACTGGGTTGCAGGCAAGCAGCTGTTTTTATTTCTCATCATTTGATTGGAAATGAAACTGCTGTAGGCTTCAGAGTTGAGCAACCTCTTGCAATCAACGTTGTGATAATTTATGATGTGAAGGGATGCAGTGGGGAATATCCTGTCCATTTGTTTGAGTCTGGAGAGTTTGGATTTGAATTATTGTTGGTTTCTTGAATTTTCTCTGTTGGTGTGAGCTATTATGTTGGCTAAGTTTGGTGAATCAGTTCCAGTGGTAATTAACTTTGCAAGAAGCATGATTCCAGACTCGTTGATCATCTGTTGCAGAGACTTTTTTTAAAAGTTTTCATAAAGCTGTTTCCTGGATATTGTATGGGGAAAACGAAGTTTACTGTTCAGCCATCTAAGAACCCAATACTTTAAGGCAAGGAATTTTTTGACGGTAACTTGAGGAGCACCACATCAGATTTCGAAGGCATAAGACAGAATGGGAAAGATGCATCTCTGAACATGGTTTATGACTATTTTTCTTTCTTGAATCGCTACTGTCTCTTGCTTGATTAGCCATTTTGCTTTTTGAATTTTTTTAACAACATATACATAATGAAAATTAAAGGAAAGATTTTTGTCAAAAACAACTCCTAGGTCTTTGTGAGCATATACATTTGGAAATGAAACATCAGCAATTTTAATTTCTATGTGGTTTTGTTGTTTCTGTATGGGGTAAGTTAATTGAGCAGATTTGTTTGCATTTATAGTCAAGTTGCTCTCTCAAAATGCAGGTACGCCGACAGACTGCTATAGCCTACAGGAGCTAATGCCCGGCGCATAGTTCATGTTGGATATTGGTCTTGCTATTCCTACGTTGTACTAGGCGATTAGCTGGACCAGACCACTGTGCTGCGTTACGAGACGAGTCACATGACGCTCACGACGGACATCGGACATACGTGGTTGTCCCACTTGTGACTTTTGGCTGGTTGTTCGACTGCTGTTGAACCAGTCACGGTACAGTCCTAATACCACAGAACGGGAGCACTTAACCATGCTAGCTGTTGTTGAGATATTGCCACCTGCCCGTCTTTCCCCTAGTTGTTCCATGTTCGAAGTCGGAATGATCTCGACTCCTACCGTTCTTCCTCGCAGACACTCAAAAACTGGTCGCCAAGTTTGCGAACTACAGTCTTATGTCAGCCGTACTGACTTTGACCCTTCACCAGCATCACAAACTAATCCATTCCTACACAAGGGGTTTTGTTAATGCACAGTGCACTCAGTGAATATATCTGATATTATGTTACCTTCTCTCGCTTATTCCTGCACTCCCCAATTTTTGTAAAATATTAACACCGTTTCCCATGCACGTTGACCCCTCCCTCCATATTGGTCAACTCGTTCATTTTGTATTCAACCTGTTGAGCAAAGACCTACTAGCAGAGAAAGATCTCTGCTAAACACCCGCTTCAATCCTACATCCTTCACATCCTGCTGAAGTTAGGATAGTCTTTTGCAGATCTGATATTAACTATTTATTGGGAAATAGATATTTAAAAAGACTGCAAAAAATAAATATTTACCTCTATTTCAAAGTGCTGTGATTGCAGTATTGAAAATAGTAGTTTTCTTCTCACTGCCATCACTGAAGTGGCAGTGAGAAGAAAAGGACCAACGTTGGTCAATTTGCTCTCTACGAGTCACTTGGAAAAATCATTAAAAATCATTTATTTTAGATAACTTTCCCAAACGATATTTCAAAGAATTTCTTTAAAAAAAAATCCTAGCTTTTCTTAAAATATAAAGAAAAACACAATTTGATTTTAATCTCCAACAAATCTGCGCTCATTCCTAGAATATCATCTAAAATCAAAAATGAAAAAAGCTTTTCAAATTTATGAAGAGCTCTGTAAATAGAAATGCAAGCAAAAATACAATTTTAAATAAAATAAAAAAAAAAAAAAAAAAAAAGACTGGTTAACACAATTATTCTATATTAAATCCAGGCCCGCTAGATCGAGGGCATGTGAAGGTTGCAGGAAGTTCAAGTATCTTATAACAGTCGATTTTGGGCAGATACCAGACTGTTAACAAGCCAACCATGACATATCCGCTATGTAAGTGCACAATGGGTATCACACAATGACTTCCTTCGGCTGTTTTGCAATCCACTCTTTCAATTTACCAAAGATCATCAAAAACTTTGTTGTAAAATTTATACGTACGGATTTTGGAGGAGGAAAGTTATACTAGAATAAGAACCACTGTTTTTCTTAATCACGTAAGATATAACTACATATATACTTGAGAAATTTAACTTCCCCCACCCCCCTAAATGCATTAAAAAGTATAAAATCATTTAAAAGAGAAAGCAGCTTAAAATCAGCATTCATTTTAGTTTTTCATTTTTTTTGAAACCTTCAAAGAGACATACTGTATCACTTGGGCTTTTGGCATTTTCCTTCTTTTCCTGTTATTCTTTTTTCCATATAAGCTGACTTTATTTTACTAGTTTAAATTTTCTAAAGAAAGTCACATTTACTATCTGGTCGGATCCAGGAAGAATAATGTTCTTATTTTCACTCCTGATCTTTAAATGTCTACTGGAAATGGTGGCACAAACATGACATGCTCTAAGTAACAAACCAGACAAATAGAAGTCGCATGGTGTCGGGTCCAGAGAACTATAAAGGGGAAGGGGGAATCAGGAATCTCATCCATCGCTTAGGTAGGATGTTACTACCTCACCTTACCTGAAGATAAAATCAGTGAAATCTTCATTAAGTTGAGGCTTAAGCCATTTACTAATACATCCAAATAAATATGTCCATTAATTGTCGTATATATAAAAAAAAGCAACCGGCCATTAATTTTTATGTTTGCTGTAGGAACCAGAGAAATTAAGGTTAAGAGGCATCGTGTCTATGAATTACGTGTACATGTATTCTGTGGTCGTAGTTTCTGTTTTGCTGGGTAAAGAAACAAGTTTAGACGAGGGGGGAAATTGCACAGGCTGCGTCGTACTGCAAGATTTTGCAGGTGAATTCAGTATAGAATTTGAATCTGTCAGTACAGAAATTAAATTTCAATTAAAATTTGGTTAAAATTATGGAATAAAAGTTGGAATGATATGATCCTTTCAAATAAGAAGAGTTTATTAAGAAAACCATAAGTTTTATATCATAATGGGTGCCTGATATCATCTATTCAAAATCTGTTGAACAGTTGCTTTGGCACATTTATTTGTTTATTTCATTTATTGATTTACAAACTTCACCCACCCACAGAGAATGCAAACCCTAGACAGTGGTGAGAAACCTCTGCATTTCAGAGAATCAATAAAAAGCAGTCATTTGTATAAAAATATATACAAAATTAGGATTAACAAACAGAGTAAAAAGCAATTTTTATACATAGATGGGTTAAGCGTATAATCAATGTTATGAATGAAGGAAGCGGAACAGAGGACTACCAAGTAAATGTTGAGTACGAGGGATAGGCAGAGAGAAATTAGTTTTATAACGAAATAGGCAGAGAGAAATTAGTTTTAATTTTCAAGCGGGGTAAAGTGAAAGGTGCCTGTTAGAGAAGAGATGGAGAAATAATAACAGTTTATGACATTGTAAAAAAGAGATCCATGGAGTTGGTTGTTATCTGGATAGAAGAGAGCAAATTATGAAACGGCAGTAAATGTAGAGCTGTATCATTTCGACGGTGAAAGGAAAGGCGATTTTGAAAGCATAAGAAGTCAATGAATTTCATTTGAATTCGCTGAAGTCTGTGAGAAAGGTATTCCTGCTGTGGAGTCGAAATAACATCGCAATAATCAAAAATGAATAGTATTAGTTGGGGCATATGATGCAAGAAACCAAGTTATGCAGCTTCAGCCAAAAAAAAAAAAAAAAAAAACCCTCCCATTTCACTTATCCATTCACCTGCCTAGTTCAGCCTTAAATTTCTTTAAACTATCAACTTCCACAACAAGAGATGGAAGTCTGTTCCAGCAATTAACCACCCGTTGGCTAAAGGCAAATTTCCGCACATCTATTTTACAACTGTCTTTCTTTAATTTGAATCTATGCCCCCTCAGATTCGTAATCTGAGCAAGAGGAAGAATCCCATCGGCACTGGATTTGCTGAACCCGTTCAGGGTCTTGTACGCCCGAATCAGATCACCTCGCAGGTGCCTAGTCTCCAGAAGCTGCAATTTGCAGAACTGAAGCCTTTATTGGTAAGAGCGCCCCTTTGTTCCCCTCACCAATCTTGCTGCCATTCTTTGTACTTGTTCTATGTTCTATCAAACCTACATCCTTCCTAAAATGAGTCCTTTAGGCCTGTACACAGTACTTAAGGTGTGCCCTGACCATTTCCATGTACAACGGAATAATCATCTCCTTGTCCCCGCTAGCAAAATTCCTATATATTATTGAAAAGACTATTACCTGCTCTGGCAGCCCGTCTGCACTGCTCAGTGAACTTCATATCTGACTTCACAATTACCCCCAGGTTTTTTTCATTCTCCACTATCCTGAGTGTAGTACCACACAGTTGGTTGGTACGTTTCTCTTGGGTTACTACTGCCCATATGCAGTACTTTGCATTTGTCAAGGTTGCCACTTCAGTTGCCACTACTCAGCCCATTTTCCCAACTTATCTGGATCCTGTTGTAGTAGCATACTATCTTTACTGTCATTGACAACGCTGCAACCTTTGTATCATCTGAAAACTTGGACATTAAGCCTGATATACCTTTATCAATATCATTGATGAATACACAAAACAACAATGGGCCCAGCAGCGAACCCTGGGAATTCCCCTAATAACATTAGTCCACGAACAGCAGTGTCCATTGATTACCACTCTCTGTCGTCTCCCACTCAACCATCCTTTTATCCATTGTAGCAACTTACCCTTAATACAATTCTTCTCCAATTTACACAGTAGTCTTCAATGGCTATTGTATCGAAAGCTTTCCTAAAATCCAAGTATATGATATCAAAATTATTTTTTGCATCCAGTTCCTTTGTGACCACATCATAATATCCTATCAAATTCGCCAGACAAGACTTTCCCTTAACAAATCCATACTATGTCTGAATTATTATTGCAGTCTTGTCAAGATGATCCTGCAATGCTTCTTTAACCAGTGACTCCATTATTTTCCCCAGAACACAAGTTAAACTAACAGGTCTATAGTTATTTGTGTCACCTTTTGAACCCCATTTATGAATTGGTGATACATTGGCACACCTCCAGTACATGGGGACCTCCCTGGGCCCAACGATGCTCTCATAATTATGGCTAAGGGTTTGCTTACTTTATTTGCCGCCTCCTTTAATATAACTGGATAGATCCCATCCACCCCAGGTGCCTTTCTGATTTTTAACTTCAACAATTTCTCCTCCACTTTGCTCTCAGTTACTACAAAATCACTTAGCTCTCTGTTATAATTTGATACACTTCAGGTATTTCCTCTCCTTGAATAATTCCTCATGTGTGAACGTACATGCGAAATATTCATTTAATTTGGCAGCTATCTGAGAATGATTATCTACAGTCAAACCATTGATACCAAGTGGACCAATCTGATTCATTCCTTTTATTCTACAGTTTACATAAGTAAAAAACTCTTTGCATCCCTTGCCAAAAATTTCTCGTAATCTGCCTTCGCCTGCCTAACCTCCTTTATGACTTGATTACAGACTAGCTTATTTTTGCCATAGGTTTCTGTGTCGCCTGATAATTTATATGCATCCCATGATTTTTCTTCTCTGCCACGAGTCTCATTAATTCATCTGACATCCATTTGGGCATAAACCTAGAAGAGTTTATCTTAGTTGAAACAAAAAGCCTAGTAGATTCTAAGATTACTTCCTTGAATGCTTCCCGTTTAGAATTCACCGTTCGTATCATCGTCAGTTGAACCCACTGTACAGAATTTAAAAACTGTCTGAGACCACTGTACTCACCTTTTACGAAAGCAAAAACCCTTCCCTTTATCCCTAATGATAATTACATCTTTAAGTAAATCCCACATCAGTACACTGTGATCACTGCCACCTAGTGGTTCCGTTATCTGCAAATTCTTAATGCACGAATAATCACTACTGATAATCAGATAAAGAGTATTACTCCCTCTTGTTGCTTCTCTAACATGGTGCTGTTGAAAACAATCATCCAATAAATGCACAAAAGACTTGCTAGTGTCCGAGTGACCAACCCACAAGTTCCAGTAAATATATGGAAAGTTAAAATCCCCCATTAGAAGACATTCTGATTTACTGGCCCACTATTTCTCTGCGTAATTGTTCGTTGTACTCATCGCAGCCACTTGAATCTCATCAAATTTATTAACTATAATCCTAGCACGTGCACCTGTTCCTACTCTTAGTTACCCTACCTGCTTGTAGAGAAGAATTATAACTGTGTCACTTAAAAATCGAGGAAGAACGCTTCATTAAGCGAGAAGTTTGGAAGTGCGAGATATTATGTAATCGATATGGCAAGAGGGATCGAGATCAGATCCGAATAAGACACCTAAGTTCTTGAATGTGTCAGTACTCGCAATAACAAAATTGAAAACAGAATACTCTGAAGGTCAAACTGCGAAATTCGAGACGAAGCGCATACTTTACATTCAAAAGCTCGAGCTCTATCCGGGTAACTGTGGACCTCTAAGAGAGCCAATGTATTGTAGTAGTATACGATAAACCATAAATCATTTATTAAAATCAGACGAATATCTCGTTGATGTAAAGCAACCACGGGCATAACAACTGCTAAAGGAATCCCAGCAGGGCTGTGTAGAGTGCTGCCATCTTTTAATAAAATACAATACTATTTAAAATTTCTTGACCGCTTTTACTGCAAAAGTTCCCTATAATAGCAATTTATATACAGCGTCAGCCAAAAAAAAGAAAAAAACATTCCTCCTCATCTGTTCATCCTCTCTAATAATTTGTCTAATTCTTTTTTTAGGGCTATGTTAGGATACCATCAAGCTGGGAGGATTTTCCCCTTCCCTTCTTTTCTGAAGCCGTAGTCGATTTAATTAGGTCTCGGGAGGATACGCAGATCTTCCTCTCGAAATTCGAGTTTTTCATCCAGCAAAACAGGAAAATCGACTTTAGAATATACGCAATTTACAGACACAATACGCCCAATTACTTTAGTTGCTTAGGCACAAAAGAAAGGGGAGAGAAAGATAATAAAAACAAAAACAAAAAGAAAACAACAGAAAGTGCAATTCGCGACGAATTCACTATTCATAAAGTAAATTTTCAGAGGATGGAATGTGTAAGGAAACAGATTTTTAGATTCAAAATAAGCTGCATCTGCACAGTTGCAGTAAACATAAATAAATAAATATATACACGCTTTGTATATATTGTTCTAGAATGAATATGGTAGTAATAAATACGATAACTAAAAATTTGTTCTTACTCCATTCAAGTGGTTCCCAAATTACAATATTCCCATACCCTTTTGACAGTTTAGTCTTACCCCTTCACACGGGCAAAGATAATTTGGGGTGGTTTCAATACTATGTTATCTACAGTAGACAAAGTAAATACAGTACAATATGTGGTATTCACAGGGACCCCGGGAGCCTCACCCGAAGAGGGGCCTCATTTTCAGTGTAAATATTTTCTAAAGTAGTGATAAAAATTTCTAATAATAATCAACCAAGAAAACGTGTAATGTAAAAGCATATTTAAACTTAACTTGTTAAGTGTTTAAATTTTATTGTACAATAAATAAGTTAAAAGTTTCCGTCAAAATTGTTTTTATTGTTACTTTATTTTTCAAGTCAAAAAACAAAACATTTTTTCGACCTCTTATTTTACATTTTTATGAAGGAATTATTATTTACAATATAGGCTTTTATATTTATTAGTATCTGTATTTATATGTATGTGCAATATATACATTAAAGGGGCCTCAAATTTAAATATGGCCGGGGACCTATTTCATCCTTAATCTGGCCCTGGATATTCATTTATTAATATATAATAAAAGTTATACACATATACTATATATGTATAATCTGGTCCTTGAGGCTGTCAGAGACGTTCTCTGAGGTATCTCAAACTGGGCGTGCTACCGGGGAGTCTAAAACGCGGATGGAACTGATGTTCAGATGACACTCAAGTCAATGTTACTTTTTTAAGGTGATGCAGTTTTTTGTCCGCCACTGTATTTCCTGAAAATCACAGAAAATCTGCAGAAATCCAAGTCTAATGTGAACAAGTATCTTCTTTCATCTTCTCAACGTTCAACCCATGCACGGTACTAAGTACTACAGGTTCTAACAGCACTTGCGATTGGAGTTTTCATAAATATTTACGTATAAAGAATAATTAAAAAATGGAAGTATTAATAAAAATCAAGAAACATTCTGGACAGGACAGAGTAGGTAGTGGATTCGTACCAGTCTGAAATTACAGTACGCGTGTTGGCATGTGAAAAAAGCATATTTTTAATACTTACCGTTTTAGTATTAAATTTTTAAGTACAAAACAGAGTATTTACTTTATCATAGTTTTTAACTATGATAAAGTAAAATAAAAAATTCTGTCGTGTACCCTTTAATTTAAGAATATGTCCACTTATGTGTGTTATCCGAAAGAGGATGGATGCCAACAGCATTTAGTTTACTCAATTCACTTAAAGCCTTAAAAACTTCAATATTGTTGATCTTTTCTGCATCATTCCAACAGAGCTCAATCTTTCCTAAAATCATGCTTCCTGAATCGTATAGTAGAGTTACAGATATTGTTCTGATGCTTACATATCAGATGTAAATGTAGTATTCAAGATGGGGGCCAAACTATTGCCTTATACAACGCCTAGGTATTGTTGCAGTGCCAACCCGTGTATCATCTGCAAATTTAAGAATATATTCATGGTACAGTACAAAATATGCGAAGCTCACATTGTGTATGCATGTTCACATGTATAGATGCGAGGGTTAAAAAGCATCGTGTAAATTCTAACATATAATAAATCAATAAAATAAATTATGTCTCCTCAGGCGATTAATCTGGTCAAGAGGAAGAATCCCATCAGCATTGAGCATGCCCAAACTATTCAAAGTCTTATACACTTCAATGAGATCACCTCGCGGGTGCCTAATCTTCAAACGCTGCAATTTGTAGAACTTAAGCCTATCCTGGTAAGAGGACCCTTACGTTCCACAACTCCTCCTGAGCTGTGGGTCCAGGTATTGTAGTCCTCTTTACCACCCTTCGTCGGGTGTGTGTGTGCGGCACAACCCAAAGGACAAGCAGGTTTCAGAAGTAGCTTCAGTACAATGGATCACATCGAAACAGTGCAGCAAGTTATAGAGCGGCACAAAGAATACAACCTTCCATTATGCATAGCCTTCATCGACTATGAAAAAGCATTCGACTTAGTCACAAAATAAGTTTCCAATCAATATATGAAAAGGCGGCTGCATCAATACGGATCGACAATGATAAAGTTCTGATCCACATAGAGAAAGGTGATCGACAACGAGGCACACTACCTCTCCCGAACTATTTTCTGCCTGTTTAGAAGAAATTTTTTCTAGCTAAAATGGGACAATAAAAGACTCAAGATAAATGTTGTTGTTGTTGGGTTTTAGGAGCATCAGTGACTAAGGCCATATTGCTCCGTGTATATTGTCTGTAAATTTCGTTAAAAATAAAATGAATGGAATTATTACAAGATGCGGCAAAAGAATTCAATTTCAAACCCTCTAAGTTTTCTAGATTTTTGAATGATTATGCTCAAATAGAAATTGGTTCAGCTCACCCAAAGTTAAGTTATAAATTAGTTTAGTTAGATGAACATATCAGCGGGTAACCGTCCTTTGCGAGGGATTTCTCAGTTTACCCGTGTTTATTCTGCGGTACAACCCTTCATCACTTCAGCTGATCCTTTTTATAACATTTTTAGTCCATATCCATCATTCACAAAATAAGTGTTCCTTCGGTTTGATGAACTCATCCCTTGAAGATCCTATTTTTCAAGGGATGGAGAATTCGCTATATGAGAAGTGAGGCTGCTTTAGAAACAAATTCAAAAACCTTTCAAAACTTTTTTTTTTGCCAGAACTGTCTATTAAATGAGTTTTTTTTTTTTTAGTCGTAGCAAACATTGTTCGCAGCCTTTAGAGAACCTAATTAAGGAATAATTTATCTTATAAATATCCAGCCGATATGAAATGCAAATTTTTGAAGCCAGATTCGATCCCACTTTCAGTTAAAACAGCATTACAGAATTTTGAGCTGTAGCTTATGGACAAATCAAGCAATTTGTTGAAACCCAACGGAACGTTGTTCTGGACTACAAAACATTCGAAAAACTTCTTTGTGAGAAATTTTAATTACATCATTTTACCTTTTTTTTTGAACCTGAAGAACTGACATGCGCTCGAGTTAAACCAATACAAGAAGCCCAATCTTTTTCTCTAAAGAGTAAAAATCCAAATGCATTCTCAAAACAAAGGCACATACATGCAACTTCGCGGATTGATCACAGAGTGAATGACCATATTATCAAAAAAGTGTGAAAAAAATAATGTTTAAATATTATAAATAGACTTCGGATTTATTCGATTTTTGTGGACAAAGCATGTTCCGGTGGCAGAAATTCACTGGTAAAGCGTTGAAGTTTATGACGAGACATCAATATCATGTTGTGAACGTGCTAATAAATAGGGTAGGCAGAGTCGCGAGGGACGTCAACAAATCGTTGAGGCTGAACGGGAAGTGACAAGAAGGAAGAAGCCTAGTGCTCACTCGAGAAAGTCAAATTCTCCATGATAATGCCAGACCTTACGCAGCACATCAGAAGCAGGAGCTGTTGAAAATTATGGGTGGAATATCCCGAAATAGTTCTGAATTCGTTCCGTATGATTTTAACTTGTTTCCATAATAAAGAAAAATATCTTCCTTGAGCGTGTTTTGAAAGAGATGTTCAGCGAGCAGTTTTAATGGCTGTATACAAAGTTCTATTTTTTTTAATACTGCCAATTTAAAATTAAACACCACAAGAAAATGTTGTGTGCAGCAGCAGCTATCGTGAGAATTACACATTCTATAGACTGTATAATTCTCCGAATGCGTACAGTGGTGTGCACACTATACTCTTAAAAATATTATACCACTGTACATACTACAGCAGAGGTGCTGTAGTGTGTGTATATTAGTTTCACAATCGATATGAATGAAATCCATACCTACACTTTCTTACAGCCTAAAGGAATCTTTTATCTTATTGCGGATGGATTGCCAATGCAGTAGACAACGGATAAGATCCTATAATCCCTAAAGTACAAGGAAGCATTTTAAGCTATCATATTCGCCTCCATATTTTTATATAAGATTCTAAAATTCTTATTATAAATATTCTAAGAGTACTAGAAAATTCCAGGCGGTAGCCTAGAGTGACCAATGATCGGTAGTATGGATTCTGTTAGTGTTCATCCACTGGTTGTATACTACATAGATTATGTTTCCCATCTATGGACAAATTCAACTGAAGTAGTTTGGTGAAACACGAGAAGATGCTCTTTTCATTTCAAAGGCTCTCAAGATCATGTTTGGCAAACCATAAGCTTCCGCCTTATGGTTTTCCAACTGTTTTCTGTAATTGAGTATCCAGTTTTATGTCTGACCGCTCGTTGCGATGGTAGAAGGCTCTTTGTCTTCTAACTTACACTAATGTGGGTGTTCCCTAAAGGTTCACTTGTTTCTCCCACTCTTTTCCTTTTGTATATTAATGACCTTCTTTCATTGACTGGAAATTCTACCCATAGTTTCAGTGATGATAGCACATAGCATTCCACTTTCCCGTTTGAGAAACCTTTTCCTGCACAAACAGCTTTAACTTCACGAATAAAAAAAAAAAAGAAAAAAAGTCAACTTCTTGAATATCCACTACCAATTCCCTAAATGCTGATCGCCAGGTAAGTCTCCAGTGGGGCAAAGATAACTTAGTTGATTTCAATCCTTCCAAAACTCAGTCCTATCTTATAGAATCTCGCAAAAAGGATTCTTCTGCCCCTATGCTTATCTTTGATGACACTCAGGAATTTCGATAGGAAAACATATCACTATTAGGCATTGCCCTGACTTCTAATATCTCTTGGCACGAGCACACCACAAATATTGCTTCCTCTGCCATCTAAAAAAAGCTGGGTTTTCTCTTTCGCTCTCGGCATTGCTTTTCTTCATCTAAACAGTTACTCACTCTGTACAAATCTCAGATCAGCCCTACCATGGAATGTGGTTCCTACGTCTTGGGAGGTGTCTCCATAACCTCTCTCAAAGTTCTACACTCCATTCAAAAGAGGGAAGGTAGATTAATTAATGACCCATCTCTTACAAAGCCTCTCTCTCATACACGTTCTCTTTCTGCTGCATGCCTTTTCTATAGATACTTCGATGGGCACTATTCTTCTGAATTGGCCTTTTCCTCCCCTCTCTCTTCCAAACGAGTCCTGCAACAGTCAGCATCCTTTTACTGTCCAACTTCAACTTACAGGGCCAACTTTTCTTCTTTCTCATTTATTTCTTCAACTTCCATTTTCTGAAACAACCTCCCTTCACGCGTATTTCCTGAAAATTGCCTACGTCCTCCATATTTCTAGCTATACCCTTGAGTGCATTCTGTACTCCCCGACTTTATTTCTTATTTATTTATTTATTTTTCTGTGTCCAGGAAGCTCAGGCTACCTTGGCGGAAACAAGCCATTCTTAAACAAGATCTGGCTACAAGACTTTTAAAAGATTTTAAAAGTCCTGTAAATTATAGATTTTAGATTTTTAAATACGTATACCGTACTTTTAAATTACTTTTGAGTAAAACCCCACAAATTAGCTAAGAAGATAAACACGAAAATTTAAATTTTACTTCTGTTTTTGCTACAAGGTATCATCAGTTAATTCTGATTCAGACTTTTATCGCTTAAGCTTATATGTAATAATCTTTATTTACATTTGGAGGGGATGCCACCATCCAACGACACCAGGAGTTAAAAAAAATAGTTAAACAGCTTCGGGTCATGCTAATAGCTCTCACGCCAAATGACGTTCCGACGTCGCGTATCAGTCATTGACATTAAATGTAATAAACGTACTACCCCGGTTTACTTAACAGCGAAATGTGAAAGGTTACACGAATTCATTTCTATGTGTAACGACCTTCATCTGCTAAATGTTTAATGTCTGTGTGACCCATAACGAGTTCGTGTATGGAGGAAGCGTGCCCTTCGTAGTGACTGCTAATCTGTCACCTTGCAATCCCAAACACGCCCAGCTGTGGAATAACACAATGCAAAGGATTCATATATATACACTTCTTTTCTTTCTTTTTTTTTTTGTCATTTGTATCATGCATCATGTGTTGGAGAGGAGAATATTTTCGACAAGATATATCAGCTCTTTCCGGTTCAGTATTATCATGCTCCTCACTGAAAACGATAGAACTTCTAAAGATGATGACATCAATTATAAAAAATAAATAACTTGGGTGGAGCATAAAAACCAACTCTGCCCCTCTCTCTCTCTCTCTCTCTCTCTCTCTCTCTCTCTCTCTCTCTCTCTCTCTCTCTCTCTCTCTCTCAGAATCAGTGACACAGATCAAATCTGTCTCACTGGTTTTGATGTCTTTCCTGCTAAGTAGCATCTCGGCATTCATATTTAATTATAAAAGTACATGCAATAAATGAATGATGTATACGTACATAATATACAAAGACAAAGTGTGTGTGAGATTAAAAACACGGAATAACTGACGGGGAACCCTACTCTTTCTCCTCCCCCAAGATCAGCTAACTATGACCTCGATTGAACAGGCTTTAGAAGTTCACTCTCATTGAACATGACCAAGGGTGACATGGGATGATAAACCCATGTCATCAAAGACGTAGGATGACATGGGGATGATAAACTCACCTTTGCCCCCTCATCTCGCAGACACAAGAAAGAAAACCCTTGGGGCACTGAGGCGTGTTAAACAAGAACTAACAGGGATACGGAGTTCTAATCGCGTAACACTATGTGGTGAGATGTGTTTCCCCCGGACGACTGAATTTCAAAATGTGCAACAACTTGAGTATGCAGATGACCTTATCATTTTAGTGAATGGAAACTCAAGATCTGATGTACAACTCTATGCCAATAAAGTACGCTTTGAACTATCGTCTTAGTCCTCTAAGAACAAATTGAAATTATCTCCAACCAAATCGAAGATCATGATTTTTAAACACAAATTAGACTATGGCAGACCACCAGTTGTAAAACTTGACAAGAAATCACTTCCACTTGTCCGAATCACCAAATGTTTAGGAGTCATCATCAACGACCGCTTTTCCTTTACTGCACATATTCAACATCTGTCCGTCAAAGTTAAGAGTTTTACCGCAATGCTGCTCCAAATTACCAGACAAGACTTGGGATTGAACACTAAAATCCTACGTCTATTTTATAATGCTGCCATAATCCCAATTACAATCTATGCTGCCAATCTATGGTTTAGACGTACTGCACTCAAAACTGTACAAACCAAGTTATCCACTATTCAACGTTGTTTTCTCCTTGGCCTACTTCACGTTTGGCGAACAGCATCAACTGCAGCTCTACAAACTCTTGCAGTGTCTATACCACTTGACCCTGCATGTTGTGTTTAGAGGGCTTTGCTTTTACATCCGCAGAGGCATTGCTACGGAATGGAAACTCAAGGATTCATTGTCAATTTCAGGGATTCATTGTTAATCCTCAGGCCGATCCCAAAACTGAACGAACCGGATGCTGGAATTTGTTATTGAACACCTGGCAGAATAGATGGAATTCTACCAAAAAAGGAGCTATTACCGAAATATTTGTTCTGATGTAACTGCACTACTTTCATGATCCACCAGAAAATGGTTTTCACCCTTACTGATTACCTCCTACATACTAACTAGACATGGTTCGCTCAATACAAAACTCTACCAATTCAGACTTTCTAATACTGTCTTCTGTCAATGTGGGCTACCGGAACACTCTTCTCACGTCCTTTTCGAATGCTCCATTTACGAGGACCTAAGATTGGCTCTTAAGGCAACAGTATCAAACTTGTCTCCCGGATGTGAGAAGATATTCATATCTGTCAACAATTTCCAGGCTCTTCAAACCTTCTGCAAGGCTGCTTTTAATCGCAGGAAGCCTTTCAATGTTAATGCAAGCAATCAAACTGAAAACACTTCATAAATGAAAATACAACTTGTTGCCTCGTCTGTCGTCTTGATGACGTAATGTCCAAAATTTTTCTGGTTGTCAAGGAAACACGAAGATTTTAACGGATGCTGCATTTTTCTGGTTCATTCTTTAGCAAGACTCTCCACAACTAAATCCTTCCTCTGCACAGTGATACCTTCATCAATCAGTGACTTCTGATACCACTCAAGATTAAGAGAATTATATCTAGAACTTGTTCCTACTGATCTTGTTTTTAGATGACATTACTACTGCTGTTTGACAGTACACCTTTTCTCTTTGTGGACTACTTTGGGCAGCACTGCATAAAGACGTAGGCAAAGACAAAGATTTTATTTTATTTATTTTTTTGTTTTATTTTTTTTTCTTTATCTCTTCGTGTTCTGCTGTCCTGTCTCCTGGGAATGTGTGTGCGCGTGCGTACTGGCACGGGGTTCTTTTGAATGGCTCCAAACCCTCTTTGGACATTCAGTGCGTGACTGTTGAGGTTGGCTATGGTACATGCGTAGTTGTGGCCTACACCTCCCCGTGATGTAGACGGACACTGGGCAGGCTTTCCAGGTGATCGCCTGCCTGGGGACAAAACTGTCAGAAACAACTAAACAACACACACACTGCACGAACATAATATTACACACATTTCTGGCCTTCTACAGTGATCTGTAACCATCAGTTTACGAAGGCGTAGTTGATCTTTCGTTCAGGTGCTGTCCTACATAAGATACTATACATGCCTCCCCTGTATGGGCTTCTGTGCCTGCTGATAATCTCAGCAGGTTTATGACTGTGGAATACTGGATTCTGAGGTGGCTAAACCGTTATCTGGGAAAGCCGTTTACCACCTCTTGAAGTATCTTTTCTTCGGGAAAACCTGGATTGGGTCCCCTGGCATCTGATATTAATCAAAATGAACATATCCACCCTCTCAAAACTCATCACCAAAAAGATAGAAATCCCTAGTATTACTAAGATAGTCTTTCGCCACCCAGCTTCCAGTAGACCCCATCGCCACAGTCAAACTACAATGCAACCACCGAGGGACAGGATAAAATCTCTAGACCGGATGTTCCCATCCAACACTATAGAAATGTTCCTCACCCTGGACATAGAATGTGACAGATTTTGCAAATAAATGGCCTACCAGACTGAGATTGTGCACCGTGTATACACCCTCCTGCCAAACAACTACCAGATTGACATTGGGCACAAGAAAGGTTTCACCTAATTAATCATGTGACTGTTTGACTAATTATGTATGCTTAATATTCATTTATGTAATAATGTCAACTATTATGTCTTCTCAACTGAGATAATTTCCCCATTGTGTATTAGTCATGCGACTGCTTGACTGTTTTTGTATTCTTAATATTCATTAATGGAATATTGTCAATTACTATGCCTGCTGAACTGAGATAATTTCTTAAATGTTACTCTCCTCGTGTTAGTAAGAAACCCCCTGGCTACGCAGACCGTTTCTAGGGTAAGGTGTAGACCTAAATCTGATTTTTCAATTAAAAAAAAAAAAGATTTTATTTATAAGAAGCCAAACGGTAAAGCCATATTCAAATTTATGTTTCTAGATGACATCTACGCAATCAGAAGTTCTAGTAAAATCGCCTGTGATGCAATAGTACGATTTGAGAGGCTGAAGCAGTGCTGCGTGTAGATCTAAACATATGACTGCTGACTCAGTTTTCCTCAAAAGGATTAAGCAGGAAATTCGTAGTTCATAAGAGATAAATGGCACTTGAGCAGTTAGGAATGGCACAGTGAATCTAAGAGGATTAGCCTCTTCAGATTAGGAAGATAGATGCACACAGGATAGGTCTTTAGGAATTATTTAGGTCGAAATTTGAACTTTTGGAATGAGAATGACAAGATTTTCCAGACGAGGGGTAAAGTCTGGACGTTGTACTAACGAAAAAATTCTTAAATCTAGTTGTAATCTTGGTTATAAAATCTTATAGGTCAATACCGGTCCTGTAGGTTAAACATTACGTTATAAGCTTTTAGGTTTAGATGAAGGAGTTATTTGTCCAGCAAACAGCAAATCCACCGATGAAGACATGCAGTTACAGACACACGTATACTGATGCCTCATAGCCTTAGCTGCTTTGCTGCTTTAAGACAGAACTAACACTTATCATGAAAAGTAATCACAAACTACAATTCAGATAAACTATGACTACCATTCTCTTATATAAATACCACTCACAATGAGAATGTCTATTATATTCTGATATTAATGAAGTTTTTGTGCTGTGAAAATAAATAATAAATAATCAAAAAGAAACTAAAAAATATACTTTTGCTCTTTTTCAATGTCGTTTAATTTTTGAGGCCTTGAAGAACATTAATTACTCTTTTACGGACTACAAAATTTCCAAAAATATTACATCAGAAAAGAAAAATTTCCATTAGAGACTTATACCCGGATAATGATGATGATTTTTTTCTTTCTTTAAGGTAACTAGAGGAGCAGCTGCAGTTTCAGTCAGATAGGTGTAAAATGGCATAAGGCGTGACCTGCCTGCACACGAAGTACGAATCTTAATTTTCTGATCTCTCTTATGACTAAGGTCAAACCCAAATGCCATGCTCATTCCTTTGCAGAGTGAGGCACTTAGTTGCAGAAAAGTACTGTTCAAATCCACTCCTATTTAATGACCTACAATAACTTTGATATAAATCAACAAATTTTCTGTTTGTACTCCGTGCCGGCCATATAAATTCAAAAGAGTTCACAAGTAGAGAGAAGATAAAGCATCACCGTATTTAGGAGTCACGCAGCTGGAACAACGGTCAACTCAACACGCATACCAATGTATCCTCGTGTTTGATTATCACGCAACTCAGCAGAGCCATATAAAGTCAGAGGAGTTCACAAGATAGAGAGGTACAAAAACATTATCGTATTTAGTAATCGCGCGGATTGAAACGCTGTCAATCAAAGAGCATGTACTTCTGTAATCTTGTATTGATCACTCGGCTGCGGGCAATCTATAACATAATGCACAGGGATTTGTAAACTTCTGAAACTATCCGCTGCTTCGACACTGAACTTTCCCCAGAATTTTCTTGAAATCCACAAATCCTTTCCCCCTCCTTAATTAACTGTTTCAACTGCGATGGTTGTCCCTGCTGAGCACTTTTCTATATTAGCCATTACATCAGTTTCTACTCTAAGTAATGGAGTACTGGATTAGCATTTACACCTCTTTTTAAAATTCTTTGGTATTAACAAAATTTTCATGATCACCTTTATCTGTTGTTGGAAGACAATGGATGATTCTAATGCCAACGGCACAGTTGCAATCTTCGAAACGTTTAATTACACTTTATTTTGCATCTGAGGTTACTGTTATTTATTCATGGGAATGAACTAAAACTAATCTACCAAATGAAAGACTAAGCTGTTTTATTGAAAATGTTGCAACTAGACTGATCCTCAATTGAAAATTTAAACTGTTCGGCAACGTTTTGAGAAGTAACTGTTTCCTGGATTGATAACGTATAGGCACCACAGAATTATCAAAGATGTCAGTATACGACTCGTCATTTTTCATGGATTCATGGATTTTTGCCTAAACCTAACGGCACGAGTCCGAGAGAAGCAGCCCGATCCATTTTCCGAACTTCATTGTGCATACAATACAGTGAGAGGCGATGTTTCCCAACCATTCCCTACACCCACACTGGACCGACTGATCTGAAGACTGTGTAAGACAACTCCTCGTTCTAAGAGAACCTGCTTCCACTGTTCGATGGTTTAACAACGATGGGCTAGGCAATACTGCAAACGACATCTGGCGTATCTTGGTATATGAAGCTTAAGAGCAGAAACTCCACTGCGAAAACCCAAGCTGTGCAGCTCCTTATGGACGGTGGGAGCAATTGGGGACATTCGTCTCTATGGGTCACCAGGTCGCTATGCCACTTATCTTCACACGGGACACGGCTCATTAAACAGGAAGCTTGCCAACCTGGGCCTCACCGACAGTCAATCCATTCAGAAGCAATATTCCCATCCATTCAGAAGCACCATGTTGACAAACCTTCACTGCCTCCGATGTGGAGCTGAACATTTTTTGTTCATAGATGAGCAGCACTACAAAGAACTCTCCACATGCACAGGCAGCCTTCACACACACAGGTCTCTTCTCTCTAGAAACTGAAACGTACTAAGAAAAAAAAAAAAACTACAACACTGGCCAGCACTGCCCCTCCTCGGGGGTTCACCACGATCTAAGCCTCTTCCACATCACCTTGCAACGGACTTACTCCCGCCTTCTTAATAACCCGGAAATGAGAACCGTGCAGGCGACCTCCTCAGGGAGCGGAATCTGTTGACCTGTTAAGGTTTCCTTGCATCTATATACCCTCGGGTTGGTCAGGTGCAGCTGACATCTGGCTTGCCAGACATGGGATGCTAATCTGGCGCTCACCTTTGCTGACTTCTCTTGTTCTGCAAGCTGTCTTCCTTTCCCTCGCTTTCGGTGGGCTTCCAAACCAGGGGTGGTTCCTACTTCTTCCTTCCTACCTCTTCTTTCCTCATCATCTTCCTTTTTCTTACTTTAACTCCACCATTTGTACTATCTTCTCCACTCCCCCCCTTTTTTTTGGTCTCCGTCCAGAAAGCTCAGGCAACCCTGGCGGAGACCAGCCAGAGTGTGATGGGAAGCCTGGCACACTTACCAGTGGTGGCGGCGGGCAACGTAGGGTTCCACTAGGAGCCCTGCGGCCAAGCAGCCAGAGACACAACAACAGAACAAAACACAATACTGCATAAACCAGACACTACACTTTTTCCTGGCGGCTTTTGCAGTAGTTCTGCATTCCATCACAGAGTACACACGGCGCAGATGTGGAAACCAAAGGTGGTGCCTGACCTTAACTACTATGCCACTATGGGCCGACTACTACAAAAAGCAACAATTACCATCTCCGCATCAATTTGGTTTTAAAACGGGCTGCAGTACAGAAGATGCTATCCACAGATTAATCTCTCTAGCTACCCAGACAGAATCTAAATACTCTCTAGCCATAATGGTGGACTTTGCGGGGGCCTTCGATCGACTATGGTGGCCCAGCATACTTCAAAGACTTCGGCAGTCCAAGACGTCCAGCATTCTATATAACTGTATAAAGTCCTACCTCAGCAATAGAACAGTGCAGGTAATCAACAAATACCAAACAGTCACCAGGAATATACTGCGAGGCTGTCCTCAGGGCTCTGTTCTTGGGCCATTTCTTTGGTCCATTGTCTTGGATGAGTTCCTGGGGATGGATCTCGGCGAGGTCAAGCCCTTGGCCTTTGCTGATGATCTCGTACTGGTTATTCATTCTGGTACAAGAGCCACATTGGAAGTACAAGTCAACTTTGCACTGGGAAAACTTCAAGACTGGGCTGCCATGCACAAATTAACAATCTCCAGTGAAAAAACAAAGTCAATCCTTCTAAAAGGAAAGCTCCAAATCCGACGGCCACCAGTGATGAAAATTAACAACACCCCAATCCGTCTCTACACAGAAATCAAGTATCTGGGCCTGTATCTAGACGCTAACTTATCCTTCCATCCCCACTTAAAATACCTGTCAGCTAAAATCCGAAAATACACTGCAATGATAAGGCGGATTAGCAGAGCGGATTGGGGCCTAAAGAATAAAGCTCTATCATTAATATATAAGGCAGTATATGTCCCGATTGTGTGCTATGGAGCCTCCATCTGGTGTGAAAAGGCAATCCTGGAAAGGAACAAGCGCAAGCTTGATTCCATTCAAAGGTTTATGTTATTATCGGTTACCAGGGCGTGCTGTACTGTCAGCACCCCTGAATTACAAGTCATTGCAGGATACTTACCTCTCTATCTGGAAGTTGTCAAGAGGGGTCTCTTCCAGCGCCTTAAGAAGAAGGGAATCCCAACTCAATTGTTAAACCTGCAATTGAACCATGCAAATGACCCTAAGAAGGAAAGAAGAAAAATTGCAGACCACCTACAAAACCTCTGGCAAGAAACATGGGACACAACGCCTAAAGGAGCAATCACCAAAAGGTTTATTCCCTCAATTAGTCGGGCTTCCCCAAAGCCTCCTCCCTGGTACTCGCCTGGATTGCAAGTCACCTTCCTGCTTACAGGCCATGGACCGTTCCAGCAAAATTTAACAGCCATGGGAATAGAAAATAACCCATATTGCCACTGTGGTGAAGAGGAGTCCTGGGAACACCTTATGTACGAGTGTCTCACTTACGACAACGCCAGACTTCAATTCCTCACAGAGATTCAAGGAAACCCCCGCAATCAGGAGTCAACTTTACTTCAAGAAGAGGCCACATACCTAGCCTTAACACGCTACGCCCAGGCTGTTTTCAATTGTAGAAGAGCAAGACTTGCGGAACTCAGAGCAGAACAGAATAACGTGCCACCCCTGCGATCCCCTACTGGGATAGGATAATGCAATTTACCCTGGGTGCAGGATATTCACAGGAGCACCTGCTCCTGTAATTTTCAACTCCCTTCTCCATCCTCTTCGTTATAGTGGACTGCCTTCCCTCTTTGGTCCACTCCAACTACTGTTCCCCACTTTTGACCTCTTCTTCTTCTCTTACTCCCGCCCATATGCTCTCTTATCTTTTTATTTTATTTATTTATTTATTTATTTATTTTATTTTATTTATTTTTTTTACAGCCTCAACTTTTTTTTTTATTTTCACTCTTCATTTTTTTATTATTATTTTTTATTTTTTTATTTTATTTATTTTTATTTTTTTATTATAATTTTTTTTATTTTTTTATTTTTTATTTTATTTTATTTTTTTATTTTATTTTATTATTATTTTTTTATGGCTTCTGTCAGGTAGCTTAGGCAACCCTGGCAGAGGCAGGCAGAGTATAATGGGCAGCCTGGCTCACCTCCCAGTGGTTGTGGCGGGCAACGTGGAGTCCCAGTAGGGGTCCCGCGGCCAAGCAGCTAGACACAACAACAGAACAAAGCACAATACTACATTAACCAGACATCACATTTTTTTTTCTGGCTGTGCAGTAGTTCTGCATTTCATCACAGAGTACATATGGTGCAGATGTGGGAAACCACCGGTGGCGCCTGAACCTAAATACTATGCCACTACTATGCCACTATGCCACTATGGGGACATTCGTGTGGGTATCTGATTGGAAGTATCCTATCCGACCTTGACTTCTTTAATACACTCCACTGCGAATAATAATATCTGTAATAGGATTCACCCTGAATCCTATTACAGAGATGATAGGATGTTCACCGATGTGAATAATTTGATTTTGTCTGTTAGAAAGTTTCCGGCCAGGCGTGGAACAATATAAAATCTCTTTACCTAATGTTGCTCTATCATACTCGCCGATCTCTCCAAAAAGAGTAACTGGCTTTCCATGATGTCAAGAAGACTACTTTTTATTCTATGACAGTGAGCTAAACGTGGAATATTAAGCTGCATGGAAAGATAGGAGCCCATTACCAAAAATTATAATTTTCATAAATTGGTGACCATCAACAATTCATAATTATTCTGAAATTTAAAAATAAATTTATTTTGTTAGGTCGTGGCATACCCTTGGTTACCTGCTTTAACCTGAAGAAAGCGTGAACGCCAGAGAATATCTGAATAGCGCTGTATCAGATACACCTGACAATGTTGCGTGTATATCCCTATGGACAGTGGTATTTCAAGATGATAATGCAATCACCCACCGCGCCAAATGTATCAAAGAGTGATTTGAGGATCATGAAGAATCTTTAAGCATCGTCCTGGTCAGCCTAATCTTCATATCTCAATGAGTACTGTAGGATTAACTAGAAAGGCGTGTTTCGTCAACACAATCTTCTGCCCAGTTCACCCCAGTAATTGAGGATAGTTTAATGAAAGTTAATAGCGCAACATTAATAGCGCAGTATTCCTCGTGTCACTTTTCAACACCATATTGACTCCATGTTATATGGTGTCGGAGAATGATTCGGGAAAACGGCTGTTTATCGCGCTAGAAACTTATGATACTAATAAAGTGGCCAGGCAGTGTAAGAAGGAAGCTTGTTAATCCATTGCGATGTTCAGGAGGATTTCAATAATGCAAAACATAATAGCGATGAAGGAAATTGTTCATAATATGCAGATCTAATACAGATCCTTTCAAATGGAGAAGATTATTACATTGCCACAGAGAGGTGCTGGAATAGATTAAACCATAAGGTTTTCAATAAGCTTCCTGTACACTATAAAGCTATTCTCCATCCGACCTCATTAAAAAACAGCAATATTTCTTTTAAAAAATAAACAGTTTTCGAAATGAGAGTCCCCTCCGTTTGAACAAGAGTACTTAAAATACCCGGATGATAAAACAGGGCTATTTGGACTGGACTGGATTTCTCTTCATGTTTGGAGTCTTTCTTTGTTTCTGAGATCAGCAAATGTTGATTTTACCGAAATCTAACTTGTACTCCAGAATAAGTGTCACCAACTATTTCATAGTTGATACTAAACTATTCTGACTTGTAAAATCCATTTAGAATCTTCCCCAAAAGAAGAGAACTTTATTCATTTCGCAATTTATTGGCACTAGTCCAAAGGTAGGCAGCACAAAACATCTCGTTTTTTACCTACGTTTCATTAAAAAAAGAAGAAAATATATAAATTTCTATAACAGCGAGCGCCATCTTATTTAGGTTTGATATAAAACCATCTTAAAAGATGCGCAGATTTTCATTCAGTTAATTAACTGTAAATTAATTCTTTTATCAGTTTTCTTAAGTTAACAAAAAGATCAAAGTAGTATTTTTATCTTACTATTTCAAATGTTTTATTTGCTTTGGACGAAGGAGGAAAACAAAATGTAAAACTAGCGCGCATGAGTTTCACGAAAACTTTTTGCAATTTTTGCTTTTAAAGATAAATTTTAGGTCGATAACCTCAGGGCTTTTCTTTAAAGTACCAAGAACACAGATGGCTTTTCTATTTTCCATTTAGATTTCGAAATTCACTCAGGAAATAAATTTACTGTACCATATCAGGCTACTGGAATCTTCCTCGATAATACCTGGTAACTGACTGCACACACACTGCCCACCTTCTAAATCGTACATCTATTTTACTATAAACATCCCACACAGTGGTGTCTTTGAATGTCATGGACACTGACAACGAAAACATTTCTTCATTTCCTAGAAGGAAGCTTTTTCCTTGTTTTCATTCTGGTCTCATTCTTCCCGTATGCGTTTTATACACAAAAAGATACCAATCTTACTGAAATGCTGGCAGCGCTTTCCTTCGCCCACCTGGAGATAAGTGAATAAAATAATCCAGATAAAAATACGCTTCGATTTTCAAATATATCGTAACGCTACCTTGAATTTTAGTATTTCATTTCAATTGAGCAGTCATATCGATGAAGGGAAAGAGCAAAAACATATGGAATTAGAAAATAATAAAGAATTTATTCCGGTTTTCTAGAAAAAGCTAACGATTGATTCATATTGGATAGAAAAATGTGTTTACTTGCATTCGACTTCGATCATCGATAGACTTTCTCCTCACACTGAAGACCGAGCACCCAGTCTTCAGCGCTAAGGCTTCGGCTGGCTTGTGCTCAACTTATAGACAAATAACGTTATCCACAGTTCTGTCTAAATTGCTAATATACATATTTTTAATTATACTGGCTGACATTGGCTTCAGTTGGTTTGGCCAGTGTGGGATTACCAATGCACAAAAAGCCTGATAGCGAACCCTCCCCACACACACAGAGCACACTGACCCTATGACTGTTACTCTCTCAACGCCCAAGGCTCGCCCAACCCACTCCCACCCAAAACCTTTCCCGTGATGGGCCCTACCACCCAAATACTCCCATTTCTCTTAAAAGTTCAACCCCCTGTGGAGTGTTACCTCTATCTCTTTAATTTCTGTTTCTGGTGGAAGTCTTTCTATCATCCATCTCATTTACCTTCATCTATACTCCATTGTTTCCAGTATCTCTTCCGGGCTCTTTTACAAAAAAAACTTCTGAATTTTTTTAAGGAGACCTTCCTGGAAAACTCAATCGACGTTAGGGTTCGACCAGTCAGATAATTTATGATAATAATTCTCATAATTATGAAAGCATCCTTGGACACAGGGGAAGTCCCCACGGACTGAATATGCGCAAATGTGTCCCCAATTCACAAAGGGGGATCTAAGGGTGACACGAGTAATTACAGACCAATTAGTTTAACTTCTGTTCCGGGAAAAATAATGGAGTCACTGGTTAATACCATGCTGCTCCAAATTGTACAGTAGTCTTCCATGCGCAACAGTGTCAAAAGTTTTCCTGAAATCCAAGTATATGACATCAAAATTATTTTTTTGAATCTAGTTCCTTTGTAACCACATCATGGTATCCAATCAAATTTGTCAGACAACACTTCCCCTTAACAAACCCATGCTGTGTCTGAATTATTACTGCGGTCTTGTCTAGATGATCCTGCAGTTCATTTTTAAAGGCAGGTTGCTAAAACGGATAAATGGGTGGTTGAGTGGGAGAAGACAGAGAGTGGCAATCAATGGACGCTGCTGTTAGTGGACTAATATCATTAGCAGAGTCCCCCCCCAATGGTTCGGTGTTGGGCCCACTGTTTTTTTGTATATTTATCAATTATTGATGAAGGTATATCAGGCTTAATATTGAAGTTTTCAGAAGGTATATCAGGCTTAATATTGAAGTCAATGACAGTAATGGTAGTGTGCTATTGCAACAGATCTAGAAACGTTGGGCACATGGGCTGAGAATTGGCAACTGAAGTTTAACATTGACAAATGCAAAGTACTGCATATGGGTAGAAGTAACCCCAGAGAAACGTACGAACCGTGTGGCACTAGGCTTAAGTTGGTAGAAAATGAAAAAGACCTGGGAGTAATTGTACAGTCAAATATGAAATTTTCTGAGCATTGCAGACAGGCTGCTAGAGCAGGTCATGGGATATTGTCAATGATATACAGAAATTTTACTAGTAGGGAAAAGGAGTTGATTATCCCTTTGTATAAGGCAATGGTCAGGCCACGCCTTGAGTACTGTGTACAGGTCTCAAGGCCTGACTTTAGGAAGGATGTAGAGTTGCTAGAACGAGTACAGAGAAGGGCAACAAGATTGGTGAGGGGAACGAAGGGGTGGTCTTACCAAGAAAGGCTTAAGTTCCGCAAATTGCAGCGTCTGGAGACTATGCACCTGCTAGGTGATCTGATTGAGGTCTATAAGGCCTTTAATGGGTTGAGTATGCTCAATTCTGATAGGAGTTTTCCTCTTGCTCAGATTACGAACCTCAGGGGGCATAAATTCAAATTGAGGAAAGACAGCTGTAGAATAGATGTGCAGAAATTTGCCTTTAGCCAGCGGGTAGTTGATTGCTGGAATAAAATTCGATCTGTCGTTGTGGAAGTTGATAGCTCAAATAAATTGAAGGAGGAACTACACAAACGTTCAGAGGGAATGGATGTGTCAAATAGTTTTTTTTATTTTATTTTTTTATGCTGTATAAGTTTGCTCTCTTGCTTCACATGCCACTACTATTACTACGACTGCTACTTGATTCTATTACCTAGCCCGGCTCCCAGCATCTGGTACGATAATTATGGGTCGGTGGTGCTGCACGGGGCCCCAGGTAAAGAGGCCAGATAAAAAAAACATAATCCTACACTACACTATAAAACCCACATATCACTCATACTATCTGGACTTTACAAGGTACTGTATTCAACATAACCCCACACCTCAGTGCTGAAGGCACAGTGCTCGTTCTTTCGGTAGGAGCAAAATGGCTCTCCATGATCTAAATTGAACGAACTTAAAGTGCACTTTGAATGGGTTTCAACTACAGATTGAAATACCCCTGCAGTCCCACAGTATTGATCTTTATTAACAGACCTGTTTTGTTTCGTAAGCGATACTAATAGCATTCCGATAATCCCAACATACTTCATTGCAAAAAGAATAGGGCTTAATTAATGCAAAGCAAAGAGAACGAGAGCTCCTTCACAGATCACAGACATAACCTTCATTAATTAAAGTATATTTTATGAACGACGATTTTGTAAATAATTTTGAAATAAATGTTTCTATAAGGCTGTCGCAGACATTCTCTTAGGTAAGATAAGCTGGGCTTGCTACCCAATGGTCTAAAATGCTGATGGAATTGATATTCAGGCGACACTTGAGTAAGTGAGCCGAATTTCGGCGAAGTGCGGTTATTCTGCGAAAACCAAATCCATGCTTGCACCTTCACGATCGTAGGACTTTTAGTAACCTTAGGTATAACCCCAGAAAATCCGAAAATACGGCACCTAGTACACTGGGGGTGACCACCCGGGAGTGAACCAACGTAAGCAGGGATCGAGGTGTGTTCACACCACGCAGAGGAATGTCGCCCCTCTGCGTTACCAGGCAAAACTAGGTGGGACGATTCATCAACCGATGCAATACCATCACTTTGCTTACTGGATGCTTGAAGTGGTGAAACCCACGTTTAGTGTCCAGAGAAAAGCTCTAGCAATCCCCATCTCTTCCATCATGTATTTTGATTGATTCTTTTGAGGATGATGGGCATAATAGCGAGATCCAATCTTCCTTACATTTCGAGGGTACAAGTCTAAAATGGTGTTCTCAGGCCGGCCGCTAGACAGTCCACCGGACCAAGTCTATTGGGAACTTTCTAGGAGACATCCGGATTAGCTAATGTATAATCTCGCTTTCTCCTAGAAAGTTTGTCCTTGTCCAACTTTGGCAGAATCGTTGGTTCAGCACTTCCAATGGTCTGGTCACATAAAAATTTATTCTATTGGTTACTTTTGCTGGCAAAAAATGTGCTAAAATGGTTTTCCCAAAATTTAAAGACACTTTTCTTACTAACTGAGCAGGGCTCACATCGAGCTAAACTTAAAACTTTTAATCTATCTGATTCACCTTTATGTTTCTGTGGCCCTTTCCTTTTCTAATTTTACCCCTTCCTCCTCTTCGTCTATATCTTTTTTTTTTTTTTTTTTGGACTCATCAAGAGGGATGTTCCCAGGCAACACCATCAGCATTTCAAACACTTTACAGATTAATTCAAATTAGTTCGAAGACAAAAAAAGTACAGATGCCAAATCACCAGAATGATCATAAAAGACCGAACTTACTTAAGCAATTTACAGTTTGTAAATAATAAAATGTAATATAAACAATTATAATTAAATAATAATCACAATTAAATAAATATAATGTAAATAACTCCTAAATTTTTATCTATGCTATAACAGTAGCATGTACTTCTGAAGAACTGAAGTATGCTGTAAATAAAGAAATATTTCTACATCCTTCTACCCCCAAGGGCCTTACAGGGCCCAAGGGCCTTATCTTCTTGGAGTTCTTCATTTCAGAGAACTTTTCGAAATTGGGATCTATGATACAGCAGAGGTTCCTTGTTATCCATCCAAACATAACTTGAATGGATGATGGATCGCTAAGTTTCTTTTGTATCTGAGATTAATAGCCACTTGGGGTACATCTCTTACGTTGTTGATTGTTAGTTGTGTTTAGGCATTCGAAATGGGAAAATTTAAAGAATAAAGTGACACTGCACATTTTTGATTATGCAAGGCCCTTTCTAATAGCTGTGATGGGCATTACTTTGATGAAGAGGTGAACACCGTTAAAATATTATTTAAATTTCCCTTTTTTTAGAAATGGAAATAAACAGCTACAGAGGAAGGATTGCATTACCCACTCAAATAAATTTACCTCTTTGGAGTCATTTCTTTCAAGAATTTTAGTAGGCTCAGGAGACTGATAATTGGCCATTCTCCAACTCAATATTTGGTCATCAATCACCGCGGGATATTCTCAGTGCGACAGTTGTAGATTTTTTTTAGTGATTATCCGTTCAGACATCTGCAAGAAGGAGCTTTCGAAAAAAAGTACACGAATCGTTTTTCACATGCTCTTAAAGTCGGCAGACATTTAGAAGTTGTTTGTTTTTTATGAAGGGTAGATTTTGCTAGACCCTTAAATATAGTCATGCAATAATTTTGTACAAATAGAAAAACGTTCAAATTTTATTTAATAAATTATATTTGAAATAAAATGCGAAAAAGAATTAAATCCGAATATTTCATTATTGGCTTTTTAACAAGTAAAAGTATAATCACAAACTTTGCTGTTCCTATGTGGTCGTCCCAGAGTATAAAGAAAAGTTATTTTTTTTATCTAAATATTTATTAATTAGAAAATTCCAATCTTTTCCAAATAATTAATTAATTAATTATCTTACAATAAATATTTATTCATTTTTTTCGGAAAACTAAAAAAATACAGCATATTTATGGTAAATATAAAAGAATGTTAAATTTAAAATTATTATTTTTTTTATTTATTATTTGAGTACATTGCTCTTATATTATTTCTCCCTGACTGGGGTTCCACCTCGTGACGGGCATTGCTACCAAGTACACAGGGTGGTTGTTGTTATGTCTCGTGTTACTGTTGGTCGAGGAACTCTCTGACTATCCTACAGGTGTTCAGGATTGCAACTTTCTGGAGTTCCTTGTAACTGTTCGCTGGGAGACCTATTGCTGCTAGTCTGTTATGAAGAGTCTTTGGCACCATACCTGGTGCCAAAGACCCTTCATAACACGATGGTTGGCACGATGATCGCGATGGTTGTTACTTGTTGCATATGCCACATCTCTTTGATCTCCTGTCTTAGGTTCGTATACTTCCTGATTTTTCCCCCATGGGTTTTCTGCAGGTTGCCAGTGTTGGGTACCGCTATGTCAATCAGATAGATAGCCTTTTCCTTCTTGTCCACAAGGGTTATGCCCGGTCTGTTGTGCGGGATTCTCTTATCTGTTATTATGGCGCGGTCCCAGTACAGCTTGTGAGTTGAGGTCTCTAGTACTGCCTGGGTTTAGTACTTGTAGTATAGTACATTTTCTTCGATCAACTGGTATTTCTTTGCTAGCTTCTGATGTTGATGTATTATCCTGGCTACCTGGTCGTGTCTATGAGTGTACTCAGTCTGGTTGATCACCTTACACCCTGTGGTGCTGTGTTGGATCGTTTCTGAGGCCAGGTGGCATTATCGACATGTGTCATCGGACACTCTGGGCTCCTTGGCGATGTATTTTCTATATTTTCTAGTGTTGATTACCAGGTCTTGAATGGCGAGCACGAATCGTTCAGTCTCAGGGAAGAGCGTCCCACTCGTGAGCCATGCGTTGGAAGCAATTTTATCTATATGATCTTGATAGAGATCATTGTAGTGTCTGCCCTGGCGTGTCTTCTCTGCTCATTTTTCTAGCTTCGTTTGTGCGTCCTGGTTGGGAGGGGACTCCTCGCTTAGGTTGAGTGGGGTATACCGCTTGTCTATCTTCCTCATGGCCTGGTGGAGTGCTGCTGTGTGTTTCTGGAAGTAATCCTTCAGTTTAGTAATCGCTGTTTTCTGCTGCTCGATGAGGTCTATCAGACCCATTCGTCCTTCTTTCCGAGCAATTGTCAGTCTCTCCACGGATGACTTCGGGTGGTGGTGGTGGCGGCGGCTCTTGGTCATGATTGTCCTTGTCTTTCTCATGATATCCTCCAACTCGGTGTTAGTGCAATCTATGATCCGAAGGAGTATGTTAGCACTAGGACTGCGTAGGTGTTTATGGCTTTAACTGTTTTCTCGCCATTTAGCTTTGCTTTCAGAAGGCTTCTGAGTGATTGTCTCTGATGGTATTTTTCGGTCAGGCAGGCCTTAATTTCCTTGTGCTGTAACTGCTGAGCCTGCATCATCCCCAAGTATTTGTAGGCCTCTCTCTCTGCCATGGCTTCGATCTCTTTACCAGTCTGCAGCTGGTAGTTTCGGTTGACTAATTTTCCCTGGCGCAATCCGTGGGTCTTGCATTTGTCTAGACCGAATTCCATCCTAATAGCATTGCTGAATTCTTCGGTGATCCGGAGTAGTTGCTTCTCGGTTCCCGCGAAGAACTTGATGTCATCCATGTGCACCAGGTGGGTGAGAGTGTACAGATTATTATTAATTTTATTATTTTCTTTTCAAGGAAATTTGAAAATTTTCAAAAAACCTTTCACATTTCATAAATACTTTTACGTACTGAGCCACTATGAACGCTGTAGCCAATCAAAACAAGATAAAATGGTGACCCGACTTAAGAGAAGCTGAGGATAATTTCCCCCTGTACATAACTGTTAGGGCGTGCGCAGTAGTTCCCTGTAGCGTTCTGTGTTTGGCGCCTCCGTAGCCAGGTCAGCAGGAGCAGCAGCAGTGCGTGTCACACACTTCTTGATTAGACCGGGGTTCGAGCCCGTGACTACCAAATACGGAGGATGCGGAAAGGTCAGGGAATGACCACAGCATATCCCGGAGCAATATGGCCTTAGTTGCTAATGCTCCTAAAAACCAAATAACAACAACAACGTTCTGTGTTTATAAAAAGTATAGATGGCAAATTCTTGTTCAAATTCTGGCTTGGTGAAAAGGCACTGCTAAACAACACAACACACTTCTACTTTCAAACATATTGTTAGAATGAAACTATAGTAAAAGTGACGAAATAAGCAAAAGAGCACGCAAATCGAACAGCTTCGCAGCCTGTACTAGAAAACTTATACACATTTATTAGTATTTACAATTCAAATCGATTTGAATTTTTCCTTTCAAAACCGTGGTTTGTTATATAGTTTGAAGCATGTAATGGTATTAAGAAAGTATAATCCTCTTTCGAAATAGCAACTGTCCCATCATTTCTATGTTTAATAATACCTTTATATCATCTTTTATTGTGAACTATCTTTATATTACCTTCTATTGTGTAATGCAATAAATTTTATAAAATTCGGGATCCTCGTGGATTGAGAGTTTCCACATTCAGAGAGGAATACTTAGCGGTTGAACAAATTTGAAGAAGAACATTTCAATAACCATAAAGCACTAACAACTGAACTTACATCTGTAAACGTTTATACTGATTAAAAGGTAGTACTAGTGGTAAAATGTAAATAACGCTTCAAAGTCACGCAAGAGCAGGATGAACAGCTTCATAACTGTAATTTGCAAGAGCAGTTCCACCTGCCCCAACCAAGCTACGAAATTTACTGCTGACTATCGTAAAAATTTACGAAATTTTAGTGCTGTCTCTTGTATCAGAGACAGCACTAAAGGTCTGGACTGGCCAGTCCAACTTTTCGACGCTCAAGTTCTCAAATCAGCACGTCACAACGCTGAATAACATGGAACGTTGTCCTGATGATACAGATATAGTCCCCAACGTGCTTCCACAACGCAGTAACGCATCATTGTTCAGGATGTCAAGGCAGACCTCAGCACCCAGCCTTCTCCAAAATAACTATGAAAAACAATCCCAAACCATCACTCTGCCTCTGCCAAACTTCATTGTCGGGACGATGCAGTCCGACGGGTAGCTTTCTTTGAGCATGCGCCATACCTAAGCACGGCCGTCAGACTGGTAGGCCATGCATGATGACTCGTCATTCCAAAGCACACAGCTTTCCATTGATCTACAGCTCAATCCTAATCACTCCAACTAATGGCGGCTACCATTAGTTGGAGTGATTAGTAGCTAATGAACGGCTGCACGACCATGATAACCCATATTACGCAGCGTCATAGCTGAGATATCTCCCAATCGTCTCACCAAGGGCCTGTGTCTGTGTGCTGCGACAACGTTGACCAGCGTTGCGAGAGGACGAGTTTCAAAGCCGTTCAGTCACGGACTAATTACCTATATAGCACTCTATTATCATTCCGCACTGGAAGTCTGTTAAATCTTTCGATCACGGCAGCTTGCATTCACAATTGTACTACGGTCTCCTTGATTGCCTACGAGCTTATTTATAGATGTGAAGGAGGCGACCAGCTATCAATGAACGGTGTTCGTAAATTAAAGGTAGGGCAGAGAATATGACCTCAGAGAAATTATAACATGTTAACAGGACTACCTTTGTCATTTAATTTGTTTTTGCAGATAGCAGGACTTAAACTTTATTGATAATGCAATGATCTTAATTGTCACAGCAGAACACAAACCTGCTTTTTAAAGAGTTTCCTTGGTACTGCACTATATTCAAACTAGTGGCTGCGCCAAAATTTTAATTGACTATTTGTTTAAAAGATGGGATTGCTATGGCAGCCTGTTTCAGGACTAACGTGTCCCTCGTCGCACAGCAGGCAGTCTTGAGCGACAACACTCAGACAATATAGATTTGACTATTACAGCTTTGAACTCTGATTTCTTATTCCAAATGGCAGCTTACATCAAACAACTGTTTTGTTTGCGTGTTGCCAAATACATTCTGCTACTGGCAATCGATTCATCAATGGCTCATCTACACGATCACTTCTAAAATCAGCTTCGGGACCTGCCAAAGTCTTTTCTAGAAGGTTTCATCCCGAGATGGAGCCTAGTGCCGTTCAAAATGAAATTCAGAACCTTCTTGGAATTTCTGTCAATGTCCGAAAACTAAAAACGAGGAATCCAATACTCCTATTCCATCATTTCATGCGCCCAAAGTGACACGCAAGCCCTGCTGTCTCCATCAATCTGGCCAGAAGGCTTAAAAGTGAAAGAATATTCGAACAAAAGTTCTTTAAAGGAATTTGACAAAATTTCTTCTTCTTTTAATAATAAAGAATTGTATTTACAATACTGCACAGTATTATTAAACGAGATCCTTTCTTTGTTTTTAAAGGGGGCTTTTAACCGAAATTATATACGTATTCTCACGTTTATGAAAACTTAATTTAGTGAAAGATCCTCGAGTTTGTAAATTGTATACTTGTTATACAATTTACAAAATCGTATTGATCAACAGCATACAGCGCAGCATTTAATTTCAATTAATAAAAATATTTGAGGAAAAGTAATTTCAGAGAATTAGAATTATGCCTTGGACATTAATAATAAATACGAATCTTAATGCAAAGTCATCGGATATATTCAAAGACAATATACTGCAATTCAATATTTTGAGATACGACCATCCTACACCTCCACCACCGATGATAAGCCACATTTTCTCAAGTACTGGTCTCTAAACTATATTAGTAAACTAACTGCATACTCTTTATACGTTTCTCCGCAGATCCATCACCGAATTTTTGGCAACGTTCCAAGACCATGGTGACCTAGTGTTCGGCACAAAAGACGTAGTCGAAAGGTTAAACGAACTTCGATTTTTTTAAGGACTATCAGAAACGAGACGGCTTGAAGAAGGCTTCGATTTTAACCGCTTTTCAGTACCGTTGAAGAGGAATGTTTACTCACTTGCAGTTCACACGAAGATAAGTCTGCACTTCATCAATTGCCAATTTGGTTCCATGTTTGCGGCCGTATTCATGCTACCATTCACAATTTAGTAGTTTAGGAGATTGTGAAGGGCAGATTTTGAATCCTTTTACCCACTATATGCAAAACTTGCCTTATTTATTTCACCGATTCCTTTTCAGACAGCAATTGCGATTTTATTTCGTTCCACCTTCGTAATTCCAATCATTAAAAGTCAGCAGTGTTAACAACTCATATATCAATCCATTCCAGTTTTCTGTATATTTGTTCTATTGACTTAGCTTCTATGTGTACAGGCTAAGATAAGTCAACCACTGTCATTCCAGTTAGGTATGGAAAGCATAATCCGTCCACCTCATCAAGGATCAGAAACCTTTTGGCACAACTACTACTATTAATAATAATATCCCGCAAGGAAAAAAAGGTCACAATAATAATACAATGGACTTGAATAGTGCATTTATAAAGAAAAATACAATAATGAACACTTGTTAAGGATAAACTCCTTGTGAACAAGTTCTTTGCTTGGGAAGTCATTACAACCATAGAAGTGTGTGTGGGGGGGGATCGACTAAAATATTATTTAAAGCTTTCATCAAACGAAGTAACATAACGTAAAATTTAATTAAAATTATGCTTCTCAAAGTTAAGAAAAAAAGAGAAATTAATAGCACTGTATCTGTAACCTCATATCAACTTAAAATTCAAATTAACCAAAATTCCAATAACCAAGGCCATCAGCATTTGGTCACTACTAGTATAGCCTAAAATTCTTCAAGAAAATGCAAGCATTATGCACTAAACAAGTCTGTGACAATGTAACGGTTTGTTCACAGTTAATGGCTTGTTTGGAGAAGTCTGGTTTCTAATTCCGTTAGATGGAGGAATTCATAAAGGCCTCTTCAATCAAGGTTGTAATTATTCAATCTAGAGGGAGTAGGATTTAGTGGGGGGGAGCAGGATTTTTAAACCATGCTAATGAGGCAGGGCATACTCTGCCCTACCATTAATATCCGGACACCTCTCCATGGAAGGGGAAACAGGTCCTATGCATTCAAACACGTCGCAGAACCTGCTATAAATATGCACACTGGGCTTCGAACAGAATTACCTCAACAGTTCAACAGAACTGATCACCTCAACAAATGCTAGACTCCGATTAACATGGTGTTACGAGGGCGAATCCTGGACTGTAGAGCAGTGGAAAACAGTCCTATGGACCGACGAGTCGAGGTTCGCACTCTACCAGTCTGATGGCCGTTCCTGGGTGTGGCGAATACCAGGGAAATAGTTCCTTTCTGATTTTATCCTCCCAACAATGAAGTTTGGTGGAGCAAGTGTCATGGCATTGGGCTCCTTTCATGGTTTGGCTTGGGCCCATTAGGCTTTATCGACAAAACCATGAATGCTGTGCAATATCAGGACATCCTGGACAATTATGCACTCCAAACATTATGGCAATACTTCGGGGAAGGCCCATACCTCTATCTACCATACGCGCCCTGCCATACTGCTCGTGTCGTAAAAGAGTGGTTTGAGGACATGGGTATGGAAAAGTTGGATAGGCCAGCTCAGAGTACTGATCTGAACATCTTTGGGTTGTATTGGATCGTCGGGTACATACACGTCGAGATTGCCCAAAGAACAAGGCCGAACTGGTGGCTGCGTTAAAGGTCGAGTGGAAGAACATATCACCTGACATTTATAAAAAGCTGGTTGAGAGTATGCCGCGAGGATTGAAGGCCATCATAAAAGCAAAAGGTTTCCGCACAAAACATTAAATGACACAATAAAAGCTTTTTTTTTTGTCTAAAGGCAGGTGTCACGGTATTAATGGTAGGGTGGTGTATATTTCTATAGACACGATACACTGACAAAACCTAAGATGCTGATGTGTCATAAAACTAATAATGAGAATTAACAATTCTTTGAAAACTTTGAAAACACAAATGTGATTTTATACTAACAGACTAGCAATGCTATTTTTATTTCGGTACACGACACCTCAAGGATATGTAAAACTACTATCCTTTCTGCTATTTATGATAGTGCCCTCAATGTCTGGTGCCATTGCATCAGAAATTTTTCACCGGAACCCTTGAAACGGAAATCTATTTTCGATAAAATCAAACCTATTTTCAAACTCCACTTGACTTGGATGGTCCCTGCAATATCAGATATTTTATGTTACGAAAGACAGGGACATTAACTCATAATCATACACTCATCGGCCAAAAATTATAACTACCGCTATCTCCACGAATGGGCGCATCCCAGAGCACCTAGGCTTGACGTACCAACCGGCGTAGCATATATAACGATGACATGGGTAATTCCTCTAAATTCTCAGTACGAAGCCAGTTCAATTGGGAAAGGGAAGGTCCTAACTGATTTTGAAAACTGGATGATTTGTGAAGCTAGAAAGGCGGTGGCCAAAATTTCAGCAACCGCAGGCTTGTTGTTGAGTTTTAGGAGCATCGGCAACTGAGGCCATGTTTATCCGTGTCTATTGTCTGTAAATTGCGTGTGTTTTGAAGTCGATTTTCTGTTTTCTGGACGAAAAACCCGAGTTTCCGGGAGAAAAACCATACCAACCTAGCCTGAGACCGACTAACTCACCTACGTTGTGAAAAGCCCGGTGTCAGGAGGACGGTGATCATACCAACTGTGCTACCCACGAGGGCGCAACTGCAGGCATTGTTGGTTGGCTGTTCCTAGATCGCCGTAGTGAACGTGTGCGAAAATAGTTCAAAGAGGGGCATACAAAATCGCCCAACGCGCCAGAACAGGAAGACAACCCCTAGTTAGCAGTCGAGGTGAACAGCGATCGGGACGTACTATTCGGGACAACAAACGGCTCACGATCTCTCAATTAATGGCACACTACAAGCATAGTGCACAGAGAAACGTTTCAGAGCACACCATCCAGCGGACCCCATCGAAACGTTTCCGAGCATACCATCCTCCTATGAATAAGCTAACGGAGTTCGCGACCTGGAGCACTATTGTTGGACAGACTGGAAAAGTGTAACCTGGTCAGATGAATAAAGGTGGTTCCAGCTCCATCATGCCGATGGACTGGTGCATATTTTATTGAGCAGATGAACAGCTGCAACCAGACTGAACAGTTGGATGAAAATAGGCAGTGAGTGACAGCATCACGGTTTGGGTGACGTTTTCATGGACATCACTGGGTATCCTCATTCCCACTGAACACACTCTCACCGTTAGATCCCACCACGGTTTTGTGTCTGACCGAGTTTTGCCCTACTTGGTGAAGATGTATCCAAATGGCAGTGGACTCTTTCAGCAAGACAAAACACTGTGTCACAAGGCCCTTATTGTGCAAGAATGGTTCGAGGATCATGTCCAAACATTTCATGTTGTACCCTGGGAGCAAAATTCTCCTGACATCAATCCCATGTCCTAATGTTCCATGGGAACATTAGGACATGGGATTAATTTTGTTCCACCGCAGCATTCGCCAGCGAGGCACTGGCGAATGCTGCGGTGGAACGCAGCATTCGCCAGTGCCTCGCTTCATTGCCGAACCTCAGGAGGTCCTTCTGTCCAGCTAGTTCAGGATACTTGAAGATAACCTTCCGCGATCTCCTGGTGTCTATGCTACGCCGGGTGCAATCGATTATCACCGCCAAAGGCAACCCAATGTAGTCGAGTTTTCTGGTTCAGGCAGAAGCCAGATCCACCAAGAATACCATTTATCTTCACTATTACTGCTTTCTGTGATGGTCCCAATGATGACATTTACTATCAACTTTTCATGCAGTATATTCCGCACTCAACTCAAGAAGTGGAATTCTGAATAATTCAGTGATACGTGCACTATCTACCTAATAGCCTCATTTCAGATTGTTCTCCAAAAGGGAGGAAAACTCAATAATCTACACCAAAATTATCTGAAAGGTGTAATGAAGAACTTTCTTGAAGATCTGTAGCACTTCCACATGTGTGAATTTTCTACTTTATTATTTATTTACTCCAGACAATTTCTAACTGCTTCGCAGTAATCCTTACTGTCATCCAGAATCCCTCTGATTACCACTTACGGTAATCCGAGGGATTCTTAACGATGCTGAGGAACCGCGTTTTGGCTGGTTCAAGTAAACGTAAAGGAAATTAGCCAAACTTCATTCTAATGTGAATAATCATATCTAAGAAAATGTCCCAAACTAAAAATTTTCTTTTCGAAAGAGGACTTTGTTATTCAGGCCTTATTGCCTCCTGGTTTGCTCTTACCATTCCCTTTCTAGATATATTGTCATATGATATTTTCTGAAAACCTGTTTATGGTGTAATAATGATATAACAGCGGTACATAATAAAATATAGAGACCATGAAGATTACTCCTTTTACCACATAGACAAACACACAACCACTGGAGTCAAGCATCTCCCTCGTGTACAAAACAGTGGAAGTTCGAGGAAAACCGCTAATAACTACATATAGATGAACAAAACACTGTTAACACCTATCTGCCACCATGCGTACTCCTTAGAGATTCAATGATATTATTAAGCACTGAGTCTTGTTTGGTTCACCTACCTTACATTAGTGATAATCACTAATTCAAACGGCCTCGCGGCAGTCCAGTGGTTATATTACCGTTCTCAATACCGGGCGAAAAGAACTGAGACAATGATGTCAGGAATTTTTATGCGCCATTATCACATCTGGTCGGTCTCATGCGAGAGTTTCATGTTTTACTTCTCGGAAAGGAGAGTTTCGTCCAGCAAACAAAAACTGATCGAAGAATACGAACAATATTAGAGACACTACAGTGATACCTTTAAGAGTCAGTTGCGTTGGCCATTAACACACACCCACACCTAATTCAGCTGTATACAGAAATACTGTACATAAGTGTACTCAATAAACGGAATTGCTCACAATAATCTTGTTTCTATACTAAATTGGACTTGGTGCAATGGCCTAAGTTGCCAATGAGCCAAAAAAAATCAAACCAAATAAGATGAAATCAAAATCGGCACTAAATTGCTAAAATAACACCTTTCACAAAAAATTCACTTTACAACAACTCACGTAATTGAAGTGGTGTGTGGTGAAGTGGTGTAATTGAAGTGACCAAGGGTTCAGTCGATGATGGGATGAAATGCGGATGGCTTTGGCATTGAGAACAGAATAAAATGATGCGGTTGTTCAATGTTCAACCGCAAGTCAAGTAGATGGCTAAATTCCAAATTAATTGTTTGCTTCTAATTGACACTCATGGAATTTTCTGAACGCATGTTATGGAAGGATTTCCCTGATCTGTACAAAAAATTCTGGTCTGGTCAGGCGAAGCAGTGTTCTATACTGAAATATCAGTATCACCCAACACCTATATCTAGACAGATTACGATCTATACTGCTCGACAAAATTAATAGAGTAAAATGTTTTTCGTGAATATTCCTATGATGCTCTTCAGAGTATCCAATAGAAATCTATCTATCATCTTACATATTATGCAAATATTATTATGCATAGTATGCAAATTATTCATGCCTATAAAAACACCGATTGCGACCACCTCACTTCATTCCCGTTTTTGGCTTGCTCAGTGGGATAGCCACATTTCTAGTACTCTAGATGGCAAGTCATCATCGTTTAGAACTTTAGATGATTCTTTTGAGATGGTGGGCCATTGGACGACTTCAAGTGGGGCGGTGGTAAGCGGGGGTGTCATGTTGGCTTAACGTGTCACGCAGTGTCGTCTCGGCACTATGGAAGCAATTTCAGGAGACAGGAACCATTACAAGAAGAGCTGGCTAAGGTCGCCTGAGAGGTACGTCAACCAGAAAAGACCGCTATCTGGCTCTAACAGCAATACGGAACACTACGATGTCATATCATCAACTGTCTCTTGCGATTGCTACCGCCACAGGTGAAAACATTTCAAACCGGACTGTGTTAAGAAAGCCCAATTCAAGTGGACTCTACGCAAGAAAGCCAGTAGTTTGTATCCCATTAATCCCAAACCACAGCACAGCTCGGTGAAACCTGATGCCACGATCATGTGACTTTTGGAGCCCTGACAAATGAGGTACAATTATTCTGTTCTCTGATGACTCCTCAGAGAACAGAGCCCGTTTTAACCTACAAACATATTCTAGATGTTATTTCATCTGGAGACAACGAGGAATGTGGTACCCCCGCTCCGACATCACAGAAAGGGACTCTTAAGGTGGAGGCGGTGTTCTAGTGTGGGACGGAATAATGATCAATGGCCACCACTCTCTTCATGTTTTTGATAGGGGTACCTTAACTGCGTATAGGTACCGTGAACAGATCCTCGAACCCCATGTGCGACTATTTAGAGGTACAGTTAGCCCAGATTTTCTTTTCACGCACGAAACACCACTGCACGTAGAGCTCAAGTGGTGGAGGAATATCTTGAAACTGAAGATACCGCATTTCTGCTGTACCGTTTCTGGACAAGATTCCAGCCAACTGTACATGAAAATCTCTTTTTTTTTCTTTTTTTTAGGAGAATTAGCAACTAAGGCCATATTGCTCCGGGGATAAGTGGTGATCATTCCCTGACCTTTCTGCATCCTCCGTATTTGGTGATTACGGGCTCGAACCCCGGTCTAATCAAGAAGCGTGTGCTACGCAATGCTGCTTCCTGCCCACCTGGCTACGGAGGCGCTTGAAAATCTGTGAACCACTTCAGTGGCAGAGATTGAAACTATATCTATAAATATACATATATATACCCTACCCTATATACACTACCCTACAATTAATATCAGGACACCCCTCCATGGATGGGGAAACAGGTTCTATGCATGCAACACGTCCCAGAACCTGCTATAAATATGCACACTAGGCTCTGAACAGAATTACCTCAAAAGTTCAACAGAATTAATCACCTCAACAAATGCCAGACGACGATTAACATGGTGTAAGGAGCGCGAATTCTTGACTGTGGAGCAGCGGAAAACAGCCATATGGACAGACGAGTCGATATTGGCACTCTACCAGTCTGATGGCAGTTCTTGGCTGTGGCGAATGCCAGGGGATCAGTTCCTTCCTGATTGTATACTTCCAACAATGAAGTTTGGTGGAGGCAGTGTCATGGTATGTGGCTCCTTTCATGGTTTGGCATGAACCCAATAGGCGTTATCGACAAACCCATGAATGCTGTGCAATACCAAGACAACCTTGACAATTACGCATGGCAATACTTCGTGGAAGGCCCATATCTGTATCAGTAAGACAACGCGCCATGCCACACTGCTCGGATCGTAACAAAGTAGTTTGAGGATATGGGCATGGAAAAGTTGGATTGGCCAGCCCAGAGTACTGATCTGAACCCTATCGAGCATCTTTGGGATGTATTGGATCGTTGGGTACGTGCACGTCGAGATAGCCCAAAGAACAAGACCGAACTGGTGGCTGCGTTAAAGGTCGAGTGGATGGACAGATCACCTGACATTTATAAAAAGCTGGTTGAAAGTATGGAGCGAAGATTGAAGGCCGTCATAAAAGCAAAAGGTTTCAGAACAAAATATTAAATGCCACAATAAAAGCTCTTTTTTTTTGTCTAAAGCAGGTGTCCGGATATTAATGGTAGGGCAGTGTATATAGTATATATATATACCCTGCTATGGATACTAAATCTCTAGCCAATCGGCTATGAAGGACCTTATATTTTGGTTTATTTACATTAATTATCACTATCATTACTTACTCTTATTTTCTTAGACATAATACTGTAAAAGGCAATAAAACTTTGGTTTAATCTGATCGGTAGTAATAAATCAATGAAGAATAATTAATCACTGGTAAACCGTACTCTGGAATCAGAGAAAAGGTAAGAATTCATAAAAGACTGCGGCGAGTAATTAAAGAAGGGGGACGTCGCTGAGTGATGAAACAATAAAGATAATAAATTTGGAGAAGAATAATTGGAATCATCAGAGTCCAAACTCTGTTCTGACAGGTAACTTCATAAATCATGTGTCCTGGAAACGACTCATACCGTTGAAATTTTATGGAGCAGTCATGTTAACATTTGCATTCAAAATTAGTCGACAGCATATGGTGTGACATGTTTTCATGGTAGATACATGAAGCTTGATGCGACTTCCTAGTAGTTATACCAAGTTCCAATTGTTTTACAGGCATTGATGCAATTATTGCAACTGTCGTACTTAACCATTAGTCACTAGTATTATTGCAGGTACAGATACGAATTACCACGTTCAGGATGCTAATATAATGAAACCATCGTTGTTTGAAGAAAGATTAAAAACATAACAGAAAGTTAAGAAACGAGTAAATGGATCCACATCGCACTAGTTTTGTTTTAATGAAAAGAAATATCAGTGTCATGAAGAGAACTTGAATTAAGTTGTATTGCAAATTGGTTTTCCGACAAGAGTTAATTGCACCTGGTAAAGGCCTCCGTAGCCGAGTGGTCAGGATCGAGAGTGTAGAGCACATGCTCTTTGAGTAGACCGGGGTTCAAGCCCCTGACTGCTAAATACGGTCGATCTACCAACCCACACTGGACCAGCGTGGCAGATTATGGTCCATTTCCCTCAGCATGAATTGTTGAGGAGGCTTCCATTCTGCAGTGGGTTGATAATGGCTGCAGTTTTTAATTAAATACACAATGATAGATAATTGTTCTTAACTTTGAAGCTTTATTCTCTACGTGGATGCTATATTTTGTTTGTTTGGTATTTTGCATAAAAGATGTGATCAAAAAAGTTCGGTGATTGTGTATTTTGAAATTGTGGCATCGTAACGAATTTCAACTTGTCGGAACATGTTCAGTGAATTATCCTGACATAGTAGCGCATGAATTACCCGTTTATCTGTAATAAGTCTGAATTAACGCGCGTTGTATTGTCACATTTTAAATTGAGTGATTTTACAGAGCAGCTAATTTGCATATTTTGCTTCAAATTAGGGAAGAGTGCAACAGAAACCATAAAATGTTAAAAACAGCTTTTGTAGGAGAGGCTATGTGTCGTTCGAAGACGTTTCACTAGTTCGCAAAAAATAATAATAATAAAATAAAATCAAAAAATAAAGCAGGTCACTATTCCATCGAAGACTAGGGCCAGCTTGTGGATAGTCTTCGATGGTCACTATTCCATCGAAGACTATCCACAAGCTGGCCCTAGTCAACTTCAATAACCACTATGGCTATAAAGCTCCGTTTTCTACTAGGTCAAAAAAAAAAAAGAAAAATCCCAGCCAAATGTAAAGGTCATGATTATCGTAATTTCTGATCCACAGACAGGACACTGTTCCATTATGAATTTGATCTGCATGGTCACAACAATGAAAGGAACAGTCCTACGCCGATTGCGCAATGATATTCAGAGAAAACGCCCATAAAATTGGGCTTCGGTAATTGGCGTTCGCATAATAACAACGCTCCTGCACACTCCGCGCTTTCTATTCATCAATTTCATGCAAAGCACTTCATAACTTTGGTCCCCCATCTGCCACAGTCACCAGACTCACTGTAATTTTATTTATTTTTTATTTTTTTCCACACTTAAAGCCCCCCTTGAAAGGCCAAAGATATGCAAAGACAGGAAATGGAAAATTATTCAGAACGCGATACAGAAACTATTAGTGATTCAAAAAGAAGTTCCTCCAGAAGTGCACTAGCGTTATAATCGGAATATACAGTCAAGGAGACTACTTCGATGGAGATCCATCCGAACAGCCAGTAAGCTTCACCATTTCTCAAATATTAGTATCCAAATTGAATCTTCGAACTTTCTGATCACACCTTGTACTGTTCCACACAGTGTGGAAAGACAACAATTAGAACTACACTAACCGAGATGGTGCAATTCTTTGCCTGAAGAATATTTTACAGACCGAAATTCACCCGACTTCTTTGTCTTCCAGTCGAAGGTGAGATATTCAAGCTACATATTTCCAGATCACATTTATTAAAATTTTAATCGTTTCATTGAAGCTGCCCAAACTGTCCAGACAAAGTAAATTGTTTATTGAATTGAGTTAATGATATCATGTTTGGACACATTTGTTGATTAACTTAATCAAGAAATGTGTCTTGGCTTAAAGGAAGATATCGTGGATTATCTACCAGTATATTAAGGTAGTAGCTTGTATAAACTGGATTACACTTTCGTATAAACTGTAGAAGCTATTCATTAATTTTATAACATAAGTTCTTTAGCACTGAGTGACTGTGGATTACCTAATAGGTTTAACCTCATTAAATACTAATACGCTACCACTATTTCTGAATAAAAAGCCTTCCCCTCCTCCCCGCTCCCTCATAAGTGCAGGTAATATCTGACACGTCAGCTTCTGTGGATTTTGGTGGCGTAAGGTAGATGCTTCTGAATGTATCAATGGTCCTAGTGACGAACCGCTTTTATCCTCTAGTGATGGTACTCCGATAGATCATATGGTGAGTTGCCTAGCAACGGACATGTGACTACTAGCTAGCGTAAGTTGTTTGGAGAAGTGCTTGTCTCTCTCTCGCTGACCTGTGTGCGTTTCGTACGGAAACTGAGGATCCAACAGCAGGAAGCGTCTTGATCAGCTCCCAACTGATGACCATTCTCCTTGGACAGTTCCTCATTCTCGGCATGATTTCCCTAAAGAAACGAATTATCATATTAAAGCAAATTTAATTAACCTTCCCGTTCAATAGTGCAATGTGTGGGGGCTAAAAGTGATATAATTTTGATGTCATACATGTTACTGGATAATCCTGGATGAACCCACTCCTGTGAACCAGCCAGGAAAGTAAAACTGCAAAGCTTTTTACAGCTGTCATGTCTGATAAGGAAAAATTGAACAATAACCCGGACATTGATGAAGTTATTGAACAGCTGCTGATTTTCAGGAGTACTCCGGAAAACAAGGTAAGAAATTATGCTCTGTTGTATGAGTGGATCATTGCCACACACACGTAACCATGAAACAACAGGTGATAACTCCGAAATTCGGATGTGGAATACAAGAACCATAGTCTGAACCTAAAGTCTGTTATACTGTAGGTTCAGAAATTACAGGTCAGCTACACATTCTTTTTTTTTTATGAAAGGCAATGTTAGAATGATCAAATAAAATTGCTTAAATTCATTAAGCTCTCTTTATTAAAAATCCACAGCTGGAATTTTGCAATCCAACATAATTTTCTTGGAATTATTACGTACATTCTTTGTTTTGATATCTCTCTATACATTAAAAAATTTTTCCTCCTAGTGATATTTATTCGAGCCAATGGGGGAAGAGTGAGAGGAAATTACGTCACTACAAATGCAATTAATTATTGACAACTGCCTCCATAACGTTCACCAACATTATGCACGCGCTTCGCTGTCTAACATTTGATGTTCCATTGCAACGTATTGTGTATACAGTATTTGTAAATAGTTTAGTATTTTGCAAATAGTTTAACTATTTGTATAGTTTGTAAATATTTCAGTTAAATATTTTAATCCTTCTCTTTCGGATTAAAAAAAAACTAGCAAACCTATGGCTATAAACCCACATCCTTCAAGACGTTGAAAGAGGCAACTTCAAGATGCTGCTTAACAAACAAATTTGACTGCAAAAATCGAAACAACGTGTGCAACTCAAAATGCCACAACGCTGTGGTCCACCTTGTGATAAACTGTTAAAAATCTCTTTAAAATTGAACACTATATTAAAAGTGGAAGTATCGTTATATAGATAATCGTAAATATTACAAAACTTATTATTATTTTCTATACAGCAATAATAAAATAGTGCAAAATAGTAAAAAATACATTTGCATATCAACCTGTTAAAATAACCTTATTCATCTTCAACGTGTACGCATTGTACACGTTGAAGATGAATGTACACAGTGGCATATATATAAAAAGCCTTCTCTTAAGGAGAGATGTGTACAATCCACAGCGTTTAATATAAAGGTAGTACAACGTGCCATAAGAAGGCTGAGAAACGAAACAGAGATCAAATGTATAGGAAGATGCACACTTAAGAATAACCTAAAGTTCTCTTAGATGGTGGTCCGACTTTCGTGACTTATTCCCATTATTTTAGTTTCAGTAAAACAGAGAGAAAGTATTCCCAGTTATTAATACGAATACGAGAGAGAGAGAGAGAGAGAGAGAGAGAGAGAGAGAGAGAGAGAAAGAGAGAGAGAGAGAGAGAGAGAGAGAGAAAGAAAGATTCTGTAATATGTTAATTAATCACTTTTAAAATTAAAGAAGAGTTTTTCTTCAAGAAAAGTTACGAGTAACTCAGTGACCTATTAAATTTTGCACGCGATATTCCTTGGAAAAGCGAGATGTGTGTGTATTAATGCACATCTAAAACCAAGACCAGGAATGAAAGTTTTCAACTACGCATTAACAAAAATGCAGTTTATGACCAAATAACAAACTCTAGGCGACGCGTAATGCAGATGATGCATGACAAAACATAAAAATTAAGAATGACAAGCGATTCATTTTGAGTAGGATTACTTCTCTTTATTTTTGGAAATAGCTGTTTTCGAGCCTAACAATCAAGAGCAATCCAGCAATCATGGTTGTCGGTTTTAAAGAAGAACAATGAACAAAGTTTTAAATATTAATACAACACAATGAGACCTACATAATAATAATAACTAGGGGGCTTTGCCCCCTGCTCGCTTTGCTCGTCAACCCACGCTTTTCTCCGTAATATGTAGAGGTATGACGGAGTAAGTCAAATCTTTTCTATGTAAAAGACGCACCTGTCGAAACGCACTGATCGATATCTAATCAGGAAATGACCTATGTAATTATTTACCTGTGAGTATTTGTTGTGCGTGCATTGTCAAGGTCGAATAAATATTACTACGTAATTATTTACCTGGGTTTACATAGGTTACTTAGGAAAAGGTCTGGTAAAAATTCAGATCTTGGGTACCACTCCATATTTCGACTTAAAGTCAGGAAGAAGGCAGTGGTTGACAAGTGCCACTTACTTTTTAGCTACGCCCTCTTTCCTCCTAGGTTGACTTGCCTAAGGTGTTTATCCTCCCATTTTCTGCTGTTTTAAAATCGGGAACTCGCTTTCCGATTTTAAAACAGCGGGATGGGGGGATAAACACCTTACCTAAGCTAAGCACCCCCTTCCTCGACGACACAAAACAAAACGCATTAACAATAATCACTCCGTTCTACTACCACGCCCATTGCGCAGAGACACGTGATACCCACCAAATAAGATTTTAGCCAAAGGCCTTTTGCTTCGGGTTCCATAATGCATGAGGAATATTGTTGGATCCGAAAGAGCAGGACTAAAATATTTAACCATGAGCGCGTGTGTGTACAGAGCATGAGAATTGGGTTGCTGTTCTCCGTGCGAACAGTGGTCCATCAGTATTAGGTAGGTGGTCACTCAGTGTACATATTGCGCAGAATTAGTGGAATTTAAGGAATTAGGTCAAACTTCATTGCTCGCAGAATTTTAAATGCACACAATAAAAATAATTAAACACTAATGTCAAATCACATAATCTTATAATTTTCCTTCGCAAATCTTTCGATTTACATAAACCATTACACCCGACTTCAACCCTCTTGGGCATTATTTCAACCCAACTATTGCTTTCCCCAAAATATGATTCAAGATAGCTTTTATTCTGTTTTCAAATTGCGCTATATTGATCCCGTGGTACACTTTAAGGTGAAAAGAGAATTTAAAATTAGCCCGATTATTAAATTTGTTAATATAATCATAAGTTAATTCACATTAACATTGAGACATAAAGTGAAAATTCTCTTTTAGTAAGCTGTTGGTTGAATACAGGACACCTGCAGAAGAATTAGCCTTTGTATGTGAAAAATGGAAGATAGCACTAAACGAATACAGGAGCGAAATGTGTCCATGGCAACGTACTGCCATTCTAAACGAAAACGTTCTAATTTCCATTATCTGAAATCAGCACAAATAAGGTCATGGCGTTGATAAGGGACTTTGAAAATACTCATTTCTCAAGGGCAAAGAGAAAGAATCAAGAACAAGGTCAAATATTTATTTTGGTTACTGTGATTACATCAGTGTACTGATAAAGAGACAGAGCACTTTGTATCCATCTTAACTGACAATATCTGCCATTTTGGTATATATAAGTAGAGTTTCATTGTGAAGACGGTCGAAAGCAATAGTTACACACTATGCAAAGGCCATTAAACACCTCTCAAATTGCAGGGAAACAGATAACAGGGTTTTAGACAGTAATAATAATAATTGGATATCATGGGGGGAACATATCGATCACGCTATTGTTCAGGAATTCAACATTTCCAAATTGATAATTGCAAAATCAGCATACTGAAGATGGTAGTCCAGGGGTGACAAAACACACAAGAATACAAAGAAAGCCTAAATTTCTAACTAACAGGAGCTAACCAGTTGTCTTGGATCATGTTGGCTCCTGTTAGTTAGTCGACAAGGTAAGCTAACCAAGAGGTCCTAGAAATCAGAGTTTAAGCTGCGTCAGGCAACCACTAAAGTATTTCTCTAACATCAGAACTGTAGGCACGGGTTTTCACAGAAGAGTTACAGCTTACAAGCTTTTGATACCAAAACAAAAACCCAACAAACTCATTGCCGGTGGACATGGTGTAAAATGTACCGAACCTGGACTGTGGATCAATGGTAATTTCTCCTGTGGAGCGACTAGTCACGCTACACACACTTCCAGTCAGAAGGAAGTGTTGGTATATGTAGTTCGCTTACTATCTCAGTGTATTAACCCAACTGTGAATTGAAGAGGAGGTGTCATCAGTATTTCTTGTAACATGGTGAATTCTATATATATATATATTATTATTTTTTTTTTCACCAGTTCTACGTGTCCTACATTCCAGCAACAAGACAACGTTCCACATCTCAAAGCAGCGATTATGTTTAAAGAGAAATGTTCAGAAGCGAAAAATTCCAGAATATTACGGTGTCCAGTACAAAGCGCCTTTGCCATGAACTAGAACATTCATTGTGTGGAGTTCATGAATGCTATGGAGGATTTGAGAACAGTACCACCAAGAATTTTCAGAAAGGCTCGCAAGACGCAGTCCCTACGGTGGCGCCATTCACTTCTTTGAATAAATGCAATCTTTTGTTCACAGTAACTTTTAGAAGAATACTGTAAGAGAATAAATGTGTGTATTCTCCTACATGTATCCTACTAAAAGAACGCAATAATAAAAGAATACAATACACTAATATGTAATTATTGATGGGGAAAAATAGCTGAGAATGATAAATCGGTAAAAAGGAGAACTAAACTGGAGATAAAGAATTTTTTTGGTATGTGAATACAAAAGAAAAGAGAGTGAATCAGATCGAAGTGGAAAAATCAAATCAAATTGAAAAGTCATAGAAAGCTCAGCAGTAAAGCAGATGAGTAAATGATATATCAATCTCATCGAAGAGTATGTGGGGGGAAACTATTCAAGTTGAAGGAAGGTAAGGCTTTAGCAGTGGACGGTATAAACCCTGCTATACTAAATAGGGTTACATATCCGTCCCTCATCCTCCTGTTTGGAATTTTATTGAGGTCATCATTAGATCCAGAGAAGATCCCCCACCCTGGACTGGAGAAGAGATAGCGTCTATCCAATCCACAAAGTAGGTGGGAAAGACGTGTTGGGTAACTATAGACCAAAGAGTTTGACTTCAATGGTGGATAAGATGCGAATTCTCTGATTAAGGATACAACATGCATTCGTGAAGGGTATGTCTTTCCTGATCATTCTAGTTATTTATTATGCGGTCATAAAACAGTTGGACGCAATAAACAACTTGGATATTATTTACCTTGACATCGGTAAAGCTTTTGATACGGTTTCCCAAGCAAGGTTATTATACAAAGTGGAGAAAATTGGGATAAATATCAAGAGATTTCATTGGATCAAGGGCTGATTGAGAGATAAGAGACAGAAGGTAATCACTAACAGATATATATTGGGCGGACAAGTGTAGCAAGTGGATTCCTATAGTAACCCACACACACAGTGTTGGGGCTACTTCTCTTTCTTATCTTCCTTAATGATACCGATGATGCAAGAGAAGTTGTTCAAAGTATGCTGATGATTTAAGAGCAGGAAGGATTGTTGACAACAGAAGCAAGCCACTGTACTTAAAAATGACATACAGGTTGAACAAATTGTCTGAAAAATGCCACTGAAGTTTAATGTTTAAATGTGAGGTTTTAGAGCTGGGGTACAGAAACTAGAAGGCACTTACAAGCTGGAAGGGGAAAGAGTTGAGTCGTTGACCATGACACTTACAGGATAACGATTCGATAAAACATGAAATTTTCCATGCAGTGTAAACAGGAGGCTAAAAGGGCCTGTGGTGTCTGTTTATGATATATAGGACCTTTGCAAGTAGGGGAAATGTCACTATCCCTTTGTATAAAACGACCGTGAGACCGCATTTATAATTTTGTGTTTAGGTCTGGAAGCCACATTTGAAGAAAGACACAGAACTGCCAAAAATGGTTCAAATAAGGGTAATCACTGGTGAGAAGCACTAATTGATGTCCGTGTGAAGGACGATTTAGAAAGTGTAGACTGCAAAGCTTGGCAACTAGATCTCAGGATGGGGAGGGGGGACTTGATAAAAGAACATATGGCCCGGAAAGGAATTCGTAAAATAAACGAGGAATGTAGTGTCGAAACTACTACACCATCACGGAGGACCCAGTACTAGCCGAAATGACATCGCCCTTTAGGATGGCTTTGCACTCAAAGCAAGTCATGCTATTTTATTAGACTCAGGACGATGGACATACTTTAATGTTTCTTTCAACAACAGCAAAAAGGAAAGGAACTGATGGAGATTCATTTCTATTGTGCTTTAAAACTTCATTTTGAGGCATAAAAAAAAAGGGGGGGGGGGCTACCCGGAATATACTTTCATCTGCCCTGTCTTCTCTGGTCGATTTTCCTGTTTGCTGGAAGAAAAACCTTGCTACCTACTCCTGAGACTGACTAACTCAGCAACGGAGTGAAAAAAGCCCATAAAAGTGTATCGCGTCTTTGACGGTATTCGAACACGGGCCATTTCCACCCGGTGTAGGAAGGACAGCGACAAAGCCACTGTGCTACCGCGCACATATTTTGAGGCATCAGTAAATATACGCCATTCTTTCGGATTGTATTCAATGTCCAATTCGTTCAGAACAGCCCTTGTGAGTAGCATAGTTAGTAGAATCGCTGTCCACCCACAGCAGGTTGCAAAGACGTGAGGAATTTTTATGGACACTTTTTCACAAATAGCTGAGCTAGTCGGTCTAAGGCGAGGACAGTCATGGTCTTTCCCCAGGAAACTAGGGTTTTTCGTCCAGCAAACAGAAAATCGACCACAGAACAAACGCAATTTACAGACAGTATATACGCAGCAATATGGCCTTAGTTACTGATGCTCCAAAAACCCTATTACAACGACGACAACAACGACATTCAGAACACAAATAATATTTTTACAGAAATTAAATGTTTACATATATCATCTTCCACGAGGAAATACTTTATGATGTTTGCTCTCTTAGGCAGACATAACAATGGCGCAATCAGGGTCTAAGTGGCTGATGTGCCTTAAACCCAAAAACAAGCTAAAACGACAACAGCTAGTATTTAAACCATGACTTATATGCATTAGACCGGTAGCGCTCTACCAGTGAATAACAACCCCCTACACACAAATTGAGTGTTGAAGGACAGCCTCGGGGATATCATAATGATAAGAACTACACCATTGAATGGGGTGGGTGAGGATTGCTTAATCGGCTTCGGTTCGATCGAAAGGATTCATCAGTAAGGAACATCGAGAAACATTCTAACACATCGGTCCCTAAATCATGTAAAATTCCCTTGGTTATTTGAGCAAAGTACTGTGCTAGGTCGCTTCCTGCAGATGCTAGACAGTGGCATACCCTTTAAAAATATCCTTTAATAGAATTTAAAGAGAACAGAAAAGTGAAAACAAATTAACTAATGACGTTAAATCACTGCCTGTATTAAACTCCTTTGCCAGTATCCACAATTTTACTAGACAAGCAAGAAGTTTGTACAATGTGAAGACCAGCCCAACTTGGATTGCGAATACTAAATGGGGAGTTATTTTTTAAAAAACACGACAGCTACTTTCACTAAGGAAAACGAACAAAAAAAAAAGAAACTTTTAATCATCTGTAAATGGGAGAGTTTCCAAATGTGCAAGATTAACTTTCAGCTGATTATGTTACAGCGAAAGTAAAAAGCACTCACTCGATTATTTTTCTATTTCGTCCAGGGGTTTATGACCACATATAATATTAATTAAAACGAGGGTTTCAAATGTCCAAAACTCGAATTTGGGAAAATTCAGTATTATTTAAAGTGTCGCGAATGGAGAAAACAATTAAAATATTTGTTGTACAAGTTCTTGCGACCGAAGTGGTATTTTGTGACGATGACATGCAAAGACAGCTGTCACTGTAAAAGTGGGAAGAAAATACCACGAAACGTCAGACTCCATTATGTACATATTTCCATTTCGGAAATAAAACAATTATACCAACGTAGGTCCGAGTGCTTTATTATCTTCAAACAACACACAGTTTACCCACGCGCCATGGTATGGATGTCTTTAACTGGTTTCTTCTGACATCACATCGTACCCTATCAATTTTAACTGGAATTAGTTATATAACACTGAAGAGATGCAGTGCTGACTGTGATAAAATAATGAAGTTTTAAATACTGTATTAATGAAACACTTTTCTCTTCCTTAATGAAGATCGATACAACAGTTGAAATGTCCATAGCCTCAACGTCTGGTGATTATCTTCATTCTGATTGGTTGTAACATTATTGAATATTATCAAATTTGTTCTGGAATGTCTTAATGGTATTACTAGGCAAGACTTTGGTATATCCTTGTTAGTTTGATGTCCAACTCCAATTCAAAATGAAGGTGATTCTTGAGTTACATTCAATTCGATTTACCTCGATCTGCGCCTCGTAAGTAGCATAGTTGGTAGGATCGCCGTCCTCCTCCCCACTGGATGGAAAAGACCTGAGTTCCAGTCCCGTCGATGACGGGAAGAATTTTTATCGGCCTTTTTCACAACGTGGCTGAGTTAGTCGGTCTCAGAAGAGGGTAGCACGGATTTTTCTCCCGGAAAATCGGTTTTTCGGCAAGCAAACAGAAAATTGACCTCAAAGCACACGCGATTTGCAGACGATATACACGGAGCAACATGACCTTAATTGCTGATGCTCCTAAAAACCCAACAGGAAAAAAAAAAAAAAAAACTTCGAAAAAACAACCAGTCAGCATGCCTCCTAATCTGTTCCTGTACTAAAAGTCTGTGGATTTTACGTATTTGGTTTTATTTCAACCACAGGAATGGGTTATAAAAATGAGAGGTTTTTACTCATTGATTCGAATTTAACTCTATGATGGCCATAGAGTTTCGCTTCACTTCCGCTGGAGCCAATCCTTTGGGAGGGAGAGGAGGGTTCAGTGGGCGAAACGCATCCGATCCAGTGCTCAAAAGTTCACGAGGCCTTCGGCCCTGAGTTCTAAATACCAAGGATCACACAGACAAAACTAGACTGATCTACAGTCAATCAGTCTAGTCTTAGAGTTACACTGCTACCGGCCATTGTATTTTAGCAATTCTATTTAACATTTCATTCCTAAATACGGTTGATAAAAGGAACGATCACTGTTGCAAATTAATTCTGCCGAAAGACTGGGCTCGCCAGTAACGAGAATAAGCGGAAATTTATTTATTTATTTATTTAGTATAAATTGGAAAGAAAAATGATATCGCTTGATGAGGACGTTATTTATCACTGGAGAACAAGTCTAGACCCTGAATGAGCAAACTACTCTTAAAAAAATGTATTAATTCTATGTATTTAACACATTCAATATACACTAAGCGATCACTGAATTATGACCACCCCTATGAAAACTGAATGCGACCCGTTGACCACGTGAGGTACGAGAGTGCACAGTTAGTCGACCTAAGTAGCATAGATAAGGCGTCAGTGGTTCAGGAGGTAGTAAAATTCCGAGCGTGATGGGTAAAGGAAGGATTTATCGGACTTCGATAAAGGACAGATTGTGGGTGCTCGACGAGCTGGTGCCTCGATTTCCCAAACGGCTGAACTGGTAGCGTGTTCGAGAGCCGCCGTAGTTAAAGTGTACCAGGACTGGTGTCAAAATGGCCAAACAATGACCCGACGGCAAAACTGCAAAGGTCAGCGAAAGGTTGATGTTAGAGGTGAGCGCCGGGTCTGATGACTCGTACGGGCAAACAGGCGCAGCACTGTTGAAAAGTTGACTACCCAATACAATATGGACTAAATGAAACAATATTTGAAATGACCATGCGTCGCACGAATGGGCTATACTAGCAGACGATCCCTACGGCATCCTCTCCTAACCAAGAAAGATTCATCGCGTAAAAGACTCGCCAGGTGCAAAGAGCATGCAAATTGGACGTTAGAAGACTGGAAGAAGGTGTGCTGGTCGGATGAGTCACGTTATTTTCTCCTCACCGTGGATGATCGTGTACGGATTTGGCGTCAACAACATGAGGCTCTTGATCCATCATGCATGGTATCAAAAGTGCAAGCTGGTGGAGGCGATTGTATGGTGTGGGGCATGTTTCACTTCCAGGAACTTGGACCCCTGGTGCATATGGAACAACGTATCACTGGTCTCCGCTATCGTCAACTGCTTGCTGACTGTGTACACCCCGCTATGTTACAATTTTGCCCGAATGACGATGGTGTTTTCCAAGACGACAATGCGCCGGGCCATCGGGCACTTGTTGTGCAGGAATGGTTTGAGGAACACAGTTCTGACTTCCAGTATATCGATTGGCCTCCGAACTCTCCGAATATCAATCCCATAGAGCAGTTGTGGGACACTATGGAAAGGCATATCAGGCGTCTGGATACACCAATCACCTCCATACCTGCATTGTTAGCCGCATTACACACAGCTTGGTTGGCCATACCTCCCGAACGCTTTCGACATCTTGTTGAATCAATGCCACGTCGGATAGCTGCTGTACTGAGGGCAAAAGGAGGACCTACGAAGTATTAGGTAAGTGGTCATAATTCAGTGATCACTCAGTGTATATTTACTGGCTTGTTGCGGTAAATCCTAGGGTTTACCAATTTGCTTTGGTAAAATCCGAATTTCGGGCTTTTATCAAAGCGAAATGGTATCTGAAATATGTATAGTAACTTATTCCTCATTTGGGAAGAGTTTGAATCGCGTTGGGAGACCGCCGGAATTTTTAAACGTCTTCAATCGAAGTATTTAGCCGATATCAACAGGAAAATCAACTCAAACAATATCAACTCAATATATTCTATTTTGGTTTTAGTATCTTCTGCAAATGTTGTTTGTGAGCATTTGCGAAAATATACACAAGTTTATTTTTAAAGACCCGTGTATCTCTTTATAGGTTTCTTTTAAAGAAATTCCGAAAGGAAAGATTTAATGTAAGGCATGCAATATTAATACAGCAATAATTAATTTCCGTAGTTACTTCCTTTAATTACCTTATTTAACAAAGTCAACAGTGTACTAATTAACACAAATTGGTCCGGACATCGCATAAAGTTTAACGGCAACTTATAATTAATAGAGGTAATGGCAATCGATAACACGCAGTATTGCACAGCGACTTGGAAATTCAAAAGGCAGCGATAAGATTAGCGAATCGCGCCAGTTAACATGAATATATTTCGAAATATTTAGCAAATTCACTGCTATGCTATTCTGTAAGTGTCATAATGATCTTTCGTTTTAAGCTAGAAAAAGATGCAACGTCAATGAATATGAGGATGCTGAACTCCGAGTGGACTTTATAATAACGTCCCCTCCTTTAAACGCGCTGCTGTTGAAGGAGAGAACACTGTATAAATGCATAATAATGATGATACCTGCTAGCCCAATTTTCTTCTGATCTATCAATATGAAAAATACACTGGCGTGCAAAACCTAAGGACCAACACTATTTCTAAAGGTTACAACCACAAAATCTTTACTTAAGGTACTCTTTATTGATGAGAGTAGATTCAGTCTCAGCAGCGATTCTGGACGTCAGCTAATCTGGCGAGAGGATGGCACACGGTATCACCCCTCAAACATCACTGAAAGGGATCGATATTGCGGTCGAGGTGTTCTCGTCTGGGGAGGCGTTATCTCGGATGGACGTACAAAACTCCAGATACTGGAAGGCGGTACTGTACTGAGGTAATCCTTCCCCATGTGCGTCTGTTCCGAGGTGCCATTGGCCCCGAGTTCGTGTTTATGGATGATAAGGCCACACCCCATCGCACTGTAGCTGTTGATATGCTTTTGAACAGTGAGGATATTGTTCGTATGGATTGACCTGCCCGTTCCATTGATCTAAATCCCGTCAAATACATATGGGACGCTCTGGGGAGATGCCTAGCGGCACGTCCACACCCACCAGAAAATGTTCACCAGCTGAAGATGGCGCTGACAGAAGAATGGACGATGTTACCGCAAGAACTTATCAATAACATTGTTCTAAGTATGGACAGGCAGTGCAAAGCCTGCATAGGAGGTGGCCATATCTCCTACTGAGAACCACCTCTTCCCTTTGTTCCATCTTTGGCAGTGATGCATCTGTATCATGGTAGCCAGTGCTACGTTGCCATTTTTGAATAAAGTCCCTCTGTACCGTTTTGTTTCGGTTGTTGTGTGGGTGTTGTTTCCTTCATCTTTTCTGTACCTCACGAGGTTCCTTTGGTATGCTTTTCCCACATCCAGACCACTCCTATGAGAAGCTACAGGTGAAAACCTGACTGGTCCTTAAATTTTGCACACCACTGTATTTTGCATGTCAGGAAAAAACTACGATAGTAGTGTGAAAGACATCATTTCAACTGTATCTCATGTTGTGTTCATCCTTCAAAACGAGTTACCAAGTATTGCACTACCTCGAATAAGTAATCCTTCACTAATAGAGAAGACTATTGTTACTTATTCTCATTGGACACCACCACCCAGACGGCACAGTTTCAAGGCTAGTTGGCCTTTCATCGATGGGTAGGCAGGCACCTTGGTATTGCAAACATGACACCCAGTTGTGAAGATAATCCCACAATATGAGAGATGCCAAAACGTGATAATGTTTAAGTAAGACTAATACTATGTATATAAAGTGCTTAGCATCATAATACACAGCCATTTCTGTATAAACAGAAAATTTTTAAGGTGGCATCGTTTTAGGTTATATCTCATATTGTGAATACCTTCACAACGAGTTGCCATGATATTGCACTACTTCGAATAAGTAACGCTTCACCTAAGGAGAAGACTAGTGTTACTTATTCTCAGATAGGTACCACCACCCAGACAGCACTGTTTCAGGGCTATTTGGCCCTTCGTCAGTGAGTGGGTAGGTACCCAAGTGATGCAATGATGGCAAAAACCTTAGGCTTCTCCTTAGGTGAAGCGTTACTTATTCGAAGTAGTGCAATATCATGGCAACTCGTTGTGAAGGTATTCACAATATGAGATATAACCTAAAACGATGCCACCTTAAAAATTTTCTGTTTATACAGAAATGGCTGTGTATTATGATGCTAAGCACTTTATATACATAGTCTAAATTTGTTCGCAGCTTGAGGCTCTAGCCCTAAATGCGCCTTAGTAAGACTAATACCTCATATCTGCATTTATCCATACCTCAAATATTCTCCAAAAGACTTCGTATATTAATAAAATGTATTTATAATTTATTCTTAAGAAAATCTATTTTTCAAAGAAAATTTTCATTCTTTCTTGGTTAAAGGCTCTATTATATGTTAACAACATCGATTCTTTATGATAATGTTTGAACTATGCAGAAATATGTGTTTAGGCCGAGCCATATTTCTAAAACTCAGCGCACGTGAGCGATGTAAGGCGCAGCTACGCAAGCCGCAATTTCATTATGGAGGAATTCAAATGGAGGTTAACAGAATTAGCCTAAAACATAAAGCGTTCGTTAAACTCCAGCAGTGCTTGCATACCGAGTATAGTTAATCACCACACTCTCATCACGCCTTCCACTAGTTTATTCAAGCGGCCATTGACCTAAACAGTGCCGATAAATGCAGGGCTCCTTCACCCTAATTCCTGCTGCTATGAAGGAGAAGGACTCAATTTCAGCAGCTCATAAATGCTGCGAATTACCAAAACTGAATAATGAGAGTTTTATGTTTTCTCCGTTCGCGTCTTAGGAAAAAGGATGCTTGGAGCAAGTAAAACAACTTATGAGATACCGGAAATCATAACCTGTACAAGGTACAAATCATTTCACTGAAACTTTATAAAAATGTAATACTATGTATGGCAATATCATATGATAAATAATCTTATTTTGAATGAATAAAATAAAGAAATGCAAAGAACACTTACGTGGAATTCCAGAATAACACGATCCTAAACACCTGAACCTACAATCCTGATAGTAACAGAGTTCCTCGAGCAACAGTAAAAATACTAGTAACCGGACATAACAAACCACCCCATGCACTTGGTACTGGTACTCGTCAGGGGACTGTAAAAAGGCCATAATGAAAAAGAGGTTTTTATGCTAATAATACCCACTGTCCTACACGCTCAACAACAGCAAGTACGGATATAACCTCAAGGAAAAAAGGAAAAATCTCTACACCCTTTCCCACCTGATATAGATGGCTGGCATCAAAGTGGGATCATAGATTGGGCTAACATCAAGCTGGAGGATATCATGAGAAAGACAAAGGCAATGATGACCAAGAGCCGCCAACACCACCCGAAGTTAGCTGTGCAGAGACTAACAATAGCTAGGAAAGAGGGAGGGAGGGACCTGATAGATTTCGAGCAACAGAAGACAATTACAGCTAACCTGAAGGAATACTTCGAAAAAAACACAGCAGAATTGTACCAGGACATAAAAAAGATAGACGAGAGGCATACCCCACTCAACCTAAACGAGGAATCCCCTCCAGTCCAGACGGAATAAAAGAAGCCAGAAAGATGGGCAAATAAGACACTTCATGCTAGACACTACAATGACCTCCATCAGGACCATATAGATGCATGGCTCACGAGCGGGACGCTCTGCCCCGAGACTGGAGGATTCATGGTCGCTATTCAAGACCAGTGAATCAACATTAGGATTTATAGAAAATAGATCGCCAAGCAGCCGGAGTGTCAGATGACACATGTCGACGATGCCACCTGATCTCAGAAATGATGCAACACATCACCACAGAATGCAAGGCGATCACCCAGACGGAATATACTCGTGGATACGACCAGGTAGCCAGGATAACACATCAGAAGCTAGCGAGAAAATACTAGTTGATCAAAGAAAATGTACCGTTCTACACGTACAAGCCGCAGGTCGTACTAGAGTCTCCAACTCACAAGCTCTACTGGGACCGTATTATAATAAAACAATCCTGCACAATAGGCAAGACAATCCTGCACAATAGACAGGACATAACCCTTGTCGACAAGAAAGAAAAGGCTACCTATCTGATTAACATAGCGGTGCTCAACGCTGCCAACCTCCAGAAAACCCATGAGGAAAAGATCAAGAAGTACACGGACCTAAGACAGGAAATCAAAGAGATGTGGCATATGCAACAAGTAACGATCATCTTGTCAACCGCCGGTATGGTGCCAAAGACCCTACATAACAGCCTAGCAGCAACAGGCTGCTATGTAGGGCCTTTGAACACGTACAAGGAACTCCAGAAGTCGCAATCCTGAATGCCTGTAGGATGGTCAGAGAGTTCCTCGACCAACGCTAACACCAGACATAACAGCCAACCTGTACCCTTGGTACTAGTACTGGTCACGAGATGGAATCCCCCCCCCACTCCCATCAGGAATAAATAATATAACAACAATGAAAACTGAAAAAATAAATTTTAAGAGTGTGATGAAAAAAAGCGTAGTCTCTCAGATTTTCAGTTTTAAAAGTGAATATAAACAATGTAAATGAGTCAATCTGCAAAAACTAAAGGCGGAAATAAGAAGGTATAAAAGTATACTTCAGAGGACTAAATTGCATTGTTAGGAAGTATTTTCAGAGTTGTGGGCACATGCTCTGAACAGCATGATACTAGGGTGGTGGGACATACATTCCGTTGCATGCATTTGAACTGTAGCAGAGAGTGGCATGCGCGCTCTGCTCAAATCCTAGTATTTTTCTTACCGCTTCACGCTAAACCTGACATTTGTACATGGTGATATACGTACAGTGAGTGGGTAGTACATCTACCATTCTCACTAAATGAAAACGCTCCTTCAATAACAGTATCACGTGTTCGTACCATGCCATATAAAGCATGGCGAGCAGTTACATATGGATGGTGTGTGCGCAGTCCAATGCGAGAATGGGCAAAACACAAGATTTAAATAAACTAGAACCCGGTATGATAATCGGCGCTAGACGCACGAGCATGATTAGTTCAGAAAGTGCATCCCTGCTGAGGATTTTTTCGCGTACAACTGTATCGAGACTGGTCGAATAACATCCAGCCAAAGGCGATCCAGCGAAATTTGTTGGAAACAGCTTGTTAATACGAGAGGCGATATGAGACTGCCAAGACTTTACACGGTAACAGAAAGATCACAGTCAGTCACACAGCACAACAGTGATAAACTGTTATGTTAAGTCAAAAAAGAGGCAATTTAGTTCTTTCAGAACACACAGCTGGTCGTACCTTGTCACGGACGTCGAATCGCGAACGATGACCGAACAGAGTTACACTCCTGTAAGCAAAAAAATAAGAAGGTAAAATTACAATGAGCTCGGGAACACCAACATTGAACAAAGGAGGATTGGAAAAACGTTGCCTGGTTAACGAATCCCAACTCTTATTTTTTTCATGCCGATGAGAGGACTAGAATGTGACATAAACGGCTTAAGTTCGTAAATCCATTCTGCCGGTATGAATAATGCAGGCTGGTGGTGGAAGTATAATGGTACTGGAGGTGTTTTCGTGGTGCACATTGGCCTCCTTGATATCAGTGGAGGAACATTAGGATGTCACAGATTTTCTGTAAACTGTTTCCAACCACGCGCATCCCTTGATGGCTGCAGTGTATACATATACAAATGGATTCATTCAACAGGTTACTGTGCCATAACACAAAACCAAAACGTATACTTGGTTCCAGGAGCATTGGAGTTAATTAGCCTACTGCAGTCCTCAATCCGATTGCGCAGTTGTAAGAACAGTTGCGGAACGAGCGGAGCAAAAATCCGCAACCATCTAATTTGCAATAACTATGGAAAGCTACTGAGTTACCATGGACCATAGTCCTTGCAACAGGCTGTTGCGAGGCCTAGTGAACTTCCTCGCTATTAAGTAGGTGTACGTAATAAAGTCCCGATTCGGTGTACTATAAAGAAGAAACGCAATTTGTGCTTATGCACCCTTCTCAAGTAAGATTTTTGGTGATTCAAAAGTTAGTATACACGTAAAATTATTCTTAAAAATATATTTAAAAAGGTACTTTTTTGTTTAGGAAAAAAAAGGTAAAGATTTTTGTGCATCATGGCTGAAGTAACTACTCAAGATAGAATTCTTTAGTAAAACTTCAGCAGATATGTCTCTTTGTCACGATTTTTTTCCAATGTCTGTGGCATGGAAAAATTTGGTCTGTAGTGGATCGCCTCTTTCTAAATCGCCATTGGTTCACATTACAAAACGTTGTCGTATACTTAAGGACAATGGTCCAAATAGGAGAGTTGAATTTCCAAAAACAGTTTCTCCAAATGAGAAAAAATAACCGAAGCTTGCTTAATGAAATCGTGTCGTTTGCTGAGAACGTATTCAAGATCGAAGAACGTGTTAACGGACACAACTGTGTTCCCCCACCATTTCTTTCTGTGAAACCAATTAAAAGGTTACGTCTAGTGATCGCACAGAGAATCTAAAATCAGAAAAATGCACCAAACTGATCATGCAAGGTTATTTCCTCACTAAAAACTAAAGACACCGTTTTGAAATAAACATGCTTTTCTAAATGGCCATAAAAATGTTTTGTTTTGTTTTTTTTCTCTTCTTAATGCCACTAAATCATACTCTTTTGGCAGCTTCAGCTTATAACTGCCAATGGATAAATTTGAATTATACAACACAGATTCTATTAAAACAACAAATCTCAAACTACTAATAACTGCTAATATCACTGTTCAAGAATAATCTTTGGCTTCGGATTCCTTGGCTACTGAGTCCAGTCTCGGATGCATAGGTTGAAATGATCCCAAAAAGTTTTGGGATCATCAGAGAAACACACTATGACAGATTCTGCAAATTGCTGGAAACCGATATATTCCTACACATTTAGTTGGTATTGCTGCTTGGAAACATACCTCGCCATCATCAGCATTGTCAGATGAACTTGGTTTGCAATAATGTTCATATCCACCATCCAGGTGAAAAGCTCTTCCACAATAAACGAAGACCCGTTCAAGAACACTACCAACGATTTGCACAGAGCCGCTAGTGATGGTGGCAGGACGCACTCTATATACATTGCTTCATTCGATTTCCCCCACACATTACCATGCATCCGTCAATATAGTTTTATTTATTTTAATTATTATTTTTTTTTATTACGCTAAGATAACTCAGGCCATAAAAGCCCTCAGTACATTTGTCTGCAAATTTTGTGCATTCTGTAATCGATTTGCTGTTTTGCTTGATATAGAGAAAAAAAGAAAACAAAAGACAGAGGGAAAAACAAAGAATCCAAGGTTCAAGCAGGGTTCAGAATGGAAGTAGGGACGCCATTCAAGTTAAACATATGCATCGCTAATGCCATGTATACACGTTAACTGTTTTCTGCAGTATCATCCTGATGAGCGTTCCGTTTCGTAATTTATTTCATTTCACACTCTGTTTTCAGGGTCTAAACCAAAGCAGCCTCCGCCCGAGATCTACTAATTCGGCAACGGCGTGAAAATTTAAAAAATAATAATAATAAATCCTCCCGTTCAGATGAGATTGAAAACCTGACCTTTTACAAACGGTGTGGAAGGATTGCGATTATAACCCTTGTGCTAGTGCGGTGACGCATATTTTCACTGGCGACAACCCCAACACCGCAGTAAACTGTTTCTTCGTCTTATGACGCTTGTGGATTATCATAAAACTGCGTACTCATATCCTGAGCTCTACTTCCAGTGTTAGTTCAAATAGGTTCCTTAAACTTTAGGTGCTCAAAATTTAGGCAATTTTCTGTAATGGTTTCTTCCCAATTTTTTGTACATGGCGGACCAAATATCGGTGATTCCAGTCTTAGAGTACACAGAGGACAGACATGGGATACCTACCTAGTAACGGGTAGGCCCACCTTTCGCCTGGATAACGGCAGTCACACGGCAGGGCATTGAGTTCACTAGTTCACGAAAGCGTTCCACAGATATTTCCATCCATGATTGCTGCACCGCAGTATATAATTCTGACGTATTCCTGGGTGGAGAATCCAAAGCTCGAATGAACCTTTCCACAGCATCCCAAAGATGATCCACAGGGTTCATGTCCTGTGAACGGAGAGGCCATTCCATGGCGGTAAAATCTGCGGGATGCACTTCGAACCATGCTCTAGTCACCACAGCTCTGTGGGGAGGCACATTGTCCTGCTGGTAAAGTCCATTGCCCTGTGGGTGCAAGGTAACCATGAAGGGATGTGAATGGTCTGCAAGGATGAACATGTAAACCGTTCAGAGATGCGTCTAGAGGTCCCAATATGCCAGTTGAACATACCCCAGACTACTACCGTCCGTCCACCTGCCTGAACAGTTCCTTGTTGATATGACGGGTCCATAGCTTTGTGCGGTTTCCGTCAGATACGCACCCTCCCGTCCGCTCGAAATAACTGGAAACGGGACACGTCGGATCAGGAGACCCGGCTTCAATCATCCAAGGTCTAGCGCCGATGTTCTTTTGCTTAGTTGAGGCGTAGAGTCCTGTGTCGTGGTGTTAGCAATTGGACTCTGATGGGCGGCGGGTCCCATAACCTATTGCGGCTAATGATCGCCTGATGGTCTTGGTGGAGACGTTTCTGGTACATCCCTCGTTGAAGTCGGAGGTGATTTGTACCATTGTCCCTCTCCGGTGGCTGAAACACCGCGAAACAGACGTTGACGGCCACGCTCAAACACCACCTTTCTCAGCCCACAGCGCTGCCACGATAAAATATTATTCCGGAAATGGCGTATTCTCGATATACTCTTGATACTGTCCAGGGGGATAGCGCAATTTCTGTACCACCTTCGCGATGGAGTGTCCCATGCGTCTTGCACCCACTATCATCCCTCTTTCCAAGTCGGTTAACTTACGATGTTTATCTATACTGACATCAAATTACCATCTACGTGAATGCAGTGTACCTATATAATTGCCAAGCGGTGCGTTCTTCCACTAGCGAGAGGGGTGACAGCGTGGCGTTGTCCAGGAACCTCATGTATTCTGTCTTTTTCATGTATGTTCTTTCCGGACCGAGTTGGTCTTCTTGCTACTGGTTTTGATCCCTTTTAACCTGCTAATTCATGAATGTATACATACAGCCTGCATCGATATTCCCTCTGCAAGTGTATCTACTGCATGACCATGGTCCACAAGGGGGCCTGATATCGTCTCTCCTTTGGTAGGACACATTTAATAACTTCACCATTGCACTACAATTCTTCTTAGATATATATCGTGTCACGTGATGCAGCATGGTTAGAACATTTAGAACTTTGGCTATTTCATACGATGGGAGACGAGCATCTACTGGAACACCTAATTCTCTAATAAATGTGGCAGACTAGTATATAACAGCACATTTATTTTAAATGTATTAGCTAAATGAAAGGTTAGTCAGCTGGGTAATTTCATTAGGAGAAGTTATTTCCAGTACAGATTCAGTTTGTTCATTCCACTTTTGTGAACGGTGGTGAACAAAATCAAAATCCACTAGTCAGAGAACTATAAAAACTTAAAATACAAAAAAAAGACAATTTTTCGATCTCGGAATAATTTGTTTTATGAAATGGGATACGTTTTCTAGAAAATTCTGTTAGCATACTTATCATTTCATGAAACTTATTCTCTCGGTTTTGACTGATGACTTCTTCAATTTAATCATATTAATGTGTGTGTGTGTGTGTGTGTGTGTGTGTGTGTGTGTGTGTGTGTGTGTGTGTGTGTGTGTGTGTGTGTGTGTGTGTGTGTGTGTGTGTGTGTGTGTGTGTGTGTGTTGTAGTGATATACGTACGTTGCCAAGGTAATGTAAGTTGTATAGAACTTTGTTCGTATTCCCAAGATGACAGGGACTGTTTAACGATGGCTGCTGATACAGTACATCGAAATGGATAGAATGTAGTTATTTGAGAACAGAAAGGATATATGTGATGGCACGCTTGTACTCTACTTTCTGATAATGATAAGTAGTTGTAATATTGTTCACATTAGACGAAATGGAAATCCCAGATGGCATAATTCAGGTTGTTAATTAATGAATGCGAACGCGTGAAAAATTCGAGAATGAGAGGAAAACTTAATGAGATTAGGTGTAACCTAATGAGCTGGCAGTTTAAAGCAGGATTGTTATCAAATTTCGAGTGTTATAGAAACAACATTAAAAACGTTGTAAATGAACAAGTTTAATATTACTGTACATGAAAAATCGGTAACAATCAATGCACTCAATAAATTTAACCGCTATTTGAGAAAGTTAATATTTATTTTCAGTAATAAAAACATTAAGATTTATTGTAGATTTGACGTTATGTATTATGCATCATGTTTATTTATTTATGAAATGAATTTCATTTATTTCTGACATATAATGCTACTTTTAATTAAAAATTTAATTAGTTTTTACTAGTGTGCCATTATCTCTTCGATTTTTGTTAATTTAGTCATCCAAATTTTAATTTACATCTGCTTTCTATTAGTTATCCGGTGTAGTAGTAGCAGCAGTCGTAGTAGAGGCATGTGATGCAAGAAAGCAATCTTATGTAGAACAGAATCAGCCAAAAAAAAAAAAAAAAAACATTTCACACATCCATTCCTTCTAAACGTTTGTCCAGTTCCTCCTTCAATTTATTTAAGCTATCAACTTCCACAACGACAGTTATAAGTTTGTTCCACCAATCAACTACCCGCTGGCTAAAGGCAAATTTCTGTACATCTATTCTACAACTGTCTTACTCTATAACTATAACTGAAAGTTATTCCATAATTTTGAATTTATGCCCCCTTCAAGTTAGTAATCTGAGCAAGAGGAAGAATCCCATCAGAATTGAGCCTGCTCAACCCATTCAAGGCCTTATACCTCAATCAGATCACCTCGCAGGTACCTAGTCTCCAGCCGTTGCAATTTTCAGAACTTAAGCTTCTCTTGGTAAGAGGACCCCTTCGTTCCCCTCACCAATCTTGTTGACCTTCTCTGTAATCGCTCAACCAACTCTACATCATTTCTAAAAGGAGGCCTCCAGCACGCAGAACTGCGTACCAGGCCACGCCTTAATACACAGTACTCAAGGCGTGGCCTAGCCTGACCTGACTTGACCATTGCTTTATAGAAAGGGATAATCGCCTCATTTTCCCTACTAGCAAAATTCCTGTATATCATTAACAATACCCCATGATCTGCTGTGGAAGCATGTCTGCACTACCCAGAAAATTTATCTGACTTCACAATTACTCCCAGATCTTTTTCATTTTCTACCACCCTAAGTGTAGTACCACACAATTGGAACGTTCCTCTGGGGTTACTTCTACCTATATGCAGTACTTTGCATTTGTCAATGTTAAACTTCAGTTGCCACTTCTCAGCCCATCTGCCCAAATTATCTAGATCCTGTTGCAGTAACACACTGCCATTACTGTCATTAAGAACCCTACCAACCTTTGTATCATCTGCAAATTTCGATATTAAGCCTGGTATACCTTCATCAATATCATTAATAAATATACAAAATAATATAGCATCAGTAGGCCCACCACCGAACCCTGGAGGACCCCACTAGGGTTCCACTAGAGTAGAACTAACGTTTAGGAGCCACTCCACATAAGATACACATGTACCACTTGTTTGAAAATTTCATCAAGGTCAGTTTAACACACCAACAACTATGCTAGGAAGAGTGACAAGTTTTCAATCGTTTTCGGTCAGGAACCACTTTTTCTTCGGTAGCACTCCTTTAATGATTGTTGAAAAACTACCCGAATTTCAAAATCAGCAGAAATATCCTTGCTATTTTTATACCTTTGTTAAATACCTGAATTAACTTTCTTTTGATTATGTAAAAACTTTTGCACTTTCCTTTTCTAGTATAATGTGTGGGTGGGGGGGGGGGGGATTGTGGTCAGCATAAACGAAATTCATAGTATATTGATTACGAAAACACCAATAGGAAGTCGTACATTATTTGGAGTACTACAATTCTGATTTCTGTTAGAGGTTTTTAATAGCATTTATAGCTTAGAAATTCACTTCAGCTTGTTTTCTCTTATGTGCCAAAACTGCTGAATGGTCTGAACGTTTAACTCCAGCGTAATGATCACTTAGAAAACTAGATTTTGAACTGAAAATACGTTTTGAAAGAAAGTTAGGTAATAAATAGGGAGCCAACCTGCTCTGAATGAAACATCCAAATCCTTGAACTTCAATCCAATAAACTATATAATAGAGCTGTTTTAATTAAAAGAGGAAATTTCAGGGCTACATTCCACAACCTCAGAAAACATGAAGAACATCTTTGTATATTCACATCACCTGAAAGCAAAATTTCTTAGCTCGATTTCTTCCAACTTAGCTTTTCTTGGTTAATTTTGTAAATTAACCAAGAAAAAGTCATTTGACATTTTCTTGGTTTACCGGAAATGTGCTTATAGCCCAAGCTAATTTGTAACCTATAGAGAAATACATTTCTATGACATTTTCTATAAAGTTAAACTAAAGTTGTCTCAAAACAAAAATGCAATTTTGTAGTTAACGTTGTCTGACACCAAGCCCTCGAACTGGCCTTACTTGTTGTTTGTCATACTTTATTTCACTGCTAATTATTTAACAAACAGTACAAGTACAAATAATCTGATTGAGATAACCATTCCACATCACGATACCCTTCTGGAATAAAGAACGGGAAACAGAATTAATAACCCATAATGTATTATGCCTTCAGCATTTAGTCTTCAGAAAATCTACTGGAATTATTCGGAAATTCATTCTCAGTATTAAAAAAAAAACAAGATAAATTACTAAGAATTATTAAATACAGACTGTAACTTTCCATTAGAAATATTGGGGGGCGGGGGCATATTGCAGAATGAAAAACACGACAGTTATAAAGGCAATGAAATTATTTTATTTTATTTTATTTTATTTTATGTAATTCTCAGTTAAGACGTTCTCAAACACACTTTAAATTTTTATTTGTAGGGTTGATAAGACACACCACTGCATCTGTGTGCGCTCGTGGCAACATTTACTAAAAATAACGCCTTGATATTGAAATAATTACCGTATTTGTCGTCTTATAAGACACTGCGGCGTGAAAGACGCACCCTAATTTTGGAACGGTAAATTAAAAAAAAAACACTTTTGAAAAAATTTATTGTTAATACAATGGAAATTTAAAATTGAATAAAAATAAAACCCAAAAGCCAATAAAGAAAGGTATACGATTGTTACTCTTATTATTTTACTATTATTCAACTTCAGATTCATTACTGACTTGATCATCATTATCCTCAACGTCATCATCCTCTTCACTAGTATCAATGCCACTCTCATACAATAAAAGAGCTTCAGTGCCATCCATTGTATTACTTATACTACATTTTTAAAGGACTTGACCACAATTTCAGCCTTAACATCATGCCATGACTTCAGCACTTGTGCTATTGATGGACGTTTCATCCTTCCCGTAGGCATCGTATCATGGTTCCCCGCTATCATCCATTTATTCCATCGCTCCCGCATGTTATCTTGAATGACTGTTTGATTCTGACATCTAACGGCTGTAACTGGGATGTTAAGCCAACTAGAATTACCGCTAATTCTGTGTTCGTCATTTCGGCAAGTTGTTTGACGTTTTCAGTCCTATGTGCTCTAAATTGATCCCATACTAGCAGTGAACTTTTACGCAATAGTCCACCAGGATGCTTGGACCAAACTTTTACAAACCAATCCTTGATACATTCTTCATTCATCCATCCCTTCGGTTGTACAAGTACGTGAATTCCATTTGGCAGTTATCTTTCGGTAAAGTTTTTCTTTTAAAAATTAACACTAGCCGAAGTTCAGTCCCATCTGCACAACAAGTTAAAAGTTACGGTGTATTGTATCTTTTCGTGTCCAGTGGTTTTAATAGTTATAGATTTTTGCTATTAATCTTCTCAGATTTACGGTTTTATTGGATGGCACATCAAAAGTCAACGGAATTTCATCCAAATTCACGATTTGGCTAAGTTCGTAGTTGCTTAGTTTTCTAGCATTAAATACAAACTTATGGAAATCTAATCTTTTCTGTTCGTACTCAACAGGCATTCTCTGGGCTATCCTAGTTCTTGTGCGTAAACTTAACCGGTTTTTCATGAAGCGATAAAACCAAGATTCAGTTCCTTTAAAGTCGTGTATCCCAATATGAGCTGCTCGTTTCCGTGCTTCTGCTATTATCATTTTAGTACTCACTGGAGTACCCACGTCTCTAAGTTCCATTATCCAACTACACAAATTTGGCCATTTAGATGGAATTTTACGAAGGTTGTGCTTTGTTTTATCATCTTCTTGTAATAAAACTTCCTGCTTCCTCCATTGACGAATCATCTCAGTAGACAGTGGTCCGAAATTTCGTTCTGTTCCCTGTGTTCTTTGGCTTATTATACTACTTTTAGCTTAAATCCAATAGTATAATTTTGCCTTGCCTTCTTGATGCACCTGCCATTGATTAGGGCTTAAATGTATAAATGGAATTCATTTGTTACTCCAACAACAGCCTAGTAATTAGTGTACTAACGTATAGTAGTTAAATACACGTCAACTCTCGGTTTTGCATATGTGCTGTATTGCCACCTTCGGCTTCTAAGAACCAGGGCGATTTTTAAGGTATTTCTAAGGAAAATAGTGCGTCTTATAAGCCGAAAAATACAGTACTATTCTGTTAAGTATTTAATTTTCTAAGAACAAGAGAACAAATAACTTTGGCATACAGTGCTTGTATTTGAAGATGCTTGGACTTTCGATACTAATTGCGCCGTGGAAGAGCAGAATTAACTGCAAAACACTATTCGAAATACTTTAATAAGAATGATAAACTGAGTCCACTTATAATGGATATTCAGACTGTGCGGCGTCCTGTTGGCATTTGCGATGGGACATATATCATTCGTGGTGTGCTCCCGTTGTTGAAGAAGTTCGGATTACGCAGCAGCTTTGCAGTGCTGAACAACCATTTAGAATTTCGCCTATGTATCATTAGGCATTACAGCTTTGTTCGTGAATTGTTCAGTTCGGTGTCCATTTTAGCATATTCTGAAAAATGATTTCATATTATTCAGAATAATGAATCATTTATTTAAAAAATATATATATGATGCAGAATGTTGCTAACTGATAATTCTTCTCGGAAAATTTTAGTGCTTCTAGAAATACCACTGTATTCACTTTCAAAATGAACGTAACGGTAAATGTCGACCACTGTAAGTAATTTTACAATAAATCTGATCCATTCTATGTATAAACACATTTTACACTGAATAGCCACTTTGTAGAATCGAATGTACATATAATGTAATATATAGCGAGTGGACAGATATGAAGGGTTACGTGTACTTCGAATTGTACCTGTACAATTCAAAGCGAGAATGACCAAAGTACAATATTCAGATGAACTTGAATGTTGTTGTTAGAGATTTAATGTCGCAAGGGCTACTATGACCAAATTGCGCCCAAGATAGTCAGCGCCAGAAGCACGAATATGAGTATCTCGGAAACTGCATCCTTGCTGAGGTTTTTTCATGTACCGAGATTCAGCTAACAGCGATCCTGTGGTGGCTCACTGTTAGCTGAATCTCATCGAGCCGTGGAAAACAGCTCGTTGATGCGAAAAGCCAACGGAAGCTAACAAGATTCTCAAGACAACAGGACTACAGTCAGCCACATAAGTACAACAGCAGAGACGAAACAGGCATTTCAGAACCCAAAAACTCGTTGTACCTTGTCACAGATGCGTTTAACTGCTAACGATCGAAAGTTCCACTCCTGTTAGCAAAAAAAACAAAAAAACTTACAGTTACAACGAACCCAGAAACTTGCCAACACTGGACCGTGGAGAACCCCAAATGCGTTGTTCGGTAGACGAATTCTAATTAGCATTAGCATTAGTAGAGGCACATGATGCAAGAAAGGAAGCTTATACATCATCAGCCAAAAAAAAAAAAAAAAAAAAACCATTCCCATTTCACTGATCCATTCATTCCAAATGTTTGTCTAGTTGAGACTTAAATTTATTTAAGCTATTAATTTCCGCAACAACAGATGGAAGTTTGTTCTAGCAATCAACTACCCGCTGGCTAAAAGCAAACATCCGCACATTTATTCTACAACTGTCTTTCCTCAGTTTGAATCTATGCCCCCTCAAGGTTTGAAATCTGAGCAAGAGTAAGAATCCCATCAGCATTGAGCCTGCTCAATCCATTCACGGCCATATACAACTCAATCTGATCGCCTCGCAGGTGCCTAGTCTCCATAAGCTGAAATTTGCAGAACTTAAGCCTTTCTTCATAAGAGCACTCCTGTTCCCTTCACCAGCCTTGTTTCCCTTCTCTGTATTCGTTCTAGCACTCTACATCCTTCCTAAAATGAGGCTTCCAGACCTGTATGCGATACTCAAGCTGTGGCCTGACCATTGCCTTATACAAGGGGATAATCACCTCCTTATCCCTGCTCGCAAAATTCCTGTATACCATTGACAAAACCCTATGAGTTGTCCTGGCAGCCTCTCTGCACTGCTCAGAGAACTTCGTACCAGACTGCACAATTACCCTCACCCAAGTTGTTTTCATTCTTCACTACCATGAGTATAGTACTACACAGTTGGTACGTTACTCTGGGGTTACTGCTTCTCATACGCAGTACTTTGCATTTGCCAATGTTAAACTTCAGTTGCCATTTTTCAGCCCATCTACCCAACTTTTCCAGATCCTGTTGCAGCAGCATACTGTCATTACTGTTATTAACAACCCTACCAACCTTTATCATCTGCAAACTTTGACATTAAGCTTGATATACCTTCATCAATATCATTGATAAATATACAAAACAGCAATGGGCCCAACACCGAACCCTGAGGGACACCACTAATAACATTAGTCCACGTAGAGCAGTTCCCCTTTGATCACCACTCTGTCTTCTCCCACTCAACCATCCTTTTATCCATTGTAGTAACTTGCCCTTAACGCCGTACTGCTCCAATTTGTAGTTTCGTGTACAACAGTATTAAAAGAAATCCAAGATAATGATATCAAATAATATAAAAATTATTTTTTGCAACCAGTTCCTTTGTGACTACATCATAGTATCCAATCAAATTAGTCAGACAAGACTTCCCCTTAACAAACCCATGCTGTGTCCGAGCTATAACTGAAGTCTTGTCTAGATGATCCTGCAGTGCTTCTTTAACCAATGACTCCATTATTTTCCCTGGAACAGAAGTCAAACTAACAGGTCTGTAATTACTCGTGACAACCTTTGATCCCCCTTTGCCAATTGAAGATACACTTGCACATCTCTAGTCAGTGGGGACTTCCCCCGAATCCAAGGATGTTGTCATAATTATGGCTAATGGTTTGCTTACTTCCTTTGCTACCTCCTTTAATACAATTGGATAGATCCCATCCACCCCAGGTGCCATTCTTATGTTTAACTTCAACAATTTCTCCTTCACTTTGCTCTCAGTTATTACAAAATCATTAAGCACCCTGTTACAATTTGATAAAGATCTGGTCCTCTCCTACTTGAATAACTACTCATGTGTGAATGTAGATGCAAAATATTCATTTAGTTCGGCAACTACCTGAGAATGATCATCTACAGTCAAACCATTGATATCAAGTGGACCAATCAGTTCATTCCCTTCTTTTAGAGTTTATAAGTAAAGGAATCTTTGCTATTTCTTTACTTTTGCCAAAGATTTTTCATAATCTGCCTTCGCCTGCCTAACCTCCTTTGTGACTCGATTACAGACTAACTTATATCTGCCATAGGCTTGTGTGTCTCTTGTCAATTTATGTGCATCCCATGCATTTTTCTTCTCTGCCACGAGTCTCATTAGTTCATCGGACATCCATTTGGGCCTGTTTCGCGCTGATGGGGGGGGGGATGACTTTGCTCGCTCTGCCAGACCCTAGCCTTGCAAAGCGAACAAAGCTATCTCCAAAGAGATAGGAAGTCAACGCCCACAAAAAAGGGGGAATATACATAAAAATTATAATAATAAAAACTTGGGAAGCAGGGGAGTCCCAGAGAACAAGAATCTAGAATTGCGAACTCTAAAAGATCGTTCACTACACAGGAATAAGGCGAAAGAAGTTTGGAAGGTAGCAATCGGCTTCAGGAGATTCGTTAATTGGCTGTGGTTACTGTAGAGGTATTGAAGTGAAGGATCTTTCTTCTAGAAAAGGCACTGATAGCAAAATCCTTCAGAAGTTGGAACATTTCCTTGGTTTCCACAAGTTTATCCTCATTCCCAGCAACAAAACTTCCCTAACCCAACAGCAACGGAACCCTAAGAGTCACAGATCAAATACGAGTAAAAGACGAGTATAAAAGTGATTTTTATGTTATGGAGTACTTTCGATCAACTAATTAATCGTTTACTTAGAAAATGAGAAATTATCGATAATTTCGAAAGACTCTGAAGTGTGAAGTGCAGGAAATATCAAAAGTATTGGATCCGCAAAATCACTTTCCTACGGAGAGGTGGTAAAAAGCTCAACCACAGAACATCTGCGCAGAGTACCTCCTGTTGTGTCTAAACTGGCAGATGTTACTCTTTTTTAAGTCGAGCTAATCCTTCACTAAGTCCATCGTACATATCAGAGGACAAACAAAATCTCTTAATACGAAAGGCTGAGGACAGCACTAGAATTAACACCAGACAGGATAAGTTGCAATCGAGAAAAAGAAAAAAACTTAATTGATTCTAAAACAACAGAGGACAGAAATCAGAAAACATGATACAAAGATATTAAAGGAATCTATGAAAGGACTGAAAATCAAAGCTTTCAGACTAATTTAAAACAGAGGGATAATTCTTGAAACAGATAATAGGAATGATATTACCAAATTAACTTCTACTTTTTTTCTAATTATTTGTGAAGTACCTAAAAAGTAGAATCCACAATACTAGTTTTTGATATAAACAAAAATATGTCTATACAAGATATATTGAATGATATGTGTGATAAAAATTTTAAGGATTTTGGTTTCTCGAAAAAAGAAATTATCACGAAAATAAGTTTTAGCTTTGCTACTAAATCGCGTTCTAACAACTCCTCAAACTGGGTTCTTGGAATATACTCTATAATACATAAATATCTTTTATTTATAGACAAGCTGTATATATGGCCAAAATCTCGATATGGCCATAGTTAAAAACAGCATGTTAGTTATAATATACACTGAGTGATCACTGAATTATGACCACCTACCTAATACATTGTAGGTCCTCCTTTTGCCCTCAGTACAGCAGCTATCCGACGTGGCATTGATTCAACAAGATGTCGGAATCGTTAGGGAGGTATGGCCAACTAAGCTGTTGTAATACGGTCAGCAATGCAGGTATGGAGGTAATTGGTATCCAGACGCCTGATATGCCTTTCCATAGTGTCCCACAAGTGCTCTATGGATTGATATCGGGGGAACTTCGGAGGCCAATCGATATGCTCGAAGTCAGAACTGTGTTCCACAAACGATTTCTGCACAACAAGTGCTCGATGGCTCGGCGCATTGTCATCTTGGAAGACGTCATCGCCATTCGGGAAAAAGTGTAACATAGCGGGGTGTACACAGTCAGCAAGCAGTTGACGATAGCGGAGACCGGTGATACGTTGTTCCACATGCACCAGGGGTCCAAGTTCCGCCATACAACCGCCTCTACCGGTCTGCACTTTTGATACGAAGCATGATGGGTCAAGAGCCTCGTGTTGTTGACGCCAAATCCGTACACGACCATCCACGGTGTGAAGTAAATAATGTGACTCATCTACTGGTATAGCTCATACGTGCGACCCATGGTCATTCCAGATATTGTTCCGGGTTAGCCCATGTTCTTTGGGTAGCCAACTCTTCAACAGTGCTGCGTCTGTTCGAGTCGTCGGACCCGGCGCTCACCTCTAACATCAACCTTTCACTGACCTTTGCAGTTTTGCCGTCGGGTCGTTGTTTGACCATTTTGACGACAGTCCTGGTACACCAACTACGGCGGCTTTTTCAAACAGCCCACCAGTTCAGCCGTTTGGGAAATCGAGGCACCAGCTCGTCGAGCACCCCCAATCTGTCCTTTATCAAAGTCCGATAAATCCTTCCTTTTACCCACCACGCTCGGAATTTTACTGCCTACTGAACCACTGACTCCTTGTCTATCTACGTAGGTCGACTAACTGCGCACTCTCGCACGTCAAGTGGTCAATTGGTCGCATTCAGTTTTTTATAGGGGTGGTCATAATTCAGTGATCACTCATCAAACTAAGATCATGGGGAATTATCTACAAAATTCGTACAAGTAAAATGTATAATTCTATATTAACGAACGGTCCAGACTCTAAGTCGGGCATACTCTGTCTGTAAATCTTATCTGGGACAGGCTTCTACCTGGGGATGACATTACAGCTGAGTTCTCCATGCACTGTTTGCCAACTGAATATATAGAATAATCTCCGGAGCGCTTCACTCTTCTCTTTTCATTTCAGATGAATTAAAGCATGCTAAGAGTAAAAGACAATATAATAATGACCTCGAGATAATATTATAGAAAATATCTTTATAAAGCGATTTCATTCTCACTGACCAAATGTTGTTCTCAATATCTACAATAAATGTCTTTCTTCTAGTACTTTTCCTCAAATTTGGAAGCATGCAGTGCTGAAAATCATTCATAAATAGGAAAAATCTTTCAATGATCCAAATTCATATAATTCCATAGCTCTTTTATCTAATTTCGCTAAACTATTGGAAGGACTCATAGTTCTTCACATCAAAAACTTAATAAATGAGAAACACTTTGTCGAAATTGCAATTTAATTTTTGTCCAAGCTTAGGATTCGAGGGTGCCCTTGTAGAATCCCCAAAGCTTATTTACAACTCCACTTCCACATATGTTCTTGCATTGTTTATAGATTTCGAGGGCGCTTTCGATAACTTATGGTGAAAGAGCGCCCTCCGTTATCTTAGGGAAGCTTACCGCCCCTGCAACTATATATTCGTTACGTAGCTACTTAGCCGATTGTTCTGTTGCCATTCATTCAAATCATCAGTCTGCGTCAAGAACTGTTACTTGCGGTTATCCTCCGAGTCAATCTTAAGCCCTTTGATCAGGAACCTCGTTCTAGACGACTGACTATCCAGGACTACCAACTTCAACAATGTCCAACAGTTAGCATATGCTGATGATCTCGCCATCCTCGTCAGTGTTCGTAAGCTGAACTTGAACTGCACGTGAAACTATAAGATGCAACCTTATTTCTTGGTCTTCTGAAAACAAGGCTCAACATACCTCCTCCTTCAAAGACAAAAATTAATGATCCTTAAGGGCAGATTCCATTATAATACCACCGATTGTTAAATTACAGGGCAAACTCTACCGATGGTAATATCAAGAACATATCTAGGAGGCCTCATTGACGAACACTTTCCTTTCAACCTTCATATTCAACAATTAGCTCTAAAAGTGAATAAATTTATAGCCATGCTTATCCGTATGGACTGGGGCCTAAATATAAATTCTTTACGATGGGAGCAATTACAGATCTGTAAAGCAGATATGTCATTGATCTATTCGTCACTTTTGCGGCCGCCTTTTGTTTCAGAAGAGCTAAACTTCTCACCATTCCAGCACAAATGGCAAATTAACAAAACATGTAGAAGGCATGGTGTAACTCGTGCAGCTTGAGATTAAGCGAAACAAAATTTTGTAAGGTGGTGTATCATAGAATAAAGCAAGAAACTTGGGGTAGGTATAAGGGACATTTATAGGGGTTGTTTCGGAATTATGAAAAAGTCACATTACAGAAGTCGATACAAGATGCTCGAAAATAAGGGCACATGACATCAAGAATACGTATGATCCCCTCCAATGGCTAAACAGGTCTGACAGGGGTGAACCATGCTCGATATAAGGGTGTCCATAAGATTCTGTGTCAACAAATCCTATTCTTCCATCAGACCTTAGCTCACCAAGTGACCGAGGAGTTCGCTGTCAGCGTGCATTGCGACACCAAAGAGCGTCCAATACGATGGGATTTAAGTCCTGATTGTGCTGGTCAAGTCGTTGGATGTCTTCAGTTTCCAGATATTCATCCACCTCTTCAGCTCTACGTGCAGTGGCATTGAAGTGCATGAAAAGAAAATCTGGGCCAATCGCCTCCTAAAAAGTAGCACATAGGATTCGAGGACCTGTTCTCGGTCCCCCTGCGCAGTTACGGCCCCCCTATCAAAAAGATGAAGAGCGGTGTGGCCGTTGATTATTATTCCGCCACGCACAAGAACACCGCCTCCACATGTCTTTTTCTCTGCTATCGGAGGAATGATACCGCATTCCTCGTTGTCTTCAAATAAAATATCTAAACAAAGGAAAACCCACCTTAAGCAACTGAATATCAATCCATGTATCTTTTACCTTATCAAAAACATGAAGAGAGATGAGGCCGCTGATCATTATTGGTGGTGGATCACCCTTTTACTATCTCTAGATCCATCCTCCAAGCTAATCTAGGGACCACTCCCTGGAGACTTCTCATTACCACAAGAAACGTACTCATGCTAGCTCGGCTTATCACAGGCAGAATAGATGTTCCATCTGTATCCACGTTAATCTCTGGCACAAAGATTGATTGATTTTGATTGATTTGGTAGTTGTTGGCGCATCGGCTTCTGTGGCCATATTGCACCTCCCAAGGTTTTTGCAGTACTTTGATCCAAGCCCGAGGCGGGAATCGAACCCGCGACCTTTGGGTTGCCGGGCAGGTACTTAACCCACTCGGCTAGCCAGGTCGGCTCCTGGCACAAAGAAGACAAGAGGTGAACGCCGCGACTCTTGCCACCCTCTCCAGTTTACACTTACAAACATTGATTTCCTACACCTGGACTTTTTGCCTGCTGCATTTTTATTTATTTATTTTTTCTATTTATTTGTTTATTTTTTATATTTTTTTAAAAATCAGATGTCTATTGCTATAAACTATGTCTATTGTCTATTGTTTTATTTGAAGCATGTGTAAGTTCAATTATGTAAATATCTCGGGTCGAGCAAGCATGTACTCTTGTACACTGTACGTGTGGTTCCTCGCACCTTAGTATGTAAATCTCTCACCCTCCTGGCACACTGCCGTCCCGGGGTGACCCACATCGTGTGGTTAATAAATGGATAATAATAATAATAATAATAATTATTATTATTATTCCATCCCACACGAGAACACCGCCTCTACTGTCAGTGTCCCTTTCTCTGATGTTGGAGGGACGGTTCCGCGTTCCTCGTTGTCTCCAGATGAAATAACGTCTATAATCTGTTTGTAGGCTAAAATGGGACTCGTCAGAGAACAGAACTGCACCCCATTCGTCAGAGCTCCAAGTCACATGTTCATGGCACCAGTTTCGACGAGCTCTGCAGTGGTTTGGGGTTAATGGGGATTCAATTTAAATTCAAATTATTATAATAGGACCACCCGTAATTTCTTACGTATACCCGTTTATATATTATGTCTGTAAATTGCGTGTGTTCTCTGGTCGATTTTCCTGTTTTTCTGGACGAAAAAAACCCCCAGTTTCCGGGGAATAAACCTAGCAATCTACGTCTGAGACCATCTCAACCACAGAGTGAGAAAAAACCCATTAAAGTTCCTCGCGTCATCGACGAGATTCGAACCCGGGCCTTTTCTATCCGGTGTGGGTAGGATGGTGACGATACCACTGTGCTACCCGTGCAGACGGGGTTGATAGGATGAAAACTACTGGTTTCCTTGCGGAGAGTCCACTTCAATTGAGCCTTCTTAACACAGTCCGGTTGGAAATGTTTTCACCTGTTGCCGCGGCAACCTCAAGAGACAATTGATGACAGGACATCGTATGGTTCCGTCTTGCTGTTAGAGCCGGACAGCGGTATTTTCTGGTTTCGGATAGGTATAAGGGACTCTCGTAGCCCTCGGGTTACATTGGCCAACTCTTCTTGTAATGGTCCCTGTTTCCTTAATCTGCTTCCAGCGTGCCGAGACAACACTCCGTGACACATTAAGCCAACGTGCCACTTCCGCCTGCGACCTCCCCGGCTTCAAGTCGTCCAACGGTCGCTATCTCACAGAATCATCTAAACGACGATGACTTGCCATCCTGAGTACTGTTGTTGTTATTTGGTTTTTAGGGGCATTAGCAACTAAGGCCATATTGCTCCAGGGATATGCGGTGGTCATTCCCTGACCTTCCTGCATCCTCCGTATTTGGTGGTCACGGGCTCGAACCCCCATCTAATCAAGAAGCGTGTGCTACTCACTGTGGCTCCTGCCCACCTGGTTACGGTTTGTTTGTTATTTGGCTTTTAGGAGCATTAGCAACGAAGGCCATATTGCTCCGGGATATGCGGTGGTCATTTCCTGACCTTTCCGCATCCTCCGTATTTGGTGGTGATGGGCTCGAACCCCGGTCTAATCAAGAAGCGTGTGCTACGCACTGCTGCTCCTTCCCACCTGGCTACGGAGGCGTCGATACTTCTGCTGACAATGCGAAGGAAAGGAAAGGAAGAGTTGTTGGAAAATTTCTGGTTGATTTTTGGCACCAGAGATGGACTACCTGTTCTAAAGGAGCAATAATCAAAAATTTCTTGTTTAGTTTACGAAGCCTTAGACAACCACTCAACTACTTTCTTCTTAAGACATCTTATCGCTTTCCAAAACTTCGCTAAACCCGCTTTTGCAAGACGCCGCATTTTGCAATCCCAAGCTATACAGTCTGCAAAGGACTCTTTCTTAAGACGAGCTTCAATCGGTGCAAACAAGGTTAATCTACAATCTCCAACATCTATTGCTTCTGATCTTAATGCCTCAAGTTCCACCTGAACCTGCCGTATTCTTTTCTGGGTGTTCCTTACATCGGAACTCTTCTCTCAGTTCCTGTTTCCTTGCTCCTGCTCTTAGACGACTGATTCCTGATGTTATTCTGGGTTATTGTCTTCCAGATGCAAATTAATGTCCCTGCAGTTACAGTATGATCTGAACGGGATTCGCTGTCACCTGAGTAGGATCTTTTGCTGCAAGCGCCAAGCTGGGCACCTTCTTTGCTCTTTATGGTGTTTCAGAATTATTTTAGTATTTTTATTTTAGAATATCCATTAAATGATTAATGGATATTCTAAGTATCATTTCTTTTCATTTCACAACCCTCGAACAACAAAAAATAAAAATTTCATGACCCATCATCATTAAAGTTGCAGCATAAACACTTCCAAATGCAATTTAAAATTTCCTCTCGGGTTTTATGCTATTCAAGCCTTCATTTTACTCTACCTTTCAGAATGCCTAGTCAACAAATACTTAACGCGAAAAACAAAACTTCATTATCTGGGGGCCAGAAATTGCATTGTTATTAGGAGAAGAAGAAAATAATCTTATCCGTCCATTCCTTTCTCCGCGGAGTCATTAAAAATTGATGGAACGGTAATTATTCTGTGTCTCCCTCAACGCAAATTCAGGTTATCTTGGCCATCTTTCGTTTTTATGCATTGATCCAAGATAATAAAAGGAATATTGAAGTTGGACTGATAAGACATCATTAGAAATACTTGGACTCGCGCCATTAGAGTCATCACGCAGTGTATGATGGTAACACAAAACAACCGCAATTTGTTTTTTCTTAACAATGTGGAGAATGAAGACTAAGAGACTTCTTATCCTCTCGGGATTCAATAAGAGAAGCTGGTGTTTATTTTTTCATATTTAACCGAACTTAGGTAGAAACGCAGTAAACAAACACCTTATTGCATTTGAGACATGTGTTAATTCAAGTTACGAGTAAAAATTTTTAAAGTAATAAAAATGTTGTTCAATATATCAAATAAAGACAAACGTTTGTGTTCAACTCCTAATTGCACTTCGGTTCACTAATTTCACAACGTTAAAGTTCATTTATGCATCATTTAAAATAAAATTAGCAAAATTAATAATTGTCAGAGAAAATGACCACTGTGTCTCACCTCCACTTATTCTGCTGATTGCTTAAAACCAGCAATATTGTCAGGAAAAAAACTGTTAAACACTGTTGGACAAAAAAATTAAGGTATTAACAATAAAAGGTCAATATTAATAGATTGGTAACTAAATGATAGGCAATAAAATTTATTTTGGGAGTATGGAATTATGTTATGATGCAACAACATGCGTCAAGTATGAGAATATCGTGCCATTTCAAATTAGCTCATGAGTGCCCAAAAATGAAAAGGAAAGACGATTGCAGACATTAATAAAGGGTGTCACTGTCCTGGTAGGCAGAAAACACTCACGACGAGCTTTCACGCTGTAATGAGACTACCCAAGAGTCCTGGTGCTCACTCTTCCAAAAGAGCATTTAGTAAATTCTGTTCTGGAAAAGGTTTGAAGATTCCAAATTTGCCCCCATCCCCAAAGTACCTTAAATCATTTTCAGTGATTCCGGATCTCGCTGGCGACTCCACCAGTAAAGTTCAATGAGATACGGCATTACCTTCCACTAGATGCAGAGAGCTAAGTCTGACACAGGACTCAAAGATGTATGGATACATTGCCATCGCAGAGAACAGCTCATTTCAGCTGGTATGGTGAACAGTAGACGTCATACTAACATTTTGTCTTCCATTAATACACAGGACACCAAATGTAGATCAATATGTAATTTGCTAGTCCAGTGTTTAGGCATTTATCCATCGATTAAGTGTTCAAATCCTTCCTCCCACCAAAAAAAAGAAAGAAAAATCATGTGGTGCCATCAAGTAACAGAGAATTTAAAAATAAACAAGTGACTGTCTTGCTAAGCATAATATTAATTTATAAGGTATAACTTAACCTTCTTCTCCGATGCAGAAATATTTTTACATTGCCTTTTGGTACATTCATCAAATCCTCGATACTTTGCTGTGCTAGGCTTATCTATAAAACATCCACAGGAAAAGCTTATTCATATTTCTGTCATAAGGATTTCTTAGAAGTATAGATTTCTTAGTCTTTGCTCTCCGTTAGCTAGAATTTCCGAAGGATATCACCACAGTTTTCTTTTAAAGATGCGTAGCATCCGGAAAATCCTGATGCAACTGGATGAGTAAATGTCCACTGTCTTCCCTTACATGTATGCAGAATTCATCAAAAGAAGAGAAGCGCTAAAATCGACATTGGAATTATTACTTTATATAAAAATTTATAAAAATATTAATTTGGATAACAGCAAAAAGATGAGCTCACATTACAGTTGTAAAAAAAAGACTAAAGATGTTATCCAAGTGTTTCTAACTTCAAACACGTAAGAAGAATTAAAGCGTAGTCAACGAGGAGAAACCTATAACTTAGAATATTTTCAGTTGAAAAATGCGTAGATTAGCGATTGAATACCATCAAGAGAACTTTTCACTTCATTAAAGACAGTCCATCACACCGCACATGTGATCAGCTGGCTTTCTACTATTTATTACTGGAAATAAATTTCTGTACCTATGTGGTACTAAACACTCATACTGCAAAACTGATTAAGGCATTAGTTTGTTGAATAACTGTTTATTGACCCATATAAAGATTATCTTTTGTATACTACTAATAATGATATTATGCGATGGTACTAGAAGCAATGAAAACTTTATTACACCACCTGCCATTTACATAAGATGGTAAGAAATGTTAGATGGATTTATCTCGCATTCCATTAATACGTTATAATTGCTACTTTACATGCCAAACAAATGAAATTAAGGAATCCGAATTGTCTGCATTTAACGGGTGGTAAGGAATTGTTATCACATTTCACCGGTTATTCACTTTTCAATTAAAATATGAAAAAGTGAGAGTCTTCAACTGCGTATATGTCTGTTGGAACAGAACCATGCCGGGGTACCCAAAGAAACTACATATGCTCAAGGAATTTTGCCCCCTGGTAAGTAGACGTCTCTTATCTGATTTTCACTCGCGTATCGTCTCCAAGTCTGATATAAAAAAGAGAACTCGCAAACTACTACAGAAAGGAAGTCAAAGTATCCTTCAGAAATATTGACGCAGGCCGATAAGAATAAAATAACTTTTTTCTTTTTCTCCCCCTCCTCCACCCCATCCCTTTTCGTCACTTTAACTGGTGCCACGATTCGGTGTTCCACAGATTTTTCTCTAAGGCTTGTATTGCTCTTCATAACAATGAGCTACACACATCACAAGGCTGGCAATATCTGTACCGAAAAAGTTCCATTGAAGAATGATTCTGTCAAAGAAAGAAGAGTTCGGTGGTTATATCCGAAAAGAATGGAGACTTCGGTTTTCGATAACGTCAATCTCATATTAAAGACACATCACCGACATGTGCACAAAACAGTATATACATTTGTTCAATTTTTCTTTGAGAAAATATTTTTTAATTCTACGATTCTAAAAAATATCCCTTTCTCCAAAGATAGTTGTGAAAATCTCTTATATGAAATTACATTTATCTCTAAATTATTCTCCCGAAAAAGCAGTTCTTGTTTGGAAAAGAAAGAACTGCAATAATAAAGCAAAACCTGCTAGTGAAGTGCGAAAAACAGCTTGGCCTTATTCAACGTCATTCAGGCCTTGGGTGTTATGAGATCGTCCATCTTCCGTTCCATTATTTTCTCCTAGTTAATAACCATCTACATCACTAAGGCGTGGAGAAAGCGATATTTTACCAGTGTATAATCGCCAAACCTTGTCGATAAGGGAGGCAAAATGATGCTGGCTTTGAGTGCGCATTCCTCGCTGGTTGTGATCAGCATCCCAGTGCTACCATCATCTAAATGAAGGGAATAAACTTTCTCTTGACGACTTGAAGGTAGGTCATCCGTTCTCTCCTTCCTTCACAACACTTAAGTAAAATGAGACCTGGCTTCCTTGTACACGCATAATCAGTCAGTGCGTCAGCTATTCTTGTTTAACAAGGAATAATAAAAAAAAACTATGGTATCATATTTGATATAATGTTTGCGATTGACAATCGGAAAAGTCATTTTATACAACATAAAATGTCAATCAAGCCTGAAGGTGACAAGAACGCTTCTTGAATCAGATTAAGGCAATATGGATGTAGAGTCTGTGTTGCATGAAGTGACTTGAAGTAAAGGGAAGATAGTTGGAGTATGTAGACCGAAAATACGCTACATGGGAACCGTTTTTGGAACAAGTTCGAAGATTGTCACTTACCGCTGCATGTCAGAAAGAGTACAGTGACCCTAAAATCCTAGATCTTGTTCTCAATAAGGAACCTAATTGTGTCAAAACTCGACGCTGCTCGATCAATAGCTGCTAGTGAACACATCACCATAAAACGAGTTTTATATAAAAGGAACCTATAAGGTCAAAGGTAAAGGTGGGTGGTTTCAATTTCAAGAAAGCGGACTATAATGGAAAGAGATATTTCTTGGGCTCGATTAACTAAAGAGACCATTATTATGCTATCGGACATATATACGCTATAGGAAATATTCAAGGCAGTTATCCTCTAAGAAAATGACTCCCAACCAATGGTCCGGGTAACAATAGATTAGGACCCTGTCGGGATGCATACACAGGGCCCCTCCTACATGCCCCAGGGAGGTTATTGGCCCTGGCCTACATACACAGGTGTTCATGGATATGGGTCACACCATCATCGATTAAATAATGTTGTCTGATGGCACATGTGGGTCACAGGTCTGATGCAAAGTGATCTGTTATCAGTATAAAATGTCAATTGTGACATAATGGGATTCCAGTCACGTTTGAGCACCAGATGTTCAATTAAAAAAGTTAGTTTGATGAACTGTTTACGATAAAGCTATGAGGAAACTTCTCGTCCATTACGTAATCCCGTACAGACCTGTGATTCGCTGTACCTGTCCAGCTACATTTTATTCCCATCTGATTGGAGGGATATTAAAGTGTTTTTTAATTAAAGTGTTAAAGTGTTTTAACGGCCTCCGTAGCCGAGTGGTCAAGAGCGGGAGTGCAGTAGTACACGCTCTTTGAGTAGACCGGGGTTCAAGCCCCTGACTGCTGAATATGGTCGATCTGCCAACCCGCACTGGACCAGCGTGGCAGATTATGGTCCATTTCCCTCAGCATGAATTGTTGAGGAGGCTTCCATCCTGCAGTAGGTTGATAATGGCTGCACTTTACCTTTTTTTTTTTAAGTGTTTTGATTCGTGGTTTCCCCCAAAGAAAGTATGTATAATTTTTTTGATCGATACAGATTCGACATGCTTTGTGAGTGCACTTTTATATACTGACTTCAGTTTGTTTCCACCATGTCTCGTGTAAGTTTATTGCGTGCCTTTCTATCACGGAGATAATATTCCTCGTCGATGGGAAGCAAACCGTCTCCTGAATGGAGGTGTTCCAAAAGAGAATGCAGATCGGGTGAAATATAAATAGAATATTCACCTTGTACAAAAATAACAAAATGCTTGTTCACACCCCTCGGCTCCGCACCAAAAATAATATGGGGCCTCAGTGTGTCTGGGATTGCATCCTAAAGCTGCTCTACTAATTCTTACGTTGCAGGCGAACCCAGTCGCGTTTTCAAGGCACATTCAAAATCTTCCTGCTGAACGTCAAAAAATTCTTCGACAATAATCTTGTTAAACGCTTCGTCGATATTGTCCAATTCCGATGGTAAAATGGCTTCTGCAATCTCCACAGTCCACTCTCTAGGTCCTAAATTGACAGGATGGGGTAGTCTCACAGTATAGTGCGACTGTGTATTTTCTGGAAAACGTCCATGCTGGCAGAACTAGGCAGAATTAGGTATTCCATAACTAAAATAGTTCGGGAGTATCGCTCTTTCTAATCGACGCAAGTTTCCACAGTCTGTCAACCAACTTTCTAAAAATTGTAGTGAAAAAAGGTCTTTACCCTTAAACGGTGGCCGACCCTTACACAGCAAAAGAACTTCTGTCAAATCCACTCTCGACAAGGCAATGGCTAAATGAATAATTTTTCGCTTCCATCGCAGCTTATACATCTGCTTGTGTGTCTCTGGAAATGAGGACATACTGCGTCTGCAAGTATTTCCAAAAGAAGTGATTCTGAAGGGTCTGAACTCTGTTTTCTTGTTTCCAACACAGTGATATATGAGAAACAGTCAGATAAGTCTATATCCGTTAGGGGGAAGGAAAGTTAGACTGCCATTCTGAAGAATGTACTCTACTCTCTAGATGCGATACGTCTCGAGTTATGAAAGTCACCATCCGGTATTCCAAGCAAGAACTGGAGCTGCTTGACTCTCCTTTGAAAAGCATCGGGAGAAACTAAAGACCTCTACTCAATGAATATACTTGGACCGTGCTATCATAACGGCCAAGACAATCCCGCACAAGACCAGGTATAACCCTCACTGACATGATGGAAATGGCTACCTACCTGATCGACATAGCAGTCCCCAACAGAATTGTTTCCTTGCAGAAGTCAGCTTTTCAACTGTCTTCTGCAAGGAAGTCAGTTGAAACGATGCAATCCTGACTCATTTATCGAACTCAGGTCCGCATACGATCGCCATTTCACCAAAATTTGCCTCTTTCCACGATACACTCTTCTCTTCGATACTCGACCAATGACATAAAATTCGGGGCGCTCTACGTTTTTGCAATTCTTCCAAATAAAACTTTCCCGAGATGATATTGTCAGATGTATCAACTAGCTGATATGTCACAGGTGATGTCTTACAGATATCGTTCACCACAAAGATTTCTTCTGACCAATTTCGAGTCGCACCATTTTGGAAAGTTGATTTTGGGCGGAAAATGCGAACAACATCACCTTTGGCAAAAAATGAATGCCGAGGAGGTAGGGGTATACTATATAAGCGCCTCCACACCTCTTTTTCATCTGATTCATTAGAAAAATTGATGTCAGCCGGCAGCATGCCTGTTCTTCTGTTTTGTTTTAGCCCTCCACGAGAGCATCCAGGATACGGATATGCATTTTTGTGAGAAAAATATCTCCTCATTTTCGCACGCATCTTTTGTTACAAACTAACACTGAAATAGTTTAAACACAGTATATATAATCATAGAAAATTAGTTTTGTGTAAGTAATTGCATCCTGGAAAGTAGCAGCCCCGCAGTGCTCCGCGACTGTGCGGGGAAGTGTTGTTCATTACAAAAAATAATTCAGGTACAGAAATCCTACAATTATTTTTAATTAAAAATTAATAATTTCATTTGCCTTAATCAATAAATAATGACACATTACATTTGGCTTAGCATTGCCTTAATCAATAAGTGCTGAGCCAGCACGGAATAAAAAAGCACTGTATCCTTGCAACTGGTTTGTCGAGTCTTGAATCGTAAGTTCCAGTTCCTCGATCAATGCAAAAGGACCGCATTTTTTCATAAAATCACTGAGAACGAAAATGAAATCCGTCTCGCTTAAGATACGCCATTCGTAGCCCATTTTCACACAAACTTGCTTCAGAGATGATGGTAAAATCTCTGCCATAATTTGAAAAACATGCCTATGTCCACCAAAATTTCTAGATGGTTGCTAATGCTGCTAGCACGAGAAACTGGCGTAGAAATACCGTCCATGTCAACTTCAACAACTTTATCTTGAAGGGAGAAACGAACAACATCGTCGCTTGCTACTACCTGACAAGACCCACCAAGAATGAAGTCTGCTTTTCAACCATCATGTAAGCATCTTCTCATAAATAAATAACAGTATTGTGTCATTCGATGGAGATTTCAGGATCGAATTCATTAAGCGAAACGTGGAATCGAATTCCTATTGACAACACAGACTGCAAACATTTCGCATCCATTTCGACAAATTAAATTTTCCAAAATGGATGGCGAGGTTAAGAGTTTAACTGAGCAAAAGAAACAAGTGGAATAGTTGCAGATAATCAGATGATTTTAATTTGTATGAGAATTGTAAGAGAATATGTAACAATTAATGTAATATGTAAAGCTGATTATGAGAAGCATTAGCAAAGATCGAGCTAAGATGGGGATAGGATTTCTTGTCACAAGTGCTTACAAAAAAGAAGAATCAATAAAATAAGACCCTTAATTTGTTGCAGTGTAAGAAGCATAGAATGTCCAGCAGAAATAGCTGGTTAGCTGAATAGATACTTCTCAATGATATGTACAGGTCGAAAGCAAGCTCGTATCTCTGAGGATATTAAGGAGTCAGATTGCTATAAAATAAGCAATATAATGAACTCAGAGAAGCGTTTGTTAGAAAAACTATAAGGGGTTAAAGGAGGGCAAGGCTTCAGAGGAGGAGAGTACATATTCAGTTATAATTCAAAAGGCTGTATGTGAGTGTATCAAATCCTTGGGAGTATTAATGAGAACGTTTAGACTCCGGGAAGATCCCATTGGAGGGAGGGGGGAGGAGGACAGAGAGAGAGATGCTAATATCGTCTAAATCCATAAAGGTGGTGCTAAAGAGGAGTTGAATAACTAAAGACAGCGAGTTTGACTTCTGTGGGATAGGGACATAAGTTAACGATAAGATTACCCATCTCGACGAGGATGGCATCACCGGATTCCAGCATCAGTTCCTTAAGGATAGGTCATGTCTGACCAATCTGGAAAATTATTATGATGAAGTCATTAAATAGTTGGGTACTGGAAACAATTTGATTATATATCTAGTCTTTAGTAAAACATTTGATACTGTCCCTCATGGAAGGCTGCTACTATTTAAATAAAAATAAACTGAGAGATTACTGGTAAGATCTGTATCGGGGAGTTGACTATAAGTTCAGAAACAGAAGGGTCATAAATGATGGGGCAAGTGCCGTCCCTCAAAGATCGGCTTTCGATACCGTCCTATTTTTAATTCTCATAAATAATATTGATTCAGGGCGGCCAATGAATCTGTGAACCTTTGGTAATGATATCAAAGTGGAAAGGATAGTTAAAAAAAAAAAAAAAAAAAAAAAAAAAAACCTTGGATCGGTTACATGTTTGTTCCAAAAAATGGCAATTAAATTTAATGCTAGTTAGTGATACTACACTCAGGGTAGTGGAGAATGTGAAAGACCCGTGGGTAATTGTGCAGTAAGATATGAAGTTTTCTGAACAGTGCAGAAGGCTGCCAGAGCAGTTCATGGGGTTTTGCCAACGATATACAGGAATTTTGCTAGCAGGGACAAGGAGGGTATTACCCCCTTGTATAAGGCAAAAGTCAGGCCACACCTTCAGTACTGCGTGCGGGTCTGGAGACTCGCTTTAGGAAGGATGTAGAGTTGCTAGAACGTACAGAGAAGGGCAACGAGATTGATGAGGGGAACAATGAGGTGCTCTTACGAACAAAGATTTAAGTTCTGCAAATTACAGAGCCTGGAGACTACGCACCGAAGTGATCTGATTGCGATGTATAAGGCCTTGAATGGATTGAGCAGGCTCAATGCTGATGGGTCATAAACTCAAATTGAGGAAAGACAGTTGTCGAATAGATGTGCGGAAATTTGCCTTTCGCCAGTGGGGTAGTTGATTTCTGGAACAAACTTCCATTTGTTGTGGAAGTTGATAGCTTAAATAGATTGAAGGCAGAATTAGACAAACATTTGGAGTGAATGGATGGGCGAAATGGGAAGGGGTTTTTTTTGGCTGATGCTGTATATGCTTTCTTTCTTGCATTATATACCTCTGCTAATACTAAATCATAAAATAGAATAAACTTTCTCCTTTTAACGACTGAGTGGTTACTGGTAGATTAGCCTCTGCGAGGAGTGCGGCTTGCCCTCAAATAATGTTGTGGTTATAATAGCTCCTTCCACACTCCGAGCGACCTAATCAGTTTTGGGTACGGGTTATACGGTTTCTTTTTATCCTGGAACTTAAGTTTTTTCATCCCGCGATACAGACAAACCCAATGTAGAATATATGCGGTTTATAGATACTACATACTAATACCTCAAGGTATCGAAGAAAAATCAAAACAACAAAAATTAAAAATTATTTTAAACGCACACCGTAGTTGTTACTCATATATATCGGCATCGTGTATTTTTCAGTAAAGCATGCATTCACGGGCTAATTTGCATGTTACTTGGCCTGAATTCCCAGAATAGCTCAACTATGCCTGATATTGGCTAAATACAGATTCAGTTGAAGAGTTTTCTATCAGTAAACTGAGGGTCCTCGAGAAATAAGTTCTTAGCCCGTAGTCAGATCCCAAATTCACAGCACAATTCTTTTGAAGATTCAAATCCTCAACAAATCGTTAAATTCACTTTATGTCAATAGTTAGATTCACTAAACTTTCAGGGTAATGTTGTCGTGTGATTCAGAAATAGACGAAACTAGCTCAAGATTCATTGATGGAGTAGTAGTAGGTGAATCATGCCGAAGAGCAGCTTTTGTACTAATGCCACGCCTCCCCTCTCTCCACCACCGCTTCTGGTTATCAGTGAGGAAGCCAGAGAATACTCTTGTGTCTCAACCTTGTGTTTTAAATACTTTTCTCTCATAGAAAAGTATTTAAAACAAAAAAGAAATGTGATACTATATCAGTGACAACAACTTAGTTATGTAAAAATATATATGATTCTTGAAAAATGTGTACTTAAAGGAGAAAATTGGATGCCTCTTGAGTAATTAGTATACAGGAGTTTCTAAATATGTTATGTTTCTTGAAGTTTATGATAAAAATAAAAACATCAAATACCAGCTTGTATTTACATCAGGCTTCCGAAATTCATAAATAGACCTAACCTAATAGCGGGTGTAATTTCTGTAATATTTATAACTACACTGACTTCGATTGAAAGGGGGACCAGTTTGCCGAAATCTGCCAACTTCTAAAACAGTTGAATTCAATTTCCGCAACGAGTTTTCTCCGGACATTGCAACTTTCCATATTACATTTTATCTCGCATTTTTATTATTTGATTACCTTTCTAATTAAAGGAAAGAAGCCAGCTCACTCACGTTGCTGATAATTGCTAAAATATTAATTAAGTGCTTTACTCGTGTCACCAAGGCTGAGGTTCGCTAGATGATAACATAATTAAGTTCTGGTTGGAAGTCCAAAGTTAAAGTTCTTTTCTCTATTAAGTAGTTTCAGTGATAAAATTACTTAATACAGATAAGGAACATTCATTTTATTTTAACATTAATATTAAATTTAATTTTAGATTATTATAATTAATCGCTAAACATGGCATCTTTAAATCCAAATAAAAACTTTTTAGATTTTAATTAAAATAACAAGATAATGTCCTACCGAAAAAGATGTCACTATAAGAAGTCAAATGCCAAGGACATCACGCTTCATTAATTAAATAATTATATTACTACATCATCCCTTCTGACTAAAATAAAATGTTTGTTATATACGATCTACAATAACTTTTCCTTAATTTAGGTATATTATCCTCTAATTTGTGCCATCTGAGAAAGAAAAAATAAATATATTTGAAAGTAAGAAATGGCAAAACCGACAATCAATTATCGGGCACCAGCATTTTCAAAATATTTTTAAAATCAAAAAAAAAAACTCGTCACTGAATGGACAACTAGGAAGCTAACCTTCTATAGTTGTCCATTCACTGAAGAGTTTGCCTGATTCTCTCCATTCGGTCAAGTCCAGAGAACCAGAGAAACCAGAGAACTAAATTTTGATGACATGACAGTCATAAAAGTTTTCTACCGCGACCCGACCATGTGAAGAAATTTGTTAAAAGGGTACGACTGTACTGCAATTCACGAACAAGATTAAAGGCTGATTAAAAATTTGTGGTGGATTACTTAGAATTTCTCGCTCTCCCGATTCATACCTAAAGAATTAAGCTGCCCCAACTCATTCATTGAACACTAAACACCATAATTAGATTGTCGTATTTGTAAACAACATCGATACATAAACTTCATCTATTTGTATCTGACAGTTCAACTACCTAAAATAAAAGCAAGGACTGGAAGGACAACTAGAAGCTTTACCACAAGATTATGGTAATTCAGAACATAAACACATAAAAACTAGAAAAATCCAGCTGTAATACACAGGCGAATTTAAGTACAGTTTGTAACTTAACTGTTCTTCGACTCTCTTGGAAAACAATAATTTGTCCAATGAGCAAATATGGAAAAATTGCATTATGCTGATAGACCTTGGAAGAACGTTTAAATTACATAACCACCAATATCACATTCAAGTGATTGCACATACAATGGTAGCTGTGAAACCACAAAAATACAAAGACACAAATGAAGACGACAATTCATTTGTGTCCTTGTATTTTTGTGTATTTATATTTATTACAAACTTGTCGAATATAGAGGCAGAGGTGTATTGGGTCGCCGAGGCAACAGAAAATTCCCCAGTGAGCCTCTGCCTACTACCGTGGGCCCAACCTGGTCAAAATATAATCTTATTACGGTTGTTCTTGTTTTGGAGATTTCTTATACATCCAACGTTTTTAGTTAAACGCTGGTTCACATGGTCTATCGTGTATTGAGAGCAAGTGTGTGTTCGTATTAAAGAATTCTATAATTAAATTAAATAGACTTTTGAATTCTTTCTAGCTACATTCAATCAAACAATTCTTTAAGCCGATTTCTACCACCGCTGCATCAAGATCTTCTATCAAAAAATCATCCCAATCACCTTTTAGTCAGTCTCTCTCTCTCTCTCTCTCTCTCTCTCTCTCTCTCTCTCTCTCTCACATGTGTAAGCTGGCATTGCTTATATATGCTCTCCCCTCTTCAATAATAAGATTGACTACTCAGCCATGCCTCCTTCAACAACGGAGAACCAACAAAATCAGTTTCCGTCTAATATTGGTAAATACACAAGAGGAAATCGCATACTGGCCCAATAGCAGTTGTCTTATTAATTTTTTTATTTATTTATTGCACCAGGCGTTCCCAGTCAAATTGTGGAATTCCGCCGAAAATTACAATACCGTACATACAATATTTATTTCAATTTACACTATTATATAGAAAATGAGCTACAGCCATTAAAAAGTATGTAACAATGTCCGAAGTCCATCAGGACTTCGGGTATTGTTCTCACAAAGATAAGAACTGCAGCCCACCTGCACATTTTGGCAATCCAGAATTTGACATCACAAGCAGCTGCCCAGTCCTGGCAAGAACCGTACCCAGAGCCGCAAGGAGATGCTAAGACGAATAGCAGTAGAAGCTACCCAGTCCAGACGATAACTACCCAGCCCCACAAGGAGATGCTTATAAAATAATAGCTTTCCTCCTCCTTCTTACAGATGTAAGGAATTATGTTATTTAAGGGTAAGCAACCTACCGTTAATCGAAACGCTCCCACACATCATATGCCTAACTTAATCAATTAAGACTTCCATTCCGATATCAGACCGATGCCAATCATTTTTATCATCTTGGGTCTTCTCCATTTGCAGGAGTCTTCTTCGGAAACCTTCAAGGAAAAGGATTGGAACGCTGAAAGATTTCCATCGTTGCAACAAGACATGCCTAACATCGTGGTGTCAACGACTGAAGATGAGATGCATTACCTACTAACTCCTCTCTACGGTCTTGATACTCGTGGTAGTTAAACAATACGTTTTTCCAGTCCTCTCGTGTCCACAAAACACATTGTGCGCTCACTGATCCCCAAAGCATTTCATTTAGCAAAAAACGAGCCATGTCCAATGTGAACTGCAAATTTGGATTTAACCAGGCAGGCATACCCCTGCCAGCCTTGTCAACATATGGAAGAAATTTTTGTTATCAGTCCTTCCTTTGACTGCTATCCCACTGTTCCTGCCATAACCGCGCCAGAGAAGCCCATATCAGCTTATTTTCCTCCTTGCAGCTGTAAGAACAAAATTCTTACACTTATCCTAGCGAATGTTATGTTATAAATATTATAACATAACAAGAAAAAATATGTATATATTAAATAATATTATTTACATAGGATGATTTTCAGCTTAGATTGCGATCGCTCTGTACCATACAGTCAAGTAGGGGAGGATTAACGTAACAACGGGGGGTAGCAGGACGGTACACAAGACAATGGGAGCACTGGAACACTAGTGCAAAGGGAGCACCGTAAGGCCAGTTCATGGTCGCATAAACAGAAAGTGAGCAGCTCTTTGGAAGAAAAGAACAAGGGAACCGACTCCCCCTTGTGGAGAGGAAGATTTTAAGAACTAAGAGGGTGAAGGAAACCCTGGATGCGATATACACTATGTAGAAATGGCTAGCCGCTAGATGAAACAGACCGACTCCTTGAGCACTTATTAATTTCAAGGAGCGGTAGAGAAAAAACAGAGTGGACTAATAGCGGTAAGTGAATCGGGAATGATCACAAGGAAATATCTAGAAATTTCTAGACGCCCAGTAGTTCATCGAAGTTTCTGGAAATTTCGTGAACAGGAAGTTACCCCAGGAGAGGGAAGGGCCAAGAAAAACGGAAGAAGTGGGAGAGAGCGAATGAGAATATTGAGATGATGAAGAACGAACGACGATTGGATCAAAATAGAATGAGCGGCTGAAACAAAAAGGAGATGCAAGACAGGCAAGGAGAGAGGTTTTTTTTTTTGTGGGAGAGTTGTGAGTTTTGGCAGTTTGGAAGTTTTTGAGAGTTCCCGTGGAGATGCCTGAGTGATGTGCGGCTGGAAAGAAATCCCGAGAAGTGCCGGGGGAATCGCCAGAAAGTAGCAGACAGAGAAATGAGTTGTGGGAGTTGCTGTTTAAGAGTTGTTGAAATAGGAAGGAGATAACCGATGAAAGATGGAAACACATATGCTGGAGCTGAGTAAAAAGGATCGAAAAGCCTCGGTATAGAAAGATAAGGAAGAGCTACATAGCCAGGCTTCTTGATAAAGCAGTAATAAGAGTCCTGATAATTCTATTATGCTTCCCAGTTCCGTCGAACTGATCAGACGCCCAAAAAGCAGGCCGGAGCAACTTATTTAATAGCCGTATGTAAAGAAGAGCGAGTTCCTGAACGTAGGAGAATCTCTGTAGATGAGCAGCAGTTCCTTTGTCGATGAATAATTCCAGTTGGAGCCTGATGATGCCCTATGCTGTTGATGATGGTCGCCCCTGAACTGAGAAAAGATTGTGTAAAGGGTGATTCCCTAAGTTATTATGTAAGTACGAGATAATAATTTTAAGCTAGATTTGAGGGGAAGGACTTTAGAAAAATGTCTATTTAGTTGATAGTAGAGTTGGTATTGTCTAGCATAAAAGGAAGGAAAGGGTTCATAAGATATAGATGTATGTACTTCATCTCAAGGATAAGTTAAAGCAAGGAAGATTTAGATACATGTACTCGAGACTGGTATGTTCTAAGTTAAGATGTAAAGGTGGTCTATGTACATGAAACGTTACAAGATATTAAGATTGAATTATTTTGGAAGGGATAAATTAAAGAAAGATTATAGCGGGGATTTATAAATCTAGGACAATATCCATAGAGGTGTTAAGCTCACTGCTGTAATTCCAGTTGGGAAGTTTAACTGTTAGAAAGTAAAGTAATGTTATGAGATGTAACCTAAACCAGAAGGAGAAAAGGCAGAAAGACACGAAGAGACATAATATATCAGTTGCGATTAATTTTACATCTTAACACACATATAATGCCAGTAATTAACGTTATACCAATTGATGTTGTATGATACAATTCTTTAATGTATATACTGTGAAATAAACAAATTTGTATATGTTTATCATGTGTAGTATTGAGTCATTCTGAATACTCAGCCAGTCCAGAGGAGACATACACGAACTATTATTCCCCCAGAATCTGTGATCTTCTGTGCAGTATACAAGTCAGGTGTTAACGTGGAGGGGGGTAAATTAAGGGGGAAATTTAATTGAGTAATCCAAAGTTAAAAGAGGTGGGTCTGGAAGGATAACGTGATTTATTATTAAAGAAATAAATAATAATAATAAAAAAAAAAAAAAAAGTATTAACATCCACTAACCACCCCCCACACAGCCATGGTCACATTGCACAGCGATGGATATTCTGTCATACAGTCGTTCTTTCCTATGGTGAAAGCATACTGGCCTAAAAAGTAGACTAAATTCAAGCAGCATTCTTCCAATACACAGTCTATCCTAACATGAGCACCATAACCAACAATTTGTAAAAAGACAAAGTCGTGCAATAGCCATAGAGTCTAACTCCCCACCCACTCTGTTCTGGTTATTCTTGCCATCATACCGACAAAATGACTGACATTCTGCTGATTGATGAGCAACACAAATCTTAGACCTCTGTCTATTTTTTACCCTAAATTTGGTACTGTTTTCAGACATTATAGGCTTACGCCTCCTATCCTAGTGACTGGGTTCCTCGTGGCTAAAATATTCCCTTTCGAGAGAATGGACTTGCTTTTGGTAGTTGAACTCTCAACCTATAAAGAAGACACCAACCATGTAATTCTGATAACACAAAGTTTGGACGTTCTTCTAGTTCCAATCGTGAGTATCTCTCGACAAATATAACTAGGTCGTCGGCGCACGCTGTCATCCGTGTATTTGGGTATGGCCAGAGAAGCCAATGATTTAGTACCAAATTCGACATGAGTGGCCCAAACACAGATCCCTGTGGATATTCCCGAACCACTCTCTTAGTAACAGTGCCACTGCTTGATTGCCTTAGTAATACAGTAAACCCTCGCTATTCGCGGGGGTTACGTTCCTGAGAAATGCCGCGAATACCGAAAACGCGAATACTGAGTTATGGCTCCCATAGTAATAAAGGGGTTCCGTTCCAAAGTATGAAATATATAAGAAAAACTAGTCTAAAATTTTGTCTATGTATGTATTATATGTACCTTCATAATATGACTATATACATAGACAGTACATAGTGGAATGCAAGCATATGGCATCGAAATGAAAATAAGAAACAATTTAATATTAAATGTAATATTTATTAGAAATTTCAAACAAATCTTTCAAACCAGTGCCTTTGCTAGCTAAAAAACTTATCCCGCCAGTGCTATCACCAGTTTCGCTAAAGTGTTGTTGATAAAGAAGTTTTGCCTTTTCACGAATGATGAGCGAACTTAACGGAATTTTATTTTGAATTCGGTCTTCTATCCACAGATTTAAAGCTTTTCCATTTTTTTTTAATTTAACATCACGAGTTACAGAGCAAATTTTTGAAGCAATTAGCGCGGTTTCACGGACACTACGGCAGATTTTTTCTTCCGATTTCTTGATTGATCGTACTGTTGACTCATTGATTTTATAATGTTTTGCCACTGAGGAGACACTTTCACCATTAGAAATTTCGTCTAATAACTCAATTTTATTCGCTAGTGTCATCACCTTCTTTGATATTTTCACATTTCTCTTGTTATTCGTAGCCATATTTTTGTAGGGGTTAGAAAGAACTTGACCACAATAAAGTCACTTTCTTCCGTTAACGCACTCGAAAAAGTCTGTTTTACACTGCAAAACGGTAGAGTTATCATTTTTGTAAGCATATCAATTTATAAATTGATAAATTTATTCAATTTATAAACATATAAATTAAAATCAAACGACGAAACCTTCCATGACTAACACATACTGAACAAGGATTAGCGAGAAACATCCACGCTCCCGATTTTTTCACCCCTCTCCCCCACCCACTGAGCGCTGTTTTGACCGGGAAAGATAATTTTAGCCACGCCCATGTTTTTTATGGCGGAAAATATTCACGGCGTTTTAAAATTCACATTTTTTTAGGTTTCATTTTATATTAAATCGGCGATCGCGAATACGCGACACCGCGAATACAGATACCGCGAATAGCGGGGGTTTACTGTACTTAAAATAATAAAAAGTGCCTTCTTCCACCGTACCTGCAGAACTTAATTAATAACAACGGTCTAATGAATGGTGTTTTTCAAAAAGCTTCAGAACAAAATCCAATATTATCAATATTACCTCTACTTCGATTGCAAAATTCAATGTTTCAAAAGGGGTTTTTTTTTTTTTGCTAGTTACATTTTTAACCTTTCTTCGGGCTTCTTAAAAAGTATTAATGTAAAATATGTATTCATATGAATAATACGGTTTATACTTTGTACTAAAATCTAAAGTCAGAGCTAAAATTCCACTTACCTCTATATTTTAGAAGGAAATACAAACAATAATATGATGTAAACTTTCCATTCAGTTTTTCAATACTGTAGATGAAATGCACAAAGTGCTAATTCGACAAACCTCAATGAGGCATGTCCAACACATCATTCGATTTTTCAATATCAATTATTGAACTATTTAGAAAACAAATTTTCGCCTTTCCAAATGTAACGCAGGAAAGTCAAAAATAATGTTCAGCTGATAATTAGAGAACACAAGCAATTTCTTCTACATGAATTTGTTCTACGATTGGGTTTAAAGGTTTCCCATTATGTTTTCCCTCCCCCCCCCATACCTGAAAGAAAGCAAGAGCTGATACAGACCTGCTCAACTATAATAAAAATACAGTCCTCTTTCTGTAATTTGCGAATAACGATACGTGGTGACCATCCATTATTCAATCTAGACTCTCTCTCTCTTTCTCCCACACACAAAGGCTTGTGTGTTGTGATGGACACAAAGGTTGTTGAAGTCGCAAAGGTTGTTGAGTACATATAAAGCATATATGTACTCAACATTCAAATAAGAAAGCACTTAACTCCAAGAGAAGAACATTCCGAAATTTCAACAAAATTCAAAATGAACTACAACGAATATCCATTGTCAGTTATAGATGACACACCGCATGACCATCCTCATAAAAACAGTCTACAAAGTTACTCTGCACCTAATTCAACTTCAAGTGACTTTTCACCGAACAACAATTTTCATGCTGGCTCTTCTCTGTTGAATCAACTAGTTAATAAATCTACCGTTCAGCAGATAATAAATCAGAATAGTCGTTTCTGCTGTTGTAGGAGCAACAGCGACTAAGGCCATATTGCTCCGTGTTTACTGTCTGTAAATTGCATGTGTTCTGTGGTCGATTTTCTGTTTTCAGAACGAAAAACCACAGTTTCTTGGAGAAAAAATTCCCAGAGTCATCCACCCGGTGTGGAGGAGGACGATTCTACCAACTGTACTACTGAGGAGGGCATCAGAATAGTACCACCGGTTCCGATTTATATCAACCAACCTTTGTTATCCAAGCTGCCAGGGCTTACATACACATGTGTATATGTATACGTATAACAAATCAGAGTGGGATTTGAGTAAAAAGGTTCTGTATCTACATCACAAAGCTGTTTTCTTACCTGTTGTACTTTATGGAGTTTCTGCATGGTTTTCTAAAGTAAATAATATTAAATTTAAACAAAAACTCATATCAATACAAAGGTCTATGATGCTGGCCATGTATAAAATATGCAAACAGTATCAATGCTTTGGAGCTTATTTCTGGTTTGCTACCGTTAGATCTTTATGCAATTTATAGAATCTTTTGTTATTTGAAAAAGGGTAAGCGGCTAACTTTTATGAATATTGGTAGGGGTGTCACCATGGACAAGAGAGTGGCAAAGAAATCAATTATGAATAAGCTCTTGGAATTGTGGAAAGAAAGGTGGAATGCAAGTTAAATTGGTGCTGTTACTAAGTTATTTATTCCGATTGTACTGTTTGCTTATAACAACAAGATGACTAAGTAGTTTCAACCCTGAAATGGAGACCTCTTATTTTCTAAATGGCCATGGATCCCTTAGAATGAAGTTGTTTTATTTTTGGCTAGTATCAGATCCTTTTTGCCACTGTATTGTGGAAGAATCATAGTGCCATGCAATGTATGTCTGTTTCTATATGATGAGTTTAGAAGAGATCTAATGTCAGCTATTCCAAATTTTGAAAGAGGTTAGGAGGCTGTGTTTGCAAAATAATGAAACATTTACTGGTCTTCAAGGGTTTTCTAAATGTTTTTGAAAAGAGAAAGCAAGTAACTGTATTAATTCTTTCAGCTTGCTGCGCACTTTTTTTAATACTCGGAGCTTGGGGTTCACTAGGTTCATCTGCTTCCTTTGCCTCTCGGACAGCATGGCAATAGATGAATACTACAGGAGAAAAGAATGCTCTGCCAGAATTGAGCTATAGTCTGGTAATCACAATGGCATAAAGAACCACTTGGTTCCAAGAAACGAATTATTGCTTCTACCACTCCATACTAAGACGAGGGCCGTCAAACAATTTGTTAAAATACTGGATCTTTAAGGTGACACCTCGAAAATAAATAAAGTTATGTTTCCAAAATCGTGTGTTGTAAAAGTGAAAGATAGCATATTTATTAGTCCACGAGTAAAGTAAATGTGGCCTTCACAAGAACTGGAAGACAAAATGAATGATACTGAGCGAAATGTATTAGTCGTTTCGTTTTGTAACGATTGTTTTTCTTTCATTCTTAATGTTATATTTTTTAATAACATTAAGAATGAAATTACAACGAACTAATTGATAAGTTGATTGAACTTTACCAAAAAATGCGACTGCAGAATGTCAGTCAAGCTCAATTATCAGCATTCTCACCTGGAATTTTTCAGATCAAATCTGGGCGATGTTAGGAGAGATTCCACCAAGACAAAGTCAATGGGGAAGAAGTATTAACGAAAGCTGGATGAGCGATTATATCGGGTTCTTGGTTCAGGTGGTGATCACAATGACCACAAAAGACAAAGGCGATTATTACTCTAAATTTTTTGTTTATACTCCGGCAAGACAGCCAAGTCAGTAGAATTTACAATAAATCGTCAATACAAATATTTATTGTGTTTAGTAGTCACGGGCTTGAACCCTGGTCCACTCAAGGAACGCGTGGTATGCACTCCCGCTCTTGACCACTCGGCTACGTCAGGCTATTCCGTACAGAAGTTGCACATCGTTGATAAATCTGATATACAGCGCGTAACTAGGGTGAAACAGGAGGGGCACGTGCCCTGGGCTTCAAATTAACCTTTTTTTTTTTTTGCATTTTTCAAGGGGCGCCATTTTTTTTATTTACCCTGGACGCCATCAATCGTAGTTACGCCACTACTGATATAATATTATAATTTATACGTTTTATTTTATTTCTAGCCATACTATTGACGCTGTGCAAAAACTAAGGTCATATTTGGAATCAGCATACCCAAATTCATACACAAACACAAGAAATGTAGGTACACAGAAACTTTTTGAAAATTAGTTCATTATCATCAGCCATTTTCAATCCACTGCAGGATGAAGGCCTCTCCAGCAACTTTCCAGTTCCTTCTGTTTTGTGCAATGGCCATCCAATTACTACCCACGAACTCTTGAATTTCATCTGTCCATCTTCGTCGTTGTCTTCCAGGTTTTCTTCTAGCTCCTCTTGGGTATCATTCTCTTATTTTCTTAGTCCATCTGTCATTGTCTTCGAGCTATGTGTCCTGCCCAAGTCCATTTCAGTTCTTAATTAGTTAGATTAGAAGGTTAGATAGAAAATTAGTTACATAGCCTAATGAATGATGTAAGTCCTTATTTTTAAAGTTCTAATAGTGTTGTACAACACTGATCTTAATGATTTTAGTATTAGTGTATTAGTGTATTTTTATGGCCTGATTATGAAAACATTTCATTGCTTGTCATTTTTTGGAAAACAAACTATATCTGCTCTTTCTTAAAAAAAATCACATCTCATAAAGGTTCCACTCGGATAGCGTCAAGCGTGCAGTTCGGCTGTGTTTTTAGCAATAAATGATTATTTATTTATTTTTAATGCCAAATATTTCTGCAGCGCAGGCTAGAGAAACTAGTTTTGAGACATGCGCGCTATCTCAGAATATATTTATAACCCTGATTCGTTTTCTGATGTGTGTGGAGTGTTGTCTTAAAATCATAAAAAAACTAAACGTTTATTCAACCGATTATGAAGGCGGATGAGCTATACTTTGGATGCAGGGGTGGAAATCAAAACAGAGTTGGAATTTTCCACGTTGCAGTTCATATGCCACCAATGCACCATTGACAGTAATGAAGGAGTTTGTTTATGCATGGCTAATGCAAGCTTATCACATAAGTGAAGCGTTTCTTATTCGAGATAGTGCAATGCCATGGAAACTCGTTGTGAAGGCATTCACAATATCAGTTATAATTAAAACGGTGCATTAGAGAAATGATGTGTGTGCATTACCCATGCATGAGCAAACTCCTTCATACTCTTAGACGTTTAGCATTAGCATTAGTAGAGGTATTTGATGCAAGAAAGCAAGCTTATGCAGCATCAGCCAAAAAAAAAAAAAAAAAAAAAACCACTTCCACTTCACCCCTCTGTTCGTTCAAAATACCTGTCCAGCTGAGACTTAAACTTATTTAGGCTATCAACCTCCACCACAAGGGATGGCAGTCTGTTCCACCAACCAACCACCCGCTGGCTAAAGGCAAATTTCCGCACGTCTATCCTACATCTGTCTTTCCTCAATTTGAATTTATGCCCTCTCAGGTGATTTTTCTGAGCTAGAGGAAGAATCCCATCAGCATTGAGCATGCTTAAACCATTCAAGGCTTTGTACACCTCTATCAGATCACCTCGCTGGTGCCTAGTCTCCAGACACTGTAATTTGCAAAACTTAAGCCTTTCTTTGTAAGAGCACCCCTTTGTTCCATTCACTAATCTTGTTGCCCTTCTCTGTACTCGTTCCAGCAGCTCTACATCCTTCTTGAAATGAGCTCTCCAGACCTGTATACAGTACTCTAGGTGTGGCCTGACCATCGCCTTACACAATGGAATAATCACCTCCTTATCCCTGCTGGAAAAATTCCTGTATATCATTGACAATACTCCATGAGCTACTCTTGCAGCCCGTCTGCACTGCTCAGAGAACTTCATATCTGCCTGCACAACCACCCCCAAGTCCCTTTCATTCTCTACCACTGTCAGTGTAGTACCACAGAGTTGATACGTTGCTCTGAGGTTGCTGTTTCCCATGTGTAGTACTTTACATTTATCAATGTTAAACTTCATTTGCCACCTCTCAGCCCATCTGCTCAACATTTCCAGATCCTGTTGCAGCAGCATAGTGTCAGTAGTGTCCTTGACAACCCTGCCAACCTTTGTATCGTCTGCAAACTTGGACATTAAGCCCGATATACCATCATCAATATCATTTATAAATACAGAAAACAATAATGGACCCAACACTGAGCCCTGAGGGACTCCACTAATAACATCAGTCCACGATGAGCAGTGTCCATTGATTACCACTCTCTGTCTTCTCCCCCTCAACCACCCCTTTATCCATAGCAGCAACTTGCCTCCAATGTCACACTGCTCCAATTTGTGTAGCAGTCTTCCATGTGCAACAGTATCAAAAGCCTTTCTAAGATCCAAGTATATAATATGAAAGTTATTCCCTGCATCCAGTTCTTTTGTGACTGCATCATAGTATCCAATCAAGTTGGTCAGGCAAGACTTCCCCTTAACAAAACCATGCTGTGTCTGAGCTATAACTGAAGTCTTGTCTAAATGATCCTGCAGTGCTTCTTTAACCAGTGCCTCCATTAATTTTCCTGGAACAGAAGTTAAGCTCACAGGTCTATAATTACTTGTGTCAGCCTTTGATCCTCCTTTGTGAATTGGGGTCACATTTGCACATTTCCAGTCTATGGGTACCTCCCCTGAGTCCAAGGAAGCTCTCATAATTATGGCTAAGGGTTTGCTTACTTCCTTTGCTGCCTCCTTTAATAGAACTGGATAGATCCCATCCACCCCGGGTGCCTTTCTTGTGTTTATCTTCAACAGTTTCTCCTCCACTTTACTCCCAGTTATTTCTAGATTCTGTAGCTTACTGCTAGAGTTGAATACACCTCTGGCATTCCCCTCGCTGAATAACTCCTCATGTGTGAATGTCGATGCAAAATATTCATTTAGTTTGTTAGCTACCTGAGCAGGATCATCAACACTTGACCCATCAATATCAAGTGGACCAATCTGATTCATCCCCTTCCTTCTAGAGTTTACATAAGTAAAGAACTCTTTGCTGTTTTTCTTCGCATCCCTTGCCAAGGATTTCAACTTGCATATCAACTTGTATCTATCATAGGCTTCTGTGTCATGTGTTAATTTGTATGTATCCCATGCATTTTTCTTCTCTGCCATATGCCTCATTAGTTCATCTGACATCCATTTTGGCCTAAACCTTGAACAATATTTCTTAGTTGGTATGTAAAGCCTAGTAGCTTCCAAGATAAGTTCTTTGAATGCTTCCCATTTTGAATTTGCTGTTGGTAACATCATCAGTTGGTCCCACTGTATAGAATTTAAATACTGTCTCAGTCCATCGTAGTCGCCTTTACGGAAGCAATAACCCTTCCCTTTACCCCTAATGGTAGTTACCTCTTTGAGTAAATCCCACTTCAGCACACTGTGATCACTGCCACCTAGTGGTTCATTTATCTGCAGATTCTTAATGCATGAAGAATCACTGCTGATAATCAAATCAAGAGTATTACTCCCTCTAGTTGCCTCCCGAACATGCTGATGTAGAAAACAATCATCCAATAAATCCACAAAAGTCCTGCTAGTGTGTGAGTAACCAGCCCCCAAATTCCAGTCAATATCTGGGAAATTAAAATCTCCCATTATAAGACACTCTGATTTACTGGCCCACTCTATTTCCCTGTACAGTTCCTTATTATACTCATCAGAGTCATTAGGCCTATAGCACACTCCTACTCTCAATTTTGATCTCCCAATGCTTATGTCACACCAAACTGACTCAACACTGCACTGTCCAGCGATGTCGACTGGCTTCACTTCCTTGGTTTTTATGTGTTTCTTAACTAATAACATAACCCCTCCTCCCTTCCTATCCTGTCTATCCTTTCTGTAGACGTTGTACTCCCCAAATTGCAGTTCTGCATTCCTTATATCTGTGTGACACCACGTCTCTGATATCCCAACAATATCTGCCTTCGATGTTTTGAGCAATACCTCAAATTCATCAAATTTATTTACTAAACTCCTAGCATTGGTGTACACGCAAGTATACCTGCACCTGTTTCTATTCTTAGCTACCCTAACACAACCCATGCGTTTACTTGTACCGCAATGGCTCCCAGCAGTCTCTGAAATACCATGCATCTTGTTTTTCAGGCTTCTGCTCATTCTAATAGAAGCAGTGCAAGAATATCTTTCACCTCTGCCAGTGGCTACTGTCAATCTATTGGTCTTTGTCTCCCCCCAAGCTAGCAGTTTTCCGACCCACCTAACACTGCCTCGATAGCATCAGCAAATATTCTTGCACCCTTTCTATTTAAGTGTATCCCATCCCTGTAGAAGCAATCTCTCCTGTTAACAAGTACAGTCCAGGCTGAAAAAAATTCTACCCCTTGAGCCTTGCACAATCTTTCCAGGGCCGAATTGATCGACAAGGCTCTCATCATATACTCCCTCCTATCGTGTCTGGGCAGAATTGCAGACACTTTCAAATTCAACCCTAATTCACGGCTTTTTTTCAACAGTGACCTGTACTTGTTAAGTAATTCTGCCGGTCTCCTACTCTTAATATCATTAGTGCCAACGTGTACAACTATATCACCTTTTGTGTCCTTAAAAGGGCACAAAAGGTGATATAGTTGATATAGTTGGTAAATGTGATATAGTTTAGCCAAGGAATCTTTTAGATTGACAGGAATGGTTATAGGATTCGAATTCTTTAATGTCATTTGTCGTGCCGACTGTATGGATATGCCGAAGGACCACGTAAGTGATTGCAGTTTTTGTTTTATTCGTATATCTGAACATTGAATTTTCTTCAGAGTCGAAACTTACCGCGCAAATACGGGAACTTAACTATTTTCTATTCGAGAATAACCTCATGACGAAAGAGAAGGGGGGGAAGGGGGAAAAACATAATATATGCGATTTTATTACATTCTGCATCCAATTTCTTGGTAAATTTTAATCAACTTATATCTGAATATATTAGTAGTTGTTTTTTCATATATATCTGAAGGATGTGTTTTGGAAGATGAATGAGAATGCACCGATGAGTCAACATTATGACCACCTACCTAATATGATGTTTGTCCTCCACGTGCAGCCAAAACAGCTCGTACCCGGCGAGGCATGGACGCTACAAGATTTCTAAATGTGTCTTGTGGTATCTGGTACTAGCACGTAACCAGCAGATCCTTTAACTCCTGTAAGGTCCGTGGTTGAGACGCCGCAGATCGCAGCTGCAGATCGCACAAACCACAGATGCTCAATGGGATTGATGTCTAGGGAATTTGGAGTCCAGCTGGAAATCTTCCTCATGTTCCACAAATCAGTCTCGAACAATCCGGGCGATGTGGCATGGCGCATTATCCTGCTGAAAGACGGCACCGCCAGAGGGGAAGACTGTTGCCCTGAAAGGGTGTAGCTGGTCAGCAATGATGTTTAGGTAGGTGGCAGATCGTCGGAGTGCCCAGCACATGGATGGCTGTACCCAGGATATCCCAGCAGAACGTCGCCCAAAGCACTACCGCCACCAGCTTGTTTTCGTCCCACGGTGCATCCAGGCACCATCACTTCCGCAGGGAAACGACGCACATGTAAACGGCCGTCCACATGGTGCAACAGGAAACGTGATTCATCGCACCAGACGACTTTCTTCCAATCACTCAAGGTCCAGTTTCAATGCTCGCGTGCCCATTGTAGGCGCTGTCGCCAGTGAACCGTAGTTAACATGGACACTCGGAGCGGTCTGCAGCTACGCAGCTCCATTTTCAGCAGGGTTCGATGTACTTTGTGTTGCGACACATTACTCCCGTCATCAGCATTCAAATTACCGGCCAGTTGCACCACAGTCGCCCTTCTGTTGCCACGTGCCGAGCCGGGAGAGCCTTCGCTCACCTCGAGCATCGATGAGCCGTGGTAGTCCAACACCTCGCCGGCGGTTCGTGGGTTTCCCCTCCTCGGAACGCATTCGGTACGTACTAACCATGGCTGACCGTGAGCATCTCACCAGCCGTGCCGTTTCGGATATGCTCTGACCCAGTCCTCTGACCATAACGATTTGGCCTTTGTCAAACTCGCTTAAGTCCGCTGCATTTCCCATCTGAAGAACAAGAGTAACACTCATTAACGGAGCTCAGTATCAGGTGTTTTTTATACCGTGTCCCGACCCGCACACGCGCCATAGTTCACCTGCAGTTGCTTCGATTTGCATAACGACTCGCTGGTCATAATGTTTCAGCCCATCGGTGTATAACAATGACTCGGACAATGAACCGGCCCAATATATCTATAAATCCGGACTTTTAGCCATCTATATCAAAAAAAGGCCTCACCTACTTTTACAGTCAAAATGAAATTCTTGTTACACACCTCAGTTTATCAAAAAATCAAGCAGCACCTAGGCTAAAGGAGAGAATCTTCTAGAGAAAAAATTACTAAGGTTTACTTCTGTTTCTTAAATGTTAGAAAGATTTCACTGTTGTTGTTTTTTTTTTCTGCCAGAAAGGCAAGCAAATGGGTTAGTATATGTCCTGAAAGACGCATTTCCTGATTTCGGATTTAGAATTTTTTCCTTCACATAAAACAAATTAAAATAAATATTTATTGTAATTTGTTTTATTTCACTTGAAAATAGTAATGAACAGAAAAAAGTTTCTGCCTGGCTTTGCGAATAGGCGCTCTCTTCCCAATCTCCCAGCATTCAAAACCATTCCCAATGAGAAATCGAAGCGACGTAAAAATTGAACAGGATTGTTGAGTACGTAGTTGGGTGTTGTTGAAATGTTGAGTAGTTTGTATCTAGACGGTGTCACTGGACCACTGACGACTGGAAAGAGTCGGCATTAAAAAAAAAAAAGGTACAGATACATTGTATGCGTTAAAAAAATCATTATAGATGTCATTCCTTGCACATCCCTGTACATCTTGTAGGAAGACCCTTACAAGAAAACCTACTTGAAACGGTCTCCAATCCTCTATACCAGTAGGAGTATCCAATCCTCTTTTTTTTAAGCCTATCCTCTATGCGTCCATTTTAAACACCTTATCAGCCAGTCTTAGACGTATCCAAAATCTCCTCCAGCGTCTTCAGCGATAAATGAGGCTTTTGATTATATCAAGCTCTCTTCTTCCTCGCTGGTTTCACTTCACTTTCTTTGAGGTCGTGAAATCCTCTGCTGTGGATGTAGACAGTACGCGTCACCCCTACAAACCAATAAACTCTAGAAGCTGACATCTTATCTCTGAGTTTAATATATACCTGAAGTGGACACAGTCGTCACAAGAAGCTTCTCGGAATTTAAAATTAGTACTTGGGGTTAATAATGCATTAGCTACAGCCACCTATACCTTTGACAAAATCTAGAATGTGATATCTTATCTCTGGGAATTAAGCATTCCTGGCCTGGCCTGGACGTAGCCATCACAGAAACTATCTTCATTTTTAACGAACTTTCATCTGAATGATATTGTAAATACAGCGCACTTGCCAAAAGTTGGGCCGGGACCGCCAAATAAATAAATAAATCCACTACATCGTAAGTCCATAGCACAGCGGTTATAATTACCGCTGTCCTTTCGACGTCCAATGGAAAAGACCCCGGTTCAAATCTTGTGAATAATGTGAGTAACCTTTATGGGCTTATGACCTTTTAGTCGGCCTAAAGCGTGGATAGCTAGGTTTCTTCAGGAAACTCGGGTTTTTTTGCCCAGCAAAATAGGCAAATCGACCAGAGAAAACACGCAATTTATGGACATAATCACTTGGACAGATACGATAGCTCTTGGTGGCTCTTATATGAGAGTCCCTCCATCCATCATGTGTCAATCCACCGATGACCTTTCACAGTTCACTACTTCTCAAACTGAAATTCTTACAAACCAGCAGCTGGTGTAATATGACTTTGATTTGCGATGAGCTCATGATCCAATAGATGGATCAGGATTTCAACTATTCGTTGAGGCACGCACGTACAGAGTACGTATATATACCATAAAGGTAACACACAACTTCCAGAATATTCACGAATAATCGATTATTAAATCCATCCGAGCTATAATATTTATATAAAAATAAATAACCACTTGATGTGAAAACTGTGTCCTAAAAGATGTACTCTCAAGGGATTCAAGAGAGAATTTATATTTATTCCAAGAAAGCTGCACTCTCAGTAAAAATAATTTATGAAATGCAATGAAGGTTGATAAGGATGAAACAGTTGCGTTTTTAATTCAAAAAATATTACCCAATACATGGTAATATGACCGTAGACTAAGTCATGAAACGTTGAACGTTCTGGTAACACGAAGTACTTTTCAAATTGACTTTAGTCAATGCAGTCTCTAATCCTCTGGAAGATTTCAGCTGAAATATGTTCAGCTGAAATCTTTACAAAAGCTCCTAAGTGGAACACTAATAATAAAATATGGTTGTAAGCTGCATTCGCAGATAAAATATGATAGCGTCACTTTAAATACTTAAAGATAATTTATTACTTGTAATAATCATTTGAAACCCAAGAGAATACACTTTTTTGCTCTTCTGAAAAGAGTACGTTTCTGTAATTTACTCTTTTAGCATACTGCCAGTAGTCTAGTATAAAACAATTGTTGAGTAATGAAGTATACAAATATTTAGATCATTATAAGAGGAAATTAAGTGTGTAATTTATTCACTGTTGGTAACGTTAACTGTCGCATATATTTTTAGAAATCCGTTTAACAACCGCAAGTATCATTATCAAGAGTACTTTATTGATTATCTGCCATAAGAAAGCTGACTACACGCTTCCCCCCATTTGGTGATTTTTTCATCCAACCTTCACATAACAAAAGCTGCTTTCTATCCTTCATTATGGATGTTCGGGTCTAGAAAAGTTGCTTACTACCGGAAGTTGGAATCGACTTCCTTATTTTGCAAATGGTAATTTAAAATAGTTGCGCATAAACTAAAAGACACCTCATTAGTGTTTCAAATTAATAGCTGTTATTCATTTAGCACTTCGTTTGAAAAGTCTTCCTCAGGCTACAGTTGTGGGAGTCGTTTAGATATGGTAAATGTATTACGGTATGAGTTCATTATATTCTTTGGGGCACATACGTAGAGACAAGTACGTTTAAGTGCTATTTTATATTCCGACTACAATGTAAAGATTGCCCTATGTAGAAGCACATAAGAAAGACATTGGAAAAGGTAGAGTAACAAATTCAGATCCAGCTTTTCATATATGGACAGAGGACCACAAATGGGCATTTTCTGAATGCCCATTTGTGGTTCTCTGCCTTTGTTGCGATTATTTCATATATGGACAATCAGATCGAAAACTGCCACACACATCTTTAATAATCCTAATCCACTGAAAATAAGTTTAAACTCCTTTACCAACCCTCCAACCAAATAACTCCCCACCTCTAACTAAGAAGTAGCCTAAGACCTAGATCGATTTCTACCAACTACCCTAAAAACAGATCTTAATTGGTAAAGTTTTCCAATAATATTATTTAGATAATAAGATTTAGTTCATTTTGTCTTATTGTTTCTCTTTTAATTTAAACATTTTTATAACAAATCCTTAAATGAGTATCAAACCCCCACCCATTACTGCAATAATTATACTCCGGGCACAAGTAAACCCTGGGATCCAGAAAAGATAATCCTTTAGACCATTTTCCACCAAACCACCTGATAACGAGATTCAATAAACCACAGTATACTGTATATGTTTCATCCATAAACAAATTAACAAGTTCTTACGACCGAAGTGATATTTCAAAATCAACTGGTACGTGTTCTCGGTTGTCCTGTTTGGTCTAGTTCCTTCAGGCTGCAATACACTGCTCTTGTTAACCTTCCCCTCTTCTCCTATCCTTTCAATATGTTCCAGTCATCGTAGCCAGTTGGCTCTGATTTCTCTAGTCAGAGTTAGTAAGTTGAATCTGTTGTATACCTTATGGTTGTGTCTCCTCCGACAATCCCCCGTTTCCCAATCATTATATGTCCATAAACATTCCGTTGGATTTTATTTCAAAATATTGAACCTTAATCTCGTCTAGTTTTATTGTGTTCCAGGTTTCCGATTCATACATTGGTCTTAAACCTTATACGCCCTCGTGGGTAGCACAGTTGGTAGAATCGCCGATCTTCCGACACTGGGTGGAAAAGACCTAAGTTCGAATCCCGTCGATGACGTGAGAAATTTTATGGGCCTTTTTCACAACGTGGCTGAGTTAGTCTGTCTCAATGGAGGGCAGCATGATTTTTCTCCCGGAAACTCAGCTTTCTGTCCACCAAACAGCAAATTGGTACAGAACACACGAAATTTACAGACATATTATATACAGTGCAGTGTGGCACAGCTCACACTGCACCGCATGTAATATATCTGTAAATTGCTCCTAAAACCATACGGACAAACAAAATGAGACCTTGCAAATCTCTTCTTTTGATTCATGTGATAGAATTCTAGATGAGAAGAGTTTTTTGCAGAGCACAGAAGGTTGTTTCCCCGCCAGGAATCATGACCGAATTTTTTCTTGCATAATTTGTAGAGTCACTTTCTTGTATTTACCATCTTCTCTTGCCTGTTACTCCTTTCCATTTCTAGGAATTTTGCTTTCTATTGATTAATCTGATGCCCTATTTTTTCCTACCGCTTTCCTTAATATTTTCATTGTGTTGATGATATCCTCCTTGTTCTTCCTAGTGATTAAAATATCATCTGCAGATCCTACGATCTTACCTAAATGCCTCCTCCCACCTCTTCTTTAATCTCCGTAATTATGCTTTTGATGGTTAGGTAAAAAATTATTGGTGAGAGTGTATCTCCCTGTCTCAATGCTCAAAGCTCTGATTTCATTCCAGACCAGTATAGTCCCTCCCCCCTGGTTTCCTTTACACCCGTTTCAAACAGATGAATTAATTTCTATAGTATTTCAAATTCTTTTAATTATTCTGGAGAACTCCTTTTATTCTGTGCAAGCAGTCATATGCTCTCCCGAAGTCTACGAACAGATTGGTAATCGGTTTGTTATACTCCCACTTTTTTTCAAGTGCGTTCAACATTAAGAAATGTTCAATTTTATATCAATACAGGCGAATGCCCCCAGTCTAATGACAATTCAAGCAAAAGCAACAAGTATTTATAACAATATTAATGATAAGTACGGCGAACCCCGGTTCGTGGCAAGCAACGGGTGGTTTAATAGGTTCAAGCATCGCGCTGGTTTCCACAATGTTAAAGTAAGTGGTGAAGTCGTCAGTGCCGATTCTGCAACTGCAGAGAAATTTTGTGATGTGTTGGAAAAAATTATTGATGAACGCGGCTATTGAACGCAGCAATTTTTTAACGTTGACGAAACTGCTCAGTATAGGAAAAAAATGCCGGCTCGAACATACATTGCCAAAGAGGAAAATACAATGCCAGGTTTCAAGGCTTCAAAAGATAGTGCCACGCTCATGCTTGGGGCTAATGCAGCAAGAGATTACAGATTAAAACCACTGCTTGTGTAAAGGGCATCAATAAAGACAACCTACCCGTGCATTTCCGATCGAACCAGAGAGCATGGATAACAATATCTCTCTTTGAGGATTCGTTCAAATGCTGCTTCATTCCCGAGGTTGAAAAATATTGTAAAGACAACGACGTTCCTTTGAAGATTTTGCTTCTATTAGATAATGCTCCCGGGCATCCTACGCATCTAGATGATTTCAATTCGAACGTGAGAGTCATATTTCTACCGCGAAACACGACTTTACTCATCCAACCTATGGATCAGGGCGTTATTTCGAATTTAAAAGAATACTATTTAAGCACAACATTTGTTCAGGCATTGTCTGCAGTAGACGATGAGAAAAATTTTACGTTAAGAGACTTTTGGAAATCTTACAATATTCACATTAATAAAGCCTTGGCGGAAATTACTAAAAGTTGTTTAAATGGCGCATGGAAGAAAATATGCCCACGGCACATAAACGGCTACGAAGGATTTGAAAAAGACGAATCATATGAAGAGGTTACAGATAAGATTGTAAAGGTTGCAGAGCTACTTCAGTTGGAGGTTGAAGCCAAAAATGTGGAGGAGTTAATAGAGCAAGAAGAGAAGGAATTATCTAACGAAGAACTTATTGACTTGCAGGCAGCGATAGTGAAAGAAGAAAATGCTGACGAAGCTAAAGGTGAACCAAATGAGGAGCCAAGACGCTTCATCACCAGAGAGAGAGAGAGAGAGAGAGAGAGAGAGAGAGAGAGAGAGAGAGAGAGAGAGAGAGAGAGAGAGATGGCAATGGCATTTAGTGAAATTGCATCGGCAATGGCGAGGTTTGAGAAGATGGATACTGACAGCGAACGATTCTTAAAAGTTAACAGAATTAAGAGGAGTGAATGATATGCTTGCTTGCTACAAAGAAATCTACGATGAAAAGAAAAAAGCCACCATCTAATCATCCATTAATATGTTCTTTCGAAAGGTTGAGCGGCTTCTAAATCTCCACAGCCCTCAACCACCTCAGCGGCGTACTTATCAGCTGAAGATGTCGATTCTGGTAACGATGCTCGAGAGGTAAAAATTACCGACGTTATTCCTGTCTGCTCTCTTTTTTTGTAATTCTATAATTTTGTAATTTTTTTAAATTGCCGCTTTTGTAATTTTTCCTGCGCACGAGATAAAAAATTGAATAAATACAATAAATAGTTCTAGTTACGTCAACATTTATTTTTTCGTTCAATCAATTCAGCAAGCACAGTTGCGAGTGCTGCGCAAGCATGAGGGAAATTCCGACACGCAAAATCCGACTTACGTAACGTTCCGCGGAACGCAAGCCTTACGTAAATCGGGGAGTTCCTGTAATGACAAAATCAGTTTTTACCAAAATCTCATACTTACTGCATCTCATTGTAATCTCGATTTTTAATGCTGATACTCACTTATTGAGGACGTATCATCTGCAGTAGGTGAAATAGTAACAACAGTGTAGTGGACAGACTATTAGTGGTAAATGAAGCACGGAAAAGTTGACACGAAGAAATCAAAGGTCAGCGCGAGGAAAAGAAGGACCACAAGAGTTTTGACTCAATTTCTTTCCGGACATATTGATAATCATTCTACCACTGCTTGCTATCCGCTTGCGGCAACAATTTCACGTGATATCCAGATTTAGATTGATGCCGATCTGATGACTGGAGTCATTAGATCGGCATCAATTTCCTCCCTGAAATAATTTCAACAGATTCTCGTAGGAAATATGTTCAAAAACTCAGATATGTGCTTAAAAAGTTCTCACCACACTCAGTTTTCAAATATAGTAGGTTAAGGACTGAACACCAAGATCTGTGGTTAAAGCTCATTTCTTACATGCCTTTTAGACCTTTTTCCTGAACGCTTGGGAGCGGTCTCCGATGGACACGGTGAAAGGTTTCACCAAGATATTTCTCAAATGGAAACAAGAGACACCAGAGAAAATGGAGTCCAAATATGTTGGCAGACTACTGTTGGAATCTAGTAGGAGACCAATGGACGATTATAAAAGGCAAAAAAATGACAAAAATAAGTACTTTGTTATCAAATAAACATTCTTGTAAATATAATAATATAATAGACCAATTGTTCAATATTTAGTACTGTATGTAACATTTTCTTAAAATATACGAAATCTTTTTTACTAGAAACCTTTTGACTTTAATCCCTTCTCCCTTAAAATCGGTGGGCTTTACAGCAATATGGTTGCCATATTTGAATTCAGAAACGTCAAATCTCCACTCTCGAATCTCAACAGGGAGTGAAAAAAAAAATGTGTTTTGTTTTGCTGACCAGTGTAATTGATGACGCTAATCACTGAATCGAGTAATGGCTATTGATTATCACTACAAGGAGTTCATAAGATAGAGAATATAAGAATATTATGGTATTTGGTGGTCATGGGCTCATATCACTGTTAACTCAAGCGTGTGTACTACGTACTACTGTTCCTCCACAGGCCCTTAAAGATTAGGAGTTTTGCATGCCTTTTTGAAAGCATACAGAGAATTTTTTCAAATACTTTTGAAACTGCTCGTATTTCACTGAAACGGCAATATTCCTCCCCACTTACCCAACCCCCCACGCTTCCAATTACACAGTAAAATAAGCAGGAATTCCGCGGGGGTTGCATGATTGTCCTTTCATATTTCATATTCATTTCGTTTGTTTGGTGAGGTCTGAATGTGATAAACTCAGACTTCTTCCAAATCGAAATTCGAATCCTGTCCGACACTAGTTCCATAAGTTATTCCTGGTTTTTTCAGCTTTCAGAACAAGCAAATATGCATTATAAATAACAAAACTTAGCTGTTAATTTTAACAGCAAAGTCTTATTTAAAATAAAGGTTGAGAAAATAACTATAAAACAAAATACAGTACATATAAAATTTGCGATATTTCAGAAAAACAAATTATATTCTCCATGTGGGTCAATGCGCAGGTCACATCATAAAAATATGCTCTCTTTCCATTCTAACCCGACATATGCGCTTTTTTTTTTCGTGAAAAGCACCAGATTTCGGATACAAATGTCTATCTTTCCCTCTCAGTTCGAAGAATGTCACCTCAATAAATCAAGACTTCCGCCTCAAGACAGCTCCAACTACCATTAGTATCAGAGAAGGCGACAGCAGCAACAAATGTCTCTCATCAGCACAGCTTTGGAAGAATGCTCCCAGAAACGTCAGGTCAACTTCCTTCTAAAACATTTGCCGTTTGCTAGACTAATATCATGCATACGGGAGACTATGATAAAACAGTCATTTATAGAAGTCTACGCAGTGATTTATATCCTGAAGAACTACAGGAACACGAAGGTGTATTATAATGTTTGTAAGGGACAGTGAGCAAGCAACGCGTTCTCGGAGCTGCTGAACATTCAGCGCTTCGTGAACTTTAGGAGACAAATCTTCAGAGAGCTGTGGAACATACATAAGAGGTATAGAAGGACTTAAAAAGAAGAATCAGTAAAATAAAAAAGGGGATAGAGTTTCACTGGGGGAGGGAAGGAGAGAGAGAGATATATGATTGAGCCCTCGCAAAGATAGCCGGCATCACCCTGAGAAATGAGAACTGACACGCTAGACAAACAAAAATCAATGTTCGAGTGCATAACGCTCCTTCCAGAGAGGAACTATCTCCCTCTATGCATAACTACATATTGCCCTGCAGTACAAGTTCAGGGTATGTAAGGCAACACCCAACGAGGCAAGCTAGTAACAAACGTGAAAACCTACCCTGATCAGAGATTGAGGCTAACCGGTATCTTTGATATGATTAACAATGCTAAATCTGATCTCTTATCACAGCTCTTGCCACTGCTCGCACCACTACCCTTATGAATCTAACTACAGGAAATGGAATCCAAAACACAGTAATATTAGACAACTGCATGGCTTAAAATAGTTTGTTAGGAAACCGGAACACCTAGGAGAGCATTCTTCCTACAAGCCAGCATTCATTTGTGGAACCGATTTTACACCATCCCACCCCAAGCATTTCCTCCAAGTTACCAAAAGAACCCTCTTTGGAGGGGGGGGGGGAATAATAAAAAAACATTTATTAGGGTCACCTATCAAGTTACTTCAATTACCCATGTGTACTGTGTCTGTAAATTGCGTGTGTTCTCTGGTCGATTTGCTTGCTTTGCTGGGCGAAAAACCCCAGTGTTTTTCTGGGGAAAAACCTTGCTATCTATGCCTGAGACCGACTAACTGAGCCATGGAGTGAAAAATCATCGACGGGATTCGAACACGGTCCTTTTCCACCCGGTTTGGGGTGGAAAAGGCAGTGACAATATCAGTGCCACCGCGCTCACATTTTGGACGGTAAGCCTGTTTATTCCCTAGTTCTACGTAAATATGCCTAATGAGGAAGAAGAAGTAACTAAATGCGCAAAATTTCAGACAACAGCATTTGCCTATCAAAAACAGATAGTATAGCATAATTTTCGCCCCACTGAGTTATCCTGTCTGAGAAGGGGCGACACATAATTTCCCTGCAATTATTATATAAATCCTTAATCATTGAACTTACCAGGCCCTCTGTAAGCCCTAAAACATGTGTAAGTGATTCTACTTGTTTTGTGAGCCCCACTTCTGCAAAAGGCAGTAGCTGCTCCTCTAGTAAACTGCCTGAGTAACTAATTTACGCATGATGATCTTAATCAAAGAGTCTCTCAGGAAACTACTACGAATGTGATTGTTCTTGTGAATCCCACACCAATTATCCAGGCAAGAAGACTTCAGGAAATACACAAATAACAGCTGTTAGTTTCAAACAAAGGACCTTCGCAAGACTTAGCCCTCAGACTAAAACAGAAAGTATTAAAACCACTTTTTTTCTCGATAGAACATGGAAATGAAATGGATATGAAGAAATTAAGAACAAAGCATCCATCCTACGTCTTTTTCCTAGTGACAAGCACCACTAACTCTATCCATTCCGTCTTGCACCGAAAGAATTGGTCTCCGAGAACACTGGGTAAACTTTTTAAAGAAAGATGTCCCTTAGGAAAACACTGCCAAAACCCGTCATACAATCCAGCATGGCAACCAATTGCTGGTTTGGAGCTTGAACAAAATTCTGTCCAATTACAATATTTCCTGCAAAATTTCGTTTATCAAATAAGCTCTTTCTAAACACTTTTATTTCAGAGAAACTGAACTGCTTTCATCTGTTTAGCGGAGTCCTAGCTTTCAAATGATAGGAAAATTGATTTACCACTACATACTACCAATGCAAAAGTCTTGGGAACTGTAGAATAGAGAGGGGGGGTACAAATGTTCTTCCTAAACCAATGGAAGGTGGCAAGGATTATACTAAGCCAATCTGACAATCTTGAAGCTTTTATGTCCGCTACTGGAGAATCAGCAAGTGAGAATACAACTCTGTCTGGTCTATCTCCCTCCTAAACACACCAACTGGTTAGTTAAGCCTTGCCCTGCTCTTCAAACGGTTGTGGGAGAAGACTTTAATATGCCATCCCCAAGATATGCAAGGTTTAACTTTAATCCTGAATTCTTTATACTTCAGGAGGCATATTACATTGCCTACGAGGGCAGGTCAAGCTTCCTGTTCCACACAACTTTTCCAATACCAGTAACCTACCAACGCGTTTTCATTTTCATCAGATCACACACCTATCACCTGTACCTTTTCTATTTCAGCGATATCAAGAACGCTAATTAGAAAATATAATTCGGATTCCCAACGTAATATCCTATACTAAATTCTAAAAACCTGATGTAGTCTTAAATCATCTATCCTCCATCAACTGAAATAATTTTGTTTCATTACCTATTGAAAAAGCAACCCGTTCCTTAGCTGAACAGCTGAGACATATAGCCATAGTTGGCGCGTCGAAACATGTTGGGATTACTGACAGAACTCATCGATGGTTTCAGCCGGGTATAAAAATAGCGTTTAGACGTAAGCAGAGGGTATATAAAAAATGGGTCTGATCGAGAGCCAGAGTAGCCCATGAATCTTATAAAAGAGAGAACTCTTTTTTTGCAATTCAAGAGAAGAGCACATCAACGGTACACCTTATCCCAAATTAAGAAGTCCTTGAGAATTTTTTCGAATCGCAATGATCACTTTATCATGGAAGAAAAGCTTTTTGAGGAGTGGACTCACATGTCTTTCGATCATCACGATGCGATCACAGCACCTACAATCCTACTTAGTGGATCGTTTGAATGTTGTAGGTTTTAGAGGCATCAGCAATTAGGCCATATTGTGCCGTATATATCTGTCTGTCTGTGTCCTGTGATCGATTTGCTGTTTGCTGAAAGAAAACCGGAGTTTCCCGAAGAAAAAACCATCTTATCCTCGCTGAGACCGACTAATTCAGCCACATTGAGAAAAAGGCCCATAAAAATTCCTCGGGCCTTTTCAACCAGGTGTGGGGAAGAACGGTGACTATACCAACTGTGCTTACCCACTACGGCTTTACTTAGTGGAGCTCCAAAACTGCGTCTGTTATAGAGGATATAATAATCTCTAAACAGCTTATAGATCTGATAAATAGCCTGCTCAACAGGGCTACAATCGGATTTAACGGCTTCCCACCGTTTACGATTAAAGCATTTTCAGTATACATTTTATATTTCCTCTTTTACATCATCCAAAAGGTTCTAAAGATAGGTACAATGCCTGAACTCTGCAAACCTTATTAAGTCAAACCAGTCCCCAAATTTTGAAACCTTCAGGTTTCTAATTTTGGGGACAAATCTAATTTCGTCGAATCTCAATAGGATTCTCCTCGAAAAATTTTGAAAAACTTATCCATCTAGCAATTATTCAACTATTTCTCTTACCACCCTACCTTTTCCCTCCTACGCCATTGGTGCACGACTCTAAATCTCCTGAATACTCTACTTAGAGCCAAAAAAAACCTTAAATAACAGAGCTCAATTTTACATTATTAAATCTGCTTATGTTAATGTCTCTGTTCAAGACATCAAATCAAATGGTCAGTATCCTGGAGTCTTTGCTATAGCGTAGATAATTATATCTAATGGATCTCACCGGAAAATCATCGATGGAACGAGGAGGTGTGCTCCAGATGGGATGATGTCGACCACTCTCTTTCCAGTTCTGCCTATATGCTTCCAAAATCTGGTCCCCTGCACCTGCCTCTCATCGTAAAAAATTTCTAACGATGGAATATTGGATTCTGCGGTGGCTGAACCGTTTGGGAGGGAATCCGTTCATCTCGAAATCTATTCTTTTGGTCAATTTAGGCACGACCTCTGGAAGCTATCTGTTCTCAGAAAAAAAACTGTCATAACTGTCCGTGAATGATCCGAACCGTGGAAGATGGACCAGCAATAATTTTAAAATCCAATATTAAAGTTTTGAACACGTACAACTCTAACACTTTCAACTTTGAGGGAATTTCGCTACTAATCCAAGTTAAGGATTCTCTGCTTCAAATTTATAATATTTACATTCCGCCTGGACCTACTGATGACATCATTAATGAAGCAATAACCTGGATCACTACTGTTCTTAAGCCTCAAACTAACATCATTATAATGGACGACTTTAACCTTCCCCTGTCCAAATATAATTTACAAATGAAGTTGCTGTCCGACTCATTTTTAGTTCTAGCAGCTAAAAAAAAAGCAACGTCCCTGTTACAAGAGGTAATCAAGCGCTTGATCTTGTATACTCTAAATTTCCACTGCAAGAAAAACTTAGCAGCAACATTACATTTAGATCTGACCATAAAAGTATAGAACTACAAGCAACAATTTGCTGCGGGAATCCTCGCCCTCCTCTGGAAATCACTAAAAGAATATCATCAATTAAATTCCTTCAGAAAGAAAAGTTTTTGCAGCTCTTAAAATACTACCCATGGGATTCTCTCAAAAATATTCCTATACAGGACGCCACCTTTCTTCTTATAAAATGGCTGAATCAACTGAAAACAGAGTCGGCATCCAAACTTGTTAGAATATCTTCTCACTTCAAGCCTTGGTTCAAATCCCACCTGAAACCATACTTTAAAAGTAAGCAAAAATACCACAGACAGTGGAAGAAATACGGCACTTCATCAGAGCAGAGCATTGTTTCAACTCAAAAAAATTCAGTCATACAAAAATTATGTCCATGCTAAAGCACAATAAAAGAGCACTTTCTACAAAAACAACAGCTACCTTACAGCATGATCTAGTTTTTGAATGGATAAGATGCAATATGGAAACAAGCAATTCTGACATTTGCACAAAAGGTATACAAAACAGATTTATAGCTTTAATTCTTATGATCAAGCAGACAAAGTGCAACATGATGTGTCTCCGGATCAAGCCCTGTTAATTAACCAACTTATAGTTGGTAGTTGGATAGTAGTGAAGGTCCTGACGGTATCCCTGGTTTTATTATTAGATTTTCCAGCGTATACATCATTGATTCGTTAGTGCATATTATTTCCAGGAGCATCTCCCAACCATTCCTTCCAAGACAGTGGAAAACTTTCAGGATTACGCAGATTCCTAAAAAACTTTGCAGAAATAACCATCCCGGCCAACGACCAATTGCTGTTTCGTCAATAATTACTAAAATTATTGAAAAAAATCATGCTCCCATATCTTCAACACGCAATCTTCGCTAATGCGCCTGTCAATGTGCATTTTGGTCCTAGAGGGCGCTCCACAACAACAAGCCTAGCTGACACCATTGTACGCATCCAAACTGCGTTTCAAGATAAGGCACAATGCGATGTATTTTATTTTGACATCAAAGGTGCTTTCGACAACACAGATCTCAAAAAAGCTTTTGAAATATTAAAAAATCATTTTCTCGTTGACACAATGATTATTTCCTATCTTCAATACAGCCTAAATCCCAGATTTCTCCTCTTCCCCACTAGTACTGACAATATTCTCGTCACAACCTCAACAGGCATTCCTCAAGGAGCCGTTCTCTCCAGTACTATATTTTCAGCATCTCTTCAACCACTTCTACAAGAGAATCCAAATCTACTGGCATATGCCCATGATTTGAAGTTATTTATAATCTCCAAAGCCAGTGATGATATTCGCAAAGTTATCAATGATGCGAATTCACAGATTTGTGAAATCATCGAGTACCTGAAAGATCTCAATCTGAATATAAATGCGAGCAAATCTGCTCAAATTACTTATTCCCTTCAGAAACAACCCAACCACATAGAAATAAAAATTGCAGATGTCCCAATCTCAAATGTTTATGCTCACAAAGACCTTGGAGTTGTTTTTCATAAAAAATCTCTCCTTTAATGCCCACTATTTATATGTTGCTCAAAAAATTCAAAAAGCAAAATGGTTAATCAAACAAGAAACAGCAGCGATTCAAGACAGAAAAACAGTCATTAAGCATGTTCAAAGATACATTTTTCCCATTCTGTCCTATGCTTCCGAAATATGGTCTGGTGCTCCTCAAGTAACCGTCAAGAAATTCCTTGCCCTAGAATATTGGGTTCTCAGATGGCTCAATAGTAAGCTTCGTTTTCCCCATACAATATCCAGGCAACAGCTTTATGAAAACCTAAAACACAGCCTCTGCAACAGATGATCAACGAGTCTGGAGTCATGCTTCTTGCAAAGTTGATCACCTCTACATGCGATTCACCAAACCTAGCCAATATAATAGCTGCCCCCAACAGGGAAAATTCAAGAAACCAGCGATTCAAATCCAACCTCTCCAGGCTGAAACATATGGATAGAATGTTCCCCAATGCATTCCTTCACCTCATCAATTATCACAACATTGATTGCAACAGGTTAATCAACTTTGAAGCCTACAGGAGTCAAATCTCCGATAAAATTAAGAAAAATAATCCAAACTAGTAATTGCAACTGGAAGCCAAATGTCCTGTTGTGCAAATTCCTTTTTAATTCATAACTATAATTCCTAGTCATTGTTAATGTTTATATGAAATCTGCGATGTACATATATTCGATTATTTTATGTCATTCCTTTTGTATTACTATCTGCCCCTAGCCATGTGCTGTGATGGGCTTGTTGTATTGCAATAAATGAATATTTATTTATTTATATCATCTCAAAAACAAGAACAGAAACTCCAATAAAATCCGCCAAAAACCATCTTCCACTGAAGGTGACGCTCACCAACCTAGACTCATTAAGAGGGATGTTCGCAGGCACACCATCGGAGGCAATAAAACGCAGATACCAAATTCTGGCTCAAATTTGGATGAAATCACCAAAATTATCATAAAAGACCGAGCTTACTTTATAAGTAAATTATAGTCTGCATATAATAAACGGAATAATACAATATAGAGGTAAACAATTCCTATCTACGTAAACAATCTCTAAATTTTATCTATGTAACAGAAATGTGAATTTATGAAGAACTGAAATATTATATCCTTCCCTATACATATCTATTTTAATGTATTTAATGTCATTATTTTATCATTCGTATAAAATTTACATGCTGTAAATAATGAAATATTTGTACCCCCTTCTAGCTCACTGGCCGTACAGGGGACGAACTTATAGAAAATAAACAGATGGTGAATTAATGAACACTGATACTAAACACACGCTCCATGAGCTTTCTCACTAATGAAATAAAATTCTCTCTATAGTAGTTGTCCATCGCGACTTTAACACCGCTTTTAAGGACTAGACAGACATTTAGCGCTTTGCAAGTCCAAGGGTAAGGCGTCCTAGAATCTAATGATGATCTCACTGCCATCTCCGACGGGATGGTGCACTTACAGACAGTCTCTGTATTATGACAGTATGTATACCGTCCACTCCTGGAGCCCTTACCTTTGCAGATCTTCAGTAAGTTTACCTGACCCCTTGTCCTTGTCTCTCGTGGTTCGAATGATCTTACAATTGTAAAGATCTCTGCAAAATTCCTCGGCTTTCTAATATTCTGTCACTTCAATCAAGTAAGCGGTTTCTCTTTTTAGATCTCTTCTAGTGACTTCTCATACTCAGCTTTCACCTGTCTAATCCAATTAGTAGGTTTCTTAGATATACACTTATAATACTCATATAAATTAGTATTTCGTGATAGTATGTAATTATTCCATGCTTTTTTTTTTTGCTAAATTAAACCTTTAACTAATCTTGTCATCCATTTTGGCATTTTTCTTTCGAAAATGGACGATGTGACTAACTAGTTAAAAAAATTTTAACGTACAGTTATTCACGTGAGTATTAATGATTTAAAACATACCAAACTGCTGTTTTGTTAAGAAATATAAGGCCATGTTGAAAGGATATCGCGTGAAAGCACAAAATATTCTTGTGTTTGCAGTTCTGCCGTGATATGATATGATAGGAAGGATTATATGATAAAAGCCTTGTGGATTAACCAGACTTGGGGGCTGTACAAGGGTTATGGGGGGGGGGGAGGTTTTTCGCAGCGTGGCCTGCCCTAGTTAACAGAAGAAATCAGTTTTGTAAAGATAAAATTCATTTGAACAGAGGAAAGTTTTGGCTAATGATATTTAGGAAAAAGTTAGGGTTCAGAGAAGGGACAATTAAGGGACACGTCAGGGTTGTAAAAAGCCAAAAGATACAAAATTTAATTTTTCTACATAATAATTCCAAGAGTATTATAAATAAATTAAAGGAATTTGAGTATTTTATTAGGGTCAATCAATGGTGATAAATACAGCAATAAGGGTAAAGAATGCATGATGCCATCCAGAAATAAATGAAGAAAATAGAATTTCATTATGGTGAAACCAGTACATTGTTCGAGGGGGGATTGCAGGTAAAAGGGGATGCTTCTTATGAAAGACTCTCTGAAAACGATCAGACTGCACCCAGACCAAGCTCAGATGGATGTTAGGTCAGTGTGGTGCAATATGACTTGCGGTAAAGAGAAAATGATGGTCAGAGTACGTTACAGGCCAAACGATTCTAACTTGCCTCTTACAGATGGAAAACATGCACTGGCCATGTGGAAATAAAATTTTTGAGCCATCTGGATGAACGTTATTTATTCTAATAGGTCAGAGAAAGTATGAGGGGCTCTGACATCCTCCACTTGCATTTTTACTCCGTTTGGTTCTCACTGATGATCCAACCTACATTTATGCGACAGTGCAGGAACCAATACTGGGTAGTGACCATAATGTCCTAACATGGATAATGTTCAAAGAAGTTTCTGTGGTCAAAGGTGAGGTCACCAATTTTAAAGAGAGGAAAGTATAATAGATTGAAATAATCCTTGGGCTCTATTAACTGGAGAGAGATTACTATAAGCTGTTCAGTACGAGAAGTATACGAGGGAATTATCTTGAAAGCCAGAAACGCATTATAAAAATACTTTAATGAGTGTAAACTTAACATGAAGTAAAATCCAATATATACCGATTAAACAAAAGAGGATTGAAAATTTAAAATACGCCGGAGTTTTCATGGCTTTTCGTTGTCAAATAGCTATGCCTGAGGTCTTATACCAAATGTTCTAAGAGCTCTAGTATCTATGGGATTAGCATAAAAAAGAAAATTAATTGCACTAGGATACCCAGGAAATTACTCGTGCCATTCAAATATAAAATAACACCATTGTATAGGAATACTTGATGAGAGGGAGAAAAAATAATAACACATTTGTGTTAGAAATGTTCACAAACATTTTATTCTAAATACACCAGCTGCTAACGAAGTCAAGTCCTTCCTGCAATCAATGAAACAGTTCTTCTTGCAAATAATGAAATAGTTCTGAAAAGTTTGATATCGCCCGTGTAGAACTGAAACCCTGGATGAAAGATTTCAGTATTTACTAATATGTCGTCAGTTTAAACAAGAAAAAGAACAGCGTTTTAAGGAGAACCTTTTAGAGCTGAAACAGGAAAGAAAATTAAAACTTTCAACTACCACTGAGGAAAAATAACTGATGAAGAATTGCGAAATCCAATCGAAGGCTGGCGATTCCATTTGTTTAAAAGTATTGTAATACCAAGGCAACTGGTGGTAAAGGGAGAAGTTCGTTCTGCTTGTGAGATATGATCATTTACTAGGCAGTTTAAATTCTGCCAGCCACAAAAGCGCAATGAGAAAGTCTTCTACTTTTCTCAATTTTAAAGACAAAAAGCATTAGCTATTTTATAATTTCTAAACATCAACTTTGAAATCAAGTAACAGGTTATTGTACTCTAAAAACAATAAACAGAGCATGTCTGTGTGTTCGTATACTGAGAGCTGATTTGCTTGATTGCCTCGCAAGCGTTAACAGAACTGAGTCTAGGAGAGAGCCTATAGTCACGGATAACAGCTCCATAAAGTCCTTTCAAATGTTTGCCTAACTCTAACTACGTAATCCAGTCTGAAAACGGTGTCACTTTTCTTGTCGTCATATATCATACTTAGCTTGAAGTGCGAAAGACGTGTCTCTTTATGTGACAAAGCTAGAAACTATTAAATCACTGTCTGTCAACTACCATTCATTTAATCTTTCTTTAAGTCTTACAGAGTGCTATGAAAAATCAAAAGACCTTGAATTTTTACTCTTATGAAGGCTTATTTATTTTGTTAACTACAATCATTTAAACATACGTGGATGTTAAATAAAATATCTACTTCCCTCAATCGAGTCTTCGAGTAATTTTCAAAAAAATATTGTATAAATCAAAATTTATACAATATTTACAAAATTTATACAAACTTTTCATTCCTTCAACATGTTGAATACAAAAAAATTAATTGTGGTTCAGTTAATTGTGATAATTGAGTAATAAATGTAAAAGTTGTAGAGCATATATTAGCATTTTGGTAAAATATTTTAGCATATTTAACCTCTTACTTTACGAAACTAGTGACGTAGCAAAAGGCCCAACTTATCATTGAGAGGATCCCTCATTCCATTACGTCATTAGCTTTAATTCTGAAAAATTCCTACACGCTCGTATATAAACAGATGGAAGCTTCGAGCACATTCAGAAAATGATTATTGATGCCTTATATTATATTACTAATATTTATTATATTACATTTTAGCAAGAATATAAAACTAATGCTCAGTTCCTTTAGAAGAGGGCCCGTAAGATTTTGCATTTCGCATGTAACTCCAAAAATAAGCCATGTACTAACAGAATAATATAATTATTAATCACACTGCACAATAATCACATTTTATATTTCTATAATCACAATAACAATTCATTTAATTTCATACTTTTATAAAATACCCATACATTAAATAAATTATTATAATAAAGAGATCTGATACAAGTGTGTAAAATAGTTCATTCCATAAACTTGTAGTTTGCCTTCACCAGAACCTGCATCCTCTCTCTGTTGGCAAGGAGTTACGATGAAGTTGAAATTCACACTGGATAGAAAAGGCCTTAGTTTGAATCCCTCCCGTTAATGAAACGAGGAAGTTTTAGGGAGCCCCCCACCTCTCATCACAAGATGGCTAATGTAGTTTGTCTCAGGCGAGGGTTACATGGTTTTCTTTCCCGGAAATTTGGATTTTTCTTCCAGAAACACATTTAACCTTTAATCTTCAGCGTAGGAGGTAAAAGGAGTTATTATTAAGAATGGCTGATAACTGCAAAAAAATAAAAAGTGTAGTCGGCAGCAGCGCACCCAACCCTGGACCACACTGCCTCGTACACTTTCTCGTAGATATTTTACATATAATTAACTGTCTATGCTGTACCAAAAAACTCCTGGATAGTGTTTATTTGATTTTATGCCTTGTACTATTCACTTCAGGCGTATACACGAGTAGGAATTGAGACATTATCAAAAGCAGATTTAATATCAAAAAAGAAAATATCCAGTTGAGCTCTGTTATTCGGGGCTTTCTGCGCTCTGAAAGGATATTCAAGAGAAACGTACCGACTGTGTGCTACTACACTTAAATTATTATTATGGTAAAATCAGACGTCCCTCGGTAAGGTGGGACTATATCACTTCAGCGTCTTTCCCACATGTGGTGGAAAAGGTCCGGGTTTGAATCCCCGTCAATGACGCCGGGAATTTTTATGGCCTTTTTTCATAAGGCTGAGTTAGTCTGTCTCAGGAGAGAGAGTTATACCATTTTTTAATCCAGAAAACTCCGGTTTCTTCGTCTAGCAAACAGGAAAATTGATAGGAATACACGCAACTTAGGCGCCTTCGTAGCCAGGAGCAGCAGTGCGTAGCACACGCTTCTTGATTAGACCGGGGTTCGAGCCCGTCACCACCAAATACGGAGGATGCGAAAAGGTCAGGGAATGACCACCGCATATCACGGAGCAATATGGCCTTAGTTGCTAATGCTCCTAAAAACCAAATAACAACAACACGCAACTTACAGACAAAATATATGCGTAATATGGTCTAAGTCGCTGATGCGCCTAAAACCCTTCAACGTCTGACATAGCGAAATTCATCATAAATCCCAGCACTGAGGAGAGACAATATCTGGAGGGCGATCCCCTATTATTATTCTTAATTATAAGGGATCGCTTTTGCAGTGGGCTTTCCGACCTACCACTGCTTCCAACGATCCTGGAAACTGATTAGAATTTCAAAAATAACAATATCTGGATTTACACCTTCCGGGTTCCATGTAATTAGAATGTCTTAATTAGCTATACAGGTTACTGACACCGACTCAGAATTCTCCGATGTGAGAAAAGTAAAAGGTTACTGATCTGTCGATGGACGACCTCTTTTAGCACGTTTATTGTGGAGTTTCATTGACAGGTCTGATGGTTACCGGAAAATGTGCCTGTCTTTCCATTTAATCAGTGGAGCGGAGGTTGTTACTCCGCGTTCTGGACATAAGAGTCTGCTCTTTTTATCCTTTAAATCGAAATTTATTTTCTCCATTAAAGTTTAGTACTAAAGATAGCATCAGGTTTCTCTTTAGCCTGTTTACATTTTAAGGAGAAAGCTATAAGCATTTTATTAAAATAATACATTATACTAAGATGATTTTCCGCAAACATTTATACGATCTATCTTTCTTCTTGGAATAAGGAGAGGATAAATCATTAGAACAAAATTTTTAGTTTTCAACCAGATACATTAAAGTATTGGCAGGTGATGTCAAAAGTATTGTGATACCAAGAGACATTCATATAAGTAACTAAAATATAATCAGAAGAAGATAGATTTTAATATGGTGTAGGCCCACCTTTGGCTTTCAGTCCAACAAAGCAAACAGTCAAGTCGATTTTGCACACGCCGTTAACAGTTCATCCCAGATGATGGCTAATAGCGTTAAAATCGGTCCTCTGAACCAGACATTCTAATGCATCAACGTTGTTCTCTTCGCATCAGATCATCACGCATCGCGCTTTATGGAAGGGCCAATTGTCCCGACGAAATGCGTATGATCCTTCACCGTAAAATTCGATCAATGCAGGAAGTACACACTTCTTAGAATATCAGACTGGCAAGCATGTCACAAATACTGCTTCTTATTGCTTCGAGAAAAAAAGTAAACTTTCTCTCACCGTTACTCTTCTTTTAAACAACTCGCACTCTGTGCAAATCACAAATCCCCCTTCCACTGACTAGTGTTCTCATATCTGGAGTAGTGCCTCAAAAAAGATTTTTTAAACTCTTGGACCCTATCAAAAGAGGGAAATCAGGTTAATTATTCATCACTCATTTACAAGGTCACGCCATTCCTTATTACGCAGATGTTCAATTTCTATTACATGGTTCATAGATATTTCCATGGTCACCGAAGCCCTCGCGTGTAGCGTAGTTGGTATAACCGCCGTCCTCCCCACACCGGAGGGAACAGATCACATCAATGACATGAGGAATTTTTATGGTCCTTTTTTCACAAAGTGGATGAGTTCGTTAGTCTCAGGCGATGGCAGCGTGGTTGTATCCTCCCAAATATTCTGCCTCTTTGCTCAGCAAAGAGACAAATAGACCACAAGAACACACGCAACTTGCAGACTAATATACACTGCACAATATGGCCTAAGTCGCTGATGCGCCTAATAGCAACAACAATACCATTCATGGTCACCATTCTTCTGAACCATCTTGTAATTCCGCCTATTTCTTCCAAACATGTGCATCAACTAACAAAAGTCTATCCACAGCTCAACACCACACTCACCAAACTAATTTTTTCCTCTTACTCCCTTATCTAAAACTTTTCTTTGGAATAACCGTTCTTCGTATGTATTTCCTGAAAACTGCAGTCTACAGATATCCGTCTATCTTGTCAACGTGCAAACGGTTCTTGGGCCGATATCTTCCGTTCATTACTAGAAAGTATTGAAACTAAGGAATTTTTTGCAATTTAGAAGGTGGTCAACAAGCTATAAATTCCATATTTAATTACTGATCCTATCTTTTAAAGTCAATGTCATGAGAGGTATTTTCGGATATTTGTCATCATATGTCATCCAATTTGTTTTTCGTTAAGCCTTTGCTGATATTCGTGATTTCTAATGTGGCGAAAAGCACCATTGTGCACAACATAAAAATAAAACAAGGAATGTGAGCTTATTGCGCATCTGTAAAAACAACACAAGTACAGGATAGCACACAGTTTTTTTTGTCTCTTCCATGTAGGGGCGTTCGTTAGATTCAAATCTAAGTAGTCAGCCCTATTTGAATACAAAATGTAACCTATATTTCATCCAAGATTACTAACTGTCTTTGGTTTCAGTTCAAGGTAAACAAGCAGTTTTGGCAACGTTGCAGCGTAACTTTTCTTAGCTGTTTTTCAAGAAAGCTGGAATGAAGAGCATCTTTGAGAAAACAAACGCGGCATAAAATTCAGTTTTGTGTTGGAAGATAAAAATTACGACCCCATTAAGTTTCTGAAAAACTCGGATGAATGAAAACCAGCTTGTATTCAAACACACAATGCATAAACCTTAAATTATAATGAGAATATCAAAATCTAGAAGAACAGTTTGTAAAGAATCCAAATGTACAGTAGAAACATATTAAGATAAATTTTATTATAAAATAATTTCGATATAGGAATGTTAAATTTATATTGAATGACTCCTCTTTAGAAGGAGCTACCCAGTAGTTAAAGAATCAGAAAGATGATGCGGGAGGGGAGGAGAAGGGATGTCAAAACCGGTTTTCCATTTTCTTTGGTATCCTTAACGATTTTGATTTTCAGTTTCTTAACCTTTAAATGTAATCACCACGCAAAGTTTTGGTAACATTTCAATGAAATCGGTCTCGTACATGTTCTTAATAAAAACGTATTCTAATTATGTATTCACACAAAATGCAATTTAATATTTAATCTAAGATATTTGCATATTATGTATTTAATAAAAATGCTCTAGGAAAAAGAAGATAAAATTCGTTAAGCAGACAATAATTATGATGGAATATTGATCCCAGTCATTTAGAAAATAATGCTAGTAATGGGAGTTGACAGAGAAGCCATATTATTCTTGTAAGGCTTCCGTGCGCAATTGGATAAAACAAAACATAAAATTCAAAATCACCCAACAATTACTTAAATAAAACAAGATAGCCTATAGAATTTCATCAAGATGTGCACGAGATGCAAACATCTACAAAGTGTTAACTGTGTGGTGCGATCTTCCTTTATGTTTAAATTGAAATACTATGAAACCTTCCATAACTTCCCTTAACGCTAGAACAGCTACAACGGTCAATTGGACCGTTTGCCTACTTTAAATTGTTTCAGTATTCAGCCCATTCTTTTAACTACAGAAGTGTGAGTCCATGACATTTCCACTTTCCATTAACTTACATATCGTTAAGCCGCTGCACATAGAGCTCATGTGGTGGAGGAATATCTTGAAATCGATTTACCATCTTACAGAGCCGCACATTACGCAAATTATTCATAAAAACACGGGATGCGACCACATTACTTCGTTCCCGTATTTTGGCTTGCTCAGAGGAATAGCCACTTCTCCGGTACTCAGGATGGAAAGTCATTTCGTGTCCATTATTCTTCGAGATGGCGGGCCGTGTAGTCCTCGGCACTATGGAAGCAGTTTCAGGAGACAGGAAACCATTACAAGAAGAGCTGGCCAATGTCGTTCGAAAGCTACGTCAAACAAACCGACCTCTATCGGGCTCTAACAGCAAAATGGAATTCTACGATGTCCTGTCATCCTGTCTCTTGAGGTTGTCGCGACCACAGGTGAAAACATTTCCAACCGGACTGTGTTAAGAAAGTTCAATTCAAGTGGACTCTACGTGAGGAAGCCAGTGGTTTGTATCCCATTAACCCCAAATCACCACAGACGTCAAAATTAGTGCCTTAAACATGTGACTCGGAGCTCTGGAAAATGGGGTATAATTCTGTTCTCTGATGAGTCTCGTTTTTAGCAAACAGATTCTCGACGTTATTTCATCTGAAGACAATGAGGAATGCGCGACCATCCTCCAACATCAGACAAGGAGGCACTTACGGTGAACCCGGAGTTCGTGTGTGTGTGTGTGTGTGTGTGTGTGTGTGTGTGTGTGTGTGTGTGTGTGTGTGTGTGTGTGTGTGTGTGTGTGTGTGTGTGTGTGTGTGTGAGGGGATAATGATCAACGACCGCTCCTCTCCTCATGTTTTTGATAGGGGTACCTTAACTGCGCAGAGGTACCGAATCCTAGAACCTTATGTGCGAGTTTTTAGGGGTATGGTTGGTCCATTTTCTGTTCATGCACGACACCTAAGCTATGGTCTGCGTTGGTGCAAGAATGGGACCTGTGGCAGCAGAATCTTATAGAGACCCTTATAGCGAGCATGGTTCACCGATGTCAGGCCTCTTTTAGCCGGTAGAGAGGATTATACATCTTACTGATGTCGCATGACCATATTTTCGAACATCTTGTTTCTATTTCTGTAATTGACTCTTTTTGATAATCCTTATGAAACTGCTATAAATGTCCCTTATGCTTGTCCGAAGTTTCTTGTTGTTTCCTCATTTCATCGTTATTCTATAGTACACCATGCCAAACTTTTTTTCCGCTTCATCGCAAGCTGCACGAGTTACACCATGTTTTCTACGTGTTCTGTTAATTTTTTATATAGTAGTGTTTATTTCAACACTGTTTCTTCTCTTTAATATAGCCCGCGATCCAGCATAGGACCCTGCCTCTAATCTCAGTGTGTTCTAGTTCATACATTAGCCTTCAGGAGGGACTGTATGAAAAGCTTTATGAAAGTCCAAATATACAATGTCAAAACTATCCCCTGCAGGCAACTGTTTACGAGTCATTTACCAAATTGAACCCATTGAACCCCTTAAAGAACCCATGTTGGTTATCTCTTCATGAGATATTCAAAATACAATTAAAATGCAGTACTGATTAGAAATTCCTCACCAAAGTCAGAAATTTTAATTAAAGTACCGAGTTACTGAACACAACGGCCATATAGATATGATGCTACTCAGTGTATCAATCTTACATAGTAGAGACACTTTAAGGTTACGGTCCAGGTTATGTATCCATCCTCTACAAGGATGGACACGTAACCTGGACCATTCAGAGATGCGTCTAGACGTACCAGAGGTCCCAACGCGTGCCAGTTGAACACACCACAGACCATTACCGACCGTCCACCTGCCTGCCTGAACAGTTCTGTGTTGACATGATGGGTTCATAGCTTCGTGAGGTTTCCGCCAGATAGCACCCCCCCCCCCACGTCCGCTCGAAATAACGGACTCATCGGACCAGGAAACCCGTCTCCAATCATCCAAGGTCCAGTGCCGATGCTCTTTCACCCAGTTGAGGCGTAGAGTCCTGTGTCGTGGTGTTAGCAATGGGACTCTGGTGGGTCGGCGGCTCCCATAACCTATTGCGGCTAATGATCGTCTGATGGTCTTGGTGGAAACGTTTCTCGCACCTCCCTCGTTGAAGTCGGAGTTCATTTGTGCCACTGTCGCTCTCCGGTTGGCTGAAACAATGCGAGACAGACGTCGACAGCCATGTTCATCCACCACCTTTCTTCGCCCACAGCGCTGTCCACGATGAGATGGATGTTATCCCGGAAATGGCGTATTCCCGATACACTCTTGATACTGTCGAACGGGGATAATGCAGTTTCTTTACCACCTCCGCGACAGAGTGACCCATGCATCGGGCATCCACTATCATCCCTCTTTAAAAGTGTGTCAACTGACAACGTTTATCCATACTGACATCAAATTACCTGCCAAGCGGCGGATTCGTCCACTAGCGAGAGGGACGAATCCATGACAGCAGGCGCCTCTGTAGCCAGGTGGGCAGGAGCAGCAGTGCGTTGCACACGCTTCTTGATTAGACCGGGGTTCGAGCCCGTGCCCACCAAATACGGAGGATGCCGAAAGGTCAGGGAATGACCACCGCATATCCCCGGAGCAATATAGCCTTAGTTGCTAATGCTCCTAAAAACCAAATAAAAAACAATAACCATGACAGCATCGCGTTTTCCAAGAACCAGGTATCCCATGAATTCTGTCCTTTCAGTGTATTGTAAGTTCTAATACCTTTGTGGCGCACTATGGCCACAGTTGCCGATACACCTAATAAATCCCTAAACCAACAACAAGATATAATACCTTTCATGCTTGGGGTTTTTATAAAAGAGGAAAAAGCAAACAATATTGCGTAATAGTGACGAAAAGAATATCACCTAAATTAATATTCGTTTTGCTATTATAATGCAATATTGTTTGCTTTTCCTCTTTACTTTTTTTTATGAATCCCCAAGCATGAACGATATTAGAACCTATAATACTTAGTAGCATACATGGGCTGAAGGTTAAGAACGTGAAAGAAGATACTTATTGACATTAGACTTCTATTTCTGTAGACTGTAATTTACAGGAAATAGGATAAAGGGAGGTTGTTCCAAAAAAACAGAAGTTGAAGAAATAAATGAGGAAGAAGTTAAGTTGGTTCTGCGAGTTTAAAGTTGGACAGTAAAGGGATGCTGACTAGTAGCGGCACATGTTCGAACTGGTTTGGAAGAGGAAGCAGAAATTATAGAAGCCAATTCAGAAGAACAGTGCCCATGGAAGTATCAATACAAAAGGCATTCAGCAAAAAAACAGAATGTCTATAAGACAGAGTGGAGAAACTTTGTTAAAGACGAGTCATTAATTAACCTAAGTGCCCTCTTTTGAATGGAGATTTTGGAGGCACCACCCCAGATGTGGGAACAATATTCCATGGGAGGGCGGATTTTAGATTTGTACGAAATGAGCAACTCTTTGGGAAAGAAAAGTAACGCCGAGAGCTAAAGAGAAAACCCAGCTTTTAAATGCAGAGGAAGTAACATTGTGCTGGGCTTATGTCAAGAGAGATTAGAAGTCAAGATAATCCCTAATAGAGATAGTAATCATGTTTAAAAATCTGAGTGACAACAGAAGAATCTTTTTTGCAAGATATAAGATAGGATTGATTTTTGATGGATTGAAATGAATTAAGTTGTCTTTGCCCTACCGAAGAATTACCTGGAGATAAGCATTTAAGGAACTGGTAGTGATTATTCGAGAAGTCGAAGCTGTTTGTGCAGGACAAGGTTTCTGAAACTGGAAGGAATGCAACGTGCTATAATCAGTAAAACTATGGATAAGATTTTCGGTCAATGCAAGGTCATTAACATACATGTGGACATGTGTTGTGTCTTACGCAAGGCGGCCCCTAAACGTTAGTTTATCTCCGCCATGATTCTCTGTGATGATATACAAGCCTCTATACAATGGCCAGAAATGAGTGTACTGTTATGTTTGCGTAGTATGTGTGTTGTGTTGTTTAGTTGTTTCTGGCCGCTTTGCTGCCAGGAAGCAGCGATCACCAGGAAGTATGCTTCCCAGTACCCGTCCACGCCACGAGGAGGCAGGCCCAACTATACGCGTACTAAAGTAAATGTAATATTTCAAGCACCGATAAGCGAAAGTCATATAGGTGCAGCAGTCTCCTATAATCACGTACGGTGGTGAATACCACAAAGAATCCCGTATCCACTGCAGAAAGTAATAGCAATAGATGCTAGCAGTTCCCGCACCCAGGAAGCCCAAATTTGGGTAAAAGCAGTTTAAAATCCCGTCCGTGATAAACTGGAAACCAGCGAATCCTGCCCCTTAAGGGGCGAGGAAAAAAGAGGAAAATAGTGGAATAAAGAACTGAACCTTTGGGAAAACCAGCATTAGTGGAGAAGTTAGAAGAGCCCTTTACCATCACCCGCAGCGAGCGGTCAGAAAGAATACTCAGTAACAAAAAATGGATTGCAAACCAACAAATGGAAGGCTGTTTACGAGACCTATATGCTAAACACGATCAAAAGCCTTTGAAATGTCAAGAACAGCCTTTTTGAGTTTTAACAAACTTTCCATTGAATTTGTCCATAAGTTGGTAACATAAGCCAGTATATCGCCAGTGGATCGATACTGACGGAATTTATACTGGAGATCATTTATTTATGAGATGGAAGGTTTCTATATAGTTTGGAAGTTAGCGGTTGATAAATTTCTCCATTACTTTAGAAAGAGAAGTACAATGGGACGATAATTGGATGGGAGGGATTGGTCACCCTTCTTAGAAACTGGCTTGATATGAGCAATTTCAAAGCAGAAGGGAAAAGACTAGTGGAATAAGAAAGTGTAAAAATGGCGACACAGAAGAGGAGATCACTTGTTTTGAGAACAAGTGGAGAAGTAACATTAGAACCTGGCGTTTTTTGGCATCAGGACTGTTCAAAATTCTTCTAACATCTTTAGCCTGTTCGAAAAAAGTTTGTACTGATTAATAACTGCTTTACAATTGTTGAGAGCTTTGGTGTACGCAGAAAATGAAGCTGGAGATTTGGATACGAGCCAATTACGATATGCGACATTCTTCTCTTGAACAGCCTTAGTACATTTATTGAAAAACCAAGATTCAGATAAAGGTCGAGATTTTAAGGTGGAATGTAGGATTCCATCCCTACAAGAATAATTTCACTGACACGATCTGAGCAAACGTTGACATCAGAAGTTTTGAAACAGTAATCTGACCAAGGAAAATAAAAGAAATCTCGCACAGTATTCCATTTTGCATTCTTGTAATGCCAAACAACACGAGGTTGGGAATAGCCATGGGATAAAGGCTCCATTAGAGAAGAGACAGTCACCAAGTTGTGATCTGAGGTGCCCAGAGGACCACTCACCTCGACCGTGTAAAAAGGGTTATTTATGAGAAAAAAGATCAAGCGTGTTGGTTGTATAGTTAGGGTTGTCCCGTATTCTGGTAGGTAAATGAACAATCTGTGCGAGGTCATTAGTAATTGCAAAAGCCTCAGCATCTCGAACAGCTGGGTCGGTGAACTAGAAAACAGAAGCCAGCTGGAATTACCTCACTGTTAGGAAAGTTGGACTGGAGAAAGTCAAGTTGCAAAGAGAGGAAGTCAAAGAACTCCAAGTGATTAGTGGAGTTCGGAGAACCGTAGAGACAACAGACGAATTTGACACAATGAGGTAGAGAGATTTTAAGCCAGAGAAGATCGAAAAGAGGAGATTCCAAATTACTGTCTCTGACAGGGAATATCGGAACGGACATATGCACAAGTATCACCTTTGAAGCGAAAGGTGGGCTAGCAAAGGACAGGTCAACAAATGTTCCATGGTTTGGATGGCACAGCAGTCACATTCATATGAATAGCCTCAGTTGGCAAGATCAAATTTCGATCTTCCAGTAAGGGTCCGAATGTTCAAGCTTTCCCATGTGGCCAGTCAAAATTAACTCTAGGAGGAATGCCTCGGATAGTGGGAGGCACTATTAATGTATTAATGATAGAAAAAGAAAAATAATTAAGAAATAAAATATGCCTGAAATGCACTGCACTTCCTTTACTGACCAGGTTGTCTTTCTATTGTAACTGCATTATTATAACTATTTCAAACATCGTAATCTTATGTCTTTCATCCTATATCTTTATTTTTTAGGTATTTGTAACCATTAGGTTTGTAACGTAATTACAAATGTTTTTCGATCATAAATTTTCACTAGATTTTTTGAAGTTAACAGCCTAGGGTTTCCCTCTTTTAATTTTTGTATTCTCTTGTTAAAGATTGCGGGGTGGGGGTGATGATGTGTACAGTGCTGAAGTCCTGTTGCAGATTTTGATATGGTAAGATAAGAGCGATGGCATGTAGGATGAAAAAAAAAACTGAGAGAGACTTACTGCTAAGAGAAACGTAACTTTCAAGAACTTGGGTTATTTGTGCTGGAATAAATTGAGCACCGGATATGAGAAACGAGTTTTTGTTGCCAAGATGGACATCTTGTGTGTGGTGTGAGTAATGATAGAGATACACCACACACACAGCAGACCCCACCAATTCGGAATAGGGAGGATATTCCCAAATAAAATGAAAGTCCGAATTAGAGAATATAATGAGATTTAAATATTTTCAAGTCACAGTTCATAAAAACAAGCAAATTTCTTCACAGTCCAGCAGTATATATTAATTTAAATGGCAGGATTAGGACATAAATATGACGAAAAGAAAACGAATATTTTATGAAATGCTTATATTTAAAACAAAATGGAATCCAGCAATTAAAATCAAATATAATACAAATAGCACGATTTTTTAAACAATAAACTTTGTGTTAAACATCAATAACTATAAATTTAATCACATGTAGACGATCCCTGTCCATTGGTATTATTTTTGCAAGAAATAATAAAAACAAATCAAGTGTTCTATTGGGCAAAGGTCTCGTCGTATTGCCACTTCATAATCATTTTTCATTTCTTTTAGAGCGCACGAATATTTTTTGAATACCTCATCAAAATTATAAAATTAATAAAAATTAAATATTAATTTTTAATAAAAAGTGATACTATTTTATCAATAATTTTAAAATATTAATAAAAATATAAATATTGAAGCAATAAAAATGCTTGAAATGCTGTGCTATTTCCTGTAGCCACATTGTTACGTTACCGAATTACGTTACCTTTCTTTTTGCCACTATATGTAACACAGTAACACTCTTTAACCTTGATTCCATCTAAATAAAGAGGAACATGGTCATCATTTAACACTTTTATCATCCGCTTTAATATTGGCCACAATCTTTTCTCTTCTTGCTAGAATCGTTAAAAAAATAACTCTTCAACTTGAACGTTTGCAACTGAGCATGACTTCCTGGTCCATAAGTTGCATGAAGATTATGGTAGTCAAAAGTAAGAAAAGCCACTTGATATTGTCATCATCTCTTGATACAATTTCATGGGAAGAATGTGTAGTGACATTAAATGCAAATGAAAACATTGAGTGACAATGTTTTCATTTGTATCTAATTTTTCCTTTTGCATGGTTTTCTTCTTTCACAATTTGGAAATAATGAGAGAGAGAGAGAGAGAGAGAGAGAGAGAGAGAGAGAGAGAGAGAGAGAGAGAGAGAGAGAGAGAGGAGAGAGAGAGAGAGAGAGAGAGAGAGGGAAAATCAGAATCTACTTATTTCTCAAATTTCATGCCAAAAACTTCTTCACAGCTGTAAACAAACTCGCGCAAATTTCAACGTAATATAGTGAAATCCTTTTCTTTTTTGTGTGCGTGTATATATCGATTTATCTTGAACTGGTTGGCTATCTTCTGCAGATGCGAGTCATCCTATGTCCCTTCAGGTCTACTCTATCAAAATTATACTACTCATTTTTGCTTATTTGAACCACGATGAGAACAATACTTTATTCCTCCTGTATAATTCTATTCGACAGAAGCCTCCGTTCCATTTAGAAAGCTGAACTCGACGTTGGTGGATCTATAGAAGCCGAGGTGTCGCTTGGTAACGTTCACGTGACTAGCGTCTCGAATGATGTGGTGCATGCTCAGCTGCGTACCCATAACGTTTGCATCGCTCGCTGGTGGCTAGTATCGTTTCCACGATCTTTCATCTCTCTTTCTCTCTCTCTCTCTCTCTGCTGCTAACCAAAAACAATGAAGGTTCACATGGATGTTACGTAGTCCATTCCTGCTGGTGTGATCCACAGCTATGTATTTTATTTCTGATTCCTAAACGTTTCAAAGGAACTCTTAGAAATTGAAAGTTCGCGTATGTGGCATAGTGAATACAAGTAAAGCCATGCGTGTTCGTTTCTTGTCTCTAGTTAAGGTGCTGACTTCTCATAAGTTCCTAAGAAAGTTTTAAAGAAAGAAGGTAAATAAAAACTCATATCTGCGAGTATTCTAATTCCGTTTCTTCCTGCCATATTACCGTGGTCAGTCTTCATTTTCGCACAACATTATGTCCAACAAGGTTAATGCAAAAAATGAATTCAACATCGACAAATTAATTGAACAACTGCTGTCTGTGAAGGATACACCAGGAAAACAGGTAAGCAGATCTAATATTACCATATCCTACATTTCAGCTCTATAAACCTTTTCGAACATTGGAGATATCAGTATTTCACTGGAATAAGGCGCGCGCGCGTGTGTGTGTGATTTTCTGCTGAATTAATTGCTTCTAAATCTTGCAAGAATCTTGAAATTTTACCAATCTTATATCATTTCACTCGTGTCTTATAATCTTCATAGCACAGAAAATATATACACAGTTCTTCCAGAAAAAAAGTTAGGAAACGTATTCAGAAATTTTTACTTGGTGAATAAACGAATTGAAGCTTTTATGTACTTCAGACTGGAGAGAAGGATTCCCTGCCCCTCGAGGTATAAAGTACTTTTGTTTGGATCTGTAAGAGGTTAATCGAGGAATTTAAGGAGATCTTACAAACAACTACTTTGAAATATAAAATCTTATTCGATATCGCAATTTTACAAGTACACAACCGCAGCATCCAGCAGTTATACTATTTGCGACCATTTTTTACTGCTGCTACCACGAGAGATGTCACATGTGTCAGCCACAATATATGTGTCCGTCAAAAAAAACAGAAGAAAGCAAAAAAGAAATCTTGCAGTTGGATACTTACGAATTCTTTATAATTTAAAGCATTTACGCGGGCGAGATCTTACTTCACAACTGCCTTTTTGTACACAATGTATTCAATTTCATTCCTCTAAAATTACACCATTATTCCAATGAATTTAAAAACTGTACACAAGAGAGATTATTTTGAGGTATCCAGCTGTGAAACTAAAGATATCACCTGACATTATTAGGATGAATTGGCCACTTTATCAGTGTTCTTTACTCTGGAGTCCAGACTTTAGTTGTCTGGAGTAAGGAATAAACAGAAAGTTATCGATCGTGCCTCTCTTACCTTGTTTTACGAAGCGTGGTGAAATCAGCGGAATTCTGTTACATTGCAAAAAGGTACATATGGGTGCCCGCGTTCACCTTCGTCAGATTTCACAACACTATAAATAGTGGTTTTGATTGCTACATTTTTGTTCACTTTTATCGATCCTTTTTCAATCAGAAAGTAAAGCTACCACCAAGTCGTTAGGCGCTCTTTCTAGTTTTACAATCTAGGCAATGTCTCTTTTGTATTAGTATACAATATGAAGCTCCAGGCTTTGCTGCACCAGCCAAAAATAAACTACCTATTCGATTCGCTCCTCATATAGGTACCTTATCAGCTGCTCCTTACATTTTACCAAACTGTCAAAAACAACACATGGAAGCAACTTACTCCAGTAATTAACAACTCGTTAGCTAAAACAAAACTTCCTACAATCCAATCTAAACCTCTCCTTTCCCCCTTCGCAATTTGACTTTATGGCCTCTACTTCTGAAATCCTTTTTGACATAAATTTCTCCCTCATTCGTTTTACTTTATCCCCCCAAAGCTTTACAACCCGTAATCAGATCCCCTCTAAGGTGCCCATTTAGCAAGCTCTATAGCCCACATCTTCGAAGTCTTTCCTGAAGCCGACATCCATCTGACGATCTCACCAGGTGCGTTGTCCGTCTCTAGACCCTTTCAAGAAGCTCAATGTCTTTATTTGGTACAGTTTCCATAAGTGGTCGCCGTATTCCCGGTGAGTCTTACAATTGCCTTGAACAATGGGATTATGCCGTCCCTATCTCTACAAGCAAATCTTCTATAAAATATCAATAAAACATCATAGTCCTGCTTGCTTTCTGTCCGCAATGCACAGAACTTTATCTCCATCTGTATTGTAACCTTCCAAATCCCTTTCTTCTTTGCTTTTTTTAAATTCAACTTCACTAAATCTAAGAGTAGGACTCAGCTACATGGTCTCAGAAAAAGGTACAAGGGGAAAAGTACACGGTTTACGTCGGAAAAATCTTCCTATATGCATCAAGTTATTTTGAGGTTGTTATTCCCCCAGTATCTACTAATCTTAAGTCATCTAAGAGTAGGACGTGGCTAGATTGTCTCAAAAAAATTACCGTATATGGTATAATCTTTAAATCACGTTCACTCAGCGTGATTTAAAGAATATGAATCCCAGCTCCTGATTGAAAAGGACGCTAAGTCCCAAAACAGCCCTCCCTCCTCTCTGTCAAAGAGCACCGTGTGGCCTAAACTTCATTTCTTGAACCCAATCCCCTAGAACTGTCGGATGCCGTGAACGTAATAACACCTCGTCGTAACCTGATTTGGACTAACGACGTTACAGCAAGAATTTAACCGGAAGTAGAGCAATCTCTGCACGTTTTAACGATTTTTAATCAGTTTGAGGGGCACATAAGCCAGAACAAAAACTAATGACTTCCGCTGAGTCTACTTTTTATTTTAAATACTCGTATATTGCAAAACATACATAACTTTTTTTTTTAAACTGTCGATACATAATTGTTTTTGTTAACTATCGATATATTTTCGCATGTTGACAAAATTCTTGTTGTAAGAAGCAAATTTGGCACGCGTGTGATCTAGTTGCAATCCACGTAACAAACTTTTGCTCTCCTTTAAGCTGTATTAAATAAATTGTAAATTATAATATACGGAATAATGTGCATGAATAAATAAATACAAGTTAGTTAATTTATGCAGTGCGTCACATTACAGGCGCTTTCGATTTTTTCTTAAATTAAGTGAATTTTAGCCGTTCATTTTAATTACGACTGTATAACATTTATTATTCTTCTCCCGTGTACATGATGCACATCAGATTTCTGGGAGTATCGGCGAGAGGAGTCTGTCAGCAACATGGTCTGAAGATGGGTATCGGTAAGATACCGGAAACGTCACCTTAATGCATAGTTTAGGCGAATAGCTTAATAAAATACATTAATTTAACGTGATATATGAGTTGTATTAAATATAGTAATAATCTTAATGCACATAATTCGTTATAATTATTCATGAATAGTTATTTTTTTTTTATCCTCCACTGCGAAAGTATATTTTCGTCTGAAGTGCATTCATCGATATTTTCTTTGATACAGTATTATAGTATACTACAACATTTTCTGTGACTTTGTTTGTCATATGTTTACATAAAAGCTGAACTGTCCTCAACAATTTTAAAAAGATTAAAGCAAACTTGAAGGAGAACGCTTACCTACTCAACTTTGTCTTGATAATGGAACCCCAAAGTTAAATTTAAAATGTCGCTAACACGTTATTTAATAGTGGTTTGAATTTGGTAAGAAATAGGCTCTGGTCTGATTTCCACTTCAGGGACTCAAAAAGTTTTAAAATTGCATAAATAACATGGAGTCAAGTGCTTAATTTTTTAATTAATTTAATTTTAATATTTATTAAATTTGTAATTTCTGTGTATTTATTAATTTCTTATATTTTATTTAATTTTTATGTATCGATGATTTATCGAACGTTATCCTGAAGAGAGGTGAGGTCACAATCCCACTGTGTATGGCAATTGTAAGACACATTTGGAATACTGTTCAAGTATGGCATCCTCATCTAAAAAAAAGACATCGATCTTCTTGAAAGGATCCAAAGATAGGCAAATCGAATGGTGATACCGGCAGATGGACGACCGTATGAGGAAAGACTCCGATTATGTGTGCTGCAGAGCTTGGCAACCAGGCACCTCAGAGGTGACCTGATTGAGGTTTATAAGGCTCTGAGAGGTATTAGTAAAATGAATGAAGGTGGAATACTCACTGCTATGAAGAATTCCAGAACTAGGGATTTAGACCATATTGTAGTTGGATATTAACTGCTTGACGAATATAGAAGGTTCTGACCACTGTACGGAACATGACACAAAAGTTAAAGACAAAAGGAGAAGCGAAAGCTGAATCGCGAACAGCCGACCACGTATGTCTCATAACATGTAAAACGTGCTGTCAAATAAAATCGATACAAAATCTGTATCAAAATGAATAATTCAGTTAGGTCTAGAAGGGTATAATAGAAAAGGTCAGCTTAATTACCGTACACAAGGCCCTAAATTACAATGATTTCATGGACACGCTGCTCAACACAAATCCATGATCACAAAAGTCGATTCAGCGATTGTTACAATGGTGCCCTACTCTCAGAAACTCGAGTACGGCACAACTGTGTTCATAATGAGTTCTTTGGAGTGATGAACCACAGTATATCGATCATGCTGTCCGATGGAAGTATCTGTTGTGGCGACAATCCGGAGAACGCTTCCAGGCTGACTGAATTGTTCTAACTCTGAAATACAGCTGGGGATGCTCTTCATAGTATGGTGTTAATTTTTTGTAGACTGTAAACAATTAATAGATTGTCCTACCACGATATTCTAAATAATTCCACCACATACCGCACCGATGGAACTTTATAAAGAAGTGTCATATACATTTCTAAGGATAGTGGTACTTTGCCATAAAGGACAATGCGTGATTGAATGATTTGAAGAGGCAACATTGTATCACTGAAATGCTGACTCAGTGCCTATCTCTTTCTCCCCCTCTCCTTTATGGGGTCTTCCAACACGAAAGATATTGGAACCGACAGTACTTCAATACCATCGATAGACTCGAGGTTGAATCTCTCTAGATTATACGTCTCAGGAAATACACAAGAACATTGTTCAAAACACAAAAGTAGAAGTGATAAATTTAAGAAAGGAAAAATTTCAACAAGTTTGGAGTTGAACTATGAATGGATGTGACTAGTTGATTGGTTTGGAAGAAACATGGGAAATTACAGATGCTAATTCAGAAGAACAGCATGCAGCAGAAACTAAACCTCCTGTGTGACAGGTAGTGGAGTTAGTTCATAAGTGAAGAACCATTAATTAATCTGACTGTCCACTTTTTGCAGTCTAAGAGATTAGAAGTTTTACGAGCACCATCCCAGTGTGGGAATATTCTACAGTAGGGGGACTGGGATAAGAGAAAATTTATTTTGTTCCCCACTACTCAGCCCCCTTTCGACACAACAGTTTTGAAATCGAAATGTTCTTGGAGATGGGCATGGGAGAAGCGATTAACAAGAACAAGCAGGCAAATACTAAGAAAAATATGTAAAATGTTTATACATTTTACATAATTGGTAGCTATTCAAACCTCCATAGTTGCCTTTTTTCTTTCTTTCTTTTTCTTTTTTTTTTTTTTTTTTTTGAAATTCAAAAAACCATAACCGTTCAAAATCGGACAAGTTAATGCGATTGTTTTTATTATTTCGTGTCCCAAAATCTAAAATGTTTTGCAAATACGTTTTTTTGAAACACTGTCTATTTTATAAATGACACGGTCTTTTATAAAATTTATAATGTGCCGCTCAGGGTAAACCTAAAAACTTGAGTAGCAAGGGTGTGAAAAGAGAGGATTGAGCTCTTGGTGGTAACAGGTGGTAATCAAAGTTACTTGGTATCAGATAAATAATTTGCGCATTCCTGGGATTCTCAGTTGATCTAGTCGTAGGCAATACAGCGATCTTTCCGATTTTCAGAAAGGTGTTATTGTTGGAGAAAGTTTAAGAGTACTGTAGCCACAATTGCGAAAACAAAATAAACTACTGGTGTGTCGAAAGTAACAATCTCAAAAGAAACAATGAGTGGAAGACAAAAAGAGAATGCAGCTCAACGAAATGCCGCACAAAGGTGCAAGAACGACACCGAATTTTAAGGAATGTTTAAGGAATTGTGCGTGTGAATAGAAGGTCCCGTGTGCAGCAAATGACTAAATTAGTCAATTTAAACAAAGAAAGACCCTTTTTAACTAAACTATGCAGCATGTACCGGTACGAAAGAAACTTCTTTCTGTAAAATTCGAAAGATTCGACTGAAGTGGTACCGCTATCGCTGAGACTGACTGTGGAACAGTAGGGAAAGGTCATGTGGTCTAACGAGTTTCATTTGAGGTGCATAGAGGACCACTCACCGTGTAATTAGAATAGTTGTTTGTTAGAAAAAGATCAAGAATGTTGGCTGGGTGGTTAGGATTGTCTGATATTCTGGTAGGTAAATGAACTGCGAGTTCATCAGTAATTTCAAAAACTTCAGCATCTGGACCAGCTGGATCTGTGACTAGAAACGGATGCAAGATGGGAGTTGTGAACACTGTTAGGAAAGTTAAACTGGAGAACGTCAGGTATGAAAGAGAGGAATTCAAAGAGTTCCAAGTGATAAGTGGAGTTGGGAGAACTATAGAGGTAACAGATGAATTTGACAGACTGGGGCAGAAAGATTTTACGCCAGAGAAGAAAACGTAAGTGGAGCTTGGCAGACTAAGTGGAAATGGATATCACTGAGATTGGATCTGAGACCATGTATATTTGCAAAACGAACAAGGAAATGTTTGAGAGTTTTAGATCTTTTCGCAGATAAGTTTGTTCTATTAGTTCGAATATTCACGATGTATTCAGTAGTAAGAAAAGGTGGGGAGGACACGTATGAAATACAGTAATGAAATTTTGGAAATGGCGTACAAATGGCAAGAATATACCCAGCTCCTTGACGTAATGTGGCCTCGATAATGCCTTCTCCGCCTTTCTAGTCTGTGTACTCCAAATATAAATTTATGAAGTGTATATACAGGGGTGGTTATACAGTCCTACATCGGTTTTAAATTTTAATAACCAAAGTTCCACAAATGATAGAAACATTTAGTAAAAATTATATGAAAGTTCAAAGTCTTAAAATTTTATTCTTAATGTAGTTTTAATTATCAGATTTCAACATGGCTGCCATCACCGTTGACTGATTCAGGGTCTCTCAGATCATCGTTTGTCATTAACTGATCCAGTTTCTTTAAAAATTTTCATCCACCTATTTATTGACTTTTTATGGGGCGCGTCTTTTTTATAATGAGTAATGAACTTTCTTCTCACAGCTGTTATTGATTTAAACTCCGCAAGGCAAAGTACGCAATTAACTTTCTTCATTTGTCGCCATTTGGGGTCATTTAGTATTTGCAAATAAAAGAGAAATTGATAAAATATGAATACAACAAAAGAAAAATCAGATTTACATGGATGAAATTATTATACAAAATCCTGTAAGACTTGAACTTTCATATAATTTTTACTAAATGGTTATATCATTTGTGTAACTTTATAATTTAACAATGCGATTCTGAACATTTTCAATCACCCATATTCAATAAGAAAAAAAAAATACAAATTAAAAACATTAAGGCATCACTACTGTTAGATAATTCCCCTGAATACTCTTCCGCTACAATCTTATCAAGCCATGATGGCAATATTTTTACCTCCCAATACCACAGTTCCACACAGCCAATGAACCAGGAAGTCTCCCTCAGCTGTAAACGCTTATATCGAAGTAAACAATTCAAGGTATTTTGTTTACTTTGAAGATTCTGATAGCAAGCAAGTCGTAAAAGGAGAAAAGACAGTAGCCAATATTAAAAATAAAAAGTGCTATTTAGAACCGGCCTGAAAGTCTGAATAGAAAGAAAAGAGTGAAGAATATAAAGAGTGTCAAAATGCGTTGCGCAACAGTAGCGAAAAGTATATTAATTTTTAGGATATAAAGAATGAAGAGAGAACAAAACGATGAGGCTGGATATCATGTGGTGACTGAAGAAGAAACATCAGCGGCACTTCAAGAGAAAAACATCTGCACGTGAACTGTAGAAGTGGATTAGAAAAACATAAGGTTGAAGATGCTGCTACACTCTTATTATCTTTACATCTACCGATAAATACTAAAAATTATTTTACGTTCTAAGAGAATTGATGAACACGAACTTTACTCAACAGAATTTACAATTTCCTCATTTATTTTTTTGTTAGCGCATCGGCTTCTGTGGCCATAATGCACCTCCCAAGGTTTTCGCACTACTCTGATCCAAGCCCGAGGCGGGATTCGAACCCGCGACCTTTGGGTTGCTAGGCAGGCACCCGGCTAGCCCGGTCGGCAATCTCCTCATAAAAGTCAATACAACTGGAGAGGGACTGTCGGACTTTCATTACTTCACACTACTCTTTCCCCTCTATTTTGATTTAAGGATTTTTTTTCCCTCAATTAAAAAAAAAGTGGGTGGGGTGGGTGCGGGGACTTAGTTCTATACGCACATTTCAGAAAAATTGGTCGCATACAATATAGGTTTGAAGAAGTCAGAAAACACGATGCATAACCCTACACAAATTATCAGTCTTATTAGGCAGTTACGATCTTTACATTCTAAGTTATTCCCTAAATGATCTTCATTCCGTTATCCTACGAAAGAAACTCAAGAAAATAGATTAAAAGGAAATACTAGGTTGATACCGTGGGAAGGAAGTAGCCAAAAACTACATTAGCCCGTGTAAAATCTCATTATGATGTCGAAACGATTTAAATGGCAAATACCAGAATGTTTAATGACATGGACAGATCATTAATTTACAACAGACCATTAATCTGATGCAGTTGGTAAAATGCGTTTAAAAGCACAATGCTTTTAAATAAGAAAAGTAACATTGTCAGTACAGGCAGATTAGCCTATACTAACTAAGCTACCCATCAACCTTAAAATCTCGTCCTTTCTCCAAACCACACTGAGTGAACACTGAATTATGACCACCTACTTAATACCGTGTTTGGTCACCGTTTGCACGGATAACAGAAGCCATTCGCCTAGAGCCCTAGATATTGATTCCATTAGGTGTCTGAAGACACCTAGTGGAATCAATAGACACCTAGGATCGGCCGACAAAGCTTACCACAGTGGCAGAATAAATGATGGTTGCGTGTCTATGCGCCTCACTTCCAGAACCAAAACATTTCACAGTTGTGCAATTCGATTGAGGTCAGACGAATTTGAAGTCTAATTAGGAAAATTAATATCTTCACTGCGTTCCTCGAAACAATCATGAACAGTGCGGGTCCGATGCCAAGGCGCATCACTGTCTTGGAGATCCTTCTTTTGTCAGGGTAAACATGCAAAATGATAGGGCGAATATGGTCTCCTAAGAGCTGCCGGTAGACCTCAGTGAATCGTTGGTCCATATACAACAGAGGTCATAGTTCTTGCCAGAGAAACATACCCCATATTAAGCAACCACCGCTACCTGCCTGGATAATGAACACCATGCACGATGGATCCATGGATTCGTGTTGCTTGCACAACACACAAAGTAACCACCCAGGAAGGAAGGAAGTGCTAGTAACCACCCAGGCAGGAAAAAGCCAACGAATGGAGTGGAGCATCAATATTATTACTGTATATTCAACATGGGACCATACTACAAAGTAACGAAGCTAGAGACAGACAAGATCGCGATATCCAGAAAAGAAGAGTAGAAGAAAGCCCTCGCAGAATTCGCCAGAACGGACCCGCAAGACCTACAGCATCCCGAAGCAGAGATCCAACAGAATTCTGCAGAAAGTCGCAGACCACCTCAATAGGCGAATAATACCGGTTTATCTGAATAACGGCGAAAAACTAGACCCCATTCGCACAACCATTTACTGTGCCACTATAGCAGCCATAAAGAACGGAAGGGAAACCAGAGAACAACATAACACAAAAAGCAAAGACAAGGAACCACCATCCTGGGAAAGAAAGCTACAACAGACGGTGCGAGAGATGAGAGTGAATATAGGCCAACTGAACCAGTACCTACAGGTAAGCAGAAGAAGCTGATCAGAAAAGTGAAGGCCATCCTCAAGAAAGACAACATCCACAGCAAGCAAGAGATCTGTAATCAGAAGATCGAAGAATACCTTTACACCCTCAAGCAGAAATCTTATGGCACTCAGCAAGAGACTTCGCCATTACAGAGAGTGTGCCCAGAGGAAAACAGACAACAGGATATATGATGAAAACCAGAAAGCGTTCTATACAAAAATTGGACAAGAGGGGAATGAAGCAATTGACCCCCTGAGCAGAAGGCACTCGAGGAGTTCTGTGGCAACCTGTGGAGCAGTGAAGATTAACATAACTGCCGTGTCCCCTAGATAGATCAAGAAAGTAAGAAACCTAAGGACGTACATGATATGGCAGAATGGGAGATTCAGGAGGAAGGAGTACAACAGTCGCTCAGGAAGTCTTACAACTGGCGAACTTCGGGAATAGACAACATCCACAACTACTGGTACAAGACGTTTAGATGCACACACAGGCACATAGCAGAGCAGTTCACCAAGAAAAAAAAGGCACCCTGACTCAAGGCTTCGTCTACCTGAAGGCTCAGGGCAAAAATACCACAAACCCAGAAAAGTACAGACCAATAACCTGTTCTCCCAACAATGTACAAGATCCTGAACCAATAACTAAGATAAACTTAGTTATTGGTTAAACTTAGCATGGCTAAGATAACATAAGATAACAGACCATTTGGAAAGCCAGAACATCATGGCCATGTAGCAGAAGGGATGTAAGCTGAAGAGCAAAGGCAAGGATCAATTGATCATTGATGCTGCAGTTATAGAACAAGCCTACATGAAGTACCGCAACCTGTACACGGCCTACATTGACTACTCCAAGGCCTTCGACGTCGTGCCCAATTGCTGCCTGACAGAGACAATAAAGATTATAAAGTCAACGTGACACAGACACACTTCCTAGAGGCAACCATGGTAAAATGAAGGAATCCCATCAAGGTCGAGAACAGACCGATACCTACCAGAAGAGGAATCTTCCAGGGCGATGCCCTAAGCCCATAAAGGTTCAGTCTAGCACTGAACCCACTGTCCACCATGCTCAATAACAACAAGTACGGATACACCCTAATAGAAGGGAGGAAAAACCTGTACACCCTCTTTCACCTGATGTACATGGATGACATCAAACCCTATGCTGCAACTGAGAATCAACTCTAACAGATACTCCCGATCCCCGAAGAGTTCAGCACTAACATCAGGATGCAGTTTGGCCTAGACAAATGTAAGACTCATGGATTGCATCAAGGACATCTAGTTTGGCAAAACTACCAGCTGAAGACCGGTGATGATATTGAAGCAGTGACAGATGGAGAGATTTACAAATATATAGGAATGATGCAGGCCCAGCAGTTAGAACACAAGATCAAGGCAGCCTGATTGAGAAATACCATCAGAAACTGGGAAAATCAAAGCTAAATAGTGGAAACATGGTTACAGACATAAACACTTATGCAGTCCCAATGCTAACATCTTCTTTCAGAGTCGTGCATTGGACCAACACCAAGCTGGAGAAGTTCACGAGATTGACTAGATAATGATGACCAAGAGCCGCCAACCCCACCATCCAAAGAGTTCAGTCGACCATCAAGAGACTGACCAGAGCCAGTAAAGGAGGAAGGGATTGACTGACCTCATTGAACAAGAGAATAAGGCGATTAAGAAATTGCGGGATTACTTCCGGGTAAACGCAGCACCAATCTACCAAGCAATAAGAAAGCTAGACAAATGCCGCACAACACTCAACTTCAACAAGCAAACGGTACCCACAGCAAACACTATGATAACCTCCAAGAAGACCACATAGATAAGACTGCTTTCAACGCTTGGCTCATGAAAAAAAAAATCAAATTACTGTATTAGGGTTACCCGTAAATGATTACATTAACCCGTATTCGTGTCTGTAAATTGCGTGTGTTCTCTGGTCGATTTGCCTGTTTTGCTGGACGAAAAAACCTCATTTTCTGAGGGAAAAAACCTTGCTATCTACACCTGAGACCGACTAACTCAGCCACGGAGTGAAAAAAGCCCACTAAAGTTCCTCGCGTCATCGAACCCGGGCCTTTTGCACCCGGTGTGGGGAGGACGGTGACGATACCACTGTGCTACCCACGCAGACGCTTGGCTCATGAAAGGAAAGCTTTTCCCTGAGACCGAGGGATTCATGTTCGCCATCCAAGATCAGATAATCAACACCAGGAACTATAGGAAATACATCGCCGAGGATTCTGGAGTAACAGATGACACATGTCGTCGATGCCACCGGGCCCCAGAAACAATCCAGCACATCAACGTAGGATGCAGGGTACTGCGAGGGTACTGCGTCTGATCACCCAGACGCAGTACCCTCGCAGACACGATCATGAGGCCAGAATAATATGCTAGCGCAAAAATACCAACTGATCAAAGGAAGTTTACCGTATTACAAGTAGGAGCCTCTGACCATACTAGAGACTCACAGACTATACTTGGACCGTACTATAATAATGGACAAGATGATCCCGCACAACAGACCAGACGTAACCCCCATCGATAAGAAGGAAATGGCTACCAACGTGATCAACATAGCGGTACCCAACACCAGGAACCTCCAGAAAAGATACGAGAAAAATTCAGGAAATACTCAAACCTAAGAGAGAGAGAGAGAGAGAAAAATCAAAAAGGTATGTGGCATACGGAACAAGAAATGACCATCGCGATCATTGTGTCAACCACCGGCATAATGCCAAAGAGCCTCCTTAAGAACCTAGCAGCAATAGGCCTCCCAGAAAACACTTACATAGAACTCCAGAAAAGCCGCAATCCTGAACATCTGTAGGACAGTAAGAGAGTTCCTGAACCAACAGTAAAAATAATAATCATAGTAATTGCACACAACCAGCCACCCAATGCACTTGGTACCAGTACCCGTTACAGAGCGGAAAAAAACCCATAAAAAGGAGAAAAGGTTATAATGATAATCTGTCGTAGTGAGAAAGCTCCAATATGAAACTGTGCTTCTACACTAGTACCTCTCTGAAATTTGCAATCAAATCCATGGTATACCAGCTACCGTCTTTTGAATTGGAAATTAGAAAGAGCCCTAAATCAATCCTCTTCCGATGGAACATAAGGCTCCAACAGGGCATATGGCACAGAAATTAATTAACCTAAGCATCCTCGAGGCAGAGCTGATCGATTTTTGTTAAAGAGAAGGGAAATTAGTTTATCTAAAAATGTCTGAATTGAGAAAAAGAAAACATCAATCTCCATATGCAACGCATAAAATCTGTGGTAAGATGTGAGAAATAGCATAAGGGAAACATAAAAATAAATTTTAAAAAATTGTAATCTAAGGAGTAGGTTCGCCCAACGTTTTGATTGATTCCAGCAGCTGGATAACTTGAGAAATATTTCTAAATCAGATGGAATTTTATTTTGTATCTATATCTTTTATATTATCCAATATCGATATTGTATTGCTATGTTAGAGTTATGTTTACCTCCTAGCATTTGATTGCTGTCTAGAGGTGAATTTAATCTTTTTCTTTACCTGAATTAAATAAATAAATAAATAAATATATAAAAAATGGTGGTACAGAGATTATCCAGTAGGCTGTCTACCTGTCTCCAGGATTATCTAGAGATTATCCTGGAGACAGATTGCATGTAATAACCACTTTCGTTAGTAGAATAAATATTCCGTCAAGATTTTGGAATGGAGCAACAAATACATATCAAATTTTTCTTTAAACTGAGAAAATCTGCAAAAGATTTTCCCATGTTAAAAACTGTCTACCAACATGGTAGACAGTTTTTAACATTCGCATGGAATGTTAAAAACTGTCTACCATGTTGAAACGTTGTTGTACCAGTGTGTTAAGAGGAGACTAAATAAATTTCATGAATCTGAAGTGCTGGTCAAGACATCAAATGCTTACACTGTTCAGATATCAGAGAGTGGTATCACACAGATATAAGGAATGCAGAATTTGAACATGGGGAGAACAATGTATACACAAAGGACAGACAGGATAGAAAAGGAGGAGGGGTTATGCTGTTAGTTAAGAAACAAAAAATCTAAAGCAGTGCATCCAGATGACATGGGTAGCTGGCCGGTACAACGTCGGGTCAGTTTGGTGTGACACAAGGACTGGGAAAACAAAATGAGAGTAGGATTGTTTTATAGACCTAATGACTCTGATGAGTACGACGAAGAACTATACAGAGAAATAGGGTGGGCCAGTAAATCACAATGTCTTATAATGGGGGATTTCAACTTCCCAAATATTGTCTGGAATTTGGGTTGGTCATTTGCACATTAGCAAGACTTTTGTGAATTTTCTGGATGACTGTTTTCTACAGCAGCATTTTAGGAGGCAACTGGAGGGAGTAATACTCTCGATCTGGTTATCAGCTTTGATTATTCATGCATTAAGAATCTGCAGATAAAGGAACCACTGGGTGACAGTGAGCACAGTGTACTGATATGGGAATTACTTAAAGATTTAACTACCATCAAGGCTGAAGGGAAGGGCTTTTGCTTTCGCAAGGTGACTACAGTGGTCTCGAACAGCATTTAAATTCTATACAATGAAACCAACTGATGAGTACGACGAAGAACTATACAGAGAAATAGGGTGGCAGTTTACCAACAGCAAATTTCTAAATGGGAAGCATTCAAGGAATTAATCATGGAAGCTACTAGGCCTATCATACCAACTAAGAAATATTGTTCAAGATTTAGGCTTAAATGGATATCGCATGAAGTAATTAAATTCGTGACAGAGAAGAAAAATGCATTGGATGCATATACATTACCATGAGACGCAGGAGCCCATGATAGATTAAAGGTAATCTGTAATCAAGTTACAAAGTAGGTTAAGGCAAGCGAAGGCAAATTACGAGAAATCTTTGGCAAAGGATGCTAAGAAAAACAGCAAGGACTTCTTTACTTATATAAACACTCTAGAAAGAAGGGGTTGAATCTGATTGGTCCACTTGATATCGATGGTTCGACTGTTGATAAACCTGCTAAGGTAGCTGACACACAATAAATATACTGCATCTACATTCATACATGAGGAATTCTGTAGGGAAGTGGAGCCCAGAAGTTTATGAAACTCTTAACAGTGAGCTAAATGATTTTGTAATTAATGAGAAGAAAGTGAAAGATAAATTGTTGAAATTAAACATAAAACGGCATCTTGGGTGGATGGAATCTCATCACATCATCATCATGAACTTTGTCCGGATTTGGTCTTTTAAGACTTGTTCCGTTGTAGCTCTTGGAGGTAGTCTTGATCTCGCCATCGTTGTCTTGGTCGACCCACATATCTCTTGCCTGTACGTTTGTAGTTAAAGGCTAATTTTGGGATCCGGTCTGGGTTCATACTTTCTAGGTGGCTGATCCATTTTTTCTGATACCGTTTTATGTCATTTACTATATTATCTACTTTTAATTTCTCGCGGATGTCTAAATTTCTTTGGTAGTCTAGTCTTGTAAAGCCTAATAATGGTCTTAAAAATCTGGATGGATGGAATCTATCCAGTTATATTGAATGAAGCAGCGAGGGAAGTTAGCAAACCCTTAGCCATAATTAAGAGAGCATTCTTAGATTCAGGGGAGGTCCTCACGGACTGGAGACATGCAAATGTATCCCTAATTCAAAAAAGTGCGGATCAAGGGTGACACGAGTAATTACAGACCCCTTAGTTAAACTTTTCTGTTCCAGGGAAAATAATGGAGTCATTTGTTAAAGAAGTAATGCAGGTTCATCTAGACAAGACTGCAGTTATAGTTTAGACACAGCTTGGGTTTGTTAAGGGGAAACCTTGTCAAACCAATTTTGTTGGATACAACGAAGTGGTCACAAAGGAACTGGATGAAAAAAAAAAAAAATAATTCTGATATCACATACTTCGATTTCAGGAAAGCTTTGGATACCGTTGCATGGACGACTGCTCAAATTGAAGCAGTATGGCATTAAGGGCAAGTTGCTTCTATGGATAATGGAGTAAATGGGAAGGAAACTCGACATGGGGAACAAAATTTTTAAATCAACTAGATGACTGTTATTTGTATCAACATGTCAGGGAAAGTAGTAGAGAAAAGAACATCCTAGACCTCATCATCACACGTGAATCAGATGATATAACAGGGCTGACAGAGGAACCAGTAGCAGGAAGTGATCACGGAGTTCTACGGTGGATGATGATGAGAGAGGTAGCAGAAGTAAAAGGCAAAGGAATGGGTTTTAATTTCAGAAAAGGAAATTACGATGCCTTAAGGTACTACATGGCCTCTATTAACTGGGTAGATATCGCGCAGAGAATGAATACAATTGAACTGTGGTACGCTTTTAAAACATTAATCACAGATGCCTTGAATGCGTATATACCATTAAAAAAATACTCCACGAGAAGGGTTCCAAGTTGGATGAATAGTGAAGTTGCCACATTACTTGAGCAGAAAAAGGTGGCATGGAAACGTTACAGAGCAATAAAAAGTACTGAAGCCTATAACAGCTACAAGGTGATGTGTAATAGAGCCACAGAAAAGGTTCGACAGGCAAAGGCAGTTTATGAGAAATCACTAGCAAACAGAGCAAAGAGGGGGGGGATAAAGAATTCTTCACATATATAAATGCCAAGAAGAGCAGGACAAACCAGATCGGACCTTTACGTAAGGGAAAGGGGATAGTAATAAATACACCAGCTGCCGTTGCAGATGAACTCAACAGTTATTTTGCATCGATATTTACAAATGAAAAGCCTTTTGTGGCAATGGGAAATTGTGGGAGCGAAGTTAAAAAATATGTAATTAGTGATATTGAAATTTCGCAAGATTATTTAATGAAAAAACTTTCGAGCCTACAGACCAGTAAGGCTCCTGGAGTAGATGGAATATACCCTATAATCTTAAGAGAGGCGGCAAGCGAGTGCATTGAACCATTGAGGCTAATTATGCGAGCATCACTAGACTCTGGGGAGATTCCCTTGGATTGGAAAAGTGCAACTGTATCTCCCATACATAAGGGTGGCTCTAAAAGTGAAGTTCGAAATTATCGACCTGTCAGTCTGACTTCAGTAGTAGGGAAAATCATGGAGGCAATGATCAAGGGTGGAATTCAGGATCATTTGGATCGAATTGAAATTCTCAAGGATACTCAGCATGGTTTTGTAAAGGGAAAATCATGTTTAACAAATCTGGTTCGCTATTTCGAAAGGGTCACTCACGAGCTGGATTTAGGGAATAATTTCGACATTGTTTATTTAGATTTCAGCAAAGCTTTTGACTCAGTCCCACATGAGCGGTTGCTTTATAAGCTGGAACAGGTTGGAATCACTGGGAAAATCCTTAGATGGATAGAAGGATGGCTTCAGGGCAAGAGGCAGAGGGTTGTGATAAATGGCTATTCCTCAGATTGGGTTGATGTAAGAAGTGGGGTTCCCCAAGGATCAGTATTAGGACCACTGTTGTTTTTAATTTTCATAAACGACATCGATGAAGGGATAGAGGGCGTGATGTCTAAATTTGCAGATGATGTTAAAATTGGTAGAGTAGTTAATGATCACTATCAAGCTGAGCTTCTTCAGAAAGACCTAGCTAGACTTCAGGAATAGTCAGAAAAATGGCAGCTGTGCTTTAATCCAACAAAGTGTAAGGTATTACACCTGGGAAACAGTAATCCCAAAAAAAACTTATTCACTTGATGGAGTTCAACTAAACCCAGTACTGGAGGAAAGGGACTTGGGTGTTATGATACGGTCAGACATGAAATTCTCTGAGCATTGTAAACAGGTTGCAAGGAAGGCCCATGGTGTCCTATCGATGATCTATCGAACTTTTGCAAGTAGAGATAGGGACGTGATAATCCCATTATATAAGGCTTATGTTAGACCACACTTGGAATACTGTGTTCAAGTATGGAGACCGCACCTAAAGAAAGACATCGAGCTTCTTGAAAGGGTGCAAAGAAGGGTAACTCGCCTGGTGAGATCGGCAAAAGGGCGTCCTTATGAAGAAAGACTTCGAATATGTGGGTTGCAGAGTTTGGAAACTAGACACCTTAGAGGAGATTTGATTGAAGTGTTTAAGGCTCTGAGAGGCATCAGTAAAATGAATGAGGACGAAATTTTCAAGATTATAAATGATGCTAGAACTAGGGTACATAAATTCAAGTTACGGGGGGGAAATGTTTAGATTGGACTGCAGGAAGTTTTATTTTAGCCAGCGAGTTATAAATTACTGGAATAAGTTGCCTTCATGGGTGGTAGAGGCCGACAGTTTGGGGAAATTCAAAGGTCATCTGGATAGTACTTTCGGGTAAGGGAAGCGCATAGGATGATAGGTTTAATTTCCTTTTTATTTATTTTTTATTATTTTTTTTATTTATTAATTATTATTATTTAGTTATTTATTTTATTTATTTATTTTTTTTGTTTTTATGATTGTTTTGTTCGGATTTTTTTTTTTTTTTTTTTTTTTTTGGCTGGTGCAGCATAAGCCATAGGCTTTCTTGCACCATGCGGCCGTTACTAATACTAATACTAATAAAGGGATGGTTGAGTGGGAAAAAAGAGACTGGCAATCAATGGACACTGCTCTTCGTGGATTAATGTTATTAGTGGAGTCCCCCACGGTTCGGTGTTCGGCTCATTGTTATTTTCTTCATTTATCAATGATATTGATGAAGGTATATCAGGTTTAATGTCCAAGGTTTCAGATGATACAAAAGTTGGCAAGATTGTTAATGACAGCAATGACAGTATGCTACTGCAACAGGATCTAGAAGAGTTAGGCAGGTGGGCCGAGAAGTGACAATTGAAGTTTAACATTGACAAATGCAAAGTACTGCAAATGGGTAGCAGTAACTCCAGAGTAACCTACCAACTGTATGGCACTACACTCATGGTAGTGGAGAATGAAAACGACCTAGGGGTAATTATACAGTTAGATACGAAGTTCTCTGAGCAGTGCAGAGAGGCTGCCAGGACAACTCATAGGGTTTTGTCAGTGATATACAAGAATCTTGCTAGCAGGGATAAGGAAGTGATTATCCCTTTGTATAAGGCAATGGTCATGCCACACCTTAAGTACTGCACACAGGTCTAGAGGCAATATTTTTGGGAAGGATGCAGAGCTGCTGGAACAAGTACAGAGAAGAGCAACGAGATTGGTGAGGGAAACAAAAAGGGTGCTCTTATCAAGAAAGGCTTCATTTCTGCAAATTGCAGCGTCTGGAGACTAGGCATATGCGAGGTGATCTAATTGAGGTGTTTAAGTTTTGAATGGTTTGAGCAAGCTCAATGCTGATGGGATTCTTACTCTTGCTCAGATTACGAACCTAAGGGGGCATAAATTCAAATTTAGAAAAGACGGTTGCAGAGATGTGAGGAAATTTGTCTTTAGCCAGAGTGGCTAATTGCTGGAACAGACTTGGAAGAACTAGACAAAGTTTTGGAAGGAATAGACAGGTGAAATTGGGAAGGAGGTTTTTTTTTTCTTCTTTTTTTTTTGCTGATGCTGTGTAAGTTTGCTTTCTTGCATCATATGCTACTACTAATATTAATGCAATTACGAGAGAAAGGCAGCTTTTTCTTGTTGCATGACAATGCCCCCTCCCACTGATTCATTTCTTTTTGTAAATGAACTGTATAGATCAACCATCCATCCAAACTAGCACCAGCAAGCACTTCTTCCTCTTTCCTAAACTGAAAACTGCCCTCAAAGGAAAGAGATTTCAGGACAATGAGAACATAAATAAAAACATAACTGCCTAACTGAATACCACCTCTTTGAACATCGCTGACTCTTTTCAGAAACTTTCAGGACGGTGTAATAAGTGCATTAAATCAGGTATAATGAAACAACACTCCGCAATACCTGAAAATTAAATTGTTTTAAACTAGGGAAGCTGGTAGTAGATCAAAATAACGTCTACAGATAACCCAACAACAGTCGACTGGAAAAAACACCACTCTCCTTTTGATAAGTTGCATTTCCTGATTACTGTATTTTACTGTGTGACTGTTTATCTGCGAAATAAATAATATATAAATAAAAAAAAACTTTACTGTAACCCTAAATTTAAAATCCATTGCTAATTTAATTAGAGAAGTGGTCATTATAGAAATCTAGATTCTACTCTTAATTGTTTTAATTCGCTCTAAATTTCGATGTAATCAGTTCTGTCTGTATTTTATAATCATTCCGCGGTGAACCTTAAAATTCAAGTTTAAATACTAAAGTTCCTTGATTCATTTATGAATGATTATAATATTCACATCTAGCGAATGTGATTTGAAACCAAGTTAACCTGACTGAAGCCAAACCAAAAAAAAAACAACTGCTTATTTTTCTGTAGCTACCATTAATGGTGACATTTTAAGAAAAATACTAAGCACATAAAAGAGTCAACTTAATTTCCGTCGCGTATTTTACATCCACTAAAAAAAGGTCGATGTGCACGGCCTATTCATATAAAGATTTAATGTCGCCAAGTAGTAGACTCGTTCTGCAGTAATTAATGGTATTTCAGTCCGACAAAGGAGGCTGTCGAGTCGATAATGACATCTAATTTAAATTTCCATCTCCCACAGTGAAGGACATGGTGTCTTAGAAGAGAAAAGTTGTATTTCGGGAACACACAGGAAGAAGCAATATCTAGAGGTTGTTGAACTTGAACAAAATAAAGAAAATAATTCACCTCCAACTCCAACCTTTTCTTTTACTCCCATCCCTATTTACTCTTCAGATATTTTTATCCTTTGCCCTTAGACCTTACTTCACAATAATGGTAGCACATTAATCATAAAATCGCACTGTTTTCAAGTCCCCTCCCTTTTCCTTTAATCATCGACCTTCTTAGGATGAAAAGAAAGAAAATATTTACTCGTCTTTTTTGCTACATCCCTCATCAATTGTTCCACGACTTTCTCTCTTTTCTTTTTAACCTACACACAGCAGGAAGCTCCGATTTAAATTTCTACAAGTCGACTATTGGAACGTCTTGAAAAACCGAGTGGGACTGACACGTGCAATTAAGAGAGAAGTCCCAACATTGATTTATAGCACTTTAATAATTTTATAAGTATTTTCCCCCCGAATAACAGTATACTAATTTGAAAATGAAAGCAGCCATATCAAACACATGAACTGAGGCTATCGATACAGACTTTTGCAATATATCTGCATTCCAGCTTGGCTAAGATTTCATTATAGATAAAGATTAACGAATTAATTGCTTATAATAAATTATCTAAAACGATTACTCCATCAAGATAATTGACTATCAAAAATCACAATTTTTTGGATTGTGCTAACCAAACTCCAGGGAAGAAAACTGGAAGTAAGGAAGCATGCTTTTACAGAAGGGGGTGGAGGGTAGTTAATGTGCGTAGAAGCCTATGTCAGATATAAGCTAATCTGTAAATCAAGTCACAAAGGAGGTTAGGCAACCAAAGGCAGATTACGAGAAATATTTGGCAAAGGATGCTAAGAAAAACAGCAAGGACTTCTTTACTTATGTAAACTCTAGAAGAAAGGGGATGAATCAGATTGGTCCATTTGATATCGATGGTTCGACTGATGATGATCCTACTCAGATAGCTGATAATCTGAATGAGTATTATTTTGCACCGACATTCACACATGAGGAGTTATTAAGGGAGGAAAATACCAGAGGGTTATCAAACTAACAGGGTGCTTAATGATTTTGTAATAACTGAGAGCAAAGTGGAGGAGAAATTGTTGAAGCTAAACATAAGAAAGTCACCTGGAGTGGATGGGATCTATCCAGTTATATTAAAGGAGGTAGTAAAGGAAGTAAGCAAACCGGTAGCCATAATTATGAGAGAATCGTTGGTCTCAGGAGACGTTCCCACGGACTGGAGATAGTAGTAGTGGCATGTGATGCAAGAAAGCAAGTGTATGAGCTTATGCAGCATCAGGCAAAAAAAAAATACAATTACAAAACAAATCCCTCTAAATGTTTGTCCAGTTTCTCCTTAAATTTATTTAACCTATCAACTTCCACAACGATAGATGGAAGATTGTTCCAGCAATTAACCACCAGCTGGCTAAAGGCAAATTTCCGCACATCTATTCTACATCTGTCTTTCCTCAATTTGAATTTATGCCCCCTTAGGTTTGTAATCTGAACAAGTGGAAGAATCCTATCAGAATTCAGAGTGCTCAACCCATTCAAGGCCTTATACACCTCAATCAGATCACCTCGCAGGTGCCTAGTCTCCAGCCGCTGCAATGTGCAGAACTTAAGCCTCTCTAGGTAAGAGGATCCCTTCATTCCCCTCACCAATCTTGTTGCCCTGCTCTGTACACCCTCAAGCAAAACTACATCCTTCTTGAAATGGGGCCTCTAGACCTGTACGCAATATTCAAGTCTGGAGGCCTCAGATGTGCAAATGTATCCCCTATTCACAAAGGGGGGATCGAAGGATGACACGAGTAATTACAGACCAGTTAGTTTAATTCCTTCCGGGTAAAATAATGGAGTCGTTGGTTAAAGATGAATTGCAGGATCATCTAGACAAGACTTCAGTTATAGCTCGGACACAGCATGGGTTTTTTAAGGGTCTTGTCTGACAAGTTTCATTGAATACTATGAGGTGATTACAAAGGAAGTGGATGCAAAAAATTATTTTAATATATATTTGGAGTTCAGGAAAGCTTTTGACACTGTTGCGCATGGAAAACTACTGTACAAATTGGAACAGAATGGTATTAAGGGTAAGTTGCTACAGTGGATAAAAGGATGGTTGAGTGGGAGAAGACAGAGGGTGGTAATCAAAGGACGCTGCTCTTCGTGAACTAATGTTATTAGTGGAGTGCCCAATGGTTTGGTGTTGGGCCCCACTGTTGTTTTGTATATTTATCAATGATATTGATGAAGGTATATCAGGCTTAATGTCGAAGTTTGCAGATGATACAAAGGTTGGCAGGGTTGTTAATGACAGTAATGGCAGTGGGCTACTGCAACAGGATCTAGATAATTTGGGCAGATGGGCTAAGAATTGGCAACTGAAATTTAACCTTGACAAATGCAAAGTACTGCATATGGGTAGAAGTAATCCAAGAGAAACGTACCAACTATGTGCTACTGCACTTATGGTGGTAGAAAATGAAAAGACCTGGGAGTAATTGTGCAGTCAGATATGAAGTTTTCTGAGCAATGCAGACAGGCTTCAAGAGCAGGTCATGGGATTTTGTCAATTATATACAGGAATTTTGCTAGCAGGAAAAAGGAGGTGATTATCCCTTTGTATAAGACAATGGTCAGACCACGCTCTTAGTACAGGTCTGGAGGCCTCATTTTATAATGGATGTTGAGTTGCTTGAGCGTGTACAGAGAAGGGCAACAAAATTTGTAAGGGGTTCTCTTACTAAGAAAGGCTTAATTCTGCAAATTGCAGTGTCTAGAGACTAGGCACCTGCGAGGTGATCTGATTGAGGTGTATAAAGCCTTGAATGGATTGAGCACGCTGAATTCTGATGAGATTATTCCGCTTGCTCAGATTACGAACCTGAGGGGGCATAAATTCAAATTGAGGAAAGACAATTGTAGAATAGATGTGCGGAAATTTGCCTTTAGCCAGAAGGTGGTTAATTGCTGGAACAAACTTCCATCTGTCGTTGTGGAAGTTGATAGCTTAAATAAATTCAAGGAAGGAACTAACTGGACAAACTTTTAGAGGGGATGGATGTGTGAATTTTTTTTTTCTTTGGCTGATATACGCTTTCTTTCTTGCATCGCGTGCCTCCATTACTACTACTACTAGTAGTCGATTTTTTTTTGTTCCTATGATTAATAGCAATGAAAGCAAATACAATTATATTCTTATCAATTAAATCTTAAGATTATAAATTATAGAAAGCTTGATAAAACTCTACAGGTTTACGTTCTCTAAACTTAGCCATTTAGTTTAATTACAACTATATAATATTTACTACACTCCTCCAGTATTACTGCTTTTTTCCTTCTTTCTGCACATATGTATATTTTCACAAACAGCATCACGTTCATCAGTCTTGCATAATAATATAGGCGAAGCGTATGCGGACTGTCTAAAGAAAACCATACTGAATTAAAACTACATTTAATCTATGAATTTTTTTACAAATATTTTCACCGAGTCAAAATACAAATTTCATGAAAATCCTCTACTGGGAGGCCCTCTGTAACATGTGGACAGACGGACATGGTGAAAACAATAGACGCTTAACATATATATTCGAACGCGCATAAAAAAATAATAATAATGAAAAGGGCAGGTCGGATTAAATTTTATTGTGAATGTTAATAGAACAATTACTGAGTGCTAATTATGTGGTATTCTTATTGGCAAAATGAAGCAAAGAGGCACGCGTATATAGAACAACCGGGGAGGGGGACCAGATCAATGTAACCATATAATTTTCTCTCACTTATCTATCTCTTTTTACTATTCATCCAGTAGCTCTTCAAATTTCATTAAACGTCATCCCACATGAACAGGTGGAGATCACTCTTTACTAAAGGAATTATTTTTAAATCTATTCTACAATTATTGCCTCTGATTTTAAATTTATGAGGCCCCTTTGTGTATGTCCCGTGACCAAGCGTAAGTATGCCCTCGCCGATTAGCTTAACTCTTTTAACTACCTAAAAACTTAGATCAGCCACTCGCCACAAATGCCTGGTTTATAAATTCCCTACAAATTATAGAATTCAAACTTCTCTTAATAAGAATATTCCTTTATCAAATGAATAGAGTTACAATGCTGTGCTACTAATGACACTTCACTATAGCCATTTCATGTGAAGATGAACGCTGTCTCTTTAAAAAAAGTAATAAATAAATAAATAATAATAATAATAAGTACGAACCCCAGGCAACAGTAGGGACCCTACTCACAAACTAAACTGAGACAAGATGATCCTGCACAACACACAAAACATAACCCTCATCGACAAGAAGGAAATGGCTACCTACATGGTCGACACAGCGATGCCCAACGTCAGCAACCTCCAGAAAACCTACGAGGAAAAGATCAGAAAGCACATAGACCCAGACAAGAAATCAACGAAATATCACATGTGGAACAAGATCGCCATGTCAACTGCTAGGATGGTGTCAAAGAGCCTCATAAGAAACTATCATCAATAGGCCTCCTAGAGAACACTTACACTGAACTTCAGAAACCCACGAGTTCCTCGACTAACAGTAATAATAACATTAACCAGACACAGCCAAACATACCATGAACTTGGTACCAGAACCCATTACGGGATGGAAAAAATCCTACGAGGAGAAAAATGTCATAATAATAATGCCAGAAGGAATGTTTTCTATATATTTCCTAGCAAGGCTGAGTTAATAATCAATCTCAAGCAGATGTGCATTTTTGTCCTCCGAGTAGGTGATTACTTCATCTCCAAACAGACCTTAAGACTAAATATTCTCCAAGTCCAATATCAAACCCTTCGGCATATCGACGACAAAAGCTGCACTTCAAAGACAAACTGCTCCCAGTGGGGTCGTATATCTAGTTGTTTTCTTTTAAGGATGATCTACTTTCCTCTTTACACAGACAAAGCGATACTGTAGAACTCAGTGTACCCTGTCTTCACTTACTGAATCCAAATATAGAGATAAACCCTACAAGAAAAGACGTCTACTGATGTATAGGTATCGATGTGCTCCGTAAACACAAGTGTTGGCATCAAGTTGTCTTCAGACACCGGAGTTACGAGTAGCATGCACTAAAATATGAAGTTCTTACGATCGATATCGGGCTTGATCGAAAGAGACTGCCCGTCGACAGGCGTATACTGAACCAGGAAGGTCAACCTTGTAATACATTTCTAAGGTCACGAGCTGAAGTATAGAATTACTACTGACTTTGTAGGTTGGCTATGATTAGCGAATCCAAAAATGGTGTTCTTCTGCATATACGAATAAAAAAGGCTTCTTAAATATTAAGGTGAATTACATTTCTAAATGTCCCGCCGATAATTCAGAAAAAGGATCATAATGCCTACTTTGCAGCAAGAAGGAAGAGAAAATGAGTGAATGAAATTAGTCTTGCAGATTTTCAATCGCATTTCATCAGAAATAGTCAAATAATGAGCTTATTTGTTTTGATTACGTGCAATATTTCTGGAAAAAAAATTCCAACCTGAGAAATAATTCTAAGCTCTGTTTCTTAAAATTTCTCTCAGCACTTAATGCAAAGCCTGAGGGGCGGAGGGGAATGCTGAAATCGATTAAATTCACTAAAGACTTTCTTTGGCAACTCTTGAATATCGGTATGCCTTGGCACTGTATTATAAAAAACCGGACAATTCATTAGAAACTCCACCCAAGTGGACAGGATTAAGCTGACCTCCAGAGTAATAGCGATTTACCTCAGCATCAATCTCACGAGGCGAAATTAACCTGATGTAAATTCTAATACAGTCATGAGAACCAAATAACATTGCCCAGCTTGTGGACAGGACACAAAAATGGGTTCACCTACTTGATGGACCCCTTCCACCTCATCCTAAAAATGCTCCATCGGACTAAGATCTAACGACTGTGCGACTATAAAAGCAACAAAATGCTGCTATCGTCCACCAAGAACCGGCGCCTGTTATCATGCCGCACTGTCCATCTCCAGTAGTTCTCAAGGGAACAGGGGTGTGAAGAGTCATTATGATAGTATACCTCTAACTTTCTTCTAGCACTAGTATTAACGATCTTGGTAAACCACCTCCTACCATTCCCAGTACATTCCATTCAATGTCTCCTGTGGTCTTTTGTCAAAAGGAAGCTAAAAGAATTTTGAGCAATCTTGCTGCCGTATTGCTTAAAATTCAGGTCCTATGGTATTTCTCCACCACTTGTTCTCAAAACCTGTGCTCCAGATCTTACTCCTTCTGTGTCACCTTTTTAACTTCCTTATTCCACTGGTATTTTTCCTGCTCATATCCAGCCAATTCCTAAAAAGGATGACAAATTCATTCCATCCAATTATCGTCTCATTGCACTCACCTCTACTCTTTCCAAAGTATTGGAGAAATCCATTAATGCCAACGCCTAAACTATATCGAAACTTTCCATCTGATCAATGATCGCCAGTATGGGTTCCATAAGCGTCCAGCCATTTATACTGTCCAACTTCAAACTCAGAGGACCAACTTTTCTTCTTCCTCATTTATCCCTTCAACTTCAGATTTCTACAACAACCTACCTTCAAGTGTATTTCCTGAAAATTACATGTCTACAGATATTCAAGTCTAATGTCAACAATTTTCAGTCTTCCCATGCACGGTACTACGTATTATAGGTCCTAATACCTTTCGTGTTTAGGGTTTTCATAAAAAACAAAAACAACCACTATAAGTAGATTCATCAAAGCATTGGTAGGCTTTATCAAATAAAATACTCTATACTCTTTCTTTACTGGTGTCCCGCGAGGTTTCTCCCTAGTACCATTATTATTTAGCATATTAACGTTAACGATTTTACAAACATCGGTCTACCTGAAGATGTTAAATTCCTAATGTACAACGACGATTTTAGGTATTATACAGACAGATTATTATAAATTAGATCAATGTCAGTCTTTATAAGTTGCTCTTAATAAATTTAACAGCTGGTAGATTCGACGTTAATAAGTACAAATGTGAGGTATTCATATTCAAATATCCTATAAAGCTAAATATTTCATTTTATTATTCAAATGGCAATAAAATACTGTACTTAATAGAGTAAATCACAAAACATTTAGGCATACAATTATCATGCACCTGTTCAAATCCGCATACACAATATTGTGTCGAAACCATACAAAAAATTGGCTTTCATACAGCTACTAGCCACAGAATTAAATGATTCTGAATTAACAAAAATACTCTTCGTTATCATTCTCCTAATTCTGGAATTTTCTTGCTCAATTTGGAACTCAAACGCTACAGCTTTAAAACATAAATTGGAAAAAGTTCAAAGAATAATAAAATACATATTGAAGCAACACTATTTTTATCCGCTTAACCATATTTATATAAATACCACTTAAAATTATTATTAACCAGAAGGCAAATACCAGTACTGTACTTAAAATATTATATAAAATAATTAATAGTTAGCTTGTAAATCACAGTTCCTTGCCTTAATCATAAAATGATCAATATTCATATACGAAACATCCACTTTAAAAAAAATAATTTTAGATCTAAATAAAGAAGATTTTCTCCATTAAATTACCTTTTGGCATTACTTTAAGTTTATCATCTGGATCCCATTATTGACTTCGCTTCTTTTCAAAATCAAAGACTATTCGATTTAACTCATGAACACAACCATTCCTTTAATATAAGAATTTTGTTTATTTGCCTGTAAATATACAAAAATTATCGTATAATTATGTAATTAATTCATTTTTACTTCTTTTTTTTTTCAGTGAAATCATACTAATTTCATTATAAGAATTTGCATAATATAATGTGGAAAAGTTATTATACACCCGTTAACAACCTAGTAACGGGTAGGCCCACCTTTCGCCCGGATAAGGGCAGTCACACGACGAGGCATTGAGTCCACTAGTTCACGAAAGCGTTCCACAGGTATTTCCATTCATGCTCGCTGCACCGCTGTCCATATTTCTGTCGCATTCCTGGGTGGAGAATCCAAAGCTCGAATGGACCTTTCCACAGCATCCCAAAGATGATCCACAGGGTTCATGCCCTGCGAACGGGGAGGCCATTCCATGGCGGTAAAATCTGCGTAATGCTCTTCGAACCATGTTCTAGTCACCACGGCTCTGTGGGGAGGTGTATTGTCCTGCTGGAAGAATCCATTGCCCCGTTGGTGCACGATGACCATGCATATGATCTGCAATGATGGATACATAACCTGGACCGTTCAGAGTTGCGTCTAGACGTACCAGCGGTCCCAACGTGTACCAGTTGAACACGCCCCAGACCATTCCCGACAGCCCACCTGGCTGAACAGTTCCTTGATGACATGACGGGTGCCTAGCTTCGTGCGGTTTCCGCCAGATATGCACCCTCCCGTCCTCTCGAAATAACTGGAAACTGGCCATTGGAGACGGGTCTCACCGGACCATGAGACCAATCATCCAAGGTCCAGTGCCGATGTTCTTTCACCCAGTTCAGGCGTAGAGTCCTGTGTCGTGATGTTAGCAATTGGACAGCAATGGGACTCTGATGGGTAGGCGGCTCCCATAACCTATTGCGGCTAATGGTCGCCTGATGGTCTTGGTCGAGACATTTCTGTCACCTGCCTCGTTGAAGTCGGCAGTGATTTGTGCCACTGTGGCTCTCCGGTTGGCTGATACAATGCGAGACAGACGTCGATGGTCACGTTCATACACCACCGTTCTCCGCCCACAGCGCTGTTCAAGATGAGATGTTACCGGAAATGGTGTATTCCCGACACGCTCTTGTTACTGTCGAACGGGGATGGTGCAAAATTTGTATCACCTCGGCGATAGAGTGACTCATGCGTCGGGCACCCACTATCATCCCTCTTTCAAAGCTGGTTAACTCACGAAGTTTATCCATAGTGACATCGAATTACCATCTACGTGAATGCAGTGTATCTATATACCTGCCACGCGGTGGGTTCATCCACTAGCCGGAGGGATGACAGCGCCGCGTTGCCCAGCAACCAGGTATCCTATGAATTCTGTCCTTTCGGTGTACTTACAGAATAAGATTTGAAAAATATACTGCAAGTATTTTACATGTTTTATTTATAATTTTTCTGTATTAATTTTTAATTTTAAATAATATTACGATTAGTATTATTATGGCTAAAAGATACAAGGAAGCTGATTTTAATGCATCTGCCAAAAAAAAAAAAAAAAAACAGCAGCATTCATACCTTCCCCGTCGCAAAAAAGTGCATCTCTCTCTCTCTCTCTCTCTCTCTCTCTCTCTCTCTCTCTCTCTCTCTCTCTCTCTCTCTCTCTCTCTCTCTCTCAAAGGATCGTGCCATTCATCTCAATTTGCTCCAATTTATATAATAGCCTTTCATGGGGAACCGTATCAAAAGCTTTACTGGAGTCAAAGTAAATAATGTAAAAGCTGATTCTTACATCCAACAGTTGCATCCAAACGTGAGCTGATTCTGATTTGGATGCAAGAATCAAAGCTGATTCTTGCATCCAAACGTGAGGGGAAAGCAAGACTTCCCCCCCCCCCATGAACCCATGCTGTCTTCCATTAAATATACCATTCCTATCGAGATGGTCCTGTATTGTAACCTTTATCAGGGATACCATGATCTCGCCCATCTATAGTTGCTCATCACGTCTTTCGCACCTCCTTTGTGGAGAAGGGAGATTTTACCATTTTTTCCGTCTAGGAGGGGATCTCCACAGAGTAATGATTATCTCATTAGCATTCTCAAAGGGATGATGCACTCACATGTATCCTTTTTTAGCATAACTGGATGTATACCACCTACTTCTAGAGCCTTTCCTTCGCTCACCTTCAGCAGTTCCCCCATATATTCTTCTCCGAGATTGATACTTTTTTATCACTTAATTTAAAGCAGTCTAACTCCTTGTCAATGATCTTTCGTGTTTGAAGGTTCTTTCAAATATAAAGATCGTTGCAAAGTACCTATTCAACTCATCTTCCACTTCTATTGGACTTTCTACGACTTTTGCAGTTCGATCAAGTAAGAGACCTATCTGGTTCACTTTCTTCCTTTCTGTATTCATATATAAAAAGAACTCTATCTCTAGTTTTAACTTTCTTTGCTAACCCATTTGTTTGGTTACAAATATGCTTATAATAATCATACAAATCATATCTCGCAATAATCTGCGATTAACCCATGATTTTTTCTTTTGTTCAATTAAACCCTCAACTTTTCTAGTTATCCACTTGGGGATCTTTCTTTTGCGAAATTTCTCCACTTAAATGCATTGGTAGCTTCCAGGATAAATCTCTTGAATACGTCCCATAATAAACTTGAATCCAGCACTATATAGTTGTCTTTCTAGTTAATAGTGCCCAAGAAATACCTCGATTCATTATATTCCCCTTTTCCGTTTACCAAAAAGCTTTTTAGACACTATCCATTTCATGATATTGTAGTCGTTGTTACCCGCTATTGGTTCCTCCACTATCAAATTTTGGATGCAGTTAGTGAGGCTTGGTGAGAACCAAATCAAGAATATTAAAACCCCGTGTATTTTCTCTAACGTATTGGAATAAATCTGTCTCAGCACGTAGCATTCTCGATGTCTACAAGTGTTCGAATACCGATAACATATCATGTTCCTATATGTACATTAACAAAAAATAAGTCACAAAAATTCGACACAGTTGCCTGCGGATGACTGCAGGTTAAATCGTGTTAAGAGCGCAACACAGATGCACCTACCGTGGATAACCCCAAGGAAGTCGCACATCGCTACAATTGGCCAAAATTGTATAGTAACATAAAACAAAACAACTTTTATTAAACATGACAGGGGACCTGGAGAAACCTCCCTCCCCCTCCTTTCACAGAAAAGAGATCATGTTGGGCTTTCTCCTGAAGATAACCCACTTATTGTCCAAAACAAGGAACGTCACATCCCAGTTAGAGATGAAGCAGACTACTCCCTTGATAATAAGATCAGGAACGAGGGATGTCTTCCTCCTTCTTGGAAACAAAGACTCAATACAAATACGGTATTCAACATTGAGACAGTTCAAACGGGTTACAACATTCCATTTCAAGCTCAGCCCTAAGACGAAAAAGGGCAACATTATTGCACTTCCAGAGGATTACGTTTTTTTTTTTCCTATTCCAATCTCATACAAGGCAAACGCAGAGAAGGTAAAGGGGGAGGTACAGGGATCCTTAATCTGAATAACATTAAACTTACCACTGACCACAGGATAATAAATAGAAAATATGAAGTGATTGGTGTTACTTTCGAAAAAAAGCTAATGTTTCCTTTCAAATTTTTGAAGTAGAAAATTTTGAATGGAAATGAATAATTTCATAAAATTAAGGTCTACTCTGACTAAGTCTCAATCGATTCATGCTTCTAAATCTCGTCCTATGAATGGTTATATATTAGTTATTTGCCGGCTTTATAATTTTTCTTTGCTACTCCAAAGACTGCTACACTACTTTGAAATCAGCCATTCATTCAGGTTACTAATGAATTGATATTTTTCTCTATAAACAATTCGGTTTACAGAGAAAAATATATGGCTCAACAATTTTTATAAAAAGATGAAATACAAAATTTTATGAAATGTTATCTATTAGAATTGGATTATATTCGCTTTAGGTTTTAATCTGGTAAAAACAACAAGACTATAACGCACACGGAGAAGCATCCATTAGGAATCGAGTTATTACACGAGGACGGACGGACGGACATGGGAAACACAACAGGCGTTTTACGCATATATGCTAACGAGTGTCAAAACGACAAACTGAACAGTTACAATAATTGTGGCCACACAATTCCAAAAGAGAATAATGAAAGACGAAGAAAATAACGAAAATAAAGAGATTTGTCTATAGCAACCTCATTATATTTGAGAGAGAGAAATGATGATAAACCGACATTAGACCGACAATTTGGTGAATTTTTTAATAAAATCTAATTTTAGTAGTTCAATCTTTCAGATAATAATAGGAATATAAGTATAAAGGAAATGAACTGGTTGACCTTTAGAAAAAATAATGGCCTTTTAGTGAGACATATTTGCCAGACAATTTCATAAATTCAAGACTATCGACCAGATCTTCCTGTAAGACAAGTGTCTGAGCAATGAGCAACCATCCAAGTGGAAATCGATAAGTGTTGAACTACCAGATGTTGCGAAGGTAGATGTTCAGCTACATTAATTCCGTTCTCAACAAACTACCTGAGAATAAACAATTGACGATTTTTCCCATACATATTTTTTCAATACTGCGAGGCAGCCAATAAAATAACAAATAAATAATAAAAACAAAATATACATATTATGTTATTCGAATTTTATGAAAAAGTGTTAAATATAACAAATTTTCAAAATGCTCTGTTCATCTGAATTTCTTGCTATTTATGATTTGAAGATATTGGTTCCAAATATGCAATAATACTGCATTACCTCAGATGTATCAACAATAAATCCGACATACTACACTACAAAATTACTACTCGACAAAATTAACAGTTCATAGAGGAAATGTGGCGTAACTCTTGCAGCTTGCGATTAGGAGACAGCGAGAAACTTCGGCCAGGTATAAGAGACCTTTATAGGGGTTATATAAGAATTACCAAAAAGGTCACATTACAAAAGTCGATACAAAATGCTCGAAAATATGGTCACATGACATCGGTATGGCATATTAATCCCCCCCCCCCCCAACGCTAAACAGGCTTGACAGCAGTGAACCGTTCTCGATATAAGGGTGTTTATAAGACTCTGTGGCAACAAATACCATTATTCCACCAGCTCAGACCTTAGCTCACCAAGTGACCGAGGAGTTGGCTGTTGGCGTGCAATGCGACGCCCAAGGGTATCCCACACATGTTCGATCGGATTTAATTCTGATGATCGTGCTGGCCACGTTAGTCGGATATCTTCAGTTTCAGCAATATACAGTGGCGTTGTCGTGCATGAAAAGAAAATTTGGGCCAACTGCACCCCTAAAAAGTCGCACAAAGGGGTGGAGGATCTGTTCTCGGTACCCTTATCAAAAAGATAGAGGGGTGTGGCCGTTGATCATTATTCCACCCCACACCTACCAAAGCTCTTTTTAGCGACCCTCTTTTTAACGTCCCACACGTTATAATCCTATGAGGCTGGTCCCGGCCAATTTTTCTTTAACCTAATACTATTTTATGTACAATCGATATAAGGCCTTTCCCATATAACGATCGTTTTCTCATTCCATAGGGGGTCGTTATATAGAGCTTCGAATGTATACATAGTACAAATCCAGAGTACAATTTTAGCATTAATTGGACACTCACGCACTCACCATTCGCTCACATTTATCCCACTCAGTACAGTTATCCTGAATAGGACAACACACGCACACGTTTTTGTTGCAGGTCAAGGGTACACACCCAGTACAACAGACATTCACACTGAGACACAAACTTACACATATACACTCACACTTGTACAATGATAAAGCACGTACACACCTATGCCCATTTACAGTTAAATATCTGTTTCTCATTATTTATTCAGTTGTACATAAGGAAAGGGTAGGATAATTTTATACATTCATTTTCACATAGTCCTTCGTTCGCACTAGGATAGAGAGAAACACTGAGGGATATCATCTTTCCTTAGACACGTACACAGATATAAGCTCTGAATCACGTCCAGAAATGAGCACGCGACTCACAGCTCCAACTAATTATTCATACAGACCTTTGCCCATAGCCAAGTCCAACGCACTCAGCAAAACATACACTCATGCAACCAAAATACATCTACACTGACTCATTCATACCTACTTACACTCACAGACTTTATCCAAGAATTCAAAACTATATGTTCATTTATAATGAACATATATATATATATTAAAAACAAAGATAATGCTCATGAACATACATGCTACTAATAACATATACAAGGAATAAATACCTAACATAAACGTACTGACTGGGCTGGAAACACATTCCAACAGGCCAGACTCATTTGCGGTTTTCTACATGAGTAGCTATCACAATCAGGTAGACATGCTGCTGCTTGTCTGTAGGAGTATAGTCTGTGTTGTAACAGCATGGTTGCTTTTCCCGCTCTCAAAAAATCTTTTGAGCAAATTCTGAGAAGCCGACGTAGTATGCTTCATTAGAGATGAGATGCTCATCTCCTACGTTTATTGGTTCAAATTTGGACATTAGTCTACATCTGTAGGGATGGTAATTGGGAGGTCGTAAAGGATATAAAACCAATCCTCTTTAGCTCCAAAGGTACATATAGAATACTGGATGAGTTTCTCAGTTGGCGCAACTTTGCGTGCAAGGAACCATGCGCTGTTAGCAAAAATGTGGCATAAAGTCCTGTGGAAAACCGGGGATGGGACTACGGTTATCTGAGGCAGGAACCTCCTGGTGATTTACGCAGAAGGTGTTTGTTCCCATCTAGTCAGCCATCACTGGTAGAGTGTTGACAGAATCCTTTTCTTCTCCTGGTTTATGTCAGCCTCAGTGTTTGTTGTAATCCCTAAGGTGTTGGTTGGGATTTTCTTCTTCAGTCTATAACTGAAGCCTCTTCTAATTACTTCTAAATCTAATGGCAGTACTCCTGTGAGGACCTGTAAAGCAGGTGTACTGACGGTGCTGCATGCCCTGATGGGAAGTGATATAAACCGCTGTATAAACTCTAGCTTCTTTTTATTTTTCTCTAAAGTGATTGTGTAAAGACTGCGCTGTAGGCGTTCTGGGATGAACAGTGAAATGCTAGCTATTAATTCAATTCAGGGTTGATTGAATAAATAAATTCATAAATAAAAACGCCGCATAACAGGCTGCTTGAGTCAGATTAGATTGGTTTGGTTTTTAATGGCGCATTGGCAGCTAAGGCCATAATGCGCCAAATCAGATTCGAATGAATTGAAACAAATCAATGTCTAATCTATTATATGATTTCCTGTACAACTGCATTTGCTACTAATTCACACGTTTACCCCGAGATTAAACTTGAATACGAAAAACGGGATTTCAAGTTAACCTTTGTGTGAAACTTAAAACAATGAATTATTACACGTACCTTTCCTTCTTCATTTCAAGACCTTGAGACATCAATTTTTATTAAAGTTTATGACAGTCATCTAGACTTGAATAATCAATGAGCTAAAGGGTGTGTCACAGTCCGTGACTCATCTTGGTGCTTTGAAACAAGAATAAAATTTTCCAATCGTGAAGATAATTATCATATGCATCTTGAAGAGCAGCTAATGCTTCTTGTTTTTTTTTTTTGTTTTATTGCTGAAGTTCCAGTGTGACGATATAATGTATAAAGAGTAGAACCTCCGGCATACTCCACTGTATTAAAAATGAATTCCTAAGGGTTATTTTTTATTTACCATGCAGTTTCAAAATCAAACTCCGTTTGTTTTGAAAAGATTTCTTCTTTACTTACTTCGTTCCTTCTCATAAAACGAAAATTAATATAAATTGCATTAACTTTTTAACCTCAAAAACAAATCTCCTTGGTATTTTTTCAGATAATTAAAGATCTTTTACGTTTGGTCTGTGCAACCATTGATATTAAAAAGGCTAATTAAGAACTTCGACGAATATAAAGGGGAATATCGGGGCGGCTAATTGTGACATTCATTTATATTAAAATAAGTAATTAATAATAATTTAATATAATATTTTTTTAATTTTAATAATATAATAATTTTTAAATTGTTATTAATTTAACATTGATTTTTAAAAAATTAAATGGAGGTTTTTTCCAATATATTATAATGCATTATTGTGTTCAATACAAATCACATTATATCATTATTGTAAATACTTTTAAAAATAAAACTTTAAGTTTTGGTTATACCACTTCCCCCACCCCCTAATATTGTATATAAATTTATCAATTTAAGCAGACTTTAAAAGTTCAGTATTGAAATATAATTGCCCCATTCGAAAATTATATACTGTTGTCGTGTACTGAAATAAATTATCCGCCTTCTCAAGTGAACCTTTTATATCCCCCTCATAACACACGCTCGCGCACCAACTTATAATAATAATTACTCATTATGTCAAGAAATATGTGGACAGTGCCACACTGGCGCTGGAAAATTCCGCAACGTACAACGTTATATAAAGGGGCCTACTGAGAAGAGTTCAAAATAGTGGAATGGCCTTTGACATTCTTCCGGCTCAGCCAGTTTCATTTCCAGCATGCCAGTACTCGCTATCTAAATAAGGCCTAATGAGAGAAAGATCTCAAGAAAAGAGGAAGTGCAAGTGCAGCATAAGAATGCCCTAATTTGTATTTCCTTAATTCTCAACATGAACACCTCATCAGAAAACCTGCAGAGAAGGTAGTGTACATCAGATGACAACGATCCATATTAAATTTAATGTTGTGTGGAATACAGAACTTGGAAACAATAATTCAAACGCAACCAACTATTAAAATACTGCTGAAGACAACATTGAATTTTGCAATTCCGAATCACGATAGCAGCGATGTAAATTAACAACAAATCCATAAAGTGTTTATTATTTTTTTCAGCCTAAGACCACAGATAATTTATAGAAAAAGAGGAAATGTATTTTTTGTCTCCTCCCGTTTGAATTTAAACGAAACATACTTTCGGAACCATCTTCGTACTAACTCAAAAGACTGGAGCATGTGGGCTCTCTCTCATTTAAAATAGTTTTTTTTTTTAAATATTCACTGAGGCTTCGACCAAAAACAATTTCGCCTCAAATGAAAATAATGTACAATGACACAAAAGAAAATTATAATGAAATGGGGTGGATGAAATGCAGTGGCTTTCTTTTAATAGATGGAAGATCCTCATTGCGGAAATAACAATAATAGAGAGAATCTGCATATTTCGGCCAAAATGGAAGGGGCTGTAAATCGTTCCATTTACAGTCCCTTCCATCTTCATAAATGGAATCAGAATAAACAGATAATGTGATGGCGGCTTCTTTTGGCAAATGTTTCGGTATATGAACTGAATGCTTGTTTAAACAAATATGGTTGTGTCCTTAACTCTACAGTGAGTGCAGTAACATCGATCCAGTGTCAGAAATTCCATTAATATAAATTCAAACCACAGCTAACTCGCCACAATACATTTGTCGGCTGCCACTCGGTTTAACGGGTCTCGGTTCCATTCTCGTTCAAGAGTGGAAAAAATTCCTTTAGGCTTTTCAGTCAGGATGCAGTTAGCCTCTTCAGGTGGAGGAAGCAGGTTTTTCGGTTGTGAGTAATTCCAGTTTTTCCGCCAACACAACATGCAAATTGACCAATGAACACTTAGATATACAGTCGAAAGATATGATCCTGAATTAGGATTACAGTGGAGAGAAATTCCACAGGCAGTTGAAGGTCATTCGTTAACTGAACGCTTCTGTTTTTCATTCCATATTTCACCACATAGTTCATGGTATAGACTGCTTACGTAAGCAGTGCGTTTTTTAACTGACAGTCTGTTGATGAGAAGAGGTGTAATTGTAGCGTGAATGCTTAGCGGAAGAGCCATTGAATGACCCTGACCCGCCTATCCAAATAAGCTCTACTGTCCCTTGGAGGGAGGGGTTACTGAAGCGGGAAATAACTACAACAGGGAACAGAACTGGTTCCTACCCACAAGCTGCGGTTGTGTGTTAATCATATGTCCGTTACAAGAGAATATCTCCAGGGATTTGTCCTACGGCCTGCTGATGTGGAATATCGTACTTGGTAGTTGGACTTTACATGAACCTAATGAGGCTACTGCTATAGCATTTACTGACGACCTTGTTCTTTATAAATCTGGGAAATAAAGTGGAACAAAATACCAACTGTTCTCTCCAATCTGATCAACATCAAATCCCAATAAATTAAGGATTTCTCTTTCCAAAGTGAAAAGTATGGTGTTTAGAAGTAAACTCAACTACAAAAGGCCCCCAAAGATCAAAATCAATAAAAAGCAAATTCCTCTGGTTCCTGAACTTAATCATCTTGGCATAATTTTAGACGACCACCGGTAAAATTTTACCCCTATCTCAACAATATAGGTACTAAGTTCAAAATGTTTACAGCTGCCATTATTCGAATCATCAGATCATATTATATTACAACGTAGTTTTCATTCCAATCACTACCTTTGCTTCAGGTGTTTTGTTCTCCACGCAATGCAAATACAGTACCTCTGCAGCGTATTATGCTTCTAGCAATGTTGCGGGCTTGCGGGTCTTGGCAGGTGTTTTACCTCTGGACCTACACCTATACAAAGGACCTGTGATCGCGCCACAGATGCGATAAAAGAAACACATCGTATGTGGAACGAATTAACAAATGTATGGCAAACCCGCCTGGACACTAGCTCTACTGGCAATATTACCCGTCAGTTATTACCAGGAATTACTTTTAATACAATTAGTAATGTTCGTAGGTGGTTTTTTCTCCCCGCTTAACACAACGCTCTTGTTGACAGAACAAGGCTTCATTACTTTTTGTTTGGCCTTTCTAGCTCAATGCTCTGCAGCTGCAATGTTAAAGGAACATGGATGCACATACTACATTATTGTAATATACCGTATATTCAGAGTAAAGATCTAAACTACGAAATTCAGTGAACTTCGTTCAAGACAATGAAATGGCATTAGTTGACAACCTTCCTTCATTTACTGCTCTGCAAATGTTTTCTTCTGAAGTATTCAATAAAAGGAAACAAAACCTTTTAAGACGAGCCACTTCTCAACAATCTTGCGTGACAATTCCGGTCTTAATATCATCACAAGTTAGAACTTCCGATGGATAATTCTCTTGAGCACCTTGAAAATTTAACCTAACGAATCAGATCTCAATTTGTCTTTTTTGCAGAGTAAAAACTTTTAAGATCTACCTGGAGTTGACCTTCTAATCTTCCTCGATTTGGCCTTTTGGTCTTTTCGGCTCAAGACTTCCAGAACTTCCCTGACTGGAAATTTCAGAACCGCTTTATCATTTAACTTTTGTAATTTATTTTTAATTAATTCATTATTACTTTATTTAATTTTATTAGTTCATTATTATTATATTATTTTATTGTACTTTATGCTAGTCCCTTTCGAACAGAAGTTTTACTAGCCTCTAGTTTTTCTTCAGGCGGGATCTTATGCTGGTACCCTGGATTGCGCTCCCAGTGGTACGGAATACTGCTGGCATCCATTGGTACTGTGCTATCTCCATTGGATGAGGGATTCCTGTAGTTTCTCGCCACTAGTACGAGTAGAGCTTACCCGCTTCTTCGTTGGCTGGTGCTGGGACTGCCAACATGGTGGTCGCTGTTCCCTGGCGGCTTATGGTCCAGCGGGGATAGTTAGTCGCTAGGTTCTTAGCTGTGGCCAACTTCACCATGGTGTAGACGGGTATTGGGCAGACTTTCTAGGTGGTCGCCTTTCTGATGACAAAGTTTCCGGGAACAACTAAACAAAACAACACCCACTTCTGGCTGTTCTACATGGTTCTGCATCATCACAGAGTACGCGGAGTTGAACGTTCTGGAGCCGCCTTACATAAGATAATATATATGTCATGTCAAAATGCCAGTACTAGATCAAGAATGATCCTCGTCCCAGTAAAGTATATCCGCTAGAGAGCTACACTTGCACAAAAACACATACAAAATTGTTTCAAAACTTGGTATACACAGGGTGTCTCAAAAATACATGGCATAACTTCAGGAATGAGTTCCTCACATGTAGACAATAAAAATATTTTATATCAACATAGTTCCGAAAATACTTGGTTCCCGAGTTTTGAAGGTCTGTCTATGACACTTCACTGTTCACATCACCTTATAGTAATTGTTCAAAATGTCCACCTTCTGCCTGAATACAGGCCTCACATCGACGTCTCATGGACTCGCGAAGACTATGCCAAATTCCTGGCACGTTTCGTATCGTCTTACAACCTGCCACAATTCGATTGCGGAGAGTTTCCACATTAGCTACCGGAGTCGAATACACCAATGACTTTAAATGGCTCCACAAGAAGAAATCTAGTGGGTTTAAATCAGTGAGCGTGGAGGCCAGGAAGTTGGTCCACCCTCTGCTTCAGGAGTCATAGATCTTGGTCGTCCTCTGTCAGCAGCACGAGGTGTAAAGGTCCCATGTTCACAAAGGCTCCAATGGAAAACCTTCAAACGTTTTCCTGTCTGCACATCTTCGTTCTGGAAACCTTTCGTGGTACAAACGACGAGCCTCCAGAGCATTGCCGTCCGCCGAACCGTACATAAAGTGCATATCCGCTTGCTCCTGATTTGAGTACATGGTCGGAATGGAAAGCCACCATATTCTGTCAGTACCTTGTGATGAAGGAAATCGCCTGCGGGAGATAAGACATTCCGGTTAATAACTCGGAAACCAAGCATTTCCGGAACTATGTCGATATAATATATTTTTATTGTCTACATATGAGGAACTCATTCCTGAGGTTTTGCCGTATATTTTTGAGACACCCTGTATATTTACAAGTTAATTTCCGCGTTAAATTTAATACTGTTTTCACAGTTTCCATGAAATTGTAAAAACAGTATTAAAGGCCGATGAAAGGCTAACAAGCCTTGAAACGGTGTCGTCTGATTGGTGGTGCCCACTGAGAATAAGTAACGATAGTCTTCTCTATTTGTGAAGCGCTACTTATTCGAGGAAGTGCAATACATGGTAACTCGTTGTGAAGGATGAGCACAATATGAGATACAGTTGAAATGATACCTTTTACACTACTATCGTAGTTTTTTCCTTTAAGAGTTGTCTATGGTGTTTTTACACTTATATTATATAGATAATTATCACTCCTAAAAATATTATGCGCAGTTGCATTTAATCTTACTTAAAATATCAATCTCCACACATTGGTGTGCAAAATTTAAGGACCAGTCAGGTTTTCACCAGTAGCTTCTTATAGGAGTGGCCTGGATATGGGTAAAGCATACCAAACGAAACTCGTGAGGTACAGAAAAGATGAAGGAAACAACACCGACACAACAACGGAAACAAAACGGTACAGAGGGACTTTATTCAAAAATGGCAACATAGCACTGGCTGCCATGATACAGATGCATCATTGCCAAAGATGGAACAACGGGAAGAGATGGTCCTCAGTAGGAGATATGGCCACCCCCTAATGTCGATGCAGGCTTTTCACCGTCTGATAAGTTCTTGCGGTAACATGGTCCATTCCTCTGTCAGCGCCATCTTCAGTTGGTGAACATTTTCTAGTGGGTGTGGACGTGCCGCTAGGCGTCTTCCCAGAGCGTCCCATATGTGTTCTATGGGATTTAGATCGGTAGAACGGGCAGGCCAATCCATATGAACAATGTCCTCACTTTCCAAAAGCATATCAACAGCTGAAGTGCGATGGGGTGTGGCGTTATCATCCATTAACAGGAACTCGTGGCCAATGGCACCTCGGAACAGATACACATGGGGAAGGATTACCTCAGTACAGTAGCGTGCATCGGTTAAAATAAATAAAGTACCACCTTCCAGTATCTGGAGTTGTGTACGTCCATCCAAGATAACGTCTCCCCAGACGAGAACATCTTATCCGCCATATCGATCGCTTTCATTGATGTAGTAGTAGTGGCATGTGATGCAAGAAAGCAAGTGTATGAGCTTATGCAGCATCAACCAAAAAATAAAATAAAATAAAAAAAATATCACACCATTCCCTCCAAATGCCTGTCCAGTTCCTCCTTAAATTTATTTAACCTATCAACTTCCACAACGACAGATGGAAGTTTGCTCCAGCAATTAACCACCCGCTGGCTAAAGGCAAATATCCGCGCATCCATTCTACATCTGTCCTTTCTTAATTTGAATTTATGCCCCCTTAGGTTCGTAATCTGACCAAGTGGAAAAACCCCAACAGAATTCAGGATCCCATCAGAATTCAGCGTGCTCAACCCATTCAAGGCCTTATACACCTCAATCAGATCTCCGCGCAGGTGCCTAGTCTCCACCCACTGCAAATCGCAGTGGCTGGAGACCTGCAGGGTGATAAAAAAAAAGGTAAATTGCAGCCATTATCAACCCACTGCAGGATGGAAGCCTCCTCAACAATTCATGCTGAGGGAAATGCCACGCTGGTCCAGTGCGGGTTGGCAGATCGATCGTATTCAGCAGTCAGGGGCTTGAACCCCGGTCTACTCAAAGAGCGTGTGCTACTGCACTCCCGCTCCTGACCACTCGGCTACGGAAAACCTTCTGCAGAGTGATACCGTGTGCCAACCTCTCGCCAGATTAGCTGACGTCCAGAATCGCTTCTGAGACTGAATCTACTCTCATTAGTAAAGAGTACCTTAAGTAAAGAGTTTGCGGTTGTACCCTTTAGAAATAGTGTTGGTCCTTAAGTTTTGCACACCAGTGTATCGTATATACTTGTACACCGATTTAGGATGATATCTGAAAGCGGATCATTTGGATTCGTGAACGTTTTAATTTCACCAACGCTAATCGATACGAAGAGTGTACACTTTCCTCAAAGTGGATCTTATTTTAATTACCAAACTTTTAATTTTTTTAATTCTCTTTAGGTTAATAAAACCACTCAGATTAACAAACGAGAGTCTAAATGTATTAGGCTTTTATTTTATTAATTTAGTTGTGCATAACGAGATTTGAGGCATTTATAATAAATACATTGTAATGATCTCCTATCTCTACCCATCTCCTCTACTACCAGCCTGAATAGTCATCGACTGCAAAATGAATCCATCCATCATCTGATAAATACAAATATACCCCAGAAGTTCTCTCGGAACCTTCATGCCAGAGTTCAGCTATTCCTCAGAAAATTCGTTCTAAGCCGATTAATGCAGATAAACCTGAAGACTCTGAAACCGAACTGGATCTCCATACTTACAGGAGAAAGTACTGGACGAATTATCCACTTGTATTTTTATTATTCTAAAATTTCGATCTCATTTTTTTTTTAAGCTAACTATTGCGGCGTTGCGAAAAATGTCAATAAATTTCATCAATTTTTAGAGCATCAATCCTTACTAATGTGCCTCTCACCGAACCTGGTTTCAGTTATATATTCCTACCATCGCAATTATTCATATATTCTTGGGAGTGAGTCCCCCCCATCTCAAACACATGTACATTTTACTCTGACCGTCGTATTGATCGTGGATCAAAGAATTAAGAGTTCCTTTCTTTCATCACGGGCTTTAGAAAAATGCGACTATTTTTAAATACAATTAAAAATGCAACCAAAGATTTGTCATTTATGAATCAAAATAATCTCATTATGATCTCGAAACAAATCCAGCACAACCCGTTACAATATGCAAAAAAAGGTAATCAGATTTAAAAAATAATAATAATAAATAAATAGGCATAGGAGCATAATAATAATAAATAACATACAACATTCATTAATATACAAAAAACGTTACAATGGAACATTAAATGTGTACCAGTGAAGCAAGTGCACGATGTTGGTGAACGTTATGGAGGCAGTTGTCAATAATTAATTGCATTTGTGGTGATATAATTGCCTCTCTCTCTCTCTCTCTCTCTCTCTTCTCCCATTGGCTCGAATAAATATCACTAGGAGGAAAACTTTTTTAACGTATAGAGAGATATATCCAGTTCTGATTGTTCTCTGCCTGGAGCCAAAACCATGCTTGTATCGCTACCTACAGAGATCACACACCTCATTAGGACATTTTACCGTGCATTATCGATGCAAGTCCTAATAAGAATTTCATGCCATTTTTGCTGCTCATCACTTTATTTGCATAATGTGATAATTTCAGTTGTACAAATATATCTGTCCGGTCTTTGTCCATTAAAACTAATAGCATATTAAAACTAAAGTGTCACTAACGTTTTCTTATAATATGATGAAAGGTTTATGATTTGTTTATGTGTTTCTTCCATAACTTATAAGTCCATGATTATTAAAACTGTTGAAAATTAAGCGGTATTTCCATACTCGAAGGCTTCTCAGTACTTGCCAACTTTCCTGGTCATTATTCATGTATCAGGAAAGAAAATCGTTTTCATCTTTTATGTCCTTCATTGTATAATAAGTGGGTGCCCTGCACCAGGGACTCCCGGTCAGGTGGGAGCATAAATTTCTGCATGGTAGAAATCCACGCAGAAATTCTATTTACTATGCGGGGCATGCATGCATAAGTAAGACTGGGTGATCGAGTGTTCGGGTACGATGCTAGTGTGTCTAAGTGAATCCCCCATACACAAAAACGTGTCATTCATATTCTGAGCGAATAATGAGTGAGATAACATACGTTGTGTAGATAAGAAGAAGTGTGAATGTTCCATAAGTGTGATCTGTGAGATCAAACATATACGTAAAAAAAAGTTGGGAATAATCATCTGCAGGCCAAGTGGTGTAAGTGTAGTATGGAAGGGTTGTCATGTCTGTTAGTTGTGCAATGGCCAAATGAATGACTCGTCATCCGTAATAATAATAAATTCAGGGTCCTGTCTGTATGAAAGAAGGAGCGAATATGAGCAGAAGATGAGTAAATGCTAGATACCCTGAATAAATAAATTACAAAAAAAAAAAAAAAAAAAAGCTGAAAACGCCCTATTTCTTGTAACTGGCAGGTGTGGAAATGTGCGTGGAATTGGGAATGCCACGACGAACACGGCAAATCCAACCACATACTCTTGTAAACAGGTGCCCCTTCCTGGCCATGACTGCGAGGCAACCATCTTTTGGAAGCCCGTCCATGTACCTGTGCTCATGCAATGCTGATTCCTTTTCCTAGGCAGCATAGCGTGGGATATCGACCCTGGTTCCAACTGGTCTGGCCAGCGTGGGAATGTCGCTTGCCACGACGAACACGGCAAATCCGACCACATACACACTAGCCCTATGACATTCATCCACACTTCCCAAGGGCCCTGCCCATCCTCCCTCTCATAGTTTTGGCCTGGTGAGACCGAAATTCTGTATCTGCTCCTTAACATCCCCCCCAGCACAGGTAATTTGCAGGTACTCCGCTATTTCCTTGTTCTTCCCATTTCCAGGTGGAAGGCTTCTTGTGCCTTCCCGTTTTGTCCCAAACTTAAACTGTCACCCCATGCTCCTTTAGAAATTATTTTTCCCCTCTATCGGGGCCCACCCTGGCAAGCACAAGCGATATCCAGGGTTCGTCCCCGCCAGAGTACTCATATATCCACTTACATACTGCCCCAGCCCACCTCCTCGAGGTAATGACAGGCAACGGGGGATTGCCTTGGTTTCCTAGCGCCCGGCTGCTAAGAGGCCATATGAACATAACCCAACACCACACTGCACAAACCTAAACACTTACACAATATGGCCTTTACAATGAATTGTATGCATCACAGAAATATCACGCAGAGTTGAGGGAGACCCCCAGTGCGCCGCCAGACAATTAACATTACGTTCCCGCAAAACATGGCGTAGGGTCAACAAGGTGTAGAAAAGTGACCTGAGGAATATTATCATTCATTTAACAAACTGCCCTCAATTCCTGGAGCGGCTCGGGCAGAGATGTGTGCTGATAGGGGTCTTTCTAGCTCATCCTAGATATGCTCAATAGGACTGAGTTCGAAGAATCAGGCTGGCCAGGGCAGATGTCTGAAAGCTTCTTCGAATCTTCCCGTTCCTCAAACCACACTTTTACACATATGGCCAATTAATGAGTGTATTCTTAACTTGAAACTATCCCTGTCCATAGGGAGAAACATGCAACCTTGCCTAATGTGCCCGAACATTAGGGGATTAACAGCTGCACATAGGTGGGTGGTTCCAGTGCCTCGCAGTGGTCCTCCGTGACGGTATAGTGATTTCACGGCTTGTTACTCGTTCAGAGAATATGTTTGAGTCCAAGCTGCGACTCAAACATATATTTGAAATTCTATAAACTTCTTCAGGTAGTTAACCGATTCAGGGGGAGAGAATAGGGTTCCTCTCCCTGCCCCTCCCCCCGTGTTATTCCGAGTTTTGCGGTCCACACAGCATGCAAATCGGCCCACGAATGCACATTAAGTTCCTGAGATGCCTAGGCACCAACAACAGCGCAATGCCCCGTGTGGTTTTCTTCATGTGTACACTTTTCCATCTCATCGGACCACATTACTTGCTTCCAGTCCTGCTGGTCCGTTCCGTGTATAGCACTAGTATTCCGGCGAGTGTCCGAGATCAATGACTTTCGTTAAGGCCTATCCCCCCCCCCCGTAGTTTAACGAAATCGTCAACCTACTTCAGTTGCGCCTAAGCAAAGCTGTGCAAATGGGGGGAGGGATTGCAGTATCTACGCTGCACCAGGGCCCCCTGATCTAGGGTTCCAATCGAGGAAGAATCTGTTGTCTCAACGTAAATAAACGAGTCCCCTTAACCCCTTTTACAATTGGGTCCCCAAGTATCTTTGCACGGCCCTGGCCCAAAGCATAAATAAAAACCTGAGACACTTCCAGGACAGTTCGCCGTACTGACAAAGATTGCAGCTTGAAGAAGGAGCACAAATTAGGATAGAAGATTCGCTGATAAAATGTACGATAGTGTCTAGAAAGATAGTGGATGGATTTCATTTGCAATGATTCTATTTGCTGTATCCGAGTTGTACAGTGAGCATTCCATATCGAGGCAGCGAACTGCAATACGGAAAGTTTTGTGCTAACAAATCACTTCGGAATAAAAATACTTTCGCATTGAAAAATAACCAAAAAAATTAACTGTTCTTCTTATGGAATAATTATAACGAGGTACGTGCAATCTTTATCAGTTTACGTGACATTTTGATTCCAGTGATGTACCTTGGAGAAATTCAATCAACTTCTCGTACGAAATAACAACGATCGCTAAGTTTCGTTTTTGCTACTATTATAGCTTGTCTTTGCTAATATTGTTTGTGGAAGAGATTAACCCTTTAATGAAAACTTATTTTTCCAGCTATACCCACACTGGGCATTTCCTTACTCTCTTTTCTCTTGCTCAGTTGTCTAAAGTGGCGTAAAACTGGTCACCGGGTCACACAAGTGCTAAAGGACCATTAAGTTTATTGAATAAGTGATGGCACTAAAGGGCAAAAATATCACCTATATGAAGGCCAGATTTCTTCCTTAATATTTCCAGAAATTGTGGGGGGGGGGGAATTTGTAAAATGTGCTCGATTTTAACAAATTCTAATTTTAACTAAAGCAGATTATGGCCTCTACTACCAGAATTTACTGAACACGTTAAAAAAAAGCGACATCACACTATTATAACATCTCATACTCTTTCCACACTAGTAAGGACAGCGATAATCACTGTACAAGTTATAGGCACAATTGGGGTATTCTAAAAGAGGGTATTCCAACACTAAAAGAGGCATTCTTTAGTTCTCTACAATGTTTGGAAACAATCTGCGTGGCGACCTGATTGAGGTTCTACAAGGATTGAATAAATTTAACGTTGAGGGTCGTTCCTCTTGCTTACTGCTATGGGCCTTAGAGGAAAGTCATTACTAAGGATAAAGGGAGAGCTAAGTGGTGAGAAAGAGAAACTCACGATAGTTAATAACGAAAATGATCTAAGATAATTGTACAGTCTGGCATCAAGTTCTCTGAGCAGTGCAGAAAGGCAACTATAACAAGTCAATGGGTTTTGTAAATGATATACAGCAAGCTTTCAAACTGACAGTCTGGGGACCGCATACGGCCCTCAAGCGTTTGTTGTGCGCCCCCCGAAGTGTTGTAAATTTTCACAGCACTGCATATACTTAATCCACATGGTAAATGATGACAGTTAAGGAAGACCCACTAATATAAAATTTACAAGTTATACAAACATTCATAAATATTGATGGTTACGAGATCGCGTATTTTTGCGCAAGGAGAAAATACTTCATATATTTTTCTGAATAATGCCACTGATATGCTATTTGCACACAAGTGCGGCTCTCAACCCACCCGAAGTGGGTAGCACAGTTGTTAGGATCGCCGTCCTCACCACACCGGATGGATAAGACCTCAGTTCGAGTCCCGTCGATGACGTGAGGAATTTATGGGTTTTTTTATCACAACGTGGCTGAGTTAATTGGTCTCAGGCGAGGGTAGCATGGTTTTTCTCCCGGAATCTCGGATTTTCGTCCAGAAACAGAAAATCCGAATTTTCTGTTTATACCTCAGAATACACGCAATTTACAGACAATATACACATAGCAATATGGCCTTAGTCGCTGATGCTCCTAGAACCATACAACAACAACAACCGGAAAACCAATTTTGCGGCCCTGCAGCTCCCTTGAGCACTTCTAAATTTGGCACCACTTAATACGTATATAGGAACTTTGCCAGTAGGGTCAAAGGGGCATTTATGACGTTGTGTAAAGCAACAGTTACGTCAAATCTGGACTATTACATTGAAATTTAGAAAACTTCGATTTAAGGAAGAAATATAGCTGTTGAAAAAGGTACAAAAGGGAGCAGTCCATTTGCCTAGTTACAGGCACAAAAGAGTACTCTTACCAAAGAGACTTTGGTTTGTAAACTGGGCATTTGTGCGTAGACCTAAATGAGGTGTTTAAGGCTTAAAATAATTCAGTAGACTAAATGCTAATAACATCTTTTCTTTCTTAGGGAACACAGCGGGACAAAAATTTCAATTGAAACAGGATGATTTCAAAATAAATGTGGGAAATTCCTACAAGAGAGAGTAATTAGTTGTTGGAATAAATTCCCACTTAGGGATATGAAGATAACAAATTCGAATAAATTTAATAATAGGATTAGACAAATTATTAGAAGGGATGGGCAAGTGATTAAAAGCCACCCCCTTCCTTTCTTTGTGATTTTGAATAAGCGTGCTTCCTTGCATTATCATGTCAATACTAATACAAGGACACATCGATTTAAACCGAATACACGTGAGAAACCGTGTCTTTAATCAAGGAGTACTCTGAAAATCCTAAAAAAACCACAGAAACCGAGTAGTCACGCATATACAGTGGCGGAAAAAAAACTGCATCACCTTAAAAAGAGTAACGTTTGTAGTGAAACGTATAAGATATTGTTTGATTGAAGTCATTTTGTTTGTGGCAAAGCAAAAGTATTGCGTCAGACAACGCTTCTATTTCATGAGACAGTAATTGCAAGGTATTGCATCAGCCGTTTCTATAAATACGGCATTGGAAGTGTATACATGCTCATTTATCCTGTTTTGCGCAGGTGTAAGCATCGCTCCATACGGTCAGCTGTTGCTCTGTCCCAGGAAGGGCTTTCTACGCGTGCTATCGATGATAAAATAAGCTGCCACCAGTCAACAGTATCCCGCGTGCTCTATTAAAGAGTGAAACCGGTGATGTGAAGAGAAGACCTGGATCAGGCCGTAAGAGAGTGACTACGCCTTCTCAAGATCGATATTTGAAACGGCTATGCCCTCGTAATCGCCATGCTAGTGGTCCTGATCTAAAACTGGACTTCGAGATGGCCTCTGGTGTTGAAACAAGTGCACGAACTATCCAAAGACGGCTTTCGGAGTGTGGTCTGCCTGCCTATCTGCCCAAGGAGAAGCTTTTGTTGACCCAACAAATGAGGAAGAAGCGACTTCCTTGGGCTAAAACGCATGTTTCATGGACAAAACAGCAATCGGACAGTCATCTTTTCTGACGAACCTGCATGGCTCGAATGGGAAGCGATATGTCAGAAGACGAAAATCGGAGGCATACCATCCTGACTGCATAACACTAACTGTAAAGTTCCCCGCCGGTTAGATGGTCAGGGGATGCATAACAACCAAAGGGGTGGGGCGAATTAAGTTTATTAACGAAACGGTGAATGCAGAAACCTACACTTCTATCTTGGAGGAGTGTCTGAAACCCGTTATTAGGGATCACCACAAGACGTCCAAAAGCGCATTTTTCAACAGGACTCATCACCTTGCCACACAACAAAACTGATAAGTTTTATGCTGTTTAGATGTAATGATGAGTTTGTCTTCTTGTCTCACAAGGCTTTAAAACGTATTTACACCAATGTTTTCCCTCGTTTTTCTCACTTAAGTTGCAGTCATACCCCAGAAATGCTGGTATTACAGTATTCGACTGGCCCTGTTTGAACAGTCCAGATTTGAATCCTATTGAAAATTGCTGATACATAATGTCGTCTAAAATTGCTTAGAAGAAGTCAACAAGTAAGATTCAGCTGCAGGAGAGCATTGTAAGGGTGTTGTACCACGAAATTTGGCAACTGTATATCCAGAAGTTGATTAACTCTATGCCAGATCGTTGCAAGGCTTTAATTGCAGCTCGAGGAGGAACAACAAAATATTGAGGTCTTATTTTTCTCATTTACAGTACATAATACTATTAACCTAATAGTATTTCAGTTTGTACACGCAAATGCAATAAAATGTATGTTTGGTTGTCATTATTTCCATTTGCATGATTTCTCATATTTCCATTAATTACTCATTTTACCCTTTGGGAAGATATTTATGGCAATTAGGTATATCAAGTGGAGTCTTTTTATTGGATTTCATTCACAGAGATATATATCCCATCTAACAAATGCATTTCGAACATTTCTGCAACCCAAAATGAAACGAAAAACATGTTATTTGCAAAATTCACAAGGGATGCAAATTTTTTTGTCCGCCACTGTAGGTCGTAACTACACGCGCTTTGAAGTAACTAGCATTCAAAGCCTGCGTGACTACACCTGGTAATATATATAAAGTCTACTAAAACTATATAAAGTTTTAGTAGACTTTATATATAATAAAATATATTATACAATAAAATAAAAACATAAAGTGTACTAAAAGTCTGCTACTTTATTATGGGTAGTGCTCTGGTAGCAGAACACTACCATAATATTAACACATTAAAACTGAATCAAAGTCCTAGATTATAAGTTTTTTATCCTCTAATTTAATAATACAAAAAGAGCAAGCAAATAACCTCGTCAATTACTGTATTCCACAATTTTCTTCCGATACAAATTTACTGATAAAAAGTTGCTTGTGATGCGTTTTATTAATGCTATTTCCTCGTGAGATCCATTTTCCCCGCGAATATCAAATCAGGGCAACGCTGACCTGTTTCTCTTGCCACATCAATTTAAGTCAATGCTCTTTTGTGATAACAGATTACTGCAGTCTTCGCGTTTCTTTTAAGAAAAAAAAAAAGTTTAATAACGCAAGCAGCTAAGTTCGACACAATGAATGTTAATACCTTGTGATATTAACATTTAGTGTCAATGAACTGCAGAAATTTGCAGAATAATCTTAAGAAATTCTAAAACTGACTGACTAACTAATGGTTTAATGACTTGTATCTTATATAATAAATGTGTTTTATATTTTTGAAATAATGGAATAAAATCTTTTAAAATAATCAATAAAAGTGTTACACTGGAGATGAACGATATGCACTGAGTGATCACTGAATTACGACCACCTACCTAATACTTCGTAAGTCCTTCTTTTGCCCTCAGTACAACAGCTATCCGACGTGGCATTGATTCAACAAGATGTCGGAGGGGAGATATGGCCAACCAAGCTTTATGTAATGCAGGTCAGCAATGCAGGTATGGAGGTGATTGGTGTATCCAGACGCCTGATATGCCTTTTCATAGTGATACACAAGTGCACTATGGGATTGATATCTGCGAAGTTGGGAGGCCAATCGATATGCTGGAAGTTAAAACTGTGTTCCTCAAACCATTCCTGCATAACAAGTGCCCGATGGCCCGGCGCATTGTCATCTTGGAAGACACCATCACCATTCGGGGGAAAAGTGTAGCATAGCTGGGTGTACACAGTCAGCAAGCAGTTGACGATAGCGGAGACCAGTGATACGTTGTTCCACATGCACCTGGGGTCCAAGTGGAACATTCCCCACACCATAAAACCGCCTCCACCGGACTGCACGTTTGATACCATGCACGATGGATCAAGAGCCTTACGTTGTTGATGCCAAATTCGTACATGACCATCCACGATGTGGAGTACATAACGGGACTCATCTGACCAGCACACCTTCTTCCAGTCTTCTAACGTCCAACTTGTATGCCTTTACACCAGGCGAGTCTTTTACGCCGATGAACCTTGGTTAGGAGAGGATGCCGTAGGGGTCGTCTGCTGGTATAGCCCATACGTGAGAGCGTGCGACACATGGTCATGCCAGATATTGTTCCGGATTCGTCATTGGGTAGAAGACTCTTCAACAGAGCTGGGCCAGTTCGCCTGTACGAGTCGTCGGTCCAGGCACTCACCTCTAACATGAACCTTTCGCTGACCTTTGCAGTTCTGTCGTCGGGTCGTTGTTTGACCATTTTGACGCCAGTCCTGGTACACTTTAACCACGGTGGCTCTCGAACATTCCTCCAGTTCAGCCGTTTGGGAATAGAGGCACCACCTCGTCGAGCACCCACAATCTGTCCTTTATCAAAGTCCGATAAATCCTTCCTTTTACCCATCACGCTCGGAATTTTGGTATCTACTGAACCACTGACACCTTGTCTATGCTAGTAGGTCGACTAACTCTGCACTCTCGTACCTCACGTGGTCAACGGCTCGTATTCAGTTTTCATAGGGGTGGTCATAATTCAGTGATCACTCAGTGTATCTTCCCCTCAGGGTTGGCTGAAAACTCCCTTGCAACTAACAGATATACCTTGGAAAAGGGGTCGAGTCGCGCTTAGACGGGAAAAAAATTTCTAGCCATTTCTTTTCACATAGTGGCTGAGTTGAACGGTAACGGGACTCGCTGACCAACTCAGCTTTTTCCTCCTTAAAGTATATAATAAATGAAATTTGGGAGAATTAATGAACTTAAAAATCTCAAATTTAAATAACCTTTTTAGTAAAGGAATTGCATCTTCAAATGTTCAGTTCTAAAAATGAGTGGCTTGAAAAATATTTGTTCACGTTCTAAAATGCTTTATGTCAAAGCGTAGAATTAAAATTCTTTAAAACACCTTTAAAAGGTGTCATTTTTAAACACTGGAATTATCACCCATTACCACGAAATAGTAATACGATAACGATAGACTGTTCCTGGCCAAGTAAAATTCAGATATAACCTAGAGCGAGGATGTAATTATAATATTTACTGCACTTTTCCTATGGGATTCACACACGCGCGCGAAAAAAATCATAATTTTAGGAAGAAAAAGAATATGGAATATGTACTACCAACGATTGAATATGAACCCCCCCCCCAAACAATTTGAGACTTGTTCCTCATTAAAAGGCAACGGAGAACCCAATATTCCAGGCTGAGAAACGTCTTGATTTTTAAGACTGCTGCTGAGAAGCAGATAGGCAATGTGCACGTAGGCACTCCTTGGTTTACATCTTCATAAGCACTTATTCAAATTGCCCACATCCGCAGATGGACGTTTACTCCAACAATTAACTACTCACTCGCTGGAAGCAAATTTCCGTATATCTATCCTCAAACTATCCTTCCACAATTTAAATTAATATCCCCCCTCACTTGCGTTGTCTGCGCAGTACAAAACATTCAGCTTCATTCATCAGCATTCAGCTTACTCACTCCATTCAAAACCTTAAACACCTCAATCAGATCTCCTCACGGTGCCTAGTTTCCAGACGCGGCAATCTGCAGAATTTAAGTCTTTTCTCATAAGAACACCCTTCTATGCCCCCCCCGCTCCTCACTAATCTCATCGTCTTTCTCTGTATTCGTTCCCACAGATCAACATCCTTCTTAAAATGACGCTTCCAGACCTATATGCAGGAGTCAAGATGTGGTATGACCATTGTCTTGGTAATTATGGTGATTATTCCATTGTATAATAGGATAATCACCAACTCCCTCTCCCTGCTGGCAAAATTTCCTGAATATCATTGACAAAATCGAGCTGTCCTGGCAGCCTATTACATTGGTCAGAAAACTTCATGTTTACACAATTACCCCTCCCCAGATTTTCCCCCTTTCTCCACGACCCCTGTGCTGAACCATAAAGTTGGTTTGATACCCTTGGATTACCGGTACTGATATGCAGTATCTTCCATTTGTCAATGTTAAAACTCCAATTGCCGCTTCCCAATCCATCTGAATCAGATAGATTGTACTCTGATTACTAACATTAATCATCCTGCCAATACTACAAACGTAGACATTAAGTCTCATATGCCTTCATTCATATCATTAACAAATACAAAAAACAACAATGGGTCGAGCATAGAACCTTGGGAAGGTCCACTAATAATATCAGACCAAGAAGAGCCGTGCCCATTGATGACTCTCTGCCTTCTCTCGCTCAACAATCCCTTCATGCATAGCAGTAACTTGGCCATAATACTGCACTACTCTAATTTGCGCAGCAGACTTTATGTGGAACAGGTCAAAAGTTCTCTGAAATCTATGGTGTCAAAATTACTTTTTGCTACCTGTTCCTTTGTCACTGCGTCATAATATCCAATCAGAGAAGATCGACCCTTATCATATACATAGTGTGACTGCCGTATAACTGAGTTCCTGTCTAGATAGTTGCCTTACTTCTTTAATCGGTGACTCCATTTTCATTTTACCCTTTGATACCCCTTTACCAATTATACCTGAAGCTTAAAAGAATAGTTTTAAAAATAGAATTACTTCCCATCTCCAATTTTTAGCCAACTTCTTATGGAGAAGAACAGACCTCCCAGCAAACCTGTATTATTGTAAATGTCTCAATGCACCTTATGTCACTGTTGAGTTGTAAATCTTCAGTCCAACAATTCCATTACTTTTTATAAAATTTGGAAATACTATATCTGATGTGTTACTTGAATCGTAATGAATTAATGAGTCAACCTTCACGTTTTAATTCTCTACTACGATTTTCAGTCTTTTTGTCCAAGAAACTTTGTACGGTGATATTTTTATGGCTGCAACTAAACACGAACCTACCCATAGATTTAAAACGCTAGCCAATAATCATTTATGTTTAAAATTAGTTAAGACTGTAACAGCGTAGCGAATCCGGAAGCGGTGGGAGAAATTAGCGAATTAGAGAGATTAGTTTCATTGCTTCTCCGGAGAAGCAAGAAACAGCAAACACAAAATAAACAAACTAAAATGGAGCAATTTGACAATTGGAGAAAACATACCACTATCCTGAAAACTAACGCGTGACGTCACATTATCTTCAATGACCTATGGATCGGTGATGACATCTAATTGGAAAAGGAAGAAGCAATAGTAGTGTAAAAATGTATAGAATATAAGTGGACCTGTTGTCCTCTTGTGTAAGCCAAGAATTTTTCCTTTTCAAGATTTTTTTACTACTGTAATCTTCTTCATGAATATGTGGCGTACCAAAATTTCTGTTTTACGCATCTGGTACTCATCGTTTGACTTTTATTCCAGGTCCAACTACCTGAACATCAGATCCGCCAGTTATGCCAAATGTCCCGAGAGATTTTCTTACATCAGCCTATGTTAGTGGAACTAGAAGCACCAGTCAATATAGTTGGAGATATCCATGGACAGTATAAAGATCTGCTACGCCATTTTGATAAGACGGGTTATCCTCCAGACGCCAATTATCTTTTCTTAGGAGATTACGTTGACAGGTAATAAATTCTACAATATTGATTTTCATTAAGTGAATTTTTCTCCGTTTAATATATTCTAAACGAAGTCATTGTACGTAATTAAATACAAAAAACCAAAATGTTTCACTTTAGAAACAAGGGCATGGAGGATATATCTCCTATCACTGAAAGGTTCCTAGAAAACAATTCGAAAAGGGAAGTAACGATAATTCAAAAAATGTTCCACATTGATAATTCATTCACAATTTTTAAAACAGCAGAGGCTGTTGATTAAAAATAGGAAAAGGGCAAAATGCGTTTCATTATATAATATAAATCCAAAAAGTAAATAATTCTTTAACGTATTTATTCAAATACAGATCAAATGAAAATACAAATCAAATATGGCAATTATAACTACACATTATTCACAGGTTCACTCTTTAAGAGCACCAGTATTTTAATTTAATGAATACAGTTATGGCGAGCACGCGTTCTTATTCGAACACACCAAATGCAATATTAGGAGGGCACTGACTCTCTTTAAAAATTACAGCTGTAAATTACAGGCTCTGAAAAAGCGATAAATATTTGCCTTTTTATTTACCTAATTGTTATTTTATATTGTACTTTATACGTAGTCTTATAGTTATAGTTACGCTGGTTATTCTTAATTTAGATAAGAGTTTTTGTAGATTACTACTTAATATACGTAAAACCGTTATTTCATTGGAATCTTGCAGCCATTGTTTTTGTATAGAGTAGTAGGGAATTCAAATTTTTAATTGTGGTAACTAGGTAGCTCTAACGTATAATTATATAGAGTAATACGCATCACTGCATTTAGGATTCTATTAGATAGCGTAGTATTGACAATTAATTAATTAAATTTATTGATCTTATTAATTTAAAATATCATGTTCCAGACTACAGCAGCAAAGCAACGGGCACAAAGTGGCAGGAGTGCTGTGACTCGGGGGAGAACTGAGGGGGGGGGCGATTCTCCAACGCATCACAGCCTAAAAAAATGTGCAACTTGTGAAATGTTTGCCGGACTCTGGAACATAACATAATCTAGCCAAGGAGGATGTCTTTGTGTGTGTGTGTGCCAGGTGCAGAGAGAGTGTCTAGAAATTAGGCATCAACTCAGCGTTCTATTGGGCGTCTATGAGAGCTTGAGGTGTAGGGTAGATGCCCTCGAAGAAATTAATATGAGGGGCCAGTCAAACTCTCAGCTGCCCAACTCAACGCCAGAGCTCAACCATGGGCATCAGGCAATACAGCGGCAATCGCCAAGGCAGAATGCCCTGGTCCCAAAGGAACTAGTTATTGTTGACTCTATTCTCAGGCAATGACTCTATTGTCAGGATATAAAGAATAGATGGAACAGGACCAGGGTATGTCTGCCAGGGGCAAACGTTGATGACGTTGTAAAGCATATATCATCTTTTAAGGGCACAAAAGGTGATATTGTTGTACACATTGGCACCAATGATATTAAGAGAAGGAGATCTGCAGATTTACTTAACAAGTACAGGTCAATGTTGTTGTCAAAAGTCGTGAGTCAGGGTTAAATTTGAAAGTGTCTGCAATTCTGCCCAGACACGATAGGAGGGAGTACATGATGAGAGCCTTGTCAATCAATTCGGCCCTGGAAAGATTGTGCAAGGCTCAAGGGGTAGAATTTTTTTCAGCCTGGTCTGTACTTGTTAACAGAAGGGACTGCTTCTACAGGGATGGGATACACTTAAATAGAAAGGGTGCAAGAATTTGCTGATGCTATCGAGGCAGTGTTAGGTGAGTCGGAAAACTGCTAGCTTGGGGGGATTCACAGACTAAAAGGTTAAAATTAGTCGCAGGCAGATGTGAAGGTGATTCTTGCACAACTTCTATTACAATAAGTAGCGACCTGGAGCGAGGGGTGCTGGAGGTTTCAGGGATTGATGGCAGTCATCGTGAAACAGGTGGGTATATGGAATGTGTCAGAGTAACTAGGAATAGGTGCGTGTATACCAATGGGAGAAGTATAGTAAATAAATTTGATGAATTTGAAGTGTTGGTCAAGATATCAAAGTCGAATATTGTTGGGATATCAGAGACGTGGTGTCACACTGATATTAGGACAGCAGAATTGGAATTTGGAAAGTACAATGTGTACAGAAAGGATAGACAGGATTGGAAGGGAGGAGGTGTCATGCTGTTAATTAAGAAAAACAAAATCAAAAGAAGTGCATCCAGTTGTTGTAGATGAACAGTGCACTGTTGTGTCGGTTTGGTGTGACATAAGCACTGCGAAAGCAAAAATAAGAGTAGGAGTGTGTTATAGGCCTAATGATTCGAATGAGTACAATGAACAATTGTACAGAGAAATAGAGTGGGCTAGTAAATCAGAATGTCTTATAATTGGGAATTTTAACTTCCCGGATATTGACTGGAACTTGTGGGTTCGTCACTCACACACTAGTCAGACTTTTATGGATTTATTGGATGATTGTTTTCTGCAGCAGCATGTTCGAGAGGCAACCAGAGAGGGTAATACTCTTGATCTGGTTATCAGCAGTGATCATTCGTGTATTAAGAATTTGCAGATAAAGGAACCACTAGGTGGCAGTGATCACAGTGTGCTGAAGTGGGATTTACTCAAAGAGGTAACTACCGTTAGGGGTAAAGGAAAGGGTTTTTGCTTCCGTAAAGGTGAGTACAGTGGTCTCAGACAGTTATTAAATTCTGTACAGTGGGATCAACTGATGATGTTACCAACGGTAAATTCTAAGTGAGAAGCATTCAAGGAATTAATCGTAGAAGCTACTAAAAGTTTCATACCTATTAAGAAATATTGTTCAAGGTTTAGGCCTAAATGGTTATCAAATGAACTAATGAGGCTCGTGACATAAAAGAAAAATGCATGGGATGCACATAAATTATCAGGCGACTCAGAAGAAGACTATGGCAGATATAAGCTAGTCTGTAACCAGGTGACAAAGGAGGTTAGGCAGGCGAAGTCAGATTACGAGAAATATTTGGCAAAGGATGCTAAGAAAAACAGTAAGGATTTCTTTACTTATATAAACTCTAAAAGGAAGGGGATGAATCTGATTGGTCCACTTGATATCGATAGTTTGACTGTTGATGATCCTGCTCAGATAGCAAACAAACTGAATGAGTATTTTGCATCTACGTTCACACACGAGGAGTTATTAAGGTTTGAAAATGGCAGAAGGTTATCAAATTGTAGCAGGGCGCTTAATGATTTTGTAATAACTGAGACCAAAGTGGAGGAGAAATTGTTGAAGTTAAACATAAGAAAGACACCTGTGGTGGATGGGATCTATCCACTTATATTAAAAGAGGCAGCAAAGAAACTAAGCAAACCCTTAGCCATAATTATGAGAGCATCCTTGGACTCAGGGGAGAATCCCACGGACTGGAGATGCGCAAATGTATCCCCAATTCACAAAGAGGGGATCGAAGGGTGACACGAGTAATTACAGACCAGTTAGTTTAACTTCTGTTCCCGGTAAAATAATGGAGTCACTGGTTAAAGATGCATTGCAGGATCATCTAGACAAGACTGCAGCAATAATTCAGACACAGCATGGGTTTGTTAAGGGAAAGTCTTGTCTGACAAATTTGATAGGATATTATGATGTGGTCACAACGGACAGGATGCAAAAAATAATTTCGATATCATATATTTCGATTTCAGGAAAGCTTTTGACACTGTTGCGCATAGAACACTATTGTACAAATTGGAGCAGAATGGTATTAAGGGTACATTGCTACAATGGATAAAAGGATGGTTGAGTGGGAGAAGACAGACGGTGGTAATCAATGGGTGCTGCTCTTCGTGGACTAATGTTATTAGTGGAGTCCCACAGGGTTCGGTGTTCGGTCCACTGTTCTTTTGTATATTTATCAATGATATTGATGAAGGTATATCAGGCTTAGTGTCGAAGTTTGCAGATGATACAAAGGTTGGCAGGGTTGTTAATGACAGTAATGGCAGTGTGCTACTGCAACAGGATCTAGATAATTTGGGCAGATGGGCTAAGAAGTGGCAACTGAAGTTTAACCTTGACAAATGCAAAGTACTGCATATGGGTAGAAGTAACCCCAGAGAAACGTACCAACTGTGGGGTACTACACTTAAGGTGGTAGAAAATGAAAAAAACCTTGGAGTAATTGTGCAGTCAGATATTAAGTTTTCTGAGCAATGCAGACAGGCTGCCTGGGCAGGTCATGGGGTTTTGTCAATGATATATAAGAATTTTGCTAGAAAGGAAAAGGTGGTGATTGTCCCTCTGTATAAGGCAATGGTCAGGCCACGCCTTGAGTACGCGTACAGGTCTGGAGGCCTCATTTTAAGAAGGATGTAGATTTACTTGAGCGTGTACAGAGAAGGGCAACAAGATTGGTGAGGGGAATGAAGGGATCCTCTTACCAAGAGAGGCTTAAGTTCTGCAAATTGCAGTGGCTGGAGACTAGGCACCTACGTGGTGATCTGATTGAGGTGTATAAGGCCTTGAATGGGTTGAGCACGTTGAATTCTGACGGGATCTTCCACTTGTTCAGATTACGAACCTAAGGGGGCATAAATTCAACGGTCTGGAGGCCTCATTTTAAGAAGGATGTAGATTTACTTGAGCGTGTACAGAGAAGGGCAACAAGATTGGTGAGGGGAATGAAGGGATCCTCTTACCAAGAGAGGCTTAAGTTCTGCAAATTGCAGTGGCTGGAGACTAGGCACCTACGTGGTGATCTGATTGAGGTGTATAAGGCCTTGAATGGGTTGAGCACGCTGAATTCTGACGGGATCTTCCACTTGTTCAGATTACGAACCTAAGGGGGCATAAATTCAAATTAAGAAAAGACAGATATAGAATAGATGTGCGGAAATTTTCCTTTAGCCAGCGGGTGGTTAATTGCTGGAACAAACTTCCATCTGTCGTTGTGGAAGTTGATAGGTTAAATAAATTTAAGGAGGAACTGGACAGGATTTGGAGGGAATGGTGTGATTTTTTTTTTTTTTTAGGCTGATGTTGCATAAGCTCATACACTCGCTTTCTTGCATCACATGCCACTAATACTAGTTATGTAATAAATATAAGGGTAGCTGAAGTTTACCCAGTTTATTTCATAAATATATAAAACCTAAAACTGCTTTAGGCATGTCCTTCAGCTTTGTGGACTAGCTGGGCAGCACTTAGCTTTTTAAAAAGCTGATCCTTTAGAAACAATATCTGGTTTCTTAATAAACTCTGAATGAGTATTAAATAAAACGGAATTATGATCTGAAATTATGATTTATTAAAGATGCCTAAAACAGAAGAGGGAGAGAAAAAAAAATCCGGTATATTATAATTTCCTAATACTTTTACAAATTTCCAAATTCTTATTCTTTTACATAAACAGTTCAAAACGTTTAGTAACAGAGCACGGGATGGCGTGGGCTGGCGAATACTGCGTTCCACCGCATCCCACAAATGTTCGATGGGATTGATTCGAGGGAATTTGGCAGCCACGGAAGCACGAAATGCTTGAACATGATCCTTGAAGCATTCCTGCACAATGCAGGCCTTGTGACACGGGGCATTGTCTTGATGAATGAGTCCAGTGCCATCTGGATACACGGTCACATGTAGGGTAAAACTTGGTCCTAAATAATGATGAGGTAGGATCACGTGGTGAAAGTATGTGTTCAATGAGGATGAGGGGATCCATGAAAACATCCCCAAACTATATTACCACTTCCGCCGACCTGTTTTTGTTCAACCGTGCAGTCTGATTGCAATTGCTGACGTCGAATACGCACCTGTCCATCGGCATTACGGAGCTGGAACCTTAATTCATCAGACTAGGAAACTCTTTTAACAGTCTTTTAGTATCCAGGAACGATGCTGCCATGCCCACTTCAGGCAGAGCTTTCGATGACACTTGGTCAACATGAGCTCATTAACAGATCGGCAAATCCATAGGCCCATCCGCAAGAGCGCTGCTGGATGGTGTGTTCGGAAAGGGCGATTGTAAACTCCCCTAACCTTGTAACGATAAGTACTCCTGGTAGTACATTCCCCTAATCCTTAAACTGAGACTATGTCCTGCTGTTGTAAATTCTCCCTAATTTAAAATTTCAGAACCATTTGATGTTATCCAGCGGATAAGACCACATGGTTTTTGAAATTTTCAATTAGAGGAAAAACATCATTCCAAAGCAGTAACGTAACCATTAACTATTTTTGATGTACAATTTTTAAATCAGTTTATATAAGTTATTTTTTTATCGCGCAGCAAAAAAAACACAAGTAGAATTTAATGGACGTTGAAGAAGCAGTGCACTGTAAAGACAGTAAAAAAAGTTGCGCAGTAATTGAATGTCCCATTCATATATACATTTTGGCTTTGCACAAAGTATTTAAATTATTTTTGCTCTAAAAAGTTACCATGCTCAGTTCACGTCGTTAACTATAAAAAAATCTTCGTTTTGATTTGTTTTTATTTCTATTTCTTATAGGACATTGTGAACGCTTGTCAAATCCTTAGGTAGAGAAGATTTTATGACGTTCGTTGTATGCATTTCTTTTCATGTATTTTAAGTCCACAACTTCAGGGGACATCACGGCTACCTCTGCGGTATTAGTGGAATTTACTGCTCGAGTCATTTACAAGGTAGCACTATTAGAAGAATTTACATTCTTTTAGGGGACATCTACCCCTCGGAAACGTCCCTCTCCGGAACTATTCTCGCCACACTTTCACTACCCGACCCTCGAACAGCTGACAATGCTTATAGTTGCTAAGATGCTGGCTTCTACCTTCTTAGCGTCGCAAATCATTTCCCTTTCAAACTCCATGTCCTTCCCTTTCGCCATTGTGCTGTGGGATGCGTCCACTCATGGAGATAGGATAGTCATAATTTTTTTTTTTTTTTCACTCATGAATGTATAAAACGAATAATTTTTAGTGAGGCACGCATTTCATAACACAGGTTTTGATTTTTGTATTTCCAACTTTCCTGATAGAACGAGTCAATTCGAAATATATTCAAGTTCTTTTGAGTGTTAGATGGGAACGATTGAAAAAGTAATTCCATATTACTCGTTGAACTACATGTCATCATTGTTCTGCACTGACACCTTCAATCACTAAAGCAATCAAACACTGATTGTGATATGAAATTATGATTTATTAAAGATACCTAAATTAGGCATCTCTGAAAAAAATCGGACGCACATAAAATGTAATGCAGTGTTCGATTTTTTTTTCTTTTTACAAGAAAAAAAATTAATTAATTTAAATTGATTTTTTCTTTTCCATATAAATTAATTACTAAGATGTACTTTGCAGAATACTTAATAAAATTCCATAGTTTTACTTAACCGTTCAGTTTAATTACAACTGTATAATATTTATTACTCTTTTATATTGGTACATTATAACCTTCGACGTTTTGCGACATAAAAACCAAAATCACTTATATATTTGTTTAAGTACCAACTCGTGTGTCGATGATCTTGGTAAACCACCTCCTACCATTCCGAGTACACTCCATTCAATGCCTCCTGTGGTCTCCCGTCAAAAGGATGTCAGAAGGATTTCGAACAATCTCGATGCTAAGAATGCTCCAGATACTGGGTCTCGACCTGTTCTGCTGAACTTACTCCTGTTCTGTGTCACCTTCAAAAGGTGTTTTCTCCTTTCTGCTTGGAAATTTGCTCATATCCAGCCAGTTCCTAAAAAGGGTGACAAATCCTTCCCATCCAATTATCGTCCCATTGAACTTACTTCTTCTCTTTCTAAGGTAATTGGAAATATCCATTAACCGCTAACTTCTAAACTATCTAGAAACTTTCCATCTGACCAGTCATCGCCAGTAGGATTCATCAGTACGATCCTTCTTAGGATTTATTTCGTTATTACAACGGTTCTCCTCAACCTAACATCGAAAAGTCATTCCCTTATTATTTTATTACATTTTCTTCTGTCTTCCCAATCTCCGTCCAGCAGTCCTCTTATATTCATGGCTGCTCTGACACCTATCCACGTCCTTCTTGGTCTTCCTCTCTTTTTTCTTTTCCATGGCATCCATTACATAGCTCCTCTGGGCAATCTGTTGTCCTCCATTCTTTTCACATGGCCAAACCGCTATAATCTTTTCTCCTCTATTTTATTAATGATGGCTTTTTGGACATTCATTATATTCCTTATCACGTCATTTCTAACTTTTTCTGTCCTAGACTTTCTTGCCAATCTTTGCCAAAAATTCATCTCAAAGGCCAGTTTATTTTTTTTATCTTTCAGTTAAGGTCCAAATCACATCCATATAATAAAACACTTTGTAGCATTGAATTATATATTTGATGTTTAGTTTTGTTAATAATATTTTTATTCCATAGCACAGAATTAAGCATTCCTATGATCTTTCTACCTTCACCCAGTCTTCTTTTAATTTCCTGCGCAGATGATCCGTCAGCCTGAATAATTGCACCCAGGTATTTATGTATTAAATTGCTGTACAGTTTTCACCTGTATTCCATCTAAATCCAGAACTTCCTCACCTCGATTCATGTACTCTGTCTTATTAAAATTAACTGTCAGTCCCCATGTTTTACACCGATGACTCAAAACATTATGACCACCTACCTAATATGATGTTGGTCCTCCACGTGCAGCCAAAACAGCTCGTACTCGGCGAGGCATGGACGCTACAAGATTTCTAAATGTGGCTTCTGGTATCTGGTACCAACAGGGAGCCAGCAGATCCTTTAACTCCGTAAGGTCCGTGGTTGAGATGCCGCAGATCGGAGTTGCTGTTCCAACACAAACCACAGATGCTCGATGGAATTGATGTTTGAGGAATTTAGAGGCCATGGCAATACCTGGAAGTCTTCCTCATGTTCCGCGAACTAGTCTCGAACAATCCGGGCGGTGTGGCATGGCGCATTATCCTGCTGAAAGACGGCACCACCAGAGGGGAAGACCGTTGCCATGAAAGGGTGTACATGGTCAGCAATGATGTTTAGGTAGGTGGTAGACGTCAAAGTGCCCAGCACATGAATAACTGGACCCAGGATATCCCAGCAGAACATCGCCAAAAGCATGACACCGCCACCACCGGCTTGTTTTCGTCCCATGGTGCATCCAGACACCATCATTTCCCCAGGTAAACGACGCACACGTACCCGGCCGTCCACATGGTGCAACAAGAAACATGATTCATCGGACCGGACGACCTTCTCCCAAACACTCAAGGTCCAGTTTCGATGCTCGCGTGCCCATTGTAGGCGCTGTCGCCGGTGAACCGTGATTAGCATGGGCACTCGGAAGGTCATGCAGCTACGCAGCCCCATTTTCAGCAGGGTTCGATGTACTGTGCGTTGTGACACATTACTCCCGTCACCAGCATTCCAATTACCGGCGAGTTGCGCCACAGTCGCCCTTCTGTTGCCACGTCCCATCCGAGAGCGCCTTCGCTTACCTCGAGCATCGATGAGCCGTGGTTGTCCAACACATTGCCGGATGTTCGTAGGATTATTCACCTCGGACCACTTTCAGCCGTGGTAAGTACTAACCACGGCTGACCGTGAGCATCCCTCCAGCAGTGCCGGATATGCTCTGACCCAGTGGTCTGGCCATTACAATTTGACTTTGTCAAACTCCCTTAAGTCCGCTGCCCATCTGAAGAACAAGAGTAACACTAATTAACGGAGCTCAGTATCAGGTGTTTTTTATACAGTGTCCCGACCAGCGCACACGCCGTAGTTCACCTGCAGTTGCTTCGATTTGCATAACGACTCGCTGGTCATGTTTTGGCTCATCGGTGTATATTCTTCTAGTAACTTTTTGCCCATGTAGTTTGCGTCATTATCGTCCTGTGCTACCACAACTTGATCGTCTGCAAACAGTAGATTGTAAAGGTACTTATTTTGACCAAGGGGAACATCCATTGAACTGCACTTCTGTGACGATGGTCTTAGAACAACTTCCAAGTACAGCCTAAACAAAGTAGGTGACAAACAGCATCCTTGAAGTAGTCCTTTGGAAGTCTTAAACTTCCAAAACTTGGATATTTTTGAACCAATTTTTAAACAGCATGTATTGTTCTTGTAAATTCTTCTAATTATTTCAATGGCTGGCTTATTGACATTTTTCCATAGACTTCCACAGAAGATTGTTTGGCACATTATCATACGCTTTCTCTAAGTCTATGAACAGCATACCTACATCTTGGTTTGTAGCCTGACATTTTTCCAGAATTTGTTTAGTGAATAAATGGTCTATACATGAGCGTCCAGTCAAAAAACCACGCTCTTCCTCAGAAATAATCTCTTGTTCCAGTTTTAATTTTATAACTTTTCCAAATAGTTTAGCAATAGAACTCATAACACAGATTCCTCTATAGTTGGAGCATCTTCTTCTGTCACCTATTTTGAAAATTGATGTAATGTATCCGATTGCCATCTTCGCCATCACATAATTTGTTCACCAATCGAGTTAGTAGATTTATAACTTTTCGACCTCCATATTTAAGCAGCTCCATGTTAATTCCACCTGGGCCTGGAGCTTTTCCATTTTTTGCCATTTTTATTTCCATTACCTTAATTTGGAAGTTCAATAATTTTTTCATGACAACTGACTGTTTCAGTTTCTCTAAATTCCTGTCTTCCTTCATTCAATAGCTATTCATAATAATTGACCCATTCCTCCAGATCTAATCATTTCCAGTCTAGCATTTTGCTTTTGAGGTTTCCTTAAAAACTCTTCAATACTCTCCACGCCTCTGCAGATCTTGTATATTGTAGTTTGCTGTTCGCCTCAGGTTTTCTGTTGATCCCAGGACTCGTTCTTTGCCTTGACTTCCGCTTTTACTTCCTTATTTTTTTTATTTATATATTTTTCTATGAACTTCACTTTTTGAGCTCAGCCATCTTTGGTATGCTTCCTTTTTCACCTTTATTTATTCCTTAACTTCCATATTTAGCCAATCATTTTGTTTCATCTTTCGAGATTTTCCTATTGCCTCTCCAGCAATTTTCTTCACTGTTTCCTTCGATATCGATCTACTGGTGATATACTGGCTTACATTATCTGCGGAAAAATTCAACGGAAAAGTTTGATGAAACTCAAACAGTTGCTCTTGACATTTTAAAGGCTTTTGTTTGTGTTTGGCATAAGGGTATTCTAAATAAACTTCCATCTTATGGTTTTCCAACTGATTTTTCTAATTGGGTATCCAGCCGTCTACCCTCATCAGCAGTGATGGTAGACGGCTCTCTGTCTTCTAACTTCTCCACTAATGCTGGTATTCCCCAATATTTTTTCTTTCATTGACCAGAAATCCTCTCTACAGTTTTGCTGATGATAGCACATCGCGTTCCACCTCCAGTTTGAGAAATCTTATCTTGCACAAACAGTTTCAAGTTCTCGAATATCCACGACTAATTCATTAAATGCGAACCTCGAGCTAATTCTCTAATTGGGCAAAGATAACTTGGTTGATTTCAATTCTTCTAAAACTCTGTCCTAGCTATCTCTCAAAAAAGATTCTTCTTCTTCTTCTTCTGCTGCTATGCTTATCTTTGATGACACTCAGATTTCTAGACAACTTAACATATCTCTACTAGGGATTACCCTGACTTCTAATCTCTCTTTCTTAGCATAAGCACATGAGAAACATCTAAAAAACTGGGTTCTCTTTCGCTCTCTGCGTCACTTTTTTCCAGACAGTTGCTTAATTTGTACAAATCACAGATCCGCCTACCATGGAACACATTTGCTTTGGGTTTTCATTAAAAAATATAAATAAATAAAAATAAAACAAATAGTAATAATTTCTGGATTTCTAATGATCCGATTTTCATTAATTTGGAAGGCAGGATCAATCATTCTAAATGAGACAAATATAAAATTAAATGAAAATTGAGCTACTCACAGTCGAGTTAGTACATGCAGAGGTTGACAGACTGAAAAAGAATTAACTGCCAAATCTCTACTCGTCTGATTTTAATGACATTTTTCATGGGTCGACAAATCGTCTAAAAGTAGGAAATTTAAATTTTCATGAAAATCCATCCACTGAAGTTGAGTATTACATGCGAGCGGGCTGGTAGAAGAACAAAGAAATATTAATTGCCTGATTTCTATAGGTCTGGATTTAATGACAATTGCGATGGCCTGGCAAATCCTTCTAAAGGAGCCAAATCTAAACTTTCATTAAAATACATCCACAGGAATTGAATGATTACATGGAGGACAAACATGGTGAAGACAACAGGCGCTTTCCACATATATGCTAACATGCCTAAAAACGTACAATCATTTCAACTATATCGTCTAAACTTTCAAACACTTGACAATGATCCACCAGTTGTGAAACTACAGATTATACCTACTTTTATTTACATTATTAAAGAACCCGATTAGCAATTTCATTAATGCATAATACCGTGGCTAACAGTAATGATAAAGTAATGTTAAAAAGTAATCAATTCTAGAAAGTAACATTCAAATAATTGAAATTACTATTAGCCATCGAAATATAATATAATTATGGTATATTTACACCGAGTTTGCTCTACATTTGCAACACCCCCACCACCTCCCCTGTATAGGAATGGACTGGTCTGTGACATTGGTGAATACTCGGGAACGGCTGATTTAAGACTATCATTCGCACACGTGGCGATCAGTTTTTAAATATCTGCAAGGAAGAAGGGGTCGGCGTCCAGACATTTCCGACTTCGAACGTGGAATGACTGTGGGGATAAAACGGGCAGGTGCCAGTATATCGACAATCAACATGCTTAAGTGGTCCCGTTCTGTGGAGTCACGAGTACACAGTTTCTCTTTCAACAGCGGTCAAACAACCAGCCAAACGTTCTCACGTGGGACAACCACGCATGGTCGACCCCCGGTGGGAGTCATATGCCTCTTCTCGTAACACAGCAATGACGCAGCCCAGTGGCCCAACTAACCATCCAGCTTAACGTAGGAAGAGCAAGCCCAATATCAACATGGACTATGACCGGATATTAGCTCATATAGGCTATGGCAGTCGACATGCCGTAAGGATACCCATGTTCACTGCGAAATAAGAAGCTGCGCCTTGCAGGAGTCTGCCAGCACCAATACTAGACCACCAACATGACGAAATTTGTCACCTGGCCTGATGAATCCCGTTTCTAACTCTATCATGCTGAGGGACAGATCCGCATTTGGAGAACGTAACATAAGCCCATGGCACCTGAATGCACTTTTGCTGTTCAGCAGACTAGAGGCGGTGGTGTTAAGGTTTGAGGACTGTTTTCTTGGCATACCTTTGGTAATCTAATCACCTTTAATCAACGGCGATAATAATTTTCCGTATTCTCTACAACAAATGGAAAAGGCTTGGGTCCGAATGCCGTCAATGACGCGTGGAACATTAATGGGCTTTTTTTCACTCCGTAGCTCGGTGAAGATAACAAGGTTTGCCTCCTTTCCTCCAGAAACTCCGGTTTTTCGTCCAGCAAAATAAGCAAATCGACCAGAGAGCACGCAATTTATGGATATATTACACAATGGCAGATGAGTTGGTTCTCGGGTGGTCCTAATACGACACTTTACCTTTCTATCTTCGCCGATCAAGTACATCCTTCATGATGACAGTGTGTCAGACAACTCCGACGTCTATCAACGAGACAACATGCCGTGCCACAAGGCCCATCAGGGTACTAACTAATTTCAAGAACAAGACAATGAATTCTCCGTCCTTCCATGGCCGCCCAACTGTGTCGATCTCAACCCAATTGAGCATATTTAGGACATACTGGAAAAGAACATTCGATGCTACGACCATCCACCTGATAATGCGTGGGCATTACTGGACACATTATACATGGCAGGGGTTGCATTGCCACAGGAAGCCTGCAACACCGTGTGTTGCAGGTGTCCTGTGGTAGTGCTACCAAGACGTGTACGGGCTATATTACAGGCAAAAGGTGGTTCACAAGGTAGGTGAGCCTACTCAATGTATATTCTACAATTCATTGCTATTACTATTAGCAAAAGACACAACTTATACTTAAAACAAAAGAGGCAAAATTAGAATGCCTTGCGACCATTTCGTTTCATCAGATACTACCTCACAGTAATTTTCTTCTGCAATTCCTTTAAACGAAGCATTGCTGTTAACAAACTTGGTCTTCTTTAATTGAATTTATCCCAATTTGTTTAAGAAAGTAAGTAATCTTTAACCTGCTGAACAGCAAAAGTGCATTCAGGTGCCATGGGCTTATGTTGCTTTCTCCAATGCAACCTTCCCTCTTTAAAACGTACCGACTCATGTCTACGATCGCCTGTTGAGCCGTATGCTTCCGGAGAGGTCAGTTATACGTTTGTTCTAAACTGTATTTGCATCAGTAAAACTATTTGTTATTGTAATTATAGTGCATGAAAATTCAATCAACGGACCTATAAAAGCAACATCAAAGAAAAGACCTTGGTCTTCCACAACCTTCCTGATCCTGGTCAAAAATTTAAGAGATTTAAGGTCATTTATCAACAGGAAGGGGAAGAAAACTTAATGGAAATTAAACAAGTCTAAATTATAAGATGCTACCTTCAAAAACGATTTCAAAACAACCGAAGCGTGCTGCATCAGGATAAAAAAAAAAAATCTAAAGAGAGAATCATAGTAGCTGCCTGTTGGTAAATCAACAAATTCTAGAGCTATTAATTCATCTTCACCAGTTTACTACCATCACAAAAATCAGTATGGATGGGCTGCATTACTCAAAATGTTTTTTATGAATTTTTACCATCTATAAAGAAAACTTGAAGTAAATAAACTTACTTGAAAATGCTATTCTATTTCTGGATAATGTTCCTCCACATCCCGATCGTGAGGAATTTAAGAGGACATAAAGATCATGTTTTACCACTGAATGTAACAGTTGTAAAACGTGATCTTTACCACTGAATGTATGAGTTTTTCCAACCTACTGGACCAAGGGGTTCTAGAATATCTAAAGAGACGAATAGGCAAAAATTTTTGAGGTCCATTTTGGAAAAAAATAAGACATGAATATCTGTCTAAAAGAATCGATAAAAGTCATCTAACATCAAAGATGTGCTTACAATCTAGCACTAAACGAAATTCCAAGTTCAACATTTACTAAATCATGAACCTACTGCCAACGCAATCGAAAGTCTTGAACAACTAGAAGGTCAATAAAGAGCAGAGTTAATTAACTGATTTCAGGCAAATCGAAGGTCCGAAGATTTACAGCAAAAATACATACAATGGATTCAATAATGTTTTCCAGGAAATCGTCACCTACTTGTTGGAAAATAAAGTTTTGGACGATGCAGATATCATACATACCGTGACTAAAACAGATGGATCAACTAAATATGAAGCTGAATGAAATCCTGGACCAAAACTTTCTCTTGCAGCTGCCAAAAACGCCCTAGATACTCTTTACATGACAATGAACAACCGCCTGATTGAACAGTCAATGATCTTATGTTTATCAAAATGTGGAGGGACTATGCTGCAAAACATCACATTTCATTCTAAACATTAAAAACAGTAAATGAATGCGCATGTATATTGTTTGAAGTGAAAATAAAATTTAAGGTATGTAAGCGTACCTTTTTTTATGATTCCCGCTTTAACTGATTTTTTCGATTAACCAACCAAATACCCCGTCAATATCATCACGTCGGATAGCTATTTCCAATATATTTTCCTCGCCAATTTAATTGTCTTTTTAGCGGTACAAACGGATTTCTTTATCATTTAATTTCATTCAGAGTCCATCAGTTACTCGAATTAGTTTTTCGTAAAAACACCTTGTGGAAATTTCCGATATCTCAGTAAAGAGAAAGAAAATGAAAACGCCACTTTGTTCGAAACGATAGGCCGAATGTCCATTTTCCTGAGCTACTCTTGCACCACTTGTATTTTTTGCGCGGCTGCCAGATTGGTTATAAATGTTATCCTTCGATATCGTATGGAAAATGTCTGGATTCGAATCCCGTCCCAATAAGTACTTTGCACTCATGAATTAAAACATTACATCCCTGCCTTCTGAGTGGAAGCATCCTAAAGCAAATTAGAGTGACGTCACCGACAGGCGCAGCATATATAGTGACGTCATGGTAATGCCTATCGGTTTGTCAGTAGGAAGCCAATGCAACAGGTAAAGGGAAGGATCTGACGGAGTTTAAACGGCAAATGATTTGCGACGCTAGGAGTCAGGAGGTTAGCATCTCAGCAACTGTAGTCATTGTCGACTGTTCGAAGACCGCCGTAGTGAAGATGTAGCGGGAATGGTCCGAAGAGGGACACACAACCAATCAGTGTGCCAGGGCAGGAACCCACCACTGACTACAATCGAGGTGAACGGCAGTTGGCACGTGCCTGTCTGCTGGGACAACGTACGGCTCACGATACCTCAATTAATGGCAGACTACAACCAGAACGTAAAGAAACGCGTTACTGAGTACACCATCCAGTGGACACTCTTACGAATGGGCGACCTGTTCCTGCGCCCAACGTTGACCAATTTTCATCAATATCTCCGCCTACAATGTGCATAGGAGCACTGTTTCTGGACATTGAACGACTGGAAAAGAGTCGTCTGGTCTGATGAATCAAGGTTCCAGCTTGTTGGAACCTTGATTCATCAGATGAACGGGTGCGTATTCGACAGCGAGTAGGTGAACAGCTTCGACCAGACTGCGTTAGCTGGATGAAAAAAAAAATCGGCGGTGTTGGTATCATGGTTTGGGCATGTTTTCTTCGCCATCACTGAGTTCCCCTCATCTTCCAATGCACATACTCTCACCGCGAGAACCTACATCGGCACTTGACAAGTCTCTTTGGCTCGAACTTTGTTCGGCTCTTGGTGTCCCTCTCTCCTGTCGCCGCTGCTGGTTGGCAGTCCCTGGTCTACCTTCCTGTGGTGGTGATGGACGTATTTTTCCGGAGGCTTGCCGATTCCGGATAGTCAAACGGCCAGTTCATATCTGGCCATTTCTACAGAGTCCTGTATGTTAACAGTGAAACAAGGCAGAGATGAACTAAAGTTCCAGGTACCGCACTACATAAATACATACTAAGTTTCTTTTGCCAATAGAGTACACAGGTGGAGATAGACATAAGTCTAGGAGCCACCTAGTGACACGAATATACAATGCAATACAATACAATACAATACACAAATACATACATACCTACCTACATCGGAATTGTTTCTGGCCAAGTTTTGCTCTACGTAGTGACCATGTATCCAGATGCCACTGGGCTCTTTCAACAAGACAATGGTCCGTATCACAAGACCCGCATTATGCAGGAATGGCTCAAGGATCATGTGCAATCATTTCTGTGGACATGTGTGTATATGTAAGAGCCGGCGCCTAGAACGTCAGTTCAGCTTCGCCTCGTATCGCTGTGAAGAACAGAATCAACTGCAAAGGGCCAGAAATGTGTTGGTGTATGTTTGTGTATTCTGTGTTTGTATTCTGTTGTTCTGTTCTGGCCTCTTGGCTACTACCCAGAAGGATCAGTCACCTGGACAGATGATTCTGGGTACTCGTCCACAGCACGGGAAGGTGGGCCCGTCCCAGTAAAACACGTACTGTCTCAAGAGAGACTCTGACCCACCTAGTGTTACCAGAAGGTGGGCCAGATTCATCATTTTGTGTGCTCCCCTGATCGCCAAATTCCCCCGACATCAATCCCGTCAAACATTTTGTGGGATATGATGGAACGCAGTATTCGCCAGTCCACGCCAGTGCCTCGCTCCGGGAGGTTCTTCTCTCCACCTGATCCAGCATGCCTGAGGACACCTCCCGCGGTTTCGTAGAGTCGATGCCACGCTGGGTGCAAGGAGTTATCATGCCGAAAGGCGGCCTAACACGCTATTAGGTAGGTGATTATAAATGTATTGGCTCACGAGTGTATTATTTATATTTTATTTTAACAGAGTAGCCGAGTTAGTCGATATCAGTTGCATGACTTTTCCTCCAGGAAACGCGTTTTTCATTCGGAAAACCGATCATAAAATAAATGCAATTTACAGACATGAAATATTTACGCCTCATGGCCTTAGCTGACTAAAATTCAAAGCAGCCTCAACTTCTTGAATGGCAAAGTTGTTTGGCCAGACAATAACGGACTTTTTTGTGAGGGGAGGGTTGCATTAAACAGCATTTTCTGTTCATAGTCACAGTGCAATGTGCGCGAAATTTATTTGAGAAATTATAAATAAGTACTGAATTTAGCCGAGGTGTGGAATGAATTTTTAATTTCGGCTTCTGTTGATAATATTTGAATTGATTACACACACCCGACTTCACATTCCAATTCTTAGAATTGAATAAGTTCTGAGCAAACAGAAATAGGAAAACAGTTAGCTCAAATTAAGAGCGTTTTATACGAGTAGGTTCTCTTTTCGCCTAAGGGGATAATGTAATTTTACTCAAGCGACTTCATTAACTTTGCTTTACTTATTCTTCCGTGGAAGCCAAACTGCACTACAGTTGATAAGGGGAAAAAAGACAGACTGAAGTCCGGGAAAGGTCATTTGGCTAAATGCCAACCAGTCGTAATTGTGAGATGGCCTACCAATGGTGACGCAGGTGCTGCATGAAAAGTTTAATATAACCAGCAAAGTGCATCTGCAAACAATTACGTTGCTATATATCTACTGGTATATATCTTTGCCAGTTGAATTATTCTTAAATTCAAAAACAACTCGCATTTTGAATGTGGAGTCAAGTCACAAAGTAAGCGCTGTATGTAGATCACTTTCTTTCCTTTTATATCAAAATTTACTCCAACGTATGTGAATTTAGAAAGTAAAAAACAATAAATAAATGTTGTCCTTAATGGTCAGAGAAGTCCAATGATGCGCAGAAATAATCATACCAATAAGTGAGCATTGCTGACTATGACACGGTACGTTTAGAAAGGTCCGGGTTCTAATCCCATCGGAGATGGAAAACTTTCTAAGGCATCATCAACTGTGACTCCAGTTAGCTGATCTCAGGTTAAGGGAACAGGGTATCCGCTCTGTGGAAGGACCCGAGTTCTACAATCCGCACCAGCGTACAGATCAGAGAGTGAACACACTTGTAGACATAATACAAGTTATCTGTATTGGGACTAGTCACCTAGTGTGGGGGAAGTGAGATGGGAGTTGCGTATGGAAAGGAAGCAAAAAATTGCAGAATGATGCCGTTAGTGTTAAAAAAATTGGCATAATGTTTCTTCTAGAAGGAACAGTATGAATTATATCGGTAGAGGCGGGGGGGGGGGGGGGAAGAGAACCTTCGTATTTCCAAACACCTACTTGCTATTTTAAATCTGGACCGAAATGTCTAATTCATGGTCCATTGAAAGTGTTAACAGAGTCTAAAAATCCTCGTCCTGTTACACTTCCCCCAAGCTGCCGCTAACAAATCTCCACACGCATTGGTTTTTTAATCACAGATCACGAAACACCCATCTTGGATGCGTCCATACACACGCAGCTCATGTCCATATTGTTTCTACAGAAACAATGTGGTCAACTCTAAGTTGTTATTCTTGAGTTTTAGGCGCATCTGCAACATACACGCACATTGCGCCGCTTTCCTTTTCCTTTTACCACAAAAATCTTTTTCGATACTCCACATTTTATGACATTGTGGTCAAAATTGGTTCCCACTATTGGTTCCTGACTGTCAAACCGTGGATGGCAGTGGACCAAGCTCCCTATCAATAAGTTTTAGTTGTTTATTTTTTACAGTATTAATAACATACAAAGTGTGCCTAAAACCAAATTTATTCAGCTGCATGAGCTAATCTAAGACAGACACTTCTTGTGATTGAAGAGTATGTTATGGGAATGTGTGTATTAACTGTAGAAAGCATCAATCTTTATTAAAGAATACTTTCCTGAGAAGATCACTTCCGGTCACTTTTTGAACGAATAATTTCCAATTGAAAGGAATAATATCAGTGGATTTTTGATTTTAGTTCCGAAAACAGTACCAAAACTCGATTTCAATTTATTAAAATCAAAATTATCTTATTTATGGTATACATGCACTACAGCGAAACTGGTTATATTCACAACTCATCGAAGGATCTTCGCTTTAGTCATCGGATGCTACCCAGAGAAATCAGGAAGAAGTCATATCATTGACACAAGCTGATGACAACATACATGATTGTTTTAGCCTTGAAATTAGTGTTAGACAATTTTTAATTGGTCATCCTTCAATGATCTCACTATTAATATAGAAAAATAATGTTGTTTTTTGACAGACTTCAGCGACGTGTTAGGAAAGTTCGGGATAGGAAATAGAAATGAGCAAGGAGAAGAACTCTTGAACTTCTGCAAATAAAATAAACTATTCATCACCAACACACTGTTCTACCACAGATCTTAACATAAGTATACATGGACATCACCAGATGGAAATACAAAAAACTGTATCGACTACATTTTAATAAATAACAACTGGAAATCATCCATTCATATTTTTAAAAAAAACTCTTAGAAGTACAAATTTTGACACTGACCAAGAACTGCTAGCAGCAAAACTTAAATGGAAATTTAAAAATACGAATCCAAAGAACGATAGAGCAATATTAAATATATCACGATTTGAAGAAGACAAAATGAAGTAAATTTATCGGAAAACACTAACAAATCTCTAAACAGATGCAGCCTTAGAAACCTTGGAAACAAATCAAAAACCAAACAATCCTTGGATTACAGCAGACATTTTAGATGTATGGACGGAAAAAAGTCAAAGGAAAACCTCCTAAACAAAGAAAATAGTCAAGAAAAAAGGTAAAAACATAAAACCCTAAAAAACAAAATAGACAACTTATGTAAAGCTGCTAAAAGGAAATGGTTGGAAGAGGCAAATAAACGTCAGGACTCCAAAACAACTTACTAAAACATACTCTCTAAAACATACATCCCGAAAACACTGACGATGAAAAATAAAAACAATATAAAAACAGGAAACACGCAAGAAATTAAAAAAAATATGGAAAGAATATTACCAAACCCTGTTCAAAGGGGAAGAAAAAAACGCTCTTGCCTTAGATAATAGAAGAGATAAGCACCCTCGATAATAAAAGAAGCCCAGAAAGCAATTAGCCAAATCAAGAACGACAGGGCACCCGGAAATGATGGTATCCAAACAGAAATATGGAAATTCGGAGGCGATGCAATGTTAAAACACCTCGGACAATTCTTTAATCTAATTTTATTTACAGGTGATATTCCAGAAGACTGGAAAAGTGGAATAATAGTACCTATACACAAAAAAGGAAATAAAGAAAATTGTCAGAATTATAGATCCATTACCCTTTTAAACCATATATATAAAATATTTATAAGGATGTTACAAAATAGGATACTTAAAACATCTGAAGAAACAATAGGGGAAGAACAAGCAGGATTTAGAAAAGGCAGATCAACAATAGACCAAATATTCACACTAAACATCATTGCAGAAAAATATTGGAATAAGAAGAAACCTTTTTATCTGTGCTTCATCGATTTCAAGCAGGCATTTGACTCTGTAACGAAAAAATTTAATGAAGCAACTACAAAAAATCCTACTTGATCATGAAATAATCATGTTTGCAAACAATTTCTACAAAATTACAAGAGCAATAGTAAAATTCAACAACCTTAAAAATAGAGAAATTTGAAATAGAGAAAGGAGTCATGCAGGGATGCCCTTTATCCCCATATCTATTTAACATCTACCTAGAAGAACTAATGAAATCGATTGAAGAAAAAAGAGGCACAATAATAAATGGAAAAAATATAAACCACATAAAATATACAGATGATATTGTGATTTTAACAGAAACCAAAGAACAACTAAAAGAAATATTAACAAACATCGATAAAGCAAGCAACAATTATGGAATTAATATTAATATAAATAAAACCAAAGTAATGCAAATCGGAAAAAACATAGAAAACATAAACATCCAAAATCAACAAATAGAACAAGTACAAAAATTGGTGTACCTGGGCTCTCTAATAACCAGAAACCTAAGTAATATTGACCAAATTAATCACAGACTGAACATCGGATGGACAAACATGAACAAACTCAAAAACATATGGAAGAGCAATAAAATCCCAAATAGTCTAAAAATTAAACTATATGAAACTGTCATCATACCCACAGCAACTTATGGATCAGAGAATTGGAGAATAAATAAGAAAGAAAGGCAAAAAAATAATGGCATTTGAAATGAGATGTCTGTGGAAAATCAATAAAACAAATTGAAAAGAACATAAAACTAATGGACAAGTAAGGAGAGATCTAAATTTTGAACGCAGAATAATAGAGAAGATCTATAAAAAACAACTTCAGTGGTTTGGACATATGAACCGGATGAAACACAGGCTACCTAATGTAGTACTGACAGGAAGAATTGGAGAGAACAGACCACCAGGAAGACCCAAGAGAGAATGGCTCCAATGGCTAAAGGAAAACACAGGCTTTCAGAGTTATCACCAAATGATGCAAGATTCAAGAGATCGACAACAATGGAGGACGATATCTAAATAGGGACTCAATCCGAGCCAAACAGAAGAGTAGAATGATGATGATGATGAAAAAATACTTTGGCTTGCATTTCACGAACTCTGAGGTTATAAATAAACCTTCGCAAATACAAGAATGAATTATTTTTTGGTCTTTCTCATATCATATTGATTTCATTACAAAATATGAAAATTTAGGTCTAGTTAAATGTCTTTCATGTTCTTTATTGAGTTAGCATCCTTACAAAACACTTAAAAATTTTTTTTTTCATATACAGTAGTTAAAATTAAGCAATACCAACCTAAAACTGTTAGGCTTATCTTGAGTCAAGACCACATATTCGCCTATCATAGAAGGAAATCTATTTCGTATTTAAATAAATATCAGTTTTAAATAACTTCATTCAATATTTTATGAAAAAAAAAATCGGATTGTATAGGAATCCGAATCCTATTTATTTGTTAACTTTTCTTTGCTGAATTTATTGACGAAAAAAATCGATCCATTATCTTCCTACGCTGAATTTACAAAATTTTTGCAACCCTTTTTCGTTCGGAGGTAAAATGTTTAACTACATTTCCTATTAAGAATTTTCAAATTTAATAATAATTTAATTTTGTATATATTATTTAGATGTTATCTTAATAGATGTTATCTATTATTTAGATGTTATCAATTATATATTATTTCATGAATGGAGTATTTTTATGTTGTACGCTATCGAATTTTTAACCTGTTATGCGCAACAAAGACCAGTTCTATTTCTTCACTAATGAGCATTAAACATATATATATATAAATAATGGGATTTTCAGAAATAGAAAATGGTGGGAGTTGGTTCTATTTTCTACCGGTAGTTTAGAAAACAATCTTTTTTAACTTATAACCGGTGGGTGTACGAATCGCGTGCGTGGTTGTTCGTGTGTCACTAACCACCACAAAATTTTAAACGGAAACGCTCACGTCACAAAAGACTTCTTAAAGAATACGAGCACCTGATAATCTTCAACCTGAATGATGAAACTAGAAATCTGAAAATATCAGTCCTTAAAAATGTTAGTAAACAGGCATTTAAAATTATCTGTGCTTTAATTCGGAATAGTCTATTCTTGGCATTCCCAACTGGCGCCGTGAAAATCTCGAGATGTGCACAGAAATTTAACATTTCCGACATCAAGTTTTACTAATATATGGTTCCAACCCTTATATCCAATTATTGGCATAATTGGATATAAGGCTCAATACGGCGCATCGATGAAATTAGTTAATTCGCTAATTAACTAATTTAAAATTTGTTTAATTAATTAGTTAATTAACTAGGCCTCGCGAGGCCAGATGTAGTGATGTTTTTATCAGGGCCTCTAAAACTCCACTGTATTTTATTTTTTCCATAAATCAGTTCGAGGGATACACCTCATCCCCAGGATCTATTCGCTAAGAGTTCGCTACTGTATTTGACAAACGTGAACACTTACCTTCACGTACTCCTACCCTTACATTCATCTCCACGAACAGTGATTCTTTATACTTGTCATGGACTGCTTCTGCTGTCCTGGCTTGCTGGGTATGATTTCTGTTGCCAGCTGCCTCCGACCATTTTTGCCATTGGCGATCTACACAGCAATCTTGCTGTGTAACTTTAATCTCCATCCCCGAAGGTTCTCTCCTGGGGTCCCCGACCTCTATCCTTCGTCTGGTGGACTGTTCGCACCTATGTTTATTGGGGAACGCCTTCCTCTACAACCTCCAATTTCTCTTCCTTTTACCCACCCCTTTCTTGCACTGTTCCCTGACTACTCTTAACTTTTTTTTTTACTTGGTCTCCGTCCAGGAAGCTCAGGACGGAGACCAAGTAAATTTTTATTGATCATTAATAATAATCACAATCATTTTAGTGATTTTTAATAATCATTTTTAGTGATTATTGCTTAATATAAATTAAATAAAAATTATCAAATAAGAGTTTTTGTAGTCAGAAATATCATTTAATTTGCATTTTAAAAAAGGTTCAACAAATATGAGGATTACAATCTGAATTAATCATCTTTCTCGAAACAGATATTTCTCCAACTGAAGATTTCAAAATTAAGATCCTTACTGGGGTGCGTTGGAATGAATTATATTAGTCTGAGATCATCTGGTTATATTTTATTGAACAAATTCTGGTTATTTTATTGAGCTTCTTTCTACTCTTATCATGACCACAAGTGGTCATGATTACAACCACCTATTAGAACAACAACCCTAATCATATTTTGTTAATATGACTTAAGCAATGGAAAAAATGTCTGATCATAATAAAAAGCTTTACACGTTAAAAATTTATATAGAATAATGGTATTAAGTTTTTATATACAGGTGGTTCCTACCTAATCATGGTGTTAAAACTATATTCCAAGAAAATAATAAACAGTTTTTTGAATTGATAGTAGATTATAAATTACGAAATCATTTAAATGAAGTACAGATTTTTCTCAATCAATATACCAATTTGTGGCAGTGCTGAGGTGGGATCAATAATGATAATTTTGAATAACGATCCGTGAATTTCCAATATTCTTAAAGGATTTCCATCGAATAAATTATGTGTTGCAATAGCAAACAAAAAGCCAAATTTTTTTCCATTTCCGCGGTTTCGTAAAAAAGAATGATCAAAGACTATAAAATCTCTTAACCAACACCATTCCTCTCTTTCAACTCTTTTAAAATGAGATTTTTAAGAAGAAAAACTGGCTAAATAAGTTTTTGTCACCTTCAATTTCCTTATCAGTAGTATTTTTATATATATTTAGTACTAACTGGTGTACTTTTTAAAAAGGTCCATTCCATAAATTTAAATTTACTGAAGGGTTCAGTCCATTTTTCTGGGTATTCACAAGTAGTTTTATAATATCTCATCTTTAAATAATATCATTTCATCGCCTTTACTTTGTGATCACTTAAAATTCTGCAAGCACTTAAATGGAATAAATTATTCTTTAATACGCAATTTCAGCATTTCGATCGCCTGATGTACATAATATGACCTATATTACGCAATTTTTTCATGACCTCTATTATGCAATTTTTGAAACATTTCAACTTTTACTATTTGCTAATTGAATATGCCGCTCGAATTGTTGAATGCGATTATTGAATACGCCATTCAACATTTCACTTAAATGACAATTCAAAAAATTTTAGAATAAATTTCGATGGGTTTCCTTCCACAATACTTTGAAAATTTTAATATTTGATTAGTCGCTTGATATAAATTTAACCTGCGAGTTTTTGAATGGGTTCTTTTTCTATATGCTACATCTGAAGAACAAATTCTCAAAATTACAAAGTCCGACGCACTAGTAATAAAAATAACATCCGATCATTGAGCAAGAACGACAGAGATTGCAAGACAGGTTGTCCTACGACACAACGGATTCTTCTTACCAATTATAATTCTGCCTTTTATCTCAGAGGAAGGTGCTCGGCAGAATGGCACAGTGAATACAGTCAAAATCTGCGTCGCTAAGACAACCACTTATTGAGAGAAGAAAGGGAAGAAAAATTATATGTCCAGTTTTCATCCTTATTTTCTTAAAATCAGCTCTTATATCAGTATAGTGACAAATGATGCAAGAAAGAAAGCTTTATACAAAAACAAACACACATACACTTCCCATTTCACCTATTCATTCCATCCAATAGTTTTTTCTAGTTCTTCCTTAAATTTGTTTAAGCTATCCACTTCTACAGCAACACATGGAAGTTCCTTCCAGCAATCAATCACCTGCTGACTAAAGGCAAACTTCCGCACATCTATTTTGCAACCATAAATCCGCAATTTGAATTTATGCCCTGTTATGTGTTTAGTCTGAGCAGGATGAAGAATCCGATCAGCTTTCAGCTTGCTCAATCCATTCAAATCTTAAACACCTCAATAAGATCACCTCGCAGGTGCCTAGTCTCCAGACGCTGCAATTTGCAGAACTGAGCCATTTTGTGAAAAGAAAAGCACCCCTTTGTTTCCCCAACCAATCTCGTTGCCATCCTCTGTACCGGTTTCAGCAGCTCTACATTCTTTCTAAAATAAAGCAGCCAGATCTGTATCCAGTACTCAAGAGGTGGCCTGACCATTGCCTTATACAATAGGACAATCAACCTCCTTGTCCCTGCTAGCAAAATTCCTGTACATCATTCATAAAACCCCATGAGCTGTCCTGACAGCTTGTCTGCATTGTTCAGAGAACTACTTATCTGACTACACAATTACCCCTAAGTCTTTTTCATTTTCCACTACCCCGAGTGTAGTACTTACAGTCGGTACGTTACTCTGAGATTACTGCTTCCCATATGCAGTACTTTGCATTTGTCAAGGCTAAACTTCAATTGCCATTTCTCATGCCATCTGCCTAATTTTTCTATATCTGTTGCAGTACCTATCTTGATTACTATCATTAACTACCTGCCACCCACCCTTTATATCGTCTGCAAACTTAGACATTAAGCCTGATAGCTTCATCGATATCATTAATGAATAATGAAAACAACAATTAGACGACCACCGAATCCTGGGGAACTCCACTAATGTTATTAGTCCACGAAGAGCAATCCCCATTGATAACCACTCCATATGCAACAGTATCAAAAGCTTTCCTGAAATCCAAGTACAGTATATGATACCAAAATTATGCATCCAGTTCTTTTGTGACTGCATCTTAATATCCAATCAAATTGGTCTGACAAGATTTCCCCTTAACAAACCCATGCTGTCTGAAATATAACTGCAGTCCTGTCTAGATGGTCCTGCATCACTTCTTTAACCAGTGATTCCATTATTTTCCCTGGACCAGAGGTTCACGTGACAGGTCTGTAATCACTCATGTCGCCCTTTGATCTCACTTTGTGAACTGGGAATACATTCGCACTTCTCCAGTCCGTGGGGACACCCCCTGAATCCAAAGATGCTCACATAATTATGGCTAAGGATTTGTTTCCCTGTTTTCCTGCCTCCCTTAATATAATTCGATAGATTCCATCCACCCCAGTTCTTATGTTTAACTTCAATAATTTCTCCCACTTTCCTCCCATTTATTACAAAATCATTAAGCTCCCTGTCAGAGTTTGATAAACGTCTGGAATCCTTGGATCTCCAAAGATCTGCCTTGGCTTGCCTAACCTCCTTTGTGACTTCATTGCAGACTAGTTTATATCTACCATAGGATTCTGTATCACTTGATAAATTATATGCATCTCATGCATTTTTCTTCTCTGCCAAGTGTCTCATTAGTTCATCTGACATCCATTTGTCTAAGCCTTGTTGTTGTTGTTTGGTTTGTAGGAGCATTAGCAACTAAGGCCATATTGCTCCGTTGTCTAAGCCTTGAATGACATTTTTAGTTCGTATGAAAAGCTAGCAGCTTCTATAATATAATTATTTCTCTGAATGCTTCCGATTTAGAATTTATTGTTGGTAACATCATTAGTTGGTTGGTCCCACTGCACAGAATTTAAAAACTGATACCACTGTATTCTCCTTTACGAAAGCAAAAGCCCTTCCCTTTACCCCTGATGGTAATTATTTCTTTAAATAAATCCCACATCAATACTATATGATCACTGCTACCTAGTGGCATTGATCACAGTGTACTGATGTGGTGTAGATTCTTAATGCATGAAAAATCTGCTGATAATCAGATCAAGAGTATTGCTCTCTCTCTCTTGTTGACTCTCTAACATGCTGCTGTAGAAAACGGTCATCCAATAAATCCCCAAAAGTCTTGCTAATGTGTGAGTAACCAACTCAGTCAATATTTGGAAGGTTAAAATCCCCATTAAATAGGTTCTGATTTACTGGACCACTGTTTCTCTGTACAACTGTTCGCTGTACTCATCAGAGTCATTAGGCCTATAACATATTCCTACTCTCATTTTTGCTTTCCAAGTGAGTGACCAAACTGAGTGAACATCGTACTGGCCACGTACTGGTACTCACACCAAACTGAGTGAACATCGTACTGGCCACTCATTAACTGGACGCACTGCCTTAGATTTTATGTACTTCTTAACTAAGAGCATAACCTCCTCCCGTCCTGTCTGTATACATTGTACTCCCCATATTCAAATTCAGCATCCCTTATATGGCTATTGTTAATCTACTAAAAAGCTAGCAGTTTTCCGACCCACCTAACACTGCCTGAATATCATCAGCAAATATTCTTTCACCCCTTCTATTTAAAATGTATCCCAACTCTGTAGAAGCAGTCTCTCCTGTTAACAAGCACAGACCATGCTGAGAAAAATTGTACTCCATGAGCCTTGCACAATCCCTCAATTTCCAGAGCCGAATTGATTGACAAGGCTCTCATCGTATAATCCCTCCTATTGTGGCTGGACTGAATTGCAGACACTTTCAAATTTAACCCTAACTTACGATTATTTTTCAACATTGACCTGTACTTATTAAGTCCTCAGATCTCCTACTCTTAATGTCATTAGTGCCAGCGTATATAATAATATCACCTTTGTGCCCTTAAAAGATGATATATGCCCTCAACTTTTTTGTCCTTGGAAGACATACCCTGGTCCTATTCCACCTATTGTTTTTGCACAATATATTTCCCGTTTCCCTGACTACGAGTCACCAACAATAGCTACCTCCGGTGAGACCAGAGCATTCTGCCTTGGGGATTGCCACCTTGTTGCCTGATGCACAAATGTGAGCTGTGGCGTTGAGCTGGAAAACTGCGAACAATTGATGAAGATAAGCGCTTCAGTGGTTTTTCCAACACTTGAAATGCGTAGTCATATTTGATAGATGCAGTTTAAGACAGAATCCTGAAAATGGAGAGGGAAAAAAAAAAAAAAAAAACTGCTGGATAAACTATGTCTAAAATCGGAAAACCGGAAATTTATGCTTCCGAAAAGCACTTTTCGGAACACTAGGACAAAACTGAGGGTAGATTTAGTGTTGAAAAAAATAATGCACGGACACAAGGCTATATAGAGCTTTAAGATAGATACTGGGTTCATAACATACGTTAAAACAAAACACGAATTCTCTGTGTGCATGCGTGTATGAGGGAAGGGAGGTGGAAATCTTTTTTGGAATAGATATTTCTGAATGAGTACGAAAATCCAAATCGATTTGAATAACATTTTTAACAAAATGCTGTTGGTATCAGTGATATCATCATCAGCTTGAAAAGGATTTGAAATAAGAGTAAGTGCAGCTAAACATTTTATATGATCAAATGTCAGAAACGATCAAACAATCAACGTACAACGTTAGTTAATATAGTTAGTCAAATAATGCATTGTCCCTCTGCGTAGTTGATTATAAAGACTACATCCTCATAACAGTATCAACTGATCCAATAATTTTTAATGATTGACTGGATGATTTGATCCAAACATTTTCTATCAATTAGTACGTACTTTTCATAGTACAGTGAAAATAATTTTTCACTGTACTATGAAATCACTGTACAATTAATAATACAGTAATGTACATATTAATTTCAACCATTTTTTAAGTTATACAAAACCTCACTGTTATTATTAATTAAAAATTAATAATAATTACCTATTTCCATTACTGTTTTGATAATTACCTACTTATCAAATTCAGGAAATTGTTTTTTATTCTTTCTGAAAACGTGTTCAAACAGCTCTTTTCCCAGATAACAGATAAGAGCAGGCGGTGACTTGCGAGCTGAATGTGACAATAAACTGCAGGTCTACCGACTCGCTTTGTTTCGGACTCAGTCTGCCTCAAGCTATCGTGCGGTCAGGTTGTATACAGAGTGTTTCTGTGATTTCTGAATTGTGACTTAATTTATTAAATAATTTTGCGATCCTTACAATTTAAAACGGCATCAAGTGACAGAGGAGTTAAAAGAAAGCGTGTGAACTTAATGTGGCATAGAAATTAGAGCTAATTGAGAAGCGTAAAAAACAGTTTCTGATATCCGTAAATCAAAGGCCAAATTGCAACATAATTTTATATTGTACAATATTGTATTAAAGCTTTTTTTACATTAAAAACAGTAAAAAATGCCCACACCCCCTAGGTTACATTCGATTTTAACTGACTTTCGGCATTAACTTTTATATGGGAATGTTAGGCAGTTCGTTATTGGATACCCAGACATCACTGGAATTTAATCCAAGCTGAATGCATATCAAAATATCATAGGGGCATTCATTATAGAGTCATTTAACTTCAAAGAAAATGCAAACTACTGCGCAGTTAGTGTATATGTCACATTTTAATATTATTTTGTGTAACTGCTATGTTTATATCAATGGAAAAAGTACTCTTTTCAAGAGCCTCGGAAAATGTTCCCACAAGAGCAGCTTTGAGGTATCTTAGGCTAACGTATTGCTCAAGCATGGTTTGACTATCCATGCTATGGTTTCTGCTTATTATCTGTACAAATGGAAATTACTGAAATATGTCTTGAAACTACAGACAAAACGTAAGAAATAAAACTTTATTAAAATATAGTGAACAAATGTAAATAAAGTACAGTATAACGGAAACTACATAAAGAATAGAATAAAACACAGACAGAGATAAAATATATATATATATATAAAAGATATAAAAACAAAATGTACACCAAGAAGCTTTCAGAGCGATTCTCCTTTTATCGATTTTGAAGATAAGTAGTGTGGCATATCATCATTATATTGCAGAACCAGAGAACATAACACACATGCGCAACAACAGACCAACGCAGATCGTAAAAGGTGACAAAAAAAATAAAAAACCAGGAAGAATAGGGGTTGGGGGAACAAAACATTAGCCAACAGAGTCTGAGGAAGTAGGACGACGTACATTTGCCACGTTTTAAGTTCGCCATCGCTCATCATGCAGTGAAATAACCGCTTACGTCAAAGGGTGTATGTCGGTTCCACAATTGTGTTTAATGTTGGAACCCGCCACAGCTATATTGCTTCTAAACAGGAGCGATGATGAGAATCATGTACGCGTTCCAAAATTTCAAAATACAATCGTATTTTGCTTTCATTATTTATCTGTTTTAACGCTTTTAGTATTTATCTGTATATTTTTATTTCTATCTATGCATTAGCTTATATTCTTCATAAAGTTTCCGTTATAAAGTTAGTTTGTTTTGTCGGTAGGTGAAAGATTTATTTTAACACGCTTATTCCCGAAGCACAAGGCCCTTTTACTAATGTAAATCACGTCAAATCGTAAAAATGCATAGAATTATTACTCATTATTATTCCCAAATATTACAATATTTTGGAATAATAATACGATGGTATTGCAATCAAAAAGAATAATATGATGGTATTGCAATCTCGTAGGAGATTGCAATATCATCGAAACAGCTATCAAACACCTACTGCAAACAAATTGACATTAAGACTTCAACAGATATGTTGAAGTCTTAATGTTACTTAACTTTAAGTAACATTAAGTTACTTAAAATTGAGTCTACTCTGGCTACGTTTCAGTAGTCTCGCCAAATAATATCTCAGGTTAGTACTGTGGCTATAGGACACTTCAACACCACATAGCCAAATTCAATGTGGACGCAACTTTCGACATAGAAAAATCAATATGTCTTGCTATTATAAAGAGACATTTTCTAGGCATAAGCTTTCTAGAACTTTTATTTTAAAGTTCAATGGCAATTAGCCAAGTATATAAATAAGAATTCTGTAAGGAACGATCCAATTCTGATTTCAACTTAGTGATTCAGAGATTTAAAAGTATTTTGCTGGTCCTTGGTATAAAATGTACTCGTCCTCTATAGATTCTGGATTAAGAACCACTGTCCAGTCTACTAAAACTAACTATATACATATATTCACTGCATAAATTGTTAGAGAAAAAAAACCACAAATTTGCAATAGTGTGTAAATTCATCAAGCAGTGTTAGAAAAAACAGATACAACTAACTGCCTTCAGAAATACACTGCTCTAGTAGAATAAAATGACCATCCAGAGAACTTCCTACTGCGAACAAGGTTATTTATTAAGTAGTTATATTTCCTTAAAATTTACTTTAATCTAAAATAAAAAGAAATAAATTTTAAAAAATAAAATAAATATATATGTCGTTTACATTTAATTTGGATAAACCGTTTCAGCTGTACTGCAAAGATTGCTGTACCGCACACATTGTCTGTGACCTCCTGTTAGTAAACTGCAATTAGGTTTTAGGAGTATCAGGCCGTTCACGGGCCGATCTGCATGTTTATGGACTAAAAAACTCGGGATAAGTCAGGGATAGGGAGGACCCTACTCCCTCCACCTGAGAACGACTAACTACAGCCTCCATTGAAGAGGAATCGGAAATTCCTCGGGTCACCGATGGAAATCGAACCATTTATTTATTAAATAAGCAGCTTGCTATGTAAGCGCAGAATTAAAGGAAGTTTGTATAATTTAATTAACAACCTTCTCTTGTTCTTCTATCTTTAACACTACGTGGTATCTTCCTGTACCACTCAGTACTTTGTGGTACTTCCTGTGGCACAGGAAGTACCACAAATCGCCTGTGAATTATCCGTGTATATTCTTTTAAGAAATTCAACATAAATTACACTCTACACAAGTTAAAGTGCTTAAATTTTCACTAAGATTCATTGACCTACGCACTATGCCACTAAAAGGGCATACCTCTTCATATGAATTGTAACGTTACAACAAATCAGGTAGACATTACCAAACCGATGATATATAAATTAAATTTCTCAATATTAAATGGAATATAAACAATTCACTCGTCATTAGTTCTCAATTTCAAAATTTCTCAATATTAAATGGAATATAAACAATTCACTCGTCATTAGTTCCTCTTAATATTCTGAGATAGCTGTTATTACTTGATTTGCAGTTAAGTCACACTTTACTTTAATAAATAAATACAGTGTTTTCAATCCTATCATAAAATACAGCAAAATTCCTCACAATGTTCAAGTTTTGATGCCTTTTACACACATTTTCGTTTCAAATGTAGCTATCTGAATGTCCTAAGTTCGACTAAGTAGTGATGGCGCTGTGATCTGTTGAGAAAGATGCGAGGAGGGTTTCAAAAGTTCGTGGCCTGAGTATAAAAGATAGTGATAAGTGATACAGTGTTAAAAATTTCTTTACTTAATGTATAACACTTCAAGCAGTAATCCACCAAATTTCATGCAGTTTCAATAACGTCTCTTTTTTTTTTTTTTTTTTAATTACAGGTCCTGAAGTCAACAAAGTTGTGTGAATGAGGAAAGATGGACAAAATCAGTCACTATGCAGTCATCCAATATTTGGGAAAAAAGGGACTAACGCCAAAGGCAATTCATGAAGATAGGGTTACAACGGGAATTTCAAGGGTATTTGCCGTAGGCGAGGTGTTAATAATATTTTGCCACCCGTTGTACCGATTACACTTATTTAAAAAAAAAGGAAAAAGAGGGGGGGGGAAGAAACTCTCCCAGTAAAAATTTTCCGCCCCTTGTACAGGTTACATACTTTAAAAAAATACTTTGTCCCCCCCCCCAGGATTTTGTTACCCAGATGCTGCACAACCCTTGCACCCCAGGGTTGAAACGCCTCTGGTTATAACGTTGGGGGAGGAGGATGCCTCTTCCTATTCCATGGTTAAGAAGTAGGCAAGCAGAATTTAAAAGAGAGCCTGGAAGATAAACACTGTAGAAGATCTGCAACGTCCATCACTCCAGAAGTTGTTGATAACGTACATGATCTGGTGATAAGACTTCGATTAGTGAACAGTTCGGCGTCTTGGGCATTTCATCTGAACGTGTGTAGCACATAATAATAAAGGTTCCTACTATGATAAAGGTGTCAACACGATGGGTCACAAAGTTATTGACAACAGATCAAACCGCACAAAAACTGCCAAGTCAAGTGTACAATTACATCGTTTTTAAGCAGATCCAGCAAATTTCCTTGCAAGGTTTGTGATCATGAATGAGACGTGGATCCATCGCTCTCAGCTAGAGACATAGGCAGTCCAAATAGTAGAAACAAAACTTCTCCCTCTCGAAAGAAAGCCAAGTCAATTCCTTCTACTGGCAAGGCGTTGCATCTGTTTTTTGGGATGCTGATGAAGTGTTTCTAGTGGACTACCTTTAGAAAAGGCCAGACAATCACAGAGGCATATTACGCAGACTTCGTGAGAACAAAGACAAACGACGAGGAATCTCAGCAAAAGAGTCTTGTACCACCATGGCAACGCAATCTGTTACTGACATGGCTGCAATGCATGAGTGCGGCTTCGACATCTCGGACCAACCCCATATTCATTACATCTAGCACAATCGGACTTTCATCTATTTCCTAATTTGAAAAAATACCAAAAGTGGTTGGCATCCACTTTTGCACCGACAGTGACGTCACTGTACCGCAGTCGATGCATTCCTGAAGGCCCAAAAAAAAAAAAAAAAAAACTTTCTTTGCAGCTGAAATCAATGCATTGCAGCATCTGTGGCAAAAGTGACTCCTCCAAAGGGGAATCAATACACTCTCGATTATGCCTATCAGTAATAAACAGAGAAAATCAGGAATATTCTTAACACATTTTGAAGGGATATAAATGGCTGTTAGAGGGCAATTACTTATATCCTTAATTCCATTTTTGAAAACATGTAGGTAATCGATATCTGAGAGCGAGCAACAAGAGCAAAGCACTAGAAGAAGCAGTAGGAAAGGATTTACTCTCCTTATTTATAAACTAATATGAATGAAAATCTATTTATTCACCATTATTGGTGTCGCCCCTAGGAAGCCTATCAGCTAAGGTGTTTCATACAAAGATTTCACATAATTTTGACCCAACATAGAAAATTATACATTTTTTTTTACCTATTTATATTTAACATAACAAAACACAACATACAATTTACGAACTACAATGCGTAGTTTTGTAGGTGTTGTAGATGCACTTAGTAACATACGAGTTATTTACTCGCGGTTATTTATAGCTTTGTAGTAAGTAAATAAAAATCAAAACAATTATTTTCACAGACTGTCTGTTCGATAAATTCTTCTTATTTGTACTAGACACTATTATAAATTATGCTTTACAAAACTGCTGGAGGTTAAGATACGTGGTTTCAGATGGCTCCATCTACTTCAGTTTTGGGGTAGTTAGTCTTGATATCTTCCGATAACTAAGTGAACTTACTTAGCTATCAGGAGAAATGACAACTACAGGCCTGACGTAGCCAAGTGGTCAGGAGCGAGCACCCTTTGAGGGGACCGTGGTTCAAGCCCGTAACTGCTAAATACGATTGTATTTATTATCAACTCCTCTGACCTGGTCGTGCCGGAGTATGAAAAAGAACAATAACTGGCTTACTTGAGTATTGATGCAATTATATTAACTCTATAACCAGATAGCCTGCTTGCGTGTCCACTGCAGCCACATCAATTTTTGCTGTCTGATGATGATATGAGATGATCTCGTATCATTAATGAATAATATATGAATAACATATCATCAATGATGATGATATTAATAATACAGTTACACCATGGTAACTTCACTCTCTGCAACTGAAATGACTAATTCTGTCGCTTCAAAATGTGCTCAACAACGTTGGCTTTAATCCATCCTTTTCGACAAGCATAATGACAAACGTCTGACTTCACATGCTGTCGTGTTCTCCTTTTTACTTCTCTTCAAACTCCACGAACTTCTTACAACGCTTCAACAAAACCGCATATTCGCATTAACTCACGATTACATCGTCTAGAGGAAGAAAACAAATAAAGAACCGCATATAATAAAAAAACCTAAAATCCATATAATTCTTTATCCTTTTTATGGAAAGATTTTCACAATACTGTCAAGTTCTTCGACTAATTAAAATTATACAAAGCTGCTGTGAAATTTGCGCTTTTCATTTTGAGGTGAATTTTCCAAATACATTTAAAAGAAAATTCTTCAGGGGAAAAAAAATCATAGTTATTAAATTTTTTTAGCCAGTACAATCTAAGACTAGGGTTCTTCATATGTTTACTGCATAATGAATGCATTTATTAAAATCATAAAGGTGTTAAAATCATCAGTATGCATTTTTTTTAAACTAAGACAAACATCTACATAAATAAGCCAACTGCGATGCTAGACTGACTTTCCGATAACGAGCTGATAACTTACATTTTAAAATTATATAGATTCTCGGGAACTGTCTTTGAATTCGCTTGTTTTAACTTTAAAGTTCGACAATGGCTAAAAAAGCCGACTTTTTTCTTCTTCAAAATCTATAACCAATTTTATTTAAAATTTCTTGAAATACGTTACTTTAGTGGCCATCCAGCAATAATCTTAGATTTACTATTTAATTTATACGCTTAATCGCCAAGTAGATCTTGTTCCTAATATTATACCCTAAATCACATTTAAAATTCATTCACTTTAAAAGATGATTTCACTCGAATACATGATTAATGAATAAGTGCAGTTTCTTTGAAGCGCGTTATGCTAAATTAAGAAAGCACTCTGTCATCTCTAATGTAATCAGAATGTAGTGCTCCCCCTCCCCCCTCATCTCATCCATCTTCCTTCCGTTACCGAGATGATTACTTGGGTGATATCAGTAGCAGATTTATCATTTTCTTCCTTCTTTCAGGATAACATGTTTTCCAGTCAGACGGCACCAGCTTAAAGATAACTTATATCTAAAACAAATTTCCCCAAAATACCAGTAGTTGTCGATGGTGCACGAAAATTAAACCAGATAGATATTTAAAGATGTGAAAAATCACAATGACTTGACACTAAAGAGTATAATGTCCATAGAAATCGAGAACCCATGACAGTTGAATATAATTTAAGAATTTTCTACAATTATGATCCGTCCATTAACCTGCCTGCCTTCGCAGGTAGCACGGTGGTCTAATCCTCATCGTGTGGCAAAGACGGGGTTCGAATCTCATCAGTGAGGCCAGGAACTTTTATGAGCTTTTTTTGACATCACTGCAGAGTTAGTCGGTATCGAGAAAGGATAATAAAGTTTATTCCCACCAGAAGATTCAAGTGTTTTTGTCCAGAAAAACAGGCAAACTGACCAGAGAACCTGCGCAATTTACAAACAAAATACACTTGGATAAACTGTGCCTTCTATGATCTCAGTAAGAGCTACCGCTCTTGCAATTCATACTAAGATCATAACTCATAAAGTGAAAATGCGTGATTTTCCAACCTGACTCTCCCTCTGTAGAGGACATTCCTTCAGATGCAGTTTATTCGACTTTAGTCTTCCCTGTTTTCAGCATTTTAACCTCTGGTTGAAATGCTGAAACCTAAAAATAGGAATAAATGTATGCAAGTAAGTCAGGGTCGGATTAAGTTCTTCTGCTGCTATAAACAAAAAGTTTTTGCCGTCTCTTTTACAAAGTTGGACTGGGACAGATTTGAAAACTAGCTTAGGAAAAAAGGATACGCGTTCGAAATGTTCTGTTTTAAAAAGGAGCATTACTAATAAGGCCCTTAAACAAGATCCAACTTCACGGTGGTAAAAAGAAAAAGTGTCTAATTAAACAAAAAAATGCTATTAATTAATTAGGAAAATTAATCTGCTTTAAGAGTAATTTCCGCTCAAATTTACAGTCCGACCATCCCTCCCAGTTTACACTTAGCAGAACTAACTGGGTCTAACTTGAATCTCAGTCTTTACTTATCAGTTTAATCCAGATAAGACCTGTGTGTGTGTGTGTGTGTGTGTGTGTGTTAAAAAACTACAATCGGGCCACAATAGGGTCGAAAGTGTAGTTGCTAGTAAGGTGTGTGTTCTATAACCTCAAAGCTTTGGAGATATGAGCATCTGACTTAAATATCTCCAAAGTTCTGAAATAGTTATCCATTCCTGTATCCAAGAATGGTTAGCTATTTAAACCGGAAGAACCCCAATATATTCTTTGCGAACAGTAACAACTGCAGAGAATACGAGGAATTGTCTTTATACTATCCCTTCCCCATTTAGCAGTCAACAAAAAGCGAAGACCCATTAGAAAAATAAAAGGAGTTCTGATCCATTACAAAATTTCAATGCTCATTTTAGGAGCATTTGTAAGAAATTTTCATGTCGAGGAGTTGACTTCTTTTGTTATAAATCGTGAATTACTACTATTTGCTAACGTCTGAAATATTTAACACCGCGTATATTTAACTAACTTGTTTTTCCTCTTGAATTCTACGTTTCTTCAGCAATGATGCCAGCAGCCCCCTTCCGACAGAGGTCTCCCAGTACCTCTTCTACCAACTAATTTGAAAGAACTTCGTATTCCCAATGATGAAAGAAAACAAACACCAACCGGAAAGATATGTTCCACAGAGTAGCAAAGATCTACACCTAACTGAACAAAGTGAGCTTTATAACCACCAGATGATTTAAATCTATTAAAGCAACGTCAAGAAATCAAGATTACAATTTGCTACCTGTGTTACAAGAATTTCATATTTAGAAAAAACTGTCCGTCATATGGTGTGCAGAATTCACTTTTACGTGCTTAAATATACTGACGAAAGAATTTTGATTTAAACACAAATCTGAACTGAAGAATGGTGGCTATGCATTGATTCATCTGAAGCAAATTTAAAGGCAGTTTTAGTACATAAAATTGCCTTTACATTTACTTGCCTATTCTGTTGGAATGAAGAAAACTTACGAGACTGCCCCAAGTATTCCATGCAAGCAGATATAAAGAATATTGCTGGCAATTATGTAGTGATTTGAAGGAAACTTAGGAGGAGGGATTTCTCATGGAATTATATTTCCACAGAGACGAAGCGTCAAAGCATGTAGTGGACTTCAAAACCATCACCATGGCCCAAACGTTTCGTTTACAGAAGTCCAGGATCAAGAAGATGCTGATCATGTTTTTCAACAAATAGGGTGTGATTCACAAGTAATTTGTACCTAAAGGGGAGAGAGTCAGAGTCAACTGCATTTTACGTAAAGGTGCCTTCAAAGACTATTGAAGTGCATTTCCCAGGTGAGACTGCAATTTCGAGAGAAAGGCAGCTGATTCTTGTTGCACGACAATGCCCTCACCCATTCCGTCTTCACTTATTGTGAAGACATTTGACAAAACATTTGCATTTTACAGAGCAACCATTCACTACTTTCCGATCTAGCAACAGCGGACTTCTTCCTCCCTCCCAAGGTGAAAACTGCCTTCAAAGAAAAGAGATTTCAGGAAGTTGAGAATATAAAGAAAAACGTAACCGCCAAACTGAAGATCATCGCTTAAAAAAAAGACAGCGAAAGCCTTCGCTGTCTTTTTTTTTCAGAAACTTTTAGAACTGTGTAATAAGTGTACATACTACAGAAGGCGCAAGTTCTATGCCATCATTTTCTGTTCTCGGGAGAACTAGTACTAGGCTGGTCAAAAAGTTCTGAGAACAGGTTATAAAAAAGGAATTAATAAATCACAGAATAGCTTATTTTTATCGCTTAATTTCCTATAAAATAACATGAAAAAAAATTGCATGGTAATATCTTATACAGTTTCTGAAATTTAATATATTTTGGCAGGTGGAATAGAACGAACATCCAACAAATCAAAAATCGTTCAGTAATCAACTTTTTTGACCAAAGGGCGGAAACGCTAAAGAAATCTAGGTAAGAATGCAGAGTGTTTGGAGATTTATCAACCAGTTAAGTTGAAAGATGGTCGACAGAGTTCAAAAGAATACGGGAGTCATTTGAAGATGATCCAATGTCTAGTCGGCTACATGAAGTAATCAATTCTGAAACAATTGCCATCGTTAAAGAAAAAAAATCCGAAAAACAGAAGAATTAAAGTGTCTGAACTTGAAAAAGTACTTAACATTTCTTATGGAAGCATTTTAACAATAATACTGTGTACATGAGCATTTGGGAATGTCTAAAGATAGCGCAAGAAGTTTCCAGAAACCTTTCCATTCATGACAAACATTACAGGGTGGATTCATCAAAAGAGAATTTAAAATTACTTACTTAACCACTGTGAGCAACCGAAAGCACAGACCTCTTTCGATAAGAAAGCGCTTGGCGCACGAGCTCCCACAATTGTGCCCTTTTGAAATCCGTGATATCTTTGCTACGTCTCATAACTACTACTTTATAACTGGGACTTGGACACAACCAGATGCAAATTACCACTGCTCTAGCATACGAAGCTCTTAGCTTTTTATACTGCGAGCTATGCGGCATAGTCCATTATGGATGGGGTGATCATAATTCAGTGATCACTGAGTGTACAATATATACTCAATATAATTGAATAGAGTGTTTTTGTTGTAAAACTGGTACTGCTACTACGGTATTTCCTTTATTTTCTTAAATTCAAAGAAAATTATTCACCTCTCAGGGCCGTTCAAATGAGTAAGAATTGATGATCAACATGCAGGCAGTAAGCCTAACGATGATAAAATTTACTTCTGCAAATAATAAACTTTCGGCAATAAAAGGGCGAATTTTTAAATTTACACGCAAGCATAAAACCTAGGAACGGTCCTTGCTCCTGATAGCTATCGTAAATAAAATACCATTAATTACAAATTATATTAGAGTATTAATTATCAAAAACCCAGTACACCAAAATTACAACAAAATTTCATTAAAGATATTTAAAATAAATTCAGTACAAACTTTCAAATTCGTTATCCTCATACCTCAGGCCACTGTCAGATTTCGGTAAACTCATCTGGCAGTTGTACAATATCATGTTTTCTATCGCTGCATAGACAAAATCTCTTACTGTGCAACTCATATACAATGTACACTGTACTACCGGGACGCTTATTATGAACAAAACGTATTTATTCAAAGAAATGAATAGCGAGTTTGCCCGCCTTTAGCTGTAATGACAGCTTCAAGGCGTGGAAGAAGACTTTCTACAATTTTTGCTATAATACCTTGACAGAATCGTCAATGTATTCTAGACAATTCTGCGTGTCCTACATTGACAGAATTTCTGACCGATTTACATCAATTTAGGGCCGGTGTGCATTTGTTTTTGTTACTAAAGCTGCAGCTCTTCATTGAACATTCATTCTTTTTGTGTTGTGAAAACACTTATAATCTTGGGTCTGGCCATTCACAGCTCCAAACTGAGATTCTATAGGGCAGTGGTTCTCAAGAGGGTTTTTTTCTGGTGGCCGCACAATCCCTTTTTTATTAAGACATTTATTTTACCGTTGAATTGAGAACCACTGAGAACTCTAGGGTCTGATGGCAAGATGAGGTAACCAGAAACTAGATGACTAGGGTCTTACAGTGCGTCGGCTCCTGTCACTCAGTATTTTATAACTACCTGGTCGTTTCTTCGGCTCAGCATCAACACTGAACTTCCTTTTTTTTTTCCAGCACGTTCCCAACTATCGACTTTTGAATTTTAAATTTCTGAGCACTAGCACCAACATGCCTTTCCATGTACTCATCGTTCCACGCATAAGTTTTCAATTCCGGGAAACCATGAATCATCTTAAATACCAAAATATTTTCCTAGACTCGTAAAATTTTCTGTAATCAGAATAGTGTCCCATAACTTGCGGATAAAAAATAAAGCGCAACGCATGCCTTAACAAACAGTGCGTCAGTTATACTACAAAAAAAGTGAAACAAGTTTCTTAAACCTATCTTCTTATATCAGTGCGCAAATAAGTACAGAAGATTCGCTGCCGATTTGCAAACTGCTGAGGAACACTTGCTGTTAGTAAAAGGGAAGTTACTGTATTAATAAAGGCATGAGTGTTCTGCTCTGTTAGCTAAATTTATGCACACCTTTCTCTTTTGGTGAAAGTTTAGCTCGTGCACTAATTCAGAATTTCAGCTGAGGTACTCGGTATGCAATACTAAACAGTTGAGAAAAGGACGAAACCAGGGAGGGCGATATTATATTACCCTCCTACAACTATTCCAAAAACACATTTAGTTAAAATCCAGTAAGATATTCTTATCCATGAATCTCTGCGACAGCAAATGATGACCAGATATAGCTCCCGATCACTGCGCGAAGGAAGCAGCAGTAGGAGCAAAGTCATTACTCCGTGTCGCAAAGATCCATGGGTAAGAGTCTCTTACTGAAGTTTAACCCCACATTTTTATATATTATACTCCTGCGTTACCCGCAAACAAAACAACCTTTTCTGCACTAATCAATTTAGCGCAGAAAAGTATAATTATCGCTGCATATATCGGTTTCGTGTAGACGCCTAAAAATAACGGAATTATTAAATTTAATTTGATAATTCCGGAATTTTTAGCAGTTTAAATTTTAGCTGGGTAAATTAAAAAACTCCAAATTAAATTTTCTTTGTCGTTTCAGATAATTAAATTATAAGATTCCATATAATCGTGAACGGTTAACAGCTACAGGTTACAGTAAACCACTGTAGAAAATAAAATTATTTTTACATATAAAGCTTTAACCGTATAATGTAACTGCATAAATTAAAATATAATATCAAAGACAAAAAAAAAAAAAAAAAACTTTTGATTAAACATTAATATTTATTCTGTAGGTAAATGTACATAAAGCTACCTACCATTTTCCACGTCATTGCTATTCAAAATATTGTTTCTCGCCAAAAGACAGCAATCATAATTGCCAAAAGATAACATTCATAATTGCCAAAAGATAGCAATCATAATCGCCAAAAGATAGCATTCATAATTCCTGCACTAGAAACAGCGAAGGGCAAGCCACTGCACATATAGTTACTTTAACTATATATTTCGATGCAGATGTTAATTTAAAATATTAAAAATATTTTAAATAAACAACTTGGTAAGAAGCTAAATAGATTTTAACATTTACTTTATACAAAATTTGCTGATTAATTTTTGTCACCCAATTGAAATAATCGTTGCTTTTAAGGTTCCCGGGTTATAAGGTTATACAGACGTCCTTTAAAGGAACGTGTGCACATTTCGGAAAATTGGAAAACTTCTAATTTTATAAACTTAAAAATTAATAATAATGAAAAACTTAAGAACATAAGTTTACCTTAAATTTAAAAATAATCCTGACATAGCTGGACTTAAGCACTACAGTACGTAACAGAAAACGAATTTTAAATTACAGGTTGAAGAAATTTGAATTACAGCTCCTTTTTCTAATAAAATCGATTTCTAATGCTGCTACTGTTGTATTTGCGGGTTTTGGCACAAGGGCCTCTTGTGCCATAATGTGCCTGTTCGTGATTTACTTATGACTAACGTTTCTAATGCAAAATATCAAAAATAATTTAAACATGTGTGGTTACAATAAGTAAAGTATAGTTTGATATCATCAAAAATTGCTATCAAAAGAAAAACTTCTGAGACCACTTGAAAATTGCTTAAATATTTAAAATTATTGCATTCTAAAGAAACTTTTCTGAAGTTTAGCAATATAGGGAAGGAAGAGGAAAATAAAAAAAACATGTCAAGAGCACGTTCATCCACTAGCATAATTTTAACGTTCAGAACCTACTCATGTGTGCAATAACCATTTCAAAGTGCAATTGAGATGTGCACTAATTTAGGAAAAAACCTGGGAATAACCGAGCTCCTGGCAGGTGTATGGTAAAATTATAACGTGCTTCTTGAATATCATTTACTGGCTGGCCATCATCGACGATAGGAGAGTTATCTAATGTATTTGAAGAATAACGACGCCCAACAGGGGAAAAAAAGTAATCTTTTCGAGACGAACGCTCGATCATTAAATAGACAGCCAGCAGCAACTAAAAGTTACCTCAGCAACAAAAACGAACTCTCCAACAAAATATATAAAAAACGTAAGATAGGATTAAGAAAAAAGTGTTTGATTCGCCTTCAAACAATGCCCCAATTGGCGACCTTCCAAATATATCTCATCCCTCCAGAATGCGCCAAAGGATTTTTTTATTACTTTTCATCGCAAAAATGCAACGTAATGTTATGTTTTACACATGGATGGGGAGATACCGGAGAAGTTTAAAAGAATCTTTTAAAAGTCACAATTTAATTGTCTGAAACTAATTCGTTGGATTTTATATACAAAGTTGGCGTTAATTACTCAAGATGTTGTTGTTTGGTTTTTAGGAGCATTAGCAACTAAGGCCATATTGCTCCAGGATATGCGGCGGTCATTCCTTAACCTTTCCGCATCCTCCGTATTTGGTGGTGACGGGCTCGAACCCCGGTCTAATCAAGAAGCGTGTGCTACGCACTGCTGCTCCTTCCCACCTGGCTACGGAGGCGCCTAATTACTCAAGAAAAAAGATTAATTAGAGAAGAGTAAATATAAATTGAATCTTTTACTTCGTAAGCACATTTGTGACCCAATAAACACTTTAACCACACGTTTTTGTTACGTTTTCCATTACTTACTGATTTGCAATGTAATAACGAAGTTACATTGCAAAAGTAATAGAAAAATTTATGAAGTCTGCAAAAAGTATAGTTCTATGGTAACAAACTTTTTCGCTCTCATCCAAATATCACCTTGAATATTTAACTTCGCAATGTTCAGAACTATACGGAGGTACGACCATATTTAATATTTTTTCTTCTCATTTTTGAACGCAATTGCATAAACACACTTACATGAAATTTAATGTTCTGATACAATTTAAAATGATAAACCCCAATATGATTGCAGAAACAGTTTCAAGCAGAAGAACGTGCATATTGGAAATTCTACAAAAGTGAACTCTACTCCCGCCAAAAAGTTATGGAATCACATTTCAGATAGGACTCCTGGTCCGACGGGAGGGGGCATATCTGGCTGAAAATGCACGAAGCTATGCACCCATAATGTCAACAAGGAACTGTTCAGGCAGGTGGACGGTCGGTTATGGTCTGGGGCGTGTTCAACTGGCACACGTTGGGACCTCTGCTATGTCTAGACGCATCTCTGAACCGTCCGGGTTACGTGTCCATCCTTGCAGACCATCTGCATACCTTCATGGTCATCGTGCGCCCACAGGGGAATGGAATCTTCCTGCAGGACAATGCTCCTCCCCACAGGGCCGTGGTGACTAGAACATGGTTCGAAGATCATTCCACAGATTTTACCACCATGGAATGGACTCCCAGTTCACCGGACTGAACCTTGTGGTGCATCTTTGGGATGCCGTGGAAAGGTCTGTTCGAGCTTTGGATCCTCCACCCAAGAATGCGACGGAATTATGGACAGCGGTGCAGCAAGCTTGGATGAAAATACCTGTGGAACGCTTTCGTGAACTAATGCTCAATGCTCGCCGTGTAACTGCCCTTATAAGGGCGAAAGGTGGACTTACCCGTTACTACGTAGGTATCCCATGATTTCTGTCCACTCAGTGTATAACCCTTGTATAAAAAAAGTTATTCCATGAGAAGTAGTGGCGAAAAACTAGGTATCTCATTTAAAGAAGTACAAACTAGCATTCGAAGGTTCAAGGAGACTGGCAGTTTAAAGGAAAAAAACACGAATAGGATGAGAACGCATAACAACAGAAGATATCTACACAGGATAAGATATCTAAATACGATAGACGACTTGCTGCATCTGAAAACCTAGCTGTGTTTAATAGGAACAGAGAAACTACCGTGTCTACATCCACTGCAAAGCTTCGTCTTAAACAAGGATACTATGGTCGTATAGCGATCCGAAAAACCCTTATTAAAACCGGAAAATCGAAAGAAATGATTGGCTTGGGCTAAGAGTCATCACTATTGGACAATTGAAGAGTGGGGAAAAAAAACGCATTGTGGACGGATGAATCTAAATTTGATATTTTTATAAAGTAAGTACGCCATGAGCTTTGTGTAACTGGGTTCAAGCCCGTGACTGCTAAATATAATGCTGTTTTTTGTATTCTCTCAATCTTGTGAACTCCTCTGATTGTGTAGTTGTCCCGGGATTTTAACAGAAAATTTATTTTGTTAATAGTTTCTTCAGTGAGTTGGAATAAAATTTCTTTAAAATTTCTAATCTGTTCTGCCTTTATACAATATTGTAATCAATACAAACTTCGACATATTCATAATTTATGAATTATTTTTACAAATATCAAATTAATTCTAAAGCAGTTTTTTTAACAATAACGATACATTTGTAAATTCAGAAATATCTTTGTTCTTTACAGATTTGTCCCATGCATTATTTTTTTCCGTTCATCGCATTACCCCATCCCCTTTCAGGTATGGATTAATTGTCTTCCACGATCTCACAATAAAAAACTATCCACTGTGCCAACTATCCACTGTGCCTTGTTCCTGCAAGTTAAGGAACTGAATGAGAATTTTTAAAAACAAAATTTGAATTTTACCTATGTAATAGGCTCAAGTTTAAAATGAAGTGGCGCTGTGAGCTTTTGTTCCTGTCATCAATCGCATACTCTTATTTGTGCCGCTGAACAGATTCGAACATTTCCGGGTTTAAATGCAAAATTTATATTATCTTGGTTTGTTTAACTTTCGGGAGTCTTCTTTTCCCACAGTGGAAGAAGGCTTGGTTGATGGATGATCTTACACTGAGTTATGGTTTGGATAATAAACTACAAATTTCTTTTAATGCCTGAACATTAAAATAACTTTGCATTTTTCATAGCGAATATAAGAATTTTTTATTGATGTTGTGCCGTGAACTATTTTAAATAAACCTGGCATTCATTTGTTCTGATTTATTGGTTTTATTGAGCCCTAATGTGATTCAAGTACATTCACACTTTTTCAAATATGTTCATCCCTCTTTTTAAAATATGTTCGTTTATTCTCTTTCCAACTGAATTTGTTTAGTACTATTTTAACCTAATAGGGTTAAAATAGTACTAAACAGATTCAGTTTAGTACGCTTATTAACGTACTAACGTACTTATTATATATTTTGCTCTCTCATGCATTTATCCAGTCCAAACTAGACTGATCCCAGGTGTATCCATCAACTGGAAACAGCATGCTCCGATGGCTAGACAGTTCACCATTAGGCCATCCGCATTACTAAGGAAACAATCCGAACGTTTCCTGTCCAGTTTACACGTCGAATCAACTGAACTACCTTTTTCACTTCGACGAGAACAATTGTCGCTAGACAGTTGATCTCTTAATATCGCGGTAGAACCCCCCCCCCCCTCTCTGGGATGCTCATCTACTATCATGAAATTTCTCCATAAATTTCTCCAAATAACAGGAGAAAGGCAAACACGCCGCCTTCTGTCTACATGCAACTCTATCCAGCAAATCGAGCCAGCCACTCAACTTTTTCGTCTTCACCCATGGCTCGAAATCAGAATCTTTTGCAAGGTCTGCTGCGGTCTTCTTGGATAGCAGTATATCCAAGGAGATTTCCCACTACTGCGGCATTTACACCGCAGAGTTGTATGCTATTGATTTAGCCTAGAACCGCAAAACTCACAATTGTCATACGTGTATGGTTTATATAGATTCTTTTAAGTGCATTACAGGCCTTATTCGACAATCATATATAATTCTCGTCCACGCTCTCCCAGGTTCAGCAGATGCTACATTCACTTTCTGAATGTTTATTTGATATTCGTTTCTATTGGATAGCAAGCTCCTATTTGGATCAGGGGGAATGATCAGGGGATTGGATGCTACCGCCTGGTCAGCACAACCCAAGAACAGCTACTACAGCCTATCCCTTATATAGACTACAGGCATACCGGTTTAGAATCCTAGTAGCAATAATCATGGCATGGACAGGTCGCAAACAAGCTCTATAAGATTATGAATGTAATCAAATTTTGGAAGTCTAGTCTGCGCAGGAACACAGACATTTCACGCTTTTTTTTTTTTTTTTTAATGCCGATGGTTGATGATCCACCTATGTGTGAGGACTGTGACACCATTCTAACTACGTATATAACTGCATTTAGTTTTTATGACTACTATTTTTAGCTTAACCATCCATAGAAAAGAATATATAATTAAAAAATTATATTGTACTTGAGCATTATTGGACTTTCACGGTTTTTAACTTACTTGGGTACGAATTAACTTAAAAATTAATTCGTTAAGTTAATTCATTGTGACATAGCGCATTATCCTGTTGGATGAACCCATTCGTAGATCCTAGTCAAAAATAATAAAAGGCCTCAATGCGCACCACAAAAATACTTTATTATTATTAAATTACAGTTGCTCAGAGCGAAACGGATACAAAAATATATGTATGTATGTATGTATGTATGTATTTAACTGTCGAAGGGTGGCACCCGGACATACATCCATCTCCACCAATTTATCATATAACATATTCTCATAATGGCCTGTTAGTGTAAGTGTGTGTACACGTGTGTGTAATGTGTTATAAGTGAAACAGGCTACTCTGCCACCAGGTGATAGTCCATTGGGCAATTACCACCTGGTGCCCATCCCTGGCACGAGGAGCTATGCCTGGATCTATTAGCTCTGGCTGTGCATATTGCACCTAAATCCCGCACCCACCAGTAAGGGTGCAAGACTGGTGGGTGCCAGCAGTCCCGCTCCTGGGGTGCCCACACCCAAAAGCCAGCAAAAAAAAAAAAAAAAAAAAAAATGCACCAACTAGGAGAATACATCTTACTAGTGAGTGCAACAATCCCGCCTCATGGTCATTCCACAAGGCCAGCCAAAAAAAAAAAAAAAAAAAAAAAAAAAATTTTTTTTTTTTTTTTTTTTTCCTTCCTCTCCCCGCCTCCAAGACAGAATGCCTATCCATCCAGAGGAGGGGAAAAAAAAAAAAAAAAAAAAAAGGTCTTTAGTCAGTATTAGTAACAACATGTATACTCCTCCTTTTATTAAATGTCAACCTGCAAAACCGTTGAAATTCTACAAAATTCCTTTCATTAGACAGCCAAATTAATTCAGAACCCCTAATAAAATTAGGTACCAAATTAAATAAGTCTAATCTAAATTCATCATACAAATTGCATTCATATAAGATATGATCCCATGTTTCCAACCTTCCACAAACACAGTAAGGATCTTCCACTAAACTAAACTGATGCAACTTACTTTTTAAGGAACCATGCCCCGTAATCAAATATGAGCATTCCATACTTGGATAAAACCAGCGATGCAATTTGTTATTAAAATTAAATTCAACACTAGGTATAAATAAATAAGTTACTCTACCAGTACTACTGGAATCCCAACGGTCCTGCCATAATTTAATTAATTTCACCAAAATTTCTTTCTTCTGTTTGCTGACTGCAGAAGAAACTTCATTAGTAATCCCCAGAAATGTAATTTGTATTCCTTTTCTTATAAAATAACAAAAAGCTCTATACACAACTGTTAAATCCAAAGGCAATACCCCCGCAATCACCTGTAGAGCATTAGTCGAAACAGTCTTACAAACACGCAAAATAGTTAACAACATTATTCTTTGTATTGATAATAGTTTTTGTTTAAATTTTACATTGACAGTACGAACATACCAAATTGATGCAGCATACGACACAATCGGAATAAAAATAGCTTTATAATATAGATACAAAATGCGTTTACCTAATCCCCAATCTTTTCTGGTAACCCTAACTATAGAAGCAGTGTAATTTTTTATTTTCCTACTTAAATAATTCAAATGTTGGAAAAATAATAACTTGTCATCCAAGATAACCCCTAAATATTTTACCTGGGAAACAAGAGGAATTTGTTTACTGTTTACTAATAATCGAGGTGGTCTGTTGTAGTCTAATTTTCCTTTTAATAACATCATGACAGTTTTAGAAGATGAAATTTTTAGTTTATTTAATGTAGCCCAATCAGTCAAATCCTGAACAATAACCTCCATTCTACTTTCTAATACTGCTCTAGATCTTCCTGTCACGCACAAAACCAAATCATCAGCATAAGCCACCTTATAACAATTAGGGACTGTTCTACTTAACCACTGGTTTAAGACCAGATTCCATAAAATAGGACCCAACACAGATCCTTGTGGACAACCGCGATCAATAATTCTATTAAAAGTTAAATGTTGGGATCTTATAATAATCTGTCTATCCATTAAATAACTTTTAATAATTTGGTATAACAAATTGGGACAATTTAATTCTCTTAATGAAAAAAGCACACTTTGATACCATACAGTATCAAATGCTCCTTCAAAATCTATGAATAATGCTAACACATATTTCTCACCAGAATTTACACTAAAATTAATCAAATCGCGTAGGGCATCCTCTGTTGAACTATTTCTCTTAAAACCATATTGATATTTAAAATGAAGATTTTGTTCGTTGAACAATTTCTCTAGCCTTAACAACAATAATCTTTCCAATATTTTGCCCAAATTTGCTAACAAAGAAATGGGTCTATAACCCCTAGGATCAGTCAACAATTTGACTGATCCTAGGGGTTATGAATGTAATAAGATTATGAATGTAATCAAATTTTGGAAGTCTAGTCTGCGCAGGAACACAGACATTTCACGCTTTTTTTTTTTTTTTTTAATGCCGATGGTTGATGATCCACCTATGTGTGAGGACTGTGACACCATTCTAACTACGTATATAACTGCATTTAGTTTTTATGACTACTATTTTTAGCTTAACCATCCATAGAAAAGAATATATAATTAAAAAATTATATTGTACTTGAGCATTATTGGACTTTCACGGTTTTTAACTTACTTGGGTACGAATTAACTTAAAAATTAATTCGTTAAGTTAATTCATTGTGACATAGCGCATTATCCTGTTGGATGAACCCATTCGTAGATCCTAGTCAAAAATAATAAAAGGCCTCAATGCGCACCACAAAAACACTTTATTATTATTAAATTACAGTTGCTCAGAGCGAAACGGATACAAAAATATAGATTGTGACAAGTTTAATAATAGGAAATATACATATTAGATTAGATACATACAAATAAAAACACTTTCTACACCATTACACAGCCGCCACTAGCCTGCAATGTTGACATCTGGTAGAATGGTTCCATGGACTTGTGTTGTTTTCACTATATATCAGTCCTTCCTTCAGCATGAAGCAGCAGGCCGAGACTCATCAGACCAGGCAACACTTTTTTTAAATCCAACTATCCAGTACTGATGTTCCTGAGACCACTGTTATCATACATTCATCATAGAACTTAGTTACGTCATCGGCTGCAATACTTTATCCGTTACAAAGTACATACTGTGCGCCTGAAATGTCTCTTTGTTTACCACTGTTGCACTGAATTATTTTACTGACTGTATCCCTTCCCTTATCTTGCACAAGCCTTGTTAGCCTCTCGCACAGCAGGCTCTTTCAGACCGACCACGGGATCGCAATTGGCCGGATAGCCAATCTCTATTCACCAGAGACAAAGTCATACGTGAAAACTCCAGTCGGATGAGTTTCTGATACTGGCACGTCTGGAGCCAACTGACATGTCACGTTCAAATTTATTTAAATATTTCGTTTTGCCCAATCTCACACTGAACTGCGCAATCCAACATCTCTACCTGCATCGAATAAACACGTAATGCTGTTACTAAAGTAGAACTCTATTTCATGGAATGGGTACGTGTACCTATTAAAGTGGCCACTCAGTGTACATATCATTGAGTCATCATAATATTCTTCCACAATAGATTTGACAGAATTCCATCAAGTTCATATTTTTCTTGATATCTCATATTTTCTATTTGTAACTTAATTTTCTGAACTATGTATAACAGACAATATGTTCGGCAATTTTGTTTATTTCGGACAAAAGCTGACAGCATGACAGCATGAAGAGTAACTGCATCTTGGATCGGTTTTCGTGGTTTGGGTGATGAAAATCCAGAGTTCGTGGAAGCCCCTGTCCGAGTAAGGCAGTACAGGAGATACACAGTTAAATGGTATCTGATTACTTTACCATCAGAAGCTGTCCTTGACCGACAGCACCTCAGACCTAAAATGTTGTCACCCACTAAAGTTCTCAACAAAGAAGGCGACATTAGGCCAAAAGAACAGAGAAGTAATGGAGCGAAAAGTATATAAGGGATATGCAACCATTTGTCAGAACAGGACGTGCTGATAGCACGTACACAGGAACCATTAGCTGGAGAAGGGAAGGAACGCAGGGACAACACGAGCCAAACTAGCTTTAATAAATAATAAAAAAAATAAAAAAATGCTCACGCGAGGTTCCCACTACACGTCTAGCCTTATGCTCTTCAAAGCAATCTGTAATCTGACAGGAATGTTGCCAGAAACACTTCATATAATGTGCTGTTGTTAATACTGCCTTCGCTTCTCAGCAGGATGCCACAGATAAGTTTACTTCCACGCATTAATCTTGCCATCAGCCTTAAGTGATAGCGCGTTTTGCAGTCTTCTTTGCCACATTCGTCAGAGTTTTCTTATACATTAAAACATATTTTTAAAATCAACTGTATTAATGGTTTTCCACGATTTCGTAATTTTATGGCCAATGAAATTTAAGAATATGCTCTTAACCATGAATTTACTTAATGTTAATGTATCAATATCAGAAAAATTGGAGATGTCTGCAAATCAAGAAAAACTATTCCAACACTTTAAGCTCTGCAACACCGATAAATCCTGTAACTGTGTGTGTGTGTGTGTGTGTGTGCATGCACGCAGGGTTTTAATTTTCAACACATTGATTTCTCACTATTCATCAATCGTCATGACTGTGGTACATAAATTTTATAATATTACAATACCTTTAGCAATCTGGGTATTGTAATATTATAAAATTTATACATGGAAACTTCCGACCATTCCACAAGTGAAGAGGAAAAAGGGGACAGTCGAGACTAACCTCGAATTTATTTATCACCTCAGATTCAGACACAATAAGAATTGCCGTTGTTGTGTTTGTATTACGTGGCAAGCCAGCTAAGGCAAAGAGAGAATCATCAGTATATTGTGCCTTTATCTGCATATATTTCTCAGTCGTTTCGTCTGTTTGCTGGACGAAATATTCCAGTTTACAGAAGAGTATAAATAAACGTCACACTAGGGTCACCTGGAATATTAATGTTCGTGAATTGCGTGTGTTCTCTAGTCTATCTGCCTGTTTTACTGGATAAAAAACAGAAGTTTTTTGGGGGGCGAAAACCTTGCTATCTACGCCTGAGACTGACTAACTCAGCCATAGAGTGAAAAAAGTCCGCAAAAGTTCTTCGCGTTATTTACGGAATTCGAATCCGGACCTTTTCCACCCGGTGTGGGGAGATTTACGGGAGAATAAACTGTGCGACCCGAAACTGGCAAACGCAGCCACGGTGTGAAAATCCTTCCGAAGCTTATAAGGTGGTGTGGTGTGGGTTAATCGCCAAAGCAACTTAGACATTAGTGTAATTTTTCTGTAAATTGTGTATATTTTGTGGTCTATTTGCCTGTTCTGGACGAAAATTCCAAGTTTCTGAGAGAAAACGACGTTCCCCCGTCGTCTGCGACCGACTAACTCAGCCACATTGTGAAAAAAGCCGATAAAAATTATTTTTGTCATTTTATGGGATTCGAACCGAGGCCTTTACCAAACGGCGTGGGTAGGACAGTGATAATATCCACTGTGCTACCGCGAGGGCAGAATCTCACAGAGGAAGCAAGCAAAATTTAATTGGATCTTACACGGATAATAACAGTGACGATAACGCAGTCGATATACAAAACGGTGTTCAATAAACGAAGCTTGAATTGAAGGTCTTCAAGAGACAGAGAATCAATTTTTGGGATTTTATATTTATGAGTTTCACAAAGAAGAATTCCACATATCTGACGTAATCGCTGATCTAAAGAACTTTCGGGAAAGCGGCAAAGGATATTGGTGATGTTTAAGTGCTACAGATTTTTAGGGTAAAGGTGAGAAACCATTGAGAGAAACAGCTGCCATACCTGTAAACGTGTTAGATGATCATGAATGACTGCAATTAAGAACAGAATAAGTGGGGAAGCAGGTTGGAGAGGTCGGAACTGAGTAAAATCTCCACAAGAAAGATGTGCAAATCGTATTCTCAACTTCTAGGAGGAATGTCGAATCTCCAAGGATCTGTCCGGGTAACAATTTTTATTGACTTGTTCCCTTAGTTTTTACCCAGCGCATGGTCTTAGATACGTTCTGATGGAGTTTCAAAAATAGCGTACTGGTATATCCCAGTACTTGTATTGTACTGGGTACTGAATTTATATTTTTCTTAAGCTATTAACAATCCAGAAGGCTGGACCCTACCATGAAAAACTCAGTTCAGGAAAAATTGCAACGCTTGGAAACCACACAACTGCGAGGAGACCTGATTGAAGTGTTTTAAGGATTTAAATGGATTGAGTAAACTAAATGCTGACGGAATACTTACTCTTTCTCAAACAACACATATAAGGGGACATAAAGTTGGGGAGAGGTGACTGCAGGATGTGTGAAAATTCTTTCACCCAGATAGTAACTGATTGTCGGAATAAACCTCCATAGTGTTGTAGAAATGGATAGTTTTAATGAATTTAAAGAAGCATTAGACAAATTATTATTACAGGGGATAGACAGATGAGGTGGGTTGTATTTTTATCTTTTTTTTTATCTGATGTTGTATAAGCTTGCTCCCTTGCATCATTTTCCACTATTAATACATCCTTGATTTCAAATATTCAACACTGTCACCAGAGAACCTAGATCAGAGGCCCAATACGACTAAATCGGTTAAAAAAAAAACAACAACAAAAAGCCTATAAACCTTCGGCCCACTAAGACGGAATTCGAGGCCTTTTCCACACGGCGTGGAAGAATGGTGATCGTAATCACTACAATAACTGCAAGCACTACTTTACTGTGGCAATTCAAATATAAAAAGTTGTTGAATGAAATGTTATCCATAAGGAACAAAGACAAACAGCACGCACCGCCCAACCTTAACAATGAGATCATACTCACACAGACAGAAGAAACAAACACAAAAAGATGGACGAAGGCACTCCATGGCAGACACTATAATGAACTCCATCTACGATAAATATTTGTATTGACGATTTATTGTAAACTCTACTGACTTGGTTGTCGTGCCGGAGTGTAAACAGAAATTTTTTTAAGAGTACACAGATAAGATGAGTTCCAATGCATGGCTCACAAGCGGGAGGCTCTCCCCCAAGACCGAAAGATTCATGCACGCCATCCAAGACCAGGTAATCAACACTAGAAACTACAGTATAGGAAATACATCACCAAGGAGTGAGAATGTGAGAGATTACACATGTCGACAATGCTACTTGGCCACAGAAACAATCTAGCACATAACCGCGGAATGCAGTGTTATCGCCAGATAGAGTACACTCAAAGACATGATCAGGTCGCTAGGATAATAGATAAGAGAGGAAAAATTCCAGTTAATCAAAGAAAGCGTACCGTATTAGAAGTACGGTAGTAGAGACCATACTTACAAACTATTCTGGCATCGCGCCATAATAACGGACAAGACGATTCCGCACAACAGAATAAGTTTAATCCTCATCAACAAGAAGGAAATGGCTACCTACCTGGCTAACTCTAGTATAGAGCTAAGATGAAGGAAGCTCCGTGCAAAATTTCATTAAATTTGGTCCAGTAGAAGACAAATTATTGTTGCCATCATACGAGTATGATTCCAACAATACAAGTTACAATAATTCGCTTCTGGCGGAAGCTGAAGATGACATCACTTCCGTAACGCTTTTCGCATGACGGTTTTTCGTTACAAAATTTTTGGAATAACACCAGTAAAACGTTTTTAACGTCAATAAAATCATTAGGAAAAGAAAGAGGTAATAATAGTATCATTTATTGTACGCAAAATGCCATGAACAAAGAGATTTACATAGCCTGGACAGCACGCTGGGCAGATGGGCTAACAGTACAACCATAAACATACCTCAGACAATAGCTAAAATACTAAATTATATTACATTATGTTATTCAAATTATTTTAAATTAAATACAGTGGACGTCGCTTATTGCCATCACGGATAATGTCATCATTTGTGTAATATCATGAAATCCCGATCAGACGTATAAAAAAAAAATGCCGTTTATATGTAATCAGTGTGCTTCGCTTTTTTTGACTTATCTTGATTTACGCATGTATAATAGGAGTGATTTTGTAGCATCCCGATTTTTCTTGAACTCCGACACGTTGCATTTCCAATTACTGCTGTTGCTTCGTATAGTTGTCGGTGTCGTTACTGCATGAAAGAAAAAGTACTGTATCTGTACTCCTGCCGATCTGATTGTTTTTCCACTACAGATTAACTCCTTTTCTAATTCTTGATTTTAATATTTTCCTTAGTCTTTAATGGTCTGTATGGATTTCCAGAAACATTATGACAGCTTCATTTTTATTGATAGCTTTCTCGAAGTGGACAGTCAAATTAAAGTATTTTATATTGCTTGATTTTAATGTTTTCTTACTGTCAACTTCTACCTTTTATGTACACCCTGAAAGTAGCCGAGTGGTCAAGCACTCGAGTGCAGTAGCATACGCTCTTTGAGTGGACCGGGGTTCAAACCCGTGACTGCTAAATACGATTAACATTTGTATTGATTGATTTATTGTAAATTCCACTGACTTGGTGGTCGTGCCGGAGTATAAACAAGAATATTATTATTTATGCTCTGCATCACTGAACAGCAGCATTTTTGTTTCATCGGTTACTGTTATCAATTAAGAAGTGTCCCGAAGCGATCCGAATAAGCGGATCGAATAAGGTGCCCACTTTACGAAAAAAACAAGGTTAAATTTATAGTAACTATATAAAGGATAAACAATGTACAAAACAAAGCAGAAAATTCAAATCTCACTCTGCAGTGGGCTTTGGTAGCTCAAAACTGTTGGATAACTTGGGTCCAATACTTCACTTCATCATTAAACAGAATAGGATCAAAATTCCGTTTAATTTAATCGATGGTCCATGATTCATGAAACATCCCGTTTGTGAATTTTAATCTGCTCTATAATAACGTAAGCTTGTTATTCTTAGGGGACGGGAGGAGAGGAATGTGCCACCCAATGTTCTCCAAGAGAAATGGTGCACGTCATAGGTTATTGAACAATTTAATAAATTCGGGGGAGCTAACAAGGAGTAAAACTGAAATTTTTAAAAAAATTGAGATTGTTAAGCATTTGCGTGCACGATATAGGAAAAATCTGTTTTAATATTCACACATTTTAACAAATTACAAGTGTAAAATGACAGAAATAAAACAATTATGATTAATCAGCACAATATTCACATAAGTATAACCCGAACCATAATTATGACAAAATTTCCGAATCCAAGAAGCCATCCCAGTGCTGCCTCATCTCTCTCTCCTCTCTCGCAAGAATACTTAAACAATAGCGTAATGTTCTGCGATCGAAATTCCCAGAGAAATGCTGTTAATAAATTAAATCCACATAAACTGGAAGAAATCATCCTTCTTCGTCATCTGTGCCCATCTTAAAAACTTATCTGTTACCTTTACTGTCTGTACTCAGTGTTTCCAGGTATCCAGTATACACATAGCTTTCCACCGTACCCAATGCAGTGTCTCAGCTTGGCATATGCTATGATAAATAGTCTTCAGGAAGTGAGCCCGCATACAGTACCAATCGACAGACACTGAATGGAATGCGCCATTTTGTACGAAAACAAACAATGATAGATTGAGCTGTCAGTAGTTCACGATAACAGTACTTAGAGGTCTTCAACATGGGGAAACCTACTCAAATACTAATGCCACGCGCTTTTCTAAAATCTTTGTAAAGCACAGCAAAGGCATAAGAAAATGAAAAGCTAGTCCACTGTTCTTTGGCAGAGCCTTCTTTTTTTTTTTCTTCTTTTTCTCATGCCTTTACTTTCCTCTATTTATAAGGGTTCAGTGCCACAAAAATGATGTTTTCGGGTCCTTTAACTAGTTTACGATATTACAATTTATTAGAAGAGTTCATTGTTTCAAGATTTTTTGAAGAAAAGAATTACCGAAATATTTCTTTCAATAAGAATTACGGATGACCGGACATGGCATGTGAAGGTTTAATTAGCAGAAGAACGGTTAACGTTGCTTGATATGAGTTTGGAATACTTGGAATTGCATCAAAAGAGATCGACCTGGCCAAAGCGTGTATTCCCTAATAAAGATTTAAACATCCTGTGAGGCTCGAACAGATAAAATTATAATGATTACCGTTATTTAACCGCCATCATATAATAAATTCTTAAAGTAATTAGATTGTTTTTATACAGTTCATGCAATAAGTTGGTTCGTTGATTGGCTGATTTGAGTTTTAGTGACGCATCAGAAACACAGGCTATAATGCGCCGCCAAAACCAAATCATATAAAGGATAAAGTTAAGAAAGAAATTAGAGTGACCTACGGATTTAAGTACCCGCAGCATGGAGGAAAAACAACAAGCCGCGGTCACTCGGCTCGTTTCCAATTCCATACAAACCCTTTGGAAAAGAAGGCCTAGTGGGTGACATTGAGTAACCTGTTGTTTTTTTCCCTCTGCTATAGTTAAAAATATATAAGGATACACTAATTAAAAATGCTACAAAAGGTATATATTAAATAAGAGAAAAGTTTAGTAATTTTAAATAATTAAAAATGGCTGTCATAGTCTATAAAATCTGACTGAGTGGGTAGGGTTCAGTCAGACGATTAAAACTGGCAAAATATAAATGGCGTCTATTAATAAAACGAGGGTACCGGCACAAAATATGATGAGGGACATATAAATTAAATTGACTAGAAGCCCAAGAAACTCCGCGATAGTATCATGTGACGCATACAATCCTCAGCAAAATATATGATGGATAGTTAGAATGGTGTCGCAGTCCTCACACATAAGCGGATCATCAACCATCGGTAAAAAAATGCGTGATATGCCTGTGTTCCTGCGCAGACTAGACTTCCAAAATTTGATTAGTCTTAATCTGATAGAACTTGGTTTGCGACCTATCCATGGCATGATTATTGCTACTAGGATTCTAAACCGGTACGCCTGTAGTCGATATAGGAGACAGACTGTATGTAGTAGCTGTTCTTAGGTTGTGCCTACCAGGCAGTAGCTTCCGATAGATCTATCCCCCCGATCATTCTGAATGTTTTTTTTTTTTTTTTTTTGATATTGTCGAATAAACATTCAGAAAGTCAATGTAGCATCTGCTGAACCTGGGAGAGGCCTGGACGAGAATTATATATGATTGCCGAATAAGGCCTGTAAAGCACTTAAAGGAATCTGTATAAACCGTACACCTTTGACAGTTGTGAGTTTTGTGGTCCAAAGCAAGCTCAATAGAACAACACTGCGGTGTAAACGCTGCAGTCGTGTGGAATCTCCTCGGATATGCTGCTATCCGAGAAGATCGCAGCGCACCTCGCGGAAGATTCTGACTTCGAGCCATTGGTGGTCACAAAAGTTAAGAGTGGTCAGCTCGATGAGCAGTATAGAGTTGCAGGTAGACAGAAAGTAGCGTTCTGTCTTTCCCCCCTTATTAATGGAAAAATTCCATGATAGCAGATTAGTATTCCAGAGAGGGAGGGGGTTGTCTTTGTGACTGGGCAACGCTGTCTACCGCGATACTAAGAGATCAACTGTCTAGCGACAATTGATCTCGTCAAAGTGCAAAAGGCAGTTCAGTTGATTCGACGTAAAACTCTGGACAGGAAACGTTCGGATTGTTTCGGCAGCAATGCAGATGGCCTAATGCTGAACTATGTCTAGCCATCGGAGCACGCTGTTTCCAGTTGATGCATACGCCTGAGATCACTCTAGTTTTGACCTGACAAGCGCATGAGAGAGCAAAATATATAATCGTCCATTAATAAGCGTGGTTAATTAGGTTACAGCAGTACTGAACAGATACAGTTGGAAAGAGAGTAAACAAACATATTTAAAAATGAGGGATGAACATATTTGAAAAAGGATGAAATGTACTTGAATCATATTAGGATGCAATAAAACGAATAAATCAGTATTCCATGTTTATTTAAAATAGTTCACAGCACAACTATCAATCAAACAATTCTTATATTCGCTATGAAAAATACAAACTTATTTTAATGCTCAGGCATTTAAATAAGTTTGTAGTATCCTCATCCAAGTAACATAAAAATTATTATTCAAACCACATGAATCTTTGTACCGAAGTTTATATTGCTTACAGGTATCTCATACAAAGGCGCAACACATTAAAAAATTTAAAAGAAATTTTATTCCAACCCACTGAAGAAACTGCCAATAAAATAATTTTTTTTTAATTCCGGGACGACTACACGATCAGAGGAGTTCTGAAGATCAAGAGAATACGAAGAAACAGCCCCATATTTAGCAGTCACGGGCTTGAACCCGGTCACACAAAGCACATGGTGTACTTATGCACCCTCGCCCCTGACCACTTGGTTACAGTGGCCTCTCATTTAAATAAAAACATTTTACAAACACAATAGCATTCTGTTAGCATTGAAGAAAAATATCGCCTTAATGATATTTAATGTAGACTTATGAAAATTAATATATAAACTATGTACTTGAAACATTACTGAGACATTATTTGTATCAACAATTGAAATTAAATTCAGTTGCTAGTTAAAAAAGAAGAGGAAAAAATAAGTTACGCATATAATTCCCCCACACTAAAATTCTTTCTACATAGTGAGTAATATAGCTTATTTAAATCTTGTTTCTAGTGGCAATTCGAAAATTTGAAACACATTATATCTGAAATACAGAAAATCAAAATACTCTATTTCTGTTTATCCTGGGCTCCCCCATGCACATAATGTACTATAAATTTACTTTGAATTTAACTACAAATAAGAATTCCAAATAGGTGGGTATATTTACAATCGGATACTTACCATCTTGTTTCAGGATGGCAGATCAAAATAAAAATCTCATAGGCCGGCCCTAATGGAGATATTGCATGATTAAATTGCAACTCCCCCTTGATATCTACTAAATTTAATTTAAATTTAAATATGAGAGCTGTAAATACGAAGGCCGTTCATAAGCGGAGCTTTTAATTTGGGTACCAGCCATCTTATTTCTAGATGATGAATTGCAATCAAAGTATTCCGTTAGAAAATCCTCAGGATAAAACTTTCACATGAACAGTAAATGGGGTTTGTATGAAGAGAGCATTAGATTTTTTTAAAATCTAATGCAATAATTTGTTTTACTTTCATAATTAAACAGAAGTTTATTAAATTCAATATATTTCTACTGTTCGTGGTATTTGATCAATATGATTCTTAATACTTGGTTTTCTTTTTTCAGGGGGAAACAATCTTTAGAAACAATTTGCCTAGTGCTGGCTTATAAAATCAAATATCCCAATAACTTCTTTCTTCTACGTGGGAATCATGAGTGTGCCAGTATTAATAGGTATGTGACCACCTCCCACTTTTATAAATGAAAAAGAACACTGCTTTTGTCTTTGCCCCCCCCCCCACCACCACACGCAGTATTGTTTTAAACTGTGGCCTCACTGCTTGGATATCTAATGTGATATAAGTACAAAGTCAGTCTAGAAGATTGATTTCAATACAGATCAATAAGCATTTTTCATCAAAAAAGTGTGTTTGTGTGTGTGTGTGTACTAGATAGAACTTTGGAAGTTTATTCCAAATCTGATTTCGGTTTTCCTCTAGCATGTCTAGTTTTTCTGAGATCGATTACACGAACATGATGAGATTAATCACGCCATTCTCATACCTCCAACCAACCCACATGAATATAATTATTATTTATTTATTATTATCGTTTATATATTATGCAATTGTTTGAATATATTTATATCCTTGTTATTTCATAATTTAATTATAAATTATTTCAGGTAAGATCTGGTAAATTACTGAAACACATTCTTTGTCACGCCTAGACAGTGTAAATATCATCCCAGTAAAATCTGCTAATCTGCTATGTTTGTGTGGCTTTTTCCTAACTAAATCACAAAGGTGTAAAATCATTGCGGATATTCGGCAAACTTATCAACTATACTTAGGTGATGAGAATAAGGTGTGGGCTCCAAATTATTTGAACTGATGTTCGAATGGCTATGATTGGTTGAACTAAAGGAAAAAGTCGATGACATTTGCCATATCCATGATAAGAGAACTAATATGCGATGATGTGGTTTTTACTTTTGTAAAGTGAATGTAACTGGATTCTCAGCGAAAAAAAAACGCATAAGGTTTATTCGAATCTGGATTCAGCGACGGAACCAGTACCACACAATAACAGTACGCCAATTCCCGTACCTCGACATGCTAGACTCTTTAGAAGGCGATATAGAATGCAATGGAGGTGCAATTAGACCTAAGAACTTCAGCTGAGTACATACTCGGCGAAGTGACATTGGAGACGAAACTGTTTATCCAGGATGAGTGGAATAGAGATCTAGCCCTCTCCAAAGAAAAAAGCCTACGCATGTCCATCTCAATACTAAACAAGAAACTCTTGGAGAAAGAAGAAAGGCAAAGTGTCTCACTATCAAACATGAAAATGAAGTTTTGGTGATATTATCTCTAATAAATGGTCTGTTCCTACTGCCATAATATCAGTTTTTAGGGAACTGTCGCAAGTACATATTACCTGAATGGTGCCTCTTCATCGACTGCTCACAGCAAAGTTTGAAAGCTGTTCTCGTGAATAACGGGAACTTAGCCATCCATCTCCATTGCCCACTCTGTTAATCTAAAGGAATATCATAACATGAAGACACTACTCAGAGCAATTCAATACAGCACTCGTCAATGGAACGTTTGCGGTGACCTCAAATATGTTAATAAGCATTCAAAAAGGGTTCACAAAATATTGTTTCCTATGCCAATAGGGCAGTCCGTTCTACCGAAGACCATTAATGGGTTGACTACTGTTAAATAGTTCTTGTCTGAAGTCGTCATAAGCTGGGCAATAAAGCAGAACATGCTTCCAGACTTCTACTGTCCCACAAAAACACAAAGGGTCAGGTTGAAGTCCAAATTTATACAATTTATCCCGCAATGAACCATGTCCAGTAATTAAACATGACGTTGTCATTGACGGATAAAACCATCCATAACTTTCTTATTTACAGCAAACGTTGCATCTTCAATGAACTCCCTGGAAGTGAGTCCTGTTTCATTGGATTGTCATTTGTATTGCTACTTCTCAGTGAATTTTGTCCAAAGATTAATTTTCTCCTGCCGAATGTCCGTGGCCCGATTACTTACAATGTCGAAGATTTGAGTTGCCAAACTTTTCTTTAAGTTAGAAATCATGCCTCGGTATGCCACATAAAGGTCAATCGGAATACAACTGAGATCACTAGTAATGCAGTGGTTGATGTTGTTCTGCAGCATCTGTTTGTTGTTAATATCATATTTCTCTGCAATGATAAAGGTTTGGCCTTCACTGTGACGTGAGTAACCCTAGGGAACCATATGGCAGCCGCATATACTATAATTGGCAAAAATATAGCCTTATAATATAATGCCAAAGTTTTGGGCTTTATACCCCATTCAGCTCTGGAGAGCCTAATCACATTGGTAGTAAACTTCTTAATCTTTTCAGCTAAGTTCTTTACGTGGGGATAAAAGAAAATTTATCATCAATGAAGAGACCAAGATATTTATTTTGAGAAACATAAGGAAATTGGACATTGTTGATATGAAGTTAAGGTCTGTTATAATACAGTTTATTATTGAAAATCATAATTTTAGTTTTCGTCTGAGAAATGTTAAATTTGTTTATTCTAGACCATCCCAGCAAATCATCCAGGATTTCTTTCCCTTGTGTTTTTAGCAAAAGCTTTGACCTGCCTAGTATGCATTAGCATTAGCATTAGCATTAGCATTAGTAGAGGCATTTGATGCAAGAAAGCAAGCTTATGCAGCATCAGCCAAAAAAAAAAAAAAAAAAAAAACCCACTTCCACTTCACCCCTCTGTTCGTTCAAAATACCTGTCCAGCTGAGTCTTAAACTTATTTAGGCTATCAACCTCCACCACAAGGGATGGAAGTCTGTTCCACCAACCAACCACCCGCTGGCTAAAGGCAAATTTCCGCACGTCTATCCTACATCTGTCTTTCCTTAATTTGAATTTATGCCCTCTCAGGTGATTTTTCTGAGCTAGAGGAAGAATCCCATCAGCATTGAGCATGCTTAAACCATTCAAGGCTTTATACACCTCTATCAGATCACCTCGCTGGTGCCTAGTCTCCAGACACTGTAATTTGCAAAACTTAAGCCTTTCTTCGTAAGAGCACCCCTTTGTTCCATTCACTAATCTTGTTGCCCTTCTCTGTACTCGTTCCAGCAGCTCTACATCCTTCTTGAAATGAGGCCTCCAGACCTGTATACAGTACTCTAGGTGTGGCCTGACCATTGCCTTATACAAGGGAATAATCACCTCCTTATCCCTGCTGGAAAAATTCCTGTATATCATTGACAATACTCCATGAGCTACTCTTGCAGCCCGTCTGCACTGCTCAGAGAACTTCATATCTGCCTGCACAATCACCCCCAAGTCCCTTTCATTCTCTACCACTGTCAGTGTAGTACCACAGAGTTGATACGTTGCTCTGGGGTTGCTGTTTCCCATGTGTAGTACTTTACATTTGTCAATGTTAAACTTCATTTGCCACCTCTCAGCCCATCTGCTCAACCTTTCCAGATCCTGTTGCAGCAGCATAGTGTCAGTAGTGTCCTTGACAACCCTGCCCACCTTTGTATCATCTGCAAACTTGGACATTAAGCTTGATATACCATCATCAATATCATTTATAAATACAGAAAACAATAATGGACCCAACACTGAGCCCTGAGGGACTCCACTAATAACATTAGTCCACGATGAGCAGTGTCCATCGATTACCACTCTCTGTCTTCTCCCCCTCAACCACCCCTTTATCCATAGCAGCAATTTGCCTCCAATGTCACACTGCTCCAATTTGTGTAGCAGTCTTCCATGTGCAACAGTAGCAAAAGCCTTTCTAAGATCCAAGTATATAATATCAAAGTTATTCCCTGCATCCAGTTCTTTTGTGACTGCATCATAGTATCCAATCAAGTTGGTCAGGCAAGACTTCCCCTTAACAAAACCATGCTGTGTCTGAGCTATAACTGAAGTCTTGTCTAAATGATCCTGCAGTGCTTCTTTAACCAGTGCCTCCATTAATTTTCCTGGAACAGAAGTTAAGCTCACAGGTCTATAATTACTTGTGTCAGCCTTTGATCCTCCTTTGTGAATTGGGGTCACATTTGCACATTTCCAGTCTATGGGTACCTCCCCTGAGTCCAAGGAAGCTCTCATAATTATGGCTAAGGGTTTGCTTACTTCCTTTGCTGCCTCCTTTAATATAACTGGATAGATCCCATCCACCCCGGGTGCCTTTCTTGTGTTTATCTTCAACAGTTTCTCCTCCACTTTACTCCCAGTTATTTCAAGATTCTCTAGCTTACTGCTAGAGTTGAATACACCTCTGGCATTCCCCTCGCTGAATAACTCCTCATGTGTGAATGTCGATGCAAAATATTCATTTAGTTTGTTAGCTACCTGAGCAGAATCATCAACAGTTGACCCATCAATATCAAGTGGACCAATCTGATTCATCCCCTTCCTTCTAGAGTTTACATAAGTAAAGAACTCTTTGCTGTTTTTCTTTGCATCCCTTGCCAAGGATTTCTCGTAATCTGCCTTCGCCTGCCTAACCTCCTTTGTAACTTGGTTGCATATCAACTTGTATCTATCATAGGCTTCTGTGTCATGTGTTAATTTATATGTATCCCATGCATTTTTCTTCTCTGCCATATGCCTCATTAGTTCATCTGACATCCATTTTGGCCTAAACCTTGAACAATATTTCTTAGTTGGTATGTAAAGCCTAGTAGCTTCCAAGATAAGTTCTTTGAATGCTTCCCATTTTGAATTTGCTGTTGGTAACATCATCAGTTGGTCCCACTGTATAGAATTTAAATACTGTCTCAGTCCATCGTAGTCGCCTTTACGGAAGCAATAACCCTTCCCTTTACCCCTAATGGTAGTTACCTCTTTGAGTAAATCCCACTTCAGCACACTGTGATCACTGCCACCTAGTGGTTCATTTATCTGCAGATTCTTAATGCATGAAGAATCACTGCTGATAATCAAATCAAGAGTATTACTCCCTCTAGTTGCCTCCCGAACATGCTGATGTAGAAAACAATCATCCAATAAATCCACAAAAGCCCTGCTAGTGTGTGAGTAACCAGCCCCCAAATTCCAGTCAATATCTGGGAAATTAAAATCTCCCATTATAAGACTCTTTGATTTACTGGCCCACTCTATTTCCCTGTACAGTTCCTTATTATACTCATCAGAATCATTAGGCCTATAGCACACTCCTACTCTCAATTTTGATCTCCCAATGCTTATGTCACACCAAACTGACTCAACACTGCACTGTCCAGCGATGTCGACTGGCTTCACTTCCTTGGTTTTTATGTGTTTCTTAACTAATAGCATAACCCCTCCCCCCTTCCTATCCTGTCTATCCTTTCTGTAGACGTTGTACTCCCCAAATTGCAGTTCTGCATCCCTTATATCTGTGTGACACAACGTCTCTGATATCCCAACAATATCTGCCTTTGATGTTTTGAGCAATACCTGAAATTCATCGAATTTATTTACTAAACTCCTAGCATTGGTGTACACGCAAGTATACCTGCACCTGTTTCTAATCTTAGCTACCCTAAGACAACCCATGTGTTTACTTGTACCGCAATGGCTCCCAGCAGTCTCTGAAATACCATGCATCTTGTTTTCCAGGCTTCTGCTCATTCTAATAGAAGCAGTGCAAGAATCTCTCTCACCTCTGCCAGTGGCTACTGTCAATCTATTGGTCTTTGTCTCCCCCCAAGCTAGCAGTTTTCCGACCCACCTAACACTGCCTCGATAGCATCAGCAAATATTCTTGCACCCTTTCTATTTAAGTGTATCCCATCCCTGTAGAGCATAGCACTAAATCATCAGCATATGCTATTTTATTGCAAATTTGACTTTCTTTTAGTAACTATTGGTCTAAAACAGAATTCCGGAGGAGAAGCCCAAGGAATGAGCCTTGTGGGCATCCTCTGGAAATTAATTTTGAAAATACCAAATGTTGTGAGATGACTTTTATCTGCCTATTTGAAAAATAAGATCTAATAACCTGATATAGTAAATCATCACATTCTGCCTCTCGAAGTGACTTGAGGGCGCTCTCCCACCAGAGTATATCGAAAGCGCCCTCAAAGTCGATAAAAATCAAAGTCGATGACATCTTCAGTGGGGAGCCTTTCTTAAAGTCGAATTGTGAATTTGAAATCATATTACTTGTAGCCAAAACCTTCTGCATCCTAGGCGCTAATAATCTCTTATAAAGCTTCCCAAGATTTCCTAGAAGGGATATAGAGCTATATGCCTAGGGATCCGTTGCCAATTTTCCAGGCTTTCTGAGCACCTTTAATAACGCAATCGTCCAAAAAATTTGGAAAAGTCCCCTCTAATAGACATTTGTTGAATACAATCAACAATATATGAGAAAATGTTGCTGAAACCTTTTGATTGCCACATTTTCAATTAAGTCCATTCCAGGACATTTTGACAGATTAATTTTAGAAATTGCAAGTGCAAGTTCATCTAGACTAAATAGTTCCATGTCATTTGATCCCTTGTAAGGTCCATTAACGAACCTTATCTGAGCTTGTTCCGTTGTGTCTTGCTCTGGGTGATCATAGGGAAGTCTCTCTATAATAGCTTCAACCGTGGAGGGCCAATCAGTAGTCAGACTTCCGTTAGAGTAAACAGAACTATATCTCAGGCGTTACAAGTTTTTCACGACAAATTTTGTATATTAATCCCCATGTATCAGAATTATCTGTATGGAACACTAGCTTCTGCCACGAGGACCTTTTGGTTTCTGCAATAGCTTAAAAATATTCCTTACGTAATTGACAATAGACTTCTTTTAGTCGTCTAACCTCTGTTTCTGTTAAGTATCTGTGCCTCTGGAAATCCTTCCTTGCATCTATAACCCTTCTCAAAACAGATAACTGGGGATTCCATCATGGGGTGGAGCCAGGTCTCCTAACTTTCCTTTTAATAGATTCAGTCAAAGCTCTGTAAAGAGTGTTTTGGACAAAGTAAGCATATTCTATTGCAGATAAACTGTTCAATTGTGCAATTTTATCATCTGAAAATTCTTGTTGCAAGACTTGCTTAAATTTGGTCCAGTTCGTGGTTCTGATAGAGAAGCGGTTTAAATCCTGAAGGTGACCTGAAGAACCTCCATCCCTCTCATTTAATGCTAAATCAAAAGTGATCGCTATTATATACATCCGGGCAGACCATCCAGTTTTCTACATGCTGCGACAAGCATGGAGAGGAAAGGTAAGGTCTATGTTAGACCGTCCGTGAACATTCCAAAAGGTCGTTGGCACGTTGGGAAGATTATGCACATTCTAATGGTTAGTCAATATAAATTCTTCAAACACAGAACCTCTAGCGTCGTTACGTTCGCTAAACCAAAGTTGAGATTTTGTGTTGGGGTCAATTGAAACAAATATATTTGCACTAGGAAAAGTGCTTAAAATTACTTCCAAAAAATGCATTGATACCACAATATTATCATTTGGAGCGCAATATTAAGAAACCATGTAGAAGTCTAAAAATTGAGTAGAAATATGGATGCAGGTAGAAAAAGATGCACAAAAACGAGACATGACTGTTACAGTTAGAGCTCCATTAAATGCAATGGCGGTTTTTGGCTGTTTGGATTCACATGCAACGATTCTAGCTACTAACGGGTATCCAACAACGTGATATAATTTATCCGTTTGTCTATACATCGAGTAGGGATCCTGAATAGCCAAAATATCTACTCTATCCTTCAAACATGAAGCTCTCGATTCACCTGCAACGCAACGTGAACGTTGCGTGTTCACCTGCATTATTTTTAGGAAGTTCTTGTTGGTAGATCTATTGTAATTTAGATAGTTTATTTGTGTATTATTCATCAACAATTTTCAGTCTTTTAATAATAATGATTTTGAACAATAGTTCAATGAGTACTTTATTGGCATAAAGTTTTAAATCAGATCTCGAGTTTCCATTCACCAAAATGACAATGACATCTGCATACGCAAGTTGTTGCACATTTTAAAATTCAATATCCTAAGCAGCCAGTCATCAAGAACTAGGTTCCAAATCAAGGGACCCAAAATTGATCCTTGGGGGAAACCACCGAAGACAGATCTGTGAATCCTCGTGCTTTTAGTAATGACGGTGACAGTGCGATCAGCAAAGTAGTTTCTAACAAGTTTATAAAGCTGAAGAGAGCAATGATTGGAACGGAGTCTACTGAGGGCGCTTTCCCATCATAAGGTATCAAAAGCACCCTCAAAATCGATAAAGATCGCCATAACGTACTTGGAAGTGGAGTATCAATAAGGTGGTGAAGTTCTAATAAGACGTCTTCGCATCCAAGCCCTTGCCTAAAACCCTATTGAAGAGAGGATGTGGAGCTTGTAGCTCCCTGCAATGTGGTAATTTTATTAGCGATTAGTCTCTCTAACACTTTTCCCAGGTGAGAGAGCAAGGCTTTGGTGCGGTAGGATCTTACATTATCTAGTGGCTTACCCGGTTTATGTAAAATCGTAAGAATGGCGTGTTTCCATGGTTTGGGAAACGTTCCAGTATTTAAGCAGTTGTTGAATGATTTAAGTAGAACTTTGGGCCTTAGGCATAAAATATTTGATAAATATATTATCAATCAGGTCATCGACAGCCCTCGTATATTTCAATGATGAATGAATACTATGCTCTTATTTAGCATTTCTAATTAGCAGCTTAAAATATCATAAATCCAAAAATAAAATTCTGTACCCTTGTTGTGTAGAAATTTTGTAAAAGTACATTTTGCTCTTCAGGACACAATTTTTATCTTACAGGATTTATGGGTTCTATGACGAATGCAAGCGACGATATAGCATAAAACTATGGAAGACATTTACAGATTGCTTCAACTGTTTACCAATCGGTAAGTAAAGGTAAATATATCTCTAACAGTTAAAAACAGTACAGTAGATTCCTGATTACTCGGAGAGGACAGCAGATAAATTTTTGGATAATGGAAAATATAATGCCAACTTTTTTTTTGAAAAACAGGAAAACAATGAGGTTCGCTTTACCCGCCAATTTCGATGTATTTCTAAGCCTCATCTTGTCAGCGTGAGTATCTCCTTTTTGTTCCATGTAGCTGGGTAGAAATTCGTTAAAGCTGACACTTTGGCACCTTTTTCGTGTGCGTAATCGTACAATAATAAAACTGAGGCTACTGAAATAAAAAATGTTCTCTTTATACTCCGGGACAATACGGCACAGTGTGCTGACAAAAATTGGGGATGCAATTTCTCTCCTGTCTCCAACAAGATTACAAAATATGAATAAGCAACATCTGTAACGGATTCCATGAATTTGTTTTTATCATCCCACTAGCTGACTTAAACTTTCTCGGGCTGAAGGACCACCCTTGTGTAATGAAATTTTCACATTCTTAATAACCCAATTCAGTGATACTAAATTCCTATTTTCACTTTAGGTTGATCCCGAAAGTTTGAATTTTGATTCTGCCTATATTAGACGGAATCAAACTTCAGTAATTAAGGAAACATCACCACTTACAATAATCGCTTGCATCAAAATCAGAATTACATGATAATTCAGATAGGCCACAAAAATCCACAACGTCCTACACTATATCAACACGCATCTCGATACCATATAACATTCAGCTCTTACGATATAATGAAAAATTAAGTACACGTAGTAATATTACTAAAAGGGGCTCATTTTTGCTATACTAGAATAAAATAACAAAGATTTGTAAGATGCATATCTTACATGATATTTTTATTAATTTTATTATGAGAATTAAGTCATTGTTTGATGTGAATAAATTCTGGAAATAAAACTAACTTTGGACAACAAGAGTGATCAGGTCGAAAGGCGCTTAGAGGAGCGCTAAGCACATTCATCTTTGTAAGAGAGGCTACAGAGGGAAAGAGGTAAACGTACTGCTGCTCCTGCCCACCTGGCTACGGAGACGCCAATAGGTAAACAATGGATGACCAACCGCAAGGGGGGTGGACAGCTTACCCGAAATAGAGCGGGAGCTGCACTTGAGGAAAATGAATAGAGTAAAAGTGGAGGCAGAAAACAAAGTGACTGATATGAGAGTGATCATTTTAGGAATATAGAGCTATGTTAGGGAGGCAGCAATGATTAGAGTTTTAAAAGTGAAGAAAAAGAGGCCAATATTAAAGTGCATCCATATAAATTTCAAGGACAGTCACTTCTAAAGAGCGTGACTAAAGGGGGTAAGGGGAAATAGATTGCGAGCAGGAATGTTCTCGAAATATCTGAACATAAAACTGTCCTCAGTTTTATACGTAGGTGCCGACCAATCAGAATGGGGTCCAGACAAAAGTAGAGGGTCAGAATCGAATTACAATAAGGATGCTGCTGTAGAAAAATGGAAGATGATTGGACTGAGAGAGAGAGAGAGAGAGAGAGAGAGAGAGAGAGAGAGGATGAGACAGAAAGAGGAAAAGGGCGCGAAAAAGAGAGAGAAAGGGGGCTTTTTTCTTTTGGTGTGGTGGAGAAAGGTTGGTGGACGTGAAATGGTGAAAGGTCAAAGTAAGAAAGTCAGGAGAAGAGAGAAGTAGTAATGAAAAAGTGCTGTGTTTTTTTGAAGGGAGTGTGGGGTAGTGAAGCGTATCTAGTAAGTAATAGTGGGAAGAGTCCACAGGTGAAGGAGTGTTTAAAGAAATACAATTTGTAGAGTGCTGAGACGAGGAGCACCAGAAATCTTTCCTATACAAGGAAAAGGGTGTCCAATAGTAAGAAGAACCACTGTGATAGCCGCATCAAAGAGGAGAATGTCAAGCAAAGGTTGTGCAGAAGCCATTCAAAGAAGACGGCAGATCGTAGGAATCTCTCTATCTAGAAGAAAGATAAAGAAAGGGGAGAGAAAGCAAGAAGAAATGACACAAGTCCTCTGAAAAATTGATAGTTAATCACACAGACATTAGGCAAGGCAGATAGGTGGAGCCTGAGTAACTTAATAAAGGATGGGAATAGATTTACTTAAGTAGTGAGAAAGAGTGAGTGAGAGAGAATATTACCTTTCTGTGACAAAGAGGCATGTGTAGAACTATAAATCTGAAAGTCCTGTCAGGTATAAGGGAGTAAGAATTTAAAGTGTACAATTCACTCTGCATATGTGAACTACGTTGATCTGTGAACCAAAGAAGGTAATGTACCCGAATGTGATGCCCTAGTGTATCCGAGGAAAGTGAGAGTATAATGAAATTGTATGTACACATATGTATACATTTATATATTTATAAGATTAGACTAAGAAACCCTTTCAAGAAATTGGCTAAAAGAGTAGTGAATTATCTGTACAATTATGTATAACTGTCGAGGAGAGTATATACCAGCCACCCTTGTATTTGTATTTCCCTTATAGTTGGCAGGAAGAAGTGTCATTTTATGATTATGACAATTGTGTTTGTAAATTCCATATGATTAATACTGAATAATAAACTTGTTAATGTTAATAAAAATGTCTGATCAATACAGAGAAATACATACAGCTCTACAGTAAACCACTCTAGTATCGTGAACAAGAGGAAGAAAAAGGGAATGAAAAAAAATCCTCATGAACCCGAGTTTTCGGTAAAAGGATAGTAGCGCAGTCAGGTAGCTTGTGGGCCTTGGAGAGAGTGAGGACCCCAGTATTGAATCCAAACTTATCAACAACTACCGAATTGTGGTTCCAAGATAAGCTGGGGTATTGGAAAGCAATAAAATTATGTAGTTAAAGAAATTGAAATAAGTATAACAAAAGAGAAAGGCCTACAGTTTCCACAGATTCTTAATTCAATTTAACCTTAATCATTCCGGGATACTTTTGTTACATAAATTGGTCCGCCTAGGTTAAAATGAGCAGTAAATTAAACTCAACAGAAATTTCTTAACGGATTTTACCTGCTTATATATTATCTAGTTCACAAATCCTAAATTTCGTTTTAATAACCGCCATAGGTTTTTTTTTTTTTTTTTTCAAAACAATCCCATTTATTCGATTCCGTGCAATTTTAAAAAAAACAAAAGTGCACACTACGAATTCGTTTAATGTTTCTGTTGTGATTAATATACAAAGGGTACTAGGAAAGTTTTGCAATACAGCTTTGTTTATTTAATTTTTTCAAAGTAATTTCCTCTACATTCAATACACCTCTCCATCCTCCGAAACCAATCTTTAAACCAGTTCTGCCAAGTTTCACTAGGGAGTAAAGCACACTCGTTGTCCCAAGCCCGTAGAAGGTCCTCATCACTGGAAAACCGCCTCCCTTTTAGCTTCATTTTCACATGCGGGAACAGTGCAAAGTCGCAGGGAGCAAGGTCTGGGCTGTAGGGAGGGTGCTCGAGAAGTTTCAGTCCTGTCGTGGTCAAATATTCAGTGCAGGCTTTGGCGCGGTGAGCTGGAGCATTATCGTGATGGAGGTACCAGGTGTCCATTCTTGACTTTGGCCGCAGGTTCTTCATAGATCCAATGCCTTTAGGCAGGCATTGTTCAGTATACCACTTAGCTGTGACTGTCTTCTGCGCGTCCAAAACGACACGTTCCACAATTCCACTCGATTTGAAAAATACAGCTATCATTTTCTTCTTTACAGATCGGGATTTTCTGACAATTACGGGTGTGTCGTCATCATCAAAGACCCAAACTTTGTTTTGAGCCTTGGTCGGCAGATCGTAATAGTACAGCCAAGTCTCGTCACCTGTCACGATGTTGTTCACATACCGAGATTGTCCCTTATCAAACTTTTTTAACATCTCCCGGCACCAAGTCACACGTCGTGTCATCTGCTCTTCAGTCAGTTGATGCGGCACCCAGAGAGAACAAAGTTTCTTCAAGTGCAAATGATCTTGCAGAATCGAACGAATTGCTGGTGCATTTAGGCCCAAAGTATCCTCTATCTGTTGGTAGGTCACTCGCCTGTTTTCGTCAAGCATTTTCCTCACAGCAGTAATGTTTTCCTCCGTAACTGACGTTTGTGGCCTTCCCGGCCTCTCAGAATCCTCCAGAGTGAAATTTCCCCTTTGGAATTCTCTATACCACCTGAATATCGTTGTACGATGTGGACAATCATCATCTAGTGCAAGAGTCATTTCTTCTAAGCGCTGGTCTATGGTTAAACCACGCACAAAATTATACCGCAAAACTGTCCTTATCTCATTTCGTGACCACGATGCCATCGCAAGCACTTTACACTCTCACTACTAATGAATAACTGAGCCCATCGACTTGGCGCGACGGCTACTATGCACGTATGAACATGTCTCAACATGCAGCAACAAGCAGTTTCCTGTGATTCATTGTTGCGTCATATTGCAAAACATTCCTAGTACCCTTTGTATAAGCAAATAATTCATGATTTAGTAAAATGATAAGAAAAAATTAGCAAAAACCAACTATTTTATGCACAAACATAAAGAACATTTCTGCGCATCCGCCATATGGCCAATTCACTTTTCCAATTAGCATAGGCAACAAATATCCAGTGCTTCAGCTACAATATACGGTACAGGATAACCGACGTGATAATTTTTTTTTGGGGGGGGGGGGATATAATAATAGTAACTGTTGGATTTTTATTGATCTGATTTTAACGAATAAGGGCAGCTCGACAAAAAGGTGCAGATATAAAATTTCATGAAAATCCATCTACTGGAGACAAGTTATTACATGAGGACAGACCGACAAACGGACCGGACAGGACATAGTGAAGGCATACATTACTCCATGTGTACAAATTCGGGTATGATTTACAAAGGACCATATTTTCAAATATAAACAATAACGCTACGAAGCAATTAATAACGGCACACATTTATTCGCTTTCCTGCTGGACTAATAAATTTCTTAATGCATAATGTCTGTTATGAAATAAATTAAAGCTTACCAATTTCGTTCGTTTATTGACATAATAGCAGAACTACTGAACATCTGTTGCGGTCCTATTATGAGTAATTCCAGGGAGTTTTTCCTCGAATTTTTGGTTTTCTGCTTTTCCTATTCTCAACATCTAAATGTATGTATCGCGTTTTCTGATATTAAAGTTATTTCTTTTTCATTTTTTAGCTGCCTTAATAGAGGGCACAATATTATGTATGCACGGAGGCCTTTCCCCAGAACTGACTGACCTTAAACAGGTAGGCTATTTAACTAGACTAGTTCGGAACCAGTTTACTTAGTAATCTTTTAATTAGAAATGTTTAAAATTTTAATTAAGGAAAGTGGTTTATTTCGGAAACAAGTGATTTTTTTATGAAAATCCCAAACACGCAAGGTATCAAAACCTATAATACTCAATACCGTGCGCATGGGTTGAAGGAGAAGGGTATGCTGGAAACTTTGCTCTGGAGACTAATAAGGATTTCACCACTTCAAGCCTCCAATAAACAAAGTGGTGGTATTGCACCGGTTGATGAGAGTCATCTACCACCTAGAATAGATTGTAAATGTTAATTGTGGTAATGCTCTCGTAAGGGGGAAGATAAAAATTAACACCAAGAGTTTGCAGGAAAAAAAAACATTATAAGCCACCATATAAATTTTCAAATAAAATTTCCGTTTATTCTCTAGATACATAATGCATCTAGAGGATAAACAGAGTTTACCGATCACCAGGGGCTCACATCTGGTAAGCATGGGCTTGGCAAACCCAGGGTGCTGAGCTGGATATCACCATTCTTCTCATTCTTGGTGATTCTTTTCTATTCATTCTCTCTCTCTCTCTCTCTCTCTCTCAGGGTAACTCGTGAATTTTTTTTTTTTTTTTTGGCTGGTGCAGCTAAAGCCTCAGGCTTTCTTGCATCATATGGCTAATAATAATAATAATATTCATCGTGACTGCATACATAATGAATTATTAATAGTTACCGGATTTTCAGTGACAGTGGACCGTACATTTTTTGTGGCAGCGTACGGACCCGACCCCGCAACCATCTTAATTGTGGGCAGCGAAAACGGACCACGGCCGGCCCTATTTATGTCGTTACCAGAATAAAAGGCATCATCTTTTTAATTTTTTTTTCTAATTCCTTATTAATGCATATGATTATCCATGATCTAATAATAATCGAGGCTATTAATGGTTATCCTGCTGGGCTTATCAACCGAAATAATGTAAACTCCTATATAAGGCGCAGTCGTACGAATATGAGCCCCCCCTCCTGTTCTGATCTATTTTTTATTTCATTGAAAAAAAATTCGCTGCAAGGATCAAAATGTATGAGGGTGTTTTATTCACATGACGGCAACAGCATACGATTCTAGCTCCACAGGCGTTCGGATTTCAGTAAACAGGCAATAAGTTAGTTAATATAAATAAATAATAAATTAATTAATTTTCTGTTTATACTCCAGAATGACCACGCGGTCAAAGAAGTTCCTCCCTCCTTCATATATAAGCGACCAGATATTTTGGAGTCCAACGCAGGATTCCCTTTTATAACGCGATCGTATTATAAGGAGAATATATGTTTAAGTTACAAAACTTTATTCATTGTTATTTTTTAAATTAATACTATTACTACTAGAAAAAAGGTGGAGGCAAGATATAACAGAAAAATGGCGTGTGGACCCAGTACTCAAGAAAGATGTTTTATTTTATGTGAAAACATCTTTGACGAAAATCAAAACCGTTTAAATTTTTAAAATCGAACAGCTAGAACAGAAGTTATGAACGATGTGATGGTTTATGCTCACGCCCGCTACTTACTCTATTGAAGCAACGTTAGTGACTGAGTTGGCGTCATTTAGAAAGTGATTTCATTTGCGTCATTTCCGTATCGCATTGTCTTCACCAATCAATCTTACTTCAGTCCGAAAAATGTAGTAGGTGCTGCCAAAGACGTTTTCACATCAAAAAAAGGACGCTCAAAAGAGCAAGATTATCCTACTAAAAGCAGGGCATGGGGTTTTCTTGATAATGTTTTTCCGTGGCGCTGTAAATAATTTGTAAAGGTTGCCGACTGAAGCACTATTGTAATATTAGTAATAAACAAAACAAAAAAAAAAAAAAAAAAACTTACTCACGCACTCTCCTGACGCTATAGCTCTTGTATGGCGTTGGCCTCTTTAACAATGTCTGCCCAGTCTTCCCTGCTTCTTACCTTCCAACGCCAGCGACCAAGACACCCATTTTTCTCCGGTTTCTATAAACCAAATCATGAAATCAATTGCCAACAAATCCAGAAACCAGATTCCAATGTTCACAAACGTGCTCAAATCGTACATCGATAGCAACCAACAATTAGTGACCAACACATTAAGAAAAAATCTAAATATTTTTAAATGAATTCAGCAATCCCAATGCTAATGACATTCTTCTTCTTGCTCAGACTACAAACACGGGCATAAATTCAAACTAAGGAAGAATGGATGCAGGACCAGGGGCGTATTCAGGGGTGGGCAGAGGGGAAAAATGTATCCCCTTAACCAAAAATTTTAAAGTAAAGAAAAAGAACGCAGGAGGCGTTCTAAAAAAAAAAAAAAAAAAAAAACTCAAAAGTCTGGTCGCATACCCCCCCCCCCCCACAACGATGATACCTGGACCTGGTCGCCATGCCTCCCCCCTCCCGCTTACGATAATACCTGGATACGCCACTGTGCAGGACAAATGTGCTGAAGTTTGCCTTCTGCCTGCTAGTATTGTTGGAACAAACTTCCAACTGTTGTTGTGGAAGTGGATAATTTGAATAAATTCAAGGAAGATTTGGACATTTTTGGAAGGGATGAATAGGTGATGTGGGTAGAGTTTTAATTTTTTTTTTTTTTTTTTTTTGCGGCTTTATAAACTTGTTCTTGCAGCTTTAAACCTCACAATAACACAAGTACTGAGGTAGAATAAATCAACAAAAAAAGAAAAAATTATCAATTAGAATCAGCATATGGAAATGTTACTTTGTTTAGCCTAAGTGACCTTTCAAGAAAAAGAGTTAAACATATCAAAAGCATATTATAAGAGTTAAAACATTATCTGTAAGAATTTTCAGATTTAAAATACTTCAATACCTGAATAGAAGAGGTCATAATTTGGATAAAAGAAAAATCAAACATCTTTGATTTTTCTTTTAAATAGAAGAGGCAGAAGAAAAACGCATAAACTAAGGGCATTCTTCAATAAAAATCTATGGCGATTAGAACTGTATCTAACTTAAAGTTCAACCTATTAATCAACATAAGTAATTCACATATGGCCGATGCTTTAGGAACTTGAAAATTAAAATTTAACATATGATTATTATCCATAAGGTGCAAGGAAGCGTGAGGCTTATGCTGCACCGGCCAAAAAAAAAAATTCTGAGTTACCCAGAGAGAGAGAGAGAGAGTAGAAAGGAATCCAATAAAGAGAAGAATGATGATATCAAGCTCAGGACCCTGGGTGTGCCAAGCCCATACTCCAGATGTGAGTCCCTGGGGCTAATATGTTCAATTTAATTTTTTGGAGAAGACAGTCAAGTCTAATAGTACTGATCAATAATAGGTTAAGGTGCGGAGCATAGGTAGAAAGTTAAATCTGATTACATGCAAGTAACAGTTTAATTTGAGAAGGCAGTTTTTCTATTATAAAAAATAATAAGCACTTTATCTTCCGAAATAGGAAAATTTACATTTACGTCAAGAATTCGGAATTTTTCTTGACTCCATTCACCGCTTAACAACCAAATTAAGCTCGAGTATGAGCTGAATTAACGTTCCAGAGAATTTGAGCGACACCATATTTTATTCCTTTTAATAAAATTATGATTACAAAATACGATTTTGTTCGAATGTCATAATTTATTATTCCCTTCTGGAGTATTTGTAGTCTACATCTGTTTGCAGCTCACTTAAATCCATTCACCGCTTAACAACCAAATTAAGCTCGAGCTCAATTTGCCACTAGACGCTGGCAAACAGTTAGGGTTGCAATGCATACAGCACACATGTCCATCTTCCTTTACCATAACATTGGGGAATATACCGGAGGAGTTATAGCACAAGAGCAAACTAGGAGGCGATCGATACCGTAAGATCCCCGAGACGGGCGGCAGCAATGACGAGCCGAATATTCTCGAAATCTGTCCACCCTTTTTTCCTCTTCTCTGGTTCTGACTGCAGATATTACTTCCTTCGCAAATGTCACTCCGTTAGGTCTCCCGTCACAGACGTCTCGCACACAGCGTTGGTTTACCTTACGTGCTCTGACCGTCGGTGAAGTGGAACCGGAGATCTTCCGTAATATCTAAACATCCGTATATATTGTCATACATCGTTTCCCATTGAAAGGCAAAAGCTTCCGCTTGAGAAAACATTTTCAACTCGAGGAGGAGTCTGTCCACACCAGATCGCTTTATCAGTTCATATATGGATGTTCTCAGTAGTTGCTCTCTGTTGTTTGCCAATCGTGATAGCAATTTTAATAATATTTTGCCACGATTTATTCAGCCTTCTCTCCCCTGTGTATATATACCTGTACAATCATGTATTTGATTAAGTGAAGTGTTTTATTCGATACTGGTTTACAAAAAAAAAAACGATCTGAGTCAGCGTATATTTTGTTTCATAATGGAAATTTATACTGACTACCAACATTTTGTTGTCAGTCTAGATGAATCTTTCGATTAAATTAAGTTAAACGGAAATCTTCATATATGGTTAATCGATTTATAAAAGTATTAAATTCGATAAACTTTATACGTAAGTAATAATTAGCGATGCGCGAATAAGGAGGGAATATTTTTCTCACGCTCTGAGTATCTCCTAAATGTTTAGTATTCTCCTAAATTCTGAGAATATTCTCTAAAAGATTATTCTTCAGAACTTCCAATTGTTAGCAATAACAAATAAAAGAAAAGGAAACAAAACAAATTTTGGAATTTATTCTATTATTTCTATAAATTTAAACCGTCTTAATTCCTGTAACATCATTAAATTAAATAATTACATCAATACTAAAATTCTTATCACAGCTGATTAAAACGTCAGATTTTTAAATAAAATAAAATAAATCAAACTGAACTAATGAACAAATTTTACAGCATAAAATCGAAAAAGTTTTTTAAAAAGCATATAATTTCCGATAGAAATAAATCATAAGCAAGAACTGCTTTCAATTTATAATGCTTACTGGGATAAGCATGCTTCTTCATTCATATTGCCTCCTTAGCCAAGTGGGCAGGAGCAGCAGTGCGCAGCACACGCTTCTTGATTAGATTCGGGGTTCGAGCCCGTGACCACCAAATACGAAGGATACGGAAAGGTCAGGGAATGACCACCGCATATCCCCGGAGTAATATGGCCTTAGTTGCTAATGCTCCTAAAAACCAAATAACAACAACAATCATTCATATATTAGCAATGTTACTTATTTAAAAAAAAAAATTCTCAGTAATGAACAAATTAATTCACAAATCAAGGGATATTAGTTTGTTGACTACTGTACATATTGATGATACACGCTGTCATTCACAACATTCTTATATACAGAGGCACAGGTGCTTATGAAACACTATTTGGGAATGAATAGTGCTGCTGTGTAATGCAGCATTATGGAGAAAATTGCCTGCAATGTTTTGCAAGAATTGTTTCCTCTTATGCAATGCACAATTTTTCTGACATGTGAGTCTAATATTAAAGCATTTTAGCATTTATTCCGTAATTTTGTATCTTCAAATATTAAGTAAAGTTTTCCAAGTAATGAACTCTTCTAAATTCCAAGAAAACAAAGTGTGAAGTACTTTGAAAAATTCTTCAAAGAGTATATTATTTAACCGAAAGCTAACTTTCTTTCTATAATTTCAATATTCTAGAGACCAGCCAGAGAATGATGGGCAGCTTGGCTGGTCTCTGCCAAGGGGAATCTATACTGATACAGTATTTTCACTAAATACCATTAATATTTTCTCTATGTTCAATCAGTTTTCTTGTAATGCAAGAAAAACTGGCTGAAAGTTCTATTCTGAAATCAGTGCTGCATTCTATGTACAGGTACTTTAAGGACAATTCAAGCACATTTCTCGGGGGTGAGACCTCAATTTCCGCAATGCAACAAGAACCAGCTGAGAAAGTCAGCTGGGTCTTGTCACATAACAATGCCTCCACCCATTTTGCAGTTGTGAAGACATTTACATTGCAACATACACATCAATCGTTCACCCTACTCTTCCTATCCAGCACCAACAGACTTCTTCCCCTTTCTCAAGGTGAAACTGACCTCAAAGGAAAGAGATCTCAGGACGCTGAGCACATGAAGAAAAACATAACCACTGAACTGAACATCATCTCTTTGCATTCCTTCGCTGATACTTTACAGAAACTTTTAGAATGGTGTAATAAGTGCATTCAATTTATTTATTTCGTATGATATGATAAATACACGAAGGAACCAGTTTTTTCTTGCTTCCTTCGTGTATCGTGGTCGGAATATCCAACCAACCGGTTAGTTCAGCACCATTGTGATATCCAGCCCGAGGCGGGAATCGAACCCGCGACCTTTGGGTTGCCAGGCAGGCACTTTACCTACCCAGCTAGACCGGTCAGCAGTGCATTCAATGAAGGTGGTGATTACTTTGAATCAAAATAAAACCATTTTGGAGCTCATTCACTTCATATTCTTTTTATTGCACCAGTCCAGGAACTTTATTACCACAGGGACGATAATCGGATGGAAGGGATTTGTGACTTTAGGAACTGGCTGGATATGAGGAAATTTCCAAGCAGACAGAAAAAGCACCAGTGGAATAAGAAACTGTAAAAAGATGACACAGAACAGGAGTAAACTCAGAATAAAGTTCCATCTATGCATGATAGATGGAACTCCAGCTACTTACAGTTTTATAATAATTACAGATAGTAGAGCATAGGACCTAAACATGAGAACAAGTGGAGAAATGCCATGAGGATCTGGAGCTTTCTTTCAATACAAAAGTTAGAAGAAAAGTAGAATGCTATTAAGTCCACTTTATCTTTAGCTGAGAAAACAATTGAACTACCAGGTTTTAACAAATTATTATTATTATTATTATTATTATTAGCCATATATAGTGTAAGGAAGCCTGAGGCTTTGCTGCACATACCAAAAAATTTTTTTTTTCAAGTTACCCTGAGAGAGAGAGAGAGAGAGAAGTAGAAAGGAATCAGCAAGAAAGAGAAGAATGATGATATCCAGCTTAGGATCCAGAGTGTGCCAAGCCCATACTCACCAGATATGAGCCCCTGGTGGGAGTATAGATGGGAAAAAGTTGCAGCCAATAGCTTTGGCAAGAGACCAGAATGCTTGACTACCATTTGGACAAGAAGCAAGTTTTCTACTCTTAGGGATGTTCATAATTCAGTTTGAACTGATTAATAACTCTTTTACAATTGTTGCAAACTTTACTGTAGTCAGAAAATGAACCTGGATGCAAGCCAATTACAATATTATCTTAAACAGCCTTAGCCCATTTATTGAAAAGCCAAAGTTTAGATAAAGGACAAGACTTTAAGGTGGAGTGTGAAATAAAGGATATTATCCCTACAAGAATAAATTCACTAACACAATCTGAGCTCAGGCTCAAAGCCATAGATAATCCGAAAGTCTGTTTGTATACTGTGTCTTTAAAAGCAAAATAATTAGCTTGAAGTAGAAGCTTGATTAAATGGAAATTTTCTTTTTTAGGTAATTTGGTATAATTTATAGCAATGGTATCTTCATTTAATAATTCCCAAACTACATCAAGAGCATAATCCGCATGAAATAGTTTGGGAACTGATAAACTACAGTTATTGTCAATCCACTGCATGATGGAGGCCTCCTCAGAAAGCCATGTTGAGGGAATGGACCATAATCTGCCACACTGGCTCAATGTGGGTTGGCAGATCGACCGTATTTAGTAATCAGGGGCATGAACCCCTGTCTACTCAAAGAGCATGTGCTGTTGCACCTCCACTCCTGACCACTCACCTACAGAGGCCTTATATATATAACTATTTATAAAACTGAAATACATACAGAGACAGTTTTGGCTATAATTTAAGGCAAATTATAATAAATTCTTAGCAAAGCTTCATTATGGTACGTGTGCAGGAGCAGCAGTGCGAAACACACGCTTCTTGATTAGACCGGGGTTCGAGCCCATGACTACCAAATACGGAGGAATGCGGAAAGGTCATGGAATGACCACCGCATATCCCGGAGCAATATGGCCTTAGTTGCTAATGCTCCAGATAACAAACAAACAAACAATCATTACGTACACAATATCCAAGCACCTGTTCTATAATTAGCTAAATTTTTTTATGATAGATGGAACTCCAGCTACTTACAGTTTTATAATAATTACAGATAGTAGAGCATATGACCTAAAGATTATATCCATGTAATCTTTAGGCCCAATTTAGCTCATTATATAAAATAGACTGTGGTAGTCTATTTTCTATAACAGTGGAGAATGAGGGCCTAAAGACTATATCCACATTTCAAATTATTTTCAGTTATTTCAGTAATTAGAGATGATTTCATTTTTTCCTTCCATAAGTATTTAACATTTAAACTTGTATTGGAAATTTTCTGAACCTAGCCAATAATAAAAACTACTAGTAGGACTACAACTAAGTAAGATGTAGTTTCCCTACAAGTCCACTCTTTCAAGAGCCTAACTCCTCTACACGCGGGTTTTCAAATTTTTTTTTTTACTGTGAACCTTTATGCAGATATCTGTCTTTCTCAGAACTGTTTTGCAAATCTAAATCTGAAATTTATGTTTCCCCTTATGTATGTTATCTCGGCAAGAGTAGGGATACCAACAACATTTAGTTCACTTGATGCATTCAAAGCCTTAAACAGATCAGTAAGATTTCTGTGAATGTGCTCACTTTCCAGATTCTGCAATTTGCAAAACTGAAGTCTGTCTTGGTAAGAGTACAATTTTGTTCCCCTCACTATTCTCATGTTCTAACAGATCTACATCCATCCCAAAATGGGACTTCCAACCCGTATGCAGTACTCGAGATGAGGCCTACCACTGCCTTATAGAGCAGAGTAATTATCTCCTTATCCCTACTGGAAAAATTCCTGTATCTCATTGACAAAATCATGATGAGTCACCCTGACAGCCTGTCTGTACTACTCCTAGAACCAAAGCTTCATATCTGACTGCACAATTACCACTCCCTAGGGTTTTACATTCTCCACTACCCTGAATGTGGTACCATACAGTTGACAGATTATTCTGGGATTACTGCTACCCATATGCAGTACATTGCTTTTGTCAATGTCAAATTTCAGTTGCCACTTCTCAACCCATCTTGCCTAAATTTACTAGATCCTATTGCAGTAACATATCCTGATTACTGTCGTTAATCACCCTGCCAAAATGTCTATCATCTGCAAACTTAAATAAGAAGCCTGGTATGCCTTCATCAATATCATTAAAAATAATAAAAAGAGCAATGGGCACAGCCAGCATTGAACCTAGGGGACTCCACTAATAACATTAGTCCAAGAAGAGCAGTGCCCATTGATAACCACTCTGTCTTCTACCACTCAGCTATCCCCTTCATCCATAGCAGTAGGTTGTTTGTAATGCCACACCACTCCAAAATATACAGGCAATCTTTTATGTGAAACAGTATCAAAAAATTTTCTGAAAACTTTTTTTTATTATAATAGTTTTTCATGAAACTCCCAAACACGATAGATATCAAAACCTACAGTACTTAGTATCGTGCATAGGTTGAAAGAGATTAGGGGGGGGGGATGCCAGAAACTTTGCTCTAAATATATAATATCACAATTATTTTTTGCATCCAGTTCCTTTGTAACTGTGTTATTGTAGTAAACAGAGTGGTCAGGTAAGAGCTCCCCTTAACATATTCACGTTGTGGCTCCAATCCATAGGGATGTCTCCTGAATTCAAGGATGCTCTCATAATCATGGGAAAGAGTTTGCTTGCCTCTTTTGGTGCTTCTTTAAATATAATTGGCTAGATCTCATCAGTCCCTTATTTACTTTCAACATCAAATTTCTCTTTCACTATCTTTGCAGCTATCATAAAATCATTTAGTTGCCAGTTATAACTTAGTGTTCTTCTGGTATTCCCATAATTCAAACCTTTGCAAATGAATGAAGATAAAAATTATTTACCTTATCTGCAACTTAGCAACCTTCAACCAGAAGTTCCTTTCCTACTACAAAGATTAAAACAAATACTATTATTCCTTGTTTTAATTTTAAGGTTTGAATATAATTTTACTCTTTTTAACAAATAACTACATTGTCCAACAGGTAACAGTTTCATTTTCCTACATTATGAATACCTCCTTGGTGTTACTACTATGCATGAGATCATCAGAGCTAGATGTGATGCAATATGGGAATTTTGAACCTCACTAACATGAATTGTTTAACAGTTAATGTTCCTGCTCAGTTTGCTGAAAAACTGAATAGGTATTTTGCTTCTACATTCACACATGAGGAATTTTTTCAAGATGGGGAAGCCAGAAACATAGCAAAGTCTAAGAGAGAGAGAGAGAGAACTGAATGATTTTGTGATAACTGAGTGCAAAGTTAAAGAGAAATTGTTGACACTAAATTTAAAAAAGTGGTGGGATCTATTCAATCATATTAAAGGAGGCAGCAAGAGAGGTAAGCAAAACTTCAGCCATGATTGAGAGTATCCCTGATTGAAGATAAGTCCCCATGGATTGGAGATGTGCAAATGTATCCCCAATTCACAAAGGGTGATCAAAGAGAAACATAAATAGTTGTAGACCTGTTAGCTTGACTTCTGTTCCAAGAAACATAATGGAGTCACTGGTTAAAGAAGTAACATAGAACCATCTATACAGGAATGCAGTTATACAGCAGTCAGCTTAGATTTGTTAAGGAACAATCTTGTCTGACCAATCTGAATGGATATTATGATGCAAAAAATAATTCTAACATCATATACTTAGGTTTCAGAAAGGCTTTTGACATCGTGCACATAAAACACTGATGTACAAATTGGAGTGGCATGACATTAGGAATAACCTACTGCTATGGATGAAAAGATCATTTTGAGTGGCAGAAGACAGAGAGTGGTTATCAATGAGCACCAGTGGAGTATCCAAGTATCATCATAGGGGGAAGCATGGCGACCTGGTCCCAGTATCATCATAAGCGGGGAGCACAGCGACTAGGCTTTTGAGGGTTTTTTTAGAATGCCTCCTGCATTCTTTTTCTTTAATTTCAAATTTTTGGTTAAGGGGGACATATGCCCCTCTGCCCACCCCCTAAGGGACATTGCTCTTTTCAGGCTCCCCCAGGGTTCTGTGCTCAACCACTGTTGTTTTCTATATTTATTAATGATAATGATGAATGAAAATCAGGCATAATGTCTAAGTTTGCAGCTAATATGAAAGTTATCAGGGTAGTTAATGAATGTCAGCAGAGTATGCTACTGTAACAAGATCTAGAAAAATTAGACAGATGGGATGAGAAGTGACAAATAACATTTAACATTGACAAATGCAAGGTACGTCATATGGATAGCAGTAATCCCAAATTAATAAACCAACTGCATGTGTGTTACCACACTCAAGGTAGCACAGAATAAAAATGTCCTAAAGAGTTAACTGTGCAATCAGATATGACATTCCCTGAGCACTGCAGACAGGCTGCCAGGACAGCTCATGGGATTTTGTCAATGACATACAGGAATTTTGTCAGCAGTATTAATAAGATAATTATCCCCCTATATAAGGCAATGGCTAGGCCACATCTTGAGTACTGCATACAGGTCTGGAAGCCTCATTTTAGAAAGGATATGGATCTGTGACTTATGTACAGAGAAGAGCAATAAGATTAGTGAGAAGAACAAAAGGGGAGCTCTTACCAAGAAAGACTTCAGTTCGCTATTGTTGTTGTTTGGTTTTTAGGAGCATTAGCAACTAAGGCCATATTGCTCCGGGGATATGCGGTGGTCATTCCCTGACCTTTCCACATCCTCCGTATTTGGTAGTCACGGGCTCGAACCCCGGTCTAATCAAGAAGCGGGTGCTACGCACTGCTGCTCCTGCCCGCCTGGCTATGGAGGCGCCCTTCAGATTGCAGTCTGGAGACTAGGCACATCTGAGGAGACCTCAAGTAAGCTCGATGCTAATGGAATCCTTCCTCGAACTACACTCATGAGGGTGGGGGCATAAATTCAAATTGAGGAAGGATGGTTGCAAGGTAGTTGGGAAAACATTTGCCTTCAACCAGCAGGTAATTGATTGTTCAAAACTTCCATCTAGTGTTGTAAAGGTGGGTAGTTTGAATAAATTCAAAGAAGGACTACACAGACTGTTAGCAGGGGATGGGCAGGTGAAATGGGAAGTGTTTGCATTTTTTTTTTTGTTTTTTTTTTGCTGATACTATAAGCTTTCTTTCTTGTTCATTTGCCACTACTAATACTATATGCTAACTAGAGATATAAATGGACTCTAGATAGACTGAATATGCATAGCAAATTAATTCAACAAAAAACAAATTTTCCAAGTTGAATGAAACCATACTAGGATAACAAAGCAAAATGAAAGTGAATCAACTCTTTAGTTACAGAAAATTATTCTGTGTGGTTCTCACATTTCAGATGCGGCTCGTTGTCTCATATTAATAGAAACTGGAATCTATAGCTTGCAAGTGATTTTTATGTATTAAAAAACTGAAATTAGGAAAATTACTAGAAAGTGCCGGTAATCAATTGCATATTCCTAACATAACAGTTTCACCCAACAATGAAGAAGTACTCTAGAAAGTGTTGTGCAACAAGGGACAGTATGACAGGCACTGAAGTTAGATTAATTAGCCAAAAATTTTACCTTGCTACAAGATTCACTTATATGTCACTTGGCAAGTGTCATGCAATATACAAATAACATTTGCTCCCTGGCAGTATAGTACACTTTACATACTTTGTAATGTATACTTTATCAAGTATGAAGTAATCATCAAGAATGAAATAACTTGACATAAATACAGTACTTCAAACAAAGTTTAGTTCATGAAGAACATGAAATATGCATGCTTAGAAAAGATTCGATATAAGCACTGCACAGAGATATTTAGAGTTGTCAGTATGAAGCGGATGACAATATAATGATAGGTAAATGTTATCTCAGAATGTTGAAACAAAATGTTTCTGAAACATTTACTGTCTGTGAGTCAACATTAATTCTATTATTTTGATCTGCTATTATGTCTATTAATTTTATATGAAATTGATATCAATATTAATTTTAGTAACTTTGCAATAAACTTTGGATTTGTAAAGTAGCTCTTCTCAATCCCTGACATGATTTTTATGAATTTTTGACAAATATACAAAAATGGATGAACGCATTACTTGGAAACTATACTGAAAGAAAATGAACTTTCTGAGAAATAATTACCAAAAACACTTTGGACAATTCATTTAAATGTCCTAAATAACATCACATAGACATAACATTAATAAAATAATACAGGCTTTAAATGTAACATAGATCTAAATTACACAAATTAATTCTCAGTTTTTTTTTTTTTGTTTTTTTTTCTTTTGGTAGTTATTGGCACATAGGCTTCTGTGGCCATAATGCACCTCCCAAGGTTTTTGCAGTACTTTGATCCCAACCCGAGGCGGGATTCGAACCCGGGACCTTTGGTTTGCCAGGCAGGCGCTTTACCCACCCGGCTAGCACGGTCGGCTTAAATCTCAGTAAACTGACATATGGCCCCACCTGCATTCATTCCCATTTGTGAAAAGTTGAGATGCACTCATATAAACAAAACGCATATTTCTCTATTGTATAACTTCCAATGCAAAATATACTGGATCTATTTGTACATGTTATGACTTTTGCTAATACATTTAATGTGAAATAATGCTTTAACTTTTTTTATCATTATTTTCAATATTTAAAATTCTGGGAATCTTACAGATTCCCAGAGTTCATTAAATATAGTACATATTCTAAGCACTTTTAAATGTTCCACGGAATAACTATTATATGTTTTTGTCTACTTATATTTTGACTCAGCTCCGAGACATACCCCGTCCTATAGACGTTCCAGACCATGGCTTAATCTGTGATCTTCTCTGGTCCGATCCTGATGAGGTGAGAATGATTTTTCTGGTTTCTTTTACTGGACAAATTACAAGTATTAAGCTCATAAGTAATGAATTTCTCCAAGGAATCTTCAGAGCATTATTGTTGTTGAAAGCGCACATATTCTTAGACAGCAACTATAAATAATTAAAAAGTAGTTGATTAATATTATTATTATTTTGTGAGAGTATGGGCTTGGCACACCCAGGGTCCTGAGCTGGATATCATCATTCTTCTCTTTCTTGGTGATTCCCTCTTCTCTCTCTCTCTCTCTCTCTCAGGATAATTCAGAAGTTGTTTTTTTTTTTTTTTTTTTGGCTGGTGCAGCAAAAGCCTCAGGCTTCCTTGCGCCATTTACGGCTAATAATAATAATAATTAATTAATTATCCCACAAACCCTGGCACATGTTAGCAAAATTGAATAACTGGAAAAATTTTAAAAGTAGCCCTGGAATGATCAGACATGAAAAAGTCTAATCATTCTGGGATACACATTATAATCTAAGAAAGTATGCTAATGAAGTCAAAGGCAACTAATGCTAAACTTTAAAAACGCAAGGATGATAAAAAATAAAAATAAATAAGAGAGAGAGATATATATATATATAAAGGGTGAGAAAAGAGAAAGGAAGAGAAAAAAGATAAAGAGCAAAAAAAAAAAAAAAAAAGAGAGAGGCAAAAAAAAACATATAAATTAATGAAGAAGGGACTCACAATTCTGATGTCTTCATCAGGTATCACCCACCTGAATTGCAAGAAATAACAGCAAAATCGTGTCTCTATTTCCGATGTAAAATTCGTGCCAAGAAGAGTAAAAACAAGATATAGGTATAAAAATAAATTTTAGATTTAAATTGATAGAGAGTTATGACATTTTGACAGTTGATTGTCAAAATACATGCCATATAAATTCCCCCCTCCCTTCTCTCAGCTGTTATTTTGGTTTTCCTTCTTTCTATCAATTTTAACCTAAATTTTATTTTTATACTTATACAGTATCTTGTTTTTATCCTTATTGGCACGAATTTACATCAGAAATAGAGACAAAATGTTGCTCTTATTTCTTGTAATTCCATGGTTGACACCTGATGAAGATTCCAGGGTTGTGAGTTGTATAGCAACATCCCTTCGTGATTAACATTTACTCATTAACACTACTCTAAATTTTGAAAAAAATTCACTGATGCTTTCTCAGAGAAGGGCATTTCTGAATTGCTTCAGAAATCCTCAGAAATCTTCAGAAAAATTGCTTCTGATTTCTAAAATGACTTCCGTTTGTTTCCATCATGTCAGGTTTCTTCAAAAATCACAAGGAAAAATTGATTTTTCACAAATTTTTTATTAATTTTGGCAGAATTTGTGCACTGAAATTAAAATAAAATGCTACTTTTACCAGATTTTTATATTTATAAACATGTTGAAAACTATTAAAAATGGTATTGTGGTAAAAAGTCCACTAAACACTCAACTTCTCATTTTAAAAACTGATCTACGATGGGTCAAATTTTCCAACAAAAATACCTTGTTTTAGCTTCTCTTGGGTGATCAATGGGAATTTAGTACAAAGGTACTTGAAGCAAGGACTTTCCTGAGGTAAAGCTTTCACAAACTGTTTCAAACTCAGTTTGATGTTGAAGGGTGAACATCAAACTGGGGCCTACCAGTGGTTTATGAAGTATGTTCTTTGATTCAGGCAACAAAGTGCCCCTCTTTGGCCAGACCTTGAAATTCCAGTGCTTACTCCTTGCCTGACTGTCCCATTCACACAAAAAACAAGGCATTTTGTGTAGCCAGATTGCTGTACAAGTAACATGCCTATCACTTTAAAGTCATCACACATCAACCAACCATGTTCTTCATACTTAGTATTTGTCAATAACTTCAAGTTCTCATACGTTTCTTTCAAATGCTCAGAGTGAGCTACAGGAATTGCCTCATATTTATTTCCATTGTGGAGCAACACACCTTTGAAACTCTTCTTTGCTGAGTCAATAAAAAGTCTCCATTGTACAGGATTGTAACTAATTCCTAAATAGTTCAGTTCATTAAGTCATTTATATTACTCATTAAGTCATTTATAACCTCAAAAACAAACTGAGCTCATACTGATAAACATTGCTGCATGGAGCTCTCAAGGTCAAGAAAGATGATAAAATGAAAGAAGTGTTGCCAACATGTGAAGATTTATTTTACAAATTCCCAGCATTTACTCCTAACTTGATACATCCAATAATACAACCCATGACATCAACATATGTGATTTGTGAAAAAATGGCATAATAGAAAAAAAACGAAATAACATTTCTGAAATCAGTATAAAAACCTGAGTTAAAAACAGCTATTAGTTTACAAACATCAAAAACCATGCAGAGTGGTGTAATTCGTATGTTTTTTTTTATCTCTCTTTATCTCTGTCTTTATTTCTTATCTCTCTCTCTCTAAAAATATATAAATATAAAAATATATTTTTAAAACTAAACATTTATATATATATATTTTTTTTTTTTTGGAAAAAAACATAAAGCCGAAAGTGTTAAATTAATAGGTTTCGTAAACCGAAATCCTTAAATGATTAATTCACTGTGAGCAGTTTCGCTTGCTAATAACTGCAAAGAAATCGATTGCTATAATTACTTAAATTAATGGATCTGACTTCCAATTTATTACAGAAACACTGAAACAGAAAAATGAGAAATACGATTAGTAGTCGATATGTCATCATTAAAAGTAACAGATATAAATTGCACACAACAGAATCATTACGGAGCTGACGAGGGTAGTTTATTTTTCCATCATTTTGGAAAATCGTTGAGAAATACAATAAAATGAAATCTTTTAACACAGCTTCGTAAATATGGCACTTTAATTTTTGAACACACGTCGTTTAGGCTTATCTAGGGATGGTAATTTGAAGAAATCTAATCGAACTGCTTATTCAGGTTACTGGCGATTTTCATCCAGAAAAACAGGCTAAAGCTGACCTAAGGCTAAACAGGCTAAAGCTCCATGCAAGACACAATATATTGGCACCTCTGCCTTAGCAATTTCTGAACAGAACGTAGTCCATGCTATACAGATTTCATTGCTGTTTTACTCCAATAATATATATATATATATATATATATATACACTGATGAGCCAAAACATTATGACCAAGGAGTCATTATGCAAATCGAAGCAACTGCATGTGAACTACGGCGCCTGCGTGGGTCGGGACACAGTATAAAAAATACCTGATAATTAGTTAATCAGTGTTACTATTGTTCTTCAGATGGGAAAAGCAGTGGACAGAGCCGGTCATAGGGTTTGCGGCACTGTATGCTAAAATAAATGCGGGGCCGAAAAAAATAAACTTTTATTTACTCATTAAAGATACATGTTTTGTTCAAATATAAAAATAATTATTAAAATAAAATCACAGGAAGTTTTATAGCAAAAGTAACAAAAACAATTTCTATATCTCTAACCAAATACAATATTAATATAAACAAAAAAAAACTATATTTTTACGTTCCCTCCTCAGCGCGGTTCGACCAATGATTCCAGTGAAAGTGTACAGCACGTAAACACGCTCCTGAGGGTCAAGAAAATACCAATCGAACTCCTTCTAACCTGCTTATTGTTTTACTAAACTTTACATCCTGTAGTAGGATAATTTGTGCGATTTTATTAGTGTTAGAAGGAGACACAGAATAAAAAAACAATGTTCGCATTCAGGGCGAGGATGAAATCCAATGTTAATTCACGACTTACTGTAAAGTACAATTTTTTTTAATCAGGGTTCAATGTAAGTAATAAAATTTAGGCTAATATTTTAATTTTTAATTTATTATAAAAAACATCGCCAGCGCGGGGCCAGACTACTCGGGCGTCCGTGTGCAGTGGACACTCTGCACTCCCCTTTCGCTGGCTCTGGCAGTGGACTAAGCGAGTTTGACAAAGGCCAAATTGTAATGGCCAGACGACTGGGTCAGAGCATATCCGAAAGTGGTCCGAGGAGGGAGAACCCACGAACCGCCGGCGAGGTGTTGAACGACCACGGCTCATCGATGCTCGAGGTGAGCGAAGGCTCTCCCGGATGGTACGTGGCAACAGAATGGCGACTGTGGTGCAACTCGCCAGAAATTTGAATGCTGGTGACGAGAGTAATGTGTCACAACGCACAGTACATCGAGCCCTGCTGAAAATGAGACTGCGTAGCCGCAGGCCGCTCCGAGTGCCCAAGCTGACCACGGTTCACCGGTGACAGCGCCTACAATGGGCACGCGATCATCGAAACTGGACCTTGAGTGATTGGAAGAAGGTCGTCTGGTTCGATGAATCACGTTTCCTGTTGCACCATGTGGACGGTCGGGTGCGTGTGCGTCGTTTACCTGGGGAAGTGATGGCGCCTGGATGCACCGTGGGTTTGAAAACAAGCCGGTGGCAGCGGTACCATGTTTTGGGCGATGTTCTGCTGAAATACCCTGGGTCCCGTCATCCATGTGCAGGGCACTCTGACATCTACCACCTGCTTTTGAAGACATTAACTTGTGAGATGGAAGAGGGAATGGAAACAACAGCAGTTAGAAGGCGGTCTTCAGGCACCCTACCTGAACATCGTTGCTGACCAGGTACACCCTTCTGGAACTCGAGCAAGGCGACTTGTAGAATGCACGTTTGGAACACTGAAAAATAAATTACGCATTTTTCACTCTAGCATATTACTGAATCCCCATTCTGCAATCAACGTAATAAAAAATTATTGCATAATTTTGGAGGGACGAGATGGATATGCTTGTGAGATGAAAGAGAGAATGGAAACGAAAGCAGTTGGAGTCTTTTTGAAATATTTAAAATATCCTATTTTTTTAAAATAAATATTAGTATTTAGTAGAAATTTAAAATTCTGAAAAATAAGAAACGATGTACAACGAATTGGAATTAAATGTATGTAGCAATCAAAAGATTTTTTAAATAATTTAATACTTTCCTTCACATATAATAAATTTCAATAATACCCTTTGTTGGTCCTCTAGGGTAATCCTTTAATGCCGTGTCGTACAACAGGCAAGCCTTTCCAACTCGCAAATAAATTTCCTCGTGTCAAACATCGTCTTCTCCAAATAATAACAAACAAACAAATGAAGGCCAACCACCCCCTGCACGGTGATAATTTCTCCTCAGGCAATATAAACGCCAGGTCGCTGGCACTTTCGGCGCTTTCGACGGCGCCAGCAGGCGTTGAACGCCAGCTAACGTCGTCCAATGCGGAGTTGGAAGCGCCTGTCTAGTTTGCATGCCTTTTCCCTCTGCTTCCTGTAAAACCGGGCGTTCAAAAGCGTTTCCAACGCCGCGCTTTAAGCGCCCGTCTAGTATAGCCCTAAAACAACAACTCAAATAGCGCGTGCTACTGCACTCCCGATCATTCGGCTACGTCAGGCCTAATGTCACTGAAATAGTTGAAACTATTATTCTGACTCTGTAAGAATAAGGCATGTATTAAGAATAACAAAGAAATAATAAAGAAAACTGTTGTACCTAAACAGCAACAATGGCTACAAAATTTACTGTAATTGAGCAAATATCGGAATGTAAATGTCCGGTATTTGACAATTTCTTCATCCGATAGTCAGCTCAAATATGGGATTGTCTGGGTCAAAAGAGAACAATCTGGCACCATACCTGCCAATGTTTATGTTGACACCTGGGCCGTGTGTTGAATGGACTAGGCATCTAAGAACTCTCTGGCAACAATTGTGCAAGATCTGAAGGATCTTAGGACTCTTAAGGTAGGGCTGGATGCCCGCATAGCTGAAAATGGTGCATTCCACAGGAGTACCATAATCATTCTACGTAGAACATTGCGTATTCAAAACAGGCAAGCCATGTTTAACGCAGCTTTCTCTCGAGGCCGCGATGTTATCTCAGTGTGTACAACTGAAACAGACGTCCACCTTTGACCAATCATAATCTGCCTCTACCTTTGTAGAGACCAATTTGCACTCCGTGGAGGTTAATTCATCCTGTGCAATTTTTCCCCGTCTAAAAAAAAAAAAAAAAAAAAAATCAAAAATCCATAGTTGAAGGGATAAATGTATATTAATCTCCCCCTCGCTTACTTACATTTTTTTTTTTTTTTTCTATTTGGCGTGTTTACATATGCTTATTTTAGTTTATTATTATTCGGCGTGTACGTCAAAAAGTAATAACTGCCTTCAAAAAATTATTTCTAATTCACGCAGTGGAGGGTTCTGTCTTTTATTCTTAATTGTAAGCCTCATCTTGATAAAATAAAATGGAAATTTATATATATATTTATTTATTTACAAAAAAAAAAGGAGGACAGATTAGCGTAAGTTGTCCAACGCTTAAATCAAAGAGTTAAATTTTCTAGTCCAAGGACTTGAAATAGCATTTTTTTTTTTTCTGTTTATACTCCGGCACGACAACCAAGTCAGTAGAGTTTACAATAAATCGTCAATACAAATATTTATCGTATTTAGTAGTCACGGGCTTGAACCCCGGTCCATTCAAGGAACGCGTGCTATGCACCCTCGCTCCTGACCACTGGGCTACGTCAGGCCTATTCTTTTCTTTTGCTCAGCCTGGATCGAAATTGGATTAACTTTCCAGTACGTGGAATTCCAACGAATGACGAACACTGAATGGGGGAAGAGTGAATGTTCTTTTCCCTGTATAAGTTAATCTCAATACAAATAGATAGCATAGGTGAATCTGTGGGAGTGACTGCTCTGTCAACTAAATAACATGAACAGCGATATGGGTCTAAAGCAGCTTCCACAACCTCGGACAAAGCAGCACTTAAATTTAATTCAGCAAAAAACCATGGTAATACCATCAGACTAGTTTGAAATGTAAAGATTGGAATTTCGTATGACGCGATTTTTCCATAAGGAAAATCGTGCGCTGTGCTCGGGGGGAGGGGATGTCGTGTGCAAAACTGAAATGGATTGGGAAGGGATAATTATTGGATGGATAAAGATGCAAGGGTTCTAACAAATGGCAATGAACATTCGCGTACCTCTGACTAAAATTTATTGAAACATTAAGACTTCATTGGAGGTTCTGGAACCTTTGAAAGTTTGCGGAGGCCGAGTCTTAAGGCCGTCCTATGCACTCAAACCAAGAGCTCAAACTGGCGATTAACATTTTCGTCCCAGTTAGGATGCGCATACCTTGGGGCTTATAGGGGAACAGGCATTCTGTGTTATCAGACACTCAGTCTAAAACACTGAGGGATCCAATATCTTTCTATTTCAGAAGATTTAGGAGAAGTCCGGTTGGCCTGCCTCCCTAAAATCCACTCGCGCACACTTTCGTGATGGTAAGCCCTGTTACGTCTCTTAGGTGGCAACGAACGTGTAGAGTGGTTCTCTTCAAGACGCCTGGTCAGCGTGAAGACGAAAAGACCAAACCCTCCACTACATGACAGCACGACGAAACAAATTGCCCTCAGTCCCCAGCAGCTTTCACTCCCCCTCTTACGGCAACGAGAGGATCACAGTGGAAGCAGAGGGTGCTAAGAACCTTTGGGTATGACCAGGTTGCCATGCACGGAAAGTGAACTTGGCATGTTACAACGTAAGATCGTTCATCCGTGAAGACAGGATATTACAGATGGAAAAGGGATTATAAAATGTGAACTGAAATATCATCGGTTTGGCTGAAACAAAAAAAATGAATCATTTATATGTTTATCAACTGGAAATCTGCTGTACACCAATGGAAACAGTGCAAGGAGCGAAGGTAGAGTTGGCTTTCTGGTCCATAAAGATATAAAAAACAACGTTTTGGAATTCAAAAGTACATCCCCAAGGGTTTCAAGGCTACTACTTAGGATCTCTAAGCGGTACAAGCTAAAGGTTATAATGATTTATGCACCAACATCGAGCCATGATGATGAAGAGGTTGAAGAAATGTACACCGAAATTGAGTCTTCTAGATTAGCAGAAAACCCACTATATTATTGTGGGGGACTTCAATGCAAAGGTTGGAAAGAGACAACACAGTTTTTTGGGCTTTATCACTTTCAGAAAGTTGTAATATTCCTCGTCGATACCTTGGACCTGAGCAGTCTGCAGAAGCTCAAACTTGTCCTTAAGTTCCAGTACATACTGCTTTTTCTCCTCTTCTGTTATCTCAAAGACCTTCGTATTATTTACTTGAATCAGTTCAGTTTTTTTTTTTCTTTTCTTACATCTATATCAAATGATGTTACCTTGTTCAGGACAGTAACGTCATTCATGATATCTATCTTCTGTTAGTAAGGATGACGTCGATTTCATTAGTTGTTAATCCATTTGAGCTCTTCCATGTCCACTTTCTGTTCGCCCTTTTCTTGAAAAAAAAAGTGTTCATTACTGACATTCCTCGAGATTCTGCAAATTCCACAAGCCTTTCACCTCTTTCGTTTCTTTCACCAATTCCAAAATTTCCCTTAGTTCCTCCTTCTGCGCTGAGCAGTCTGCATGGAAAATGAACTGAACTGACTCAAGTAAATAATACGAAGGTCTGTGAGATAACAGAAGAGGAGAAAAGCAGTATGTACTGGAACTTAAAGACAAGTTTGAGCTTCTGCAGACTGCTCAGGACCAAGATATCGACGAGGAATATTACAACTTTCTGAAAGTGATAAAGCCCAAGAAACCTATAGGTAAAAAGAAATCCAAAGAAGAAAAAATTAGTCAAGAAACACTTGTCGTGATGAATCGAAGACAACAAATGAAGAGCAAGATAAACACTGACAAGGAGAAAATTGAGTATATGAGTTATGTAAAGCCATTAGAAAGAGACTCAGAGAGGACATAAGAAGATTTAACACAAGAAAAGTAGAACAAGCATTAAGGGAAAACAAAGTACTTAAATCAGCAGCCATGAGCAGTAATACAGAAAGACAAATGATACTGAAACTGAAGAATAGCGACGGTGTACTTATAAACAGCAGAGAAGGCATAATTCAAATAGCAGAAGACTACTATAGAGAATTATACAAGGAGTGAGGGAATGATACCAGCAGTGGGGAAGATGGATTGCAAAGTAGCAACACATACGACATACCCGATATTCTTCCTGATGAAGTAGAACATGCATTGAAGAAAATGAAGAATCAGAAAGCCCCGGGAGAAGATGAAGTTACTGTAGAGTTGTTAAAATCTGGAGAAAGAGACATGACACAAAAACTGGCACGACTCCTCTCAAAATGCATTAGAAAAGGTATGACGCCCAAGGAGTGGAATAATGTAGTCATAATTTTGCTGCATAAGAAAGGAGATAAACCAGAAATTGGAAATTATAGACCAATTAGCTTGTTATCCCACATCTACAAGTTGTTCACAAGGGTCATTACTAACAGATTAGAAAGAATACTTGATAAGAATCAACCGAAAGAGCAAGCTGGCTTTAGGACAGGATTCTCAACTATGGATCACCTTCATGTAATATCACAGCTAATGGAGAAAGCAAATGAATATAAAACACCATTATGCCTGGCATTTGTGGATTATGAAAAGGCATTTGACTCCATACAGCATAAGGCAATGTTTCGGGCACTGGAAAGACAAGGCATAGATACTCCATATATTATGATTTTGAAGAAAATATACGAGAATGCTACCTCCTTTATTAGACTAGACAAAGACAGTAGCAAATTTAAAATCGAGAAAGGAGTTCGACAAGGAGACACAATATCTCCGAAGCTGTTTACTGATGCCCTTGAGGAAGCTTTCAGAAGATTAGATTGGTTGCAGAAAGGAGTAAACGTGAATGGAGAGTACCAAAACCATTTACAATTTTCAGATGACATTGTGGTCATAAGCCACGATCCCAAAGAATTAGAGGAAAATCTTAATCAGTTATGCAGAGTTAGTAAGGGTTTTGGACTAAAGATGAATATGGCTAAAACAAAAGTAATGATGAACAAGTATGCCACAGAAAGGTACATAATAATTGAAGGAGCATTAATTGAAAAGGTGGAGTCATATACTTATCTGGGACAAATTATTAGCTGTAATAATGATAAATGGCTGGAAGTCAAGAGAAGAATAAATTTTGGATGGATAGCATTCAGAAAATATAGTCACATACTGAAGAGCAATATACCAGTTTGTCTGAAACGTAAAATAATGAACCAATGTATACTCCCCACCATGACTTATGGAAGTGAAACTTGGGCACTCACCAAAAGAATGGAAGAGAAGCTGAGAACTACACAGCGAAGAATGGAACGAATTATATTGGGAATAAGACTGTTAGATAAGAAGAGAAAGACATGGATTAAGCAGCAAACTCAAGTAAAGGACATTCTTATCAAAACTAAAATGGTCTTGGGCAGGACACATAGTTAGAAGACATGATGACAGATGGACTAAGAAAATAGCAGAATGGTACCCAACAGGAGCTAGAAGAAAACCTGGAAGACAACGACGGAGATGGACAGATGAAATTCATGAGTTTGTGGGTAGTAAATGGATGGCCATTGCACAAAACAGAAGAAACTGGAAAGTTGCTAAAGTGGCCTTCATTCTGCAGTGGGTTGAAAATGGCTGATGATGATGATTATAACCTTGAAACAATCAAGTGACCCTTGTCGGTCGGTCAAGAACTTAAACGGCATAATAAATAAATTTTCGATAAGTTAAACATTGATTAATTGGTTGCGATATATCGCTAGTATCAATATATGGTTTTTGCCATCCCTACTTCCAACCAGCGCCACTTAGCATTTTCAGTGTGGCAAGATTAAATCCCTGCTGTTTAATCCTACACTTGAGATCTCTAAAGGGTTCTTTCGCTGCAAAAGTGAAAACTAGAAACATGAAACTATCAGACAGGGTCTGATATTTTCATGCTTCCATTTTCCACACTTACAGTAACAGTTTATCACCAGTCCTCAAAGAATCCCATCTCAGTTATCCTTTCAGAAACCTGAGAAGGCATGATTAAACCGCAGGGATGTAATCTGCCAGGCGGAAAATGTCAATTGGAGCTGGTTGGAAGTAGGAATGGCAAATAAATAAAAATAAAATTGATATATCGATCATATAATAATCAAAAACCATAAGTACAGTAAATCAATACCAGCAATGTATCGCAACCAATATGTCAACATTTAACATATATCAAAAATTTATTTATTATGCTATTCAAGTTCTTGACTGACCGATAAGGTTACTTAACTGCTTCAGGGTAAGTAGTTTTAATTAGTTTTAATTGCAAGTTTTAACGTGGTAGGGCAAGCCATTAGAAAGGAAGTTAGGAAGGCTTTTGTTTGTTTTTTAAGTGCGTGTCTGGAGACGGAAAGGGTCTTGTGTTCCAGGGCTTAAGCCGCAGTAACAGAGTGGAAAGTGTACATTTTCCTAAAATCGGGACACTGCTTCAAAATTATGGGAAGGTAAAAAAATAGTGCTATTGCGAGACAAGCTGTGGGAGAAAGAAAAATTGGTGCACTGAATTATGGAAAATATACCTGAAAAAGGAGGCCTTTTTGGAAGACTGATATGGAAGGGTGACCAGACGGGAAACTGGATCGAAACAGACGGAACCCAATTATACAGGTAACGAAAATGAAAGTAATTAAAGCGAACCCGGAAACTGTAAGTACCGTTTTTGATTATTCACGCCCGACATACCCATATTACTGACATTCAGCCAATCTACAATTGTAATCATTCATTTTGACAGACAAGACAAATTAAATTGACTAATTTAATTAGTTTATTTTGCTAATTGTTAGCTTTAAACAATAACTGTTTTTTTTTTTGTTTTTTTTTGTGAATTAGCCAGGTGCTTGGTGTAACTTGAGTAGTAGACACCAGCAGAAAACTTTTGAAACGTGTCCCATGGTATTCTTATGATTACAGAGCCAACCATACCCCTACCTGCACATAACTATTTGATTTTATATGTTGTATTGCGACACTTAGTATGTGGACATTTGCTTGCTTGCGTGCGTGTGTAATTTTTCTTGAATATTATGCCAGAGCTGGAATTTATGATAAGGTCGTTAGCGGTATCCCTTATTATAGGGAATGAATTCCAGAAATATAGTGGCATGCTGTGTCAAATTTTGATTATAGGCCTGACGTAGCCCAGTGGTCAGGAGCGAGAGTGCATAGCACGCGTTCCTTGAGTGCACCGGGGTTCAAGCCCGTGACTACTAAATACGATAAATATTTGTATTGACGATTTATTGTAAACTCTACTGACTTGGTTGTCGTGCCGGAGTATAAACAGAAAATTTATTTATTTTGAGAAGCGTGTAAAGTGATATAGGCTTATGGAAAAACAACTGAGAGAGATAACACCTGTTATCCTATATGGGGATGGTGGAATTGTTATTTGGTTGTTTTAGGAACATTAGAAACTAAGGCCATATTGCTCCGGGATATGCGATGGTCATTCCCTGACCTTTCCGCATCCTCCGAATTCGGTGGTGACGGGCTCGAACCCCGGTTTAATCAGGAAGCGTGTGCTACCACTGCTGCTCCTTTCCACCTGGCTACGGAGGCGCCTGGGTGATGGAATAACTGATATATGTAATGTCTACATATGGTCTAGTAAGGTTTATTTGACATTTCTGTGATGTATTATGTACACTGTATTATCATTTTAATTTCAGTTATTAAATCTTTTATTGTAATAAACTGCTTAGTCTTTACTCGCCATATTCTACTGATTCTCATCCGACACTTAGAACTTCTGATTAGTTAAAGGATTGCTGCACATGCCAAACAAGCATAACTAATTAAATTTAATTTTTAATTTTTTTTTATTAAGTAAGAAATCTGGCTTGTGACGTCAGTATAAACGCCTATCACGAGGGTACTTTATTGCCTAAACGAAGGGCAAGTCCAACTGGCCAGGACAATAAGTGCCTCTTTTATATACCATGTTACCTGCGTGTGGAAGATTTCCTTCAACCCCTATATCACACAGTGTAGTATCCAGGTTTTTCCTTGAGGGAGAGCAAAGGTGACAGAATAGGCGCTTTTACTGTCTGTTTGTAATAGGTCTTTTTCCTTGTCAAGAAATTGTGCATCCTTCCATAAGCGCCATTTAAGGCAAAAATTTTGCCTTAAATAAAGGAGGTGGTGAGGCCTTGCACCCCTCTCCCAGGTACGCTACTAATATCACACCGTAATATAGGAGTCAAAGAATAGCAATTAAGAACACTACAAAAGCTTCGTACCTCGTGGTATTATAAACGATTTTTTATTGCAATTCTAGGATATCACAGGATGGGGAGAGAACGACCGTGGAGTGTCTTATACATTTGGAGGCGATGTGGTCAGAGCCTTTCTTGAAAAGCACGACTGTAGTCTTATAGTTAGAGCGCATCAGGTAAGCTGTGAAGTTTGATTAATTATTAATTATTATATTCTACATATGCTATTCATCAGAATAGTTTCTTCGTATATAATAGATAAACCCAGAGCGTTGATGAAAACTGTTCTTTAAAAAACCATAAAAATGGTGCCCACAAATTTGGCGCCTAGGGCACGTGCCTCATCTGCCTCACCCTAATTACGCCACTGGATAAACCGAAAAATATACATGTGTATAAACATTACACGATATGCAAGAACGGGAGCATTAAACTACAATTACCTACCCTCCCCAAACTCAAATTCATGTGCTGAGCTCAGAAACAAACTAATTTTTATGCTTCAACAAAAATTACTACCTAATAAAAATAAACTTACTTTTGAAGTTAATTCGCTGATAGATTCTTCAATAGCTTGTTAGTTTCCTCCGATCTTTAGACTTTCATATTGTAATGTGAACGTGTGGAAAAATAATGCCACCTGCAGGCAACTAACTGTTATTATTTGCACTTACCGACATAGGAACACGATTAACAGATCATGACTAGTATCATAAGAGCCGGCGCTATGCCCAAAGTAATGGATGCGCCAAAGAACCCCCAGAACAAAGAACCAATTCTCACACTTTGATCTGAATACAAACTACTCTCGTGTAAGAGTTAGCTATAAATTAATATTTTTCACAATTGCTGTTTTCCATAATCTATGTAAACTCACTCCAGTATTGCATCGCTAAATCAGTGAATCAGCAGCGCTAGCATATATCCTAATTGGTTTTAATATGGAAATGTTGAACCAGTACAGCATTCAATTCCCCCCTCCCTAAAACCAATATCGTAAATCATACTATAAATAAAATAACGTCCCTAAATAATACCAATTCCATTACAGAAAGCCTATGGTTGCTCTGAAAGAGCAGTATACGTCATAAGTCTTGATCATACAGTCCTTCTTCCTTTCGTCGCATTGCTGCTGTTTCGTTTACACAGATTTATCTATTCTACCTTTTAGCTCAAATACTGAAATACTATTTTTGCTAAATTCTTTGAACGCTGTTTTAGTTACTGGTATGCCAACCAGATGCTGCGTTTCTCGATGTAATAGAAGCTATCCTACGTGGTCTAAAGTCTGTTCTTCGCTTTCAAAAATCTAACACGGAGATTAAAATGTGACTGTCTGCGATGCAAAGGGTGAATATTTACTAAGTTCCAAAGTAAGGGTTTTTTTTTAATGTGTTATTAAAATATCCTTCAATTTAGAAATACTTGACACTGTAATTAAGTGGATATTCCATTTTTTAAATAAATTTTCTGTACTTTTAGAAATATTTATACACATATTTCAAAAAATGAATCAAAGTTGTGATTTTTTTTTCTGTTGCACTAGTAACACATTAAAAAATGCCATTAGCTTCAAGTTTTTGTACAATATCGAAAGTTCTATTTTACCAGTTACAGTACTTACCTGTAGCTAATTCACAAAATTAGTATCGACACGATTTGAAGGAGAATTGCCATGGTAACCATGCCACAATTAAAAGAAGAAATATTATATACCATATGTAATAAACAATAAATGAGCGTCAAATTAGATAAGCGATATTTGAGCAAATGCGCTTCTTGAACTGAGTGGAAATCCTATCTATAGTTTTGCTGATGATTGTACATTGCATTCCACCTTCCAGAAACGTTGCTATGCACAAACAGCTTCAACTTCTCGAATATTCACTGCCAATTCCTTATATGCTGATCTTCCTGTAATTCTCAAGTGGAGGGGAAGATAACTTGGTTGATTTTAATCCTTCTAAGTCTCCTATAATTCTGATCTCTGTAGCTCCTATGTTTATCTTCGGTGACACTCAGATTTCCAGACAAGATCACATTCTTATATTTCTTCCTCTCATCTAAAGAACTGGACTTTTCTCTTTCGCTCTCGTCGTTATTTTTCTTCTGAACAACTACTCACTCTGTACAAATCTCAAATCCGCTCTACCATGGGCACTACCCCCAGACTTCCCTCACATCTGAAGTAATGACCCTAAATCTATCCCAAGCTTCTAGACTCCATTCAATTGAGGGTAGTCATCTTAATTAATGACCGTTTTTACAAAGCTCTCTCCCCACACACATAATGTTCTTTCTGCCGCATGCCTTTTCTGTAGACATTCCATGGGCACTGTTCTTCCAAATTAGCTTCTGTAATCCCTCCCCCCCTCTCTCTCTCTCTCTCTCTCTTCCAAACTAGTCAACATCCATTTACTGTCCAGCTTCAAACTCACAGAACCAACTTTTCTTCTTCCTCATTTGTTCCTTCAACTTCCGTGATAAATTACGGAAGTGATTTATGCTTTCTACTTCAAACATTCCTTCAACTTAAAAATGATAATCTACGGAAATTCAAGTCTAATTTCAAGAAATAACATGTCTTCTCAATCCAAGCACGGCACTAAGTAGTATAGGTTCTAATACCTTTCGTGTATGGAGTTTTCATTAAAAAAAAAAAATTATAAAATTCAAGTGTAAAGACTATTACAGAGTAGCATAACTAATACACTTAGTTATTACACTTACCTTAACTTTATATTTAACTTAAACTGTAAATTTAATCATTATGGGCATATCTTTCTAAGTTGGTCTTGGATGTTTCAACAGTGAAGTAAGGTAGTAGCAGTAGTAGTCGCATGTGATGCAAGAAAGCAAGTGTATGAGCTTATGCAGCATCAGCCAAAAAAAAAAAAAAATTACAAAACAATTCCCTCTAAATGTTTGTCCAGTTCCTCCTTGAATTTATTTAAGCTATCAACTTCCGCAACGACAGATGGGCGTTTGTTCCAGCAATTAACCACCCGCTGGCTAAAGGCAAATTTCCGCACATCTTTTCTACATCTGTCTTTCCTCAATTTGAATTTATGCCCCCTTAGGTTCGTAATCTGAACAAGTGGAAGAATCCCATCAGAATTTAGCGTGCTCAACCCATTCAAGGCTTTATACACCTCAATCAGATCACATCGCAGGTGCCTAGTCTCCAGCCGCTGCAATTTGCAGAACTTAAGCCTCTCTTGGTAAGAGAATCCCTTCATTCCCCTCACCAATCTTGTTGCCCTTCTCTATACACGCTCAAGCAAACTACATCCTTCCTAAAATGAGGGCTCCAGTCCTGTACGCAGTACTCAAGGCGTGGCCTGACTATTGCCGATAATGCAAATTTACCCATTTGCCCATTATATGCTAGATGATAAAACACACCGGACCATAAGCATAAGAGGCGCTTAAATTTTAGAAGGAAAACTTTGGGAAAAAAATATTTTACTGCATATTTGAAACACAGATTTAAAAGTGCTTACTAAACAAAATGTCAGTTTAAAAAAAAAATACTTCTGCTCATCGTACAACGCCAATATCGCGTCTGCGCTACTGTCACACTCGTCATTAACGATGTTACGGTCTGAATAAAAGGGTTTTCTTCTTCAAAAGCGCACCACCTTCAGGTTCATTATGGACATTGCTGATTCCACATTTCTTGAAAGGTGTGTTAAGCGGCAAAAACAACTAAGGTTTTGAAGCGTGAGTACAGTGTATTTGTAACTTGAGTATGTATTCTATGGTCGTTGCTTGTTTACTGGACAAAAATCCCAAGTTTCCCGGAAAAAAAAACCATGCAACATTTCGCCTGAGACCGACTAGTACAGCCATGTTGTAAAATAGTTGGTTTCGAAAGATCGTTTCATAGTTTTTATCTCCCATAAACTTGGATTTTTCATCCGCCAAACGGTTAAACCGACCACAGAAAAACGTGCAGTATACTTGTACAATATAATTACACCTCCTGGCTTTAATTATCTCGATGCGAAATGACTGTTTTTAGCAAACAAATAGCGAATAAATTTTCCATCACTCTGTTCATATGTAGTTTTATTTTTGCTTTCTTTCGGTCAGGAGTGTTTCATGGGCTTTAGTGACAGACTTTCGAGGTAACTGAAATGCTTCTGCCACACAAATCATCTTTCTCAGCTAGGCGATAAATATAACAACTGAAATACATTAATGCACCAGCATTTTTCTTTTTCGTCTTGCAGGTTTTTCTATTTCTTTCTAATACCAGTTGTTGCAAGAGAGTTTCTCTTGTCGTTTTATTCTTTTTTTTTTTTTTTTCTGGCTCACGAGTTATCAAATATGAATCACAGAAACATTACGCTGCTGGACATTGTCATTCACTTGGGAAATCAATGCATGTCCGAATCAATGCCTTATTGCCCTTTCTGATAACCCACGTGCCTGCATCGTCCGTATCCTATTTATGTGCAAAATTAGAACATAGAATCTGAATAGAGATTATCACACCATTTTCTCCTTGATTCACTTCTAAGTAATAAAATCAGCAAACTAATTGTGCTATGTACACACACACACACACCGATGTACTCATTACAATAGCGAAAAATTAATATCATTATAGTAGGAAATGCAAAATTTAAAGTTAATTATATAAGACTTCTTCATAAGTTAATTGTTATTATTGTGTTATTTTTTAGGTTGTTGAAGATGGATATCAGTTCTTTCAAAAAAGGCAGGTAAGTTCAAAGATATACCGTATTTCACTGAATCACATACTGAAAAATTATATTAAAGGAATATATTTATTTATACCTCTGCTGATTTCATATGTTTCTTTTAGGACAGTATTTATAGTGAAGTGTGGTAATTTTAATCATAATACAATTTTTCTAGTTAAGATAAAATCAGAAACCCGTAAACGAAAGCAAATTATGACTAGTGTGTGTGTGATAATCAATTCACCGTAACTTCCAAATTAAATAATTGTCACTATGTAACGATTATTTAATGATTTTCATAAAAACATATGGTAAAAACTATTGCTGATGGAGAAATTGAGTTAAAAATGCAAATATTTGAATTTACATCACAAATTTGGTAATATTGCGTTTTCCAAAATTGTTATCCAATTAAAATAAAATTTAATTTACAATAAGCAAAGTTAAAATGCAATCCTATTGCCATAATCAGTCTAAAATGCAACCCAGTCAGATTAATCTTATTATGGAAATAATCAGATTAAAATGCAAACGAGGTTGTAACAGAGCAAAATTTTATTAAAAATGACTACAGAATTTAATTTAAAAAAAAAAAAACTTACAAAATTGTTACAAAATGTGCTGTTAGGGTCTCATTTGATGCTTCCTTTACCTTAACAAAGTTAAATCAAAGTACAATACATAACTGTTGTCCTTTACAGCTCGTTACTCTCTTCAGTGCTCCTAATTATTGTGGAGAATTTGACAATGCGGGCGCCATTATGATCGTTTCAGAAGATTTAACATGCTGGTTCAGTATCCTTCCGGTAAGTTTAGTTAGAATTCATATATTATTACAAAACATTCCAGTGCTGATCTACAAGAAATTACAAGCGAAATTCAGCTTTTAGAACTCTTGATAATTTTAAACATGAACAAAACAGTTACAGTGTACATGAGCACACTGCAACTATTATGGATTTACTTTAATGTTTGTTTCCCCCACCTTTTGCGCAATCGCCGATGTGCAATGTGAAAAAAAATATATATTTCTTTAATAAAATTGATTAAAATCATAATTCGATTTTCTCTGCATATTATTAATATAGAAAAATCCTATCAACCATATTATAAGAAAATATCGTTTTAGTTATTTTTCTACTAACTAGTACAAACTAGTTAGTAGAAGTACTGCCTATTGGGGAGATTTACGAGTGGTTTTGTTCAGTGAGTGAGTGTGAAGAGTAACTGTCCTTTTCCTCTTTCGAAGGCATTTCTTCTTCTTCCTCTCCTACTATCACTTCTTTACACCATTTTGCTTTCCTAAGTCTAATAGGGGCAGTATGTGGATAGCACAATGTTTTATCTCATACCATTTTTTAAGCGGTGCCGTCTGGGTTGTAGTATCCCCCGAGAAATATATATATATATTTATATAATGAGTAATATGGAAAGAAAGTTAATAAATTGTAACAAACTGTAACTAATACTTATGGGCCAACGCACTTGCAACAGCAGTGATTCATTACGACCATAATGTGTATAAAATATGTTGTATATAGCAATTAATACTGAAGACAATACCAAGATAGATTTGTAGAAAACGCAAGGATGAAGTAAGGTTAGTAGAATATATATATATATATATATATACAAAAAAGGGAAAGAAGAGAATATAAATTAAAATATATACACAAAACTTATGGCTATTTACCCACAATCTAGGTGACTTCGTCTGGGGCCAACCACCCACACTGAAGGCAAAAAACGACAAGGAGTTCTCTGTTTCTGTAATGATCAATATCTGCTAAGTTATATAAAATAATAATAGTAATAAATTTAAATTAAGTAATTTGAATCGAAACCAATAAAAGGTAGTTAAAAATTTAGAATAAAAAGAAAGATAATATAAAATATTTATGCAAGCAGATACTGAACATCGTTTACCCGACAGAGAACGTAATTTAATAATTAAAATAGAATAAATGTAAAGCATAAGACATATCTACCGTATCTAAGACGCGATGTAGTAACAACAATAGTCGTCATGAACGAAAACAAATCCCTCTAGTGAGTTAATATGCATGTGGTGACCCCTATGTGATGGACGTGGTAAATAGCCAATTATTTAAAGTTAAGTTAATGCAAAGAGAAACATGTGGATAGTAAGATGAATAAAAACTAATAGAGTAGGAATAATAGTACCTGAACTCCGTGAAGGCAAAAATATAGTAGTAGTAGTACAAATAAGAAGTAGTTTCTCCTACATCCTCGGATTACCCTAATAATTTCGGAGAAATAAGAACAAAGAGTGTAGGACAGCTTAAAGACGATATAAGTTGTAGCTCGGGTAAGGCCGGGATCGCAAACCCGTTCCTATAGTAGGACCCTGAGCTGAATTTGCATGTCACCTTAGCATTAACTTAAGTATATACAGTGTTATTATAAAATAATATAAAATAACATAAAATAAAATAAATGATACACTATAATTTGCAAACCGGTGGGTACAAGTTTTCTAAGCCGTAAGTCACCAAGAAAGCAAAGTGTATTCTATGTACATAATATACATGGCTCTAAATCCGTAATTTATGGTAATTATATTAAAGCAATGGGTTCTGGAAATTATTTTTTGAAGTTAATTATATTTATCGCCTTCCTGAATTGGTATTTCAGGTAAGCGATAGGGAAATTATTATTTATCAACTTATTATACAATGCTATTATGTTTGCTGCACAGGTTGTATTTTTATTGCAAACAGAAGCAATCCTCGGGAATTGGGATAAAATGATATTTGCATGCACTGATTTCGATATATTAGATATCCAGTTTGTAAGGTAGACTACACTGAAATTAAATGCGTCTCTTTTATTATATACGTTTGCATCTATATTATTATGGAATATTTCTATATGAAGATCCAGGTAATTTGCTATAGTATCAGAACTATTAGTTTTTTCCAATACAAGTTCATCTGGATGTAATCAGCTGTAATCCCGAATGAAATGTGGACAATTAAACACACATAGATCATCTACGTATCTGAACATAAGTAGGTTATCTTGGAATGTTCTTTCTGTTGAATATAGATAGAGGTTTGCAATTATGCAGGATGCTGGACTTCTCATAGGGGTGCCATTCACTTGTAAGTATAACGAAGTTCCGTCATATACATAATTATTAAAAATACATAAGTTTATTGACGTATCCCAGTAGGTTGAATCAAACTTTATGGCATTTTTATGTTTCAAATATAGCTTTTGGAGGATATCTTTTAAATTGTTGAGATTGATACTAGTGAATAAACTGTTAAAGTCAAATGTTTGTATTTGCTGAATATTATTTTTATTGCATTTATAATCGGTAGGTTGTTATTTATGATAATAGTTTTATTTATATTATTTAATATAGTTTTAAGTAACTGTTCTAATGTTTTACCTGGAATTTTGGCATAACTATCTCTACATAATGTTACGAATCTAAATGCAATAGGTGATTTATGAAATTTAGGTATGCCATATATAAAAGGATATTTTATATTATTGTAATTTAACTTTAATTTTTTATGCAATGCTATTGGTTTTTTTTATTATTACATTAGGGGAAGATGCTTTGTATGTGTTACTGCACTGCAGTTCATTTTTAATAATTTCTATGTAATATGACTTACATATAACTGCATAATTGCAAGCAGCTTTATCAACCGGAGTAATTACAAAATGTTTTTATGTATTTCTTTGAGCTGCTTATTTATTAATTTTGTATTATTTAGATTATCCGGTCTGAATTTCAAGTGGTTATATTTGTTAAATATGATATTTAGTATTGTGAACAGTATTTTAATAAATCTTGATATAACAGTTTTTTAAAAATTGATTTATTAACAGGTAGATTGGGTCGAACTTAAAACCGAGTGATAAAATATCTCTAAGCTCGGGATATGGGATTATATTTAAATTGCCAGTTTTAATGTGGTTATGATTACAAATCTAAGAAAAGAAGGATTGGGGCAAATACATATATCCTGTCCAATGTTAGTATTGTGAAGGTTGGTAACTATTATTTTATAGTTACATGCTTTTAGACCAAATGGTTTAGCATACTAAATCCGATATTAATATGCAAGTCGTTACGTAAGTTAATAGTTCTAGGTATATCCAAATTATCCATCATTTTATTTTAAAAATATAAGACAAGTATTGAGTTTTCTGGTCGCTCGTTAATATTCAAAATATTAATTCTGAATTTAACAATGTCTAGTATAATGTGCATAAGGTGACAAGATCCAAAGACATAACTATTAGCTTTCCTGCTTAGGGCTTTGAGTGCACTAAGTTTAATACTGAAGAGTGTATTATGTATTTTACAATGTTCATAGGATCGATGTCCCATATTTTAAATAAATCTATGAAATCCCCTAACTGTTCTCGGTCACTCTTAACTGGTTTAGATTTACTATATTTTCTTTTGCATTTAGATTTATGTAGTTTGGCAATTTGAAACATATTATAAACACAAATATCATTCAAATCATTAGTCATGTATTTTTGATTAAATTGATTCAGTCCGTAAGAATATAGTTTTATATTGTGGCATGCTAATCTCTTCTTGCATTGATCTGTCATTTGTGTTAATAATTACATTAAGTATTGAAATAAAAATATTACTAAAATTATGTTTTTGGAAATGTCTAAATTCAGTATCATGTTCAAGATTACCTGTTTTTTACTAGACTTGTTATTGTAAGTATTAATGTCTGAACGATGTAAGTTCATTCTGATATGTAAATTGTTACTGGTTTGACCTATATATTTAACACTGCAAGTGAACATCACGACAAGTGAACATATATATAACATTATTCATTTTGCAAAATATTTGCGCATTTATATTAATTGTAGCATGATTTGGGTGCATATAAGGCCAAGTAAGACATAATTTGTTATTACAATGTTGAAATTTAAGAAATGGATTAGCATTAGTAGAGGCATTTGATGCAAGAAAGCAAGCTTATGCAGCATCAGCCAAAAAAAAAAAAAAAAACCACTTCCTCTTCACCCCTCTGTTCGTTCTAGGATATTAGAGCCAGAAGCATTATATGCTAGTTTGCTCAGTGACGTGTGTGTGTTATTTGTATATGAGTCAGTGTATTAAAATAGTTAGGAGCAGAAATAGTTTCCTTGGTCAAATTTAGTCTACTCTGCCAATGTAGCATGTTTTTATATGAGCTTCTAAGTTGCATATTTATTAAGAATAAAGTTAATGTTAATTGTTAATATATAAATAACCCAAGTGAGTATTCATAAAATCCATGAAGGTATAAATTAAGAAATAGAGTATGTCATAGAATAAGCTATCTTAGGTAGTGCATACTGAGCCAAAGCAAAGCTTATGTATATTTTTATATAATGAGTAATATGGAAAGAAAATTAATAAATTGTAACAAACTGTAACTAATACTTATGGGCCAACACACTTGCAACAGCAATGATGCATTACGACCATAATGTTTATAAAATATGTTGTATATAGCAATTAATATTGAAGACAATACCAAGATAGATTTATCGAAAACGCAAGGGATAAAGTAAGATTAGTAGAAAAAATATATATATACAAAAAAAAAGGGAAAGAAGAGAATATAAATTAAAATATATACACAAAACTTATCGCTATTTACCCACAATTTAGGTGACTTCGTCCGGGGCCAACCACCCAGACTGAAAGCAAAAATTTTTTTTTTATTCATTTCACTATCCGCATGTTTATCTTTGCGTTAACTTAATTTTAAATAATTGGCTATTTACCATGTCCATCACATAGGGGTCACCATATGCATATTAATTTGCATTTCGTTCATGACGACTATTGTTGTTACTACATCGCGTCTTGGATACGGTAGATATGCTTTATTATTATTATTATTATTATTATTATTATTAGCCGCATGGTGCAAGGAAGCCAGAGGCTTATGCTGCACCGGCCAAAAAAAATTTCCCAAAATTTCCCTGAGAGAGAGAGAGGTAGAAAAGAATCAACAAGAAAGAGAAGAATGATGATATCCAGCTGAGGACCCTGGGTTTGCCAAGCCCATACTCACCAGATGTGAGCCCCTAGGGTTAACATTTATTCTTATTTTAATTATTAAATTACGTTCTCTGTCGGGTCAACGATGTTCAATATGCGCTTGCATAAATACTTTATATTATCTTTCTTTTGATTTTAAATTTTTAACTACCTTTTATTGGTTTCGATTCAAATTACTTAATCTATAAATTTATTACTATTATTATTTCATATAACTTAGCAGATATTGATCATTACAGAAACTGAGAACTTGTCGTTTTTTGCGTTCAGTGTGGGTGGTTGGCCCCAGATGAAGTCACCTAGATTGTGGATAAATAGCGATAAGTTTTGTGTATATATTTTAATTTATATTCTCTTCTTTCCCTTTTTTTGTGTATATATATATATTTTTTTTTCTACTAACCTTACTTTATCCCTTGCGTTTTCTATAAATCTATCTTGAATTGTCTTCAATATTAATTGGTATATACAACATATTATAGATATAACTGTAACATTTATGTTTCAATAAAAAGAAATGAAAGTATACCAGTAGCGTGGCAAACCAGTAGAGCGAAGAATTTAACATGCAAAATTAAGAATAGAGTACTGTTGAAGAGACATTATTAAATAATTTAGAAAATAGAGTCCAAATTAAAGGAAAATTTAGCGGCGTCCTCTAGATAAGCACCAGTTTCCGAAACACGTGAAAAATATCACTATATGTAAATGTAACCAGCCAACCATACCGAAATTAAGTAAAAATAGAGAAAAAAGTTGAACATATCATAATATCGAATTGAAAAGACTATTTTTACACTACATATGGACCACCGTTGTATAAATTTATTGCACCGGCAGTGTGATCTTTGTATCATTCTTTCGCGGCATGGATTTGTGTAGCGTTCGAAATGTAGTGGTTCCCTGACCATTATGGCCTCGTGGTCCACTGACGAGATGGGGCATAATGGTTAGTCTTTTCTATTCAATTCGATATTACGGTATGTTCTACGTTTTTCTCTATTTTTACTTAATTTCGGTGTTGTTGGCTGGTTACATTTACATATAGTGATATTTCACGTGTTTCGGAAACTGGTGCTTATCTAGGGGGACGCCTCTAAATTTTCCTTTAATTTGGACTCTATTTTCTAAATTATTTAATAATGTCTCTCCAACAGTATTCTATTCTTAATTTTGCATGTTAAATTCTTCGCTCTACTGGTTTGCCACGCTACTGGTATACCTTCATTTCTTTTTATTGAAACATAACAGTTAAATACACACAATATGTTGTGGTTTTTGTATATTTGCTGCCACTGATGTCTGCTCTACTATCCTTATTTTCATTTAATTTTACTCTTATTTCTGCGGTCTAATTTTCGATTCATTTGGATTTAATTAGAATTATATATATTCACTTAACTGCGTATCAGTACAGGCGGTTATTATATGCAACCAGGCCTTATCAACTTGTCTGTAGGGACATTTGTCACTTTCCGAGATTTCAATAAAATTTAGTGTAGACATCTGGCCAAAAAATGAACGTCCATATCAGGATAGAATGAGCATAAATTCATGAAAATCACACAAATTTCATATCATGAATAAACGTAACACGAGGATTAATAGTTGCAATCACGCATCACTACTTTGACACCAAGCCCTCATGCTACCAGTAAAGATTCAAGAGGTCAAAAAGCAATAATTCCCTTTCCTCTTTGAAAACAGATTATGACACATGTAGGGTTCTTAGGGGAGGGAAGGGGCAACTTGCAATTCGCTTCCCAGAAGTATCCCAGTTATGTTCTATAGTGGTTAAGGTCTGGGGATCTGGCAGGTCATTCCACTCTCTGGACATCCTTGCTTTCATGAAATTCATCAATCAACTGATACCCTTGGGAGAGTGTGCCTACGTCCATAAAAAGAATTGAGGAACAATTGCACCCCGGCACTGCCTCAATGGCTTTTAGGTATAATCACTATAACGTCGAGTAGTCTGTGTTCCGTCCTAAAAGACATAAAGGGGGAGGGGTGCGGCAAGTAGTGGTAATGCTTTCGAAACCATTATTCCTCAGCCACGAACTGGCAAGTGACGATGGAGCCTGAATAGAGATTCTCCACTACGTTACATCTGAATCTTGATAACAGAGAACAGAAGATGATCCCATTGTTCAATGTTCCAATTTAAGTGCGTACTCCATGATAAACGGCTGTCTTGAGGAATTTTTGGTTAGAGAAGTGCAGGTTTCCTTGCATAGACTGCCCTTTAAGTCCGCTAAACAATGTACACTTTGAATAAGATAAGATGAGGACTCCAATTAAAAAAAAAAAAAAAATATATATATATATATATATATATATATATACTGTATATATGCAAATTGGCAAAAAAATTGCAGAAGTTTTTCTATTACGTTTGGCTGTTAAATGGTCAGAAATTGGTTGTTTTAGATGTTGTCCATGGCAGTCATCACCTTTCCTGAGATTATACGTTCCTATCTCCGAAATAGTTTCTCACAACCTTGAGATGGCACTTACGGAGACATTGAAGAACCAAGCAAGCTCCAAGTGTGGTTGTCCCCGTTTTCGTCCTTCCAACGACACCCGATAGCTGACAATCGAATCGCCCATGTAATATCTCCTTCCATCTTGTACAGGCCTGTAACAGAAAATTTTATCAGATACATTCTCTCTCTCGCCTAGCAAAAATAGAAATGAAAAATACCATTTAAGACTATTTCGAGAAGGGGTATGTTAAATTTGTATTTTGTGGTGCCTCTTTTGCTGTACACTTCCTGGAACACCGGGTGAAAATATGGCATACGTTTCTTCAGTTTAAAAACACGTTAACCGAAAGAGTGTAAAACGGTAATTTGATTAACTTTCGCATATGAGAATATTTCTGCATACTTATTATCACTTTAAGTCTCACTTTTTTTTGTATTTAAATTCAACCTCAGAAAAATTTAAAAAATAAAAAAGTATAACACATTAGCAGTATTATTTAATATATCAAAATTATAATCCCTCACTATCCCTTTTACATTACAAAATTCTTACTGATTAATACTAATGCAGTATTAAGAGTATGTATTGAATTTGTATTTTTTAACGGCATCGGAGCGTGTTGCTCATATCCGTGTAGCATATTTATTTGTAGAAGTTGGTGTTCACGGACCGATGTGCAAGTCGTGAGACTTGAAAAAGCTGGAATACCTTACGGGAGAGAATCTTACTCAGCTTGAGATCAACTAACTGCAGCCTCGATTGAAGAGAACTTTAGAAATTCCTCCAGTTGTCAACAGAAATCGAACCCAGACCTTTCCAAATGAGTGGCAAGTAGCGATGTATCGTTCCAACTAAGGTGCCACACAAGATTACGAATATGTATTTATTTAATTAGATGGATTTTCTCATAATACACAATAATTTTTTAAAATATTTTCTTGTTTTTCCAGAATTTAGCTTTCAAAGCTCGAAACGTTATTTTAAAGCCACTGATTTTGTTTTTCAAAATGGAAATTGTAAGTTTCAGGTGTTTAGAGCAGAAATGCAACTAGCGAGTAGGCGAAAGGGAGACAGCTTTCCAGGGACCAGCTTGAGAGGGATGCAAGCAACACGCATAGATTTGTGTGATTTGGAACAATGGTGCACTTCGTGGACTTTCCTCGGTTCAAATACGCTACGCAAATGGTTTAATTAATGGATTTTCTCACTTTATAATCATGTCCTTAAAGCTACGAAATAAACGCAAATACAAATTGATATTTAACAACTACTTTTAAGTACTGATTGCTGAAATTCACAAATAAATAACCTGTGCCTTCTTACTTCTCTTATAGCCTGACAGGACAAAAATAGTTATCAATCCTCCTGGGAGAAAAGATTGAGAGAAGACTGTTAAACAGAAGTTCATCGTGTATATCCAAGTGTTCGCACTTCTCCAATGTTCGTCAGACTGGCGAGTGAAAAAAACCTGTTCTAACGATCCACTCCTTTCTACATACGAAAAGTAGACCTAATAGGAAAAAAAACACATTTTTATGAGTTGGTAAATGATAGTATTTCTATGGAAGAACTAGATAGGAGATTTTTGGTTTAAAACTTCACTTTAATATTGTACAGCAAAGATGTAGTTTGCACTTCTAATTGACCCTCTGAAAAATGCCTCACTTATAGTTTATTGAAATATATGTACTCCGAAATTAAGGATGTGTGTGATGTAAAATTTTGGCAATGGCATTAATTTACAGTTCAGTTGCAGGTATATACATATATTTATGGCAGGTATATAACTGTTAACCAAGAGGGATTTGTATATAAATATATGTACGCTTCGTAGAAAATATGTGAATTGTTAAAGTTTGAATGTTTTATTATAACCATGTTAAGTTTGGTCGTTAAGTTTACTCTGAATACAAGATGCATCCTGAATATTTTATTTAATGTCTTTTAAGAAAAAACAAAATTTTTATTCTTCTCTCTCTCTTTCACACACACACACGATATTTATAAATATGTATGGCATGAAAAGCGATATGTTTTTCTAGCTTCTGTGGAACTTGTTGGTAACCAACAGATAAGGTCTATATTTCAATATAAGCAAATTAGATGTGTATTATAGCACACCGAATTGCAAACACCCTCTAGTCTAGAAAGAAGTATATGACCGCTTTTGTTCGAGTTGAATGATTACTTGTCTTTTGAAAAGAATTAAGGCAACATACATAGTAGTCATCATAAAAACTCTCAATTATATTCAGGATACTGAAATAATAGTTCGACTTGGCACATTAGGAAAAATGATAATTTTAACGTTCCCATAAGTCATTATTTTTATTTATTGAAAAAGGTTGATTATTTAATTAAATCATACATTAATATACGTTTTAATTTAAATAAGGTATACTAAGTTGTACAACTGTTTGCCTTCGTTTACTTTTCTTTTTTTGAATAGTCTGAAATTAGATGTTTTTATCCTTATTCCAATTAAAATTAGAAATAACTAAATAGATGGATACTCTTCAAAAACAAAGTTGCTATGACTCTGTACTAAATCTTGAAATCCTCGTGATATTTTGTACGATAACTTTTTATTCATCGAGTGCACTTTATCTAGTTCAACACCCTTAGTAATTCGTTTAGAGTTTAATATGAGTTTTTGCATGTTCTATGAATTACGACGTAAAACTTCCTAGCGAGTAATGAGAAGTATTACAAAACAATTATAGCTGGTAATATTTATTTCTCAAGAAAGCTTGTAATGTATTTAAAGGAAGTATCTTTACATATTCTTCTTCTCCTTTATAAGTAGGATAATTTCAGAAGTATAGATTGAAATTGTCTAGAAAATAATTTATTACTAAAATATCACGGTTGGATGATAATCAGAAAAGCAAACCTGGGTGTTGAAACTGTGAAAACATCAGTCATTGTGGTCATTTGTGTTCAGATCAACAAGTATTTTTACTGAAATATCTTCTGAGATAAGGTACTTAAATGAAGAGAGAAAAATGATAATAAATACGCTAATCTAGATGAATATTTGAGCAACAAAATAATAAGGTAGCAAAGGACCACAAATGCATACCCACGTAAATGTCTCAACATTTCTACTACAAATCACTATACATCGACTACCATGTTTATCATGGCATTTTTGTAGTTCAGCTGGGTGCTATAAAGCCCAAGTTCTAGACAAATTAAAACAATTCTCGCAAATGTGATAATTTGCAAAGAAATTTTTTATCTTCATTTTTTTAAGGGTACGTGTTTTTGATGTTCTCAGCTCTGTTTATAACATACTTAACTGCATTGAATATTAGCATATTCTTTTATAAGGAATGGTGAGAAATAATTCCCTTTATTACACATTGAGAACTTTTTGCAATATAAGATTAAGAGGATTGATACTCATCACGCTTCACATAGAACTTAATTTCTATCAGTTGATGGTATGCCTCATGATGAGGTTTTGCAATAATAATACTAGGCCGTTATATAAAATACATATTAGGTTGTAATTAAAAAAATAATAAATACTAAGCTATTACACGAAAATAATAATGGATTTATATTGGCGAAAACGCTAATATAAATTTAGCTTTAGATCATTAAGGAAGACAAAGACGTGGTCTTGGGAAGAGGTGCAAATATTTAGATTGCAAATCTTAAATAAGAAACAAAAAGGTAGGTTTTTTTTTTTGTTGTTGTTGTAAAACATTGCACTTTTTCATATAGGTAAATATAGCCTCTTCAGAGATCTTATGAGTGCTATGTTGATGAAACTGGAAAGAAGATAGTTTCATATTAATGCAAGCCAATTTATTAAAAGAACTTTCAGATAAAGCAAAATTCCTTTGTGTCTGTGCTAGGAGTTAAAAAAAATCTATTGATCTATTGAAAATACTTAGGAATATTGAAAATAGTAACAGATTTAGCGGGAAGTGCAGGGATTACCTACGAACAAATATTGAAAAATTATATTTACATAAAGGTAAATATGGAATGTAAACAGCTTCATATTATATAATCAGTTTTACATTATTCGCCCCCCCCCCTCTCAAACTGGACAAGATCCGCCCTGAAAAAGTTTCTTTTTTCCATTTTCAGAGGAAGCCAACGATATTAGTTTAATTTACGAATGAAAAAGAGTATCATAACTGACACACAGCTACAAAAAAAGTATAGCGTACAAAAGTAGCAATCATGAAAAATAGTGTATATAGGCTTTGAAGAGTAAATCTCGTAGCCCAATCCGCAGAAGATACTTCCTTTATTTTATATATATAAAAAAAAATACAAGACTAGGCAAAACTAATAATTTTACAACATTATAAAACTCCAGGAATTCCTTTCTTTCCTATTTGTATCGCACATTCAATTTTAACCCATATCAACATGGTTTGGCTTCTTTTCAAATTTTACGAATGTTAACACACTAAAAACCCAATAGTCTACTCAAGAAAGGCATTTCACGTAATAAAATAATGGAATTTATATAATTTTGTGTTGTCGAGGCTGGAATGCTGCTATTTGTGCCAGTTGACATGTGCCTGTTTTGCCATGGTATTCAGAAGCGCTATGCCTCTATTCGTACAGAAGAATGGTTTTGGAAATTAATATACCGTACCTGGAGTTCTATTATCATCTAAATATAGTAATTATTAATCTTTAATCCACTTTATCATATCTGTTAATATTCGAATCAATTGCTTTAAGATTGAAGTGAAATTTCATTAATGTACATTGTTCACTCTCTCATTTGTGAAATGGGAGGTTTACCAAATATGAACCTCGGAACTTTTTCCACCCAACTTGCATTCAGTGATGAGAGTTTTTTCAAGAAACTAAGGCGCACATACTTTTTACCTGAATCAGTCGCTGAATAAAGCCTCACGATGATTCTGAAAAGGCGCAATTCTACTACGAACTACCTCTTTCTCTAGGATCTCTTTTATGTTTAGTACATTAGTGGTTTTAGGATATTTATTTTATTTAAGATCTCTGTGAAAATCCTGCTAAGTGTTAAAAAGCTTGATACGATTATTATTATTATTATTATTATGCTCATTCATTCGTTTTTATCCGTTTTCATGGCACGTTTCTTCAACATAACAGATGTAGAATCCATTTCTGCAGTCAAGCTTGATCCTATATTATAATTTTACTACGTTTTTTGTTGCTTCTTCATTACATGGAACGCAAATATTTCCACTATACTGTAAGACGACATTCTTTTTCCTCTAACGTAATTCAATTACTGAGTTTTTATATCATTGATACGAGGAGGCTGCATACTCCAAGGCTGACCAACCAATATTATAGACAGTCGAATTATTCCATTAGTTGAGTGTAAAGGTGTTCGTCGCAAATCACCTGCCCGGTGTTCGTTGTATAATGTCACTGTCACCATTTATTTATTTTATTTTATTTTATCATTCATATAATTTGAAATTAAAAAGACTTTTATCAGCATTAATCTATTTTTCATTTTTTTTTCAAAAAAGCCATTGTAATTTTACTTAAGACTTCTAAAACTTTAATTAAAGTTTTGTAATTATACGTCAGTTTCTAATTGCTTTCTTCTGCAAAAGGCTACCTCAAGTATATCATGAATTTTTTCAAAGAACTGTTTAAAATTTGTTTAATAACATCGTGAAATAGAGCTCTTTTGATTTCGAAGCGTATCTCATATGAATTCCAAAAAACTTATTTGAAGGATTTTCGGAGAATTTTATTTATATATAAATTTAATTTATTAATATTAAAATTATAATATTAATTTAATATAATAAATAAATTTAATTTATTTACTATACTAAATTTATATGTAAGAATTAAGCAAAACAAAAAAAAAAAAAAAAAAAAAAATACCGAGAGCCCGTTTTGATTTACTAAATGATAAAGAGAGGATGGGAATCCTTGCATTCCAAAACATGGGTGGTTTCTTGATTTATTTTAGGTATAATTATCTAAACTTTCCAAGAGACATTTCTACTGAAAGACTAAAGTTCTATTGAGTGCTGGTATTAAAATGTAGTGACATATTCCATTTGAAGCGTATACTTGAATGTATAGCCAGCATCACAGCGTGTTTAGAATAGACTGATGGGATTACTGTAATGAAAAATGATATTATTATTTTTTTTTTTATGAAAACCCCAAACACGAAAGGTATCAAAACCTATAGTACTTAGTACCGTGCATGGGCTGAAGGAGAAATATGGGGGGAGGGGGATACCGGAAACTTTGCTCTAGAGACTAAACATGGGTTTCACCACTTCAAGCCTCCAATAAGCAAAGTGGTGGTATTTCACCGGTCGATGAAAGTTATCTACCACCTGAAACACTGCCTCAATAGCATCAGCAAATATTCTTGCACCCTTTCTACTTAAGTGTATCCCACCCCTGTAGAAGCAGTCTCTCCTGTTAATAAGCATATGTGTGTGAGTACATGTACATACACAGATAAAAAGTTACTATTTATTAGAAAATTATAATTTCAAATACCAAAAAATAAATATTAATTAAAATTATACCAAAAAAAACAAGTAATTTAAATTTCTTACTGTAATTTAAATAAAGTAATTTAAATTTCTAGCATTTAGGTGGGGAGAGTTTGTTCGAAGTTTAAAAAGCAATAGTTTACACGAAATATCATCACTGACACCCGTGGACACAGTTGTCGCCATTTGCTTAGAATTTTATTATATTATAAGTTAATTAGTACAAGTTAGCAAAATACATGTACTTGTTCTCTAGTTTAGCATTATGTCCCATACTTCCATACACTGTACTGAATACAGGAATGTATTACTTAGTGATTTTCTTCCATGTTTATAACGCAGGATGCTTATTCATCGGACCATTTCAGTTTGTTTTCATGATGAAATGGAGACATGAATAAAAAATCACCCTGTATTTGTTTCTAATAGCTTAAATACTAACTTACATATAACCATATGACTTCATTTCGAATGTTTCTCTATTGCAACAATCTGAAGCTAGTAAAATGCAGTTAGGTATCAGAAGTAATTGTTTCATGTATACACTTAGCGTGTTTGTCTTAGGCGGTATTAGGATAATAATCGAATTCATTCTAGCTTAGGGCTGTGTGCATTTTTGCTGCGCATAATAGAAAAAAATTTCATAGCTAGTTTGTTCATCATAAAGGCAGCATGCCTAAAATCATTTGCACTTGGAAATCGTGGGCAATTTTACATAGTTTTTAATTTTTGTCTTAAGTTAGTAATCAAATTTAATTTAAATGCATTTTGTACGTACAAAATGTATTTCGCCACATACGAAATGAATTTTGTATATCGAATTAAAAATAACTATTTTAGAGTCGGACACAGCAACGTTATAACTGATAAATGAAATTCTCAACTTTGGCGCTTTTTTTAAAAAAATATTATTATTATTTTAAATTTCGACAGCCGATATAATAATGGCATATGCACTGTTTTTTTTTTTTTTTTTTGTTTTTTTTTTTTGTTGTGGTAGCATACGGACTCAACGCACAATACACATATTTACGATCGCGTACGCTACCCGCGGTTAGCTCTAAAAAAAAAAATACATTTTTAGAAATTTTTCTATAATTCAAAAACAAAATAAATGAATATTCTAAAAATTAAATTAAGGACTATAAATATTTGGAACAGCAAAATTAAAGAGAGATTTTTTTTATATTAAAAAAAGCTATGTTGCATAACTATCCGCCAGGTACCACAGCGGGGTAGGGGGATGAGCAGGAATCAGGTGGGCTGATTTGGTATGGTTATTAAAAATAATGTTAGGGACAGTTGGGCAACCTGGCTCGAGCGAAAACAGAATTTATAATTTCGCCACTTTATGTAGCATAAAAATGTTGCTATTCCATTTTCTTAGTGGCGCAACTGTCGTACTGCAAACCCCAACAGTGCGGGGAAGCCCGATGCCCAAAGGGCTTGGACGGGATAGCTGTTCTAGTGAGCCCAAAGATGCAATTTTTGGGCGATGCTACACGAGCGTGTAAAACGCCGTAGAAACTCCGCACCGCAAATGTCCAAAAGTCCTTTTGGATATTTTCAGACGGAGGTGAGGGAAATCAAACTGCACTTCTGGTGAGACTAATGCAAATTACTTTAACTACAGTACGTCTTTATTCACCTGAAATATATCAATGAGGAACCTTCAGATAACTGAACAATCAATCAATATTTTTAAGTCCTTTCATTTACTAAAGTGTCTGAAAGTTCGTATATTTTTTATAGCGTAAAAATGGAAAATACTTTGCGTAGTAAATAACTGGTAATGTACAAAGCGAATGTTTCTTTTGCTGTAAGTTTTTTTTTTTTTTTTTTTATCTTTTCCGAGATATTCCTTTACAAAATATATCGAAAATATGTATGAGAAAGAACACAACTCTGCGTGAATATGTGTAATGCAAAATATTATTATTATTATTATTATTAGCTATATGGTGCAAGGAAGCCAGAGGCTTATGCTGCACCGGCCAAAAAAAAATTCCCGAGTTACTGAGAGAGAGAGAGAGAGAGAGAGAGTCAAAAGTAGAAGGGAACCACCAAGAAAGAGAAGAATGATGATATCCAGCTCAGGACCCTGGGTGTGCCAAGCCCATACTCATCAGATGTGAGCCCCTGGGGTTAAATATTTATAAATAATATAAATCTTTAGAAAAATATTTACTGTACTGTACATATTTATATTTTAGTTTACCACTATTTAGCCTGATTACTTGACCAAAGTAAGCAGCCAAATAGTGGTAAACTAATATAAAAAAAAAAAAAAAAAAAAATTGGGGAAGGGGTTACTGCGTTATGGCCTTCAACAGCGACTTAAGAATTTTTAGAAAAAGAAGAATTACACTGGATGTGTATTTCTTGTGAGTACATTTCTGGCGACAGAAGCAGACGAATGAGAAGGAAGAGTCTGATAGATCCGAACTTGTTCTAGCTAGATGTTTGTAGGAAAAAGCAAGCACTCAGTCAGCAGGACCTAAAGCTTGTCTGTTTTGATTGTGTTGAGATCTATACAGGATGGCAGAGGAATGAATATCCATAAACGGAGCTTGCTTCCATTGGTTGTCTGGCATGTCTGTCTTGGATTCTTTGGGACCGAGACAGACATGATACGTCGGAGTCCATGGTAGCTTCTGAGACAACATCTGAGGTTGAGAAAGAGGGAAATCCCGGAGGGGAAGCGGTGTATTTGCTGATAGTGGCACTTGAGCTATGTTGGATGGCCCAGATCATGGAGAATGATTGCGTTGAGGCTTGAAGAATTTTGGGACTCTTGAGATTACAGATATGGCTCCCGTATCGTCCTTCAATTATAATATGGAAAATCGTGGTATATTTCCATTGAACAGATTTCGATGAGTGGAATATCTCCTTGAAGAATTCCTTCAGACTTACAATTTTTTTAAGTAGATATTACACTTATTTTGTACTTTTGCTCTCTTAGGCACTTCTTAAAACATGGTATTTTATGATTACATGATACAATTAAGAAAGTCTATTTCTTGGTTGAAAACAAGATTAATCATCGAGTGTAAAATGAAAGCTGTTGTATCTCATAACAGTAACGACCTATGTTCATAGGCCTTTTGACTATAATCCATGTTTTTTTTTTTTTTTTTCTAGAGCAGTAAAACTAAAAATGATATTTCAAAGAGAAACAATTCATTAATTAAGTTATAAAACTTAATTCTATCTGTTTTGTGCTTCATACTTGCATCAAATTATCTTTCTTTTCTTTTTTACCCAATTTAATCGAGTAATAGCCATTAATAAAATTAGGACATAATAAATGTCTGCCGTAGAAACAAGCCAGTGAATGTCTCGATATTGCCACATATGCAGCAATCAATAACTAGAATGATAACGCATAAACCTCTTACAACTAAGCGAAATATTCAAAAGTTATTTAAAGAGAAAAATTATTCCGATGTAAGCCGAGGTGCACAGTGGCAACTGAAAATATGCGATGTGCTCTATTCATAAGGCAATGGATCCTATTTCTTACCTCCATTTCATGCACTGCAACAGTGTCATTGCACATGTCGAATATGTTCACGCAAGCTGGTAATGAAACAGTGGTGTTTTTATTACAAAGTCGTGTCTGTTGTAGAAGTTATTTATTCATTTATTTTTTTGAGGTGGAAAGAAGAACCGCGCTGTATAAAAATGTCTGCAGCGCAACAAGTAATAAATGCGTTAACAAATGCGACAGCGTTAACGCTGTCGATACTCAACGAGAAATATATTTTTGAAAGAAAATTTTTTTTTGATAGCTTCTTTAAATCCTTGTATTTTAAAAAGAAAAATTAAGTTGATGATGGTGGCACATTGAGCCACCATAATCAACTTAATTTTTATTATCTCAACAGTATAGTCGCCAGCGAAGTACCTATTCAAATACCAGACAAGTAAAATAGATTAAATAAAATAGCAAAATTTCATTAGAAGATTAAAAACTTATAGCCCATAAAATAAAGTGGTCCTGACTAGTATTTACACATCGTTCTTTACACAGTTTCATTTACTCTTATATATGCAACTTCATAAATGCAATCAAGAAATTAATCTACCCAATAGTATACTGGGATTCTACAAAATTTTATCTTGTGATTTGTCTGCGCATTATACAGTTCGTAGTACAGCACTGTTAAATATAATACTGTGCCATTAATTGAATATTAATCATCTGAAATTTGTTCTCGATTTTGAATAAGTAATTTAAACTTGAATTTCTCATCTTTTTGACAAAGGGGAATGTGATATTTGTTTGTTTGCAATCATGATATGGTTGTCGGTTTGGATACTAAACTGGACCTGATAGTGAATTTTGAGGTATATGCGCAATACCCTTATCATAAGTAAATCTCGGTACAAAGTATTATTCTAGTGCCTGAATTTCATTTACTAGTATATTCTAGTTCCTAAAGTATTTCCTTTAATATCTGCTATTTCTGTGTATGCATGTTCAATTGTCCAATCTGTATGAAAGCACGAAAAATTGTTCAAAAATTTCAACATTAAATTGCTTAACGGCATTATTATTATTATTAGAAATTTATGACAGTCATCATTTCATTTCATTTTGAATGACTATATAAAAATTTAATAAGATTTACCGGTTAATGAAAATATAGAGTCAGTTCACTGTAATATTACATTTTAATACACATTTAATATAGACACGTTTGTACAGCGAGACTAGTAAATGAAACATTTATGAATTTTAAAGAAACAATTTTATTAGTTTTGCCAAGGTTGTATATACTCTTTTCTCAGGAAAGAGATTATAATTCGTCAGGCTATTATATATATTTTTTAAAAAATCGGTTGCTGTTAAACATCGTTATTGTTAAATGAAAATCAAATAATGCTTTCTCGAACTGTAAAACAGACGAATCTTTTTTTTTTTTTTTTTTCCGAAATGGTGTCTGAACACCCTACACATCTAGAAAAAAAAAATAAAATGAAAAAAAAAAAAAATATATATATATATATATAATAATAATAATTCTTAAAGTAAAGAAACAAATACTTACGCAAATTCCAACCGTCCAAAAATGTTTTAAAAGAATAAATAAGAAAAATAACCACCACTACCAGATACATTTATGTTATCTGCGCCAAACATGAGGAGAGCCACCTAACGGTTTTTGATGTCCACATAGATATAAATAACAGAGCCATAATAAATATGTATTTGAAAATAATTAAATAAATGAATAATGACAAACGATAAATTTGATTAAAACTCAGAATAAAGGAAAAACTGTAAAAGATAAGTGAATACTAGACATCTGCCGACAAAACCAGAAAACTTAGCACGTCTGTATATGTTGCGAAAATCAAGTTCAATTTGAATCAGGTGAGGACGTTAAGATTCAATGGAATTGCTTTTAATTGAAAAATCGCTGAAGTATTATTCAGATATAATATTTATTTTCGTAAGATAATACATCATTTCAGATTACCATGATAATAATAATAAACGAATTTTTAGTTTATACTCCGGGACAGTTATACAGGGTCAGAAGAGAATACAAGAATATCACCGAATTTAGCAAACAGACGGAGATTGAACAACGTTCAGCTCAAACGCGTACTAAAGTATCATCACGTTTAACATTTGGCTACGGCGGCAGTACACACTTGATTTCATTTTCAACTCAGAATTATTTATACTAGTTATTTCTCTTACATGTTGTCATCATTTTATAGACTACAGTTTAATATCTAATAATCTAAAAATTTCTTGAAATAACGTTAATATGAACACCTTTAAAATGTATGAAACTGGCATGGCTAAGCTTTTATATGATATGTTATACCAGGAGTGGCCAACTTAATTTGTGATGCGATCTACTTTTTTTCCTTCAAAATGTGCCGCGATCTACCATCTCAAAAATTTCATTGCACAAGGTGCACAAATCGAGGGATGACTGTATATTTAAAATTCCTCGTGATCGACCGAAATTAAATCCGCGATCGCTTGGTAGATCGCGATCGACTCGATGGTAACCCCTGTGTTATACAATACACCAGATAGAAAGCAAGTCGGTTAATTTCTGAATAAAATAAGTATAACGAAAACTATATTTGATTCTAACATATTAAATATATTTAATATATATTATATAATTATATTATATATTTTAATATATTTGATATATATTATATAATTATATATATATATTAATGTATATTTAAATATATTTGCTGAACCCATACATGTATTCATTCTACAATGATACCCAAGGCTGGATTTTGGTGTTCGTAGGCCCTAAGCACTTTTATTCCGAAATGTCCAAGAAAAAAAAAAAAAGGAAGTAAAATGTTTCTTCTATTTTAACACTTTGACTACGAATCATGTCAGTTAACGCGACTCAAGTTTTAACTATAATAAATGATAAACCACCTCAACTGACGGAGCGACCATCACTTCGATTCTTCATTTCGAGAACAGTCACTAGATTGCGTATTGAATTGAAGTTCCTAGAGCCGATTGCCTATTGAATTGAAGTTCCTAGAGCCGTTTTCTCAGCTCGTTTTTCGTTAGTCAGTCACAGTGAAAAGAGTGAGCTGTTGTGGTTTTTTTTTTTTTTTTTTTTGCCTTCCTTCGTAGGCCCTAGTCACTGTGCCTAACGGGAAATCCGGCTTTAATGATACCTTTGAATTGCGCCATTGCTAGCTGACTGCTCGTTTTGGAACCAACATGGTCAAATAGCCCAATAATTATATTAAAATGTATTTATATTCAGGTAACTGCGAATAATTGCAGTTAATGAATTTATATCCATTTTATTTGCCCCAATTATAAGAATATATAACTTCCAAGGTCAAACTAATATTGGATATTGAGTATTGTATTTAAAGTTTCATTTAGTACTTATAATGTCCACCTTTTCTTTCAACACACATCTCGAAACAGTCACGAGAATTATCCATAACTTTTGCACAGCCAACGCGGGATAGGCATCAGGTATATTCTGAACAGCAATTCGACCTTGTAACTCGTTCAAAGACTGTGGAGGGACAAACTGACCTCCCCCCTCAAAAATAAATAAAATAATAATAAACTAATTAATTGTTGGAAGTTCTTGGAAAAAATCACCGAAGCTACCCTGAACAAATCCTTTTATCGAGGAATAATGCATCGTAAACTTGTCTTGTACGTTTTACACGTAGTTGAGATGTCAGGGAACGTTGTTATTGTAGGTACCTTGGTGCAGTGAAAGCTTTTCCGAAAAAGAAAAATAGTCCAGTAATATTTGATATAGTGGAACACAAGGAATTCATTCTTGGCGAATCTCGAATCTGTTGAGGAATCGACTGCTGCTAAATGATGATGTTGCGTTTCTTAATTCTTCCAGACAAAAGGAAAGTCAAGTCTGAAAAAATGTTGCCGTGGTGCTTCCTGTATATTTTTGAAAATTAGATTTAAATATGAAAGGATAATAGATTTTAATTTAAATTTATCCATTTAGAATTTTAATATGATAAACATTAAATTTAAGACCAGTAGTGAGATATATAATTGTCTTTGCCATTTCCAGTTACCATCTACTTTCTTGACTTCTACTTTCTGGACTATGAAAAATGGCTTCCTTTTTTTAAATAATTTCTTTAAAAATAAGTTTAATGATGTGTGTGTGTTGGTTGGTTGGTTGGATGGATGGATGGAGAGTGTAACTAAAAAAAAAATTGCCATTACAGTTATCCGAAGAACAACCACATCCACCCGCGTGTATTATGTCCATCAATTGCGTATGTTCTCTGGTCGGTTTACCTGTTTTACTGGACGAAAAACCTGAGTTTTTGGAAGTAAAAAAAACCTTGCTATTCTCGCCCGAGACCGATTAACTCAGTGGTTTTCAACAGGAGTGCCGCAACAACATTCTTGGGGTGCCGTGTAATTTGGGTTTAAGTTACTTAAAGTTATTATTATTTTTTTGAAATTTATATATTTATTTCATTATAAAAAGGGTACAATATAAAGGGCACGATACAATATCCATTGTTCCGTATCATTTTAATTTTGTGGTGATCTATAATTGATCTTTATTTAGTACCTCTATATAAAGAATAAAATTATTATATAGGTATATATTAAAAAGTCGAAAACCACTGTGTTAGGTATTTCTTTTGGCCTAGGAGTGCCGTGAAAAAATTACTGGGAAAGTAAGGGCACCGTGAACCGAGAAAGGTTGGGAACCTCTGGATTAACTCAACACTGAGTGAAAAAAAAAAGGCCATAAAAGTTCCTGCATCACTGACGAAATCCGAACCTCGGTCTTTCGGCTCCGTGTGAGGAAGACGATGATTATAACCACAGCTTTAGACACGAAATCTTAAACTAAACTTGGTATACTCTTTGCGGAACCATAATTATTTCATACACTTCCAACCATTTTCAACCTTTTCTCCAAGGTTGTGTAGCTCGCCAGGGTTCACTGTACAACAAATCATGTAATTAAATGCATTAAATATCGTATTAAACAAAACTTCAAAGACTATGCTAAATGTCCTATATGAGTCTCAATCTGTGAAGTGTAAATTTTTGCAATAATTATAGAAACAAAATGGTTACCTCGCGGAAAGTATTTATACCCACTGTTGTATAAGTATATATGTATGCATGGACAAGAGGTCTTTGTTTGTTTTTGATTTTCTGTCAGAAAAAATAAATAAAGAAATAAATAAAACCGAATGATTCATTATCAGGTGCACAGAGCAAATGATTGTTTCATATCTAATATCATTGATCGATTGGTTAAATAGATATGAATCATTATGATTGATTCCTATCTAATTAACTTTAAGTTTTAATACTATTGATTTACTTAATTTTATTTATTTTATTTTTTTTTCTGGCACCACTCTTCGAAAATTAAGGAGATTAACTTACTAATTTTATATTTAATTCCCTCAAACACCTATACAATGCTCTTACCTTCCAGTTTTTTTTTCTCTCACTCTCTCTTTTTTTTTTACCTCTTTTGATTTCATAAAACGCATTGTATATTGGATAATCTATTCTAAATAGATAACAAAAATATTACAAAATAGTTATTGTGACCGTGTTTATAATCCGTCTCTAATAATATTATCATTTGACAATAAGTTTGCTTGATGTTAGCCCATACACTATACAACGTATGCTTTTAAAACAGTAAGTTTATTAATTGCAGGTGAACGTTTGTAAGAAATATCTGTTTTATATATTGTAATAATGAAAATGAGTACCATGAAACCATTTGACCAAACAGGTATCAAAAACAAAGGAAATGTTTTATTTCTTGCTATACATGTTGTATACCATTATGGTTTCTATCAGATGGGTTGTTCTGAGTTGTATGCTGTGATTGTGGAATCAATCATGCAGTATTTTGATATGGTTAGTTGTTATAAGTGTTTACAATCTATTGTAAACTTTGAGGTAGAAAATAAATGTAAATTTTGTATTTCTCAGTATTTGCCTGAAACATTCCATTCGTTAAAAGTTGAATTAATTATGAGATTAAAGTGAAAAATAATAATTAGTCAACTATATGCATGTATTTAATAATAGCTCCACTTAACAACTTTCTTTTCATATCAAAGAAATAGAAAAAAAAACATTGAAAGGCTGTTTTATTGCCAGGTACAGAAATCTTCAGCTAGTGAGAGAGAGAGAGTTAATTTATTCACTTTTAATATTGACGAAATCAACTAAATCAGTGGTTTTTGAACAATAGCACATATTCACGGGGCGGAGAGGGATTGTGACTAGTAATGGACATAATAGAATCATTTCCGTAATCGAATGATTGGTAATCTAGAGATTTCAATAATCGAATTAATCTAATGATATCAATCGAATGATTTTCCATAATAGAATGAATTATTCAAATGATATTACTATAATCGAAATAATCGATTATGACCCCTCGATTATGTCCATAACTAGTTGTGACGATGCTGAACTTAAAAGAGTCACCCGGTGAACCCATAATCGTAACTTCAAAGAGGAAGTGTGTGTGTAAGGATGCCCTTAAAAGCTTCAGGGAATGTGCTGAAAGATACAGGTTAACAACCACAGTACTAAACATTTGAATTTACTCACACTTTGATCTGCTTTAACTTACTGTGCATTCATTAAAGTCATCATTGAGAAGATTTGATTTCTAATTAAGAAATCAAATCTACTTTCTAATTAGTTGAAAATGAGACGGAATTGATTATTCATGAATAACCAGTTACAGTAAGCGACACTAATCTACCACGTGTAAAGATTGAGTTATTTCACTGAAATTTTTACAGTTAATTGAACACACCTTAAGAGAAACACACTTAAAACAAACTGTGGGTCGCGAACAATTTATAGGAGGGGGTCGCATTTATTTTTTTTTTTAATTTTGCCTCGGGTATAAAACGTGATTTTTTATTTTCAGTGCAATAGTTTTATTTTCTAAAATTGTAAAGGTTCTGTTGATTGATGTGTAATGAAAAGAACTTTAATTTTCATCATCAATGGTAGATTAGTGTCGCTTACTGCATTTCGTCTTCTTAAACATTTCAAGTGTAAAAACATACTTTGAATATAACGTTGAGTGGGGAAGGAGCGTTTTCAACTCAGTGTTCATCGTATAGTTTCAAGAGAAGTTATTTCTTACAAGACCCACATAGCTAATAATTTCTACATTAACCGTTTTAGAAATAATGCTTCAAGGGATTTTTTTTTTCCTTTATTGAAAATGAACAATACTTAAAACTCACATACATCATTATTCCAGTAAAGTTATACGACGGTTATGAAAAAATACCGGCAAAACGAATACAGAATTTAATTAAAACTATTACAGAATGTGGTGGAAGTGGCTTCGTTGCTCGTATAGCCATGCATTCACTCCTTTTAGTGCGCCTGATAGGGGCGTATTCAGGAGTGAGCAGCAGAGACGAACTGGCCATAAGACTTACCGGGGAATCCCTAGTGGGCCAGGAGTGATGGAGGGCGGTGTGATTTTCAGTATTACACTCACCTCCGATACATTATATTAGTTTTCCCCGGTAAGAAATTTGACCCAGGTCGTCTCTGGTGAGCATGGGGGGGGGGGGGGAATATGCTCCCCAACCATGCGTTTAAGTATTCCTAGGTCTATTAAGATTATTACTACATTTGATACCACTCATATACCATGTGAAATTAACAATATAGTTTCTTAAGCTATTCACCTAAACTACTATATATTAAGGTTTCAGGCATCTTACCGATACCCATCATCAGACCATGCTGCTGACGGACTCCTTTTGCCGATGCTCCCAGGTTTCTAAGAGCATCGTTTGTTTGTTTGTTATTTGGTTTTTAGGAGCATTAGCAACTAAGGCCATATTGCTCCGGGATATGCGGTGGTCATTCCCTGACCTTTCCACATCCTCCATATTTGGTGGTGACGGGCTCGAACCCCGGTCTAATCAAGAAGCGTGTGCTACGCACTGCTGCTCCTTCCCACCTGGCTACGGAGGCGCCTCTAAGAGCATCGGCAAGAGGTGTCTGTCAGCAGCATGGTCTGATGATGGGCATCGGTAATATGCCTGGAACGTCACCTTAATGTATAATAGTTTAAGCAAATAGTTTAATAAACGATCACTGAATTATGACCACCTATGAATTATGTACATCAGCTATCCGACGTGGTATTGATTCAACAAGATGTCGGAGGCGTTCGGGACAGTGGCGTAGCTACCATGTAGACAGGAAAGGCAATTGCCTCCTGGCCCGAGCACTTTAGGGGCCCGGCGTGTTTGGCTGTCTCCTGTTTTTGTGATTTTCATTAATTAAGTAGGGGCCCTAACATGTTCTTTGCCTCCGGGCCCGAAAAAGGGTAGCTACGCTAGTGGTTCGGGAGATGGCCAACCAAGCTGTGTGTAATGCGGTCAGCAATGCAGGTATGGAGGTGATTGGTGTATCCAGATGCCTAATATGCCTTTTCATAGAGTCCCACAAGTGCTCTATGGGATTGACATCGGAGGCCAATCGATATGCTTCATCTTCATCTTCGTTTCTGTTCTATGGTGGCCCCAAGACTCTCGTCCAAAACCACCTAGTATTATAGTCGAACATGTACTCTATGAATATTACAGGTGTCCTGAACATTATATTCACGCCACCTCATCAATAGGAAGCAGTCACACCTGGGAAGCTGCTTCCTGGTGCCAGTCCCAGGCACGTTTTCCAACCTGGGTTTACTAAAGCTCTTATTGTACGAATTGGCACTAATCCCGCACCACCTGAAGTAGTGCTATACAGGTGGGTGCCAACATCTCACACCCAGGCTGCCCAAACCTGAGTGCCAGCAAAAAAAAAAAAATAAATAAATAAAATTTTAAAAAATTAAAAAAATAATAAAAGAAAATGAAAATTATAAATAAAAATAAAATAAGAAAAAATAAAAACAAATAAAAAAAATAATAATAACAAATTAAAATAAAATAAAATAAGAAAAAATAAAAACAAATAAAAAAATAATAATAACAAATTAAAATAAAATAAAAATAATAATTAAACAAATAAAAAAATTCAATTAAATTTCTCCCCACATAGCCAAAGTAAGCCAGGGGGAAAAAATAAAGTACACAAACAACCGGCCATTCCATTTAAGAAAAACACATTGTAATCCCGCACCAAGTAATCAATACTAATTATCCTGGTGTCAGCATCCCACGTTCTAGAAACTCACTAGATTGTGAGCAAAAAAAAAATATATATATATATATATATAAATACACACACACACATATGTATATATAATGAAATTAATCCAAAAATTAAATAGAGAAATAAAAATTACTGAAATATATATTAAAAAAATAAGAAAAATAATAGAAAAATCTAACATCAGTGGCAGCAAAAAAGCACAATCCAAATTACGCAGCGTTAGCACCGCCATCTATAGCCTAATTTGTTTATATATATTTTCAGTTTAACTATTGTTCTGTCAGTGGTGTGGTTTGGCCATGCGAATACTAGACTTTCTGTTTTATTATTTTTCGCTGCATAAGAACCACCGCTATGCAAATGTATTGCATCGGCGGGTTGATCTTAGTATCATTCCGTCGTTGTATGAATTTGTTTAGCGTTCGAAATGCAGTGATTCCCTGACTATTATTGGCCTCGTGGTCCTCTGTCGAGATGGGGCATAATGGTCAGTCTATTTTATTTTATTTTATTAATTTTCAGTTTATTTGGTCATGTAATGTTGTTAGTTTACGCTTCCACTTTAGTGAGATTTCATATAATTCGGAAACGGGTGCCATCGAGGGGGCGCCGCTAAATTTCTTTTAATTGGCTTAATTTCTAAATTAGTTTAGGAACGTTGCTTCAACATTACCCTTTTCTGCTTTACCCCCCTATATTTTTCTGTTATTGTTATAACAGAAAAATTAAGATATAATTTTTAAGATATTAAGATAAGATATCTTATAAATAAGATATATATAAATAAAGTATATATAGGTAAATATAAATAATGTATAAAATAAAAAATTAAATAAAAAAAATTTTAAAAATAAAATAAAAATCCTCCCCTCCACAAAGCCAAATTAAGCCAGGGAGAAAAAAAAAAGTGTACAGCATTTATGAACTGTAAGCAACAGAAAAGAGAGTTCTCCTCTCCTTAGAAAAGCGAGTTCTCCTCTTCTTAAAAACTAATCTTGCAAAATATTTTGTAAGGCCTGCAAGACTTCTTTATTATCTAAACATACGTACTCTTGTCTTCTGACAAGGTGTGGCAACAAGCATTAACTCCCTCCAGTAGTCCTCATATATGGGGAAATCAAATAAAATATGGTCCCATGATTCCGGCAGTGTGCATGTATAATTAGGATGAGTTGCTAACCCAAAAAAAAACAACTTTTGGTTCAAATACCCATGCCTCGTAATTAAATATGATATTTCCATATTTGGATAAAACCATTTCTTATTTTTGACATTGTGATTAAACCGCACATTGGGAATAAATAATCTGGTAACTTCTCCCGTTACACACTGTTCCCAACGATATTGCCACATATATACAAATCTACTTCTCTACTAATCTCCACATCTCTACTAATCACTTCCTTTTCTTTTTTAACATCATCCATACAAGTAACATTTATCCCCCAAAAGCTTGTTCTTGCCCATTTTCTCAAGAAGTAACAAAACGCTCTATAAATAGCATATAAATCTAAAGGCAATACCCCTCCAATTACCTGTAAAGCATTTGTTGAAACGGTCTTGCATGCTCTTATAAAAGCCGTATAAATACTTAACAATATTTATACGTTTAAACCATACAGAGACAGCGTATACTACGATTGAGAGAAATGTATTTCTCCCAATCGTAGTATACGCCTTATAATATAAACTCAAAACCCTTTTCCCAAGTCCCCAATCAGTTTTTGTTACTCTAATAATTGTTGATGTAAATTTTTTGGTCTTATTACTTATATAATCAAGATGCGGGAAAAATGACAATTTGCCATCTAGTAAAATTCCTAAGTATTTAACTTGAGATCTCAAAGGTATTTGCTTTCCATTAATTATTAATTTCGGTGGCCTTCCATAATCTAACTTGCCTTTCAGCAACATCATTACTGTCTTATTATCTGAGATCTTACGTTTATTTACACCTGCCCACACACTCAGATCTTTTACTACAACTTGCATCGTCTGCTCTAATACTAACCTGGATTTACCCTCAGTACATATTACTAAATCATCTGCATACGCACCCAACTTACATGCGGAATTCCTTTCTCCAGCTACTGATTTAACACCAAATACCAAAACCGGACCGATCACCGATCCTTGCGGACAGCCTCTATTTAATAGATCTACCAAATTTAAAATGTTGTGAATATACTTGAACTCTCCTACCAATCAATATGCTGGAAGTCAGAACTGTGTTCCTCAAACCATTCCTGCACAAGAAGTGCTTCTTGATTAGAAGGGGGTTCGAGCCCGTCACCACCAAATACGAAAGATGTGGAAAGGTCAAGGGAATGACCACCGCATATTCCTGGAGCAATATGGCCTTAGTTGCTAATGCTCCTATAAACCAAATAACAAGCACAAGAAGTGCCCGATGGTTCGGCGCATTGTCATCTTGGAAGGCACTATCGCCATTCGGGGAAAAAAGTGTAACATATCGGGGTTGTACACAGTCAGCAAGCATTTCACGATAGCGGAGACCACTGATACGTTGTTCCACATGCACCAGGAGTCCAAGTTCCTGAGAGTGAAACAGGCCCCACACCATACAACTGCTCTCTGGCCTGCTCTTTTGATACCATGCATGATGGATCAAGAGCCTCATATTGTTGATGCCAAATCTGTACACAACCATCCACGATGTGGAGTAAATAACGTGACTCATCCGACCAGCAAACCTTCTTCCAGTCTTCTAACGTCCAACTTGCATGCTCTTTTCACCAGGTGAGTCTTTTATGCCGATGAACCTTGGTTAGGAGGATGCCGTAGGGGTAGTCTGCGGGTTAGTCCATACATGCAAGCGTCAGACATATGGTCATGCCAGATATTATTCCGGGTTGGCCCATGTTGGACTGGGTAGTGAACTCTTCAACAGTGCTGCGCCTGTTCGCCTGTACGAGTCGTCGGACCTGGTGTTCATCTCTAACATCAACCTTTCGCCGCTGACCTTTGCAGTTTTGCCGTCGGGTCGTTTTTTGACCATTTTGACGCCAGTCCTGGTACACTTTAACTACGGCGGCTCTCAAACATTCCACCAGTTCAGCCATTTGGGAAATCGAGGCCCCTGCTCGTCGAGCTCCCACAATCTGTCCTTTATCAAAATCCGATAAATCCTTCCTTTTACCCATAACGCTCTTAATTTTACTACCTATTGAACCACTGAAACCTTATCTATGCTACATAGGTCGACTAACTCCGCACCTCACGTGGTCAACGGGTAGCATGCAGTTTTCATAGGGGTGGTCATAATTCAGTGATCACTCAGTGTATATTATTAATTTCACGTGGTATATTAGTGATATTAAATATAGTAATAATCTTAATGGAAAACAACCACATAACTCCTTCCCCATGTTCCTAAGGCTATCTAAAAAAAATACACTCAAAAACCTAGTCATCATGTCCACCCTTACGATGATATCTGGATAAGATAGTGCCTGATGCAACTCTAGGAATATGTTGATCGTATATGCTTGTATTTCAGGAAGGCCTTTGATACTGTTGAACATTAAAGTCTCCTGTATAAACTGGAGCAATGTGACATTAAGGGCAAGTTACTGCTATGGATAAAGGGATGGTTAAGTGGAAGAGGACAGAGAGTGGTTATCAACGGGCACTGCTCTTCATGGACTAATGTTATTAGTGGAGTTCCCCAGAGTTCAGTGCTGGCTCCATTGTTGTTGTTTTCAATATTTATAAATGATATTGATAAAGGTATATCAGGCTTAATGTCTAAGTTTGCAGATGATACAAAGGGGGGTTAACAACAGTCATCAGGATGAGTTACTGCAACATGATCTAGGAAGATTGGGTCGATGCTGAGAAATGGCTGTCGAAAATTTTAACATTGACAAATGCAAGACATTGCACATCGGATCATGTGCAATGTCTTACATTTGTCAAGAGTAACTTATCAACTGTGTGGCAACACACTCAGGGTAATGGAGAATGAAAATAGCTGGGGGTAATTGTGCAGTCAGACGTGAAATTCTCTCAGCAGCGTAGACATGCTGCCAGGAAAGCTCATGGGGTTTTGTCAATGATATACAGAAACTTTGCTAACAGAGATAAGGAGCTGATTATCCCTTTGTATAAGGCCATGGTTAGGCTGCATTTTGAGTACTGTATACAGGTCTAGAGGCCTCATATTAGGATGTAAATCTGCTGGAACGGATGCAGAGAAGGGCAACTGATTGAAGGAAACAAAAGGATGCTCTTACCTAGAAAGGTTTCAGTACTGCAAATTACAGTGTCTCGAGACTAGGCAGCTGATGGGAGATCTGATTGAGCTGTGCAAAGCCTTGAATGGATTGAGTAAGCTGAATGTTAATGGTATTCTTCCACTTACTGAGCCTACACTCATGAGGGGGCGTAAATTCAAGTTCAGGAAGGATGGTTGCAGGATAGATGTGCAGAAGTTTGCCTTCAGCCAGGAAGTGGTTTTTTGTTGAAATGGACTTTCATCTGTTGTTGAAGTTTTTGGGTTGAATAAATTCATGGGAGAACTAAGGAAATCCTAGGAGGATATGGATGGGTGAATTTTTTTTTTTTTTTTTTTTTTTTTTTGTCTGAATCTATATAAGCTTGCTTTCTTGCATCATTTCCCATTACTTTGTCCCATTACTACTACTATTAGCAACGGTAAGAATGCAGTTCTTGTAGTTCGGCTTCACTCTTATTTACTACAGACTCTCCCTATCTATTACACAATATCTCTTGGCACTAAAAAAAATGATTTTGATGCTAATGTTCCAAAATAAACACAAGTTGTTATTGTTGTAGGAGTATCAGTGAATAAGGCTATATTGCTCTGTGTATCTTGGCAGTGTTGTGAGGTTGATATTATATGCTATGCGAAAACCCCAAGTTTCCAGGAGAAAAACCCCGACTTTCCAGGAGGAAAAAACCATGCTACCCGCTCCTGAGACCAACTAACTCAGCAACATTGTGAAAAGGGGCCCATAGAAATTCCCCACATCATCGATGGGACTCAAAGTCGGGTCTTTTACACTCGGTGTAGGGAGGACTGCGATCCTACTAACCCACGAGGGCATTAATGCTGGGAGGTAGCACAATGATCATAATTATCCTCCACTCCCAAAGTGGGTGAAAAAGTCAGGATTTGAATCCTCTCAATAACAAGAGAAACTTTTATACCTTTTTTCACTCCATGACTTAGTTAATCGGTCTCAATGGAGGATAGCTAGGTTTTTTTCTCCCAGAAATTTGGGTTTTTCCTCCAGCAAAACAGGAAAATGTAATTAATGGACACAATATATCGTTCTTGGTAACCCTAATATGATAGTTCTTTTATTGTCCTTCTTAAATTTTGACAATAATCTAAATTTCAATTGACATCTTGTTCACATCTGGGAAAAAATTAGGGAATGTAATGTTTAAATATTCGTCACAGTCGAAAACTGCAAAACTATTTTTGGAAAAGATCTGAAATATTTCCGGAAGATCTTTATCAAAAATGGTAAGCATACGCAGGTTATAATCAGCATTCTCCCCACACTGTATGTAAAGGCCTCAGATTTGAATACTGTCAATGACACGAGGAACTCTTATGTGTTTTTATCAACCCGTGGCTGAATTAGACAGCCTCAGATGTAGACAGTAACGTTCCCTTCCCAGAAAAGTTCGGTTTTTTTCAGCAAAATAGGCAAATCGACCAAAGAATACATGCAATTTTTTGGACATTACACACATGAACTTATAAGTTTGGTCTTGGGTGGACCTAATATGATATTTTTCTCCCAAAAACTGCAGCCTCGTGGCTGACTTCTTTGAAAAGCATAGTTATGCGCAGCTTTTTCCCGGATATATAGTTTGCTATGTCTAAAAGTGTTTCCTTCTGGTTCAGTCCTAGTTTCAATGTGTAATACATCTTAACTGGTCATGAATCCTTGTTTAAACTTTCTGGCGTCAATTTCTCCAAAAACAGGAAAATCGATCAGAGAACACATATAGTGACAGTGAAATTGCAGCACCCAGAAAGAAAGATCAGAAATGCATGCATACAAGTACTTGTTAACAGGAGAGACTGCTTCTACAGGGACGGGATACACTGAAATAGAAATGATGCTATCGAGGCAGTGTTAGGTGGGTCGGAAAACTGCTAGATTGGGGGGATACAAGGACTAATAGATTAACAGTAGCCACTGGCAGAGGTGAAAGTGATTCTTGCACTGCTTCTATTGGAATGAGCCGCAGCCTGGAAAATAAGATGCAGGATAGTTCAGAGACTGCTGGGAATCATTGGGGTACAAATAAACACATACAATATTCCTGATAGACAAAATTAATAGAATATGTAGAAAACGTATTCGCTTGACAAAATTAACAGATTTCGTAGAAAACGTGTATCTTGCAACGAAGCAAAGCAAAATTTAGTATGGTGGTGTACCACAGAATAATGACCAGATGAGGAGACAGCGAGAAACTTCGGATAGGTATAAGGGACATTTATAGGGGTTGTATAAGAATTACCAAAAAGGTCAAATTACAGAAGCCAATAAAAGTTGCTCGAAAATATGGTCACATGATATCAGTACAGCATATGATTCCCTCCAACGGCTAAACAGTGGTGAACAATGATCAAAATAAGGATGTCTATATGATTCTGTGGCAAAAATCTTTCTTCCAACAGTGCAGGCCTTAACTCACTGAACAGCCGAGTTGTCTGTCGACACCCAAGGGCATCCCACAATCAAATTTACGTCTGCAGACCATGCTGGCCACAGCAATCGTTGGATATCTTCAGCTTCAAGATATTCCTTCACCACTTAGATTTCATGTGCAGTGGCGTTGTCGAGTATGAAAACAAAATCTGGACTAACCGCCCCTAAAGTCACACAGTGTTCGAGGATCTGTTTTCATTACCCCTATCAAAAACATGAAAAGGGGGTATGACTGTTGATCATTAATCCACCCCACACCAGAATACCGCCGCCACGTTTTTCTCTGATGTTGGAGGGATGGTACTACATTCCTAGTCTCCAGGTGAAATAACATCTAGAATTTGTTTGTAGGCTAAAACAGGACTCAGAACAGAACTGTACCTCATTTTTCAGGGCTAAAAGTCACATGATCATGGCACCAGTTACGACAAACTCTATGAGTTATGGAGTTAATAGGCTACAAACCACTGGCTTCCTTGCATTGAGTCCACTTGAATTAAGCCTTCTTAACACATTCCGGTTGGAAATGTTTTCATCTATGGCCACAGCAACCTCAAGAGACAGTTAATGACAGAGCATTGTAGGGTTCAGTCTTGCTGTTAGAGACGATAGCGGTCTGTTCTGGTTGACGTAGCCCTCGGGTGACCTTGGCCAGCTCTTCTTGTAATGGCTCCTGGCTCTTGAAACTGCTTTCATAGTGCCGAGACGATAGTGCCTTATCACAATCTATGTATTTACTTGTTCTGCGATGACTCCAAGCAGTCCTTGAAATCCCCAACACCTTGTTTTCCAGGCTGCTGCTCATTCCAATGGAAGCCGTCAAAGAATAGCTTTTACCTCTGCCAGGAGCTACTGTTAATCTATTTGTCTGTTCCTCCAAGCTAGTAGTTTTCCGACCCAACACTGCCTCGGTAGCATCAGCAAATATTCTTGCACCCTTTCTATTTAGGTGTACCCCATCCCTGTTAAAGCAGTCTCTCCTATCAACAAGCACAGACCAGGCTGAAAAAAATTCTACCTCATGAGCTTTGCACAATCTCTCCAGGATCGAATATACTCCCTCCTATTGTGTCTGGGCAGAATTGCAGGCACTTTCAAATTCAACCCTAACTCGTGACTATTTTTCAACATTGACCTGTACTTGTTAAGTTTGCAGAACCCCAAACTTAATGTCATTAGTGCCAATGTGTACAACAATATCACCTTTTGTGCCCCAAAAAGATATCTGCTCTACAGCGTCATCAACTTTTGCCCCTGGCAGACATACCCTGGCCCTATTCCAGCTATCCTTTTTTCACAATATATTTCCCGTTTCCCTGACAATTGAGTCACCGACAATTACTAGCTCCTGCAGAACCAGCGCATTCTGCCCTGAATATTGCTGCTGTGTTGCTTTTTTTTTGTTGTTGTTTTGGGTTTTTTTTTTAGGAGCATTAGCAACTGAGGCCATATTGCTCCGGGAATATGCGGTGGTCATTCCCTGACCTTTCCGCATCCTCCGTATTTGGTGACGGGCTCGAACCCCGGTCTAATCAAGAAGCGTGTGCTACGCACTGTTGCTCCTTCCCACCTGGCTACGGAGGCGCCCCGCTGTGTTGCCTGATGCACAAGAGTGAGCTCTGGGGGTGTTGGGCAGCTGAGAGTTTGATGGTCCCCCATTTTAGAAAGATGCTAAAGAAACAGAATTCTAGAGGTGGCGCTGCACTGAAGAAATGTTTCTGTTTATACTCTGGCATGACCACCAGGTCAGAGTTTACAATAAATCATGAATACAATCATTAATTGAATTTAGCATTCATGGGCTTGAATCATGGTCCACTCAAAGAGCGTGTGCTACTGCACTCTCACTGCCGGGCAATCAGCTACATGAGCACATGCAACTTGAGATGGTTGGTTACCTCATCTCACCATCAGACTGTAGGGAATCTGTTGGGAAGCCATGTGCAGCTATAAGCAAATTTGTTCCATTATATGTAAGCAGCTGTATTGCATACATTTTAAAGGAAGAACTGTAGTACAACAAAAACAAATGCAACCATCAGTTGGTTGGAATGATGAATGGCATATCAAACCTGGACTGTGGATCAATGGAAATCAGTCATGTGGTGTGATGCTAGACAATTACGTAGTCTAACGGACGTGTTTAGTTTGGAAAATACAGGCGGTTCTCACTTTACGAGTTCCTGGGTTTACAAGTTTTTTTTTTTCTTTCAAGTATCAACAAAATCGAAAATATGAACATTAATTGCAAAAAATGAATGTTTAACATTTATAAATACTGCATTTAAAACCACTCGCGTAGCTATTAATATCGTAAAGCGGGGTACAATACTTTGTACCCCGCTTTACAATATTAATCCGTTACCATCGTATTGCGAAAATATCGTAATGTGAACCCAATAACACATTGTTTTTTTGGTAAGTCATTTCACGACATCGGAAGCTCAAATTTTCGCTATATAACTCTCTAAAAGGTCGAATTGGTAACTAATACAACTGTAAATTGTATTAGTTACCAATTCAAATCATTAAACGCAATACACTTTCATGTTATAAGAACCAATTTTAAACAGCTTTGTGATATTTTTCTAAAGCACATTTCTGGAAGTCACGATCATAAAACAATAAAAACAATTTGCACTTTCTAGTTTATTGGCCTTTTCTGTTACTGCAAGCAATTATAAACAGGTAGTAAACACATTGTTATTGCATTTGTGAAAATACCAATAGCTGGAGTTGAGTGGGTTTTTACGTTATTATGGTGAAATATGTTTGCCCTTTACTCAAATCTTCAATCGTATAAAAAACAAATAAATTTTCAGAATCTTCTCTTCATTCCTTTTTTTTTAAGCTTCGTAAACTTATTACTCCATGCAAATCATGTTAGTTGCAATTTGTGCGTTCTGTTAAAAAATGCTTATGCATTCTATTCAAATTTATAAAGAAAAGAGATTATCTTGGAAATAAACGCCTCTTGAAGCATTTCTGAAGACGACTTCTTGTGCAACAAACCAAGTGCCTACAGTTAATGAGTGATCGAGTGTGCATTTAGCCGATGATGATGAAGAATAAACATTCTTTAACATTTGTAAGTCATAATTTCTCTATTATTATAATTTGCTTGATTTTACAGGCTACGTTTTCATTTCTTTGTATAAATCAATCATTGTTTAAACAAACTAATTAGCTAACTAATTTCATTGTTGATAACGTAACCCCTATTACATTGTCTATGGGAAGTAGTAGTGGCATGTGATGCAAGAAAGCAAATGTATGAGCTTATGCAGCATAAGCCAAAAAAAAAAATATATATATATATATATATCACACCATTCCCTCCAAATGCCTGTCCAGTTCCTCCTTAAATTTATTCAACCTATCAACTTCCACAACAACAGATGGAAGTTTGTTCCAGCAATTAACCACCCGCTGGCTAAAGTCAAATTTCCGCACATCTATTCTACATCTGTCCTTTCTTAATTTGAATTTATGCCCCCTTAGGTTCGTAATCTGAACGAGTGGAAGGATCCCATCAGAAGTCAGCGTGCTGAACCCATTCAAGGCCTTATACACCTCAATCAGATCACCGCACAGGTGCCTAGTCTCCAGCCACTGCAATTTGCAGAACTTAAGCCTCTCTTGATAAGAGGATCCCTTCATTCCCCTCACCAATCTTGTTGCCCTTCTCTGTACACGCTCAAGTAAATCTACATCCTTCCTAAAATGAGGCCTCCAGACCTGTACGCAATACTCAAGGCGTGGCCTGACCATTGCCTTATACAGAGGGATAATCACCTCCTTTTCCCTGCTAGCAAAATTCCTATATATCATTGACAAAACCCCATGACCTGCCCTGGCAGCCTGTCTGCATTGCTCAGAAAACTTCATATCTGCCTGCACAATTACTCCCAGGTCTTTTTCATTTTCTACCACCTTAAGCATAGTACCACACAGTTGGTACGTTTTTCTGGGGTTACTTCTACCCATATGCAGTACTTTGCATTTGTCAAGGTTAAACTTCAGTTGCCACTTCTTAGCCCATCTGCCAAAATTATCTAGATCCTGTTGCAGTAGCACACTGCCATTACTGTCATTAACAACCCTGCCAACCTTTGTATCATCTGCAAACTTCGACACTAAGCCTGATATACCTTTATCAATATCATTGATAAATATACAAAACAACAGTGGACCCAACACCGAACCCTGTGGGACTCCACTAATAACATTAGTCCAAGAAGAGCAGCACCCATTGATAAATTCCCGCTTTACGAGTTTTCGCTTTACAAGCGCGTTCTAGGAATGGAATTAACTTGTCAAGTCGAGAACTACCTGTACTTACTGAGTGTATTGTCCTAACTCTGAAGTTGTGAGGAGAGTACTAAACAATTGTGCCTTGAAGTGTGAATTGCATGAAATTGGCTCACACCATTTAACATGACAATGCTCCATCCACCCAAATGTACATCTTTGGAGTGAACTGGAACAGAGAATTATAGCAAATATAGCATTTTTATTAGTGGAAGATAATGCCATCACATTTCTACCAGAGTGGTAGAAATGTTATTATTATTATTATTATTTTATTATTATTAATATTAGCCATATGGTACAAGGAAGCCTGAGGCTTATGCTGCACCAGCCAAAAAAAAAATAAAATTCCCGAGTTACCCCCTGTGTGTGTGTGTGTGTGTGTGTGTGCGTGTGCGTGTGAGAGAGAGAGAGAGAGAAGTAGAAGGCATCACCAAGAAAGAGAAGAATGATGATATCCAGCTCAGGACCCTGGGTTTGCCAAGCCCATACTCACCAGATGTGAGCCCCCGGGGTACCCATAATGCAGCACTAGGGCCTACATTGGGCCAACACTATTAAATTCTTTAATAAAAAAAGTTTATTTTATAACTAACTAGAAGTGTTTCATGACTTTTAGTATGATCGTAGATATCAGATTCAAATGGACGCAAATATGGAATTGCAAAAGTTAATTCAGAAATGTGACAACGAAACCACCTACACTGGTCAGAAAAACTAAGGGATCACAGCACAACTATGAAAATCTATGGCATCAAATGCTATTGTTGCCAAAATGTCAGCATATGTTCATGGACTAATGTGCAAATTACTAATAAGTTCTCTAACAAATACAGGCCAAGAACATGCATGCAACCTATTTGTTAAATACTCAACCATTTCCAATTTATATCTCATTTCTGAACTACAACAGTAAAAGAGAGTACATCTATCAATTACCATAGTGAAGCATCTGAAAATACAAACTCAGATGGATTTGCCTGAGTGTATTACTTGAAGAGTCACTGGAAGAGACTGGCGGTAAGGCAGTCACAATGCCAAGTTTTAACATGGGTTGGTGTCACACAGTGTCATCAGCAAGTTGTTGAACCATTTCCAAAAATCCTAGATGATTTATAAATGTCCAGGTCAGGGTCACACACTGGCAAAATATCGATAAGATCACTATCTCTGGTCATCAGTTGACGAGGCCACCTGCAGCAGTGATACGAACGTGAGTATCTACCCAAAACAATCCAAAATCGTTTGCATGAGCATGGACTTTATGTGAGACCTACAATGTGTGTTCTACTGAGTGGCTGACATTGTGAGGCTAGAAGAATGCAAGTCATAATTGGACTAACAAAGAATGGTGCTGTGTGCTCTTTACAGACGAAGCTAGGTATAGCCTACAATTAGTTTCTCATTGGTTCTAGTGGTGTGAAAGAGAAAGCTGAAACAACTCTGTGTATGCACAGAAATACAGTCAATTCAGAGGAGATGAATTGCTGGTATGGGGGAGGCATCAGTCTCTCCGGTCATACAGACCTCTGCATCAGGAATGGGGCCTGACTGCAGATACACACACAATACAGGATTGAGATCCATGGTTCTGCTCATGCTGGTGCTATAGATGAAAAGTTTATTCTGATGGATAATGCTCAACCTTACAGAGCACAGCTTATGAACAATGCACAGTGCAGAAAAAAATACACTTGTTACACTTTGGAAAAGCTCGAAAAATTCACTTGCCATGACGGTTAGTTCTGCTGCCAGATTCTTTTGAATATCACAAGCATTATGAAATCAGCATCCTTTTGATCTCAATTTCAACTTGGGAAACAGAAAGAAGTCTGTATTAGCTGTATGAGCCTAATGCTGTTTAGGAAACCAGGTTCACTACCAGCTGTATGAATAAAATCTTTGTAATCATCTGATTGTCCGAGTCTTTCGTGCAAGCAAGCAAAGAGCGTGGGGCAAACTTCGCACAAATTTTTTCCCCCAAGTATGTGGTAAATATGGACTTGATGGATTCCTTACTCACATTGAACTTACTGACATTCTTAATGTTAATCAGCCATCACTTGCTAGTAAACTGCACTTTTCCACCAATTTGGAGCTGCAGGTCATTTCCATTGTCCACTTTGAGGATTGTTTGGCACATCACAATCAAAATGTTTTTGCTCAAGACATAGCCCCATCCCTGTAAGCTGTTCATAACATTTCACGTGTTTCAGTGGGACTTTTCCACAACGTTACACAAAACTTTATTTTGATCTGTTAATCTATTCTTTGGTTTTTAGCTCCATTTGGTTCCACTCTGATGGCGACATTAAACATGATGCACAAAGAACACCCATACAAAAAAGCAACTTAAAGCCAACTAGTTTGGGTTGGTGGGACTGCCAAGGTCATACTTCTGTGCTTCTCTAGCATCCTCTCCTGGAGTGATACTTGCATTAGATATATTTTTAATTCAGTCTGATCACTTTTTTGCTGCAGTGTGTATGTTGTAAGATGAGGATATATCCATATGGATTAACATGCCTGATCCTCAGTGGCAAAACTGCCATACTGCCAAGTCTATCCCTACACACTTTATTCTGCCATTTTAAACCTCACTGAGAAAACATCTTTTTTAAATTCTAAATCTCAGAGGAGGGGAGGACCCAACAGCTGGTTTGATATGGTGTGTTGATGATCATGTGGGAGCTGTTCAGCAATCTAGCAGATGCACCCAAAGTTTTGCCTGAGTCAACCAACATGAACCCCTTTGGATATGTTTGAGATACCCTAGGAAAAAGTAATGTAGCTCATCCACAACTCATGTGTGTGTGAGAGAGAGAGAGAGAGAGAGAGACAGAGAGAGAGAGAGAGAGAGAGAGAGAGAGAGAGAGAGAGAGAGAGAGAGAGAGAGATCATTGCTCATCAGCTGGCTACTCTCTTCTGAATTCTCTTCAGGAGTTTAAGTAGTTCTGGGGCACTTTTTCTATGTGGAAACAATGTTAGATGATAGGAAGAATTTAATATTTCTGCAAAATTAATGGTTCCTCAGAAGGACAACAACAACACTGGATTGAAAAAGCATACTCTTTTTTTGGATAAAAAAAAAGGCAATACTTTTGATATGCTTATGCCAAAAAAGATTGTAGACTTCAATGTAAAATAAACAATACTTAAGTCTTTGTCCATGACAAGACAAAAACTTCCTACAAACAAAGTATTTTGCTTTTGATGTGCCATGTTCCAATACAGATGCAATTACAATTTATTCTGGGTTGCTTTGAATGTTTTTGATGTGCAGTGATCTGAACTTATATTCAACTACATCATAGAATATGTCATCCTATTTACACAGACATCCTTTGTACATTGTGATCATCTAATTGTTTTCACCAGTGCATATGGAAGGTATGGGTATGCAGCAGAAATATGACTGGCTGTCCTATGTGACAGATTGCAAAGAGAGAGAGGTGGGGGAAGAAGCATGGGGGATTGCTCAGCCCAGCTGCTCTCCTCTGAATATAATTCAGTAGTTTTAAAGTAGTAGTAGTAGTAGTAGTGGCATGTGATGCAAGAAAGCAAGTTCTGTGGCACTTCCTCCAATCTGGGAACAATAATATTACATGAAAGAATAAATTTATTAACACAAATTTAAGAGCCCTCAGAATCAAAAAGAAAAATATTGATTGAAAAGTTTACTTTTTTTTTTATGCAAATGCAATACTTCTGACATATTTATGCTAAAAATATGGTAGAATTCAACATAAAATCTGGTTGATTTATGGGAAGTGCAGAACCTTCCCTTCTCTTAAACCATGGAAAATGCATGAGTTTGATTCCTACAGTCAGCACTAATTGAGAAATAGCTTATCCCAGTCTCAGCAACTTGCTGTTTAGTTGTCATTTGCAGTCACTGAGGATCAGCTGTTCAATTTTCTCCATGAATTCAGCAGTGTGATGTGGATGGCTATCCACTTCTTCCTCATCATAGATGCCCTCTCCCAGCCACATTTGAATTGTCTTCACCAATGTTTTACAATGTCATACGATGGACAGATATCTCCATACAACACAGACATCTCTTCATGGATAGTTCTTGGCTGTTTGCCTTGCAAAAACAGGAATTAGATAATGGATTGATACTGAACTTTATCCATGATGACACTCTGTCACACATTCAGCTATGTAACAAAAGAGACAAGAGTTAGAGCAATGAAACTTCTGGCACATATTACTAGACAAACAAGTAATACTGTCAATAATACATAATGTTTATAGAATACACAGATGAAGGTCAGGTAACATCACTGATGGTACCAAAATTTCCACTTTATTTCTGGGTGAGGGCAGTAGAACCATAAACAAAACTGCTATTAGATTGTGCTCTCTCTCTCTCTCTCTCTCTCTCATTTTTATTTTTTATATGCCTTTGTCTTCATTTAAAAAAAATATATGTTTTAAATGTTTGTAACTTTTAAGAAACTTTGGAAACTTTGCAAGGTGCATAAAATCGGACTGCAGGCAGTACTTGGCATCCAAGTCTCAATTTTGCATACCTGTATTCATTATATCTAATATTATGATTCCCTGTAACCAAAATGGCTTACAGGAAATCATAAAATTTTTCACTTATTCCGAAAACATTGAGAATAAATGAAAATAACATGAGCATTGTTTTGCAGATATACTGTTACTATTACATACCTTTAAAATATCATTCTTTTTTTTTTTTCCCCCGTTAAGAACTGTCAGAATTTATTTTTTTCAACCTGTCAGAATATAGTAAGTTTTTCACTGAATTTCCCAAGTAAAGTTATGAAATGAAATGACAGCAATGTAATGAATATGAAACTTGAATCAAACTGCATTTTAATAATTACTCAAACAATACAGCGATAAAGTAATTCTCTAAAGTGTAAATATGGGCATTATCATATAATGAGTGTATATATATATCAGTTTTTAACTATAGTTTTTGTCCCTAAGTTATTTCATTTGCATTCTGCTCTCCTCTGAATATAATCTCACACACAATCTACTAAAACCTGTGCTAAAATGTGCATCCTGACATTAATACCCCAAAAGTTTTATAACTATATTACATAATGAATTATTACTTTAAGCTAATAACGCTGCTGAATATTTTATTCTGCATATTCTTAGTTATATTAAATAATTAGTAATCTTTCACTACATTAACTCTGAAAATAGTATTTATCATTAGCTGCAATTTCTGCTGCTTTTGGATCATCATCTCTATGAACTGAAAGAGAAACGTACAACATTAATAATTATGCTGCAATACACAGGATGGTTCAAAATATGTTATCATTATCACTGTATGAAAAAAAAAAAAAAAATTAATAGAGTAAATGGTTTCAGTTATGTATTTTCCACATAGGTTTATATACTCATTTTCATATTTCTAAATATTTACTTTGAAAGCAATAACTTACGTGAAAAAAAATTCATAATATATAGTATAAAAGATAAAAGTACAAATTTTTTTTCAAACCATCTTGAATAATTTATATTAGCAAACTTCAAATGCTGGTTCAGCAACAGAATTCTGATCAATTAAAAAAACATATCTTTCTGTTTATACATGAAAACAAGAAATCCACAAAATTATCAGCATTCAATCTTTAAAAAAAAAATACTCATAAACGTTAACATAAACTTCACTGCTGGCTATAAACTTTATAAAGTGAATTCAAAAATTGGGAATTGAGTCGATCTGGATTGGAGAGGGCAGAAACATTTTTGGGCTTTTTTCTTTGTCCATTCACCAGTGGCTGAACTAGTCAGCCACTGGTGAAGGCTGCTTGACAAAAATATCCAGTTTTTCTTCCATCAAACCAGAAGAAAATGATTCTTAAAATCAGGTGGTTTTTCAACCTAGTAGATTAAAAACCCCTTCATGCACATATGCACCAACATGTAGTTAATGTGTTAAGAAAGAGCCCATGAAAATTCTTTCAACAACCAAATTTTCTGATATGCACTAATTGAATTACTTTGCCAGTCAGTACCTTTGAAGGTTCAATGTTTCCAGTAGTGATGCTGGTGAGAGCTCCAACATTTTCCTTCAGCAGCCAGAAGTCTAAACCAAAGCAGCTTATGTAAGCTTTTGCTAAATCAGAGGTTTCTACCACCATTCTGCATCTCTTATCTCATTTTAATTACCACTTGATTGTTGTGTAGTAGTGATGGAGTTTGGATTTCCTCTAATGAGCTGCCAATAGCTAGCAAAACAACAACTATCAGGGTACTCGCATGCATTAGACTGTTTTGTAAAAGAAATGTTTATTTGTAGTGCAATATCGACGAAACTTGTAACAGTATCATAAATTGTGAAGAAATTAATCTCTTTTTGTTATAAATTTTGGTTGTTTGCAAACTGCCTATTCTATAGCAAATGAAAATAAGTCCTGCTACTTGTATTCTTATTTATAATATTGTCAAATGATTTTAACCTATTAATCTTTTATCAAAATTTCTGATGTACTCATACACAAGGGGGATTTATTATTTTTTACTTTTTCTCCTTTATGGGATATTTTTCTGCCCTGTGATGGGTACTGGTACGAAGTGCATGGATATGTCTGATTACTATTATTGTTGTTGTTTGGTTTTTAGGAGCATTAGCAACTAAGGCCATATTGCTCCGGGAATATGCGGTGGTCATTCCCTGACCTTTCTGTATTTGGTGGTGACAGGCTCGAACCCCAGTCTAATCAAGAAGCGTATGCTACACACTGCTGCTCCTTCCCACCTGGCTACGGAGGCACCTATTATTATCAGTCACTCTCATATGATGCAAGGATGCAAGTTTATAAAGCATCGGCCAAAAAAAAAAAAATCATGTCCACCCATCCAACAATTTTTCTAGTTCCTTGATTTATTCAAACTGCCTGCCTTGACAACACCAGATGGAAATCTGTTTTAACAGTCAACAACCTGCTGGCTGAAGGCAAAGCTTCTCACATCTGTTCTGAAACCATCCTTCCTCAATATGAATTTACGTTCCCCACATGCATGTAGTCTGAGCAAGAGGAAGAATGGCATCAGCACTGAGCTTGCTCAATCCATACAAAGCCTTAAAAATCACCTCATAGGTGCCAAATCTCAAAATGCTGCAATTTACAGAACTGAAGCCTATCCACCCTTTCATTCCCTTCACCAATGTCATTGCCCTTCTCTGAACACATTCCAGCAGATCTAGATTCTTCTTAAAACGAGGCCTCCAGACCTATATGTAGTACTGAAGTTGTGGCCATTGCCTTATACAATGGGATAATCACTTCCTTGTCCCTGCTAGCAAAGTTTCTGTATATCATAGACAAAACTCCATGAGCTGTCCTAGCAGCCTGTCTGTTCAGAGAACTTCATATCTTACTGCATATTACACCCAGGTCTTTTCATTTCTCACTGCCCTGATAATATCACATAGTTGGAATATTAATCTGGGATTACTGCTACCCATATGCAGTACCTTGCATTTATCAATGTTAAACTTTAATTGCTATTAATCAGTCCATTGGCCTAATTTTTCTAGATCTTGTTGCAGTAGCTTACCCTGATTACTGTCATTAACTACTCTGACAACCCTTTCTTTCATCTGCAAACTTAGACATTTAGCCTGATATATCTTCATCAATATTATTAAATATAGAAAACAAGAATGGACCGAGCACTGGACCCCTGCAGGACTCCACTAATAATATTAATCCATGAAGAGCAGTGTCCACTAATAATCACTCTCTGTCTTCTCCCACTCAACCATCCCTTTATCCAGAGCAGTAACTTGCCCTTAATGCACACTGCTCCAATTGTACAGCAGTCTTTAATGTGCACCAGTATCAAAAGCTTTTGTGAAATCCAAGTATATGGTATAAAAATTATTTTTTGCATCCAGTTCCTTTTTTACTGCATATCAGATCAGATTGGTCAGACAAGGCTGCCCCTTAATAAATCCATGCTGTGACTGCTGTATGTGCATTCCTGTCTAGATGATCCTGCATTACTTCTTTAACTAGAGACTCCATTATTTTCCCTAGAACAGAACTAAACTAACCGGTCTGTAATTACTCTGTATGGCCTTGGCACACCCAGGGTCCTGAGCTGGATATCATCATTCTTCTCTTTCTTGGTAATTCCTTTCTACTTCTCTCTCTGTAGCCGAGTGGGCAGGAGCAGGAGTGCAGTAGCACACGCTCTTTGAGTAGACCGGGGTTCAAGCCCCTGACTGCTGAATACGGTCGATCTGCCAACCCGCACTGGACCAGCATGGCAGATTATGGTCCATTTCCCTCAGCATGAATTGTTGAGGAGGCTTCCATCCTGCAGTGGGTTGATAATGGCTGCACTTTACTTTTTTTTTTTTTTTTTTTTACTTCTCTCTCGCCGCCTCCGTAGCCAGGTGGGAAGGAGCAGCAGTGCGTAGCACACGCTTCTTGATTAGACCGGGGTTCGAGCCCGTCACCACCAAATACGGAGGATGCGGAAAGGTCAGGGAATGACCACCGCATATTCCCGGAGCAATATGGCCTTAGTTGCTAATGCTCCTAAAAACCAAATAACAAACAACAACAAACAAACTTCTCTCTCTCTTTTTTTTTTTTTTTTTTTTGGCTGGTGCAGCATAAGCTTCGGGCTTCCACCATATGGCTAATAATAAATCTCCAGTCCAGAGAGACCTCACCTGAATCCAAAGATACTCTCATTATTATGGCTAAGGGTTTGCTTACCTGCTTTGCTGCCTCCTTTAATATAACTGGATAGATCCCATCTATGACAGACACATTTTTTATGTTTGAGCTTCAACAATTCCTCTTCCACTTTCCTCTCGGTTATCACAATATCACTTAGCTCTGGCTTAGATTCTGATGAACTTCTGGCATTCACCTCAATTAAAGAAATCCTAATGCATGAATATAGATGTAAAATATCTATTCAGGTACCTATAAGAACAGAGTGGCATAATGTTTTGGTAAGGAGCCACCAGTAATTCCCCACAACTGTGCCATCAGTACTCCTCTACATAGAAATATATGTAGTGTGTTGTATTTGTATAGTATTGTTCTTGATTCTGTTGATGTGTTCTGGCTACTTGGCCACAGGGCCCCTAGTTGGACTCTACCTTGTACACAACAATCACACTGGGAGGTGAGCCAAGCTGCCCATCATTATCTGGCTGGTATCTGCTAGGGTCACCTGAATTTCCTAGAAGGAGGCCAAGTTTAAAAAAAAAAAATTAAAGGAGTTAAAATGGATATAGCAAAGGTGAGTAGGTCATAATGTATACTACGTTCAAAAGGTGGTAAGCCATGGGAAAGGGGGCCCACTAGAAGGTGGGAGACAAAGAGAAGGGATAGGGATGGGGACTAGCCCTGGGGAGTGAAGTCATGGAGACAGGAGCTCCCATGTGATCACCATTTTGCCCATATGGCAATTATTGATCCTACCCTGGAAGGGGTTTGCAGTTTGTCCTACCCCAAAGGGTTTGCAGTTATTCCTATCCTAAGAGGGAATAGCAGTTCATCCTTGTGATCATGCGCTAGAATTAATTTTATTGCCAGCTGGAAATCCTACCCATATGGGGGTTTGCATGCTAAATCAATTCCAAACTACAGGTGTAGTGTCAGCCAGTAGATCCTATCCCATGAGGTGTTTGCTAGTACTGGGAGAGTGTTCCTTTGAGCTTCCAGGGAAATATTGTCAGTCAAGGTAAAAGAAAGGTCTTTAACAAGGTTGATTTTGGCAGCATGTTACTTGAGATTCTGGTCATCAGTTGTTGTTCCACAGTAGAGCTTTCCCTAGTGCCAAAGACTGACTTAGCAAATTCTTTGTTTGTTGTTTGTTATTTGGTTTTTAGGAGCATTAGCAACTAAGGCCATATTGCTCCGGGAATATGCAGTGGTCACTCCCTGACCTTTCCGCATCCTCCGTATTTGGTGGTGACGGGCTCGAACCCCGGTCTAATCAAGAAGCATGTGCTACACACTGCTGCTCCTTCCCACCTGGCAAATTATTTGTAAGAGCTATGTAGTGTTGCTCCTCCATGATGAGTTAAGTGTTCTCTGTAAATTATTGAATCTTAGTGATGAGTCTCAATCAGTAGTTTTCATGGTTTGAGCAGCTGTACATTATGTCTCCAACTCTCGATGTCTTTGCATGTGTAGAGAGGGTGTCCTCCACTCCAAGTGAAGTTAGCCTTTCCTTAAAAGGGCAGTGACCAAGTTAACAGGAAGGTTGCTTGCAGGCCTGGTGAACACCAGGGAGGAGGCTTAAGGCAAGTGAAGGTAACTGATGTGAAAAAGTTTTTAGTAATTAACTCTTTAGTAGCATTTTCCCATGATTCTTGCCAGATTCTAAGCAGTGTTTCCATTATTCTTTTCCTCTTTGGAGTTATTTCTCTTCCATGGTCTATGATAAAGATTTGGAGAGTCTCTTCCATGGTCTACGATAAAGACTTCTCTTAATGATCGCCAAATAGAAGGGCATAAAGCCAGCTAACACTTGCAAAGCAGGGGAGTCCGGCATGCTCTAGTAATAGTGAGAAGCATGAGTGGTTGTATTGAATCCAGTTTGCATTGATTATGATCAAGGGTAACTCTGATACACCTGACTGAAGTGGTGAAGCAAACAATAGGTATAAAAATGATTTTGTAGATGAACACAAGTGCTTGGTGCTTTAGACTCCAATCTACACAACTGATTCAGATTATCATAGATGTGTAGTGCTTAATTTTTTTAGCCAGGTAGATTAGACGCAGGCAGAGGAGGGTCAACTTCATGCCCAATATGACACCCAGATAATTAACTTCTGGGTGGAGCCTGAAGAGGATGTTTGTGATTTTAATCGTTGGTGGCCTAGTAAGTTGAAGAGTTCCTTTAAGAAGTATTGACTTATAAATGCAAGGTACTGCATTTGGGTTACAAATCCCAGAATAATATATCATTTTGTTAGCACCAAATTCAAGGTAGTTAATAAGCAAAAAGACCTAGGGGTAATTGCAGTCTTATGAAGTTTCAAGCAGTACAGACATTCAGCAGAACAGCTTATGGTGGAGTTTCCCAAACTTTCTCAGTTCACGGCACCCTTAGTGTATCAGTAATTTTTTCGCGGCACCCCTAGGCCAAAAGAAATATCTAACAGTTCCATTTATTAAGTAGTTAGGTCCAAACAACTTAAATAATGTTGAAACTGTGAACTACCTCAAGCTAGTAGTTCACGCAGTGTCCGACAGATGTAGAGTATCGCTGTTTCCCTTGAAAATTTAAAATATCCTGTGGCGCCCCTGTGAGTTCATAATGGGAACTGCTGGCTTATGGGGTTCTATCAATGATATACTGGAACTCTGCCAACTGGGACACAGAGGTGATTATCACATTGTATAATGCAGTCACTGCTGACCCCAACTGGCACAGGATCTTTGCTGCTGACCCCTACCCCCACCTGGGGTGAAATCTTCACTGCCTGCTAACCCCCTACTGACTGTGGGATCTTTGTTGCTGACCTCCACCTGGGGGGGTGGAATCTTCACTGCCTGCTGCCCCACCGAGGGATGGGATTTCAGCTACTGCCCCCCCCACCCGGTGGTGCAGTCTGCACTGCTGACCCCTACTAAGGGGTGGGATCCCTGGACATACTGTCTAGTGCTCTACTCTATCACTTTAACAACTCCTCCTTCCTATTTCTATGTGGATGCCTCTAACTATCATCTCCATCTTTCTATCACTATATTTCCCCCAGTCCCTCCTTCCCCATCTTCTGCCTGCTATACATTCACTCTCCTTTCCTATATTTCCTGCATTATAGCCATAGCAGCTTATGCACCTACATTAAATTCCCCCCCCCCCCTATATTTCCACGGGCTTCCCCAGACCATCAGTTCTGGGGATGGCAGGCAAGAGCTAAAAGATGAATCTGGCCTGCCTCTGTGCAGCTAGAGATATGAGACAGGGGGCAATCAAACTCATGTTTGTTGCCCCCCAGCTGCTAAATCGCTTGATGCTGACCACTCAACACAAAAAAAAAAAAAAAAACCATCACACCTTCACATATTCCAACACTACGCGTAAACGGCCGGCGATGGCGCTTCCTCACCACAAGACAACAAAGCGGCGAATGGGGGGAACCCTAGAATCTGCAAAAAAAACCCACTAATAATAATAATAATAATTGTATAATGCAGTGGTTAGGTCACATCTGGAACGCTGAATACAAGTTTGGAAACCTTGTTTTAGGAAGATCACACAACTGTTGGAAAGAGTGCTGACCAAGAAGAGCAAAAATATTAGTCATGGAAACAAAAAGATAATATTTTTAGCAAAATCGTTCTGTAAATTTCAGTGTCTGGAAACAAAGTATCTACACGACTTCAGTTCTCAAGTGTATGAAAGGATTAAATAAAGTAAATACTGATGGTATCTTAATTTTTCTCTTTCTCTCTCTCTCTCTCTCTCTCTCTCTCTCTCTCTGAGATGTATATTTAAATTTAAAAGCATGGTTGCAGAAGAGATGTGCAGAAATTCATTACAATAAACATCCATGTCTAGTACTGTCCCCCACCCATAGTAGTCAATCAAAAGCAGTTCACAACTACTCAGTATCCTATCACTTTACCATCCCTTTATCCATAATAATAACTTTATATTGCTGCAAAATTGCTTGAATTTATATAATAATCATTCATGTAGAACAGTATCAAACACTTTACTGACACAAGTATAATGTCAAAATTGAATGAAAAATTATTTGCATCCAGTTGCTTTGTGCGGATATTCTAACCTCATGTAGTTAATCAGATTGGTCAGGCATAATCTCCCTTTAACAAATACATGCCTTGTAGCTCTATTCAATCAAGATCTTACATTACTTCCTTAAGTACTGCCACCCTGGCACAGAAGGGCAGATCTGATTACCTCTTTTGCTGCTTTTTTTTTAATATAGTTGGACAGACTCCATCAACCCCAGGTGCCTTGTTCACCTTTAGCTGCATCAATTTCTCTTCTAGTATTTTTATAATTATCATAAAATCATCTTCTTCTTGGATAAAAGGGTGGAGTTGGCCTTATGTAACCTCTTCCCATCATATAATCATTTAACTCCAAATCAGTATTGAGAGACATCTATCTAACTATATAGGCCTGACATAGCCCAGTGGTCAGGAGCAAGAGTGCATAGCACACATTCCTTGAGTGGACCAGGGTTCAAGCCAGTGACTACTAAATATGATAAATATTTGTATTGACGATTTAATGTAAACTCTACTGACTTGGTTGTCGTGCCAGAGTATAAACAGAAAATTTATTTATTTTATTTATAAAAATCTGTGCATAATAGATGCAAAATATTTATTAAATTTGTACAATTATTCAATTTATGTCATTCTAATCCAGTGGACCAATGCAGTTCACTGCTTTCTTTACCTAACCTTTTAGTACTTTATCACATTAGCATTAGTAGAAGCATATGATACAAGAAAGCAAGCTTATACAACATCAGCCATTAAAAAGAAAAAAAAAACCTTCCCATTTCACCCTTCCATTCGTTCCAAATGTTTGTCTAGTTCTGCCTTGAATATACTTAAGCTGTCCACTTCTATAACAACAGATGTAAGTTTATTCCAGAAATCAACCACCCTCTGGCTAAAGGCAAATTTCCACACATCTATTCTACAACTGTCTTTCCTCAATTTGAATTTATGCCCCCTCAGGCAATTAAGCTGGGAAAGAGGAAGAATTCCATCAGCATTGAGCTTGCTCAAACCATTCAAGGGCTTATACAGGCTTATAATTTGGTCCTTGAGGTTGTCACAGACATTCTCTCAGATATGCCAGACAAGCTGTACTTGCTACCTGGGAGTCTAAAATGCTGATGGAACTGATATTCGGGTGACACTCAAGTCAAGTGGACCCAATTTCGGTGAAGTCCGGACGGTCTGTGACAGCCAAATCCTCTGCCTGCACCTTCACAATGGTGGGGCTGTTAGTAATCCTGGGTATAACCTCCATGCACAAGTACATGGTGGGTGACCACCCAGGTGTGAACCAACGTAAGCAGGGATCGAGGCGTGGCACCCACACCAGATGGAGGAACGCCGCCCCTCTATGTTACCAGGCAGCACTAGGGGGTAGATGACTCATCAACCGGTGAAATACCATCACTTTGCTTATTGAAGGCTTGAAGTGGTGGAACCCGTGTTTAGTCTCTAGAGCTAAGTTCCGGTCAACCCTTCCCTATCTCTTCCATCATGCAGTATGATTGATGACTTTTGAGGTTATGATGAACATCGTGGCGAGATCCAATATTCCTTACATTTCGAGGGTACAGCTCTAAAACGGTGTACGCAGGCCAGCCGCTAGTTAATACACTGGACCAAACCTACTGGTAACTCTCTAGGAGGCTTCTGGATCAGCTAGTGTATAATCTTGCCACCTCTACTCTGCCAGATAGTGACTGGAGGGAGTCCGAGTAGTGTGTATGTGGGGAGCATTGTCGAGACCACGTTATGTCAAGGATCTGGGTATATTCTTACCACGGGTACGCCATATCCAAAAATTTCATTACTTCAAACAGCATGCCCCACCCCCTTTTTCTTACTATTGAATAAACAATGAATTGTCAAACTAATAGAGCAAGCTTATCTGCGAAAAGATCTAAACCTCCCAAGCACTTCCTAATTCATTTCACAAATATACATGGTCTCAATTCTAATCTCAACAATGTCCGTTTCCATTTGCAGTCTGCCAAACCCCATGTACTTTTTCTGACAGAATCTCAGTTATCGGTTGATTCAACTACTGCTCATCTCAGATGCCCAAATTATTCGCTGTATGATTCCTTTCGCCTCAAAGGTGGTACTTGTGCATATGTCTGTTCTGATATTCCCTGCCAGAGACTTGGCAATTTGGAATCTCCTCTCTTTGATCTTCTCTGGCTTAAAATCTCTCTACCTCATTGTGTCAAATTCATCTGTTATCTCTACCGTTCTCCCAACTCCACTAATCACTTGGAGCTCTTTGACTTCCTCTCTTTGCAACTTGACCTTCTCCAGTCCAACTTTCCTAACAGTGAGGTAATTTTCCTTGGTGATTTTAATGTTCACAACTCCAGCCGGCTTCCGTTTTCTAGTCACACCGACCCAGCAGGTCGAGATGCTGAGGCTTTTGCAATTACTAATGACCTAGCACAGATTGTTCATTTACCTACAAGAATACCGGACAATCCTAATCATACAGCCAATATGCTTGATCTTTTTCTTACAAACAACCCTTCTAAGTACACGGTTGAAGTGAGAGGTCCTTTAGGCACTTCAGATCACAACTTGGTGATTGTCTCTTCTCCAATGGAACCTTTATCTCATGGCTATTCCCAACCTCGTGTTGTTTGGCATTACAAGAATGCAAAATGGGATGACCTGCGAGACTTCTTTTCTTCTTTTGCTTGGTCGGATTACTGTTTCAAAAGTTCTGATGTCAACATTTGCTCAGATCGTGTCAGTGAAATCATTCTTGCAGGAATGGAATCCTTTATCCCACACTCCACTTTAAAATCTCGTCCTTTATCTAAACCTTGGTTTTCCAATAAATGTGCTAAGGCTGTTCAAGAGAAGAATGTTGCATATTGTAATTGGCTTGTTTCTAATTCATCAGAGTTTCATTTTCTGCCTACACCAAAGCTCGCAACAATTGTAAAGCAGTTATTAATCAGTCCAAACTAGAGTTTGAACAGGCTAAGAGTAGAAAACTTGCTTCTTGCCCTAATGGTAGCTGAGCATTCTGGTCTCTTGCCAAAGCTATTGACCGCAACTTTTGCCCATCTCTGCTCCCACCTCTGTCCAAACCAGATGGTTCTGTTGTCACTTCAGCCAAGGATAAAGCTGACCTGCTAGCATCTCATTTTTCTTCCAGCTCATGTATTAATGATCTTGGTAAAACACCTCCCACCATTCCCAACATGCTCCATTCAATGCCTCCTGTGGTCTTCCGTCAAAAGGATATCAGAAGGATTTTGATGAATCTTGATGCTAAGAAAGCTCCAGGTCCTGATGGTATTTCTCCACTTGTTCTCAAAACCTGTGCTCCTGAACTTACTCCTATTCTTTGCCGCTTTTTTCACTTTCTTATTCCAAAGGTGTTTTTCCTTCTGCTTGGAAATTTCCTCATATACAGCCAGTTCCTAAAAAGGGTGACAAATCCCTCCCATCCAATTATTGTCCCATTGCAATTACTTCTACTCTTTCTAAAGTAATGGAGAAATCAATTAACCGCCAACTCTTAAACTACCTAGAAACCTTCCATCTGATCAACGATCGCCAGTATGGATTCCGTCAGTGTCGATCCACTGGTGATATTCTGGCTTTATTACCCATTTATGGACTAATTCAATGGAAAAATGTCGGTGAAACACAAGTAGTTGCTCTTGACATCTCAAAGGCTTTTGATCGTGTTTGGCGTAAAGATCTTCTGAACAAGCTTCGATCTTATGGTTTGCCAACTTTTTTTAGTAATTGGATATCCAGTTTTCTCTCTGATCGCTCACTGAGGGTGATGGTAGATGGCTCTCTGTCTTCTAACTTCTCCACTAATGCCGGTGTTCCCAAGGTTCAGTTCTTTCCCCCACTCTTTTCCTCTTGTATATTAATGACCTTCTTCCATTGACTGGAAATCCTATCCATAGTTTTGCTGATAATAGCACATTGCCTTCCACTTTCCATTTTGAGAAACCTTTTCTTGCTCAATCAGCTTCAACTTCTCAAAAATCTGCTACCAATTCCTTAAATGCCGATCTTCAGGTAATTCTCCAGTGGGGCAAAGACAACTTAGTTGATTTCAACCCTTCTAAAACTCAATCTTGTCTTATATCTCGCAAAAAGGATTCTTCTGCTCCTATACTTATCTTTAGTGACACTCCGATTTCTAAGCAAAATGATATATCTCTTTTGGGGATTACCCTGACTTCTAATCTCTCTTGGCACAAGCACATTACAAATATTGCTTCCTCCGCATCTAAAAAACTTGGTTTTCTCTTTCGCTCTTGGCGTTACTTTTCTTCCAAACAGCTGCTCACTCTGTATAAATCGCAAATCTGCCCTGACGTGGAATATTGTTCCCACATCTGGGGTGGTGCCCCCAAAACCTCTCTCAGGCTTCTTGATTCCATTCAGAAGAGGGCAGTTAGGTTAATTAATGATTCATCTCTAACAGAGTCTCTCCACTCGCTTTCTCATAGACGTACTGTTTCTGCTGCATGCCTCTTCTACAGATACTTCCATGGGCACTGTTCTTCTGAATTGGCTTCTATAATTCCCGCTCTCTCTTTCAAAACAGTCCGAACACGTGCTGCCACCAGCCAACATCCATTTACTGTCCAACTTCAAACACACAGAACCAACTTTTCATCTTCCTCATTTATTCATTCAACTGCCATTTTCTGGAACAACCTTCCCTCATACGTATTTCCTGAAAATTACAATCTACAGAAGTTCAAGTCCAATGTCAACAAATATCTTCTTTCGTCTTCTCAACCTCCAACCCAAGCACGGTACTAAGTACTAGGTTCTAATACCTGTCGTGTTTGGGGTTCACATAAAAAAAAAAAAAAAAAAAACACCTCAAGCAGATCACCTTCCAGGTACCTAGTCGCCTACTTGTGCATTAACACCTGATTGCCAAGATTCCAAAATCAAGTCCAAGACCACTTAGAACTGATTTTCATAAATAGAAAAATCATAGTACTGTACAAGTTTAACCTTTTTTTTTTAATGTTTTTTTAAAATATCTGGCAAAAGTACTGTAAATATACAGCACATGTCGTACAATATACAACAGTAAAAGTCAGCTGATACCAAACATTTATGGTTTATTTCTTTATCTTCAATGATACTCAAAAGCACTGTGAAGTTTCCCAAAAAAAATTAAGGGGCCAGAAATTTAGTTCATTCAGAAAGGCAATTAAAATTAACTTAGAATGATGGCTGGGGAGTTACATTTGGATAAAATACACAAATTCATTCCAAAAAGGAAATGAGTGGAAGATGAACTGTAACCCAATGGTCCACCTCTTCACCATCACGATGCTCTAATTCAGTGCCCTTTTTTTGAAATGGTTTCTAATCAAAAACTGTTCCTCAGAAATGGGGGAAAGGAAATGTTGCCAAAAAGCCTGTTTCCAAGTACAGCCTCATCATTGTCTTATTGAATAATGACTCCTTTCCTCCTACTTATAAAGATCCAATAAATTACTGAAAGCATATTAAGCATCTTCCTGACCACCTAGTTACACTGCATGGGAAATTTTGTGTGTCTCTGTGTCAGAACTCCTAAGTTCTGATCAGTGTACACCAAATGAATGTTATTTCCTTCAAAGTAGTCATATTAGGAGAATATACACTCATTTCAATGATGCTGCAGCTGGTCAAAACACTTTTGGAACTCCTCCCCCTTCTTGCCTGAACCATCTTTAACTCTTCTTTTCCATTTCTCCTATCTATTAGTTACTCCTGGGCCTCTGTCCACTGGTTCAAGACCTTACATTTTGTAGCATTAAATGTTACTTGCCATTTTTCAGATTATATTTGTAACCAGTCCATGTCACTCTGAAGTCATATAGCCTGATTCCAGCTGTTAACCAACTTTCGATTCAGCAGTGATCTCACTCACTTAAATCAGGGTATCCACAAGTTGTTGTGGAATTGGTCACCATTGTTATTGCATAAGTGTTGTTTCCAGCTGATTAACTGTCACTGGACAGTCTGCAATACTCTTCCTAGGATAAAAGATATGCTTGGTTGGAGTGTCCAATATGTATGGACAATAGCCTTATATTTCGATATATTATTTACCAGCTGCACCCCATGAACTTGAGGTTGTTGTCCATCCGAATGAATGCTTCAATATACCACCAGTATAGGAGAAGGACCAAAGATAGTAGGATCTTATTTTTGTACCTGTGTGCAGTCAGAGTTGCATTTCCAGTGATGTGGAGGTCTATATGACCACAGAGACTAATGCTGTTCCATTCAGCATACATATATTCCTGTACATACACAGGGCAGTTTCACATTCCTCTTTCATACTACACTACAACCCAATGAGAATATGAATGCATATTGTACTGGACACAACTGTGAAGAACATATGGCACCATTCTTCTGGCCGTACAATATGATGACAGGTACTAAATGGAACACATGCTATAGGCATTTTTTGCATTAAGTCTATGCCTGTGTGGGCAATTTCAGATTTTACTTGTGTCCCTATACTGCTATAAAGCATCCTGAGTAGCATTCAAGTGTGGATTGATTTGAGAGAGAGAGAGAGATTTTTCCTTGGCATTGCTAATAGCCTATAACCATGTTCTGGATTTCTACAGATGGTCTGGGTTTCTTGGAACTGATTCCACAACCTGCTAATGACACTTTGTGATACACCAAGCCATGTCACGACTTGTCAAGCACTGGTTGTTCTGCATTCAGTTTTATCTTCTGATAACTCTCCATGTGACAGACTTGGTCAAATCCATTTGAGATAAGTCATGTGCATTGTCTTTTGTAGCTGTGGTTCATAAATGAGATGTAAATGGAATGCAGTCATATATTTAACAAAGAGTTACATTCCTCAATTTGCATGTTCTCACTTTGTATTTATTGAAGAACTTAGTAATTCAGATCAGCTAATGAATATGTGCTGTTATTGAGGCCACAATGGATAATGATACAGTCAAATGTCCACCAGATTGGACAGTGAACCCTGTAACTTTTGACTAGTGCATAAGTCCAAAGTATAAGATGTAAAACCAGGCTCACTGATTATACCTGATTTTAAAAATCAGGTATAATCAAGTATAAGGTATAAAATCACTTTATAATCATACCACATATATCTTGGATGAAAGTTATAGCATTACAGAAGAACTAAACTTACCAATATAAATTCGTTTATATGGATACTTGAATTGCTTTCCATCATTTTTCCAAAAGACATAAAAGGTACCACAAATTCCTGAAAAAAGAAACACACAATTACTTAATATGTATTACATTTAATAGAATAAAATGTAAACTTAATCACTGCTGTTCTATTTCTATTCAAATCCATAATCCCTTTAATCGTAAAAGTCAATTCATGCTGTTTTCTTATTACACGTGTGCGGCATTATCTGAAAAATCTCCGTAAAGATTTTGTACTTATAGACATCTATTTGAAATAGGCTTTACTAAGTACTTTTTATTTCAGTGAGATTGTTTTTATCATATAAAAATTATTATTTACATAAACTAATTTATTAAGAGATTTTAGTTGGTAGATCACTCATGCATCACTTAAAATCCAGTCATAGGTTTAGCAACTCTTGATCAGTAACAAAAATGTTCTTACTTGTTGAGTTTGAACATTTGTTAAATATTAATCAAAGATATCTGACTGACCAAATTTATTTTCTTTGATAGAATGCACCTTCAGTGTATGAAAGTGCACTCATAATACACTTAAGATAAAGGGCTGATTTCAGCTCTAATTATTTTACACTTAACAATAACCCTATAAATTCTAGGAACTAGGACCATAACAGTTAGAAAAGAAGCTTTCATGCTCACTACCTTTAATTACCTAATACTAAGAAGGTTTTCATTTCTGTTTACACTTTGGGCGGGTCAGACATGTAGAGTGAAAAGGTATAATATAAGAACATTACCGTACTATTATACCCAAATGAATATTACCACAGCATGAGTAACTCTGTACTACAATACTGACTACTGGTCTACAGTCCCACCTATCAAAACTGAATTTACTATATAGTTAATGAAGTAAAACCACATAAATCCAAAAACAAACTACATTCTGCAAATTTGAAAATTCTGGTTTTAGTATTAGTATTAATAGTGGCAAATGATACATGAAAGCAAGCTTATACAACATCAGTCAAAAAAAATAATTTTTTTTTCATTTCATCTTTCCATCCCCTCCAACAGATTGTATAGTTCTTCCTTGAATTTATTTAAGTTATCAACTTCCACAACCATATATCTATTCTGCAACCATCCTTCCTCAATTTGAATTTGTGCCCCATCAGCACTGAGTTTGCTCAAGCCATTGAAAGCCTTAAACACATCAATCAGATCAACTCACAGGTGCCTAGACCTCAAACATTCCAATTTGCAGACCTGTATGTAGCAAAATGTAACCTGACCATTGCCTTATACAATCGGACAATCACCTCCTTATCCCTGCCAGCAAAATTTACACATATCATTGACAAAACCCCATGAGTTGTCTTGGCAACCTGTCTGCGCTGCTCAGAGAACTTCATATCTGACTAAACAATTACACCAAATCCTTTTCATTTTCCACTACCCTGAGCTAGTGCTATATGTTGCCTGTAAATAAACAGACATAATTTGGCCTCAGTAGCCCTTGTGCCATTAAGCTCAATACCAACAACAACCCTGAGCTAGTATTACAGTTGATACATTTCTCTGGGATTATTGCAACCCATATGCAGTATACTTTGCATCTGTCAATGTCAAACTTTAATTGCCATTTCTCAGCCATTTTGCCTACTTTTTTTTTTTGAGATCTTGTGGCAGCAGCATACCTTCATTACTGTCATTAACCACCCTGCAACCTTTGTATCATCTGCAACTTAGTTATTAAGCCAGATATCCTCATCAATATCATTAATAAATACAGAAAACAACAATGGGCACAGCACCAAGCCCTGTAGGACTCCACTAATAACATTAGTCCACGAAGAGCAGTGTCCATTGATAACCACTCTGTCTTCTCCCACTCAACCATCCCTTTATCCATAGCAGAAACTTGCCCTTAATGCCACACTGCTCCAATTTGCACAGCAGTCTTTAATATGTAATAGTATTAAAAGCTTCCCAGAAATCCAAGTATGTAATATCAAAATTAATTTTTATATCCAGTTCCTTTGTCACTGCATTATAGTATCAATTCAAATTTATCAGACAAGAAACCCCCCACCCCTAACAAACCAATAACTGAACTCCTGTCTAGATGGTCCTATATTACTTCTTTAGCCAGCAACTCCATTATTTTCCCTGGAAGAACTATACAATCTTACAGACCTGTTAAGCTAACTTCTGTTATGACAGAATTATAGTGAGTATAAGGAACCTGAGGATGTTGTGAGAGAGCAGGTTGAGGGTGTTTTGCAGCAAAGTCAGCACTTTCATTTCCCAGAATGCCAGAATGGCTGGAGATCCAGCAAAAACCGATTGACTGATTGGACACACTGCAGGAGAATTAGCATTAGTAGAGGCATTTGATGCAAGAAAGCAAGCTTGTGCAGCATCAGCCAAAAAAAAAAATAATAAAAAATAAATAAATAAAAAATAACCACTTCCACTTCATCCCTCTGTTCGTTCGAAATACCTGTCCAGCTGAGCCTTAAACTTATTTAGGCTATCAACTTCCACGACAAGGGATGGAAGTCTGTTCCACCAACAAACCACCCGCTGGCTAAAGGCAAATTTCCTCACGTCTATCCTACATCTGTCTTTCCTCAATTTGAATTTATGCCCTCTCAAATGATTATTCTGAGCAAGAGGAAGAATCCCATCAGCATTGAGCATGCTCAAACCATTCAAGGCTTTATACACCTTTATCAGATCACCTCGCTGGTGCCTAGTCTCCAGACACTGTAATTTGCAAAACTTAAGCCTTTCTTCGTAAGAGCACCCCTTTGTTCCATTCACTAATCTTGTTGCCCTTCTCTGTACTCGTTCCAGCATCTCTACATCCTCCTTGAAATGAGGCCTCCAGACCTGTATACAGTACTCTAGGTGTGGCCTGACCATTGCCTTATACAAGGGAATAACCACCTCCTTATCCCTGCTAGAAAAATTCCTATATATCATCGACAATACACCATGAGCTACTCTTGCAGCCCGTCTGCACTCTCAGAAAACTACATATCTGCCTGCACAACCACCCCCAGGTCCCTTTCATTCTCTACCACTGCCAGTGTAGTTCCACAGAGTTGATACGTTGCTCTGGGATTGCTGTTTCCCATATGTAGAACTTTAAATTTGTCAATGTTAAACTTCATTTGCCACCTCGAAGCCCATCTGCTCAACCTTTCCAGATCCTGTTGCAGCAGCATAGTGTCAGTAGTGTCCTTGACAACCCTGCCAACCTTCGTATCGTCTGCAAACTTGTACATAAAGCTTGATATACCATCATCAATATCATTTATAAATACAGAAAACAGTAATGGACCCAATACTGAACCCTGAGGGACTCCACTAATAACATTAGTCCACGATCAGCAGTGTCCATTGATTACCACTCTCTGTCTTCTCTCCCTCAACCAACCCTTTATCCGTAGCAGCAATTTGCCTCCAAATGCCACACTGCTCCAATTTGTGCAGCAGTCTTCCATGTGCAACAGTATCAAAAGCCTTTCTAAGATCCAAGTATATAATATCAAAGTTATTCCTTGCATCCAGTTCTTTTGTGACTGCATCATAGTATCCAATCAAATTGGTCAGGCAAGACTTCCCCTTAACAAAACCATGCTGTGTCCGAGCTATAACTGAAGTCTTGTCTAGATGATCCTGCAGTGCTTCTTTAACCAGTGCCTCCATTAATTTTCTGGGAACAGAAGTTAACCTAACAATAGTTAAACTATAATTACTTGTGTCATAATTAGTAATTATATTATTATATAATTACTTATATAATAATTACTATAATTACACAGAAGTTAAACTATAATTACTTGTGTCGCCCTTTGATCCTCCTTTGTGAATTAGGGTCACATTTGCACATCTCCAGTCCATGGGTACTTCCCCTGAGTCCAAGGAAGCTCTCATAATTATGGTTAAGAGTTTGCTTACTTCCTTTGCTGCCTCCTTTAATATAACTGGATAGATCCCATCCACCCCAGGTGCCTTTCTTGTATTTATCTTCAACAATTTCTCCTCCAACTTTACTCTCAGTTATTACAAGATTCTCTAGCTTACTGCCAGAGTTGAATACACTTCTGGCATTCCCCTCACTGAATAACTCCTCATGTGTGAATGTCAATGCAAAATATTCATTTAGTTTGTTAGCTACCTGAGGAGGATCATCAACAGTTTATCCATCGATATCAAGTGGACCAATCTGATTCATCCCCTTCCTTCTATAGTTTACATAAGTAAAGAACTCTTTGCTGTTTTTCTTTGCATCCCTTGCCAAAGATTTCTCGTAATCTGCCTTCGCCTGCCTAACGACCTTTGTAACTTGGTTACAGATCAACTTGTATCTAACATAGGCTTCTGTGTCACGTGTTAGTTTGTATGTATCCCATGCATTTTTCTTCTCTGCCGTATGTCTCATCTGACATCCACTTAGGCCTAAACCTTGAACAATATTTCTTAGTTGGTATGTAAAGCCTAGTAGCTTCCAAGGTAAGTTCTTTGAATGATTCCGATTTTGAATTTGCTATTGGTAACATCATCAGTTGGTCCCAATGTATAGAATTTAAATACTGTCTCAGTTCATCGTAGTCGCCTTTACGAAAGCAATAACCCTTCCCTTTACCCCTAATGGTAGTTACCTCTTTGAGTAAATCCCACTTCAGCACACTGATCACTGCCACCTAGTGGTTCATTTACCTGCAGATTCTTAATGCACGAAGAGTCACTATTGATAATCAAATCAAGAGTATTACTCCCTCTAGTTGCCTCCCGAACATGCTGATGTAGAAAACAATCATCCAATAAATCCACAAAAGCCTTGCTAGTGTGTGAGTAACCAGCCCCCAAATTCCAGTCAATATCCTGGAAATTAAAATCCCCCATTATAAGACTTTCTGATTTACTGGCCCACTCTATTTCCCAGTACAGTTTCTTATTATACTCATCAGAGTCATTAGGCCTATAGCACACTCCTACTCTCAATTTTGATCTCCCAATGCTTATGTCACACCAAACTGACTCGATACTGCACCGTCCAGCAATGTCGACTGGCTTCACTTCCTTGGATTCTATGTATTTCTTAACTAATAGCATAACCCCTCCTCCCTTCCTATCCTGTCTATCCTTTCTGTAGACATTGTACTCCCAAAATTCCAGTTCTGCATTCCTTATATCTGTGTGACACCACGTCTCTGAAATCCCCACAATATCTGCCTTTGATGTTTTGAGCAATACCTCAAATTCATCTAATTTATTTACTAAACTCCTAGCATTGGTGTACACGCAAGTATACATGCACCTGTTCTTTTTCTTAGCTACCCTAACACAACCCATGTGTCTACTTGTACCCCAATAATTCCCAGCAGTCTCTGAAATATCCTGCATCTTATTTTCCAGGCTGCAGCTCATTCCAATAGAAGCAGTGCAAGAATCACTTTCACCTCTGCCAGTGGCTACTGTTAATCTATTAGTCCTTGTATTCCCCCAATCTAGCAGTTTTCCGACCCACCTAACACTGCCTCGATAGCATCAGCAAACATTCTTGCACCCTTTCTATTTAAGTGTATCCCATCCCTGTAGAAGCAGTCTCTCTTGTTAACAAGTACAGACCAGGCTGAAAAAAATTCCAACCCTTGAGCCTTGCACAATCTTTCCAGGGCCGAATTGATCAACAGGGCTCTCATCATATACTCCCTCCTATCGTGTCTGGGCAGAATTGCAGACACTTTCAAATTCAACCCTAATTCACGGCTTTTTTTCAACAGTGACCTGTACTTGTTAAGTAATTCCACCGGTCTCCTACTCTTAATATCATTAGTGCCAACGTGTACAACTAGATCACCTTTTGTGCCCTTTAAAGATGATATCCGCTCTACAACGTCATCAACCTTTGCCCCTGGCAGACATACCCTGGTCCTGTTCCACCTATCCTTTTTACAAAGTATGTTTCCCACTTCCCTGACAATAGAGTCACCAACAACTACTAGTTCCTTTGGGACCAGCGCATTCTGCCTTGGGGGTTGCCGCTGTGTTGCGTGATGACCAAGTGCAAGCTCTGGCATTGGTGTGGGCAGCTGAGAGCTTGATGGGCCCTCACTTTTAATCCTTCAAGGGCATCCACCATGTCCTTCAAGCTCTCATATAGGCCCATAACAACGTTGAGTTGTCGCCTGATTTCCTTACACTCCTTGCATCGCGCACACACAAAGACATCCCCTATGGCAGTATCATGTCCTGTACCCGACTGTCCACAAACATCAAGCAAGTAGCGCATTTTAATAGGCTGTGATTCAGAGGGCAACTGCCCCCCCCCTCAGTTTTCCCCTGAGCCACAGCACTCCCATTAGCTTGAGCCTTTTGCTTTGCTGCTCTGGTCTGAGTCATGAATTCGATTTAATTATAATAAAATTTCACTTTTTTTAGTACAAAATTAAAACCCTAAACTTATATTCCAACACAGTTATAACTCTATATTTATGTTTCAGTATCTAGTGTTATCTACGAAATCCCTTTATATAACTTCCGTATCAAGTTAAGTATTAATTATTTATTTTTTACTAATTATTTATGTTTCGTAACCCAAGTCATTATATGTATAGTTAAAAGTACAATTTAATTGACAATGAAGTTCAACAAGATTAATTATCTGATTAATTGACAATATTATGTACTATACTATACTATATTAAGCTTATGCTATCTATTTCGAGATATTTTGTATCGCATTACAATGGCGGCAATTTACGAACGGTAAACACGTGGATTTGATACCCTTTCCGATACTAAGTAATACCTACAAAATTTCTATCTAAGTTACTTTAAACAAAGTATCGTAAATAGGAATATAAAGCTACTCTAGCAAATAAGTTAATATACCAATTTAAGCTAATAAAACAGAAAATAAATCAGAAAAAACTTCTCTGTTCCAGGAGCAGCAAAAATCTACATCCGCACGGGCTACCCTCGTTCTCAAGAATAGTTGGGAATGAATCTGTTTCAATGTACGATGAGAAAAGGAGAAATTCTTCCTTATGGCAGAGATAGCACTGAGGGAGACTATGAAAATTATGACAGATGAGATGGAAGTTTAATAATCTTATTAAGCACTAACTTAATGGCATATAATTCAGCTGTGAAGACACTACAAGCTAGCGGCAGTGTGGCTGAAATTGTACATAAAGGAAAAACTGCTGCAGAACCTACCATACTTTCAGTTTTGGAACCATCAGTATACATTTTACAGGCATGGTTGCTCATAGTAGCATGAGCTGAATGTAACTGTCTGATATTGTTAACAGGAGAGACTGCTTCTATAGAGATGGGATACACTTAAATAGAAAGGGTGCAAGAATATTTGCTGATGCTACTGAGGTAGTGTTAGGTGGGTTGGAAAACTGCGAGCTTGGGGGGATACAAGGACTAATAGATTAACAGTAGCCACTGGCAGAGGTGAAAGTGATTCTTGCACTGCTTCTATTGGAATGAGCAGCAGCCTGGAAAACAAGATGCAGGGTATTTCAGAGACTGCTGGGAGTCATTGCAGTACAAGTAAACACATGGGTTGTGTTAGGGCAGCTAAGAATAGGAACAGGTGCAGGTATACTTGCATATACACCAATCCTAGGAGTTTGGTAAATAAATTTGATGAATTTGAGGTATTGCTCAGAACATCAAAGGCAGATATTGTTGGGATATCAGAGATGTGGTGTCACACAGATATAAGGAATGCAGAACTGGAATTTGGGGAGTACAATGTGTACAGGAAGGATAGACAAGATAGGAAGGGAGGACGGGTTATACTATTAGTTAAGAAACACAAAATCCAAGGAAGTGAAGCCAGTCAACATCGCTGGACAGTGCAGTGTCGAGTCAGTTTGGTGTGACATAAGCATTGGGAGATCAAAATTGAGAGTAGGAGTGTGTTATATTCCTAATGACTCTGATGAGTGTAATAAAAAACTCTACAGGGAAATAGAGTGGGCCAGTAAATCAGAGCAGCCTCTGAAATACCCTGCATCTTATAATGGGGGATTTTAATTTCCCAGATACTGACTGGAATTTGTGGGTTGGTCACTCACACACTAGCAGGGCTTTTGTCGATTTATTGGATGATTGTTTTCTACATCAGCATGTTTGTGAGGCAAGTAGAGGGAGTAATACGCTTGATCTGATTATCAGTAGTGATTCTTCATGCATTAAGAATCTGCAGATAAAGGAACCACTAGGTGGCAGTGATCACAGTGTGCTGAAGTGGGATTTACTCAAAGAGGTAACTACCATTAGGGGTAAAGGGAAGGGTTATTGCTTCCGTAAAGGCGACTACGATGGACTGAGACAGTATTTAAATTCTATACAGTGGGACCCACTGATGATGATGTTACCAGCAGCAAATTCAAAATGGGAAGCATTCAAAGAATTTATCTTGTAAGCTACTAGGCTCTACATATCAACAAAGAAATATTGTTCAAGATTTAGACCTAAATGAATGTCAGATGAACTAATTAGACATGTGACAGAGAAGAAAAATGCATGCAATACATATAAATTAACGTGTAACTCAGAAGCCTATGATAAATATAAACTGGTCTGTAACCAAGTCACAAAGAGATTAGGTAGGCAAAGGCAGATTATGAGAAATCCTTGGCAAAGGATGCAAATAAAAACAACAAAGAGTCCTTTACCTATGTAAACTCTAGAAGGAAAGGGATGAATCAGATTGGTCCACTGGATATTAATGGTTCAACTGTTGATGATCCTGCTCAGGTGGCTAACAAACTAAATGAGTATTTTGCATCTACATTCACCAATGAGGAGTTATTCAGGGAGGGACTGCCAGAGGTGAGTTAAACTCTGGCAGTGAGCTGGATGATTTTGTAATAACTGAGAGGAAAGTGGAGGAGAAATTGTTGAAGATAAACATAAAAAAGGCATCCGGGGTGGAGGGGATCTATCCAGTTATATTAAAGGAGGCAGCAAAGGAAGTAAGCAAACCCTTAGCCATAATTATGAGAGCTTCTTTGGACTCAGGGAGGTACCCATGGACTGGAGATGTGCAACTGTGACCCCAATTCACAAAGGAGGATCAAAGGGCAACACAAATAATTATAGACCTGTTAGTTTAATACGGTTCCAGGAAAATTAATGGAGTCACTGGTTAAAGAAGCACTGCAGGATCATCTAGACAAGATTTCAGTTACAGCTTGGACACAGCATGGTTTTGTTAAGGAAAAGTCTTGCCTGACCAATTTGATTGGATGCTATGATGTGGTCACAAAGGAACTGGAATAACGTTGATATCATATATTTGGATCTTAGAAAGGCTTTTGATACACATGGAAGACTGCTGCATTAGAGGCAAATTCCTGCTATGGATAAAGGGATGGTTGAGTGGGAGAAGACAGAGAGTGGTAATCAATGGACACTGCTTATTGTGGACTAATGTCATTAGTGGAGTCCCTCAGGGTTCAGTATCGGGTCCATTGTTGTTTTCTGTATTTATAAATGATATTGATGATGGTATATCAAGCTTAATGTCCAAGTTTGCAGACGATATGAAGGTTGGCAGGGTTGTTAAGGACACTAATGACAGTACGCTGCTGCTGCAACAGGATCTAGAAAAGTTGAGCAGATGGGCTGAGAGGTGGCAAATGAAGTTTAACATTGACAAATGTAAAGTACTACATATGGGAAGCAGCAACCCCAGAGTGACATATCAACTCTGTGGTACTACACTGACAGTGGTAGAGAATGAAAAGGACCTGGGAGTAATTTTGCAAGCAGATATAAAGTTTTCTGAGCAGTGCAGACAGTCTGCAAGAGTAGCTCATAGTGTCTTGTCAGTGATATACAGGAATTTTTCTAGCAGGGATAAGGTTTGGTTTGGTTTGGTTTGGTTTTTAATGGCGCATTGGCAGCTATGGCCATAATGCGCCAAATCAAAAAATAAAACTAATACAAAAATATTGGTCAGCCTTAGAACAGGCTACCGTGTCAAAAAGGTAAAAATGATACAGTGGTTAAAGGTTAAATAAAAGGTATAAAATATAAACTTAAATCTTTGTGTATAAATTGATCGATTGTAGAAAATTAAAAACGTCAGACATGTTGTCTCTGTCACCTAAAATCTGACCGAGTGTAAAGGGTTCAGCCAGATTACTAAAACTGCTAGAAAAAGATTGTCTAAAAACAGAACATTCAATAAAAACGTGAGAGATAGTTAAAATGACGTTACACGTCTCACACATAGGTGGGCCATCCGCCCTCAGCAAAAAGGAGTGTGTTAGATGGCTATGACCTATGCGGAGCCGAGCAAGAACAACTTCCTCTTTTCGGACCCTGCGTACACTGGACTGCCATTGCATGATTACAGGCTTAATACGCTGTAGTTTATTCGCGGTCTGTTCGTGCCAAGAGTCTTGCCATTGGGAGTATAATTTACATCGTATTATTTGCCTGTAGTCTGTATAGGGGACTGACAGGCAATGACTATCCAGGGAAATGGCTGATTTGGCAGCAGTATCAGCTAATTCATTTCCCCGGATCCCAATGTGGCTTGGGATCCAGCAGAAGCGAATGTCAAATTCTGATTCAAAGGCAGAACTTAGCATCTGCCGGATCCGTGACAGGACCGGATGAGAGTTGTACCTCATCGACACTAGAGCCTGTAATACGCTCAATGAATCACAGTAAACCATGTACCTTTGGTAATCGCTATTTATAATGAACTCAAGGGCTATTTCAATTGCATGCAACTCTGCAGTATAAATGCTAGCTTCTCGTGGGATCTTGAATGATAATGTCTTCTGAGGAAATACAACAGCAGATCCCACATAAGATTCTGACTTTGAGCCATCTGTATAGACTGGCAGAAAGTCAGAGTACTGCTCTCTATGCGATGCGAAGAGTTGCTGATAGACGGCCGCCGGTGTATTAGCCTTCTCCATGATCTTGAGGGAGAAGTCGCACATTGGCAAATGTGCATACCAGGGTGGAAGGAGTTGCCTTGGTGACTGGGCAACATTGTTTACCGTCACGTTTAGTTCATTTAATAGCCCTTGCATCCGAATACCAAAAGGTCTGTTGGCAGTCCGACGGGTGTTATAGAGATTTTCCCAACGTGGCTCAAAAACTGATGTCCATGTGGGATGATCAGGCAGGGCTTTCAATTTAAAGGTGTAATGTAAAGACAACTGCTTACGTCGAAAAGATAGGGATGGTTCATTTGCTTCGACGTAAAGGCTTTGGACTGGAGATGTGCGAAATGCTCCTGTGGCTATCCGAATGGCCTGATGGTGAACTGGATTTAACCACCGAAGTGCACTATCTCTAGCAGATCCATATACCTGGGACCCATAATCGAGTTTAGAACGGACAAGGGCTCGGTAAAGACGAAGAAGAGTAGAGCGATCTGCGCCCCATGATGTTGACGAAAGGGCACGAAGGATGTTAAGCCCTTTAACACACCTTGTCCTAAGCTGACGAATATGTTGAACAAATGTCAGCTTTTTGTCGAAGATAAGTCCAAGGAATTTGACTTCTGCTACGACTGGGATGTTGTTTTGCCCAAGCCTTAAATCCGGTTCAGGATGAAGATTACGTTTGCGACAGAAGTGTACACAAATGGTCTTCTGTGATGAAAATCTGAACCCATTAGCCAATGACCAAGATGTAAGGTGGTCAATGGCTTTCTGCAGTTGCCTTTCAATGACCCTCATATTGCATGAATGACAAAATATAGTAAAGTCGTCAACATAGAGGGCATTGTGTATTGTGGGCGGAAGTTGTTCCGTGATAGAGTTTATTTTGATTGCAAAAAGCGTGACACTTAGAACGGACCCTTGTGGGACTCCCTCTTCCTGACAGAACTCTCTCGAGAGAGTAGATCCTAAACGCACTTGAAAATGGCGATTGGAAAGGAAGTTTTTGATAAAGAGAGGAAGGTTACCCCTAAGACCAAAGTTGTAGAGGTCTTTTAATATTCCAAATCGCCAGGCTGTGTCGTACGCTTTTTCAATATCAAAGAAAACTGCTACCAGATGCTCGGATTTAATAAAAGAGTCACGAATGTATGTTTCAAGTCGGATTAAATGATCCAAAGTGGATCTGTCTCTTCGGAAGCCGCACTGAGTCCTGGAAAGCAGGTCATTTGTTTCCAAATACCACACAAGGCGGGCATTAACCATTCTTTCCAGGACCTTGCACAAACAGCTTGTCAGAGCAATAGGCCGATAGTTACTTGGATATCTAGGATCCTTTCCTGGTTTTGGGAAGGCAAGAACGATTGCTTTCCGCCAGGAATCCGGAAATTGTTTATCAAGAAAAATTCTGTTAAATAAAATTAATAAGTGATTTTTAGACTGTGGTGACAGATGTTTTATCATTTCGTAGTGGATGTCATCGGGCCCGACAGCACTTGCATGCGTAAGAAAGAGTGCTGCATTTAACTCTTCCTGTGTAAAGGGCTTGTTATATGGTTCGAGCCCTTTTGAAGAGAAATTTAATGGATGTTTCTCACGTTTTTCTTTCAAGGCCAAGAACTCTGGAGGGAATGATGTTGTTGCAGATATTTTCGCAAATGTTTCACCTAGAGTATTTACAACTGCAGTTCGGTCTGCAATTAGACATCCATTGTGCTCGAGAATCACCGAAGGGCACGGTGGGTATTTGCCCTTCATTTTCCGGATCTTGTCCCAGACTACTTTTGAGTTGGCAGTCTGGGTTATGGATGATGTAAAACGGATCCAAGATTTCCTTTGGCTCTGACGTTGGATATAACGTGCTTTTGCACGTGCACGTTTAAAGGATATTAGATTATCAGTCGTGGGATATCGACGGAATATCCCCCAGGCTTTGTTTTGTGCCTTTTTTGCTGTTGTGCACTCCGAATTCCACCAAGGTTTAGGAAATAGTGGAAACCGGCTGGATGTTTTTGGGATTGCAATTGCAGCTGATTGGACAATACTTTCTGTAACGTACGTGACTGCATCATTGATATGTTCCCGACTGACTGTAGCGAGGTCAAGATTTGCCAGATGTTGAAAGGCATTCCAGTCAGCCTGATCAATCTTCCACCGCGGTAAACTAAATGGCTGACACGGTCTACCACTAGTTAAGGTGGTGATCACGGGGAAATGATCACTTCCATATGGGTTTTCTTCCACCTCCCATATAGCTGAAGGAAGGAGGGAAGGGGAACAGATAGAAAGATCAATGGCAGAAAAAGTACGGGTAGGCATGTGAAAGAAAGTGTGTCTTCCCACATTGAGAAGGGAGAGGTCATTGTCATTGAGCATACGCTCTATGACTCGTCCCCTTCCGTTAATGTTAGTACTACCCCACAGAGTGTTATGTCCATTACAGTCCCCAAGAAATAATAAAGGGGGAGGCAATTGCGTGACGAGATCATCAAGGTCTTTCTGGAGGATGTCAATACCAGGTGGTAAATAAACAGAGCAAACAGTTAATAAAAACCCCACTTTAAGGCGAATTGCTACAGCCTCTACGTTGGTTGTAAGTTGCAAAGGCTGAAAGGGAATCTGGTTGCTCACGAGGATTGCAACTCCTCCATGGGCAGGACCATCCACAATTCTATCCTTACGAATGATGGTAATGTTATTCATGGTGGGGTCATTATTTGCCTTTAAATAAGTCTCCTGTATGCAAAAGCAAACTGGTTTGTGCTTTTGCAGGAGTGCCTTGATGTCGTCAATATTTTGCCGGAATCCACGACAATTCCACTGTAGGAATTTAGCCATTATTTGGACTTGGTGGGTCCATCAGGCGGCTTCCGAGGTGCTGAGGGCTTAATTTTGTCAGTCTTGGATTTATCTTTTTTGGGGAAGAATGGACGCTGTCCCGTGTCCATTTCCTCCTCCGTAAAGAGTTCCAAAACTGACTCATCATGTACCTCCTTCTGCTCGATATCCATGTTTTCCTGGGTACTAGGTGTTACTTCCCCTTTCTTATTCTTTTCTTTTGCTTTTGTTACTTGTGGAGCATTAGGAGGTACCGATATAGGAGTGGCAGCTGATTGGTCCTTCTGTGCAGGTTTTTGGGAGCTTAAAAGATAACGTGCAATGGGAGTAAATGATTCTTTTGGGGGGACGGACATGTCCGTCTGAGTCCCAATCGAACATTTCCCTGCTACCTTCTGGGCGTAGGTAGGTTTTTTGATGTTAAGAGGTTTCACTGCTTTTCTTGCCTCCTGGTACGATATGTTGAGCTCTGCCTTCAGCCGTTGGATTTCTTTTTCTTCTTTCCACCTCTGGCATGCCCTTGAATAGGCCGGATGTTCTCCCTCACAGTTAATGCAGGTGGGTTTGGTGGCTGAACATGCTGTTGTTTCGTGGTCCTTTGCACCGCACCGGGCGCATGCAAGGACTCCACGGCAGGCCATTTGAGAATGTCCATACTTCTGACATTTAAAACACCGTAAAGGGTTCGGAATGTATGGACGTACTGGACAGTTGATGTATCCAGCTTTGATCTCATCAGGAGGTTTGGGAGAGTTAAAAGTCAGGATAACACTCCTGGTTTTAACAATTTTCCCATCCCTTCGCGCAGTGATTCTCTTGACGGCAGTAACTCCCTGTGGTTTTAGTTCGGAGCAGATTTCCTCCTCGGTGACGTCGAGAAGGTCCCACTCCGAAATGACACCTCTCGATGAATTTAGTGTTCTGTGTGGTGTCACTGTTACGGGTATACCTCCGATTGATGTTACTCGGAGTAGATGTTCAGACTGCCCGTCATTTTTTGTTTCAATCAAGAGGTCCCCAGAACGGAGCCTCTTAACTGACTTGGGTGTACCTGCTAACCCATCCAACCCTTTTTGTATAAAAAAGGGCGACATTTTACCAATCGGTGTTTCATTGGTGGAATGCATTATTAAGAACCTTGGGACTGGCCCTGATGGTAGTTCGGTTCGCTGCCTCTTTGTAGCAATAATGCTATCTGCCTCTCCGTCGTTATTTTCAGATAGGGACCGGGTTGGGGCCCCTGAAGGAATACGTTTATCAGGATTCATGAAGTTATTTAAATTGTTCAGTGCCCGGGCTCCCCACCCACCACGGAGCCCAAAGGGACGCCCACTACCCGGCATGCAATAAATGCGCTCGGGAGTGGGACGCCAGGGCTACCCAGACACTATACCCGCACCGCCGCCAGCCTGAATCCTGTCCCTCGGACCATGAGGGTAGGGGCGTGGCATTGACACGGTTGACCCTCGCAGGCGAGCCTACTAGCCGATTGATCCTAGCCGGGCCTTCCAGGACCACCCGTCTTGTCGAAGCAGGGGCCAAAGTGGTGTATTGAAGCTGGGCCCCTCAACCACCAGGATCCCCCTTTCCGAATTTCCACGGGTCGCAGCGCACGGCAAACACGCCGGATTCCATTGATGTAAGCCCGGAACCTAGGCTGTGGGCGTTGGATCCCAGTGATGCTAGTCTGGAAGTCCAGCAGCATCACTGGGAGGTCCCCTCACCACGTACAGGTGCCCACGTCGAGGGGCAGGGATAAGGAGGTGATTATCCCCTTATATAAAGCAATGGTCGGGCTACACCTTGAGTACTGTATACAGGTCTGGAGGCCTCATTTCAAGAAGGATGTAGAGCTGTTGCAACGAGTACAGAGAAGGGCAACAAGATTAGTGAATGGAACAAAGGGTTGCTCTTATGAAGAAAGGCTTAAATTTTGCAAATTACAGTGTCTGGAGACTAGGCACCTGCGAGGTGATCTGATTGAGGTGTATAAAGCCTTAAATGGCTTGAGCATGCTCAATGCTGATGGAATTCTTCCTCTTGCTCAGAATAATCATTTGAGACGGCATAAATTCAAATTGAGGAAAGACAGATGTAGGATAGATGTGTGGAAGTTTACCTTTAGCCAGTGGGTGGTTGGTTGGTGGAACAGACTTCCATCCTTTGTTGTGGAAGTTGATAGCCTAAATAAATTTAAGACTGAGCTGGACAGGTACTTGAAACGAATGGAGGGGTGAAATGGGAGCGTTTTTTTTTTTTTTGGCTGATGCGGCATAAGCTTGCTTTCTTGCATCATATGCCTCTACTAATGCTAATATTGCAGGGAGGTATATTTTTCCCCCACTGGAGAAAATGTATATCTTGAAAGACAGACACGTATGTCCAAGATGGAACAGGTTCAGTTGTGTTTTGAAATATTTCATTTAAATTGACATTCCAACCCTGAACAAGCTCTTTGATCCTGAGCGAGGCAAGTCTATTTTCATTTGATTTCAGATAATGAGCTTCGATATAAAGACTTTGAATCGGAGAAGTCCTGAAAGCTCTAAGCGCAGTCCTCAGAGCACTGTGATGGATCAAATTTAGCCGTTGTAAAGTAGTGCTCCTGGAAGAGTCATACAATGGAAACCATAAGCCTTGAAAGGATTAAACATCTATAAAGATGCAGCAAAGTATACCAATCAGCTCCCCATGACATCAACGAGACTAATCGAAGTATATTCAAATGCTTCATACAAGTTCTCAAATAAGTGATGTGTGCTTGGAAATTTAGTTTGCGGTCTAACATTAGTCCAAGAAATTTAACAGTATTAACAAGCGGGAGTGGAGTATTGTTTATTTGTAGTTCAGCTTCAGGATGGAGAGCTCGTTTCTTGCAAAAGTGAGTGACAGTGCATTTCTTTTCTGATAGTCAGTAGCCATTCCATGAAGTCCAGGATTCTATTTTGGTTATGACAAGTTGGAGCTGCCGCTCGATGGTATTCATACTTTGGAATTGACAGGAAATGGTAAGGTCATCTACATACATATTAGTTTAAACAGTTTTTCGGATATTTCGGATATCTTGTGTCATGCTGCTAACTCGTTTTGAAAATAGTGTTGGGCTAAGTACTGATCCCTGCGGGACTCCCTCTTCCTGATTATGAGATGTAGAGAGTACGTTTTTATATCGGACCTGAAAAGAACGCAACTGCAGGAAATTTTGAATTATTTTCGGCAAATGGTTCCTAAGCCCCAAATGGCAAAGGTCCATAATAATACTAATGATGCCATGTAGTGTCAAATGCTTTTTCAAGATCTAAATTGACCATGACTAGATGTTGTTTCATGACAAAAGCAATGTGGATAGGAAATTTGGCTTTCATAAGCACTCCTAGCATTGATCTATTCTTCTGAAAGCCATACTGTTGTTCTGGAAGGAGATTCTCCGACTCCAGGATGTAAATGAGCATAGTATGAACCGTCCTTTCGAAAATTTTTCCCATGCAGCTCGTAAGAGATAGTGGCCTGTAATTTTCAACACAGGAAGAATCTTTTCCTGGTTTTGGTGAGGCAATAATGAACGAATGGTGCCACGAAGAAGGACAGGCATTTTCAGAGAAGATCCAATTATAAAAAATGAATAGGGTTCTCAAGTCTTTAAGTAAATGCTTTAGCATAAGGTAATGAACTCCATCTGGACCTGCAGCACTATTGAAAGATCTGTTTAATGATTCTTGAAGTTCCATTAATGTAAAGAGTTGGTTGTATGGGAATGAGCAGTGCGTGAAGTTGATTTCATACCGTTCTTCACCTGCTTTGATGTTCTGGAAGGTGAGCACATAGGAGACAGAAGCAGAGATTTTTGCAAATGATTCTGCTAGTGCATTGGCAACTTCTTCAGCTGTAGATAGGTCTTTCCCTTTCCAATGAAGTACTGGAGAGGGCAGTCGAATGAATTTTTTATTTAATGCCTGTATTCTTTTCCAGATGACCTGTGTACCAGTGTCTTTGGTGATGGTTGAGGGAAAAGCAATCCATAAATCCCATTTCGCTTTACGCCTAACTTGTTCACCCTCCATCATGATTGGAATGATGAAGGGTGAACAAACTGACAAGTCTATTACAGAAGCAGATCCAGTTGGCAGGTTGTGTAGATAGGAGATGCAGAATTTAATAAATTAAGATCATTATTATTCATGAGTTCCTCCATCAATTTGCCTCTTCTGTCCATTGTAGCAGACCCCCACAATGGATGGTGTCCATTAAAGTCATCAAAAAGACAAATTGGAGTTGTGCAATGAGATTGTCAAGTTCTAAAAGCAGGAGTGGAGCAGATGGCAGAATATAGATGGAAACAGTGGTAAATGATGTACCAACTGCAATGTGAGCTGCCACAGCTTCTAAGGTAGTTCTCAATTGGATCGGCTTGGATGGAATGTTAGTGTTAACAAGAATAGCTACTCCTCCACATGCAAGTGATTCTAAGTTCCTAACTCATCTGTACATGATATAACTTGAATATTTTGGCAAAATTGAGGTGACAAGAATGTTTCCTGTAAGCATACACCTATGGGGACTAAATTGAGCTATTAAATCTCTTAAGTCTTGAGTTTTGAGAACGAGCGTAGCCTGTGCGGACGTAGATTTTTGCCGCTCCTGGAACAGAGAAGTTTTTTCTGTTTTATTAGCTTCTGTTTTATTTCTTTTTTTATTATTTTCTGTTTTATTTCTGTTAAATTGGCATATTAACTTATTTTCTAGAGTAGCTTTATATTACTATTTACAATACTTAGTTTAAAGTAACTTAGATAGAGATTTTGTAAGTATTACTTAGTATCGGTAAGGGTATCAAATCCACGTGTTTACCGTTCGTAACTTGCCGCCATTGTTACGCGATACAAAACATCTCGAACTAGATAGCATAAGCTTAATATAGTATAGTTTAAAGTCATCAAAAAGACAAATTGGAGTTGTGCAATGAGATTGTCAAGTTCTAAAAGCAGGAGTGGAGCAGATGGCAGAATATAGATGGAAACAGTACATAATATTGTCAATTAATCTTGTTGAACTTCACTGTTAATTAAATTGTATTTTTAACTATACATATAACGACTTAGGTTACGTAACATAAATAATTAGTAAAAATAAATAATTAATACTTCACTTGATACGGAAGTTATATAAAGGGATTTCGTAGATAACACTCGATACTGAAACATAAATATAGTGTTATAACTGTGTTGGGATACAAGTTTAGGGTTTTAATTTTGTACTGAAATTGATATTTTATTGAAATTAAATAGAAATCATGACTCAGACCAGAGCAGCAAAGCAAAAGGCTCAAGCTAATGGGAGTGCTGTGGCTCAGGGGAGAACTGAGGGGGGGGGGGAAGTTGCCCTCTGAATCACAGCCTTTTAAAATGCACTACTTGCTTGATGTTTGTGGAGCAGTCGCGTACGGGACATGATACTACCATGGGGGATGTCTTTGTGTGTGTGTGCGATGAAAGGAGTGTAAGGAAATCAGGTGACAACTCAGCGTTGTTATGGGCCTATATGAGAGCTTGAAGGACAGGGTGGATGCCCTCGAAGGATTAAAAGTGAGGGCCCATCAAGCTCTCAGCTGCCCACACCAATGCCAGAGCTTGCACTTGGTCATCACGCAACACAGCGGCAGTCCCCAAGGCAGAATGCGCTGGTCCCAAAGGAACTAGTAGTTGTTGGTGGCTCTATTGTCAGGGAAACGGGAAACATGCTTTGTAAAAAGGATAGGTGGAACAGGACCAGGGTATGTCTGCCAGGGGCAAAGGTTGATGACGTTGTAGAGCGGATATCATCTTTTAGGGGCACAAAAGGTGATAAAGTTGTACATGTTGGCGCTAATGATATTAAGAGTAGGAGACTGGTGGAATTACTTAACAAGTACAGGTCACTGTTGAAAATAAGCCATGAATTAGGGTTGAATTTGAAAGTGTCTGCAATTCTGCCCAGACACAATAGGAGGGAGTATATGATGAGAGCCCTGTCGATCAATTCGGCCCTGGAAAGATTGTGCAAGGCTCAAGGGGTAGAATGTTTTTCAGCCTGGTCTGTACTTGTTAACAGGAGAGACTGCTTCTACAGGGATGGGATACACTTAAATAGAAAGGGTGCAAGAATGTTTGCTGATGCTATCGAGGCAGTGTTAGGTGGGTCAGAAAACTGCTAGATTGGGGGGATACAAGGACTAATAGATTAACAGTAGCCACTGGCAGAGGTGAAAGTGATTCTTGCACTGCTTCTATTGGAATAAGCAGCAAGCTGGAAAATAAGATGCAGGATATTTCAGAGACTGCTGGGAATCGCTGGGGTACAAGTAAACACATGGGTTGTGTATACTTGCGTGTACACCAATAAATTCAAATTGAGGAAAGACTGATGTAGGATAGACGTACGGAAATTTGCCTTTAGCCAGCGGGTGGTTGGTTGGTGGAACAGACTTCCATCCCTTGTTGTGGAAGTTGATGGCCTAAATAAGTTTAAGGCTCAGCTGGACAGGTATTTCGAACAAACAGAGGGGTGAAGTGGAAGTGGTTATTTTTTATTTTTTATTTATTTTTTTTTTGGCTGATGCTGCATAAGCTTGCTTTCTTGCATCATATGCCGATGCTAATGCTAAAAGTCATCAAAATGACTGCTTAGTCCTCTGCAATTCCACTGTACGAAGTTGTGCATTATTTAGGTCTACTCGATGATAATTCATCTGACTGTGTTTTGTTCGCGAGACATTTTTTCTGGTCTTTTTTTGGAAATGTGTGGCATCCAATATCCATGGTGTCATCTGCATAAAGTTCTAGAATGGGCTCCTCATTATCTAACAGCTCATCTACATCCATACTGTTGGTGGGAAATTCCATTTTTTAGAGCCTGAGTCAGATTTTAATTGTTCCTTTCAACCAGGACAGATGGGGTATGAATAGGGATGCTGATTGGAGTATTTGTGGCTTTGCTAGTTTTTTTTTGGAGGATTATCTTTTTTAAGGTTGAAAGTGTAGATTTAAGCAAATTTGCTAGAGAGGTGTTAAACGGAACTGATACATATGTTTGAGCTGCAGTAGAAACAATGTTTTGAGCGTGAGCTGCATAGGAACGATTACTAGGCATGGTCAAATTAATTTGTCTACGTGCCTCAGGAAACGTAACTTTATTTTCTATTTTGTATTTTTGAATTTTCTTTCCTGTTATCCATAGCACACAAGTTTTGGAAAAGGCTGGAATGGCTTCCTTTGCAGTTTGGACAAACAGGGGTTTTGATTGAGCAATCCGCTTGAGTGTGTTCTTTAGATCTGCAGATGGGACATACAGCATCACCACGACACACCTGCTGGGAATGACCGTATTTCTGACATTTGAAACAACAAACAGGATTCGGAATGTAAGGTCGAATCAGACAGTTTAAATAACCAGCTTTAATTGAGGGTGAAAACTCTGGAGTGCTAAATTTAAGAATAATGGATCTAGTTGGAGTGAGATTTCCATCTTTTTAATCATAATAACATAATCGGGTAATGGTTTCTCTATTTGGCCAATGCTCAATAAACCTAGCTTCCTTGCATCATTTTGCCTTCATTAATAATAAGAATGTGCTTAAATAACATTTATAAAACTCTCAGTAAAAGCATAAATAAATATATCTACACTTATATAATGAATGATTTTTACCATACAGTTAAATAGATCAAAGTGAATGTGTGTGTGTGTGTGTGTGTGAGAGAGAGAGAGAGAGAGAGAGAGAGAATAACAACCAATTAATCCCATGAATGCTGATCCAACTATCTCTGGATGGTGATGAAAGGCCCACTTGAATCCTCTAACTGCTGCAGAGAAAAAATACATAAGATCAACGAATTACATATCACAGCAAAAATCAGTAGTAACTACACATTTACAGCTACAAAATATAGATTAGAGACTTGTAATGATTGGAAACCTTAAGCATTGAAAATAAATCAAGTTATAATTATGGTACACTTTTTTTAACTTACCAACTTTTTTTAACTTAAAGAGAACAAAAATCCCCAAAGGAATTTGCATATAAGTCTGGTTAATCAGTATTTAATTTTAAAAACCAACATTCACCAGTTTTTAATTTTAACAATATTTCATTCCAATTTATTTTGACCTTTAATATTTTAAATTCACTTTTAATCACTTCACACTATTCTCCAAAATTTGGATTGAAAATGAGCAGAGTAAATCAAATAAGTTGCATCTGTTTTACTATGCAAATGGGAGGAATGGTTCCTCCCATGTTGAATACTTTTCTCAAGTCTAAGTATATAATGTCAAAATTGTTCCTTGCATCCAACTCCAGAGTCACCATATCATAGTAGTTCATCAGGTTAGTCAAGAGATTCCCTTCTTAATGGTTCATTTATCTGGGCATATTAGTGTTTTTCTGTTCCTTACACATGCACTGAGTTAATGGAGCAAAAAGGGTTACACCATTTATAACCTTAAAAAATAGCAAAAAATAATTCAGAATTGTTCGCTTTTTGATGACACTTTTATTTTCACTCTGTTATGAATATAAAAAATCCATTTTTTTATATTATAAACATATTTCTAATTTTTTTTTATAAAAAATCTCTGCAGCACTTTAGACATTTTTTTTTCATACTCTCTTACTTGGGAGTTTTGAATATTATCTACGTTATTATTTTTAACTGACATGTGAATGAAATGTTGATTGAATAACCCAAATGGTTTCACAATTGGATGCCAACCAGACTCTTCCATGATTCAAAGCCAGAAAGTGTAACAATTGGATGTGCTACCATAATACATAACAAGCGTGCACTTCGATAACTGGATGTCAGAAATGACAATAATTTTAAATTCAGGCATGTTTTTCAGCATGTACATTTAATTAATTACTGAGAATAGGCTTAACTTGATTCTGCATTTTTCTATTTATGCAAAAACCAACAGAGATTTCAGGAATTTTCAATGGCAAAATCAAAAAAAAAAAAAAAAAACTTTGTTGAAAGGTATTAGGTGTTTCATCACAGAACTAAGTAGATTAAGAGCATGACACTGCTTATAGACCCCAATCCAAGTGTGTGGGTCTTGAAGGCCTCACATGCCTATCAGGGTTAACTCTAAAGGTTTTGAGCATTCCTTTGCAGTCTCCTTCAATATAACTGGATAAAAACCATAGACAACTGGGGGAAACCCACTTTCAAGTATAGTAGTTTTTCTATTAGATTTTCTTTTGCTGTAACATCATTATGACATATCCTACTATGGACAGGTATATCAGCACAATATCCCCCACCCAGAAAAGAACCTTTATAAGATATTCCTCATGTGGCATGGTGCATAGGTAAACTGTGTTGTTTAACGATAATAAAGCACTCAAACCTTTATTGGTATAATTATGTTCATTTACGAATTGGAAATATATACAGGGTGTTTCAGTTAAACGTTTCAGAACTTCTAAGAGGGGTAGGGTACATCCTGACAACTCGAAATCATATAGCAATGTGGGGTCGGAAATGCTTTCCTGAAGCGGTGTTGTACACAGAAGCACCATAAAAAGAAAAGAGACCGTAAGTGAGAAATCGTTTTAATAATACATGAAAAGAAGCAAAAGGTACATGGATTAAAGTAAGTGTTCGAAGTTTCTTCGACGGGCTACAATGCACGCCTCACATCTCCGACGCATGGACATCCGAACATTCTGGAATATTCCAGGCGAATTTCTTCGGCAGCTACTGCGATTCTTGCAACCAGCTCCTCAGCATTGTCAACAGGGGTGTCATAAACTAGCGATTTCATATGACCCCAGAAATAAAAATCAAGACATGATAGGTCGGGTGACCGAGCAGGCCAACGCACGGGACCACCACGTCCGATCCACTGTTGACCAAATGTGACATCCAGGTAGTTACGAACATCTCCGCTATAATGGGCAGGGGCTCCATCGTGTTGGAACCACATTGTCTGTTGCGTCGAGGCAGAAATCTGTTCATCTCTCAAAAGTTGTGGCAATACTTGCTGCAGAAAGATCAAGTAGATAGGTCCGGTTAGACGACACGGTAACAGGTAAGGTCCGATGAGGTGATCTCCCATAATACCGGCCCATACATTGACCGAAAATCGAATCTGTGCTGCACGACGACTTCTGTGTACAATACCGCTTCAGGAAAGCATTTCCGACCCCACATTGCTATATGATTTCGAGTTGTCAGGATGTACCCTACCCCTCTTAGAAGTTCTGAAACGTTTAACTGAAACACCCTGTATACAATGGAGTAAAACGTTTCATGGTATTTACTTATCACTTCTTCAGTGACATCCCCAGGTGCTCACATCTGATGAGTATGGGCTTGGCACACCCAGGGTCCTGAGCTGTACATCATCATCATTATTCTCTTTCTTGGTGATTCCTTTCTACTTTTCTCTCTCTCTCTCTCTCTCTCTCTCTCTCTCCGGGTAACTTGGAAATTTTTTTTTTGGCTGGTGCAGCATAAGCCTCAGGCTTCCTTGCACCATATGGCCAATAATAATACTAATACTAACTGTTTTTTTCAATATCACTGTCACAAAAGGTCATTTTGGTCACAAGAACTTGTTCCCCACAAAATGTTTCATTCCATTACGTACATATAGTATTTCCAATTTGGAAATGAACATAATTATACCAATGTAAGTTTGAGTGCTTTATTACCTTCAAACAAGGGCCTTTCTATTGTGAATATTAATATAAAGTATCTATTCAGCAATGTCACCAGTGACAACCATTGTATTATCAATGATTATTATTAACCATAAATCATGTTAGTGTAGCCCCAATCTTGTGGCTCTTGAACTACTATTGTGCCTTTAAATCTGGCCAACACGGATGTCTTTGTATAACAGAAGACTTAAGAATTTTATGAATTAAGAAGTCAACTGCATTTTGTTGTGTATTGATTTAAGTGTACTGTGAACAACACACAGGTATGTGTTCCTTATTTCCGATAATTTGGAATCTTCTGGAGTATTAACTTACTTTGAGATAAACTTTTATCTGTCCAAAGCACTTAATTTACATTAGATCCATTCATATATATTTGCATCCAGATCATGGAGTAACTCTTTAATATAGCAAAAATGCTGATGCCAGATACTTTTTGATATGTAGAATACCTCTATTTGAAATATGCAGCCCATTTTTTTTTACGAGCACTTCACAGTTTGCAAGACACTTTATATTTTAGTTTTCACGTATCAGTTGGACTGCTAATCAAGAAGTTCTGCAGTCAAGAGTTTAAGTGGTCAGTTTCTAGGCTATTCTATCCCCACTTTTTTTCATATCAGATTTATATATAAAGCAAGCCTCCTAGAAAGGTCAATATAAGAGGCTTTCTGCATCTGTATCTCTGGACTGCCATATTATTATTATTAGCCATATGGTGCAAGGAAGCCTGAGGCTTTTGCTGCACCAGCCAAAAAAAAAAAAAATTTCTGAGTTACCTGAGAGAGAGTCAGAAATAGAAGGGAATCACCAAGAAAGGGAAGAATGATGATATCCAGCTCAGGACCCTCGGTGTGCCTATCCCATACTCACCAGATGTGAGCCCCTAACAGACTTGGCCAAACTGCTGCTTATAAGCTGCATGAAGCTCTGACATTTGAATTGCAGCTCTGAGAAATATGGAAGGGAAAAATTCATCACTCAAAATTCCTCTGACTAATAGGAAATTAAAATAATTAAAAAACTCACAAGTAGCAACCAATATTTAATGATTTTATTACAAGTTGGCATTTTTCAAGAAATTTGCACACTTTTTCTAAATTATTCACACAGAAATATGTAGACAAGTGTGTCTTGTCTTAGAGAAAAACAAAATCTCAATTTATGGATAATTAATTATTGATAATTTACAATTTTTACTAAACAATTACTGTTGTTTCAGTGAAATTATTATTCCTTTATGTGGACTTCATCATATGCCAGTTCATTATTGAGAAAGCATGGTTTCAGTCACAAAACAACCATTACTTTACTTTGTTGTCAGCCTTCAAGTATGCTGAAATGTGAATAATTAAATATTTTATTTGATTTCAACTGTGTTGAAATATCCCGTTGAAATCCTATAATATCTTAGTTTTATTTAGATTAACAGAATCACTATCAGCCCTGACAAGTGAGGAAGGTGATTGGAGGTCTACAATAGCTGAAACTGCAATTCTTCAAGCTCGGCTAAGACTTAAATGTTAGATTTTTTAAGTAATTAAATTCATTTTTTAATAACTGGAAAAAAATTCAACAAACTTAAAATAATAAATATGTTTTTATTTTATTATCTTATTGATTTATTATATGTTAGCATTGACTTGTTGCTTTTTAATCCTCACATCTATTCTTCTCTTTCTTGTTGATTCCCTTCTCTCTCTCTCAGGGTAACTCGGGAATTTTTTTTTTTTTTTTGGCTGGTGCAGCATAAGCCTCAGGCTTCCTTGCAACATATAGCTAATAACAATAATATGCAATTTTTTTTTTTCATTTTTTATGAATAAATTACATCTGTTTTGATTGGAAATATGATTTTTTTGTATGTTAATTAATACGTTATGGGCACAATATAGTTACACATTAGGCAAAATATAGTTGCCCAAATAACTACTGTTTCTAAAAAAACCTACTCCGTTCCCCCAGCCCATGAGATTCCACATCTCAAAAAGCTTCCCGAAAGTGCAAATGAATGTCGAAAATTAAAGCAAACGATTACCAAATCCTAATGAACATCACATCTCATATGATCGAGAATTCACTGTTTAAGCTTAAACAATTGCTTCAACGTACATTCATTTGGCTAATCTAACAACAACAGAGACTTGCAACCCCTTATTACCTGAAGACATCGCTTGATTTCTGCAATTATGAAGATCTCAACACGTTTTAAAGTTTTTGTGGACAAAGTCGACAGAATTTAGTCGGTTTTGCATTGGAGCACTAATCACGGCGGAATGTGACTTCAGCTTCGTACTCAGCAGAGTAGTATTTTTTTACAGTAATCGATTTCTTCTGTGGTGTGTTTTAAATCTTCTTAATTTTATTAGTTTTTTTATCGTAATATTTTTGATATAAGTGTGTCAAAAATAAACGTGGTGTGCTTGCTAAGCGCCAATGCAACCTAGGCTACTGTATGTTATATCGTAGTAGTAGTGGTAGTGGCATGTGATGCAAGAAAGCAAATGTATATCGTATCCTCGTTGTTGTTGTAGAGTTTTTAGCGAATTAGCAACTAAGACCATGTTACGCCGTAAAGAATATGTCTGTAAATTGCGTTTATTTTCTCTGATCGATTTGCTGATTGCTGGACGAAAAACTGGAATTCCTGGGAGGAAAAAACATGCTACACTGGTCTGCAACCGACTAACTCGGCCATTGATTCCTCTCATCACTGAAGGGATTCGAACTCAGAACGTTTCCATCCAGTGTGGGGAGGACGGTTATTATACCAGCTGTGCCACCGACGGAGCCATTCCCTAGTGCAGTGATTCCCAAACTATTAAGATCTACGAACCCCTTCAAATATCAAAAAAAAAAAAAATTTGCGGACCCCTATATACACTGGTGTGCAAAACTTAAGGACTAACACTATTTCTAAAGGTTATAACCACAAAATCTTTACTTAAGGTACTCTTTACTGATGAGCGTAGATTCAGTCTCAGCAGCGATTCTGGACGTCAGCTAATCTGGCGAGAGGTTGGCACACGGTATCACCCCGCAAACATCATTGAAAAGGATCGATATGGCGGTCGAGGGGTTCTCGTCTGGGGAGGCGTTATCTTGGATGGATGTATGTACACAACTGCAAATACTGGAAGGCGGTACTGTAACCGGTGCACGCTACTGTACTGAGGTAATCCTTACCCATGCGCGTCTGTTCCGAGGTGTCATTGGCCTCATTTCATGTTTATGGATGACAACGCCACACCACATCGCACTGCAGCTGTTCATATGCTTTTGGAAACTGAGGACATTGTTCGCATGGATTGGCGTGTCCGTTCCGTCTATCTAAATCCCATCGAACACATATGGGACGCTGTAGGGAGACGCCTAGCGGCACGTCCACACCCACCAGAAAATGTTCACCAGCTGAAGATGGCACTGACAGAGAAATGGACGGGTTACCACAAGAACTTATCAAAAACATTGTTCTAAATATGGACAGGCGGTGCAAAGGAAGCATCGACATTAGGGGTGGCCATATCTCCTACTGAGGACCACCTCTTCCCTTTGTTCCATCTTTGGCAGTGACGCATCTGTATCATGGTAACCAATGCTATGTTGCCATTTTTGAATAAAGTCCCTCTGTACCGTTTTGTTTCCTTTGTTGTGTCGGTGTGTTTCCTTCATCATTTCTGTACCTAACGAGGTTCCTTTGATATGCTTTTCCCATATCCAGGCCACTCCTATGAGAAGCTATAGGTGAAAATCTGACTGGTCCTTAAATTTTGCACACCAGTGTATTTAAATTCAAATTATTGCATTAGGGCCAACCGTAATCTCTTACATATACCCATGTATGTAATATAACTGTAAAGTGCCTGTGTTCTCTGGTCGATTTGCCTGTTTTGCTGGACGACAAAACCCCAGTTTCTGGGGGGAAACTTTGCTATCTACGCCTGAGACCGACTAACTCAGCCACGGAGTTAAAAAAGTCCACTGAAGTTCCTCGCGTCATCGACGGAATACACCAGTGTATAACATATGAATACGCTATATGCATGTATATATATCATTATCATTAGCTATATGGTGCAAAGAAGCCTGAGGCTTTTGCTGCACCAGCCAAAAAAAAAATTCTGAGAGAGACAGAAGTAGAAGGGAATCACCAAGGAAGAGAAGAATGATGATATCCAGCTCAAGAGCCTGGATGTGCCAAGCCCATACTCACCAGATGTGAGCCCCTGGGGTTATATATATATATATATATATATATAAAATATTTATGTATAAAATATTGTAGATAGAACGCGTGAAAGAGATTTATATATTTAGAATTAAAACTAATAAATATACAGTATACACTGGGAGCGATGTATGTTATGAAAAAAAAGGGGGGGCTGGGAATGAACCGGAAATTAAAATAACGATAAGAATTGCAAAAATGAAAAAACGACCAAGGTGAAATAACATTGCGGTGTCTTTCACAATTTTAGTCTCATCATCAGAGGTCATCCATCGAAATTATGAAAAAGACAGCAATACTCTTACTTCTGTTTCCGACATGCTCCGTATGCAAAGGTGCACGTGTATAATAGCCACGTGGTACCAATACAAATATAGATTTTGAATTATGAGTAAGCATTTTAGGGTAAAGTTCTAATAAAGGTTATGATATGTTTATTAGAACTTTACCTTAAAATGCTTACTCATAATTCAAAATCTAAATTTGTATTGGTACCACGTGGCTATTATACACGTGCACCTTTGCATACAGAGCATGTCGGAAACAGAAGTAAGAGCATTGCTGTCTTTTTCATAATTTCGGTGGATGACCTCTGATAATGAGACTAAAATTGTGAACGACACCGCAATGTTATTTCACGTTGGTCGTTTTTTCAATTTTTCATTTTGCAATTCTTATCGTTATTTTAATTTCCGGTTTATCCCCTCCCCTTTTTTTCATAACATACATTTAATATTAAATTAATACATTATTACATTTAATTAATTCATATATTTAATTCTAAATATATAAATCTCCTTCACGCGTTCTACGTACAATATTTTATACATAAAATATTTTATATATATACACATGGCTGTAGGGTACGTTTTGCTAACGCAGTGTCCCTAATCCATAAGATATGTTATTTTAATCCAGACATATGTACCCCCTATATTAAATAGCTTTTCTATACCATTATTCTTGATTTTATATATATATATATATACCATAATTAGATAAGTTATAGTGCAAGAACCTGATATAACTTATCTAATTATGGTATATATATATACCATAATTAGATAAGTTATAGTGCAAGATATATATATATATATATATATATATATATATATATGGTCGCGTACCCCCTGGAACTGGTCTACCGACCCCAGTTTGGGAAACGCTGCCCTCGTGGGTAGCACAGTTTTGGATGAATTAGTCGGTTGGTTAGCACCGTTATTAAACGTCAGACGTGAGTTAGCCAGATTGTGACTGAATCGGTCTCAGGATAGGTTGGCATAATTTTTTCTCCCCGAAACTTGGAGTTTTCGTGTAGCAAAACAGCAAATCGATCGCAGGATATACGCAATTTACCCACAGATTATACACGGCGCAATATGACCTAAGTTGCTGATGCACTCAAAATCCTACAACGACCAACCATAGTATATTGTTAACAAAGCCCATAAAAGTTCCTGCACTCGTTGACTGGATTCGACCCCTTGACGTTGGAAAGTACAACCGTGGATGTGTGTTACCCAGAGCGGCTCCTGAACGTTAGTTCAACTCCGCCATGGTATAGTGTAATGAAAGACAACTCCAGAAATTGATGTTGTGCTGTATTTGTACAACAAAATAGAACTATAAAACATTTTTTGAACAATCTGTGGGTTTTTATACAACGTGACTGAGTGACGTTGCACCATTGAAATTTCCCCAGGGACAACTAATGAAACAACTATAGGGGCTTACAGTAAAGTATAAAGAAACATATATTTTGAATATAATACAACTAATAGGAAGTATTAATGACACACATATAGTAAAAATTAACTACATACAACTGGTGTGACTTGGCTAGCACTAAATTCTCGAGCAGTACACATAGCTAATGCAAAAAAATGTAGTTCATGAATACATAAAAACAGAAGTTACCTGACGTAAGGAAGGTATTATTATTATTATTAGCCATATGGTGCAAGGAAGTCTGAGACATGCTGCATTAGCCAAAAAAAATTCTGCATTACTCCCAGAGAGAGAGAGAGAGAGAGAGAGAGAGAGAGAGAGAGAGAGAGAGAGAAGAATGGTGATATCCAGCTCAGAACCCTGGGTGTGCAAAGCTCATACTCATCAGATGTGAGCCCCCTAGGGTTTTGTGTGAACACACAGACATCTAAACTGTAAAGTCAGGGTGAAGGAGAGGAAAGATGTAACCTTGTGGTTATTTTTAATTCGGTTGTGATTCCTTAGTATAAGTTCAGCCGCTTGTGACAGGAGAGATTTGTTTTGAGCTATTACGATAGGGTCTAAATTCAATCCGTTAATAAAGAACAGAGTGCTGAATGGAAAGTGCTTTTCGATTAATCGGAGTCGGGTCAGTAGAGGGGGCCAGTGTTGGTTTGGATCGTGCCGCTTTCCTAGGAATTCTCCGGCGCATTTACTTCCCAAATTTCTGGGCGATCAATGTCAGAGTTGTACAGTTTTGCAAAGAAAGATAGGTTGTTGTACCATTGTTGAACTTTACTATTGAAGACTATGAATCTTACGTGATGCTTAAGTTTCTTTAAGTGATTATTGTGCTATTTTAAACTGATGTATGGGTTTTTTATTCCTACATTTAAGCTCCTCTGACCTGTGTGCCATTTAGGGTTGTTGGTAATTTTGTATCTTGATTACTAATCAAAAACTGATATCTGTTATTTTATTTATTGTAGATTTGTCCACTAGACAGCAGACAAGGCCAGTAGCAGAATTTAGGTACCGTAACAATGAAGCGGTAAACTCCTTGGTTGAATATAAAAAGGAATGTTTTTTTTTTTTTTGTAATTTTATTTTCAATACTGTAAAGCGAGAATATTTTTTTGGTTTCAACTGTTAATAATAAAGAGGTCGCAGAATTCAATATGTCTGCCTCCGATGCGCCGGAGGATGTATATAGTTCTGCTAATAGAAAGCGCCCCTGCAGAGCGTGTTCAGATTTTAAAACTTGGGCGAATCTGCAAGGAATTCAGATAACACAATTAGGAAATTTCAAAGATGAAAGTAAGGTAAGAAAAAAAAAATAGGTTTAGTCTTTACAATCTAGTACCCTTCCAATGCTCCTCGAAGTTTAAAACATGCTTTCCTAAGAAAGCAGCAGGCTTGGAATAATATAGTACTGTAATTCAATGTAATAGTTTGCTAAGGTTGGAGAAAAATAAATAAAATTCGTTGACCAGCAATTTAGAAAAAATAAAACGGATATTAGGCTTTCATTTTTATTTCAAGAAGAAGTGATAATTCATATAAAACTCAATAGTAAAAATAAGATAAAAATAATAATAACAAATAAATAAACAAATAGCTAAAACATTTACCAGACAGTTCTTTCAATAAGTAAGTGGCGCCTCCGTAGCCAGGTGGGAAGGAGCAGCAGTGCGTAGCACACGCTTCTTGATTAGACCGGGGTTCGAGCCCGTCACCACCAAATAGAGGATGCGGAAAAGTCAGGGAATGACCACCGCATATTCCCGGAGCAATATGGCCTTAGTTGCTAATGCTCCTAAAAAAAAACAAAACAACAACAACTTTCAATAAGTCAGGTACTGTATATGACTGAGCCAGCTGGCTAAAGCAGAAACAAAAGAAAATAGTGGTACAATACGAATTTTTCATTTTGTTTACATGACAGTGTTTAGCCAATGAAAACAGAATTCGAGCTGGAAATAGCAACTCTGACATTTGGATATCAAAATTGATTGTGTATCTGTAATAGAACGACCATCATAATCTTTTTGATAGCTTTTCTGGGATATAACAACCAGCAGTGCAATATGGCCCTAGATGCTGTCATTATGGCCTTAGAAGGTTGTCAACCTACAAACATCTTCCAAATCAAATATAAACAATAGCCAATTCCAGAATAATAACTCTCATTCTTCTACACAATCTCTGAACTATATGTTTAATGTAGATACAACGCATAAAAACCTCTCAGTAGATGGCCAATTGGTAAGGAGGTTCGATATTACAGCCATTAGAACCCGAGAGAAAGCCTTTGTTACTAGGCACGCTCCAAACATGCAGGCAAATGACATAAAGGCTTGTTTGCTCAAAGATTCAGCATCCACACAGAAGTAAGATAGTTGGAAACAAGGCACCCTTCATATGTGTCATTTGTGCTCACATGTTCCTCTGATAATCTAAATCTGATCCTTGAATATAACTGGCCACTGGGTGTACTACTTAAAAGATATCGAGAAAAGAACACAGCTTACGTGCGGAGATCAAGTAGTGCACATCAACCTATATAGCCACTAAAGAAACAGAATTCTCCATCTGGAGAGTACCAGGCCATCTGTTTTTTTATTCAGAATGTTAGAAGTGTTGTTAACAAACTGCATACATTACAGACCTTCTTACTCATTGAAGAATACGACATTATAAGTATAATGGATGCTTGGCTAAATCATAACAGGCAACTGGATCTGCTGGTACAATCCTGTGGTTTCAAATTTATTGGTAACAGCAGAAAAGATAAGGGGTGGGTGGAGGAGTTGCAATCCTTTATCACGAAAAGCTTCATCCTACAAGAATTAAACCAAGTCAGTGTGAAAACTTTGAAGCCACATTCACCTCCTTCAGGAGGAAGGCGCAAAAAATCCAAGTCTGCCTTATCTATCTTCTGCCGGAACACGGTGCAGACACCAGGACCAAGCTTCTTGTGTGGATTTCAGAGAATCTTGTCGCTGATATTCCTGTGATTATGACTGGAGACCAATATGCCTAGCTCTAGACACAATGATGCAACCCTCCAAACCTTAGGACTGACTCTACTTGATATGCTGACTCTACTTGATATGCTTCCAACTAGGGGAGAGCAGCATTTGGATTTATTGTATCATAATCTGATAAATATTGAAAATTTGCCCCTCAAACTAAATTCCTGTCGGATCACAACCTAACTTGTTGTGAAATTTCCCTTTCTAATAGTGCAGGTGAGCAATGCATCAATGAGCAAACTCATCATACCAAGAATGTATACCCTCTTAAGTATATTAGATCTGAGATTATTTTAAAACATCTTAAGACCTACAACTGGAATGCTCTATACAATAAACCAGTGGAAGAAGCTACCAACTTGATTGAGAAAGAGCTCTTACGTATTGCTGACCTGGGTGCCTCGAAAGAGGTAAGAATCACCAACAAAACTAACCTGTTGTTCAGCGAGTATTTAAAACAGGCATTTGTGGCCAAGCAAAAGGCTTATAGGAAATAGAAAAATCATGATTTAATGAAGACCTCAAGGACTACAATGAAAAAAGAGCCATTTTCTTGAAAAAGAAACTATGTGCATGCTATGAAGAGGTTATTAGAAACTTTGACATTTAAAAAGAATCGTGAGCAAAAAGGCTACTAAATTTGAAATGGAAGAAACGCTTTCAGACACTGGGCTAAGGAGTTCTTCGAAAAACTGCCAGTTGAAGATAAAGCTAGAAATATCCAAGAATATCAGCCAGAGGGTATGGCACAGCATATTTTAGCAAGAGCTGGCATTTGCGGGAATGCTTTATTCAACATCACTATTTCTAGAGAAAATCTCATCGATGCTATTAACTCCTTGCCTAACAAATCTCCGATCGGCCTCGATGGGTTCCCTATATTTATATTTAAAATATGCAGTGCCTATATTGGCAGTGTGTCATTGCACATATTCTAAACATCCTGAAAGGTGGAGTACCCCCGGAGATTGAATCACTACTTTGTGATGCTGGTGCCAAAAAAGAATCCTTCAGACTTTCGGCCCATATCAATCAGTTCTCTTTTAAAGCTCTTTGAAAAAGTCATCCTCCCTGCTTTTCGGCACCTCCGTAGCCAGGTGGGCAGGAGCAGCAGTGCGTAACACACGCTTCTTGATCAGACCGGGGTTCGAGCCCGTGACCACCAAATACGGAGGATGTGGAAAGGTCAGGAAATGACCACTGCATATCCCCGGAGCAATATGGCCTTAGTTGCTAATGCTCCAAATAACAACAGCCTCCCTGCTTTAACCAGTGTTTTGCACACGGGCCTCTCTGCCTCCATATCATAATACCGAGACGATGCACTACTACTAATTTGTTGGAGATGCTCTTCAGAACACAAGAAGCTTTAAATGAAAAGGTCCAAATTGATATCGTATTTCTTGACACAAAGGCAGCTTTTGATAATGTATCATTATCCACACTCAAAAATATATTGAAAGTTTATTTCCGCATTGAAGGCAAACTATTACAGATTATCAAGACTATTTTGAAGTGTAGGCACCTAATTATACATCAAGAGTTTCTTGAAAAATACACCCTCACTTGGGTCATCCCTCAGGGATGACCCTGTTAAATACACCCTCACTTGGGTCATCCCTCAGGGATGATCCAAGTGAGGGTGTATTTAACAGCATTGCTGTTCACTGCCGCCCTGGAACCATTTCTAGTGCAGAATTTATTATTTTATTTCTTATGCTGATGATATAAAATATTTTGTTGTCTCAATCGAAAGAGCTCTTGTGACCGATGTCAATATCCATGCCAATACAAAGTGTCATGTACTGCATTCATATTTATGTAAAATAGGCTTATGGCTAAACTATGACAAGTCAGCACAATTGACGATAACTAATAAAAAGATAAGTATCAAGTTGAGTTATCTATAAATGGAGCACAGGTTAAGAAAGTCAGCTCATCACTGACCTAGGAGTGACATGGGACGAGGGCCTCACCTTTCAAAGGCATTTTCAGAACACCAGAACAAAAACTCTAGCTGCCATCTGGGCTGTAAGACAAGAAACAACTGGGATTCAAAACCAGCAACTAGTGACCCAATGTTTCCCTCTATGCCTCAATAATTCGGGCCTCTGTCCCAAATACCTATGTTAGGAAGTTTCTCAGCTTGGAATACTGGGTGTTCCAGTGACTAATATTGCCAGGAAGCCCTTTACAATAGCTAAAGCCATACTATACAGAAACTTGAATGTAGCTCCATGGATTCAGATTGTCACCTTACATAATATCTCCACTCTGGCACAACTTCTAACTGGGAGTTTGGATGCCCTTCAAATTGAAAACCTTGCTGTCAGGCCTCACCCTGATGCCAGGCTCGACTATCCTCATAGTCTTCATAGCGCCCTCCATAACACAGTGGGATTAAGGTGGCTGTTTCCTACTGATACTCTGGAGCTCTTTAGGGACTTCAAAATCGACCTGAACAGGTTCTGCCATGATAAAACTTTCAGGAAGTTCATTGTGCAGCAGAAATGTATACTAGTCTACAAATTTAATTAAGAAAGGCATTCAGGAATGAAGAATTATCATTAACAAGAGACTTTGAGCACCTATGAACTCTAAATAATCTGTATAGAACATGAAATAGTGTCTGCAAATGATTCTAAAAGGACAGAGGAATACTGTTCAACAGAATTACTAAGATACTCAATTCATTGTGTTAATGATTGTATCTGTGTAATTTTTCCTTGTTATTTACTTTTGTATTTTCTGATATTTTATTGTATGTTAGTGACAAATGGGCCTGGAGTACTGGGGTCCATAGTTTAACAGATATTTATTTAAAGTATACCCAGTATAAAATAAAATAAAATAAAATATTTCCAGAAGCTTTCGGAACTCGTGTCCCTTTCTCAACTGACAGAATTTTTGAATACATTACAAGCAAAGTGTGGCACGTTACTCATTCGTCATTGTTGTAGCACGGACGTGTGCTGCCTTGCGCCAGTGATCATCCATCAATAAAACGGTTGTCTCCAGGATTGGATGTATATACATCCAAACCTGGAGACATCCAATTGGATGTATATACATCCAATTGGATGTATATACATCCAATCCTGGAGACAACCGTTTTATTGATGGATGATCACTGGCGCAAGGCAGCACACGTCCGTGCTACAACAATGACGAATGAGTAACGTGCCACACTTTGCTTGTAATGTATTCAAAAATTCTGTCAGTTGAGAAAGGGACACGAGTTCCGAAAGCTTCTGGAAATATTTTATTTTATTTTATTTTATACTGGGTATACTTTAAATAAATATCTGTTATTGTATGTTACTATCTAATTTGATTTGTTGTATGTATGAACCACCCTCCTAGATATTATCTGTACAGGGTTGTTTAATGAATAAACTGATATTAATAATGATAATAATAATAATTAGCAAATAATGGACAGATGTGGCTCTGCCCACTGATTCGTGCTGATTGGCTGCTAATCACGATTTTGAATTAAAGTGAATGCTGTTCTGCAAGCTAGTAGTCGATAAAAATACAATGGGCAGACCCAGTAAACCCGACTTTCATTTGTAGTATGAGTTTTCATTTCCATTAGTGAAAAAAGGTCAGATTAGATTACACCACTAAGGTTAGTCTTTACAATATGGTACCTCTTCTGATCGATCGTTGTGAGTAGCAGTGATTGACATGCCTAGTCCCCTCCTACTTGTAGCTTTCTTCACAGTGATCAGAAGTTCTTACCCCTTCAGTATATAGTATCCATTTTAGTTAGTGTGTTTATTCCCCCTTGCAGCTGTTTTAAAATCGGAAAATGAGTTCCTGATTTTAAAACAGTGGTGGGGGAATTCTCTAACACTAAGTAAAAAGCAACTGGTGGGAGAGGTGGGAATCACTGCTACTTGCACTGGTCGATCAGAAGCAGGTATCAGATTGTAAAGACTAACCCACCACTAAATTTGGGATGGATTTAAGCAGAAAAAGATGCATACTAAACATTTATTAAGAATATATTAAGGATACGATTTCCCCTAGAATCTGTCCCGAATTTGGTGTTGTTAACCTTTCTTACTTTAGACTATACAGGAATGTTCACTAAATATTGTTTTAGCATTATCATTAGTACAGGCATATGATGCAAGAAAGCAAGCTTATACAGTATCAGCCAAAAAAAAAAAAAAATCCCATTTCACCCATCCATTCACTCCAAATGTTTGTCTAGTTCTGCCTTGGATTTATTTAAGCTGTCAACTTCCACAACGATAGATAGAAGTTTATTCTAGCAATCAACCACCTGCTGGCTAAAGGCAAATTTTTGCATATCTATTCTGAAACTGCCTTTCCTCAATTTGAATTTATGTCCCCTCAGACGAGTAATCTGGGCAAGAGGAAGAATCCCATCGGCATTGAGCTTGCTCAAACCATTAAAAAAAAAAAAAAAAAAAAAAAACCTTATTTCAATGATCCATAATGTGCTGCCTGAAAGTAAACTCCCTGAGAATTGGCCTTCTGTTGCTCCCTGTTATTTTATATTTGTTCTTCCAGTAAAAAGTGAAAAAAATTGATTATGCTTTGGTCAACAAAGTCAAAGGAATAAAGTGTCTTGTAAACTTTTTTTTTTTTTGAGAAGTTGCAGACATTCAGTATCAGCTACTTTAGCAATACAAAGAGGGGGTCCCTCTGATGTAGTTCAGTGATATATATATATATATATTTTTTTTTTCCCTTTCTGTGTTCTGGGTTTTATCTTAGTTCAAATCTTGCCCCTCCAATAGGAACTTTTGTCAGGGGGGGCAGATTTTTATTCCAAGTTGATCTGGGCTAATGGTTTCATGGTTTTTCATAGAGTAAAATCGATGAAATGCACTTACCTTGGAATACATTTACTTTTTTAGAGATTATAATGTCTATAAACAGAGATGTGTACTGTTCTCTAGTAAACACATCCTCTTTATAAGTCAATTTTCTGGATAATTGAAAATTAATAAAGTGCATTTCTGAACTAGGCAGCTGTTTCGAAATTGTTTGCTTCTCAGTGTTTTTTTTTTTTTTTTTTTTTGGTAGTTGTTGGCGCATCGGCTTCTGTGGCCATAATGCACCTCCCAAGGTTTTTGCAGTACTTTGATCCATGCCTGAGGCGGGATTCGAATCCGCAACCTTTGGGTTGCTAGGCAGGCACTTTACCCACCCGGCTAGCCCAGTCGGCAACTTCTTCTCAGTGGTGGGCAGATAATTATGCATTTGCACTAAACAGTGTCATTGCTTGAGGTTTTCTTCCTTAATTTTATTAATCTGAGATTCTACTTTATCTAACTGTATTTATTTATTAAAAAGTAGCTAAATATTTGTTAATGAATTTTAGATCATTTTTAATAAATAAATGATTAGATAAAGAAGCACCTTGCTTACTAAAAGAAAGTAAGCTTTATAAACACATTTAGTTAATATAATAAATAAAATGTGATTGGACTTTCAGTTGTCCCATTATTATTAATATTTATGAGGTATTTTTGAAAGATGCAGATTAGTTATTGACTGATATGGTACATGAGGAAAGATTTGTAAAGGAAATAATCTAAAAAAACAATGTTGGAGTGCTGATAATACACGGTAGAGAGTAACAAGTAACAGTGTTCACAATTAAAAAAACATCTTGATGTACTTAAGTAGCAGGATACTATTTCAACGTAGGTTATTAATAAATTGAAATAATTCTTTAAAATGATGCTACTGTGCATTAGGTTTACTGTTGACCCTTATAGGATGGTGATGTCTCCTCCACTGATAGTGCTTGAGCTTATGCTCTTTGGAAACAGTTACATTTGTCCACATAGTCAATGAAAAGTAACTAATATCATTTTTAATCAGATATCACTGAGTAGGTGAATCCATTATCAGTTAAAAACTAAAGGCCCAGTTGTGACTGATTTTGGAACTGTTTGGTTCTGTTATCAGACAGCAGGGGGGGTCTGTATTAGCAACCTTATGTCAAGCAGGGAGTAGATGTATCAAAGCTAAATGGGCAGCATAAACATAGGTCTAGTTTTGCTTTGTTTCCAAGCTACAGCCATTTTGGTGTTCCAGCAGTTGTTTCCACAAACTGAGTTAGCATAGCTGGCTCCATTTCAGCTGTTTACAAACAGTGCTCGATATCTCATATAGGGCTTTGCTGATGGTTATGTAAACAAGATCCTGTATTGTTCTTTGAGTGATTTCGGTTAGGTCTCCTGACAAAGGCTCTACATTTGAAATTTGTTATTGTTTTGATATTGTGCATTTGATGTGATAATGGAAGTGTATTCAAATTGAGACATGGCAGATATGCATCTCGTGCATGGACTTGTTAGAAGCAATACAGATTGTTATGTGCCAAATAAGACCTTTTAGAGAATACATGAATGCCTTATGGAAACTGGTTCATTTAGAAAACTGTTTTCAGATGGTGGGCCCATCAGCAACAGAACAGAACAGCAAATCCAACAAGCACCTGGAACTCTTGAGCAGCTTAGGAGGTCTGTGATGAGGCATTTGCAGGCTTTTCAGGCTGAGTGGTCATTTTGAGCATTTCCTAGAAACATAAGCAGATAGTTGCTGTAACTCAGAAATATGACAAAATGAGGCCTATGTTTACATGAACTTTTTTTCTTGTTTTTTTTTTATTATTGTTTTTACTGCCTAAATCCATCCCTGAATTAGGTCCCACATGTTGTGATACACCCTGTATATTAAACCACTATAGTATAAAGACTAAGATAAAGATTGTTTATGTTACTAAAGTAATATTGTTTAAATTTTTCTTCTCTGCTAATTTTTCCTTTTGGCATATTTTAGAAATCTGAAGCCCACGTAGAATGTCCATTAAATAGAGAAGAATTAGGAAGAAATACATGGTCGTTCCTTCATACCATGGCTGCATATTTTCCAGACAAACCATCATCATCACAAGAAGAGAATATGAAATGTTTTATTAACCTGTTTTCAAGATTTTATCCTTGTGATGACTGTGCATCTGATTTGAGAGAAAGGTAACTTGGTACATGATTTGTTAAATTTTTTTTTTTAGATATGTTTGCATACATAAATATATATGTATATATGCATATACAGTACATTATATTGTCTTCACCATGTACATTCATATGCATGTAAGAGCTCCACTCCCAGTGGACAGATTTTCATGAAATTTTATATTTGGACCTTTTAAAAAATATTTCTCAAACCATTCTAAATTTCATTAAAATCAGACAAATATAAATGCAGCCCTTATTTCTTTTATTTCGTACAAGTTGTATTTTCAAAAAATTTGTAGATTAATGTGGTTTTAATGCAGTATTATTAACATTAGACAGTCTGTATGCTTTTTTGTGTATTGTTATATAATTAGCATTAGCATTAGCATTAGTAGAGGCATTTGATGCAAGAAAGCAAGCTTATGCAGCATCAGCCAAAAAAAAAAAAAAAAAAGTAACATAAATAAATAAAAATAACCACTTCCACTTCACCCCTCTGTTCGTTCGAAATACCTGTCCAGCTGAGCCTTAAACTTATTTAGGCTATCAACTTCCACGACAAGGGATGGAAGTCTGTTCCACCCACCAACCACCCGCTGGCTAAAGGCAAACTTCCGCACATCCATCCTACATCTGTCTTTCCTCAATTTGAATTTATGCCCTCTCAGGTGATTTTTCTGAGCTAGAGGAAGAATCCCATCAGCATTGAGCATGCTCAAACCATTCAAGGCTTTGTACACCTCTATCAGATCACCCCGCTGGTGCCTAGTTTCCAGACACTGTAATTTGCAAAACTTAAGCCTTTCTTCGTAAGAGAACCCCTTTGTCCCATTCACCAATCTAGTTGCCCTTCTCTGTACTCGTTCCAGCAGCTCTACATCCTTCCTGAAATGAGGCCTCCAGGCCTGTATACAGTACTCTAGGTGTGGCCTGACCATTGCCTTATACAAGGGAATAATCACCTCCTTATCCCTGCTAGAAAAATTCCTATATATCATTGACAATACACCATGAGCTACTCTTGCAGCTCGTCTGCACTGCTCAGAGAACTTCATATCTGCCTGCACCACCACCCCCAGGTCCCTTTCATTCTCTACCACTGTCAGTGTAGTATCACAGAGTTGATACGTTGCTCTGGGGTTGCTGTTTCCCATATGTAGTACTTTACATTTGTCAATGTTAAACTTCATTTGCCACCTCGAAGCCCATCTGCTCAACCTTTCCAAATCCTGTTGCAGCAGCATAGTGTCAGTAGTGTCCTTGACAACCCTGCCAACCTTCGTATCGTCTGCAAACTTGGACATTAAGCCGGATATACCATCATCAATATCATTTATAAATACAGAAAACAATAAAGGCCCCAATACTGAACCCTGAGGGACTCCACTAATAACATTAGTCCACGATGAGCAGTGTCCATTGATTACCACTCTCTGTCTTCTCCCCCTCAACCACCCCTTTATCCATAGCAGCAACTTGCCTCCAATGCCACACTGCTCCAATTTGTGCAGCAGTCTTCCATGTGCAACAGTATCAAAAGCCTTTCTAAGATCCAAGTATATAATATCAAAGTTATTCCCTGCATCCCGTTCTTTTGTGACTGCATCATAGTATCCAATCAAATTGGTCAGGCAAGACTTCCCCTTAACAAAACCATGCTGTGTCCTAGCTATAACTGAAGTCTTGTCTAGATGATCCTGCAGTGCTTCTTTCACCAGTGCCTCCATTAATTTTCCGGGAACAGAAGTTAAACTCACAGGTCTATAATTACTTGTGTCAGCCTTTGATCCCCCTTTGTGAATTGGGGTCACATTTGCACATCTCCAGTCAATGGGTACCTCCCCTGAGTCCAAGGAAGCTCTCATAATTATGGCTAAGGGTTTGCTTACCTCCTTTGCTGCCTCCTTTAATATAATTGGATAGATCCCATCCACCCCAGGTGCCTTTCTTGTGTTTATCTTCAACAATTTCTCCTCCACTTTGCTCTCAGTTATTACAAGATTCTCTAGCTTACTGCTAGAGTTGAATACACCTCTGGCATTCCCCTCGCTGAATAACTCCTCATGTGTGAATGTCGATGCAAAGTATTCATTTAGTTTGTTAGCTACCCGAGCAGGGTCATCAACAGTTGACCCATCGATCTCAAGTGGACCAATCTGATTCATCCCCTTCCTTCTAGAGTTTACATAAGTAAAGAACTCTTTGCTGTTTTTCTTCGCATCCCTTGCCAAGGATCTCTCGTAATCTGCCTTCGCCTGCCTAACCTCCTTTGTAACTTGGTTACAGATCAACTTGTATCTATCATAGGCGTCCGTGTCACGTGTTAATTTGTATGTATCCCATGCATTTTTCTTCTCTGCCATATGCCTCATTAGTTCATCTGACAACCATTTAGGCCTAAACCTTGAACAATATTTCTTAGTTGGTATGTAAAGCCTAGTAGCTTCCACGATAAGTTCTTTGAATGCTTCCCATTTTGAATTTGCTGTTGGCAATATCATCAGTTGATCCCACTGTATAGAATTTAAATACTGTCTCAGTCCATTGTAGTCGCCTTTACGAAAGCAATACCCCTTCCCTTTACCCCTAATGGTAGTTACCTCTTTGAGTAACTCCCACTTCAGCACACTGTGATCACTGCCACCAAGTGGTTCATTTATCTGCAGATTCTTAATGCATGAAGAATCACTACTGATAATCAAATCAAGAGTATTACTCCCTCTAGTTGCCTCCCGAACATGCTGATGTAGAAAACAATCATCCAATAAATCCACAAAAGCCTTGCTACTGTGTGAGTGACCAGCCCCCAAATTCCAGTCAATATCTGGGAAATTAAAATCCCCCATTATAAGACTCTCTGATTTACTGGCCCACTCTATTTCTCCGAACAGTTTCTTATTATACTCATCAGAGTCATTAGGCCTATAGCACACTCCTACTCTCAATTTTGATCTCCCAATGCACATGAATTGTGTCATTTGTGAAGCAATGCATATGTATATACATATATGTAGAGAGAGAGAGAGAGAGAGTTGTAATTGAACTGAATAGTTTGTGTGGAGAACCTAAAACTAGAGAGTTATATTAAGCATTCTATAAAGTTATAACCATAGTAATTAATCGACAAGGAAATAACTGTATTTGCTTTTCATTTCTATTCACAAAAAAAGAAAAAAATTCATTTAATTTGATAAAAAAAAATCAAATGCCCTCAAAGTGTAATGCACTAAATACATGACACAAATTACAAGGGGTGGGAAGGGGTGTTCAAAAATGATTTGTATTTCACCCAGAAGTAGTTTTGATAGAAGGTTGAAACAAACACCATGTATTACACTTTTCAACATAGTCACCTGACAGAATGACATTTTTCCGCCTCTCAATTCATATCCGCAGGCGACTTTTGTAGAAATCCACTGACTGTCTTTCAAACCAGGACTCGGCAGCAGAACTCTCATCATCAGTAGCAAAATATTTTCCATGAAGAAAGGACTTCAGGGTACGAAAGAGGAAGAAATCCAGGGGTGAAAGGTTGGGGAAATAAGCAGGATGCGGCAATCTTTTAAAACCACATTTGTGGGAACACCTCACTGCAGCATGCGCAGGATCATTATCGTGGAGCAGGTACACACCTTTTGATAGCCTTCCTGTCTTTTTTTTCCTTTATAACAGCATGTTTCCCAGACTTCTGATCCCTTACCATAAGAAGGAAAGGGCACGGTGTACACAAAGTGTTGGCGATGTGTCAAAAAAAAGCAAGAGGAGCTTTTTCATGGCTAGTCACCACGGATGAAATTTGGATCCATCACTACGATCATGAAACTAAATGTTAAAAAAATGGAAGCATGTAGAATCACCACTCCACAAAAAGGCAAAGGTGCAACCAAGTACTGGCAAGGTGATGCTGTCAGTTTTTTGGGATTAGCATGGTGTAATACTAACAGATTACTTTCAAAAGGGCTATACTATGATTGCAAAGTATTATTCCAACCTTCTCATAAAGCTACATGCTGTTATCTTCTTCTTTTCCCATGTTATATGTGGTCGCATTCAATGTTCCCAATTCACATTGACAACCGGATGCCTGGTCATAAAAACTATGCCAAAACCAATAGATGTGTTCCAGTTAAGAAGTTAATCCAACTAGAGGAGGAGAAGAGGATGTAAAGTGTGAATTGGGAACATTGAAAGCCGACCCCATATAACGTGGGAAAAGAAGAAGATAACAGCATGTAGCTTTATGAGAAGGTTGGAATAATACTTTGCTATCATAGTATAGCCCTTTTGAAGGTAATCTGTTAGTATTACACCATGCTAATCCCAAAAAACTGACAGCATCACCTTGCCAGTACTTGGTTGCACCTTTGCCTTTTTGTGGAGTGGTGATTCTACATGCTTCCATTTTTTTAACATTTAGTTTCATGGTCGTAGTGATGGATCCAAATTTCATCCGTGGTGACTAGCCATGAAAAAGCTCCTCTTGCTTTTTTTTGCCACATCACCAACATTTTGTGTACACTGTGCCCTTTCCTTCTTATGGTAAGGGATCGGAAGTCTGGGAACCCATCTAGCAGACACTTTCATCATCATCAGCCATTTTCAATCCACTGCAGGATGAAGGCCTCTCCAGCAACTTTCCAGTTCCTTCTGTTTTGTGCAATCACCATCCATTTACTACCCACAAACTCATGAATTTCATCTATCCATCTCTGCCGTTGTCTTCCAGGTTTTCTTCTAGCTCCTGTTGGGTACCATTCTGCTATTTTCTTAGTCCATCTGTCATCATGTCTTCTAACTATGTGTCCTGCCCAAGACCATTTTAGTTTTGATAAGAATGTCCTTTACTTGAGTTTGCTGCTTAATCCATGTCTTTCTCTTCTTATCTAACAGTCTGATTCCCAATATAATTCGTTCCATTCTTCGCTGTGTAGTTCTCAGCTTCTCTTCCATTCTTTTGGTGAGTGCCCAAGTTTCACTTCCATAAGTCATGGTGGGGAGTATACATTGGTTAATTATTTTACGTTTCAGACAAACTGGTATATTGCTCTTCAGTATGTGCTATATTTCCTGAATGCTATCCATCCAAAATTTATTCTTCTCTTGACTTCCAGCCATTTATCATTATTACAGCTAATAACTTGTCCCAGATAAGTATATGACTCCACCTTTTCAATTAATGCTCCTTCAATTATTATGTCCCTTTCTGTGGCATACTTGTTCATCATTACTTTTGTTTTAGCCGTATTCATCTTTAGTCCAAAATCCTTACTAACTCTGCATAACTGATTAAGATTTTCCTCTAATTCTTTGGGATCGTGGCTTATGACCACAATGTCATCTGCAAATTGTAAATGGTTTTGGTACTCTCCATTCACGTTGACTCCTTTCTGCAACCAGTCTAATCTTCTGAAAGCTTCCTCAAGGGCAGCAGTAAACAGTTTCAGAGATATTGTGTCTCCTTGTCGAACTCCTTTCTCAATTTTAAATTTGCTACTGTCTTTGCCTAGTCTAATAAAGGAGGTAGCATTCTCGTATATTTTCTTCAAAATCATAATATATGGAGTATCTGTGCCTTGTCTTTCCAGTGCCCGAAACATTGCCTTATGCTTTATGGAGTCAAATGCCTTTTCATAATCCACAAACGCCAGGCATAATGGTGTTTTATATTCATTTGCTTTCTCCATTAGCTGTGATATTACATGAAGGTGATCCATAGTTGAGAATCCTGTCCTAAAGCCAGCTTGCCCTTTCGGTTGATTCTCATCAAGTATTCTTTCTAATCTGTTAGTAATGACCCTTGTGAACAACTTGCAGATGTGAGATAACAAGCTAATTGGTCTATAATTTAAAATTTCTGATTTATTTTCTTTCTTATGCAGCAAAACTATGATTGCATTATTTCACTGCTTAGGTGTCACACCTTTTCTAATGCACTTTGTGAAGAGCCTTGTCAGTTTTTGTGTTATGTCTCTTCCTCCCAATATTAACAACTGTACAGTAACTTCATCTTCCCACGGGGCTTTTTGATTCTTCATTTCCTTCAATGCATATTCTACCTCATCAGGAAGAATATCGGGCATGTCGTATGTGTTGCTAATTTGCGATCCATCTTCCCCCATTGCTGGCGTCATTCCCTCGCTCCTTGTATAATTCTCTATAGTAGCCTTCCTATTTGAATTATGCCTTCTCTGCTATTTATAAGTACACCATCGCTATTTAGTTTCAGTATCAGTTGTCTTTCTGTATTACTGTTCATGGCTGCTGATTTAAATCCTTTGTTTTCCCTTAATGCTTGTTCTACTTTTCTTGAGTTAAATCTTTTTATTTCCTCTCTGAGTCTCTTTCTAATGGCTTTGCATAACTCAGTATAACTTGCTCTTCATTTGTTGCCTTCGGTTCATCGTAACAAGTGTTTCTTGACTAAATTTTTCTTCCTTGGATTTCTTTTTCCCTATAGGTTTCTTGGGCTTTATCACTTTCAGAAAGTTGTAATATTCCTCATCAATATCTTGGTCCTGAGCAGTCTGCAGAAGCTCAAACTTGTTCTTAAGTTCCAGTAAATACTGCTTTTTTCCCTCTTCTGTTATCCCAAAGACCTTTGTATTATTTACTCGAGTCAATTTTTTCCTTTCCTACATCTATATCAAGTATACATCTTACCATTCTGTGATCACTTCCAACATTTATGTTAATTAGGACGGTAACATCATTCACGATATATCTTCTGTTAGTGAGGAAGAAGTCGATTTCATTAGTTGTTAATCCAGTTGGACTCTTCCATGTCCACTTTCTGTTCACCCTTTCCTTGAAAAAAGTGTTCATTACTGACAGTCCTTGAGATTCTGCAAATTCCACAAGTCTTTCACCTCTTTTATTTCTTTCACCAATTCCAAAATTTCCTATAGTTCCCCTTTCTGCACTGTTTTTCTTTTTCCAACCTTAGCATTGAAGTCCCCCATAATAATAGTGTAGTGGGTTTTCTGCTCATCTAGAAGACTCTCAATTTCGGTGTACATTTCTTCAACCTCTTCATCATCATGGCTCGATGTTGGTGCATAAATAATTATAACCTTTAGCTTGTTCCTCTGGGTACTAATACCTTGGGTATTAGTCTTGACACCCTTGGTGATGTACTTTTGAATTCCAAAATGTTGTTTTTTAAATCTTTATGGACGAGAAAGCCAACTCCACGTTCACTCCTTTCACTGTTTCCATTGGTGTACAGCAGATTTCCACTTGATAAACTTATAAGTGATTCATTTCTTCTTCTTGTTTCGGCCAAACCGATGATATTCCAATTCACATTTTCTAATTCCTTTTCCAGCTCTAATATCCTGTCTTCACTGATGAGCGATCTTACGTTGTAACAGGCCAAGTTCAATTTCCGTGCATGGCAGCCTGGTCATACCCAGAGATTCTTAACACCATCTGCTTCCACTCTGATCCTCTCGCTGCCGTAAGAGGAGGAGTGAAAGCTGCTGGGGACTGAGGGCCATTTGTTTCGTCGTGCTGTCATATGCTGGAGCATTTGGTCTTTTCCTCTTCACGCTGACCAGGCATCTTGAAGAGAACCACTCTACACATTCGTTGCCACCTAAGGGAAGTAATAGGGCTTACCATCGAGAAGATGTACATGAGTGGATTTTAGGAGGCAGGCCAACTGGACTTCTCCTAAATCTTCTGTAATAGAAAGATATTTGATCCATCAGTGTTTTAGACTGAGTGTCTGATAACACACAGAATACCTGTTTCCCCTCTAAGCCCCTGCAGACGCTTTACTCATATACAGTTGTTGGTGTCTGATGTTCTCCGTAGATCATACACTAATTTGGTGCTCTGCAGCTACCTAGTTCTTTGATGCTAATACAGGGATCTTCCACGGTTAGTGCCTCAATTTTTTGCAACACTTTTCTGTTGCAGCAGTTGCTGGATGGCCTGAGATTTCTTCATCATGCAGTGAGGTTCTTTCACATTTGAATTGTTTATACCAGTGTGCAACAACATTAAACCTGGCAGCCTTCTCCATAAATGCTGACCATTTCTTCATGAGTTTTTGGATGTTTTCCCTTGCAGAAAGAGGAACCGAATTACTGATCTGTTGTTGTTGTTATTTGGTTTTTAGGAGCATTAGCAACTAAGGCCATATTGCTCCGGGATATGCATCATTCGTGGTCATTCCCTGACCTTTCAGCATCCTCCGTATTTGGTGGTGATGGTCTTGAACCCCGGTCTAATCAAGTACTGATCTGTATTCCACTTTATCCATTGTGACACTCCACTTCATTCAGCACTGCAAAGAAAAAAAAAAAATGAATTGTCAGATCAAAACCAAAATTTGTGTGGTTGCTATAGAGATTTCAAAGTATCAAACAAAAAAAATTTCATATTTCTATCACAACTTTGGGCAAATACAAATCTTTTTTTTACCCCCCCCTTGTATAAGTGAATAAGTGATTGGTTATCATGAATGGTCACTAATGACAGAGTGCCTATCTCTGTAATTTGTTTACTCGAATGTATATTTTTGTTTAAGAATTAGTTCATAATTGTTGCATGAAAAACCAAAAGGATGTTTTTCATCATAATTAATGACAATTTTTTTTATTTTAAATGTTAAATGAGTTTCTAATGTAGTAATACCTTTGAAGTGTTTACCTGCACATTGACAAATGGTTTATACTAGGGGTGGCCAATCAGTGGCATTTGTGTGTATGTGCACTAGTTGTGGCACATGCAGTGGAAAAATACTTAACTTAAAATGGACAGTTCACTTTATATATATTATGTTGTTAGTTTATTAAGATTTAATTTCAGCCTTATTCTGGAGATATGTTAATTTTTGTTAATTATTCAGAATGTCTTTATTTTTAATATTATCTGATATAAAAGGACGTTATCATAATTAATGCCAGTTTCCTTTTTTTTTTTTTTAAGTTAAATGAGTTTTTAATGCAGTAATACCTTTGAAATGTATTATCTGCACAGTGACAAATGAGTTATGCCATGTGGCCAACCTATGCACCATTTGTGGCATGTGCAGCTCTTCTTGGTGTCCCCCCCAATTATGAAAAAATAAAAAATTATATTACTGATTGGAAAAATTAGAAATGAAGATAAAACACATGTACAGTTTAAATTCTGCTCCTGGGTTTCAATGTGATGGTAATCTGTGATACATATCTACTACCTGTTAATGCTAGGTTAGTGCAGGGATGATGCCAAGCTCCTTACATCAATTACATCAATTCTGATGGACAAACATTTTGTTTGAAGATTACTCAAACCTATGTTGGTATAATTATGTTTTGCACCAATTTGATGTGCTGACTGAGCTTGTGTGCAGCCAGCTGTTTGATGCCAAAATCCCAGTCATTTCTTAATATTAGAATCACTCTTTCCCTCCCATGCTAATTTTGCATTATTTTGATGAATATAACCCTCAGAAATAAATACAGTGCATTGAAGAAAACAACATTATTACTAAACATCATTATTATTATGTACTAAGCAGAGTTTAGTGTGGGCAGGTAGGAATGCCAGCAAGTTCCTTATTATATCAGTTCTGTATGAACAGAAAAATTTGTCCATATTGAACTTTTCACCCTGGCTGATAAATTAGAAGCCCTGAATAAGTTGATAGAAGGCAATATGTAGGTGCTACATTGATTGCCACAAACGAACTGTTGAATGTGTGCACCATTTAAAAAAAAAATATGTTTGTCTCTGTCCCACTGATGGTACATTGATTCATTTTCCTGATTACTTGATTTCAACATACTATATATATATAGAAGAAAATACAATATTTTTTTTAGTTATCTAGTTACAGACATGTTTTAGTATGAAATGGAACATAAATTCCTGTAAGTCATTCCATTCTAGATTAATTAAACAGAAACTTTCATTAAAATTAAAAGTGCCATTAAAAATGAAATTGACCCCAATCTCCACAGATGGACATTCGCTTTAGTGTCTAGGTTGGGAGATTAAAATTTAAATAATCTCAATTAGATTAGCATAGTTTGCATTAGGCACAGACTGCTACAGTGTCATTAAACCGATATTGTTAGTCTGAAATTACCTGAATTATCATTGCAATAGAGGTTAATCAGAAGGATATTACAATAACAAACTTATTATTAAAGAAATCTCTTTCTATGAATGGCAAAACTGAAGAAATAAGAATTTTATTAAAAACATTAAAATTATATACAGTTTAAATATAAAGATTAAAAGCATGAAACCATAAAACAAAGATGTTGAGAATGATTGAAAAGTGATAAAAAAAAGATGTAATACACATTAGCTTTCAGAGCGATGTGCACCTTTATCAACTATTCAAATAATGCACAGCAAATAATTATATAATAGGATAACATGTAATCAGAAAGTAGGGACATGGTGACCACGAATGGCACTAAAATGTGTGTGCATGTATTAATCTCTGTCTGGAGAAGCAGGGTGACCTTAATTAGCTGCTTCATAAGCTGATTGGCAATGCTGAAATTATGATAACTTCCTCCATATTAGGGTATAAGTGGATTCCCCCGTCGCAATTTACATCTAGACCTGCCACACACAAAGGTATTGCCTCCGACCAGGAGTGAAGATCATAGTTTGCGTGTGGTCCAAGGCGAGAGAATATGGATTAAGATTAGTATGCTGCTCTATTCGATAATGCTCTGCAGCAGCAGAACATGCAAGATTTGACTCTTGTTGGTGTCCTCTCACCAGGTTTGAATCCTGTCAATGACAAATAATTTTTTTTGGTTTGTTCACAGCATGGCTAAGTTAGTTGGTCTCATGTGAGGATTGCATGGTTTTTCTTCCAATAAAACAAGCAAATCGGCCACAAAATACATGGCAATATTCAGATACAATATATTAATGGCTCATTGGGCATGTAATTCAATAAATGGCTCTACCCTGCTATAACAAGGGAACAACTGATTTTACCATAGAAATAATTAATTCAACCTCTTGCCAGGAAGCTGCATAAAACAAATGTGATTAGTCAAAGCATCCTGATAAGATGATTGGAAATTCCTGGATAGTGGGGAATATGCAGGGGCAGTTACTTTATTTTTAGGACCTAAATTATCCACTGCATGAGCTGATCCAGGGATCGCATCATGCTGCAGGACTGGGAGTAGGAGGATACTCTCACTCTGACAGAAATTTGTCAAGAACATAGAGAGGGTATTTGCATTTCAGCAAATCTCTTCTTATGGTACTTGCAGTAAAGGGAAGATGATAGTGGAGATATGTTACAGGCCAAATGATGCTGAGGAGTAAGACAAAAATCTCTTGAGGCAGATTGCATAGGCTAGTAACTATGGTCCTTTCGTTACAGGCAACTTCAACTTGCCTCTAAATGACTGGAATACGAAAGCTGGAATGACTTTTTGAACAAACTGAAGAAGACTATAAGAATCGAGATATTTCTTGTGCTCTGTTAACTATGGTGTTGGATGCAAATATTCTATGCAAATGTATTCATACCAAGTTCTTAACTATAAGATGGCAAAATGTATTCATACCAAGTTCTTAACTATAAGATGGCAAAATGTATTCATACCAAGTTCTTAACTATAATATGGCAAAATGGATGACTAATGAAATAAAGTATTTAACTGAGCAAAAGAAACAAGCATGGGACAGTTGCAGATAAACAGACAGTCGTGGGATTTAAATTTTTATGAGCATATAAGAGAATATGTAACAAAGGCACTTATGGTATAATGTTGGCTAAAACAAATTGAGGCATTTTTTTAATGATTACTAGCAAAGAGAGCTAAGAATTGGAATCATGAGTTCTTCTCAATATTCGAAAACAAAAAAAGAAGAGAATAAATCAAATAATTCCCTTGACTGGTTGCAGTGCTGTTGTTGTTTTGTTGTTTTTATTTGGTTTTTAGGAACATTAGCAACTAAGGCCATATTGCTCTGGGTATATGCAGTGGTCATTCCCTGACATTTCTGCATCCTCTGTATTTGGTGGTCATGGGCTCGAACCCCCAGTCTAATCAAGAAGTGTGTGCTGCGCACTGCTGCTTCTGCCCACCTGGCTACGGAGGCGCCGGTTGCAGTGGAAAGTCGATATAAAGCCCATGGGGAATGTTAAGGAAGAGTTGGTTTCTTGTTCAGTAAGTAATGTTATGATCTTAGGTAAGTGATTGTTAGAAAAGCTGCTGAATTTAAAGGAAGGCAAGGCAAGGCTCCAGGGATTGATGGTATATATTCATTTATAATTAAAAAGGCTGCATGTGATTGTGTCAAACTGTTGAAAATGTTAACGAGAGTTTCATTAGACTCTAAAACAGGAGTGGGCCACATCCGGCCCGCGACGATGTTGAATCCGGCCCCCTCGGTAAATGCATAAATATAGAAAATCCATACCTGACTACACTCGCCGTAAACGTTCGGCTTAATTCGGTTCAATCGGGAATCGCGGCCAGTACAACAGTAACCAAGTGATTCTACGCAGCGTCAAAGAGTTATTTCCTAATTATTACTGTAGCATCGATCGAACGAAGTTCCTTTGGGTTTGACTTCTTATTGAAAAAAATAATATTGGTGCGAGATATTTTATGTTTTATGCCTTTTCTAATTATTACAATTTTTAATTTAATATAATTTATAGCCCATAAAATGAGCCAATTAAAAAAAAAAAGAAAAATTGATGCCGAATGCCACATTTTCAATGATAATCGGACATTCAGATATTTTTTTTAAAAATACATTAATAATTTGGTAATTCAAGTAATATAACGTTTTTTAGGTTCTGATTTTTTTTATTAAATCGTTCAATATGTTCCGGCCCGCATCATGATACGAAAATTTCATTCGGCTCGCTGACGAAACAAGTTGCCCACCCCTGCTCTAGAATATCCTCTTTGACTGGAGAAGTGCTGTGTCTCCACAATGGCTGTTCTAAACAGACATTGGGTATTTATTGGCCAGTAGATTTGATTTTTGCAGTAGGGAAGATAATGGATTCAGTGATGATACACCACACCACCTCAAAGAGTAGTATCTTGAATAGATCCTATCATGGGTTCGTTAATGGGAGATCATACCTGACTAATTTGGTAAATTACTATGTTATAGTCATGAAGCAGTTGGATCTAGGTAAAAATTTTGGCATTCAGAGAGGGTTGTTGTAAATGGTCAGGTCTTTCTTCAGAGTGGACCATTGTAACAAACTGGGTCCATCAGGGTTCGGTATTGGCTCTCCTCCTATTTCTAATTTTGATAAGTGCTAATGACAAGGTTATTCAAAAGAAGCTTCCAAAGTTTGCTAATGATTTGATGGTGTGAAGTGTAGTTAACAACCCTAGGCAGGCTACGATGCTTCAAAAAGACATGGATTGGTTGCATATATGGTCCAAAAACTGGCAAATAAAGTTTAATTGTAAATGTAAAATGTAAAAGTGGTTCAAGACAATAAAGACTTGGGTGTTATGATTCAATCTAATAAGAACTTTTCTGTGCAGAGCAGATAGGTGGTTAGGAAGGTACTTGTTATCCTATCCGTGATTTATAGGACATTTGCCAGTAGGGAGAAGGTGCTCATTATTCTTCTATACAAAATGATGTTTGCACCACATGTAAAATATTGTATTCAGGTCTAGAGACTGCACATAAAAAAATAGACATTGAACTTCTGGATAGGTTTAGAAGCCTACCAGATTAATGATAAGTGCTAATAGATGCACATATAAAGATTGGCTTAGATGATGTGTACTGCAAAGTTTGTCTAAAGGGAGATTCAATTGAGTTGTATAAGGTGCTGAAAGGTTGAGTAAAATGAAGAAGGAACATCCCATCTCCCTAGTAGCTGAGACAAGAGCCAAGGCAACTCAAAAGTAAAATCTTGAAATAACAGCATACTGGATCTCATTAAGTTCACCTATGGGCAGCAGATTGTCAAACACTGGAATAAGTTGCCTCCCAATGGAGCAGAGGTAGCATATCTGACTGAATTGAGAGTGGAATTCGGTGCTTCCTTGCATCACTTGGCCTTATTAATACTAACCTTACAAATCTCAGTAGGGAAGTGGAGGCCAGAAGCTTATCAAACTGTAACAGGGAGCTAAATGATTTTGTAATAACTGAGAGCAAATTGCAGGAGAAATTGTTGAAGTTAAATATAAGAAAAGCTTCCTAGCCACCTATCGAGTTATATTAAAGGAGACAGCAAACCCTTAGCCGTAATTATGAGAGCATCCTTGGACAGGGGAGATCCCCATGAACTGGAGATGCAGGGGCATGTTATCCAATAGGCAAAAAAGACATCTGCCTAGGGCCCCAATCAGAGGGAGGCCCCAAAATCACTGGAAAACTCATTGCTGTTTTTTATTATTTTTAAGTGATTTTTATCAGAAACTGACTTTCTACATGAAGGTCAATGAACTTGAAGATTAATTTGAAAATTACGTTTTTTTCAAAAATGGTTTTACCGATTTTGATGAAATTTTATATTTAGTTCTTCCTTAAATAGTTGAGTTAATTGAAAAAGTAAAGACTGTCTTGTATGGAAGCAGCACCCTTGATAGCCTTATGCTTAAGGATGTCCCCACGTAGGATGCAGGTGACTGCTTATCTGGAACTAGCAGCGAAATGCAGTACAGGCTATAATAATAATTGAAAGTGGAAGAGAAAAATATTTTTGCGAACAAATTTAAATGTATTAATATTATTACTATATTTAATACCACTTATATACCACATGAAATTAATAATATACTTTTTAAGCCTAAAGGTGACATTTCAGGTATCTTGTCGAATTGTTGAAGTTGCACTGGTCAACTGTTTTATGTGTTCATAGCCTGTGAGAAGCTTTAGCTGCATGTCGCTGCTAGTTCCAGGTAAGCAGTCACCTGTGTTCTTCACATGAAAGCCCTAAGTAGCAGGGAGAAGGTAGCCACGATCTGATGATGGGTATCAGTAAATGCCTGAAACATCACGTTAATGTATAGTGGTTTATGCGATTGTTTAATAAACTATATTATTAATTTCACGTGGTATATGAGTGGTATTGAATAAAGTAATAATCTTAATAAATTTAAAATTGTTTACCTGCAAAAATATTTTTCCCTTCTACTTTCAATTATTTCAGTGCACATTCCAGCGAACATTTTATTGAAATGTCCTGCGATGGGCATTAGTAAACCACCCACTCTCCCTCTTTCCTCCATAATTATTTATAGTTTGATAAGTTTTACCTGAAAATTACTGGACACCTGCTAAATTGCAGGTGGGGGTGATTGGCAATTTAGTGATCAATTTTAGTTTACCCGAGAGCAAAAGGGATTAACGTTCCGCAATTCAGTGGCGCCCGTAAACCTACCCAATCGCATACCGAGAAGTCGCACTGGTCAACTGTTTTATATGTGTTCATAGCCTGTGAGAAGCTTTAGCTGCATGTCGCTGCTAGTTCCAGGTAAGCAGTCACCTGTGTTCTTCACATGAAAGCCCTAAATAGCAGGGAGAAGGTAGCCATGATCTTATCAACCAGTCTCGAGTGAACGTCCAAGCAGAACTGAGGGTGCAGCGGAATAATTCAGCAGTTTTTGATTTTAATGCGTAATTAACTTAAAAAACGAGTGTAAGAACATTAAATATTGAGTGACAGAAGAACACTGAGAGCTGAACTTTTTCGATAAGATTTTAACTTAAATATCGTAGGTATTTTATTTTGTTTTAGAACATTCATTTTTATTTTGTTTTATATTAACAAATACAGCGGATACCCGATATATAGCGATAAACTCATGGCCTCTGTTTGTATTTATATTCACCTTCTTTAATGTACGAAGCAATTCAAGGTGGACTAATATCAACTTTTCCTAATGTGGACATAATTTTAGAAATATTTTTGTCAATTCCTGTTTCGAGCACATCAGCAGAACGATCGTTTTCTATGCTTAAAACAGTTAAGAATTATATTAGTAATTCACTTGGACAAGAAAAATTAAGTAATTTGGCAATAATTTGCATTGAGATTTGATTATAATGAACTGATATACAATTTCTCAGCCCAAAAAGCACAAAAAGTCCATATAAAGTAGTATAAGAATACTTATTAGTTTGTGTATACATTATTAGCATTTAGCATTAGCATTAGTAGAGGCATTTGATGCAAGAAAGCAAGCTTATGCAGCATCAGCCAAAAAAAAAAAAAAAAAAAACCACTTCCACTTCACCCCTCCGTTCGTTAAAAATACCTGTCCAGCTGAGCCTTAAACTTATTTAGGCTATCAACCTCCACCACAAGGGATGGAAGTCTGTTCCACCAACCAACCACCCGCTGGCTAAAGGCAAATTTCCGCACATCCATCCTACATCTGTCTTTCCTCAATTTGAATTTATGCCCTCTCAGGTGATTATTCTGAGCTAGAGGAAGAATCCCATCAGCACTGAGCATGCTTAAACCATTCAAGGCTTTATACACCTCTATCAGATCACCTCGCTGGTGCCTAGTCTCCAGACACTGTAATTTGCAAAACTTAAGCCGTTCTTCGTAAGAGCACCCCTTTGTTCCATTCACTAATCTTGTTGCCCTTCTCTGTACTCGTTCCAGCAGCTCTACATCCTTCTTGAAATGAGGCCTCCAGACCTGTATACAGTACTCTAGGTGTGTCCTGACCATCGCCTTATACAATGGAATAATCACCTCCTTATCCCTGCTGGAAAAATTCCTGTATATCATTGACAATACTCCATGAGCTACTCTTGCAGCCCGTCTGCACTGCTCAGAGAACTTCATATCTGCCTGCACAACCACCCCCAAGTCCCTTTCATTCTCTACCACTGTCAGTGTTGTACCACAGAGTTGATATGTTGCTCTGGGGTTGCTGTTTCCCATGTGTAGTACTTTACATTTGTCAATGTTAAACTTCATTTGCCACCTCTCAGCCCATCTGCTCAACCTTTCCAGATCCTGTTGCAGCAGCATAGTGTCAGTAGTGTCCTTGACAACCCTGCCAACCTTTGTATCGTCTGCAAACTTGGACATTAATCCCGATATACCATCATCAATATCATTTATAAATACAGAAAACAATAATGGACCCAACACTGAGCCCTGAGGGACTCCACTAATAACATCAGTCCACGATGAGCAGTGTCCATTGATTACCACTCTCTGTCTTCTCCCCCCCCAACCACCCCTTTATCCATAGCAGCAATTTGCCTCCAATGTCACACTGCTCCAATTTGTGTAGCAGTCTTCCATGTGCAACAGTATCAAAAGCCTTTCTAAGATCCAAGTATATAATATCAAAGTTATTCCCTGCATCCGGTTCTTTTGTGACTGCATCATAGTATCCAATCAAGTTGGTCAGGCAAGACTTCCCCTTAACAAAACCATGCTGTGTCTGAGCTATAACTGAAGTCTTGTCTAAATGATCCTGCAGTGCTTCTTTAACCAGTGCCTCCATTAATTTTCCTGGAACAGAAGCTAAGCTCACAGGTCTATAATTACTTGTGTCAGCCTTTGATCCTCCTTTGTGAATTGGGGTCACATTTGCACATTTCCAGTCTATGGGTACCTCCCCTGAGTCCAAGGAAGCTCTCATAATTATGGCTAAGGGTTTGCTTACTTCCTTTGCTGCCTCCTTTAATATAACTGGATAGATCCCATCCACCCCGGTTGCCTTTCTTGTGTTTATCTTCAACAGTTTCTCCTCCACTTTACTCCCAGTTATTTCAAGATTCTGTAACTTACTGCTAGAGTTGAATACACCTCTGGCATTCCCCTCGCTGAATAACTCCTCATGTGTGAATGTCGATGCAAAATATTCATTTAGTTTGTTAGCTACCTGAGCAGGATCATCAACACTTGACCCATCAATATCAAGTGGACCAATCTGATTCATCCCTTTCCTTCTAGAGTTTACATAAGTAAAGAACTCTTTGCTGTTTTTCTTTGCATCCCTTGCCAAGGATTTCTCGTAATCTGCCTTCGCCTGCCTAACCTCCTTTGTAACTTGGTTGCATATCAACTTGCATCTATCATAGGCTTCTGTGTCATGTGTTAATTTGTAAGTATCCCATGCATTTTTCTTCTCTGCCATATGCCTCATTAGTTCATCTGACATCCATTTTGGCCTAAACCTTGAACAATATTTCTTAGTTGGTATGTAAAGCCTAGTAGCTTCCAAGATAAGTTCTTTGAATGCTTCCCATTTTGAATTTGCTGTTGGTAACATCATCAGTTGGTCCCACTGTATAGAATTTAAATACTGTCTCAGTCCATCGAAGTCGCCTTTACGGAAGCAATAACCCTTCCCTTTACCCCTAATGGTAGTTACCTCTTTGAGTAAATCCCACTTCAGCACACTGTGATCACTGCCACCTAGTGGTTCATTTATCTGCAGATTCTTAATGCATGAAGAATCACTGCTGATAATCAAATCAAGAGTATTACTCCCTCTAGTTGCCTCCCGAACATGCTGATGTAGAAAACAATCATCCAATAAATCCACAAAAGCCCTGCTAGTGTGTGAGTATCCAGCCCCCATATTCCAGTCAATATCTGGGAAATTAAAATCTCCCATTATAAGACACTCTGATTTACTGGCCCATTCTATTTCCCTGTACAGTTCGTTATTATACTCATCAGAGTCATTAGGCCTATAGCACACTCCTACTCTCAATTTTGATCTCCCAATGTTTATGTCACACCAAACTGACTCCACACTGCACTGTCCAGCGATGTCGACTGGTTTCACTTCCTTGGTTTTTATGTGTTTCTTAACTAATAGCATAACACCTCCCCCCTTCCTATCCTGTCTATCCTTTCTGTAGACGTTGTACTCCCCAAATTGCAGTTCCACATCCCTTATATCTGTGTGACACCACGTCTCTGATATCCCAACAATATCTGCCTTCGATGTTTTGAGCAATACCTCAAATTCATCAAATTTATTTACTAAACTCCTAGCATTGGTGTACACGCAAGTATACCTGCACCTGTTTCTATTCTTAGCTACCCTAACACAACCCATGTGTTTACTTGTACCACAATGGCTCCCAGCAGTCTCTGAAATACCATGCATCTTGTTTTTCAGGCTTCTGCTCATTCTAATAGAAGCAGTTTATGAATTATTCTTTATGATAATTAATTATTCATTATTCAGAATAATTATTCATTATTTATGAATTATTCTTCTGGATTAGATATTTTTGTTGTCATATAATTTTTGTTGTCACAATAAAATGAAATTGAAAATGTTCTTTATTAGTTTCTTCTTTATATGGGTATAATTCCATTGTGCCTTGGGTCCCATAAGGGTATAATGCACCCCTGTGGAGATGTGCAAATGTATCCCCAATTCAGGGGGGAATCAAAGAGCAACATGAGTAATTACAGGCCTGTTAGGTTAACTTCTGTTCTGGGGAAAATAATGGAGTCACTGGTTAAAGAAGCATTGCAGGATCATCTAGACAAGACTGCAGTTGTAGTTCAGATAAAATTTACTGATCTACAAATTAATATTCAGTGGGTACCAGACTTATCTATGTTTGAATACCCTGCATTTGGTTTAATCTAAATGTAGGGTTGCTTTTCTAACATACTGCTGTGCTGTAGGAAACAGTCATCCAATAAATCCAAAAGTCTTGCTAGTGTATGAGTAATGAACCCATAAGTTCCAGTCAGTAACTGGACTATTTATATATTCTTAACCATTAGAAAGAGTTATCATATGGTCCATCTAAAAAAATATTTCATTTATTGTAAAGGGACTGAAATACCTTTATAATAAACGTACCATTAATATAACTTAGTTGATTATGATCATTTCACACGGTAATATATCCTGCTGAAATAAAAACACCATATATTTAGAGCAGATGTTTCTATACTTTTATATCTGATGTCTCTCATTAACATATTTCATAAATTTCACCCCCACCATCCAGAACAAGTGCAGATAAACAATTTGACAATTTAATTATGAGTATACATACTTTAGTATATTTAATCTCAAAAATTAAAATAAAATAAATGAATTTGTTCATATTTTATTTTAAAAAAGTGTCATGAAACCAAGTGTGTCCCCACACATACAGTGGGAGGGAGCTCATGCCCCCCCGTACTTTGGGAACCTCTGATCTAGAGGAAACATTATCAAATTTCTTGTACAATTTTTTTTTTTTAATTTGCAGTTAATTGTTTATAATTTTCATTATCTATACATTTAAATTTGATCAATGTAAATAACAAGTTTGTTTTTTATGCAGCTTGAAAAGTAAGCCGCCTGTTACTAAAAACAGACATGAATTTTCTCAGTGGCTCTGTAATCTTCACAATGATGTAAACCATAAGCTTGGAAAGCCCCAGTTTGATTGCAGCCAAGTTGATGAAAGGTGGCTATATGGATGGAAAGATGGTTCCTGTGGCTGATGTATTAATACTTTAAATGTATTTAAGAAATTAAAAAAATTATTTTATAATGATGCATGTAGCATATTAGTTTTTGTTGTATATTAAAATACTATATATGTGATGTTGCAAATCATGACATTTGGCTGTTATTCTATCATCTGTTGGAACGAAGGTTTTGAAGGTATATTCTTTTTTGACAGTATGAGTCTGAATACAGTACTTCTTTTATGCTCTATTATTGTGGGATTTTTGATGGTTTACACAAAACTGCAAGAGAGCTCTGGAATGTCTTGTGCCTGCTTCCTGTCTCCTGACTGCAGTGTGGGAAGGTGGAGTTCTGTGAACTGCATACTTTTTAACTGCCATCTGCCTCAATATGTACTATTCCTCACTGGATCTAATTTTTTTTTATGTTTTTTGTATCAACCTGTGGCATTTATGAATAGCTCATTGTGTCTGTTAATGACTTTTAGGAAACTGGATTTTGAATGTAACAGATCTATCCACTTTCTTTCATAACACCTCTGTACCATTGGTTATGTCTGCTATTGCTGACTTGGAATTCATACAGTGGTTCTGGTATGTTTTGTGCCATCTGATTGTAGGGTTATATTCTGTCCATTAGGTGTATGCAGTGTGTTGTTTAATAAAGTTGATTGGATATTAAAGATTGAACTTTTCTATCAGTAATTGATGTGATTACCCACAAATGATAACTTGATGATATTGTTATTTAAAATGGGGGTTCTCACATGAATGGATATTAGCATTTTAATAGACTTGTCCATATTGTTGTTTTTACTTGAAGGTGCTGTAGTGGAATGGGACTCTTTTGACCCAAGTTAAGAGAACTGTGTCCAGTTAAGTACACTTTGGACCAGCCTGCAGATCAAGGTCTGATAAAACAAGAAGACCAGGTTACTTGATGGTAACTCTGATTTATGAATTGCTGACTATTGACCTAAAACACTGAAACCAAATGCCATTCTTTGTGGGGCTATTTCAAACCTTATATTTTCATCAGTGAATAGATAGACAAAATATGAATAGACATTCTTACACATCCTTATTAATACACTGGGCACAAACCATTTCAACTCTTAGTAAACTGCATACTAAAATAAATATAAAAGGCAGGGGGAAGATGAATAAAACATAATTATCTAAAAGACCAAACAAATTTGTATTTCATAACAAATCAAAATCAATCCATCAACTTGATAACTTAAGAGAGCCATAAAAAATTTACCTAAAATAAAAATAAATAAATAATGAACCAAGCATTATACAAATTAAACCACAAATCCATGTAAGAAAAAACATTTATACTGCAATTGTATTAGACACAGTGCTATGTTAGTAGGCAAAATCATGTCAAGAAATTGAATTCTTCAAAAGACTAATAAATAATGCACAATGTGCTGTTCTCAAACTTTATCCAACTAAAAATAATTTAGACAAGTCATCTGATTTTTGTGATCAAGATCCACTAAATCGGGGACACTGATTTATAAATCGCTGACTATTGACCTAAAACACGGAAAACAAATGGTATTCTTCATATGACCATTTCTAACCTTATTAGGTTCTCATCAGTGAAGAGATAGGAAAACAGAAAAAATAAAAAAAAAAAGACATTCATACACATCTTTATAAATAAACTTTATCATTTCATTTCAGCTCTGGTAAACTGCATACTAGAATAAGTATGGAGGATGAATAAAATACGAATTTGGTGTGCAAATTATGTAGTCTTTTAAATCATTTTGTGTTTTATTCATCTTCCCCCTATATAAAAGTATGTATAAAAATGTCTTATGTATTTGGTTCTTCTGTTTCACTTATCTTTTTACTGATGAGAACCTACAAGGTTTGAAATGGCTGTACAAAGAGTGGCATTTGATTTCTGTATTTTAGGTCAGTAGTCAGCCATTCTTAACCTGGTTAATTGGTGTCACTGATTTTGCAGACCTTGATCTTTAGGCTTGTCCAGATATTTAGTTGGATAAAGTTTTTGAGACAAAAGCACAGTGTACATTTTTTAGCCACTGCCTTTGGAGAGTCATATCCAGGTCCTTATTCTAGAAGCTGTCTTTTGATTTGCATGCCCATTATTTCTGTAAAGATACTTACTGGCTTGTACACCTGGACTTTTCACTAACCTATATTTGTCATTAGTTCTAGATATGTGGATTATTAATAAGAACAATATACAAGTAGTTCTCGGTTTACAACACAGTTCCATTCCTGAAGGAACTATCACAAAAAAATCAGTGTAAAATGAACCTAATTATATAATGTAAGTCAATGAGTTATGTTCCAGGCCCCTCTCAAAATTGACATAAGTAACATAGTATTATTATATTTAAAGCTCTGAAATGAATTCTATGTACAGCATTTTTATGAATATAAAAAAAATTTAATTTTGTACATTTACCTTGATATGTTCAAAGTCCAGACCAAAAGTTTTTGTAAGTGATACTGTAAGCCCCCTGAATTGATCTTTTTTGACAGTGGTGTAATGTAGAGCTCTTACTTCTCAGGTGAAATCCCTGGTTGAGGATCTTCCCTTTTTTTGAAGAAAGCATGCAGTATTGGCGGTCGAGATTTCCTCTTTCTTTCTTTGAGAATCTCAGAATAAGAGTCAATGGATACAATTATGCTCATTTTTCACTTTCGCACTTCGCTCCCAGTTGTGGTCAGTCTGACAAAGCTCATCAATGAGTGTCTCCATGGCTGAAACGATGTGCTGTAGATTGCTTGTATTCTTAGATTTTAGAGGAGGCTCTTTGTCTTGTTCTTTCTCCTCCTCCTGTTGGCTTAGTTCTATAGCTAATTCTTCCAAGTCTTCATTGGAAAGCTGCTGTCCATGGCTATCCAACAGCTCTGTTACGTCTTCAGCTGTAACCTTGTCCAGTCCCACCTCTTGCGCCAGCTTGCTAATATCTTCAACAAATGTTCTCCGCTGGCTCTAATCCTGTGAAGTCATTCATTAATTCTGTGAGAAGTTTACACCACACTATTCAAACAGTTCACTGATACTTTCTCCCAAACTGCGTTGATGTTATTAATGTCCTTCAAAATATCGAATGAGCACCAATAATCCTTGATAGTTTTATCTGACCTGTCCAAAACTGTCACCATTTCCATGAAGGTTTGGCGGAGGTAGTAGGCTTTAAAGGTTGCTATTACCCCTGGTCATTTGGTTGCAAAATCTGAGTGGTGTTTGGTTACTTGTAAACAACATTGATGTCCAGAGATGTTCTGACTTCAGCAAGATGACCAGGGGCATTGTCCAAGAGAAGAGCCTTGGCTGGTTACTCATTCTCTTGATAAAAATGGAGCAGAGTAGGGCCAAAATAGTTTGTGTACGAATCCGAGGAGATTTCTTGTATCACTCAAGCCTTCCTGTTCCATTTCCAGTAGACTGGCAACTTGACTTTGTTTAGGCCCTTAAGAGCACGTAGTGTCTCTGGATGGTACACCAACATTGGTTTTAGTTTTAAAGTGCCAGAGACATTTCCGCCTGGCAGAAGCATTAGCCTGTCTTTTGCAGCCTTGAAACCTGATGCAGACTGCTCTTCGTGGGCAATGAAGGTTCACAATGGCAGTTTCTTCCAATAAAGCCCAGTCTCATCAATGTTAAAAATGAGATCAGGAAGATAATTACCCTCCTCTACAGTGGATTGAAACTCTGCAGGAAATGCTGCAGCTACTTCACATCTGCACTTGCCGTCTTGCCACTTAATTTCACGCAGTGGCACTTCGAGATTCAAAGCACATGAATCATCCCTTGCTACCTAAAAATGTCTCATCACCACCCTCTTTTTTTCTTAAAATCTTCAAAAATTGACTTTGCCTTATCAGTAATAACAGCTTGAATCAACAGAGAATGTTTTTTGTTTTGTTTTTTTTATTTATTTAAGTCGCCCACCCACAGTGACAATTTTTCCATTTTTTTTTTTCTAAAAGTTAACTTCTGCTATAACTCACTTATGTCGCACTTGCTATTGTAATATGTTGCAGCGACTGTTTTATTTTATCTGCATTTTTCATTATGCTACTCGCAGTCAATAGAGGCAATTTCATACTTCTATACACATTAGGATGTGTCTGACCATCTTCCATTCTACGAATTACCTCCATATTTTTTTCCCAACATGATAGATCTACATGACTTTTTAGCATCATTTTCACATTCACTTGGCTTTACTGCACTTCTCTTACTAGACATAGTGGCTCTTATTTTATTAATGAAATCAACAATTTTTAATTGAAACTCACAAATTGACACTGTAGAATAGTGGCCCGACAACAGTACACCAACAAGTGAACTGAGTGTTCCTTTCCTCCTGTCTCTTGTTGTGGCGCCTCCGTAGCCAGGTGGGAAGGAGCAGCAGTGTGTAGCACACGCTTCTTGATTAGACCGGGGTTCGAGCCCGTCACCACCAAATACGGAGGATGCGGAAAGGTCATTCAGGGAATGACCACCGCATATCCCGGAGCAATATGGCCTTAGTTGCTAATGCTCCTAAAAACCAAATAACAACAACAACAACAACCTGTCTCTTGTCACCACATCCCTGAATGGCTTACCGCAGGTCGGCAACCTACAGCTCGTGAGCCGCATGTGGCTCTTTAACTTTTAGCCCACATGAAGCACAATTTGAAATGTAGTTAGAGGACTTAAAAATCAAGGACATGTGGAGTTCAAGACTAAAATGCCTTAAAACTGAAATTGAAGATTTGGAGAGGCAAAAGGTTGCCCTTGCAATTCTACACAAATGGATGGTGATAGATGAGTTGAAAAAGCAAGACTAAATTGTGTTCGATGCGTGAAGTAGTTTACTGGACACGGATATAAATTTGGAAATATTTGCATTTGGACTTCTCTCAGTTTTTGGTTTGACGAATTTCTGCAGGCTAATATTTTCGAACATGAAGTATACTAAAAATAAATCAAGAAATGGTCTGAACAATGCGAGTCTCTCAGCATGTTTAAAGATGAAAATTATGGCATACTCGCCTGATGTTGAGAGACTCGCTCAAGAAATTCAGCAGCAAAAGTTACATTAATTTGTACCTAATTGGATGTTTGTTATGTTTTTTTTAGTATTAATAAATAATATTTCCAACTTCGTATTTTTTTTTTAATGAAACACCTTCCCACTCTATTCAATTTCAGACTATATATATTAAGTGCAATAGCATCATTAATACACAGCCATTTCTGAATAAACAATATTTGTAAGGGGCATCGTTTTAAGTTATATTGCATATTGTGAATACCTTCACAACGAGTTGCCATGATATTGCACTACGTCGAATATGTAACGCTTCACCTAAGGAGAAGACTAATGTTACTTATTCTCAGATAGGTACCACCACCCAGACGGCACTGTTTCAGGGTTATTTGGCCCTTCTTCGGTGGGTGGGTAGGTACCCAAGTGATGCAATGATGGAAAAACAGTTATGAAGTATAACTCCACAATATGAGAGATGCCTATATTGTGGAGTTATACTTCATAACTGTTTTGCCATCATTGCATCATTTGGGTACCTACCCACCCACCGAAGAAGGGCCCTCGTGTTTGGTATAAAGGTCTTCTAAACAAGCTTCCATCTTATAGTTTGCCAAGTGTTTTTTGTAATTGGGTATCCAGTTTTCTCTCTGACCGCTCACTGCGAGTGATGGTAGATGGCACTGTCTTTTAACTTCTCCACTAATAATGCTGCTGTTCCCTGGAGAAAGAACAGCAAGGTTCAGTTCTTTCTCCCACTCTTTTCTTCTTGTGTATTAATGACCTTCTTCCATTGACCGGAAATCCTATGTATAATTTTGCTTCTGATAGCATGTTGCATTCCACCTTCCAGTTTGAGACACCTTGTATTAATGACCTTCTTCCATTGACCGGAAATCCTATGTATAATTTTGCTTATGATAGCATGTTGCATTCCACCTTCCAGTTTGAGACACCTTGCCTGCACAACAGATTCAACTTCTCTAATATCCACTACCAATTCCTTAAATGATGATCTCTATTGGAGCGAAGATAACTGAGTTGATGTTGATTTCAGTCCTTTGAAAACTGAGTCATATCTTATATCTCGCAAAAAAAAAAAAAAAAGATTCTTCTGCTCCTATGCTTATCTTCAATAACACACTGATTTCTAGGCAAGATCATACTGTATCTCTATTGGGTATTATCCTGACTTCTAATCTCTCTCTCTTGGCATAAGCACATTACAAATATTACTTGGCAACTCGCAAATCTGTACTCCCATGGAACACTGTTCCCATATCTGGGATGGTGCCCCAAAAAATCTCACAGGTTTCTAGATTCCATTCAAAAGAGGGCAGTTAGGTTAATGATTCAGCTCGAAGTCTCTCCACTCTCTGTCTCATAGACGTTCTGTTAATGATGCGCGTCTTTTCTATAGATATTTCCATGGGCATTGTTCTTCTGAATTGGCTTCTATAATTCCCGCTCTCTCTTTGGAACCAGTACGAACATGTGCCTCAACCAGTTAACATCCTTTTACTGTCCAACTTCAAACCCACATGGCCAAATTTCCTTCTTCCTCATTTTTCATTCCACTTCCGTTTTCTAGAATAGCCTCCCTTCATATGTATTTCCTGAAAATTACAATCTACGGAAATTCAAGTCAACAAGTATTTTCTTTCACCTTCTCAACCTTCAACTCATGCACGGTAGTATAGCTTCGAATATCTTTCGTGCTTGGAGTTGTAATAAAAAAAAGAAAGAAAAAAGCAGAACTCTTAAAAGTGGAAACAAAACTAAAGAGAATAGAAATACTCGGGCAAGCTTGGAGCATGAAGTGCCCAACATCAAAGAAAGGGTCTTGGCTAAGTGAAGATTTATTATAAAAAGTGTGAAATTAATATAATTTTGTGAAAGGAAAACCCAATTCATTTAGAAATCAGATTGCGATACTGCAAATTAATATATGGTGAAAATCCTTGCAATATGGACACAAAAATTTGGAAGGAAAAATTTAAAAGGTCAAAATAATTCTATAAGAAAGCTAATAAAAAATAATGCAGTAATATTCACAATATGTACAATACCAATGCGATTAGAACAGAAGATACTATACAAATAGACAGCAATAATCCATAAGGAATTATAGCAGGTGAACAAGGAAATTAAATTGAGAAATACAAATAAGAGACTAAGTGCAATGGTGTATGAGTATATACACTGGTGTTCAAAGAAAGTGCATCACCTAGGAATTTCACATTTCTAACAATTTTTGGCGATGATATGTTACATTAATGACTAGCATCACAAATAGAAATATAAACAAAAGATATCGATATTAGCATTAACATTAGTAGAGGCATATGATGCAAGAAAGCAAGCTTATTCAGCATCAGCCAAAAAAAAAAAAAAAAACACTCCCATTTCACCCCTCCGTTCGTTCGAAATACCTGTCCAGTTGAGCTTTAAATTTGTTTAGGCTATCAACTTCAACAACAAGTGATGGAAGTCGGTTCCACCAACCAACCACCCGCTGGCCAAAGGCAAATTTCCGCACATCTATCCGACATCCGTCCTTCCTCAATTTGAATTTATGCCCTCTGAGGTGATTATTCTGAGCAAGATGAAGAATCCCATTGGCATTGAGCATGCTCAAACCATTCAAAGCCTTATACACCTCTATCAGATCACCTCGCCGGTGCCTAGTCTCCAGACTCTGCAATTTGCAAAACTTAAGCCTTTCTTCATAAGAGCAACCCTTCGTTCCATTTACTAATCTTGTTGCCCTTCTCTGTACTCGTTCCAGCAGCTCTACATCCTTCTTGAAATGAGGCCTCCAGACCTGTATACAGTACTCAAGATGTGGCCTAACCATTGCCTTATACAAGGGAATAATCACCTCCTTATCCCTGCTAGAAAAATTCCTATATATATCATCGACAGTACACCATGAGCTACTCTTGCCAACCTTTGTATCATCTGCAAACTTGGACATTAAACTTGATATCCCATCATCAATATCATTCATAAACACCGAAAACAACAACGGACCCAACACTGAACCCTGAGGAACTCCACTAATAACATTAGTCCACGTTGAGCAGTGTCCATTGATTACCACTCTCTGTCTTCTGCCACTCAACCATCCCCTTATCCATAGCAGCAATTTGCCTCCAATGCCACACTGCTCCAATTTGTGCAACAGTCTTCCATGTGCAACAGTATCGAAAGCCTTTCTAAGATCCAAATATATAATATCAAAGTTATTCCCTGCATCCAGTTCTTTTGTGACTACATCATAGTATCCAATCAAATTGGTCAGGCAAGACCTGCCCTTAACAAAACCATGCTGCGTCTGAGCTATAACGGAATTCTTGTCTAGATGATCCTGCAGTGCTTCTTTAACCAGTGCCTCCATTAATTTACCTGGAACAGAAGTTAAACTAACAGGTCTATAATTACTTGTGTCAGCCTTTGATCCTCCTTTGTGAATTGGGGTTACATTTGCACATCTCCAGTCTATGGGTACCTCTCCTGAGTCCAAAGAAGCTCTCATAATTATGGCTAGGGGTTTGCATACTTCCTTTGCTGCCTCCTTTAATATAACTGGATAGATCCCATCCACCCCAGGTGCCTTTTTTATGTTTATCCTCAACAATCTCTCCTCCACTTTCCTCTCAGTTATTACAAAATCATCCAGCTCATTGCCAATGTTTACTTTATCTACATCATTCTCCTTCCTGAATAACTCCTCATGCGTGAATGTAGATGCAAAATACTCGTTTAGATTGTTAGCCACCTGAGCAGGATCCTCAACTGTTGAACCATCAATATCCAGTGGACCAATCTGATTCATCCCTTTCCTTCTCAAGTTCAAGTATGTAAAGAACTCTTTTCTGTTTTTCTTTGCATCCTTTGCCAAGGATTTTTCGTAGTCTGCCTTTGCCTGCCTAATCTAATTTGTGACTTGGTTACAGACCAACTTATATCTATCATAGGCTTCCATGTCACCCATTAATTTGTATGTATCCCATGCATTTTTCTTCTCTGCCACATGTCTCATTAGTTCATCTGACAACCATTTAGGCCTAAACCTTGAACAATATTTCTTAGTTGGTATGTAAAGCCTGGTAGCCTCCAAGATTAGTTCCTTGAATGCTTCCCATTTTGAGTTTGCTGTTGGTAACATCATCAGTTGGTCCCACTGTACAGAATTTAAATACTGTCTCATACCATCATAGTCTCCTTTACGAAAACAAAAACCCTTCCCTTTACCTCTGATGGTAGTTACCTCCTTGAGTAAATCCCACTTCAACACACTGTGATCACTGCCACCTAGTGGTTCATTTATCTGCAGGTTCTTAATGCATGAAGAATCACTACTGATAATCAGATCAAGAGTATTGCTCCCTCTTGTTGCCTCACGAACATGCTGATGTAGAAAACAATCATCCAATAAATCCACAAAAGCCTTGCTAGTGTGCGAGTGACCAACCCACACATTCCAGTCAATATCTGGGAAATTAAAATCCGCCATTATAAGACTCTCTGATTTACTGGCCCACTCTATTTCCCTGTACAATATCTTATTATACTCATCAGAGTCATTAGGCCTATAGCACACTCCTACTCTCAATTTTGATTTCCCTATGCTTATGTCACACCAAATTGACTCGACACTGCCCTGTCCATCGATGTCGACTGGCTTCACTTCCTTGGACTTTATGTGTTTCTTAATTAATAGCATAACCCCTCCTCCCCTCCTGTCCTGTCTATCCTTTCTATACACATTATATTCCCCAAATTCCAGTTCCGCATTACTTATATCTGTGTGACACCACGTCTCTGATATCCCAACAATATCTGCCTTTGATGTTTTGAGCAATACCTCAAATTCATCAAATTTATTTACCAAACTCCTAGCATTGGTGTACACGCAGGTATACATGCACCTGTTTCTATTCTTAGCTACCCTAACACAACCCATGTGTTTACTTGTACCGCAATGACTACCAGCAGTCTCTGAAATATCCTGCATCTTGTTTTTCAGACTTCTGCTCATTTCAATAGAAGCAGTGCAAGAATCACTTCCACCTCTGCCAGTGGCTACTGTTAATCTATTAGTCCTTGTATCCCCCCCAACTAGCAGTTTTCCGACCCACCTAACACTGCCTCGACAGCATCAGCAAAAATTCTTGCACCCTTTCTATTTAAGTGTATCCCATCCCTGTAGAAGCAATCTCTCCTGTTAACAAGTACAGTCCAGGCTGAAAAAAATTCTACCCCTTGAGCCTTGCACAATCACTCCAGGGCCGAATTGATCGACAAGGCTCTCATCATATACTCCCTCCTATCGTGTCTGGGCAGAATTGCAGACACTTTCAAGTTCAACCCTAATTCACGGCTTTTTTTCAACAGTGACCTGTACTTGCTAAGTAATTCCGCCGGTCTCCTACTTTTAATATCATTGGTGCCAACGTGTACAACTATATCACCTTTTGTGCCCTTAAAAGATGATATCCGCTCTACAACGTCATCAACCTTTGCCCCTGGCAGACATACCCTGGTCCTATTCCACCTATCCTTTTTACAAAGCATGTTCCCCGTTTCCCTGACAATAGAGTCACCAACACTTACTAGTTCCTGTGGGACCAGCGCATTCTGCCTAGGGGGCTGCTTCTGTGTTGCCTGATGACCAAGTGTAAGCTCTGGCGTTGATGTGTAGGAATTTCACATTTCTAACCCTTTTTGGCGATGATATGTTACATTAATGACTAGCATCACAAATAGAAATATAAACAAAAGATATCGATATAGTTTAGGACTAAAGATTCGGGTAATGTGAAGAGTTTAAGTAATGTACAAGTTAGTACAATTACATCATTTCAGTACATAGCCAACTACTTAAATGGTTATAAATTGAATCATTAAGTATATCTGATATTGTGAATATCAGATATACTTGAGTTACCATGATATTGCACTACCTCGAATAAGTCACACTTCACCATAGGAGAAGACTATAGTTACTTATTCTCAGCGGATATCATCACGCATACATCTCAGTTTCAGAGCTTATTGGCTCCTCGTCAGTGGATAGGCAAGTACCCTGGTGTTGCAATGATGACAACCCAGTTGCGAAGTATAAATCCACAATATGAGTACCATTTTAATCTCAGCGGATACCTGAGAATAAGGAACGGTGCCGTATGGGTAATGGTATCCACCGAGAATAAGCAACAATAGTCTTCTCCAATGGTCAAGTGTTACTCATTTGAGGTAGTGCAATATCATGGCAACTCGTGAAGGTATTCACGATATGAGATATACTTAATGATGCCAATTTATAACTTTAAATAGTTGGCTATGTACTGAAATGATTAAATTTCCTGTTTATACTCCGGCACGACAACCAAGTCAGTAGAGCTTACAATAAATCGTCAATACAAATACTTATCGTATTTAGTAGTAGTGGCATGTGATGCAAGAAATCAAGTGTATGAGCTTATGCAGCATTAGCCAAAAAAAAAAAAAAAATCACACCATTCCCTCCAAATGTCTGTCCAGTTCCTCCTTAAATTTATTCAACCTATCAACTTCCACAACAACAGATGGAAGTTTGTTCCAGCAATTAACCACCAGCTGGCTAAAGGCAAATTTCCGCACATCTGTTCTACATCTGTCCTTTCTTAATTTCAATTTATGCTCCCTTAGGTTTGTAATCTGAACAAGTGGAAGGATCCCATCAGAATTCAGCGTGCTCAACCCATTCAAGGTCTTATACACCTCAATCAGATCACCGCGCGGATGCCTAGTCTCCAGCCACTGCAATTTGCAGAACTTAAGCCTCTCTTGGTAAGAGGATCCCTTCATCCCCCTCACCAATTTTGTTGCCCTTCTCTGTACACGCTCAAGTAAATCTACATCCTTCCTAAAATGAGGCCTCCAGACCTGTACGCAGTATCAAAGCGTGGTCTGACCATTGCCTTGTACAGAGGGACAATCACCTCCTTTTTCCTGCTAGCAAACTTCCTGTGTATCATTGACAAAACCCCATGACCTGCCCTGGCAGCCTGTCTGCATTGCTCAGAAAACTTCATATCTGACTGCACAATTACTCCCAGGTCTTTTTCATTTTCTACCACCTTAAGTGTAGTACTGCACAGTTGGTACGTTTCACTGGGGTTACTTCTACCCATATGCAGTACTTTGCATTTGTCAAAGTTAAACTTCATTTGCCACTTCTTAGCCCATCTGCCCAAATTATCTAGATCCTGTTGCAGTAGCACACTGCCATTACTGTCATTAACAACCCTGCCAACCTTTGTATCATCTGCAAACTTGGACATTAAGCCTGATATGCCTTCATCAATATCATTGATAAATATACAAAACAACAGTGGACCAAACACCGAACCCTGTGGGACTCCACTAATAACATTAGTCCACGAAGAGCAGCACCCATTGATTACCACCCTCTCTCTTCTCCCACTTAACCATCCTTTTATCCATTGTAGCAACGTACCCTTAATACCATTCTGCTCCAATTTGTACACGGGTCACGGGTTTGAACCCCAGTCCACACACAAGGAACTCGTGCTATGCACTCTCGTTCCTGACCACTCTCAGGCCTAAATGATGCAATTGCACTAAATACATTAGTTAAACAAAAGATATGTATTAATAGTAAAGCAAACCTAAGTAATATTTGACAGGTTCTCTCAAAATATTCCAAAATGAGCATTTGCAACCATTATACAACAGTTTTTGTAAACACAACGATTATTCCTGAAATATTAGAGAAAGCCCCCAATTTGCTTCAGTTTATCATTTTAAATGGAAAGCAAAATGAAAAATTCCACAGGTGCAAACTAATATTTAGTTGAACCGCCTCTGGCCCTAATCACAGAAGCACACCGTCGAGGCATTGACAAGATCAATTTCTGAAGATAATTAACTAATAGTTTCTGGCTCCAAACACGAATTATGGCTTCCTGCAGGTTTCTTTCTGGAAACTGCAGATGCCACACAATGCCAACCAACAGTTCTCTATAGGATTTAGGTCCGGGTTGTTTCCTGGCCAGCTACGAGTTGTAATGGACCGTTCTTCCAACCATTTTTTCACCTGTAACAAATATAAACACATTACTGCCGAACGTCTAATGCAGAAATGCCTACTTACACTTTTCACACGATGACAAAGAGCAGAGTCGCCCTGAAAGATACAGTTACTTGGCAGGTTGAAATGGTCTCGATTGGTTGGCAGCAATTTGCCTTCCAATATAGCCAGGTATCCGTTGGCATTTACGGAACCTTTTATAAACTGCAGGTGACCTACTCCGCGATACGAAATGCACCCTCATATCATTTGGCTCGTAGGGAATTTCACTGTAGACATCATACAGTCTGGATTGTATTCTTCACCACGTCTACGGCGAATCGTTTGTCTCCCATCGGAGCCATGCAGGTTGAATTTTTTCTCATCCGAGAAAATAACTGACTTCCGCTGCTTGGGGGTTCATTTGACATGCTCCTTACACCAAATTAATCTGCCCGTTTTCATTTTTTGTGTGAGGAGGGGCTTCTTAGGACTACAAGTCCATTTTTGAAGAGGCATCTTCTGACTTACTGCACTTGCTACCACTCTTGTATGTTCTTCCCATTCTCTTTTCAGCTCAGGCGAAAAAGCTTTACGGATTTTAAGACATAAGCGCGTCAAAACGCGGTCCCGTTTTGGTGTAGAGACTCGTTTGCGTCCGATTCCTTTTTTCCTATTAGCAGAACCAGTATTCTTGAGTTTGGAAAGAAATCTACCCATTGTCGACTCAAGTGTACTCAAGTCAAGTCAAGGTATTTTATTATTTTTTGGCGGGCTCCAGGGTTTCCTCTATTCACCGCTGAAAGTAATCTATACATTGTGTACAATTTATAATGATTAATTGTACATAAAAGTACAATGATTAATTATACATAAAAAGACTATTTACAATGATGGCACATAAAAAGACTATATACAATGATGGTACATAAAAAGACTATATACAATGATGATACATAAATAAATACTGGGCTTCAGAGTCCAGCAGACTGATCAATACATCAGGTAAGAGTAATCCAAAGAAACAGTCTAACATTTTACTGAACCTCAGGAGCAAGAATTCTTTTCCTCCGTTTAAACAATTTCTCTGCACAGGTGGAGAAGGCAGTATAATATTCAAAACAGTTAACCAATCTGCTTGGCAGTTCGGAGCAGTCAAATACATTTGTGACAATAAAAGACGAGGTGCTCAACAGTTTCTTGAGCACCACAACTACAGAGAGGAATGTTACTTAATCCTAGTGAAAACAATTTAAAGTTAAGACTTCCATGACCGTTATATAAAAACGTAACGTATAAACCAGGATTGAACCAGTCCATTTTCCTGTCGTAATCAACAACCTCGGGAAAAAACTTAAAGGTCTCCCTACCCAAAGTAGAGGTAGACCAGGTATTTTGCCACGGTCTACAACATTCATTTCTCATTCTTTTAATGTCTACATTTTCTTGCAAGTCAGTATGTATGTTATACCATCTACAATAGCAGGAACATTATTTCTTCTACAATATAAAAGATAGTGTAACATTACTTCATATTGGATTGGCAGTCGATGACTGCCAATCCAATATGGAGAGCAGCTGTAGAGACAGTTCGACAAGCTCTACTTACACCGAGAAGAAAGAATCTTTGTGCTTGGGTAAGATATTTTTGAACAAGGGAGTTACCGATTCTGTATCCCCAGGCCCCAGCCGCATAACACACAATTGGTATAAATATGCAAGAGTAGTATAATTTAATGGAAGATTTCTTTACACCAAAAGTACTCCTCGTAATCTTAATAATTTTATAGGTCACAGCTTTTATTTTCTGAAGTACATATTTTGCATGGTAATTAAAATTAAGATAATCAAAATCAATTCCTAAGTATTTATGCTGCCGAGTTCTCCTAATCACTTCTCCATTCAACTTAATAACGGTGGTCTATTCACATCAAGAGAGCCTTTTAGCAACATTTGTTTTGTTTTATTAGTCGAGATTTGAAGTTTATGTGTTTGACACCAGATACAAAGAGACCGAAGACATATTTATAATTGGAATTTTGAACTGAACTCAAAACCTGACAAATAGCATCAACAGAAGACCTTCCACGTGTAAAGCCAAATTGAAGTGGGGAACTTAGGTTTCTGTCTAAATAGTAATTTAGAAGACGAGAAACAATTAATTTTTCCAAGACTTTGCCAAGGATGGGCAGCAGTGCAATGTGCCTGTAAGAGGCCGGATCATTGGAGGGTTTGTCATAGGACTTAAGCAGAAGCTTAAGTCTAGCCTGTTTCCAAGCCAGCGGGAATAATCCAAGATACTATTAGCAATATGACTGGAAGAACATCTTTCATCACGTAAAGCAACAATAGCACTGTATCTTGGTGCGTTAACTGCATGTAACTCGCCATCCTGTCACAAGCAAGGAATGACTGCAACTCTTGCAGAGCGTGCTTATATAGCTGAAAGTAACAGTTGATGCAATATTACGTCATCATGTACACATGCCAATCTTATATGATGCAATCTGTAAGACATATTGCCATATACTTACGTTACTCGGACGACATTACAATTTTAAGGGGTGACGCACTTTATTTGAACACCGGTGTATATAAATAAACAAAATAAATTTTCTGTTTGTACTCCGAGACGACCAAACGAGTTCACAAGATAGACAGAATACAAGAAACAGCACCCTATTTAACAGTCACGGGCTTGAACCCCGGTCACTCAAGGCACGTGTACTTATGCACCCGAGTGCTTGACCACTCGGCTACAGCAGCCGCTTATAATATATAAGTAGCATATCTTTTAAATCGTGCAATTTTTACCACCGTCGGTTTGATGCCCTCAGAGCAAGTTTTCCCTCCGTAGTTACGGCTCTGCCACGAGTGATCACAGTTTAAAATGGGTTGGATTGTTTTACACTGAGAGAACTTATTTTCAATTGAACATGTTTATTTTTATCATTGACAAATGCTGATGTTAATAAATGTCATACGAATAACAACGAAATCAATTTTCGCAAAACTTCAATAACACAGATTAGTTTTAAAGCCGTGTGTATATGTCACCATGGAGGACTTGAGAAATTAGGAGGCCATGACTGCTGATTTGATGGGTTAGTAAAGATAAAGTGAGAGATTATTCGATCATGTGGTGTGTGAGGGACAAGAATTTTTAGTTTTGCCACTGTTAGAAAGGCGTATATGTTTTATAAATTTAATAAAATAAATATTCTGTTTATTCTCTAGGACCACCAAACCGGTCAGAGGAGTTCACAGGGTAGACAGAATACAAGAAACAGCACCTCATTTTGCAGTCAGGGGCTTGAACTAACCCCAGTCACTCAAGGCACGTGTACTTTGCACTCCCGCACTGGACCACTCGGCTACGGCTGCAAGTCGAAAACTAGGTAGTACTGGCCTTTTGAATTGTCATCCGTATACATGTATGTATATAATACTTTTTAAACACTAAAAATACTTAGAAGTTTGACCACCAGGAGCACAGAAAGCGATTAATTTAGAAAAATAACACAAAGGTATATTTTTATCAATAGTAAAAGAGGCATGTGATGCAAGAAAGCAAGCGTATGAGCTTATGTAACATCAGCAAAAAAAAAAAAAAAAAAAAAAAATCACACAACCATCCCTCTAAAAGTTTGTTTATTTATAAGTTCAATATTTATGAAAAGTCAAATCTCCAAGTATTCACCATTATTTCGAATAGACAATCACGATGGGGTATTGTGTTCCTTTCAAAATTTTCAATGTTTACTTCCTGGCGACGAACTCGTGCTTCAAATCTGAAGGAGTTGATGGGAAATGTTTCTATACGTGATATTTCAGATATTCCCTGAACCAAAAGTCAGCTGGAATTAAGGTTGTGCGACCTTGCAGGTCAGGCCCTAGTGGGTAGTATAGTTAGTATACTCGCCATCCTCCTTTGAGTGGGTGGAAAAGACCTGAGTTCGAGTCCCTGTTGATGACGTCAGGAAGTTTTTTCACAATGTGGCTGAGTTAGTCGGTCTTAGGCAAGTTTTTCTCCCGTAAACTCACGTTTTTCGTCCAGCAAACAGCAAATTGACCACAGAATGCATGCAATTTACAGACATTATATATGACGCAATATGGTATAATTTGCTGATGCGCCTAAAATCTTACAACCAAACCTACAAACCAAGAATATGGGGGCTGATAGTCATCATTCTTCAAATTTATCATGGGAGATGTTTGACAGTATTATTAATATAGGATGTATTATCATCTTGCATAAAATTATGCATCCGTATAAACCACATTCATTAATCTTGGCCCACAATAGTATTATTAGCCATATGGTGCAAAGAAGCCCCAGTCTTTTGCTACACTAGCAAAATATCCATAGCAATAATAAGAATAAAATTGGCCATAATATTGAGTGGGGTTATTTCTGCATGTCCCAAAAGTCTCTCGATTGTTAATAGTTTCAAAGAAAATGAAACCAATAATATTGTGTATTGTAATCCACACCATGCTCTCATATTTAGTGAGTGGAATGATTCCTCAAATGCACATGAGGGCTTCCTGTAGCCTAAATTCAACAATTGTGCCTGTCACAAGTCCATACAGACGAAAGTGCATTTCATCCACCTATAACAAGGGTCGGCAATCTTCTTGAGTGAAGAACCATTTTTGATCTAATTGAAAAAAAAAAAAAAAAAACAGAGAGAATCCGAAGAGCCGCACTTCAGCTCAAGCCGGGTAGTTTTTTAAGAAATGGAATAGAGTGGGAAAGTGTTTTATTAAAAAAATATATATATTTTGAAATATTATTTATTAATGATATTTCTAATTAATGTGACTTTTGCTGCTGAATTTCTTGAGCGAGTCTCTCAACATTAGGGAAGTATGCCGTAATTTTGATTTTTAAGCATGCTGAGAGACTCACATTGTTCAGACGGTTTCTTGATATATTTTTAATATAGTTCAGATTAGAAAATATTTGCCCGCAGAAATCCTTCGAACCAAAAACTGAGAGAAGTCCAATCGCAAATAGTTTCAAATTTATATACGTGTCCAGTAAGCTACACCACGCATCGAACAAAATTTGGTCTTGCTTTTTCAACTCATCTACCGGCATCCATTTATGTAGAATTGCAAGGGCAGCCTTTTGCCTCTCCAAATCCTCAATTTCAGTTTTAAGGCATATTAGTCTTGCACTCCACATGTCCTTGATTTTTAAGTCCTCTAACTTCATTTCAAACTTTGCTTCATGTGGGCTAAAAGTTAAAGAGCCGCAGGTTGCTGACCCCTGACCTATAGGATGTTGATTAACCAGTTTGTATTCTGTGCAATCTTATCAATCATTCACTTGAGGAAATCTCGACAGCGCTAATAGTCTTGTTGTTTCAGTCGACGAAGATGGTTGATTTTACAGAGAAACAGCTGGACCTTACTTTTAGGTTTTATCATTTATGTATCGGTCTCCAGAGTATACCCAGTCACACGGGGTGTGTGGTGAGCAGTACATAATCTTAGTGATTTGATCGGACTTGTTGAGATTTACAAACAATGGAATTACTTAGTAAAAATTATATGAAGGTTCAGGTCTTATTCTTAATGCAGTACATGGCTGCCATCACTGTTGACTGATTCCAGGGCTCCCAGATCGTGGTCTGTCATTAACTGTGCAGTTTCTTTTACATTTTTCACCCATCTACTTATTGACTTTTTATGGGGTGTATCTTTTTTATAAAGTGTAAAGTGTTCGATGTCTAAGGGCCCCAGGGGTTTCTTTTTTATAACAAGTAGTGAACTTTCTTATTTGATTTATTGATTTGATTTGCTGTATTTGATTTAAACTCTGCAAACCAAAGCAGGCAGTTAACTTTTTCTTCGACTGTCGCCATTTGCGATCATTCAGTATCTGTAAATAAAAGAGAAATTGATAAGATATAAATATAACAAAAGAAAAATCAGATTTACATGGATGAAATTATTATAAAAAATCTTTAAGACTTGAACTTTCATGTAATTTTTACTAAATGGTTCTATCATTTGTATAACTTTAGTTATTAAAATTTAAAACCGGTTTTTTGTTAAAGCTAATAATGATTGTTATTAGCTTTTACAACTAAGGATACCTCAGTCCACGTGCACAGGCCTATAGTTCATCAAAGATTGGATATAATTACACTTATTGTATTTATCTATACTAAAAATTTCAATAAATAAACTTCACATTACATATTGTACAAATATTGAGATTTTTTGATTTCTTAAACAAGCAAGCACTTTTCTTCAGTGTAATACAATATATGAAATGAATATTTTATATACCGGTATTAATGAAACCACAAAAGACGAAATTCTGAAAAAAAAAATTACCCTGTATTCTGACAAGAATATATCTGTTTCATTTCCTTGTGATAGCTAATTGTGTGATCAAATGAATGTACTATAATATCATTTCATTACTGTTAAAATGCCACTATTTAAAATAACTGGTATTAACGTACCACAATCTTATTTTATCAAACTAACTTTTGAATGTTCAGATGGCACAAAGTCTTTCCTTGTTATATAGCTTTCAACCATTTATTAGTTAAACCAGTATCCTTCAATGGAAAGACGTGTACTTTCGGATCACCTTTATAATTTCCACAGCATCCAGGAGCATAACATTCTACAGGCATTATTAAAAATTTCAAAGCACTTTTATGATATGAATACAGGTACAAACACAACAGCACTAATAACAACACGAAAAAAAAGCACCACTACTATTATTACTAGCCATACAGTATACTGCAAGGAAGCCTGAGGCTTATGCTGCACCAGCCAAAAAAAACGACGCTGGCTCAATAGAGCCGAAGATGGATCCGTAAATAACGTCATATGAAATGAAAAAAATACAATTCAAGTTTAATAAAATCAGTTTTATTTTATTCGGTATTTTCATTTACAATCAACAATAAAGGTCTGTGGTAACGGAAGTAGGATACATAGTTATTATTATTATTATTAGCCATATGGTACAAGGAAGCCTGCAGCTTGCGCTGCACCAGCAAAAAAAAAAAAAAAAAAAAAAAGAATTTCTGAATTGCCGAGAGAGAGAGAGAAAGAGAAGTAGAAGGGAATCACCAAGAAAGGGAAGAATGATGATTTCCAACTCAGAACCCTGGGCGTGGCAAGTCCACACTCACCAGATGTGAGCCCCTAGTTGAAACAATTCAAACTATTAACATTGCGATTGAAGACCTAGTCGATACATGAGTAGATTTTTTAGGATCTGATGCTAGTTTAGGATCGAATGTAGTAGTAGTAGTGGCATGTGATGCAAGAAATCAAGTGTATGAGCTTATGCAGCATCAGCCAAAAAAAAAAAAAAAAAAAATCACACCATTCCCTCCAAATGCCCGTCCAGTTCCTCCTTAAATCTATTCAACCTATCAACTTCCACAACGACAGATGGAAGTTTGTTCCAAAATTAACCACCCGCTGGCTAAAGGCAAATTTCCGCATATCTTTTCTACATCTGTTTTTTCTTAATTTGAATTTATGCCCCCTTAGGTTCGTAATCTGAACAAGTGGAAGGATCCCATCAGAATTCAGCGTGCTCAACCCATTCAAGGCCTTATACACCTCAATCAGATCACCGCGCAGGTGCCTAGTCTCCAGCCACTGCAATTTGCAGAACTTAAGCCTCTCTTGGTAAGAGAATCCCTTCATTCCCCTCACCAATCTTGTTGCCCTTCTCTGTACACGCTCAAGTAAATCTACATCCTTCCTAAAATGAGGCCTCTAGACCTGTACGCAGTACTCGAGGCGTGGCTTGACCATTGCCTTATACAGAGGGACAATCACCTCCTTTTCCCTGCTAGCAAAAGTCCTATATATCATTGACAAAACCGGATGACTTGCCCTGGCAGCCTGTCTGCATTGCTCAGAAAACTTCATATCTGACTGCACAATTACTCCCAGATCTTTTTCGTTTTCTACCACCTTAAGTGTAGTACTACACAGTTGGTAGTTTTCTCTCGGGTTACTTCTACCCATATACAGTACTTTGCATTTGTCAAGGTTAAACTTCAGTTGCCACTTCTTAGCCCATTTGCCCAAATTATCTAGATCCTGTTGCAGTAGCACACTGCCATCACTGTAATTAACAACCCTGCCAACCTTTGTATCATCTGCAAACTTCGACACTAAGCCTGATATACCTTCATCAATATCATTGATAAATATACAAAACAACAGTGGACCAAACACCGAACCCTGTGGGACTCCACTAATAACATTAGTCCACGAAGAGCAGCAACCATTGATTACCACCCTCTGTCTTCTCCCACTTAACCATCCTTTTATCCATTGTAGCAACTTACCCTTAATACCATTCTGCTTCAATTTGCACAATAGTCTTCTATGCGCAACAGTGTCAAAAGCTTTCCTGAAATCCAAATATATGATATCAAAATTATTTTTTGCATCCAGTTCCTTTGTAACCACATCATAATAACCAATCAAATTTGTCAGACAAGACATTCCCTTAACAAATCCATGCTGTGTCTGAATTATTGCTGCAGTCTTGTGTAGATGATCCTGCAATGCATCTTTAACCAGTGACTCCATTATTTTACCGGGAACAGAAGTTAAACTAACTGGTCTGTAATTACTCGTGTCACCCTTCGATCCCCCTTTGTGAATTGGGGATACATTTGCACATCTCCAGTCCGTGGGAACCTCCCCTGAGTCCAAGGATGCTCTCATAATTATTGCTAAGGATTTGCTTAGTTGCTCTGCCGCCACCTTAATATAACTGGATAGATCCCATCCACCCCAGGTGCTTTTCTTATGTTTAACTTCAACAATTTCTCCTCCACTTTATTCTCAGTTATTACAAAATCATTAAGTACCGTCCTACAATTTGATAACCTTCTGCCATTTTTAAACCTTAATAATTCCTCACGTGATTTATGTTGATTCCATGAAGTCGAGGAATGGAGCATTTTCAGGTTTCTTAATGTCAATGTTGAAATCACCGACCAAAATTATTGGGATCTTTTGAAAATTGAATTTCCTTACAACTTTAGGTTCGTCTCCAAACTTTGGCATATAAATCGCTAGATATATTAAGAAAAATTTAATCTGCTCCAATGTTGAATTAGGTGAGATGTAGAATGTTACAAGCAAAGTATTCTGTCCATTTATTTTAACTTCAGCTGCACAAATGTCGCCACAATTATCTGTACAAGTCATTTGCCATGCGAGTCTGCATCCACGGTAATGATGCACACATTTCCCGATTCTAAGCTTGCGAAGCATGTATTGCAAAGCAAAAACTATCGTTCTCTGCTTCTGGAAATTCATCTTCAAGAATTTGTATATGGTTTGGCTTTGGTAATCTCAAATCATTCTGAAACCATAGTATGTCGCAAACACTGCAGACATATCCGAACGAGTTGTTCAAAAACGCTCTTTCAAATTCTTTTGAAGCTAACGTAAAACACTTTTGACGATCTTCATTCGCCGATTGCACTGTTCTTTTCTATGTTGATGGCCGGACATTTGCCTCAATTTGATCTTGCTTGCGTTTACGCTTACAACTCTCTCTCTTGCGTTCCTTCACCGACTTTGGTGCTTGCATTTCAACATTAGATTTGTGATTTTGTCGAAATCTTTGAACACGTTTAGTTGATGTAACTTTCGGCATTGTCACAACTTAACTAAATGAAACACAACCGCACTGCTCGACAAATGCGAAGTAACTGAACGAAGTAGTTTCTTTAACGATTTGTTCAACTCTCGAAAACTAAAAACCCCACTTGAAATCTGGTTTTATAATCTTGTAGAGCTCTTAAAGGGCAACAATTTTGTTGCCTACTGTTTTTGTCTAACATTTCTAGTTTTCAAGATATTGAGAAAACAAACTTGAAAATGGTCGAATTTTCAACTCTCTCAGCTTTGCATCGCTATTACTAGGGAACCATAAGAACTACTTCAAAACTATTTATAGATGTAAAAACTACGTTTCCTACTGAACAATTACTGTTTATGTCTATCATAGTTTAGAAGTTATTGAAAGCGAAAGTAATCAAGGTGCAAAATGTGTACTTTTTAGTTTTTTCGAAAAAAAAAATTATATAAATATCAAAATTTCTAATTTTTTCTTGCATATTCGTCGACAGCATTATATACCAGACAAAATAAGTATAAATTGTTTATACTATTGTCTATTAGTTTCGGAGATATAACAGTGGTTAGACGTTTCACTTTTCGTGTCAGCCTGAGCGCCTTAGGGTAATATAAATGTTATTCACGTCAAAAAATTTTCCGAGTTACCTTGAGAAAGAGAAGTATTATTATTATTATTATTATTAGCTATATGGCGCGAGGAAGCCCGAGGCTAATGCTGCATCAGCCAAAAAAAAATTCCCGAGTTACCCTGAGAGAGAGAGAACAAGAGTCAGAAGTAGAAGGGAATCACCAAGAAAAAGAAGAATGATGATATTCAGCTCAGGATCCTGGGTGTGCCAAGCCCATACTCACCAGAAGTAGAAGGGAATCACCAAGAAAGAGAAGAATGATGATATCAAGCTCAGAACTTTGGGTGTGCCAAGCCCATACCAGATGTAAGCCACTGGGGTTTAAGCTCTACTGGAATCGGTTCTGGACCTTTACCACTCGACAGTACGCGTTAGCCCACCGATGACGTAGTTAATCGGCTTTGTTCTTACGGTGGCGCTGAGTGGATAGACTGTTACTTATCAGTTTAGCAAGCGACAGGTTTAGTATCATGCTATAGTAAATCGTATTGTGACTGCAAGACTGTCAGATGGGAATTCAAAGTTAGCGTGAATTCCACACTGAGTTAAAGCGAAAAGAAGTGTAAATCAATATATTGATATATCGATTTTACCAAAGATTATTTATATCAATATATAAATCATCTTTGGTAAAACTTCAGGTCTTGCTTACTAAGCCGTATTTCGACAAACGGACAGGAACAAAGCAGTGATTGCCAGGAGCCACTCACTACTTTCCCCGCCCACTGTACTCCTAGGTTGATATGCCTAGAGCGTCCCCCCCCCTTGCCGATGTTTTTAAATCGGAAACTCCTTTTCTGATTTTAAAACAGCGGAATGGGGGATAAACTCCTTACCTAAGCACTCCTCCCCTCCTCGACAAAACAATCAGAAAGAAAACGCCTTGACAGTAATCACAGAACTCGACGGTACAATCACTCCGTTCTACGACCACGCCCACTGCGTGGAGACAAGTAGTACCCAAATAATGGGTTTAGCATAATACGAAGCTATGCCGTGATTACCATAGCCAAATACCTCCAAAATAAGGATAATGACGGCTAGCGAACTTTTTGAGCAGTGCACGCTAGATCGACTGCTACCGAAACGGAACGAAATAATGAAACATAAGTTAACAAGAAAAGGCGAGTGTACATTTCTGTGTATCAAATATTCATTTTATAATCCACAGCATCTCGAAGGAAGTCTAATTTCATTGCAACTGCTATATTGCAGATGATATACAAGCACCACAGTTAACAATGGATTATGCACATTTTGTGGCAGTGTTTGGTATTGACTGGCCAATTACCTACTGGGGTTAAATGTATGATCTCCCAGGTACGCTGCCTTCAAATTATAAAAGTTTATTGAGTTATTGACACGATTAAAACTTTGAAAATCATTTAGAACAACGTAGAAAAGGAGCCGCTTCCAATATTTTCAAAGGGGGGGGGGTAAGAAGGAACATAAAAATATTACGACCATAAAGTGGTGGGGAAAGCTTTTGCCCATGCCTTGGATCCTCTAACATCGAGCGTCTTGAATCGATGATAAACAAGAACGTCTGGGATAATCAGAATTAGGATGCACGGTAAACAATCAAATCCAGATACATGGCAACGGTATTCATGGTTTATGTTAGATACCACTTTAAATCTCATGTTATATGTTCGATACCGCCTTTAAACCCCATCCGGTGAGTACGGGTTTGGCACACCCAGGGTACTTAGCTGGATATCATCATTCTTTTCTTTCTTAGCGATTCCCTTCGACTTCTGACTCTTGCTCTCTCTCTCTCTCTCTCTCTGTCTCAGAGTAATTAAGAATTTTTTTTTTTTTTTTGCCTGGTGTAGCAAAAGCCTCAGGCTTCCTTGCACCACATGGCTAATAATAATAATAAATAAATACTTAAAGAAAAGAGAAGTGGAGTGCTTCACATTACATTACATTTTCAGACAAAGAAATTTAGTTAAAGCTTGCACCATTAAGTAACAGTTTGTTTAATCGGTATTTTTAAAAATTTCCAGTGACATTACTTTACTTGTGCTTCATTCACCATAGATATCGATGTGGATGTGTTCATAAATGAAATCATATGGGATAATGCGTCCCCTAAGTTATTGAGCGTCTTATATCGAGAGTGTGTTTGTTCTCTGGTGTCCAGAGTTATCTTTGCTTGTAGCAGTCAATGAAAGCAGAATAGTTCATTGAACGTACTGTGGGTGATTGCACTGGTGTGCACGTTACTCTTGGCTGCTTGCTAGTAGTGATGATGATCATGATGGGTCTAGCATAGGAAAGGATAATAAGATGGAGGAAAAGAAATATGCGATGTACCTAACGCTGACAGTTATGCTTACGAAAGCATGATCGAAAAAGACTCAAGGTATTATAATCAGCATTTATGTTTGTTTATTGTATTATGCGTTCTACACGTTAAAATAATTTTAAGGTGAGATAGCTTGTACCAAAACGGATTAACTTACGGGGAAAGACGAGTGTGAAGCCATCACGAGCCAGGAGATGCTACTTTTTTTTTTTTATACCTTCGGCATTTACGATTATACTTTTGATATCACCTACTTATATATACATATATATAAGCAATATTTGTAAATAAAGTAGAAATGTTACTATACATATATCACACACATCTTAAAATATTCTTAAAAAGAAAGGAGTCTTCAAGACGTCCTTTTTACACGGACTTAAAATTTCAAAACGCATATATTTCTTCGTTATGTGTCCTGTCATTCTCTGAGAAATTAGATTGATTTAGGATTCATTTTCGGAATAGTTTCTCACATAAGATCATTGATTTTTAGCCGTTAAAATACAGAGATGTATCTGAAGTGCTGGATAAGTAGTTTGTCACTAATTTCTTTTCCATTTAAGTCTTATGGTTATTAAGTTTTATGTTATGTGGTGGAAACTTTTTATTTATAAATGTTGATGGGATACATTTTAAAAACTATAAAACATTTAATTTTTATGTGCTTCTAATCTAAAATTTTTTTACAATCAACTTGGAAAAGTTACGAAAAACATGCCATTCATAAGAAGTGAGAACAGTGTAGGCAAAAAGGAAATAAGTTTCTTAACAGCTCAATAAGAAAAGGTTGCTGTTTTTTACAACAACTTAACACGATGTAAGTGGAGTGATGTGAACTAGCAACTAGATTTCTAGTTGAAACATTTTGATTAAATAGTTTTGCATTGTATACTAATTGTTTAACTAGGATTTTTTTAATATATATATATATATATATATATATATATATATATTTTTTTTTTTTTTCTGGTAGTCACCTAATTTATACATTTAACCAATTTTAATTCAGAGTGAAGCGTTAATTTTCAACCAAGAGCAGTCATTGAAAGCAGAATAGTTTAGTTCATTGAATGTACTATGGGTGATTGCACCAGTGACATTACGCTTACCTTGGAAGAGTAATTTTCAGTTTGAAAACCATTGTTCCAATAAATCACTTAAGGCATTCTCATAGTTAAAAACGCTACATTCATGACATTTGTAAAGAGTAATTATCATTAATCTGAAGTTTATTCATAATTTCACTACAGTCCTATGGGACAGCTCAAAGTATAGCATTCTATTTGGGCATAGCTATATTAGAAGATGAGAGTGAGTCCCGCCTTCTCCCTCTTAAATGAACAACAGGATGTGTGTTTTCTGTTTTTACGAAATTCTTATCTTGTATTGGTTTTCAATCACATAAAAGATATTCTCTAGAGAACCATGGTCTTTTAATAGTATTTGTGGGGGAACACTTTTATTTATAAATAAAATGATTTAAAATAAAAATCATGATATCTATGGAAAATAAGCCCTTAGTAATACTGAGCTGGATACTTTAATCATTAAATTTATATAAAAATACTTTCCTGATATATATAAAAATTTGGAGTATAAGTTGTTATTTCAACGAAATCAGCACTTTTTAAAATGACATGTTGATTTTTCAGGTGGATGATAATATGAGCATATATCATAGTGCTTAGCAGTTATAATATTTTAATGGTTTAGCAACATGATACAAAGTTAACCAAATCAATTAATTTCTAAAGAACTTTATGCAATGCAAAATAAGTGGTCAGATTTGTTAAATCATGTCATAAATCCTATATGGTGATCTATTAGTTTAAAAAATATGACTAAGATTGTATTCCACCCTCCCTACTGGCCTAGCCTCATTCCCTAGATTTTGATTTATTTCCAGAGTTGAAGTTTTCCAACCTAGCTGTGTACAACATTGCACAAGTGCCCACTATAAAAAAAAGTGCTTCATGGCATTATCTCATTTCAGATGTAGCCTACATCTTTCCATTTCAGACATCAGTCAGTTCGCCATTGCTAAGTACACATACACCATGATTTTATCTTTCATTCAATTTATTATTCATTTGTATTGCCCTTTGTATAAATCATGAGTTTTTAAACACTCTAACAGTTCTCTGTTCTAAGCAGTAATTTATATATAAGTAGTAATGTATAATTTATATAAAAAGAATTCCCCATCCCTTTTTATTTGTATTAAATTTCTCCACCATGTTCCTTAATTTTTTTAAAAACTGTTTCTTAAAATTTCAGGGTTTCATATAAAAATCTTAATGATGGCATTCATATCTAGATAACAATATTTTTTTAAAATTGAAGTTCATTGGTATATGAGCATATATCAGTGTATATTTTGCTATACCAACACTTGACATATTTTCACATGATCAAATTAGTATAGTAGTCTTTAATGCATATATACACAATATTTATATGACACATGGTTTGCATATAATTAAAATCTTATTCTAGTTAAAATTGGTTAAAAAATATATTAATATGAAAAAAAAAAAAAATACACCAGTGTTACAAAAGTCAGATGGTCTGATCTAATTTAAGCCAACGTTATTCCATTATTTTCTAAAGGAGGGTGATCTCTGAGATACGTTGTATGCATTGATTTTCAGTAATGTATTAATTTTCAAGGGATACACGAATTGCATCATTAAATGGTTAATAATATACTATCATAAATATAATAAATATATATAAATATACTATCATAAATATAAAAATATATAAATATACTATCATAAATATATCATAATCGTAAATATATTATTAAAAATAATATTTTTATATTATCCAGCAATGCAGTCCTGTAATTTAAAATTACATAAGGATCGTGTTGTGGAAATTTATTTCCACAACATAGTGGTGTAGTCATCTCCAGGATACTAAACAGGATGTTAATAATGCCCTACTAACACTTGTAGCATTTTCTTCAGTTTATGGATTTAGTAAAGTTAAGAAATTATTAAATTGAATTAATTGATATACATAGAGAAAATTAACTTCATAATTAAGCAGACATCCTAATTGGAGAAATTGACAGTAGTGCAGCTCTTCAGTAAATCCCTAGTGATATATTTGTAGCCATGGAATTAACTTGGAATTTCTGAAATATATGCAGGGCTGTTACAGCCATAAAAAAAAAAAAAAAAAAGAGTAAAATAGTAGCAATGAAATGTCGGAAACAGAGCCATTTCTACAGTGTTTCAGCGTGCCTAAATTATATTAGTAAATGTGTCTTTTAGTTCTTTACCTTTCTGGAGATAATTGATACAGGAATATTATAGCCTCAGCAGCATAGAGAGATTATTGTTTCCCCCATATTTAGAACTCTTTATTATATACAGAGGCACATTGCTGTATACAACTCCCTTCACGGCTACAAGCCAGGGGTTCTGTCCAAAGTCCAAAAATTTGTAATTTTTAAATAGGCATGCAGTACCAAGGTGCAGTGATGCAATTGTTCCACTATACAACCTTATTTTAGAACATTTAAAAATGTGTGCCAGGCTCCCACACTATCTTATCTGGCATAGAGTATTCTTATACTACAGAACTTTGCTCATGTATAACAAACATTAAGTTACTATTGGGGGGGGTGGTAATAATATAAATAAATTTTCTGTTTATACTCCGGGACGACCAAACGGTCAGAGGAGTTCACAAGATAGACAGAATACAAGAAACAGCACCGTATTCAGTAGTCACGGGCTTGAATCCCGGTCACTCAAGGCACGTGTACTTATGCACCCGCACGCCTGACCACTAGGCTACGGCGGCCTATATAACTTTATAATTTCAATTTTTTTCAAGCAAAACGGATGAGTATGGTCATAGGCACACTTGTTGAGTCAGAAACCCTCAGAGAATATTTGTTTTTATATTATATAATTATATTGTCATGTGATGTTGTAGGAGCTACCAATATGGGTTGTACACTCCCCCATCTACCACCCATACAAACAATTTCCGGGGTGCAGCAGAACTAGGTTGGATTTGTAGTCAGTAGAAGAAAGGAAGAAAGTTACTGAAATTTATTGATACAATACATTTAAAGTTAAAAAAAGGAAACAATGTAGCATAAATATTATAGCTATATGTATTATAGCTGTATTGAGGAGGTCAAGTTACCATAAGGGCAGAGGTAGATTGTATTGATATGTGACTGCAAATAGGTTTATTAGAATATATACAAGGAGGGTTTGAAAAGTTTGTCACCTGAGTATGAAAGGGTAGTGGTACAACATTTAAAAATTTCTGTACCTAAGTTCAGAAATTTTGAAATCACCGCAATTTGTATAACACTTCAAATAGCAACCCACAAAGTTTCAAGTGTTTCCAATAACATTTTTTTTTTTTTTTTTTTTTTTAATTGCAGGACCTGAAGTCAAAGTTGTGTGAATGAGAAATGATGGACAAAATCTGTCACCGTGCAATCATCCAATATTTGAAAAAAAGGAACATAACCACAGGCAATTCATGAGGATATGGTCACATTTGAGAGGTGCCCCTTCCTATTCCATGGTTAAGAAGTGGGCAGCCAAATTTAAGTGAGGGAGGGAGATCCTAAAAGATGACCCACACTGTGGAAGACTTGCAACATCTGTCATTCAAGAAGTTGTTGAGTGTGCATGATCTGGTGATGAGTGATTAATACTTTATGGTTCAATACATTGTCAGTGTCTTGGATATGTCATCTGAACTTGTGTACTACATAATAACAGTGGTTCTCACTATGAAAAAGATGACGGCATGATGGGTTCCAAAGTTGTTGACAGAAGATCAAAAACGGATAAGAATTGTCAAGTCAAATGAATGTTTGCATCATTTTCAGGCAGATCCAGCAAATATCCTTGCAAGATTTGTGATCATGGTTGAGATGTGGGTCCATCACTTTCAGCCAGAGACAAAGGAGCAGAGACAACTCTTCTCTTCTCCAATGAAAACCAAATTGATTTCTTCTGCTGGCATGGTAATGAAGTTGGTTATTTGGGTTGTTGCTGGTAGATTACCTTGAGAAAGGCCAGGCAGTCAAAAGGGGTCATATTACCCGGAACTTGTGAGGCGTTTATGTGAGAGCATCAGACAAACAGCAATGAAAACTCAGCAAAGGAGTTTTGTTCCACCAGGACGATGCACTTATTCACAAATCTGTCACTGCATGAGTGCAGCTTTGCAATCTTGGACCATTCTCCATATTCATCAGATCTAGTACCATTGGACTTTCACCTAATTTGTAATATGAAAAAATACTTGGCTAGAATTCATTTTCCTGACAGTGACACCATTGCTGCAGTGGATGCATTCCTAATGGCACAAGAGAAAAATCACCTTCACAGCTGGAATCAATCCATTTCAGCATCAGTGGCATGTTGTGTCAACTCCAGTTTGGGGTCGATACAACATGTTGTCACTGTCAGGAAAATGGATGCTAGCCAAGTATTTTTTCATATTAGGAAATAGGGCCTCTGATCACGAACTTTTCAAATGCCTCCCTCCTATTACTTGCACTTCGTCCACTTGGAAAGCAGTAGGGAAAGTGCAAAGGTTACGTGGGAATCTTATGATATTAATGATGTGAAAACTAACTGTAAGGCAGTAGGATGGACTATGGGAAAGGAATGCATAATTAATAAACACTTGTTCAAAGAGTGTTACAACAATATCTGACTGGAAAATTCCTGGAGAAAGTACTGCAGTAAGAAACTACACAAAATATGTTAGTATCATAATGAATGATGTAAAAACACAACGTTGGGAAGTGTTCTTAACAAATATCATGAGTGTGGTGTAATAGGTAAGTCAACAGATGCAGAATATTGGAAACATGGGGTCATTCTGATACTAGATATAGAATTTGAATATGTTGAGTACAATATGTAAAGGAAGGACAAACATAACAGATAGGAAGGAGGGATATGCTTATAACATATAGATTCAAGACAAACTTATCCAGTAGATAGCTACAGGGTGTCTCAAAAATATTGGTACAAACGTTTAGGGGAGGTAGGTAACATCTAAAGGAATGTGAATCGCATAGGAACTCATAACCGGAAACGTCACCGTAAGTCGGTACATGGTGCTGTTCATCAGTTTGCGAGAGGGAAAATTTCTGGTTTACTCATTCAAGCAGTAGTTGCTGCACGAAGAGCATGCATCGATATATGAACTGTGAGCTGGCAGACATGCACCTAGTCTATGGATTAGCAGAGGGCCCGCACGGTGTGCACCCCCATTTGGCACAACATCGCTTTGCAATAAATGTGTGGGCAGGTATGGTCGGTGACTGCTTAGTTGGCCCATACCTGTTACCATCCCGTATGAACTCTGCTGAATATCGGGTCTTTCTTGAACAAGTTCTACCAGGGTTACTTGACGATGTTCCAGCAAATGTGAGACAACATTTGGTTTCAACATGACTGGGTGCCTGCCCATTATGGAAGGTGCGTTCGTGACCATTTGTGACGTTTTGGGCTTCGATGGATTGGCCGTGGTGGACCCATTGCCTGGCCCACATGCTCACCTGATCTATCGAGCCTTGATTTCTTTCTGTTGGGGGGGCCCTCAAATCTATCGTGTATGAATCGCCTGTGGAGATGGAAATAGATCTCGTGGCGAGACGCGTCTGCGCTGGTGCTACTGTCAAAGAAACTCCAGGTGTGTTCGACCGTGTCCGCCAATCCATGCTGTGTCGGTGTCACGCATGCATCGCGTCTCATGGTGGAACCTTCGAGCATCTGTTGTAACATCATGAAATGCATCCATCTTGCACTCCATTGTTAATATTATGTCAAATAAATGTTTGCCACTAATTAATGTCTTGTGTCATTTCTGCTTCTTGTGCCTCTGCTACTACTTTCCCGTGACGTTTCCGGTTATGGGTTCCTATGCGATTCATATTCCTTTAGATGTTACCTACCTCCCCTAAATGTTTGTACCGATATTTTTGAGACACCCTGTATATGGATAAGCATCATTGGGGAGGGAAATATGTTGTAGAGTAGATAACTGTGATGAGTATAATGAACATCTGTACAGATAGGTAGAGTGGGCCAAAAAATTAGAATACCCTATTATGGGGGACTTTAACTTTCCACAGATTGACTGACTGAAAATTGTGGGTTGGTCATGGGTCTTACCAGCATGTTGCCATGCCACATTTTAAAAAAATTAGTGTAGGTGATTTTAGCATTGACTTAAGAGTTTATCGTTGCATGTACAGATTATAAACTAAATGATGGCCCTAGGGGTGGGGGAAACAGGAGAGTCTCTACCATGGTTTGGGACATTGCGTTGTGTGTGTGGAGGGACCTGTACTACTGCCCTGACTTATAGAAAAGAGGAATTGTAGGAAAAGACAGGCTCAGTGAGGTTGTTTCTCCTAGGGCCTATGATGACTTTTGACACCCATGTTACAAAATTTGAGATGGAGATAGTTATGTTGATGCTGACAGTACTGGATGTACTGCCCATGATTCTGCTACAATCAAATGATGCTGGAAAAGTTTTTAATGGATTTTCCAATCAAGCTAATGATGTGTATGTAAATTGTTTGAACAATCACAACTGAATAAAAATCATATCTTCGAATGAAGAATAAAATTCAATTGAAAAATTGAATTCAGTTCAGTTAAGTGGTTAAATGTTTTGTAAATCTTTATTGTCCTTAACAGGGTCTGTAATAATAATAAAACTAATTTACAATGTAGCATTTGGACAAAAATTAGTGTCTTATTAAGTTTCCTATGTGATTTAAAAATACTGTTTCTGTATTTGACTAATAAAATGCAATGAAGTTATTTTGGAAAATAGTGAAAATCTAAACGCTTCTTCTAAAAATTCAAGATAATTTCCCTATACCTGCATAGAGTGAAATCTGGCTTCAATGTTTAGAAGGAATACAGATAACTCTCAGATGGTTTGTGCTACCACTTCTTGTAAGGTACTTCTTTAGTGACTGAATTGCTATTCTTATTCTCTTAAGAAGTTAATCATGACAGTCTGTTTGACAAATTATTTTGGACATTAATGTTCATGATATTAACATACCTCAATCTGATTTTAGCCTACATTAATACCATAACTTTTCATTTATTATCAAGTGACTGCAATTTTAACGTACTGTTATGTGTAATTTTTTATTGCACATTAGTACGTTGCATATCTCTACTTAAAAGCTGTTATAATAATGCTGAGATTTTTATTTCTTTAAACCTTTTTCATTTCTTCCCCCCCCCATTTCATATTTCTTCTAGTTACGATAATTTATAAATTTAACATTTTGTGCCTGTCATCTCTTATCTTTAATTATGTATATTTATTTATCTTTCTAAAACTGTTTTGTGTTTGAAGGTGTAATTACATTCCTTTTTTTTTTTTCATCCATTCTTGCAGTTAAACATACTTATTATATCATTTTCTTGTATTTAACACACACACACACATGTTTATTTTCACTGCATATTAAATTTTAAGCAATGGGATTTATTAGGAAGGAGCAATTTCGGAATATTAATATGGATCAAGGGAAGGATATTCATATTATGGGGTAAGATAATAAACTTAAGAACTTTTCTGTTTACCATTTGAATTTTTAACATATGAAAAGTTTACAGTGAAAAATATTTTTTAGATGATACCAACACTGGAGGATATTGGTTTGAAATGGGATGACCTGTGTGATTTCTATTCCACTTTTCCTGATTGGCTTACTGTTTTTAATCTTCTGATCCTAATGTTTGTCCAGATTGTATCAATGAGATGAATTTATAATGAGGAATTAAGAATTTCATCCTTAATTCCTCATTCTATCCTAAAATCTTGTCTTTTATCTAAACCTTGGTTTTCCAGAACATACCAAGATTGTTCAAGATAAAAAAAATAGCATATTGCAATTGGCTTGTATTGAAGTCTCTACTTCATTTTCTGCCTATGCAAAAGATTTTAAAAAGTTATTAATCAATCCAGACTCCATTTTGAAGAGGCTCAGTTTAGAAAACTTGATTTTTCTCCAAATAGTAGACTTTCTGGTCTCTGATCAAGCTTTGGGCTGCAACTTCTGACTATCCATACTTCCACCTCTTTTAAAATTTGATAATTTTATTGTATACTTAGCTAAAGATAAACCTTTGTATCCTAAACTATTGTATCAGCGATCTTGGGAAGTCACTTCCTATCATACCAGACACAATCCATGCAGTGTCTCCTGTGTTCTTCCAACAGAACAATGTTAGAACTCTGAACAGTCTTGATGCCAAGAAAGCTCCAGGTCCCGATACCATTTCTTCCCTTGTTCTCAAAATCTGTCCTCCTGAGCTTGACCTTGTTTTATGTCACCTTTTTACCCTTTCTTATTCCACTGGTGTTTCTTTTGGTGTGGAAATTTTCTCATGCCTACCAGCTCCTAAAAATGGTGACAAATCCCTCCCTTCTAATTATTATCCCATTACATTACACTTACTTTTTACTGTTTCCATAACAATGGAGTAATCCATAAATCACATCTCAAAACATTTCTTTTCAATTGCCAATTTGGATTCCATTAGTGTTGATCCACTGTTAATATATTGGCCTGTGTTGCTCATCTTTACACAAATTCAATGGAAAAATTAGGTGAAATTTAGGCATTTGCCTTTGAAATTTTCAAGCTTTTGATTGGGTTTGGCATAATTTGGCATAAACTTTGCTCTAGAGACTAAACATGGTGTTTTCTGTTGTTTATTAGTCAGTGGACACTTTAATCCCCCCCTCAGTTCCTTGGCCAGGCACCTCCATAGCTAGGTGGGAAGGAGCAGCAGTGCGTAGCACACGCTTCTTGATTAGACCGGGGTTCGAGCCAGTCACCACCAAATACGGAGGTTGCAGAAAGGTCAGGGAATGACCACCGTATATCCTGGAGCAATATGGCCTTAGTTGCTAATGCTCCTAAAAACCAAAAAACAACAACAGTTCCTTGGCCAGGCACCTCCATAGCCAGGTGGGAAGGAGCAGCAGTGCGTAGCACACGCTTCTTGATTAGACCGGGGTTCGAGCCAGTCACCACCAAATACAGAGGTTGCAGAAAGGTCAGGGAATGACCACCGTATATCCTGGAGCAATATGGCCTTAGTTGCTAATGCTCCTAAAAACCAAAAAACAACAACAGTTCCTTGGCCTCTAGTTCATTATAGTAATTTATCAGATTGGTTAGACAAAACTGCTCCTTAACAAATCTTGCTGTGATTGCAGTATAATTGCATGCTTGTCCAGATGGTCCTGCATTACTTCTTTAACCATGATTCCATTATTTTCCCTGGAATAGACATTAAACTAACAGGTCTGTAATTACTCATGTTGCCTTTTGATTCCTCTTTACGAATTGGGGATACATATGCACATCTCCAGTTCATGGGGACGACCACCCCTGAATCCAAGGATGCTCTCATAATTATGGCTAAGGGTTTGCTTACCTCCTTAATATAATTGGATAGATATGTTATTTTAAAATAAGCAATCACTTCTCTCTAATAAATGTGGGTAATGGAGGATGGCTCTGTCTTAAATTTCTAGACTAATGCTGATTCAGTTCTTTCTACCACTATTTTCTTCTTGTATATTGATGACCCTTTTTTTCCTCACTTCTGTCACATTCCACTATCCAGTTTGAGAAACTTTACTGCACAAAGTTCAGTTTCTCTGATGTCCACCACCAATTCCTTTAATACTTATCTTCAGGCAGTTCTTAAATGGAGGTGAAGAAAACAGTTAAATTTAATCCTTCTAAAATTTGTTCCTGTGTTATTTCTTGCAAAAAAAATCTACCACTCTTGTGTTCATGTGTGATGAACTCAGATTGTTAGACTTAGTCACATATCTCTGTTAGATATGTGACTTTTATTTGGATAACCAGACTTCTAGTCTGTCTTGGCACAAACATATCACGGTCCATTTCCACACTTGAAAATCGAACCTTACCTCATTTATCCCTTCTGTTCTCTGGAACAGCCTTCCTTTACATGTATTTCCTGAAAATTACATCCTACAGAAATTAAGTTGAATGTCAACAAGTATCTTTCATCTTCTCAACTTTTCATATTATATGTGGTACTAAATGCAGTGGTTATAAATTCATTTCCTCCTTTTAAAAACTCAAAATATAAGTTATATAAAAATTTCTTTAATACAAAGATTAAAAATTTTTGGCAATCTTTATCACTGATCAAATCTCCGCTTGCCCACCATTATTTTCTAATAAGCAATCAAGAGGTGGGGATATCCATGTTCTGCACAACATCCTTCAGAATTTCAGATAGAATGTTCATTACCTCCCAGTGGAGGTAGGGAACATTCAAATCAAGCCCTTCAAATCTGAAATGGTGTTTCAGTTACTCCCCATCCAAAAGTCTGCTGGAGTTTGGTTGGGCTAGCTTACAGAAATGTAGAAAACGAGGACTGATAATATAAGAAATTGAGCTGTTCTACATTATTGTCAGTGTAGGGACATACATCATCCTGTATAAAAAATTATGCTTTCATATAAATCATGTTCATTAATCTCTGGAATAACTTTGGACTGCAATAGATTAATATATGGTGCGCTGTTAATTCTGCATGTCTGAAAATGCCCTTCATTGTTAATGGTTTTAGAGCAAAAAAAGTCAATAATAATGTGTGCTATAAATCCATATTCTGTAACCTTTGAAGGATGGAGTGATTCCTCAGTATATTCATGAAAATTATTCTCTAGTCCAGATTCAATAATTTGCACCTGTCAGATCCATAAGTGGAAGTGTGCATTTCTTCTATCCATTGGATTTTAAATAACCATTCTGGGTTCTGCACGACCTTGTCAAAAATCATGATGACTGATAGACTTGTGGTTACAGTCAATGAAGTTGTTTGATTTTAATGGGAAACAGTTGGCAGCTCACTTTTAGGGCTTTATGTATTGCTATAGGAAATACATCACAAGATCTATGTTGAGTACTGGATAATCTCAGTGAATTTGATTAGACTTGCTGCTGTTGACCTCACTTCTTTGTATCATATCACTTCTTGTAATGCTTGTGGATGACCCCTTTTAGGCTTAGGAATTAGGTAGCTTTTTTTTGAAATAACTTACAACACTTAATACAGTTCTTCTTGAATGAGGTCTTCAGACATTTTTCTATTTCATGTACTCTAATGATTGTACAGTTACACAAGATCTTTTTCATACTCCAACACCTTGAGTTTGGTATCGCTGAAATGGCTTGCTATTATGGGATTACTGCTATCACCCAAATGCAGTACTTTGCATTTAAATTGACCTCAATTGCCATTTTACAGCCCATCTGCTTAGTTTATCTAAATCACTTCTTTGAAATAGCACACCCTGGTTACTTTTATTAATCATTGGACCTACCTTTGTGTCGTCAGAAAACCCAGACATCAAACTTGAAATATACATACCTCAACATCATGAGTGGTGACCATTATAACCACCTTGTCTCATATGGCCATTAGCATTAGTAGAGGCATTTGATGCAAGAAAGCAAGCTTATGCAGCATCAGCCAAAAAAAAAAAAATAAATAAATAAAAAATAACCACTTCCACTTCACCCCTCTGTTCATTCAAAATACCTGTCCAGCTGAGCCTTAAACTTATTTAGGCTATCAACTTCCACGACAAGGGATGGAAGTCTATTCCACCAACCAACCACCCACTGGCTAAAGGCAAATTTCCTCACGTCTATCCTACATCTGTCTTTTCTCAATTTGAATTTATGCCCTCTCAGGTGATTATTTTGAGCAAGAGGAAGAATCCCATCAGCATTGAGCATGCTCAAACCATTCAAAGGCTTTATACACCTCTATCAGATCACCTCGCTGGTGCCTAGTCCTCAGACACTGTAATTTGCGAAACTTAAGCCTTTCTTCGTAAGAGCACCCCTTTGTTCCTTTCACTAATCTTGTTGCCCTTCTCTGTACTCGTTACAGCATCTCTACATCCCTCTTGAAATGAGGCCTCCAGACCTGTATACAGTACTCTAGGTGTGGCCAGACCATTGCCTTATACAAGGGAATAATCACCTCCTTATCCCTGCTAGAAAAATTCCTATATATATCATCGACAATACACCATGAGCTACTCTTGCAGCCCATCTGCACTGCTCAGAAAACTTCATATCTGCCTGCACAACTACCCCCAGGTCCCTTTCATTCTCTACCACTGTCAGTGTAGTACCACAGAGTTGATATGTTGCTCTGGGGTTGCTGTTTCCCATATGCAGTACTTTACATTTGTCAATGTTAAACTTCATTTGCCACCTCTCAGCCCATCTGCTCAACCTTTCCAGATCCTGTTGCAGTAGCATAGTGTCAGTAGTGTCCTTGACAACCCTGCCAACCTTTGTATCATCTGCAAACTTGGACATTAAGCTTGATATACCATCATCAATATCATTTATAAATACAGAAAACAATAATGGACCCAATACTGAACCCTGAGGGACTCCACTAATAACATTAGTCCACTATGAGCAGTGTCCATTGATTACCACTCTGTCTTCTCCCCCTCAACCACCCCTTTATCCATAGCAGCAATTTGCCTACAATGCCACACTGCTCCAATTTGTGCAGCAGTCTTCCATGTGCAACAGTATCAAAAGCCTTTCTAAGATCCAAGTATATAATATCAAAGTTATTCCCTGCATCCAGTTCTTTTGTGACTGCATCATAGTATCCAATCAAATTGGTCAGGCAAGGCTTCCCCTTAACAAAACCATGCTGTGTCTGAGCTATAACTGAAGTCTTGTCTAGATGATCCTGCAGTGCTTCTTTAACCAGTGCCTCCATTAATTTTCCTGGAACAGAAGCTAAGCTCACAGGTCTATAATTACTTGTGTCAGCCTTTGATCCTCCTTTGGGAATTGGGGTCACATTTACAATTTCCAGTCTATGGGTACCTCCCCTGAGTCCAAGGAAGCTCTCATAATTATGGCTAAGGGTTTGCTTACTTCCTTTGCTGCCTCCTTTAATATAACTGGATAGATTCCATCCACCCCGGGTGCCTTTCTTGTGTTTATCTTCAACAACCTCTCCTCCACCTTACTTTCAGTTATTTCAAGATTCGGTAGCTTACTGCTAGAGTTGAATACACCTCTGGCATTCCCCTCGCTGAATAACTCCTCATGTGTGAATGTTGATGCAAAATATTCATTCAATTTGTTAGCTACCTGAGCAGGATCATCAACCGTTGACCCATCGATATCAAGTGGACCAATCAGATCCATCCCCTTCCTTCTAGAGTTTACATAAGTAAAGAACTCTTTGCTGTTTTTCTTTGCATCCCTTGCCAAAGATTTCTCGTAATCTGCCTTTGCCTGCCTATAAATAGCCACTGTTCATCATGAAGTAATGGCCCTTTATAACCACTTTAAAACCATCCCTTTATCCAGGGTAGTAACTTGCCCCTAATGTTACATTACTTCTATTTATACAATAATTGTACATGCAGTGAAATCCAACTAATACAATATGCATCCAGTTTATTTGTGACAATCTCATAGCAGTCATTCACATTGGTGAGGCATGAACTGCATTTATTAAAGCCATGCTGTGTTTGCCTTATTTATTATGATGGCAATATGAAAGGAGGTTTTTTTTTTTTTTGGCAGATACAGATTGTTTCCTTGCCATTTTAAAATTAATACTAAACAATGATAATTGGGGGAGGGTGGTGTGTATGTATATTTTGGGGGATTGATTTATGAGACCCCTGTGAGTTAATATTCACTAAACAGGTCCCCCCCCCCCAAAGAGAATGGCCAATATATATGGTTTGGTTTTATTCATTCTCTAATGCAGTGAAATGTTTCATTATTTGCATCACTTACATCACTTCTCACAGTATATTCAAGGATTATAATTTTTGAAATTATAATGAGTAATAAAGACATTAAGCTGGTTTTTAAATCATTTTAGATTAAACTGTAATTTACACTGTATGACCATAGTTTCTTTTCATTCCTGTTTTGATAATTATAGTTAAATTTCCTAAGTATCTATTTTAAACTAAACTGGAAAAATATTTATTTAGTAGTCTAGATGCAATATGAAGGCTATCTTCAAAATACTGCACACTGTAGATATGCAATAACTCTAACTCTGCCATTAGCTGTAGCATCAGTTGATTGCTAAACTTCTAGTGAAAAGGCTATTTTATAATTTTGTCATTTTGTGCATTATAAAGTTTTGAAATGCAGGCAGCTGAGGATATGTTGATTCAGACAAATATATTATAAAAGATAAATTCAGATAAATAATTTTTACATTAAAATTGCAGTTGTACATTAAAATTGAAATATATGTGGTCAGTGTTCTACAGATATCCGTATAAAGCTTTGAATGAAGTTTGTGGTAGTAATACTGTAGTCCAGTGTCGCATTTGGCATCGTGCAGCATTTTAGATGACCTATGGAAGATGGTTTTCTATAATTCATTATGTTAGAAATCCAGTGATGAGGAAAATTTTCTATATGTGTGTAGGGCAGGGCAGGGCAGGGCAGAATTGTGAATTTCTTGTGAGCAGAAATGAGACATACAAAATAGGATAAAACCAAACATTTATTTTACAAAGCTCATTTATATACACTCATGAGCCAAGACACTATGGACACCCTTGTCTTACAGTGGACTCAACTGACATTACTGACTAGTGAAGCATATACAGTGACAGCATGAATAGTGCCTGTTGATTTGTCAGTGTGAAGCCTGTGCAATGGACAAAGGGGAATGACTTAAGAGAGTTTGAATGGAAAATGATTTATGGCACGAGGAAGGCAAGAGTCAGCAAACATTGTCAGTTGTTAAAGGGCTACTGTAGTGAAGATATGGCAGGAATGGTCCAAAGAGTGATCATTCCCACCACGTCCAATGTGCTAGGATGGGGAGACTGCCACTGGTTTTGATAATCATGGTGAATGGCAGTTGGTGCATGCTGTCTGGAATAACTGACGGATCAGATCCATCAATTAACAGCTGATTACAACTAGGGCACACAGAGAAGTTTCTGAGCACACCATCCAGTGGATGCCATTATGGATAGGCTTATGGGGTAGATGACATATTCACGTGCCCATGTTGACAAACCATCATTGACACCATGGGAGCACCATTCCTGTACATTGGACAACTGGAAAAGAGTCTCCTGGTCTGGTCTGATGAATCAAGTTTCCAGCTCTATCATGCCATTGGACAGGTACATATTTGATAGTGAGCAGTGAACAGCAGCAAAAAGCCTGCATGGTTGGATGAAAACAAGCCAACAGTGGTGGTATCATGGTTTGGAGGGTGTTCAAACACCCTCACTGCCAGATGCTACCTCAGCATTGTTTCAAACAAGTTTTGTCCTACATGGTGACTGTACATATTCAGATGGCACTGGACTCTCTTTTAACAATACAGCTCCTCACAAGGTCCCCATGAATGGTTTGAGGATAGTTTCCAGGCATTTCCTCTGTCTCCTGGCACCCAAATTCCTCTGATATCAATCTCATTGAACATTTGTGAGGGCAAGGGAATGCATTATTCAGCAGACCATGTCAGTGCTTCACTCTGTTGCTAAACTCTGGGATGTCTTTCTGTCCAGCTGGTCCAGGGTACTTGAGGACATGTTCTGTGGTTTCATGAAGATGATACCTTGTCTGGATACAAGTGAATATCACAGTGAATGGTGCCCAACATGCTCTTAGGTCAGTGGTCTTGATGTTTTGGCTCATGAATGTATATAATATCTCTTTACAAGTGACATCATGTTCACACATCTTACATAACAGCACACACAAAGCATACACAAAGTTTCTAAAGATAATAATACTGTCTTAAAACTACAGCAATACCTCACTTAGCACAGCTTCAAACAGCATGGGTTTCACTATAACATGGTTTTCAATTAAGTTTAAGTCAAAAATTTACTGTACATATTAAAACACATTCAATAGCCTAGACATGTACTCTACATATATGCTGCATTGTCATTGCCTAGGTATGTGTGCATATATGCCTTGGTGCCAACTCAATTGTCTCACATCCACCAATAGCTCCCCTCAGGCAGTTAGTGGCAATATGCAACAGTGTTCAGTATTCTTAATTCCATCCCGATGAGACGATGTTTATAGCTTTTCAAACTTTTCATTTCACAATTTATTTTTTACCCCTTTAGATACAAAACAATGAGTCGGAAAAGGAATGAATGCAGTAGAGCTACTAAACGTAAGTGGCTCACATTAGAAAAAAACTTGATATTATCAAGTGCCATGAAGATAGTTGATCGTATGGAATGAATGAAGCATCAGTGTGAATGATTATTTGAAAGAAGGATCAGTATAAAGAGCAGGGTATTTCTACAGCATCTTACATGATGAAAGTGATAACTAAGCAAAGAAATTTGTTATTGATTAATATGGAATGTCTTTTTTTAATATGGATTGAAGATTGTAATCAAAAGAGAATTCCTTTGAGTAAAAACATCATTCAAGCGAAAGCCATGAGCTTTTATAACACACTGAAGAAAATGAAGAGGAGGAGACTAAAGAAATATTTACAGCCAGTCGTGATTGATCGGTTTTTCTGCTTTAAAAACTGTGTTGGGCTTCACAATGTTCATATCTCAGGTGAAAGTGCAAACAAAGATGCTGCTGCAAGATTTCCCAGTGAATTGAAAGACATCATTGAAGAAGGTGGCTACAAGGATGAACAAATTTTCAAAGTCTACGAAACTGGACTGTTCTGCAAAAAAAAAATGCCCTCATGAACTTTTTTAGCTGAAAATGAAAAGGCCCAACCTGGATATAAAGCATCAAAAGATCGTTTAACACTTTTGTTGGGTGGAAACTCATCTGGGGATTTTAAATTGAAGCTTCTACTTGTGTTCAGAGCAGAAAACCCAGGAGCTCTAAAGAGTTGTGTAAAAAGCACATTGCTGTAATTTGGCAATCCAATAAGAAAGTATGGATTACAAGAGAATTGTGTACAGAATGGTTCAGAAATAATTTTTTCTGATGGTTGAATGTTACTGCAGAGATGAAGGGATGGAGTTCAAAATTTTGTTGCTTTTAGACAATGTACCAGGCCATCCACCCGAAATTTCTGATCTCAACGAAAATGCCAAAATCTACTTTCTTCCACCTGACATGTCTCTCTTACAACTCGTGGGTCAAGGCGTAATTGCCACATTCAAGGCAGTATTATCTGTGATGAACTTTTTCTCAAATGATTGACGCTTCAACAGGAGTGGGATCATCATCTTTATAAACATTTTGGAAAAATTATAATATCAGCAATGCAATCAAAAATATATCTGCATCTTGGCTAGAAATAACTGCCAATAACATGTGTTCTATTTGGCAGCATGTTTTGCCCCATTTGGCAAATGATTTCACTGGTTTTGAATTGCAGGTTCAGACAATTGCCAAAGACATTGCAAAGATTGGAAAAGACTTGGATTCGAAACTTTGAACACTGCCAATGTATGTGACTACATTGACTCGCATGCAAATGACTTAGATGATACAACTCTCCATGGGCGCCTCTGTAGCCAGGTGGGAAGGAGCAGCAGTGCGTAGCACACGCTTCTTGATTAGACCGGGGTTCGAGCCTGTCACCACCAAATACGGAGGTTGTGGAAAGGTCAGAGAATGACCACCGCATATCCCGGAGCAATATGGCCTTAGTTGCTAATGCTCCTAAAAACCAAATAACTAACTAACTAACAACTCTCCATGAAACTGATGAGCAAACTGCACATGAAGAAGAGGAAAACAATTCTGAAGTGGGACCAAAAGAATTTTCAGAAGAATTGGAGAAAGTTTATTGGAGGGGTTGACATAGCCTGCGAGGCGATTATGAATGGAGATCCGACTGTTGAACGTAGCATCAAGATATGGCAAATTTTACAAGATGAAATTCGATGCTACAAAGACTTGTCCGCCAAGATAAAGAAGAGACGACTTCATTATTGAAATACCTAAATAAACAAAAACTTTTTTCTTATCTCTCATGATGATACCTTTTTGTTAATAAAATTTTTGCAATATTTTTTTATTTCAAATCCTTTTAATTGGCTATCAAGTGCAAATTGTGTATAGATTCATTATAATTTGTTTATAGACTGTTTGTTTCTCTGGTATGCATTCAGTTAAAACCCATTATAATTATACCTCAATCAGTATGGTTTCACATAACACGGTACATTTCCGGTACCAATTATTAGTGCCGTGTGTGTGGTATTGCTGTATATTTAATGAGTATTTTTTTTTTTTTTTTTTTTATGTACAAATTGGGGGAAGGAGAAATTAATTGCCAGATTTCTATTTTTCCGATTTTAATGAAATTTGGAATGGCTTGGCAAATATAAATTTTCATGAAAAATCTGGGAGACGAGTTGTTTCTTGCAGATGGAAGAACACAATATATGGCCATGAAAACAATAAGAATTAAATACATATACGTATGTATTTAATCTTTTATGAAATAAATAATAATTAAAAGTGAAAAGCTTAAATGGAAAGGTAGAAAAAGTAGGTAAAGTGTCTTAGATCAGATTAATGCCATCAATTATTGATTAAACACTTACATCAGTCTGTAAAATAATTATAATCATATGTAAGATTGTATAAAGTACAATACTATACAATAAAAACATTCCAAGTGTGCCTTAAGGCCAAAAGAATTGAATAGGAGTTTATTAAGCACAATAAAAGCATTCAAAGTGAGCCTTTAGGCCAATAGGGTAGATGTAAGATAGGAATTTAGCATAAGGATTTAGAATAAAAGTATTCCCAGTGAGCCACGAGGCCAAAAGAACCAATAAAGGCTAAGATAGCCTGAATTGGTTTAATGCATTATACCCTACAAATATTAAAATAAAAGTAAATTATTTGTTTATTTGTAGGGTATAATGCATTAAACCAACTCAAGCTATCTTATTCTTTATCGGTTCTTTTGGCCTCATGACTCACAGGGTCATATTCTAAATCCTTATGATAAATACCTATCTTAAATCTACTCTATTGGCCTAAAGACTCACCTTGAGTGCTGTTATTGTACTTAATGAACTGTTATTCAGTTATTTTGGCCTTAAGGCTCTCTTGAACTGCTTTTATTGTACTTTATACAATCTTACATATGGTTATTCTCTGTCTCTCACACACACACACTGATCACTGAATTGTGACTATCCCATCCATAATGGACTACAAAGAATGGTGTTGAACTGATCAAACTACCTCCCACTGACAGAACTGCAAGGGATTATGCAAGGTGGATGTTTTTGGTGAACAAAGGGTGCAGGGTATTGTATGGGCTCAAGAAGGTCATCGCACAACAGCTGACTTTGCAATACAATATGGGGAATGCCATAACATTATTCCAAATGATGATGTGCTGCACACTCAGACGTATGAGGTTCCACAGCAGAGGACCCAAGAGAACCCTCTCCTTGCCACCGATTATTGTTTATGGTAAATGCTGTAGGCAACAACATGCTGGTTGGACACTGGAAGCTTAGAAGTGAGTATGCTTGTAAAAGTGGCAGTAATTTTCCCATTCAGTGCGATGATAGGAGATACAAAGATATTGCTACCCTAACCCATTGTAGATCCTCCTCCATATTTGATGGTTGGCACAAGACAGTCAAGATGATGCACTTCCTTTGGCAGTCACCAAACATAAACCATCCCTGATGTTGGAAAAAGTGTGAATGGTGATTTATTGGAATTGTGACATTTCCGATAAATCACCACATAGTATTGCCATTAGTAATGAGTGGCTAGACAATAGCCACTCTACCATAAATTTCAGTTTTGCTAGAAAATGGATTGAGCCAATAGTTTTAGGGGTACAGTCCTTTTCAGTGTCCAGTGGTCTCTTTTAGTCAGTTTTGATTATTTTCTATACATGGTGAATGCAGACATCACTTTTGATACAGTTTCTCAGCATACATTTAACAGATCAGCAGCTTTAGTCACTAATGATCCTGCTAAACATGCACCAACATTTGACTTCTTTAGGGTTAGTATTAGTAATGGCATATGATTCAGGAAATAATGCATACAAAGTCTCAGAGTTTCTTAAGTTGGGTTTTCCTTTGATTAGGTATTTTATTTCATTAGTAGTAGCATATGATGCAAGCATATAAAGCAGTGGTTTTCAACCTCTTTTTTAATAACGGCACCCCTAAGTAATTTATTTTATTTTGCGGTACCCTTACTCAATTTTCTGCCTGTTAGATCCGATTTTTTTTCTCTCTCTCTCTCTCTCTCTCTCTCTCTATATATATATATATATATATATATATATATAAAATATTAAAAAATATATGTTATATGATCTTTATTACAATAATATAATTATAAAAATTACATTTCATAATACAAATTATATATATAGTATATAATTTTATTCTTTATATAGAGGTACTAAGTAAACATCAATTATAGATCATCACAAAATTAAAAAGATACTGTATACCTTTTTTATAATGAAATAAATATATAAATTAAATAATAATAAGTTTAAGTAACTTAAACCCAAATTACGTGGCACCCTTGGAATGTTGTTGCGGCATCCCGGTTGAAAACCACTGAAAGCCAATTGCTTAAGTTTTTGGTTTTCCTTTGATTAGGTATTTTATTTGTTGTATGCTGGCAACTTTCTATTGTTATGAGAAGCTTTTAAGTTATATTATTAGTAGTAGTAGTTACATGACACAAGAAAGCAAGTTTATAAAGCATCTTCAAAAAAAAAAAAAAAAAAAAAACCACCCTCGCTCCCATATTATCTGTACACTCATTCTAATAATTAGTCTAGTTCTTCCTTGAATTTATTATTCAAACTACCTACTTCCACAACAACAGTTTGAAGTTTGTTCTAACAATCAGCCACCTGCTGGCTGAAGGGAAACTTCCATGCATCTGTCCTGCAACCATACTTCCACTTGAATTTATGCCCTTTCATGGGTGTAGTCTGAGTAAAAGGATGAATTCCATCAGCATTGAGCTTGCTCAATTCATTCAAAGCCTTAAAACACTTCAATCAGATCGCCTCGTAGGTGCCCAGTCTCCAGACTCTTCAATTTGCAGAACTGAAGCCTTTCTCAGTGAGACCACCCTTTCGTTCCATTCACCAATCTCGTTGAACCTCTCTGCACTTGTTCCAAAACAGATCTCCATCCTTCCTAAAATGAGGCATCCAGATCTGTATGCAGTACTCAAGGTGTTATCTAATGCTTGCTTTGTACAGTAGAATAATCACCTCCTTATCCCTGCTAAGCAAAGTTTTTGCATATCATTGACAAAATCTCATGAGGGCTGGCAGCCTGTGTGCATTGCTCAGAGAACTTCATATCTAGCTGTACAATCACCCACAAGTCCTTTCAATTTTCCACAACCCTGGCTAGTACCACACAGTTGGTACGGTAATTTACGATTACTGCTACCCATATTCAGTTCCTTGCATTTATCAATGTTGAACTTCAACTGCTATTTCTCAGCCCATCTGCCCAATTTTTCTAGATCTTGTTGTAGCATAACTTGATTACTGTCGTTATATATCCTGCCAACCTTTCTATCATCTGAAAATTTAGACATTAAGCCTGATATACCTTCATTAATATCATTAAAAATATAGAAAACAACAATGGGCACATCAATGAACCCTTGGGTAAAACACTAATAATATTAATCTATGAAGAGCAGTGTCCATTAATAACCAATCTCTGTCTCCTCCGACTCAACCATCCCTTTATCTATAGCAGTATCTTTCCCTGAATGCCACACTTCTCCAATTTATGCAGGTTTTTATGTAGCCCATGTGTTTAAATGCTCCATGTTGACCCACAACAGCACTTAAAGTCCCCGACGCCCTTCTTTCCAAGGTGCTGCATGTTCCAATAGAGCAGTGGAAGAATCACTTTCTCCTCTGCCTGTGGCTATTGTTAATTTTTTAGTCTGCATATCCTCCCAGGCCGGCCTGCAGTTTTCTGATCCACTTAGCACTGCCTTGCTATCATCAGCAGATATCTTTGCACCTCTTCTATTTAAGCATGTTCCAATCCTATGGTAAATTATTATTAGCTATATGGTGCAAGGAAGCCTGAGGCTTATGCTGCACCAGCCAAAAAAAAAAGAATCCCTAGTTACACACACACACACACAGACAGAGAGAGAGAGAGAGACTGGGGTTCGAGCCCGTGACCGCCGGATGCGGAAAGGTCAGGGAATGACCACTGCATATCCCGGAGCAATATGGCCTTAGTTGCTAATGCTCCTAAAAACCAAATAACTAACTTAAATGCTCATCAGAACTCAAGAGTTTGCACCCAATTTCTTCATACTCTGTGACACACACACACATGCACGATAATATTTCTTGCTGTTGTTAAATAAATATTTGTAAAGCTAGAAGTCTTATGTATCCATTGTCTGGTAGGCCCTCAACAGTTGTCATGAAGACTGTGCATCAGCTGTTCTCCAAAACAATGTGTGATGAAATTACCAAGAAGGCTGGTATCTTAAAGTTTCGGTTGCACGATCAGGATCGGTATTATTTTAAAAAGAAATGGAATTGTGAAACTGTATTTCCTCTCCACTTTTCAGATGACCAGCAAAGGACTTAAAAAAAAAAATCAGTGCACAATAATTGCTATACCATTATGAAGATGAAGGGTGTGTTTTTTTTTTTTTTTTTTTTTTTTGAAGAGTATTCTAACTGTTTATGACTCATAACTGCAATATAACACAACAACTCTATAACTGAAACTTTATTAAAATAATAACAATATAAGACCGGATGAAATTTTGTAAAAATAAAAGATTAAAATATACTGATTGTACTGTTGCATTGCAGTTATAAGTCAGAACTTTCCCAACACCAGAGGCCTGTTTGAAGAATTAACTCTTTATGAAACTTGGATTAGACATTTAAAACCAGAACTCAGTGTCCATAGATTCAGATAAAGAGCTGCTGACCTGCAATCAAAAGTGAAGCAGTGGTGTTCATTGCTTGTGATAATGATATCATTATAGTAATTGAGAGTGGCTCAAGGAATTGTTTTAGCCACCTACAACTATTTTTTTCCAAATAAGGTTTCAATGTTCTGAAAAATTCAAACTTTTTATGAATGATTCTATTAGTATTAAAGAAATGTGGTTGGGAATTGCTTTCATTTTTAATGTACAGTCCTAATATAAATTTTACCAGACTTCATTCTTTTTTCAAAACTGCTTCATGGAATGTTTTCAGAACATTGAATGTAAAAACCCCTGATACCTCATCTGGAAAAATACTGTCCCCTCTTTCTGAGATTGATTAATCACAGTAAATATCCCCCCCCCTCTGGAGTTCTATAGTAATGTACTTCCTTGATCAAAGTGGTGTTGGGGGCTTTGCATACATGGAGGAAAGTAGTGATTGCTTACAATAATATATTTTCACATATATAGTTTAGTGATGCAGATATAATAAAAAGCTGAAATTAAAATCGAAAATATTGTTATACTTTTAGATATGTCCTCTCTTATTTTAAAAATTGTAAAGTGAATGAATCCTTAATGTGGAACATTTTTGAGATTATCATTGCTTCCTTTTTTAAATAGTTACTCTTATATGGTGTTGGGTCATCCTTTGCTTTTAAAACAGCTTGTATTCTATGTGGAATAGATTCAGATAAATCTTGAACTGTCTAGAGATGAATATTGGACCATTCTTCATGGAAAGACGTTTCAAGCTCCTTGAGTAATCAAGATGGAGGAAATTTGCTTCCCATTATTCTCTTCTCCAGATATGCTCACAGTGGCTTAATGTTTAAATTTGGTGATTGAGTCATAGAGATGCTTAGCCTCAGTTTCATGCTCCTCAAACCAAGATTGGACACATATGGTGTGTATTGGAGCATCATTTGTGGAAAACAATATTTGCAACTGAGTCACTCAGAATATCAGGTAATTTGCATTGTGGGATGAACCTGGTTACTCAGAATAAGAAGATAATCAGTGGCAGTAAATTGACTTGACACATTATTGCCTCAGCTGCCATTATACCATTAAAAAATCAAATCAGTGGTATTAATTCACCTGTTCAGAGTGATGATAAGGCATAAAGAATACGTAGATATTGCTGCGTAAACCATTGTTGATCTTCTTCCATGTTTGACAGTTGGTGAGAGACAATCATGGATGCAGTTTCTTTGGCATTTGCCAAATGTCAACTGTCTTTGCTGTGTGAATGATGATTTGTCTGAAAATGTGTGACCCAACACCATATCAGAGCATACCTAATAATAATCTTATAGGTCTCTACCATTCCAGGTGAAATTCTGGCGCTGTTTTGCTTTTCTTGTATAACTCATCACTATTGAAACTGCTAGTGTGTACTGAAGTTGCTGACCTGGGTATTCTCCTACCCCCATGGAATGTATTGACATCAATTCAATGGACATATTGTGGAATAATAGATCCTTGGCTCTGTCTTACTGACCTGAGCTTGCTCTGCACCTGGGTGGTATATGCTAATGATGCCTTGGCTTGAGTCGCAGATCCTGAACTCCCTGTTTTTGCAGCTATTCTGATGCCACTGCTTCTGTTGATAGTGTGCCACTTCTCATCATGGGTACCTTTTCTGACTCCTGAATTCTCAGGAGTGAGATTTTTTGGGGATGGTGGAATATATTCCTCTCAGTGTGGTATTGTTCTCTTCATGTTGTGTCCTTGCAGCTAACTTTGACCCTCACTTTCTCATCTTTATCTAATTCCTTCAGCTCTCTGAGGGCCACTCCATCCTACCTATCCTTCTATAGGGCACTCACCACCTTTTTAGATTCCTGCTGTTCACTTCCTTTTGGGAGGATGCCTCCATCCTCTCTTCTTGCCTTCCATTCTCTTAACTGTTTTGCAGTATCTACTCCATTCCTATACAATCTTTGTTCTTGTTCTAACCAGAGCATTGGTGGCCCAGGAAGCATTCCTAACTACTGTGATGGATGCTGGGAGGTCTCTTCCTGGTGATCATGCCTCCCAGTAACTAAGTGAACATCAAACAACACACTACTCACATAACCCACACTGACTAGTTTTGCAAAGTTGTGCAGCATCACAGAGTAATTAATGTGGATTTGAGAGGAACTGCCTAGCAATCACACTATGAATTTGGAAAAGTAATGGACTTGATTTATCCATTATGAATGCTTATATCATTTTCGACACAGTTGCTGGATTCATTAAAGCTTTTATTTTCTTTCCTTCACAGTACTACATGCAAGGAAAAAAAAAATCATTATTGCATGTTCATAAATACATCATACAGCCATTACAAACTACTACTTTCATATCAGGTTTTTCCATTATTTTGTCTGCCCCCTATATGTTCTGCTTATGATCTTGTTTATAAATCTGAAAAGTGAATGAATTGTTATTGTGGATCATTTTTGAAATTATCATATCAATGGTTTTATGCAAATTTGCCACCTGTCTTTATATCCGTATCACTAAACAATATACAGTAGAATCCAGAGAAGAAGTTTTTCAAGGGAATGGAGGTTTAGAACTTCTTACGAGGGAAACCTTAGAAGGGAAAATGACTTAAGGGTATGAAATATTAGCTACACAAATAAAAATGAAAAGATACACATACATAAGTTGAAGATCATTTTTAAGTACTATTTCAGAATTTAAACGGCCTCCTTAGCAGAGTGGTCAGGAACGGGAGTGCAGTAGCACACGCTCTTTGAGTAGACCGGGGTTCAAGTACCTGACTGCTAAATATGGTTGATCTACCAACATTGCATTGGTCCATTTCCCCCAGCATGAATTGTTGAGGAGGCTTCCATCCTGCAGTGGGTTGATAATGGCTGCAGTTTACCTTTTTTTTTTTTTTTTTTTTTTTTTTTATTTCAGAATTTTACTCTGCCTATGGGTAACATTTTTAAACTGAGGATTTCTAATTGCTTAACATTTTGTTCATTACCAAATTGGAAGAATTAGCTCCTTTGGAGTTTCAACATACCTTTATAAGATCACAATTACAATAAGACAGAGCAACAATCCACCAGTTATTTCAGAACTGTTAAATGTTTATACTAAAAAGGTTTTAGCACTGAAAGCCTCTGACTGGAACATTCACTAATTGAACAAGTTAGTGCGTAGTATCATTTTTAGTTCATGGTAAATCACCGAAGTAGGTGAAATGGTATCATTTTTGTTACATCTTGTATTGCGAATGCCTTCACAACAAGTAGCCCTGCTATTGAACTGCCTTCGACAACAGATTCACCACCCTTGGGTGGTGATATCTGCTGAGTATAAGTAACATTAGTCTTCTCCAGTGGCGAAGCGTTGCTTATTGAAGGTAGTGCAATATTAGGGCAACTTGTTGTGAAGGCATTCATAATATGAAATGTAAAAAACTATGCCTTTCACCTACTTCGGTTATTTACTACAAACTAAAATGATCTTCCTCACTAACTTATCTGTTAATATTTTTTTAATTTAAAAAGAATTTCTATATTTAAAAAAATGTATTAAGTGGGAAAACATTATTATAATAATACACTATGTATTTTTTATCACGTACTTTTTATGGGTGAAGACTTTTTACCCTGGAAACTTCTTACTTTGGGAATTAAGAAACCAAACCTAGTACAGGGGAAAACTTCTTATGTGGGAATTTATCTGGGTTCTACTGTATATGAAAACAAAAGTAAGTGAGTTCCCCATTTTTCTGCTTTTAGATAAAGTCCTCACAGTTATCAAAAGAATAGTCTTTAGGAATTCCTAGCATTGGTATTTATCTTAAATGCAGTGTTTTTTTTTGTATCCTACTAAGAACTTGTTTATACCATTTGCCAAAATAATGATACACAGTATTACATAATTTTGTTTGCAGTTGTCCTCTTAGTATTACTTATTTTTTTATTTAAATTTTTCTTTCAAATTAGCCAGATTTAAATTGCTTCAATTTAAATTTATTTTCTTTTTGTTTTATTTATTTATTTTTTTTTAATTTTAGGCAACGGCGGAAGTTATCTGGTGGACAGTAAACACCATGGCATTTTATGGTAGTCAAAAGTACGGTGTTTCCATAGTGGCTGAATGGTTTCATTCTATACCTCATGTTGATATAACATTCAGTCCTGTTAATGCGACATTTGATCCAACAAACAGTGCATATTTAGAGGTAGGTTCTAGGAAAAACGAAGTGCTATTCCAAGTTTGGATATTCTTTCTCAATTACCTTGATTACTTGTATTCGGGTTTTATTATGTTGCCTTCCCAAAGTTTGTAATGCCAGTTTTGAAACTGGCATTTTTTTTTTTTTTTTTTTTTTAATATTGAGTTTGGATTTTCCCAAAAATTGGGAAAAAGAACTGCCTTTTTTTTTTAAATAATTTTAAAAATTATTTTACTTTGATGATTTACAGTATCCTGATCACTTTTACATCACAATTAATACCCTTGTTAGCAGCATCATGTTCTGCGTTCCCTTTCAGTTTCTTGGTCACATTCACCACTTTCAGTGATCAGGATATCCAGAAAAGTAAGTGAAGAGAGATAACGCCATAAGAGAGTGGTTGACCACTTAATTGATCAGGCAAAGAAACCCAGTAACCCTACCCTACTCTCTAATGATAATTTTTCTAGTCAGAAAAAAAAAAAAAAAATTAAATTTATATTTTGTTTCTGAATAGATGAATTCATAGTGCATCTGTATCCCTCCCCATATTTCTGTTTATTGTCCAGGCTTTAAATTTTCTTATATACATAACCTCTTTAACTGTTTTTTTTTTGATAAAATCCCACCTCCACCAATTATTTTGAAATTTTCATTAGAAGTGTGGCACATTTGTAAGCATATTCAGTTATATTTCTGATTTCCTGGTATTTATCTTTCCTGCATGTTTGTAGAAACATGTTTATAGGAAATTGTAGGTAGCTGAACATGCTACAAATGCTTTTAATGTAAACATTTTTGAAATAATTTGGGGAGGGGGAATTTTATCAAATGAAAAGTTAAGGAGGATATGTATATAAAAAAAACTTAAAAGATAGGACAACAAGTAGAAATAAGAGGAAGGATATTGATATACAATGGCTGCATCTATTCAGTAATAGAAATAATAAATAATTAAAATTAAAACCATTATAACAAGAGAACTTATTATTGGAGATTGGGGTGTAGTTACTGGGCTTTTCTGATTGACCAGTTAGGGATAAATTGCTCTATGATGTTATCTTCTTTCTCTTACTTTTCTCGATTTCCTGAGAGGAGTGGTACATATTACCAAGGGGCTGAAAGAGGATCCAGAATGCGATGCTGTTAACAAAGGTAATAATTTGTAGTTATCTCTTAATGAAAATAACCCACAATAAACAACTCTTTTAAAGTCATGTTTAGGGAAATACTTTTTCTTATTTGTAAATTTTATTGAATTTATACAAATAATAATTTGTATATTTTTTTATAAAAAAATGGAAATAATTAAAATGAAGAAAAATGAAGAATATTAGTACAGAAGAGGATATTTTTACAGATTCATCAGGTTTCTTAGAATAAGTTGTAGCTCTTTTTGGTTTTAAATTGTCTAGTGACTTTTTTTATCCATTATGACAGAATTTTTTATTCTTTCCTTTTTCAAAGGCAAGCCATAATCTCCTATTATGTTTGTTTCACCTTCCCTGGTATCTTTCTGTTTCCTTTTCATGCTTTGATGGAAACATTCACCCTGTTCTTTGGTAAAGGAAACAAGAATTATCAGCAAAAAGTGGGAGTGGAAGAAATAAACTTCAAGCGCATCTAACTTCATAATTTTTGAGTATGTTTTCAATGACTCTTTCATAATTAACATCTTCTTTATTCCCCAATAAGTTGTGAACAACACTTACAAATAGAGATTGAAATGGAATGCTTCTTGATAGTTTTTTTTTTTTTTTTTAAATTAAGTATGCACACAACATTACTGATGTGCACGATGAACTGGAACAGTATTCCAGTGTATTCTTATCCATTCTAAGCCTTTCTTATTTTTCAAATGTGGTCATTGTTCCTTCAAGTTGCTTATTTGGAATTAACTTTCTTGCCCAGTAAAAATGCCTTTCTTTCTTTCTTTTTTTTTTTTTTTTTTTGTAGTTTTATATCAGATAAACTTGGAACTGATTGTAAAGGTATTTAAGTGATTACTGACCTTTACAATTTGCTTTTTTAATAGACAAGAGGAACTTCCTGAGAAAAGTTAACTCCTTCTCCTCACAGGGTCTGTGTCAAGAAAATTTTCTTGGAGGGAGGAGTTAAGTGTGTGGACCTTTTGATCATTAGGATCTCTACAAAAGGTTTTGGAAGACTTGTATCTCTGACCAAATCATTTAGCTTGTTTTTATATATGAACTTTTGCAGTTCACATGCATTTTCCTTCTGGGAACAGGCATTGTCACCATACAAATTACATTCAGAATCTGATGATGAAAATGTATTGAGAAAGGCAGGGCCAGAAAGATACCTTCTGGTGGAGAAGGTGTAGGCAGATTCAGTCCATGTATGTAGTAGTGTTTAGGGTGAGGTGCCACTGGTGGTTTCCACATCTGTTCCATAGTGCTCTTGTGATGATTTACAGTACTATTGTAAAAGCCAGAAAAGTAGTAGTAGTAATGGAGGCATCTGATGCAAGAAAGCAAGTGTATGAGCTTATGTAGCATCAGCCAAAAAAAAAAAAAAACAATTTCACAGAACCATTCCCTCTAAACGTTTATGCAGTTCCTCCTTGAATTTATTTAAGCTATCAACTTCCACAACGACAGATGGAAGTTTGTTCCAGCAATTAACCACCCACTGGCTAAAGGCAAATTTCCGCACATCTATTCTACAACTGTCTTTTCTCAATTTGAATTTATACTGCCTCAGGTTCGTAATCTGAGCAAGCGGAAGAATCCCATCAGAATTCAACTTGCTCAACCCATTCAAGGCCTTGGACACCTTAATCAGATCACCTCACAGGTGCCTAGTCTCCAGCCACTGCAATTTGCAGAACTTAAGCCTTACTTGGTAAGAGGTCCCCTTTGTTCCTCTCACCGATCTTGTTGCCCTTCCCTGTACATGCTCAGCAACTCTACATCCTTCCTAAAATAAGACCTCCAGACCTGTATGCAGTACTCAAGGCTTGGCTTGACCATTGCCTTATACAAAGGGATAATCACTTCCTTTTCCCTACTGGTAAAATTCTTGTATATCATTTCTGTGTAATGTCTGGATTATGTGAGAGTAGTGTTAGTTTCTGTTGTTGTGTGCTTGGCTGCAGGGCCCTAGTGAAACCCTCAAGTCCATGTACAATGAATTTATAATAGATGGTAAATTTGGATCTGAAATGGTCTTCGTTTCAACTTTGATTTCAGGGAAATTCAGCCCCCAGGATCAGTGGCATATCATCACTAGTGTGGGTTCCTGGTGAAAAGTTTTTTTTTTTTTTTTTTTTTTTGGGCCCCCAAAAGCAATTTTTATTAATAATAATTATAATGTGATTATTCTATTAAAATATTATTAATAATGGGTGCTTTTATTGGCAAACAATAAACAAAAATATCAGAAATAGTTCTGCAAATATTTATCTAATACAAAGTAAATTAATATACATAAAATAGAAAATATTATTATCAGTTTATTTATTCACAAAAACGCAGACTACTCTGGGACAGCCGTATGTCAGGAGGGTGTGTTATTTACAGACATGAGATAGCAGGTACTACATGTACAACAGCCCAACCTGGGGTATTTAAACAGAATTTTACTACTTATACACAAAAAAATTGAAGTAATATATGCAAAGTTTGAAAATTATACACACAGTCCAAAGTTATACAAAATCAGTTATAGATGATGGAAAGGCATTAGTTGGTCAGATGAGTGTCCATCATGGATTCATCAGCTGAAATATAAAAATATAAACAAACCAATCAAAATTCGAATCAGTATTTTTAATGTTAATGGAAATATAACAAATACCAGGCATCATACAGGCACAACAATTAGCTTTTAACTTTTCTTGCTTTCATTTCAGGAAAAGTTTTTATAATTTTCTTGATATCTAAGTTACGCGCCTGTTGATTTTTCTAAAGATGAAATGGTGTCCCAACAGTCTTTCATCTGATGTTGTACTTCTCAAATAATTTTTAATTAACTTTAATTTTGAGAATTACTATTCTGATGTTGCTACAGTTTACAGTTGGCAAACTGGCAACTTTACAGTTGGCAAAGTTAAAAATAGTAAAGAGAAGTATAAATATCAGGGAAAGCTGAAATAAGAGTGATTTTGAGTAATTAACATTTCTACTGCCTCCCTTATTGAAGAACTCTTATTTATTTCTGGTTTCAAACTAACTCTGAACAATAGGAGTTGAACACTAAAGGAAGAAGTTAAATCAGATTTATACCCGTTGTGCAGATGTTCTGCAGCTTTGTTCAACTTGTCATCGGTTTCTGCTTGTAGAGTTTTAGGGTGCAGTGCAGTAAAGGTGTCAGAAATCTAATTTAAACTCAGAAAATGTCTCTTGATTGTCACACAACTTACCTTCCATTTGTTTGATGTTACACTTTATGAAAATTATGAAATTTTGGTTCTACTCCCCATGATAGTGACAAATTTTGTGCATTAAAATTTTCTTGATTCCTGCAGACTTTCTAGTACAATGCATAGCATATCAGATGCTTTCAACAGGTCAATGTTTGATGACTGTAATAGTATGGAGATAGCATACACAGACTGCAAAATATTTGAGTGTTACTAAAAAGAAAACATTTTCATAATGTTCAAATTTTTGTTTTAATGCTTTTGTGTTTAAAATTTTTTTTTTGTTTTTGCTGAGTAGAATTATTTCAGGTAATTATCACATTTTTAAAGTTATTTCAAAACATACAATGATGTTTTCGAATCATATACATAAAATATTATTTTATGTATATGATTATGCTAGGAGGATGTGTTATTTACAGACAAATAACACACCCAGGAGGGTGTAAACAATACACCCTCCTGGGTGTGTTATTTACATTTCTGATTATGATTTTGCCTCCTGATTATGAGGCAAAAGGTTTTTCAAAACCTTTTGCCTCATAATCAGTGTGTTATAAATAACTTTTTTAATGTTATATTAGCAGACTCTGAAAACAATTGCAGAGTTTCATGTCTTTTACCACAGTTAGAAAAAAATACTAAGTCGTTCAACTAAACCAAAGAACTTTTTAATCTCAAGTGATGTGGACACGGCATCATAAAGTACTAAATTCAGATTGTGTGCAGTATAGTGAACATACATAGAATTTTTATGTTTTTATTTAAATCCCACTGTATGTTCTGCTTGTGACAGTGGCTCCATCGTAACTTTGACCACACATTTTATATAGATTCAGAGCACAATCATTTAAACTATCTTCCAAGAGTTTTAACAGTGCTTTTGCTAAATGATTGCTTACTGCAGTAGTCCTAGAAAAGATTCATTCACACTAAGTTTGTTTGGTATACTGTTCTCATTACTTTAGACAGAAATATATCAGATAACTAAATTTTGTTGATTTTTTTTTTTGTAATGTCTTGTATGGTATCAGAATTAATAGAAAGAAAAATGGTGCTTTTCATATATCATTGCAAATTTCTTTCTTTATAACGTTAGATAATATTTGAATAATTTAATTTTGAACAGAAGTATCCAAATACCTAACAGTACTCCCCCCCCCCTTTTTTTTTTGCCAAAAATTTATTCAAGACTTGGTTGTACTTGGAAAGCAGAGTAATAATTGAAAGACATATGCTTTGGTTTTCACTATGAACACTTCATGCCCTCAGAATAGCAGATTACACAAAAGTAGGGTTCAAGTTATGTTAAGTTCTCGCTCCAAACCTTTCGCTCAATAATTTAATTCATTATGAAGAAGCATTTGTCCAAAGAAGTATTCTCTGCTTCTTCGGGCAATGTTTGATGGGATTGCCACTGATTGTTTATTGCAGTGGTTTTCAACCTGGGTTGTGCAACAACATTCCAGGGGTGCCACATAATATGGATGTAAGTTACTTAAACTTTTTTAAAATTTTTTATTTATATATTTATTTCATTATAAAATGGCTGCCTTCACAACGAGATACCAGGTATTGCACTACTTCAAATAAATACTTCACAACTGTGATGCATTATCAGGGAACCTGCCCACCCACCCACCGAGCCAACAAGCTCCAAAACACGTCTGGGTGGTGGTGGTGCCCACTGAGAATAAATAACAGTAGACTCCTCTACTAGAGAAGCATTATTTATTGAAAGTAGTGCAATACCTGGTATCTCGTTGTGAAGGAGCCACAATATGAAATAAAATCAACCGATGCCATTACACTACTTATGTAGTTAAATTTATGGGTAAACTATGGTGTATTTACTCTGTTATATATATATAAAATTTGTATTATGAATTGTAATAACTATCATATAACATATTTTTTTTAATTTTACACACACACACACAGAGAGAGAGAGAGAGAGAGAGAGAGAGAGAGAGAGAGAGAAAATCAGATCTAACAGGCAGAAAATTGAGTAAGGGTGTAATAAAATAAATTAATTAGGGGTGCCATTATCAAAAATGAAATAAATTAAACTGCTGGTTTATTGTATGGTGATTAATGTGAAGAGTACATTCTATGTGTATTTTAATATTTCTTGAAATATGAGACCAGTTTCGAATGCTAGTAACTCGTGTGGTGTCTCTTGTTATCGAAAATAACCAGTATGATTGACAGTGTGCTACATCTAGTATTGTAGATTAACACAGCCACATATGTTTTATTTTTATTCCTACTTTACTTACTGAATAATAGTATGCTTCTGAAAAACACTTGTTTTTCTGCTTGGGATCTTTAGGAAATTTATGAACAGGTTGACTTGGCAGTTTACTAATAATAATTATTTTAATGTCGCTAGTAAGTGGGTCCTTAAATTTAACTTTATCATTTTTCTGCAAGATTAATTTTCTTGAACACTTCTGTAATAAATGCATCACTTATACTGTTTTGGTATTAATTCCTCTATTTTCTGATATTAATGTCAGCATTTGAACAAGACTGATTGGCTAAAAATCAGTTTTCGGCATTTTTCATTTTCCACTGACTGTTCATGTTCAATCTGCCCTACTTCATAATATTATTGCTTCCCATTAATTGGTCATCTGTGTCTTCATTTACACTTACACTTGATACTTCATTAGATTTAAGTTTAAAAAACATGGATATTTTACACAATTTTTTTTTTTTATATGTTCATTCTTCTCTTTCTTAAGTTTTCTCATTTCTGAACTGCTAAGACGTTTGTTTTTATGATGGCTTTTGTATTTATCCGACATAGTTTTATGTTAAACATATCTAATTTGTAATTGTAAAGAATTTAACTGTCAGTTGCTAATTTACCAATCAACAACATTAATGTAAATAAATGGAATGCACTATGCAAAAATTTTGTTTAGATTGTTTGAAGATAAACAGAATGATAACCTTAAAGTGTCTATTGGCACTGCACACAACATTTTCAATTGTGTGTAGGGCCAGCACTACAGCCATGGAGCTGAGTTGTGCTATCCCATACTAATACAATGTGATTTTCAATGGGGTAGAATTTTTTTTTTTTTTTTTTTTAAGTGTGGTCTGTGCTTGTTAACAGGAGAGACTGCTTCTATAAGAATGGGGTACACTAAAAAAGTAGGAACAGGTGCATGTATACTTGCATGTACACCATTGCTAGAAATATAGCCAATAAATTTGATGAATTTGAAGTGCTGGTCAAGACATCAAAGGCAGATATTGTTGGGATATCAGAGATATGGTGTCACACAGATATAAGCAGTGCAGAATTGCAATTTGGAGAGTAAGGATAGGAAGGGAGGACAGGTTATGCTGTTAATTAAGAAAAACATAAAATCAAAAGAAGTGCATTCAGTTGATATAGATTGACACTGCACTGTTGAGTCAGTTTATTGTGTCATTAGCACTGTGAAAGCAACAATGAGAGTAGGAGTGTGTTATATGTCTAATGAGTACAATTGTACAGAGAAATAGAGTGGGCTAGTAAATCAGAATGTCTTATGATGGGGGATTTTAACTTTCCAGATATTGACTGGAACTTGTGGGTTGGTCACTCGCACACTAGCAAGACTTTTGTGGATTTATTGGATGACTGTTTTCTACAGCAACATGTTTGAGAGGCAACCAAATCAACTCTTGATCTGATTATTGGCAGTGATTATTCATTCATTAACAATTTGCAGATAAAGGAACCACTAGGTGACAGTGATCACAGTGCCCTGATGTGGGATTTACTTAGATATAATTACCATCAAGGGTAAAGGGAAGGGTTTTTGCTTTTGTAAAGGTGACTACAGTGGTTTCAGACAGTTTTTAAATTCTATACAGTCGGATCAACTGATGATGTTACCAGTCATGAATTCTAAATGGGAAGCTTTCGGGGACTGATCTTGGAGACTACTAGGCTTTTCATACCAACTAAGAAATACTGTTCAAGGTTTAGGCCTAAATGGATGTCAGATGAATTAATGAGGCTCGTGGCAGAGAAGAAATATGCATGGGATGCATGTAAATTCTCAAGCGACACACGCCTATGGCAAATATAAGCTAGTCTGTAATCAAGTCACAAAGAAGGTTAGGCAGTTGAAAGCAGATTACGAGAAATCTTTGGCAAAGCATGCAAAGAAAAACAGTAAAGAATTTGTTACTTATGTAAACTCTAGAAGGAAAGGGATGAATCAGATTGGTCCACTTAACATACTATTGATGATCCTGCTCGGGTAGCTGATAAACTGAATGAGTATTTTGCATCTACATTCACACACGAGGAGCTATTCAAGGAGGGGTATGTCAGAAGTGTATCAAATTCTAATAGGGAGCTAGGTAATTTTGTAATAACTGACAGCAAAGTGGAGAAGAAATTGTTGAAGTTAAGCATAAGGAAGGCACAATGGGATCTAACCAGTTATATTAAATGAGGCATCAAAGGAAGTAAGCAAACCCTTAACCATAAGTATGAGAGCTTCCTTGGACTCAGGGGAGGTCCTCATGGACTGGAGGTGAGCAAATGTATCCTCAATTCACAAAGTGGGTTCAAAAGGTGACACAAGTAACTATAGACCTGTTAGTTTAACTTGTGTTCTGGGGAAAATAATGGAGTCACTGGTTCAAGAAGCATTGCAGGATCATCTAGAGAAATCTGCAGTAATAGTTAAGACACAGCATGGGTGTGTTAAAGGGAGGTCTTGTCTGACCAATTTTATTGGATACTATGATGTGATCACAAAGGAACTGGATGCAAAAAATAATTTTGATATCATATACTTGGATTTAAGGAAAGCTTTTGATACTGTTGCACGTGGAATACTGCTGTACAAATTGAAGTGGTATGGCATTAGGGGCAAATTGCTACAATGGATAAAGGGATGGTTGAGTGGGAGATGACAGAGTTGTAATCAATGGACACTGCTGTTCGTGGACTAATGTTACAATGGAGTTCTCCAGTGTTCGGATGCAGGCCCGTTGTTGTTTTATGTTACAATGGAGTTCTCCAGTGTTCGGATGCAGGCCCGTTGTTGTTTTGTGTGTTCATCAATGATATTGATGAAGGTATATCAGGCTTAAGTTTGTAGATGATATAAAGGTTGGCAGGGTTGTTAACGACAGTATGCTACTGCAACAGGATCTAGACAAGTTGGGCAAATAGGTTGAGAAGTAGCAACCAAAGTTTAACATTGATAAATGCAAAGTCCTGCATATGGGTAGCAATAAACCAAGAGAAACCAACTGTGTGGTACTACAGTCAGGAAAGTGGAGAACGAAAAAGACCTGGGGATAATTGTGTAGTCAGATATGAAGTTAGCTTAGCAGTGCAGACAGGCTGCCAGAGCAGGTCAATGATATCTAGCAATTTTGCTAGCATGGACAAGGAGACTAGGAACCTGTGAGATGATCTAACTGAGGTGTATAAGGCCTTGAACGGTTTGAGCAAGTTCAATGTTGATGGGATTCTTCCTCTTACTGAGATTACGAACCTGAGGGGACATGGATTCAAATTGAGGAAAAATAGTTGTAGAATAGAGTGTGCAAATTTGCCTTTAGCCAGCAGATAGTTGATTGTTGGAACAGATTTCCATCTCTTGGTGTGGAAGTTGAAAGCTTAAATAAATTTAAGGCTGAGCTAGACAGACATTTGCAGTGAATGGATGGGTGAAATGGGAAGTTTTTTTTTTTTTTGGCTGATACTGCACAAGCTTGCTTTCTTGGATTGTATGCCTTAACTGATGCTAATGCTACAGCAAAATACAAAATTACCTGGAAAAAAGATTTGGATTTTTTAACACTGAAAATTAAATTATTTTTAATAGAAATATGATAGAATTAATGTAATGTGCTATGGTAAAATAAAATGTTGTTTTCCTTGGCTCTCAAAGCTCTGGACCTTGGTGCACCTGCACCATAGGATACGCCACTGTCCAGGATAGAAGCCTTAGTGAAACTGGCCAATTATTTAGTTGAAATTTATACAGCAGAAAATGCCCCTTTCTTCCTAATATATGAGCAGGAGCAAATACTTCAACAGAACATACAATCAGGACTGTGCATTGCATTCAGTGTAGCCCCCCCACATAACAAATGCATGTCAATTTTCATTTGCAATTTATTGTTAATTTCTACAAAATGTATCCATCGTTATTTCAGTTTTTGGAAGTTTTGAAAAATTGACATTAAGTGCTAAAAAGAAAAAACAGATTGTAAAAATTGTGCTTGTTTGATTTCTTTAAAAGTTTTTACACAACATTATGTTACGTGGGATTTTTCGTTGTTTGTATATATTGTGATTTTGAATTGTAATCATGATTTTATATTGCAAATTTGTGTGTAATAATAATATGTATAAATATTTAATCACATATAACAAATGTTTTGTTGTATGGATTTGTATATGATGCACTGTAATAAATACATTTTAGGATATTTAATTTAGAAAAAAATGATTTTAGTCATATAGTTGTTGGTAGCATTTTAATATCATAATCCATTAATCAATAAATAATTAATACCTATGCCAAATTGTTTGATTGGTCTGAAATTTAGATATACCAGGGATGTTACCAAGTGTATCTACATTTTTTATTTGGAAAGTGGGATTATTGGGGTGTGGGAGAAATGGTGATTAATCACTAATGGTATGAAGTATTTGTTATATTTCCTGTAAATTGTAAAAAAAAATATTTATAGATTCCTTGGTAATTTAGGTAAAAGCCTTCTTCTTGTAGTATATCTTTTTCCCAAATTTATTGTCTACAGTTAAGTCATTACCAGGGGCAGGCACTGAAAGCCAGTACAGTTCCCAGGGCAAACAGCCTTACATGGCCCACTATTCTTTCTAATTACGCTTTTCAAAAATATCATATTGAAAATAAAATAAAATTAAATTTTTTTTAAAAATGATGTCATATTTAAATCAAAATTATGAGTAATTTCTGCATAATTATAATGCATTACATATTATTAATTTTTTTTCCTTCCTAAAATTTTTAAACATAATTAAAAATCTTGCCCTTTTTTATCTGTATATTTTCTTGTAACCCAGAAAAATAGAATTTTTATTTACCCATTATGACGTGCCAGTCCAAACCCATCTGCACCTTGTCCCAGTGGTGGCAGACCTGGCAATATAATATTTTTGCCATCATATCATTATCTTACAAAACTGAGAGGAGGCTGATTCTTCATCTTAATATAGAATAATTCAAATAAATATGCAGTATACTGTTGTTCTGTGTGAAATTGTAATACCCAAAAATTAGAAAAGATCTCAAGAAAAGAATACCATTTTCAAGACATCAACACACAGTGTTGTATTTGGCAGATATAGTTATAATTTAATTTTATTCAAGGACTTTTAATTTTGCTTTAGTTAGTTCACCTTTATTTTCTCTGAAGTTATCATATACTCTATTTTAGTGTTATCCTAATCTGTACTCAGTTAACTTCAGTAAGCAATTTTTTTTTTTTTTTTCCAATTTAATTTAAGGCTTCATTTTCTCAGCATATGTATTTTTAAATTTCTGTGGTTATTTGATATTATATTTATTAGCTTTCTGTCCAGCCCATTATTCACATTATAACCTACTGAACTTTGGATATTGTTTCAACAAAAATTCTTTTTATGTATTACCTAAAAAAAAAAAAAAAAAAAAAAAAAAAAGTATCTAGACACGTGTTGGTTTCACATTTATATTACTACTACTCGCTTGAATAGTGTAAAGCTATCGAAGTGAGGAGCAGTGGCCGAAAGTACACCAATAAAGGAGAGACTGCAGTGGGTATAATCCTGCATGCAAGCCATGCCATGAGTTGTACACAACAGTGACCAGCTGAGCTATTGATGTGGGTCATGGTCTGGCACCCACCTGATTGTTCCATTTCATCCCATAGTATTAGTATTGACAAGCTTATACAGCACCATGGGGGGGGAAACATTATGTTTGCCAATTCCTTCCAATAAATTTGTCCAAACCTTCCTTAAATTTATTCAAACTACCCATCTCTACATCAGGGTGGAAGCTTATTCTGCAACGATCCTTTTCCCAATTTAAATTGATGCCACCTTTGTTTCATGTGAGAAAGAGTAAATATGTCATCAGCATTTTGTTTATTTAACCTTTTTAAAGCCTTGTACACTTCAGTTAGGCCACTGCACAGATATCTATTTCTAGCGATTGCAGTTTACAGAATCAGAGTTTTTCTTGACAGGACACAATGGGAAAACCCTTTATTTACACAGTGAAAACCCTGCTTTCCATCCCAGATTTTTTTTCTTTTAAATGAAGTCTTTTGAATTTTATTTGCAAGAGGAGATGTAACCCTTGTTATAGCCGGTTGTTTGGCACAGCTAAAACACGCCTATTGAAAAGTGACCATCGCATACAACCCTCGTGTTTTTTCCTTCAAATAAAATGGGTTACATTCGTTTCTGAGTACACCTATAATGTATTTAGACCAAACCAAGGACAGGGAGTAACTTATAGGACAAAATTTAAATTAAGAAAGTGTAAAATCTAAACAGGACTACTTAATCCAATTTAAACATCAAATTCAAAATTTCAGCCCAAATATGGCAAAAAAAAAAAAAAAAAAAAAAAAAGATCCAGATGACAAATGGCCTAAACCAAAAAATAAGTGTGATATCCTCTGGTCGTGTTTTAATTGAAACAACCTGTATATATAACTCTTCACAAGTGATGCCACATTCACTAGTCTTATGCACTACATGAGAAGTGTGCACCGACTCTCTAAAGCCAATGATACTGCATTAAAATTACATTTCTGTTTATAATCTGGGATGAGCACATTGTCAGAAGAGTTCACAAGAGAATGTGAAACAGCACTGTATTTAGTAGTCATGCAGGCTTTAACCATGTTCACTCAAAGAACTGTACTTGTGTAACCTTGCAATGACCACTCACCTATGGTGGTTGTCCCAAAATTTCATAATAGATGTCATGAGTCAGTGCATCAGACAATCAAGATGTGGGGAAATTATTCATTAAAAAAAAAAAAAAAAAAAACTCTTCAGCGCTTGCAAACTTTTAATTGATTACAAATTTAGTGAGGAAAGGAAATCATTTAAAGATGAAATAATTGATATGCATAAAAACGGCATTTGAATAGCTAGAAAAATTGGATGAACCCTTGAATAAATCTAAATTTATGTATGGGATTATTTTATAAAGTAAATTTTATAAATTTGGTGGGGAGAGGGAATAAAAATTACCACATTACATTTACTATACTAAGTCATGCTAATTAGTATGGCTGCACCCATTTAACCCATAGTTCTGTTAACACTAACTTTTGATTTGTCATTTCCATGACAGATGAAACGGAAATTGCATGTTTACTATGTGACATCGGCAGTTTGAGAAAGGCACCTCGTAATCCTTGTTCCGGCTCATTTTTTTTTTGTTTGTTTTTTGTTAGTCATCGGCTTCTGTGGTCATAATGCACCTCCCAAGGTTTTTTGCACTACTCTGATCCAAGCCCGAGACGAGATTCGAACCCGTGACTCTTTGTGTTACCAGACAGGCACTTTACCCACCCGGCTAGTCCGGTCGGCTCCGGCTCATTGTGCATGTGAACAATAACCTGGCTTGTAATTGTAGCAAATAATTTGCAGTTGTAATGTGAACAAAAACATGCTTGTAAATATGATTATTTATTGCGTTGTATAAAGTATTAGAATAGTTTATTTCTTGATAGATTTCAGAAATTCTTAAACATAAATAATAATAGTTCTCAGTTTCACCAAAAATTTTCTTGAAAAAAAGCTTTATAAATATGATGGTATTTATATCTTTTACTGGTCCAGCCCTAACAATACCTTGCAGGGATTTACGTACAATGTTTTCTTTTATTACTTTTAGTTACGTTAATCTTGTACTAAATCTCAAATTGCAACAATCACATAGGTTATAAAAATACAAACTCTAGCTTTAATCGCACTTTATTCTGCTCGATTGCACCTTGATTATCTTGATTTTATTTCCCGTAAAATGAGAAGTGTCAATAGCAGAACTGGGCGACATTCAGCAGGTAATGCTTGCGCAAGATATAGGAACGAGCCGGCATACTTATATAACTCCTGGGGGATTTTATTGATTTTGTACTCTATCGAATGAAGGAGAATCTGGCCCGGATGACATTACCTTTGCACTGCTACCATGTTCGCCGTAAAGACTAGCGAGAGACGCATTGGGTTCTGTCATTTTGAATATAATCACAGCAACATTTATCTCATATAGCTTTGCCGTTCGGAAAACGAGATTTTTGCTAATCAGCAATTAAAAGGTTTTCTTTGTGTTCATTTACTTAAACCTTCTGGAAAGATTAGTGCCTTTTAATCTTTACGTTCTAGCATCGTTTCCAGTAAATAAAGTAAACTTTTTACTGAAATATTGAAGGTCAGAATTGCAACGAATATTCCAGATGGGAAACAACAGATTTCTTTGTAATAAAGAAGTATCATTTGAACACTGGCGCAGCAGATGAGGTTTTCATCCATACCCCCTTAAATATGTAGGTTTTTTTTTAATAAAAAAGGTATATTAGATAGTTATTAAAGGAAAGATATTTAAACAATACGTTTCTTATATATTTGTAATGATTTTGTAGGTTTTTTTATTTTTTTTAAATATAAAGTGGACCAAGAATTCCTTTATGCTCTTCATCCCTGTTCCAAATCCCAACTATGCAACTAAACGTGAATGAGTTTTTTTTTTTTTTTTTTTTTTGTAAAATTAAGGATATTATTATTATTAGCCGTATAGTGCAAAGGAAGCTTGCGGCTTATGCTGCACCAGTTAAAAAAAAAAAAAATCCCGAGTTACCGCTGTGTGTGTGTGTGTGTGAGAGAGAGAGAGGAATGATGATATCCAACTCAGGACCCTGGATATACTTATTCACAGAATATATTCTATTTGGCTTCCTTAGAATGGTTTGGATTACAACTAATAAAAATAAATAAAGTAAAAATAATAATAAATGAAGTTAATAAAAATCTACCATAAATAATATCCATCGAAGTATACTTCGATGGATGCATAGGTCTGCAAATTAAAACGTTTTGAGAGAGATTTTATATAATTTAGCTATGGCGATTTCAAAGGTGACATTAATTTTTGCATATCACGTAAAATTAATTTACAAACCCAGAAATAATAAAACGATTACTATTCAAATCGATTTATTTCCCATTTCAGTAATTGCACAAAGTATTACAATAGAACTTAATACCTGTTATTCGTTCAAGTCTTATAATACTTATTAATTTAAACAGTATATATAACTTAAAGTTGTTACGTTAAAATCATAGCTTGTGATTTGGCAAAAATGAATGGCAAATTTAATCACATTTACGTAAACAAATATTTAAAAAAATACAGCACACAATAATAAGAAATTAAACTAAAGACTTAAGTTCGCTTTCACTGTTTTCCAGCAGTTTCTTCTGTGGGCTTCAATTAATCGCGTAATGCTGCATTTAAAAAGGAGATTTGAAGGCGTACATTTTGTAAACTTCCCGGCCTGTAGTTTTTTGCTGTGCATATTTCTGTTTATATGGGTATTGCTGTAGATATTGCTAGTGTCGGAAAAAAAAAATCTCTAAACTTTCCAGGTGCATGAACGCACTTCTGAATGGTGGTAGTTCTTTCTTTATTCATCATCCTCTGTCATGCAGGGTCGAGTCAAGTTCGCGACCTCGGCGAGTCGAATCTTCGCGTTAGCAGTTTTGCGAGTATTAAGATGTTTTTGTTATACTGTAATTGTTTGTAAAAATCATTGTGCAGTCGTGTTAATAAAAATGGGAGCCCAATGCAATTTAGCTACTTTTCGATGATGTGGTATTTGCATTTTTGCTGCATTGCTCGACTGTTTTCTGATCGTTCGAGGTAGAGCCGGAACTAAGCAGTTCTATACCTGGGGCAAAAGTGTTATAAATTTACCCCAGGGGATTACATCTGGTGAGCATGGGCTTGGCACACCCAGGGTACACCTGAGCTGGATATCATTATTCTTTTCTTTCTTTCTTAGCGATTCACGTCTGTCTGTCTGTCCCTCAGAGTAATTCAGAAATTTATTTTTTTGGCTGGTGCAGCATAAGCTTCAGGCTTCCTTGCACCATATGGCTAATAACAGTAAGTATGCCCCCATTATATGCAGATAGTCGATCTTTCAGTAGCGTAGATAGGGTCGTCAACGCCCGGGGGAAACGTCTTCCTAGCGCCCCTGGTTGTGATAGATAATTCCTTCAGTTTGTGCCCCCGAAGCTCGGCGCCCTGGGAAATTATCCCCTCTGCACCCCCCCTCGCTACGCCCCTGTAATCTTATGAAAATGACTATCATAACTGTCTACGATTTGCATATATTTATTAATAAAATAATTTAAATAATACAATAAATATAACAAAACAAAAATATCAAATAAAAAGAAACTTACAAATATTCGTTTATATCTACAGGGAATTTAATTCAACATAAACTACAAAGAGTGTATATATAACTACAAAAATAGAAAATCAGATAGTTTGTTTATATATCTAGTATAAAAATCATAGAACCAAAATATTGCGAAATATAGTACTTTTAACATTATAACATAAACTCAAAGTAAGCAATGAAGGTGTATTATTTTAATTGAATATTTCTCGCTTTGAAGGACATTTCACAAAAAGTTACCGTTACAGGCAGGGTAACGAAAATTCGTACCGCTATTTCTCTCTTTAGTTAAGATTCTATTAGACCAGCGGTTCCCAACCTTGTTTGACTCGCGAACCCCTTTCAACGTAATTTTTTTTTTTTTTTTTTTTAGCGAACCACTAAGCCTATATTCTCTGAAATCGTATAATATTTCCAGTACTATGTTTTTATAAGCGACATAGCATAATAATAATTTTTATTATTAAGTATTATTTATACTTTGTAAAGCTGTTATTAATCAGTCCAAACTAATACTTGCTTCTTGTCCAATGGTACCGACCATTCTGGTCTCTTGCTAAAACTATTGGCTGCAATTTTTGCCCATCTCTGTTCCCACTTCTGTCAAAACCAGATGGTTCTGTTGCCACATCAGCCAAAGATAAAGCTGATCTGCTGGTATCCTACTTTTCTTCCGACTCATGTATTGATGATCTTGTTAAATCGCCTCAAACCATTCCCTGTACACTATTCAATACCTCTTGTGGTCTTCCGTCAAAAGGATGTCAGAAGGATTTTGATAAATCTGGTCCTGATGGTATTTCTCCACTTGTTCTCAAAACCTGTGCTCCTGAACTTTCTCCTGTTCTTTGCCGCCTTTTTTCACTTCCTTATTCCAAAGGTGTTTTTCCTTCTGCTTGGATGGAAATTTGCTCATATTCAGCCAGTTCCTAAAAAGGGTGACAAGTCCTTCCCATCCAATTATCGTCCCATTGCAATTACTTCTACTCTTTCTAAAGTAATGAAGAAATCGATTAACCGCCAACTCTTAAACTACCTAGAAACCTTCCGTCTGATCAATGATCGTCAGTGTCGATCTACTGGTGATATTCTGGTTTATGTTACCCATTTATGGACAAATTCAATGGAAAAGTTCAGTGAAACACAAGCAGTTGCTCTTGACATCTCCGAGGCTTTCGTTCGTGTTTGGCATAAATGTCTTCTAAATAAGCTTCCATCCTATGGTTTGCCAGCTGTTTTTTGTAATTGGGTATCCAGTTTTCTCTCTGACTGCTCACTGGTTAATGGGCTCTCTGTTTTCTAACTTTCCCACTAAAGTGGGTGTTCCCCAAGATTCAGTTCTTTCTACCACTGTTTCCCTCTTGTATATTAATGACCTTTTTCCATTGACCAGAAATCCTATCCATAGTTTTACTGACGATAGCACATTGCATTCCACGTTCTAGTTTGAGAAACCTTGCCATGCTCAAACAGCTTGAACTTCTCGAATATCCACTACCATTTCCTTAAATGCTGATCTCCAGGTAATTCTCCAATGGGGGCAAAGATAACTTAATTTCGATCCTTCTAAAACTCAGTCCTGTCTTATATCTCGCAAAAAGGATTCTTTTGCTCCTATCTTTATCTTCGATGACGTTCCGATTTGTAGGCAAGATCTTGGTGATTACCTTGACTTGTAACCTCTCTTGGCATAAAGCACATTATAAATATTGCTTTCTCTGCATCTAAAAAACTTGTTTTCTCGTGGCGTTTCCAAACTGTTTCTCTATATGTTTCCAAACTGTTGTTGACTCTGTAGAAATCGCAAATCCGGCCTACCACAGAATATTGTTTCCGTATCTGAGACGGTCCCCCAAAACCTCTCTCAGGCTTCTATATTCCATTCAAAAGAGGGCAGTTATGTTAATTAATGTCTCATCTCTAACAAAAAAAAAAAAAAAAAAAATTATGGTTAAAAAGGCCTATGCGCTCCGGATTCATATTGGTAAAATAAAATTACGGCTTTCTCAGGGCGAATTGTAACAGGTTTAATAATATATATAGAAACATATAAACATACAAAGCTTTCGGTTGGTTAGACATGTTTCAACTGAAGAAGGTTGTCTAACCAACCGAAAGCTTTGTATGTTTATATGTTTCTATATATATTATTAAACCTGTTACAATTCGCCCTGAGAAAGCCATAATTTTATTTTACCAAAAAAAAAAAAATTAGTATGGAAAACATTTATACTATGTATATAAAGTGCTTAGCATCATAATACACAGCCATTTCTGAATAAACAGAAAATTTTTAAGGTGGCATCGTTTTAGGTTATATCTCATATTGTGAATGCCTTCACAACGAGTTGCCATGATATTGCACTACTTCGAATAAGTAACGCTTCACCTAAGGAGAAGACTAGTGTTACTTATTCTCAGATAGGTACCACCACCCAGACAGCACTGTTTCAGGGCTGTTTGGCCCTTCGTCAGTGAGTGGGTAGGTACCCAAGAAATGGCTGTGTATTATGATGCTAAGCACTTTATATACATAGTCTAAATTTGTTCGCAGCTTGAGGCTCTAGCCCTAAATGCGCCTTAGTCTAAATACATCATACACCATCAGGCATCTCTCATATTGTGGAGTTATACTTCATAACTGTTTTTGCCATCATTGCATCACTTGGGTACCTACCCACTCACTGACGAAGGGCCAAACAGCCCTGAAACAGTGCTGTCTGGGTGGTGGTACCTATCTGAGAATAAGTAACACTAGTCTTCTCCTTAGGTGAAGCGTTACTTATTCGAAGTAGTGCAATATCATGGCAACTCGTTGTGAAGGCATTCACAATATGAGATATAACCTAAAACGATGCCACCTTAAAAATTTTCTGTTTATTCAGAAATGGCTGTGTATTATGATGCTAAGCACTTTATATACATAGTCTAAATTTGTTCGCAGCTTGAGGCTCTAGCCCTAAATGCGCCTTAGGAAAACATTTATTTAACATGATATACTGTAAGATAGTAAACTAATTATAAGGAATTGTGGGAAATGTGGTTTCTTTCTCTGGCGATTCTTTACTTTTTATTTCTTTGATTTTACTTTGTTTATTATTAGTTATATGTTGTAGTTTACAGCAATTTACCTATGTAAATCTAAACAAACGCCATTATAGAATTTTTAGTGCGAAATCCCTGGAACACTTTCGCGAACCACCGGTTGGGAACCGCTGTATTAGACAATACTCATGAACGAATTGGAGAAGTTGTAAAGGGGCTACAGATTTTATATCCCGCAGAATTGATAAAACATGATTTTTAAAATATCTGTTGATATTTGAAAAATCATGCTTTCAAAAATTTCTGGAAGCATAAATAGCGCGTACAAAGATAATGCAGCATTTCTTTTAATAAAATTTTTATTTTAAACGAAGAACACAAGTTGACCAGAAGCTATTATCCGTGTTAGGAATACACCTTAATATTTTGATTGGCTACAGAAAGCAGTTGACTTGCATGACTTATCGGTATGTGGGGTAGGTGGTTGCATATGTTTTACGTTCCACTTACATTGTGGAATGGTAATCCCTTTAACAACCCTTAATTTACGTTTTTAAATTGCCTAAAGGGCAGAGGTGGAGACAAAGCATACAAAGTTAAATCTTTCGTAATCCGTTTGTTGTATGGAAATTTTCTTCATTCTACAGAAACTTTTAAATGTAATTACCGTTTGTAATGTAATTTAAAAAAATTGCTATAAAGAAGTTCGACTGTAATTAAGTCATTTTTGACTTAATTACAGTCGTACACAGGTACGACTGTAATTAAGTCAAAAATGAAGCAATTTTAAAATATATAACTCGTCGAATGCGCCCTTAAATACTTGCTAAATCCAAAAACTCACTAAAAAAATGGACTAAACACAGAGCACCAAAATCACGCGTCCGATCAGTACAGTATTTGGTCAGCGCCACTATCCTGTTTTCAAGATAGAGAGAATACAAGAAACAGCACCATATTTAGTAGTCACGCAGGCTTGAACTACAGTCACTGAAAGTACTTGTTATTTGCAACTTAAGTTGTTTGGACCTAACTACTTAATAAACGGAACTGTTATACGTATTTCTTTTGGCCTAGGAGCGCCGTGAGAAAATTACTGAGACACTAAGGGCGCCGTGAAACGAGAGAGTTGGGGAAACTCGCGTCTAATTGTAATAATTTTTTCAGCAAAATATCGCGCAGCTGCGACTGACTTCAATGAAGAGGATTACGTTGCTGAAAGCTCTCTCCAACATATCCCATACATTCCAAATAGAATTGAGATCAGGTGAAAGTGGGGGCTAGGAAAGATGGTAGAAATCCGTGTCACATTCTCCGAACCATCCTTGCACGATTCTGACACAATGCGCCGGAATCTGCAAGATCTTTTATTAAAAGAGATATTAAGATATTTTATTGGGACTAAGGCGCATGGGACTATGATGCTAAGCACTTTATATACATAGATATTTTATTGAAAATTTTAGTATTGTGTTTAGTACAGTAATTGGTCGATAGTTGTCAGGCTTAGTTGTATTACTGTTTGTTTATATACATGAATAATGTGTGTCTTTCTGAACGTTGAAGGGTAATAACTATGCAGAAGACAGCGAAGAGGTTCGTAAGAATTGGTGCTAAGGGAGGAACTACTTTTCTTGAAAAGATCGGGAGATGTGCGGCAGTGACGAGAAATAGCCGACTGTATCACCGTCATCAGTAGTGAAGACTGATGTACCTAAACAGTTGTTTGTATTAGATTGAAACTGTTAATCAGTGGTCGAAATTATTCGGCAGAACCAAGTTTCGAAAAATTGGTCATAGAAAAGGCTATGCCAAGAAGAAACATCGAGAAATTTGAATCATTAGTTAACATGGGAATTCTGGGAGATCTCGATAGCTGTTTGAAATAGCACCATAAAGGTCTGGAATTGAAATTCTAAGTTCAGCTGCTACTGAGGGAAGATTAATAAGAATCTTGGGGTTGCGTAACTTTCTTAACACTACGTCTAAGGGAAGAGAAAGAAAAGCAGCTAACGTTAGTTTTTGAGTTTTGTGTATCTTTTGTGAGGGTAATTTTTGCGACGAATTAGATCACTAACTTCTTTGATATCCATTGAGGAAAATCACGACTAACAGTAGAGATTTTAACTTGAAAAATGCTGAATTGCAGAATTGAAGGATTACGCGCAGATGATTAATATAGAGATCAGTCTATTTAAAGTTTTGGATGGGGGATTCAATGAACACTGGCCATACTTCGATTTAACGAAGTCCGATCACCGTTCCTAATTTTTGAATTAATTGAATGGAATTAACAAATTACTTGAATTTTTCCATTTCTCTTATTAACAGAAGTGAAAAATAAACAACAGATTACTTTTCACCAGCTAATAACTAATTAACTAAATACAGTATTGTATACGCCGCTTGTTGTGATTACGGGTGATGTTATCACTTTTATGAAGGCTACAGCAGACATATAACACGTAGGTGGGGAAAACCCTGCTTTATTGTAATCAGAGCTTCGGCTTATATTATCGCTTTTTTATTATTTTTTTTATGTGAAAACATCTTTGGCGGTACCTACTAAATTTCGGACTGTAGTAAAATCCGTGCAAAATCGTGACAAATTGAACTGACGTCATTGATATGATTGACAAATCGGAAATGACGATTTTGCGACACCCAAATGATGTGTCGCAGAACTGAATTCCAAGGAATACCAAAGAGGTGTCATTCAGAGGTGCCAATGACGTCATTTATTCATTTCCAGTTTGTCGACTTGATCAATAAACCGGCAAAGACGATTTAGCGACTCGATTTTGTCGATTTGAAGCACCATTCTTGCGACAAGGCATGGATGGTGCTTCAAATCGACAAGCCTGTCATTTATCCAGCGTTATTTTCTTGTAACACTTGAATGTATATTTGTGAGTTTGAAGCTTGATGCCCCCCTAAGCCTCGCTAGCTGAGACACACTAACATGTCGATCATTGCGATGGCATCTTCTTTTTTCTCGCCCAAAGGATCTTTGGGAGTGGTATTTAGCCACAGCAAAATGAGTGCGAGTGTACTAGTGTGAAGTTGAAATTCTATGTTCGTACTAAATATTTCAGACTGAAGTATGACGCTGATGTCACTAAAGTAGATTCGGTAGACTGACTAACTAGCGGGCGTGAGCATAAAACTTTACATCGTTCATATGTCTTCGTTCACTAGCGTCGCCTTCTGCATGAAGTCCACGTCGCTCCTATCATCCTCGCTAATGATGCTCCCCTTATTCTGTAACTTGTACAATAGCTGAAGCAAGTACGGCCAACCGATTTCATTGGCTCACAGAGTCAAGAACATTGTAGGTTTACCGAGCTGTCTAATCATAGCCAATAGATCGCGCTTACGTTGAGCCCAGTAATAGGTAGAGTTTGGAATTGTCCTTAGGAAGACCAAATTGTTTTCGATACAGCTGTTAATGTATTCTTTGGATTGAACGGTCAGTTTTGTATCTTTACATTTGTATTTGAAAGCCACCATCAAAGAGTCTCTCGTTCTTAGTCTCATTATCTTAATTGCTCCGTAAAGTAGACGATATGGAGTAACGCCGCATCGGTCAGATCGTCTGAGCTCGCTAGTTGCCATCATCAACGGAGTCCATGTAAATCCTCTCTAAATGTTCTGAATTGTCCAAGATGGGAAAGAAGCTGGGAAAGGACAGTTCCTCTGCGTGCTCGTCAAACAGAAAGCTCTGTGGTATGTTAGTTTCTCCTGAGTGATTCAAAGATATTTATTGTTGCTCCACAACGTTTGCTGTTGGGCGATGAGACTTGCTTCGATCGGAACCGCTTGGCTTATGTCGTCTTTAGCCAAATTAATTTCCATGTGACTATCATTAAAGAATGACTGATTTGATACAATCGACCAAACATCGAAGCCACGCTTAAACAACTCACTTTCTTACTAATCTTTATACAATGATCGTCGTCAATCTCCTTTGGGAAGCAATGGACCATCGTGTTGACCATCACTTGGCCTAAAATGTCATTTTGTCCGTATGCCTGTCTCAGTAGCCTTATTTTCATGAACGATAAGCGCGGTGGAATCAGTCTCTCTGTCACTAAATCCAAATTCGTTAAATGGGATGGAATTTCTGGGTAGAACCCGTTTGGCCCAGATAGCGCTGGAATGGTGTTGTTTTTAAGTGATCCTTTACAGCTATTACACACAAAGATCCCGTCGACGTCAACATCGGGAAATGCAGCGCGTATCAATGATGCGTCTTTAGCAGCTGGTTTCTTTATGTAGTTTTCGAACCACAGACGATCGCAAATGTAGCATACAGAACAGAAATCTCCTTTCAAACTCTCGAGGCGCATTCTTATGTAAATTTAGTCCGTTAAGGTAAAGGAGCTTGATCATTTAAACTCGTGTGCTCCGCAATTGGAGAAATGTTTCGTTGTACATAATTATTACTCACTTCGGGTATATAATTGTTAGATAGAGCGGCATTGCTTGTTGAAGGCACTGCTAAATCCAACGCTTGATTTTCTGTTTGTCTTTACCGCAATCTCGATAGTCTTTGTCGTTCTCGCACACTCATTGCTACCTCCATGTTTATTTTCTTGGCTTGCTCGATACTCTCGACAACGCCCAGCATTTCGACATCAGACTTCGGCATCGTTGAACATAAAGGCTATGGCAGTGCCGCATTCAGTCCCTTTCACTACTCAGAAAATTATTGATGTGAAAACATCTATTGTGGTGCCTAACAATGTAACGTAAATCCAAATTGCAACAATATAAATACTTGTATTGTTGCAATCATACTATTCAACAAATGGGTAAAATTAAATGACTGATTAGACTAATGACTTCGATTTCGATAACCTCTTCCAAACGTTGATTCGGTAGCGCAAATAGCGGGCGTGTGCATAAAACTACATCGTTCATACTAAATATTTCGGACTGAAGTATGGCGCTAATGTCACTAACGTAGATTCGGTAGACTAAGGTGTGCGCATAAAACTTTACGTTGTTCGTGACTTCGGTTCTAGCTTTGTTCGATTTTTAAAACGGTTCTGATTTTCGTCAAAGATGTTTTCATATAAAACATCTTTCGTGCTGGGTACACACGCAGTTTTTTTCTTCCCTTCCCCTCCCCTCCCCCTTATCGCGGCTTACGCATGTGAAGTGACTGATTTTGTAACATCCCAATTTGTTATTGAACTCGGACACGTGCCTTATCTAATTACTGCTGTTTTGCTTCTTACAGTTCGTATGAGTTTTCGTTGTTGTTGTTACTCTGAAAGAAAGTATTGTACCTCTACTCCTACCATTCTGACTGTTTTATTGTAGAGCAGTAACCCTTTTCCAATTCTTGATTTTAATATTTTCTTTGTTTTTGAAGATTTGTACAGATTTTCAGAAAGATTATGACAATTTCATTTTTATTGATTCTTTTTCGAGGAAATAGCGGAGGGCCAAATTAAGGCATTTTATAGTGCTTTCTGTCCACTTCCACCTTTTTTATGTACACAATTCCGCTCTGCATCAATAAACAGCGCTGAACAGCTGCATCATTCTTCTCTTTCTTGGTGATTCCCTTTTGACTCTCTCTCTCTCTCAGGGTAACTCGGGAATTTTTTTTTTTTTTTTTTTTGGCTGGTGCAGCATAAGATTCGGGCTTCCTTGTACCATATAGCTAGTAATAATAATATTTCTGGTTTCATCGTTATTGTTATCAATTAAGCTCTAGCCCAGCGTTTCCCAACATTTTCGTTACTGCGGCACTCTACAATCACTACTATCAGGAGCGTTCCTAGGATATGAGCCACCGGGTGCCAATTTAAATTTTGCGCCCACCTTAAAATTTTTCTTCATATTTGTATGTAAGTTTCAAGTTTTCAGGCGCCCTTTGAACGTTGGCACCCTCGGGATGGCCCGCCCCTGACTACTATACTCATATATTCACAAACGGGAAGTTATTTCTGTTGGGTATATTTAATAATACATTTATTATTTGTTTTAAATGCTTTTTGAACATACATGAAATTTAAAAGAAAATCAGTAAACTATTAAACATACTTAAACAAACAAAAATACAATTATTATAACATTGTAATCAGTGATGGGAGGCACACAATTTTTTTTAATAAAACGATTTATCGTGGATAGGCCTACTTTCAGCTCCTAAAGCGGAAAACCCTGTTTCCCACAAGTAGGAAGTGGAAAACGACAAAAACTTCTAATGGCATTTTCCCAAATTCGTGGAAATTCATTTTGAATTTTGATCCAAAATTTGCTAATATTAATGTTATTAAAATGAACTTCCAGCGATTGGTCACCACGGATCTCAGCAAATTCTTCTTCCTTTTGCAGATTGAGTTCTAACATTGGTAGGTTTCTTGTTGCAATGGGTCTTGCCTATATATATATATATATATATATATATAATTTTTTTTTTTTTTTTTTTTGTATCAAAGGACGGGAAGTAATGCTCAATTTTTGTTTTGCCAATGTTTCGCTTATTAAGTTAATTATTTTAATATAATTCGTTTTGGCAGTCAAGGAAAACATTTCTAATTTTTTTTTTTAATTTACATATTTTTTCCATACACAACTTTTCTTTAAAGGCGAACAATTCGTCAGTAGAAGTGAGTAAATTTTCTGCAGCACATTTGAAGAATACTTGCAGCACACAGATTTGAAAAAAAGACTGCTCTAGCCCAAAGTGATCACAATAAGCGGTGCCCACTGTATAAAATTCGTTACAGCGCATATATACGTAAATAAGAATTAGCTATTTATTAATGATTTAATATGTTTATCAGAAAGTTCTCTTACATGCGATTGTCGAAAGTGGAAAGTGTCATTTTTGGAATGGGCAAATGGCTTATATATAAAACAAAGTTACAATGTATGGTTCTTTATGTAACCATTGCTAGACTATTGAAATGGTCCCTTCGAGTAACGTGGTAATAGTTCATTTCCGTCGCTCATACAAAGGTTTAATTACCAAGTAGTTAACCCAGCAGGTACATTCTAAAAGCTGTCGTTAGGGATTTTTTGTTGTTTTGTTATGACCTCCTAGATGATAATGGATATTTCTGACCTGTATATAAGAATGATAATTGCATACATCAAGAAGATTCGAGAGATTAGTACACACGCTGACGTTCGTTGCATATACAGCACGTCACGTGAAAAAAAAGCTATATAATGCCTTTGTGTGAAGTCAAGGGAGGTGGGGGTTGACAGGATGTAGTTAAGGCTCTACGATTAGAAAAAATGACCATCATACTTCTTTTCAAAAGAGCTGATCATTGTATTCATTCAGCACATAGCACTGATGCTTTTGTGGCATATGTAAAGCGACATTTCTTAATTTCTTTGTGAATACATTAAAATTAAAAAAGTAAAGATCATGAGCGTGTGAAATTTTGTGTGTGTGAGAGAGAGAGTATATATTTTTATTTCAAACAAATAAATTATACAGTTATGCAAATTTGATGGTCAGGGCTATAAGGCCAGGAAATTACAAATGTGTTGCACAGATTATACTGATGAGAGTGGGGTTAGAAATTGTAAACAAAACAGAATTATAAATCTTTGATATATAATTGTGAAAGTACTAAATATGGGATGCAGGGAGCTGTATCCCCCTTTTTTTTTTTTTTTTTACATGTTTCCGAGAGAAGGTCGAGATAGAGTTCCTGGAGGACAAGTGAAGACCTTGACGGCTCATGTAGATCGAGGCTGAAAGGACGCATTGTAATTTAGATTGCTCGGTAACTCTGTCCTCATCGTTGTATACTCAGTGTCCGGTCTTATAGCATTCAAATGGGCGGAGGCGTGATGTTGGAACGTCTGTGTCATAGATGTCTCACAGATTGCTACGCTCAGTGATCACTGAATTTTGACCACTCCTATCCGTAATGTACTATGCTGCATAGCCCGAGGTATAAAAAGCCAAACAGCTTCATACGCTACAGCAATTACGATGGTTACCATGATTTTTTGCTTGTACAAGCCAGAGTGATAAAGTAGCAGTTATGGGACGTAGGCCGCCGTAGCCTAGTGGGCAGGCGCGCGGGTGCATAAGTACACGTGCCTTGAGTGACCGGGGTTCAAGCCCGTGACTACTGAATACGGTGCTGTTTCTTGTATTCTGTCTATTTGTGAACTCCTCTGACCGTTTGGTCGTCCCGGAGTATAAAAATAGAAAATTTATTTAATTATTTAGTACAGATATATCACCGAGTTTCAAAGGGCATGAATGTGGAAGTTCGTGCGTCGGGTACTTCCATATCGGAAACGGCATGTCTTGTCGGTTCATAGCCCACTGTGGTTAAGGTGTACAAAAGAATGACATCCAACCGATCAAACCACCTCCTGCCTACAGAACTGTAAAGGATTACGCAAGGTTGTGAGCGAAATGTAGTGCTATCCACATGAACATATTGATATACCAGTTTGTTCAGGGTCACTTAAAATATTTTAATAATAAAGTAAATTAACTCTCAGGGACTGCTGGACTTCTTTTCCTTTAGCAAAACTCCAATGTGACTCGTGTTTATTTTCTTTCAAGACTAGCGGGACAAGAACTTTTGAAACACTGAACAGTAAATCGCGATTACAGTTCTTACTGTTATGCCATGGGAAAGATATATATTTTAATTGTGTTTTCTTGAAACTGGTGCATAGAAAATAAATTTTATAATTAGACAAGCATGGTTACGTCTTCAACACGTAATTGCCACAAAACAAGTTAATGCTACAATTAGAATTTTAGTCAGGGTGCTTTGTCACTACCTCGACACCAAAACATCCCAGAATTAAATTAAAATCGTAAAATAAAAAAAAGATAAAGCGACACTTATCCTCATAATGCAAGCACATTAATTCCCCTCGCCCCGCCCAAGGAAACGCGCTCAATCGCCATCTTTTTAAAGGGGCTTCTGTTGTAAACTCCAAAAAGCATCATGGCCTGAATGCGAGTTTCCCGCCTTTGGTTAATTTTATGTATGGAAAGTTTTCACTTCAGTTATATTGCATGTACTACTGAATATATATTATACTAGTTCTTAGCCAGTGTTTCAGAAACACTCGTGTTTAAAAGTTATAAAAATTAATTCTTGTCAAAGAGTAACTGGATACTCTGAGGGAAATCACAGTGTAGCTTAGAGCAAAGTAACCCGAAATAATTCTAACTTTATTTAATTCAATATTATGATTACAGTATACTTTGCGAGGGAGATATATTTATAGAAGAGACTTCGTATACCTTTTATATGTGCAGTTCTCTTTTGAAAAAAAAAAATTTTTTTTTCATCCTTTATCTTAGTATTGCTCTTCGACGATTGTCTATCTTTTGAGAGACGATTGCCCTCAAAATTCTAATACCTGCAAGGAAACCTAACTGCTGTGCTCATTCTCAATGTAATCTGAAAATCAGTCCAGGATTATTCTCTTCGTAAATATATGTATTGCGCAGGACTATGTATCTCATGAGCAATTGAGGCTGACAAACAATAGAATAACAATACATTTATTATATAACCATGGGGGGGGGGTGCGCGCGCTTATACACACAAACACAAAGGTAACCATTATCAATAAATGATCATTCTCAAAATACGCCTCCACTTTACTGAATATTATCACCCAATATATGAGCCTACCTCTTAATGTTCCCAATTAAACTAAATCTGTAATATTGTTCACTGCTGTGAAACTTATGTTGATCAAACCTATAACACTGACATCTGTTGTTCAAGCTTTCATAATTGACACTGCAAAATACCCATAATTTTTAAAACACAATTATCAATTGCAAACATTGCTCCGAATCAATTGCAAACATCTGGTACTCCCTACTTGTGCGATTTTTGTTATTGAGTGAATTGGTATGAATAGTATGAAGGCTGTTTCGAAACCGCTTTTCGTACATCTGAAGGGATTGAGTAAAATGAATGAGGAAGGTCTTTTCTTCCTTCACGCGAACCAGAGGACACAAATATAAAATTTCAGGGAATAACAGAAGATTGGATCTCATGAAGTTCACCTGTGGGCTGTCGAACTTTGGAATAAGTTGACCCCAGTGTGGTGGAGGCAGCGACTCTAAGTTTAAAACAAATTAACAAAATTGCATGACTATCTTTGGGAATATACATATTACATTTCATGCACTGCAATACGATATTATATAACTTTATTTTACAAATTGGCCCGGCTCAAGTTAAGCGCATGTGCACGTGTTATTTCAGGCTACTTTATTCTGTCCCATATTATGCTCCACCCCTTGCAAAAAAAGGTACATGAAGAAAAAATAAATAAAACCTACGAGTATGAAATTACTTGTGACCCGTGATAAAAAAAAATATATATAAATAAATAAAAGAAACGGAATTACTTATTTTATAGCCTCTTTTACACAAAAGTTTTAAAATGTTAAGAGTGTACAGTAATTTACATTATTTTTGTCCTTGCAGTTATTGAACAAATAACTTGAGGTTATGTTCATTCATTGAAAAACGGAACTGTATCTTATGAATAAAGTATTTTGTCATTCGTTGTATACGGTATATCATATTTTCTTTAACCGAAATGGCATGGCTGTAATACCATGAAATGAATTTTCTAGGCTGCATGTGAGATAATTGTGTGATAAGGAGGAAAGTGACATATGGAAGCTAAGTAGGCCCATCTGACAAGGCATATTTTTGATGACAGTATACAACACGACATATTTCATTTGTTTCTGCCTGCCACTTGCAGTTTGGTAACTGATCGCTATCCATTTCCTTTCATACACCATTAACGTTTATCTGATGGTTTTGTCATTTCTTGTTTTTCTTCATTCCCCCCGCCGTAGAGAAGACATATGGATACCTCTCTCTCTCTCTCTCTCTGATTTCTTATCAATTATTTATTTCGAGATTCTTGGTTTTTCATGTTGTGAGTTACTGTTACTGTTCTCGTGCGTTTTTAAATTTCAAATTTAACTGTGCATATTGTTGCATAAAAACAAAAGTGCAGAAGTAAAATGCAAACACCCTTCTTTTCGATTCAGAGTTAGTTTTTCTTTCACCGGCCCACCCGAACCACTACTGAGATATTTGCTGTTATTGATATTTTCTTACATTATCTATTTATTTATTTGTACTTTTAACTATTCTCGTTCCTGTCAATGTTATTGAGCTATGAAGTTATTCCATTGTTCGACTTTCTGAGCACATTGCTCTGCCTAACTCGTAGCCTTAGAATACGAGTTAGGCACGTCTGGTGCTTTAGGCCAGACGTGCCTAACCTGTTCTTCCTTTATATGGTGTGGCTCAGAGCCATTTAGGTAGCCCTAATTTATTACGTGTTTCTCCGAGATTAAATCAACGTGTCACAAAAGTTTCACAGTGGATATATAAATTTTCACAATTTCTTAGGGAACAAGAAAGATGCCAATTTTTAAAGTACCTTTGAAAATATGCCCCGGATATAAAATGAGGAGGTTTCATTTCTTGTATTCCCATAGACATTTTTCTGGAAACCTTTGTTCTGTGAGGAACGGGGTCAGCGATTACACAAATAAATAGAAAGAAGATACTAAGGAAAGTGTAACGTAAACGCAATGGCAGATTAACTGTTGGTCTTTGGAAAAGAGGTGCTAGCGTAATGTATATACGAAACGACGAAACGTTCGTTTGAAAGCACATGAATAGAATTTATTTCAAGGAATCTGGCGAATCTGCAAAAATCTTCACTCTTGTATAAATATATTTCTAATTGGAGTGTTCAATTTTATTATTAAAAAGTTGGTTTCTCAAACTGTGGGTTGCGACTCCTTGAGGATTGAAAAAAAAATTTTATTATTTTTTTATTTTTTATTTTGCAGATTGTTTTATTTATTTATTTTTTGTTTATTTCCAATTAAATGGTTTTATTTTATAAAGTTGTAGGGTTTTGGCATTGCTTTTTTTTTTGATATATACACTCGTGAGCCAAAACATTATGACCACCTACCTAATATGATGTTTGGCCGCCTGCCGTGATAACCGCTTGCACCCGGATTGGTATCGACTCCACGAGACTGCAGAAGGTGTCCTCAGGTATTGCGGACCAGCTAGATAGAAGGATGTCCGGAGTTCGGCAACGGAGCGACGCGTTGTCGTGGATTAGCGAATGCTGAATTTCACTGCATTCCCCAAATGATTGATGTCGGAGCAATTTTGCCGGTAGGGGAGCACATGAAATGCTAGGACATGATCCTGGAACCATTCCTTCTGAATTCTGGCCTTGTGACACTGGGCGTTGTCTCGTTGTAAGAGTTCAGTGGCATGTAAATACAGTCATCATATAGGGCAAAACTTGGTCCGAAACAATGCGTCATGATACCACCGCCTCCTGTCTGTTCTCGTCAAGCCGTGCAGTTTGGTTGCAACTTTTCACCTGCTCACCATCGAATACGCACACGTCCATTTGCGTGATGGAGCTAGAAGCTTGATTCATTAGACCAGGCGTCCCTTTTCCAGTTGTCCAATGTTCAGGAAGAGTGCTACCATGCCCACTGAAGGCAGAGGTGTCGATGACTGTCGGCCAACATGGGTACGGATAGGCCTACAGAGGCGATCTACAAAGGCGTCTGGTGGATGGTGTGCCCCGTGTCTGTCGTTGATTTAGCTATTGTTAGCCGTCTGTTGTCCTGGGCGGCACGTGCCAATTAATCAGTGTTGGTCTCGCCGTCCCGGCACGTCTTCGGACCATTCCCGCCACAAATTCCTACTTAGCGCCATAAATCATATCCCAATCAAACCTTGTCAGGTTTGGACTTATCCTTTCCCCATTGCATGGTCTTCTGATGAATTAACAGGCACAACCCATGCCGTTACTCTGGTGACGTCACTCATAGGTACTATGGGATGCATCTAGTAAATACATAGGTGGTCATAACGTTTTGGCCCAGGAGTGTAGATGAACATCAGTTGATAGAAGTAAGTGGTATATTTATTTTCTTGAGTAGCTCTGGCCCAAATTAAATTGTTAATTTTATTATTGGGGGGGGGGGGGTTCGATTTGCAGGCTTATCTTTCAGAACAATCTAATTTTATTCTTATGGTATACATAAAAATTAAGTTTTAATGTTTTATAAACAATGAACGGCTCAACTTCGCACAGTAAACATTACTAAACTACTGAGTTGATATACAAATGCAGCGAAGTCACTGAGTAATATTTTCCTTCTTTTAAAATTGACCCATTTTTGAAAAAGGCTCCAACATTTTTTCGTGATGTTGAATTTTATTTTAGTAAGCAAAGGATATCATATGATTCTTATGATCTAGAGATTTAACATCATCAAAAGCTGTTAAGTGTTGTTTTGAAAATTTTAATAAGGGGATTTCATTGTAAAATTAAAAATTATTTTAACGATGCTTATCTTTAACTGCCAATAAAATAGTTTTCTAAAAAATAAAAATAAAAAATAAACCTTGATTGGCTGTTACAAGCAAGCCAGCAAACTAGCTCGTTAATGACTACACAACCACCGAACCAGGTAGTGAACTGATATTGTTCTAGATCAGAAAATATGATACAGTAGTTCAAAAATAAGCAAAGGATATCATATGATTTTTTAGGCAAATTATAGCTGTAAATTGAAATAGCGCAACAAAGGAGATATCTAGAATTTGTTTTCTTTCATAGATTTTTTATAGAGAAAGGAAGTAGTTGAATTCAAAAGCTATGCATTGCGAACTTTGGCAGTTTGCCAAGTGGGGGGGGGGCGGTTAATAACCAGCTGTTTTGTTTTGATAATCATTGCCATTCCAGATAGATGGGAAACAGTTAATGGGAATGGTAATTATCTCAATTATTTTCTGACTCAGACCAGGGTCTACGATAGTAGACCCTGGTCTGAGTCAGAAAGTATTTGAGACAGTATTTTGTCAGGATTGAAGAATAAGGTACCTTGCTTGGTTGGTTGGAAAATATATGATTTCAGTCCATTTATTTCAATGATAGTATTATTTTTAAAGCTATCTTTGTATCTTTCTAATATTGATGGTTTCGCACCGTGAATAGCTTATGAGCTATTCATACGAATAACGGCTTGGGCTGGTGATGTCTGGGTTTATATATTATACAGGGTGTCTCAAAAATATTGGTACAAACGTTTAGGGGAGGTAGCATCTAAAGGAATATGAATCGCATAGGAACCCATAACCGGAAACGTCACCGTAAGTCGGTACACGACGCTGTTCATCAGTTCGCGAGAGGGAAAATTTCTGGTTTACTCATTCAAGCAGTAGTCGCCGCACGAAGAGCATGCATCGATATACGAACTGTGAGCTGGCAGACATGCACTTAGAGTATGGATTAGTAGAGGACAATGGACGAGCCGCTCAACCAATTTATGGAGAACGCTTCCCAGACAGACATGTACCGGACCACCGTTTCTTTGCGCGTGTGCATCAAAATTTGTGCGATTATGGGTCATTTAGAGGTAACATGAGTAGCGCGGGCAGACCACGTTGGACGCGAACTCCCTCCATGGAAGAAAGTGTGTTGAATGCCGTCCAGAATAATCCTACTACCAGCACACGTGACGTTGCCTCTGCATTAGGAGTGTCTCGTTGCAGTGTACAGTGTGTCTGGCACGACGATTCCTTACACCCTTTTCATCTCCAAAGGGTTCAGTTACTGCTTCCCCAAGATTATCCTGCACGTGTGTCTTTTGCGCAGTGGTTTCTCCAAGAAAGTGTCCAAGACTGAATTTTCCAGACTGTTTTGTTCACGGATAAGGCTTATTTCACTCCTGAAGGCTTATTCAGTCAGCACAATGCTCATGTGTGGGCTCACGACAACCCACACGGTGTGCGCCCCCATGCAGCACATCGCTTCGCAATAAATGTGTGGGCAGGTGTAGTCGGTGACTGCTTAGTCGGCCCGTACCTGTTACCATCCCGCTTGAACTCCGCTAAATATCGGATCTTTCTTGAACAAGTTCTATCAGGGATACTTGACGATGTTCCAGCAAATGTGAGATGCAACATTTAGTTTCAACATGACGGGGCACCTGCCCATTATGGAAGGTGTGTTCGTGACCATTTGAACAGGCGTTGTGGGCGTCGATGGATTGGCCGTGGTGTACCCATTGCCTGGCTCACACGCTCACCTGATTTATCGAGCCTTGATTTCTTTCTGTGGGGGGTCCTCAAATCTATCGTGTATGAATCTCCCGTGGAGACGGAAATAGATCTCGTGGCGAGACTCGTCTGCGCTGGTGCTACTGTCGAAGAAACTCCAGGTGTGTTCGACCGTGTCCGCCAATCCATGCTGCGTCGGTGGCACGCATGCATTGCGTCTCATGGTAGAACCTTCGAGCATATGTTGTAACATCATGAAATGCACCCATCTCGCACTCCATTGTTAATATTATGTCAAATAAATGTTTGCCACTAATTACTGCCTTGTATCATTTCTGCTTCTTGTACCTCTGCTACTACTTTCCCGTGACGTTTCCGGTTATGGGTTCCTATGCGATTCACATTCCTTTAGATGTTACCTACCTCCCCTAAACGTTTGTACCAATATTTTTGAGACACCCTGTATAAATAATATATATTTATATAACTGGACAACGGACGCGAATAGGATTAAGCGTAATGCAAGCCGAGAAAGGGATATCATAAATCCCTTTAGTTTTGTGTGTAGCTTGGTGTAACAATCTAGATGTATATTTTTTTTGACTCGCATTTTGTAGTCGCGTTCGCAAATGTGTAACGAGCATATTGTCTTCACGCATCTGTCCTTCCCTAACCATGTAGCAACTTGACTTCAGTGGACAGATTTTCATAAAATTTTATATTCGGATCTTTTAGAAGATTGATCGAGTCGTCCCAAATTTCATTAATATCATCCAAATAGAAATCCGGCAATTTTTTAAACACAGATATTTTAAGTTATTTACAACACGTAAATATTTGAATGAATGAAATGAAAAATATGTTTGGTAAATATTGGGGATATTTTTTTTTTCCGGTCCCTGGGAGGGCGCTTTGGCCAAATTCCTGCTCTGTTCCCTCCTCCATGTCTGCTTCACTCCAAAAATATACATATATAAATAAAAGTATATTTTAGCATGTTTGGATATTTATTGAATAAATACCTAAAAAGGAGAAAAATTAAAAAAATCAGCGTATGTTGTATTGTTCCCTGGAGAGGTTTAAGGCTCATTCCGATTTGATAGAATGTCATCCTTCCCAAACGCAGAAATCTGTATATATAAATGAAGGTATTTTCCGATGTTTAGGCATAATTACTTGAAAAGAAAAGTCAGTTTTTTGACAACAAATTTTCAACAATGTTCTGTTTATGCCTGGGAATGTTTTAGGCTCTGTTTATGCCTGGGAATGTTATAGATTCTGTAGTTTTTTTTTTTTTTTTCATTTCTAGAAATTTGGAACAGCTTTAGCATTAGTAGAGGCACATGATTCAAGAAAGCAAGCTAATACAGTATCAGCCTTAAAAAAAAAAAAAAAAAAAATCACCTATCCGTCCCCTTCAATAGTTTGTGTAGTTCTTGAATTTATTCAACGGATGGAAGCTTGTTCCAGCAATCAGCTACCCGCTGGCTGAAGGCAACTTCCGCACATCTATTCTGCAACCATCCTTCCTCAGTTTGAATTTATGCCACATCGTTCATAATCTGAATAAAAGGAAGAATCTCATCAGCATTGAGTTTGCTTAAGCCGTTCTCACCATTCTCGGTACCCGTTCCTCATTCTTTCTGAAATTAGGCCTCCAGATTTATATTCAGCATCAAGATATGGCCTGACTATTACCTTATGCAATGGTACAGTCACCTTATTTCTACTAGCAAATTCCTATATATCATTGACAAAACCCTGTGAGCTGTCCTGACAGCCTGTCTGCACTGCTTACTGAGTTTCATATCAGACTGCACAATTACTCTCAGGTCTTTTTCATCTTCCACTATTTTGCCGAGCCTTTTCAGAAATGTCAGTAGGTGTAAACCTTTTTCTCCCATGCGCTGCCCCCAATCTCAGCTCCCCTCCTATCACATCACGTGCAGTTTTGGTAACTTCTTGAGCGCAATATAGAAATTAACTTCAGAAGTATATGTGATTGGAAAATTGAAAGCTCCCAAAATGTAACGCAGTGCTTACATTACTTAATTTGTTTAACTTAAATGCACCATTTCATACCAGTGTAACATTTCCTTTGTTTCTGTTCTCCGTGACGGTATAATAGCTTTACCATTTAAGCGTTGTGATTAATTCCTGTCACAAACGACCAGAGATTTATTTTTATTTTTTTTGTTTTTCACTTTCTGATCTGTAGAGTTAGCAGATCTCATGAGGCCTTTCTCACGTACTCACAGACTGGTCTAGAATACACAAATTTAAATACTTTGTATTATACATATGTCATGGCCCCAGTTGCCTCGCCGTTGATTTTAGACAATCTGATGCTTCAGTTTCTTGTTATTTTTCCTGTTCCTGAAAAGTCCGCTTAAAAGTCCAAAAATAGAGAATGTGTAGTGAATTGAGTACCGGAAAATTCATATTTTCTTAACATTACTTTGCTTTTTTTCACTCGCATCCCGAGAACATTTCTTCCAGTTAGTACATATTCTATTTCTAAGTTAAAGATTTTTGGCTCAGCGTGTCCAAGAATAAAACCTTCAGAGAATAAAACCTCCTTGCTCCTGAACACTTAAACTACAATAATATGAGTAGAAATGTCCACGACTGCTACAGGAGCACGTGAAATCGATAATTCCCGGTGATGGAGTCACAGAGCTACAAGATTTAACTACGCATGCGTAAATACTCTTATCGCCAACACCTTGTAATATTTATTTTTATTTGCATGTATTTGCCGTACCAAACTACAGAAATCAGCAGTTTATCAATTAAATATTGTTTATATTTTGTTCGGTCACACAGGACAAGAATTCAAGCAAATAAGAATTCCATTTGCAATCTTTATCAGCTTATTTATGTGGATTAACTATAAGAATGTGATGAATAATGAAGAATCTAGTACAGGGAAAATTTATCAGTGGATATGTCTTTGTTATATATTTTCATTAATAAAAAAACGCATCTCGTTATTTATGTAATGAGTTTATCTGTTCGAAATTCATCGGAGGATTTGGTTAGATATACTCACCTTTGTGCTTTAAGCTGATTTGATAAATCCTTATAATTATATCTTTTATGGATTTCATTTTTGGGCTTAGTTCGGCCAAGGGGGGGGGGGTCCTATAAATGTTCTAAATTCCTGAACTCCTTATTTTATTGCCGACTTATTACAACATCCAAGTTGTGGTTTATGTTCCACCTTCTATTAAGATTCCTCCTTAGCTTTCCGTTGTTGGTCGAATGCTTTTTAATTAACAAAAACGTATTCATGAGTGGGTCCGTTTGGGCTTTGTAACTTGATAATAACGGTGAAGGCAGTTTCGTATCCATAAGCGTATACTGTATACGCGTACTGGTACATAAATTATTAAAATTTTGTCCCCATAAATTTGCAGTCGCATTAATGCTCAGAAAATGACTTTAAACAAAATATTTTAAAAATTAAATTTTCTTAACATGTATTATTTTACTTTTTTTTTTTCTTTAAACTGCCATAAAGGAAGCGAGTGATACAGAAAGAGAAATGGAGAGGTCATGGTTCGGAACCCATGGGGACTGGAGGAATTGTTAAAGGCCTGTTTAGTTGGGCTGTAGTTATCAGATAGAGGAAGCGGGGTTCTACCAATGAATTATTCCAGATCTTCACAATATGCAAATCAGTCCCTGAATATCCACTTGTAGAGGATACACGATAAACTATATGAACAGCACTTATGAAAAACAAATATAAGTCAAATCAGTGTTTACCTTGATGTTTGAGAAAGGGCTTTTACTCGAAACCAAGCTGAGAAATGAATTAATGAAGAAATATGTTCTTGACTCATTTTAATGCCACTCGGAAAAAAACTTACGCAGCTATATGGTCAGTGAAACAGATCTCCAACTTCCATAATCCGCACCTTATCAACTATATTCTTCGTTGCATAATCCCAAATCCTCCATAAGCCTCGATTATATGGTCCTCTGCACTCTCATCTTACCAAACCAGGTTTTTATCCATGGAATACTGGATTTTAAAATGGCTGAATAAGATTGCAGGTCTACCACCTAAAATCTCAAAATCTGTCCTGCTCTCCAATCTAAAAATGCTACTATGGAGGTATCATCACATCATCTCTAGGAACCTTGTGATCCTCGCTCAGCTTCTGTCCGGAAAATTAAACTCACTTGATATCTGAGATATCATTGGCCGACCGTCAGATCATATTAGAAGTTATACCAACGCACTCCCAAACAGATCTAACAAAAGCTCCTAAAATTCTGTTTGTTGGATCTTGTTAGATCTACCAAACAGAATGAAATTAAAATTAATAAAACAGTTTGCTATTGACAATTTCATGAACGGCCGGCTATCCAGGGGAAAACGTGTGTGGTCCACAAGTCATACTTGCACCCCTCTTATCTTTAGATGTCCAGGAATGGTGTGAGCATGTGCTGCGTTTTAAGCGAGATCACCGTGTGTCCGAAGCATATCCTTGGAACGAAGCGTTTAACGTTTCTTCACCTTCTAATAATACAGAAATTTCCGAAGAACAGCTAATAAAAATAATAAATTCACTACCTGACAAGTCCACCATAGAAATTGACGCAATATCTCTTTTTAGTCTAAAAATTGCTTCTTATTTCATCAGCAAAGAGCTCACTCAACTCTACAACAAAGTACTCAAATTTGCACAGGTGCCTTCAAGCTGGTTATCGTACAGAGTCGTGACAGTTCCGAAGAAGCCTTGTGCGAGTAGACCGGCTGACTTCAGGCCAATATCAATTGCCTCTCCCTTCCTGAAATGCCTCGAGAAGTGCATCTGTGTAATGATGTAGCACTCGCAATCTTTGCGCATAGGCCAGAACATACCCATTATGTCATGCCTAATAGATCTACTGTAACCTGTCTGCAGTCCTTATCACAGAAAATACTTCACGCCTGGAATGACAACGAAGATCTTCAACCATTTTTCTGGACATTAAATCTCTTTCGACTCAGTCCAAATAACACCCCTTCTTGCCTTACTTGAGAGATTCTACGGGATATCCGGAAATATGCTCGAGATCTTCAATAATTTGCTATCTAGGAGAATGCTTCACTTCAAAAGCGATGGCATTACAGTAACTAAAAGCGTCGAAGTAGGGATCCCACAAGGTGGCTCTCTCTCAACCTTGCTATTTGCAGCAATATTCGTTCCACTAATGGATCAAATTTCAGCTTTCCTATCGTATGCTGATGATATTGTATGCTACTTGCCATGCAAAGGCCATGTTGGTGGTTCACAAGAAAGACAAACCTCCTCAGAATCTGTAAACAGCTACCTAAATACATTCTGTAAGTATGCCAAATTTTTGGCCTGTCAGTCAATCCAGAGAAGTCAAACTATCTCATCTTTATGCCAAGTCGGATGACTTCTGCTGATACTGCATCTTCCCTATTTCCGGAATTGGCAGGAAACGTTCTGACTCCCACAGACAGTGTCAAATTCCTAGGAGTAATCCTTGATGCCAACCTCACCTATAAAAAAACAAATCCAAGCTCAGTATTCCAAAGCCCTGAGAGCGTTCTGGGGAATGAAATTGATATGTGCAAAACGCACAATAAGCAAATAATCAAGAAATACCTTGCAACTTACTTCTGCAGTGTGCTCTCCTATGCTGTGGAAGTTTGGTCGGCGGCACCACCCACTAGCCCAGGAAACTATGGGGCCTCGAATTCTGGGTACTGAAGTGGGCTAACTTGTGGTCGCATCAGATCTACACAACATCTAAATCTACTCTTGCTGCAACCTGCAATATACACCCATAGTTCACAGAGCCCATGTGCTAAAAAATAAAGTCATTCCTACATCTGTGCTCAGCTAAGCAGGATCACATCAACATCTGGAACACGGTTGGTTGGCGTTTACCAGGCAGACATCTCCGTAGTACCCCCTCCTTGTGCTCAAGGCTCCAGCGGTTACAGAATTTCAAGAGACACTTTCCTAATGTGACTCTGGACACTCAACTCGCTCAACATCGACGCCGACCTGTGGTCTATAGACAAGGCATATCGCGATGGCATCTTGTCCTATCTTGCTGTTTGTAAAGGACATTTATGTAAGTGCCGATCTTAGTTAGCCGATGTCATTTCATGTTCTGCTCAACTTGTAGTTCTTTTTTCTCTGTAATTACTACCTCATTTTTACATTTTGATTATCATCTTTGTTTTTACATATTAATTATTATTTAGTTATTATTATTATTTTATTTCATTTTTTTCTATTATAAAACAAAATCACTTGTACAAACAACGAATTGTAAGATTCCTCTGGCTTTCTGTGTAAGGAATCACTATTGTATACAATTTATGTTAATAAAGAATCTTATTATTATTATTATAAAAGCATACCAAAGGAACCTCGAGAGGTACAGAAATGATGAAGGAAACAAAACAGTACAGAGGGACTTCATTCAAAAATGCAACATAGCACTGGCTGCCATGATACAGATGCATCATTGCCAAAGATGGAACAAAGGGAAGAGGTGGTCTTCAGTAGGAGATATGGCCACCCCTAATGTCTATGCAGGCTTTGCACTGCCTGTCCATACTTAGAACAATGTTGTTGATAAGGTCTTGCAGTAACATCATCCATTTCTCTGTCAGCGCTATCTTCAGCTGGGGAACATTTTCTGGTGGGTGTGGACTTGCCGCTAGGCGTCTCCCGAGAGCATTCCATATGTGTTCGATGGGTTTTAGATCGCGGAACGGGCAGGCCAATCCATACGAACAATGTCCTCACTTTTTAAAAGCATATCAACAGATGCAGTGCGATGGGGTGTGGCGTTATCCACACCCCATCGCACTCGGTGGGGTGTGGATAACGCCACACCCTACCGAGTGCGATGTGGATAATACGAACTCGGTGCCAATAGCACCTCGGAACAGACGCACATGAGGAAGGATTACAGTACAGTAGCGTGCACCTGTTACAGTACCGCCTTCCAGTATCTGGAGTTGTGTACGTCCATCCAAGATAACGCCTCCCCCAGACGAAAGCACCTCGACCGCCATATCGAACCCTTTCAGTGATGTTTGCTGGGTGATACCGTGTGCCAACATCTCGCTAGATTAGCTGACTTCCAGAATTGCTGCTGAGACTGAATCTACTTTCACCAGTAAAGAGTACCTTACCCCCATTAGCTGCTGTCCAGTCCTTGTGTTTGATGCACCACTGTAAACGTTGTCTCCAATGGCAGGTGTTAAAGGGACACAGCGTACTGGCCGTCAGGCAAATAATCCACCTTTGTGGAGTCGCCTGGCCACAGTAAACCGCGATATCCTGCATTCTGTGCTCTTTGCAGCTGGTTTGCAATGAATCCCGCTGTGTGGTGTCGGTCCTTCTTGGCCTGTAGGAATGTAAAGCAGTCATCATTGGGCGTTGTTTTTCGTGGACGACCACCAACGTCCTTCGAACATCTGTACCTGTTGTTCTGAAGGCCGACCACGCACGTTAGACAATGCTATGAGCGATACCGAACTCTGCAGCCACACTCCTCGCACTTCGACCTTCCCAATTATTCGACCCCGGGTAAAGTCATCCAGATGTTGTCTACTGGCCATTTCGTTGTCTGTAGCACTGTATGAAACCAATCGAACATCTGTAACAATCGTCCTCACCATTCGGCAATTTGCACATAACTGCTCAAATGCTGCTTTTATCTGTTTATGTGAGCCCTCTCATCACGATTCAAATTTGTGCATGTGCACCAGCTTTCTTTCTTTCTTTTTTCTTCTTTTTTTTTTTTTTTTTTGTAGTTGTTGGCGCATAGGCTTCTGTGGCCATAATGCACCTCCCAAGGTTTTTGCAGTACTTTGATCCAAGCCCGAGGCGGGAATCGAACCCGCGCCCTTTGGGTTGCCAGGCAGGCACTTTACCCACCCGGCTAGCCCGGTCGGCACCAGCTTTCTACTGAACGGCCACAGTTCATGCAAATCGCTACAAGCTGTTTTGTTTTTTTTCCTTAAGTTTTGCACACCAGTGTATCTCGCGTTATTTATTTATTTTAAAACGTATTTCAGGTTATATTCCACCTGGAATTTTCATTAAAGTTCATAACGCAGCTAATTTAGAGTGCCATATAGAAATAATTAAATAAAGGTAATTAAAGAAATTTTTTTTTCCTTAAGGAAAAAAATAAATAAAAGAAAGCGAACGCTTCCGAAAGGTAGCGCACTCCTTTACATTACTTAACTTGTTAATAGTTTAGTTTTAACGTGTTCCGTTCGCCGCAAAATGTTATTACGTGAAATTGGTTCAGCTCAGCTCAGAAGTTATTGATATAGTTAAGTTAGTTTTAAAGAAAACTACCAAACGAGTGCGATTGATTTGCTTGATGGATATTCAGATTAATTAAGGCGGCAAGATGGTCAGAAAGAATGAGAAAATTAGTTATTTCTGGAATAATTCATTAGGAAAAGCAAGATTTAGAAAATGTTTTCTTGTAGGAATTCTTGTAGATAGGTGAAAAGAGTTAAACATATTTAATTTTTTAAATTAAATTTTCGATAATTGAAGTTTTTTTTATACCCTATATGAAATATAACCAGAAACCTAATTATTTTTTGTATAAATGTAAACCTTCAGTGCTATATAGCTTTCCAATAATATAGAAAGTTGTATCACATATATGCTTTCAATATCTTAATTCATTAGTCTCCCTATAGTGTTAAGTTCATTAAATTTGATAAGGCTGAAGCTTAAAATTAATACTTTGTTCTAATTCAGTATGTGATTTAATGTTTTCTAATTTGCTAGTAGAAATTGGTTTTTTAAAACTCGATCCAATTCTTTATAATTGTTTGTCATTGTTTCATTTCTTAAGCGCCTTGATTTTATATTTGATATTCAAGTTTGTTTTCGATATTTCCACGGCAGATAATCGTTATGGCTGGTATAGCTTGCGAGATAAGTTCATTGGCACTGCGTACAGTAACATGTATGGGTTAAAGCTTGGTGAGTGGCGTTTCACCTAGTAGCCCCTGATCGATCTGGCAACTCTGAAAGGTCATTAAAAATCACAATGGCGACTACAAGCACGTGTTGCGAGATCGTGTTTTTTTTTTAAATGTATATTTGGCTGCAACAATCTCGGTTAAAATATTTGTTATTTAGTAAACTGTGAGCCTTATGTTTAAAAGAAAGTATGGAAAAGTTAAGGATGATGGGTGTAGGATTGAAAATGTGAGTATTCTACACCACACTCCATTGAATTCGAATAATAGTTTTTTTTTTTTTTTTTTTATGAAAACCCCAAACACGAAAGGTATCAAAACCTATAGTACTTTTTTTGGAAGGCACCGACGAATATGCTTGCGAGACTATCTTGTATCTTCGGCCGCTAGAACATTTGAAAGGTGCGAAAATTTGATTCACAACTAAATAAATACCAGCAAAACAGATTATCAAAATTTTAGGATAAAGAAAGAGTTATCTTTTTCTGGTTGGATCCCTTTACCGGAACAACAACAGGATCTCGACGAAAGAAAGAAAGAAGCAAAGGACATGACATTTCAGTAATCCTTAAACTTCTCTATTAATTTTTAAGATATAAATGTGCTATTTTTTTTCCCATTCAAGTTGGTATTTATTTGCAATTTTCAGGGTTTCTTGAGTCACTCTGTTTAGCTTTGGAGCATCTTAACAGTTCGTGAATATTAATGTTACAATGGCTAAATGATGCAAAGGACTTTATGCAACTGCGGGGGGGGGGGGGGGAGGAGAAAGAAAAAACTTCCTTTCACTCATATCTTCTCCGGCGCTAAAAAAGTGACTATCCAGTTGCGATTTGAATTTTACCAAGGTCTCCACATTGATCACCATGGTAAACAGTTTATTCCAATGATCTACACCATGCTGTACGAATGTAAACTTCATGAGATTCAGTCTTCTGTTACTCTCTCTAAACTTTATCTTTGTGCCCTCTGGTTCTTATCTCTTCAACCAGTGAAAATATACCTCCCTCGTTCATTTTGCTGATTCTTTTCAAGGCCTTGTACACTTCAATCTAATTTCCAAGCTTTTCACAGTCCGCAGTTTCTAAGCTGTGCTTCAATATGGACATCGATTAGCACCCTCCACCAATCTGGTTGCTCTTCTGTGAAGAAAGCGTATCTATCTGTGTCTTTCTTGAAGAAGAAAGACACAGAACTTCTATGAAAGGTTCAAAGAAGAGCAACCGATGCTGTGTTTTTCTTCAAGAAACAAGTGTTGCGTGGTCTCCGTCGTTGACGCAGTATTTTAAATGTCTTTTCATCGTCTTATATAAAGGGACAATGCCATCCTTTTGCGTACATGTGAATGGAAAATGATTAGCATAGACAGAACCATATACTTTCCTATTTGTTTGTTTATACTGCATAGAAGATTTCATGTTCGGCTGAAGTTGGCTAATAACCCCTAAGCTTTTTCCTTCCTGAACCAATTTTAACTCCTCCCTAACTAATAAGTAAATCCTGTGTTTTCCCAGGTACAAACTTTACATCTAGAAGCATTAAACTTCAGCTGGAATTTTTCAGGCCGATCTAAGTCATTTTGAAGCAATATAGTCTGGTTCTAGTCATTAATCAGAACTAGGCCATTAACTCATCAGCAGAATTTGATAATTCCTCTGCACCCCTTCATCAATATCATTAAGGAAAATGAGAAGTAGTTCCAATACTGATGAGTGGATTCTCTGGGAGACTCCACTTGCTACACTAGTTCAACTAGAGAAACATCCATTTATGACTATCTCCTGTCTTAAACCAGCCGTTGATACAACAATGGATCTTATCCCAATTTGCTCCAGTTTATATAATAGCCTCTCATGGGTAAGAACCATATCAACTGCTTTACTGAAATTAAGATGAATAATGTCAAAGTTGTTTCTTGCATCCAATTGTTAAATAGTTAACTATGTTGGTGAGGTAAGACTTCACGAAGCCATGCTGTAATCCAGTTAGGATGCGATTTCTATCGAGATTGTCCTCTATCGTATTTTTAACCACGGACTGGATGATCTCTACCACTATTGAACAAAGGAGGTGCGAAAGACGTGATGGACAACCACAGACCACTCAGTGGTCTGTGGTTGTCCATCACGTCTTTTGCACCTCCTTTGTGGAATGTGGAGATATTAGAGCACTTTTCCAGTCCAGGGGCGAGATCGTCGCAGAGTATAATGTTGATCTAATAAAATCCTTAACTAGATGATGCTCTCATAAAAAATCCTCTTTTTTTAGGATAACAGACGTATGGCGTCCACTTCTGGAGCCTTATCTTCGCTATGCTTCAGTATATTTTCCTCCCCTCATAGAATCTTCTCAGAAATTTCGATATCACTTAATTTACAGCAGTCTGGCTTCATGTCACTGTTCGCCTTTGAATCTAATGGTATTTTTACTGTCAATATCGTTGCGAAGTATGTCACATATGTTGGGCTTTCTATGACTATATTTCGATCTAGTAAGGAGAGTATACGATTCACTACTTTCTTTTTGTAGTCATTTACGAAAAGGTGTTTTTTTTTTTTTTTTTAATGGCAGTTCCAAACACGAAATGTATCAAAATCTATAGTGCTTAGTACTGTGCATGGGTTGAAGGAGATTTTGATGCAGGAAACTTTGCTCTGGTGACTAAACACGGGTTTCACCACTTCAAACCTCCAATAATTAAAGTGATGGTATTGCGCCGGTTGATGAGTCATATACCACCTAGTACGTATTATATTATTAGTGCTATTTTATATTGGTATCTTTTTCATTTGACCGCAGAAATCTCTTTCGATATTACCCATTTTATAACAGTATGGTCACTACCCGCTGTTGGTTCGTGTATTGTTAAATTTTGGATCTTCGAAAACCAAGTCGAGGTATTAGAGCCCTTGTACTTTGAGATGTTGGAATAAATGACAATCATCGTGATGTATCAAAGTCTGTTTCTCCGTAGCGTATTGTCCGTCCACGATTTCCAATTTACCCTCATGAGCCAACACATTAGGATCACCTATCTGATAGTGTGTTGGGTCTCTTTTCACCATATTAACTGCTTGCACCAGGCATGACATGGACTCCACAAGAACGTGGAAGGCATCCTCATCTATCCTGGAGCAACTGCACAGAAGGACGTCCGGCAGTTTAGCAACGGAGCGAGACACTGGTATGGACCGGGGAATGCTACATCCCAGAAATGTTTGATGGGATTGATGTTGGGAGAATCATTCCTGCACAATTCAGGCCTTGCAGCACACGGAATTGTCTTGTAGAAAGAGTCCCGTGACATCCGGATACATAGTTACCATGGAGGACAACTTGATCAGAAACAATGCCGAAGTAGGATCTGGTAGTGGTGGTGTGTTTAATGGGGATGACAAGACCCAGCGATGGGTATGAAAACATCCCCCAAAACTATGGTACCACTGTCGCCTACCTGTTTTCGTCCAACCATGCAGTCTGGTTGCAGTTGTTCACCTGCTTGCGGCCGAATATACACCTGTCCATCAGCGTGATGAGCTGGAACATTGATTCTTCAGACCAGATGACTTTTCCAGTCTACAATTTATCTGTTCACATGGGTACGTGAACAGATCGCGTACTTCCCATGCCTATCCGCAAGAGCATCTGCTGTAAATGTTTCTCTGTGGCCCTGATTGTAGCCTGCCGTTAATTGAGATTTTATGAGCTGTCTGTTGTGTGTCCAGGACAGCACCTGCCAAGGTGGTATTCTCCTTCAGACCTTTCCCGTCACATTTTCACTACGGCGGCCTTCGTACAGCCAACAAGAAATGCGGTTGTTGAGATGCAGACAGAAATGTTTGTGCCAGTATCTGCCAGATCCTCCCCTTTTCCCATTGTACAGGCTTCGTCGTACTGACGAATTTACAAGCATTACTCGTGCATTTACTGTATATACTGTGCCAGTCGATGTCACTCCTAGGTTGTGTGGAACGCTCCCACTCGTGGAGACGGGTGGTCATGTTTTGGCTCATGAGTGTATAATAGTCAGGTCGAAGTCGTAACGAGGCAGTCATACCTGGCTGCCCATTTTAAGTTACTTAAAGAGATTTTTATTGTGCTCCTTAGAATCATTTGATTTTTTGTCATTTTGAACCACACGGATTTAACGCCCATCTGAATCTAATCTCACTCTGGGTGAAGTATGATCACTTTCAGAGTTTTTGACAAGAAGCATGATCTTCCTCATTTTCGACCTTCATCTCTCTTGAACATTCTTTTGATATCGAGTCCAATTAAATTTAAAAAAATCAACAAGATTATTATTACAAGCAGAGAGAGAGAGAGAGAGAGAGAGAGAGACCAGGCCACCGCAAAGAGTTAACAGAATGAATCTCTCTCTGACAGACGCCACTTGAAAATTTAAAACTCAGTGAATATGTTGCATTGGCCCCGACACAGATTCCATATATCACAGAGAGCATTAATGGATAACCTATCAAATGTAGCGTTGATGTCCAGGAACAGGTTATCTGTATATTGTTAACGGTTTTCTGGATTTCAGAAAAGATCTGAAGTAAATTTATTATTGTAAATCTGTAGTAGATAATATTCTAGTGGTAGGCTTGTCTGTGATCGAAATAAATGGCAATTGTTGGATGTATTACATCCTATAGATAATGATTTGTAGTTTCCGGCTGACTTAGGTTAAAAACCATAAGTCAGCCGGACATTGGGCATTAGGTTAAAGAAATTAACCTAATGTCCGGCTTCGGACATTAGGTTAGCGAAATAATTATACAAAATTAGCCTTAATGATGCGCCAGTATGGTAAAATTATTTTAGTAAAAATATATAATATAAGATCAGTAAACTTTAATAGTGAAGCATGGAAAAATATAAACCTGTTTTTTTTTGTTTTGTTGGGCAAGTCACTTATGTAAAAATACGGAAAATTTTCTAGAGCTATTCATTTTGTTGCCTACTTGCAGTGTGGTAAAAATGTCCATATAAAAATAAACAACTCTAAACAAATAATGATCTCAAAAGTCTGTTGATAGATGACAGCGTAGGTAAGTAACATGCTCTTTGTGGGTTATTTTTTAATTTTTGGACTGTTCGTCTGGAACGCATAATTTCTCCCCCCCCCTCTCCCAACACCTTTCTCTCTCTCTCTCTCCTCTGCAGGCCATGAGGTAAAAATAAAGAATTCCACATACAGTCATACCGTCACTAAAATGAAAGTTCACCAGATGCAGTCTATTCTGGGAGTGATGGGGTGATTTGGGTACTTTCATTAGCTTAATTTTAAACAAAAGTAATCGTATAAATGTATCACGAAATAATCTTTAGAATCGATTCTGATCTCATTTGAATCTTAGTCTATAATATAATATTTGCACTAATCCCTCTACTTAAAAGGACTGTGTGGAGGTATAGGACTGTAGGCTAACCGTGGGCCATTTTTTTAAAGGCAATTTTAAGGAAAAATAAAGAAGGAAAAAAAAGGGCGGGGGGGGCTACCAGTAAGGCCGGTTATAAATATTTCACAAACAAATTTGGGTTCCTGTCATCCTTTGTACCTACATTTCATCGTTTCGAGATACTTCTGAAAGTTGCCACCACATTGATTGAAGTACAGTATAGTCTTCCTGCTGTTTATAACGATTAATCACTGTTCGCCTCCTAGACCTTTCTGTCTTACCCGACTAAGAAACCTTTCTCACATTGCTTGGCTTAGAGGTTACTATGGTGATACATGCTTACTGTGCGCGCGCAGGCGGCACCATCAGCTCTGTTAGAAGTCTTTGCAATAATGGTTTTACCGTTAATGCCTCTAAGGAATTTCTATAGCTACATTAACAGTTATCTGGTATGCGTGTAGCGTTTCTGTTCTCATTTGTTCGTATTTGCATGCCCAGAACTTGATGGCACATTAAAGTGGCTTAGGGCATTGACATCGAATGACAGTGTTTATAAACAGATTGGGCCAACTAAGAATACTCGCAAAGTTTTTTGAAGAAAGGCTATAAAACATTCCAGAGATTACAATTTGGAGTGGTGTTCAGTATGCGGGGGGGGGGGGGGTTGCAATATAAATCCAAAACCTGTTAATTATACCATCTAATCCCCCTCCCCCCCAAAAAAAGACCACTTTTACATATCGCCCATGACTAAACTACTCATTGCTTTCTCAACTGTCACAACGGTTGGCATTCAGCCAATCATTCGTTTCAGAAATTGCTTAGATGACTGAAAAGCGCAAGTTGAGTTTTTAAAGGGGAGAAAATCAATTTAGAATAATAAATTCCTTTATGAGAAATATTTTCTTTCCTGTAATTAGAAGTCTTTATTATTATAACTACTTCAAATTATTATCGATTATTATTATAAATTTTTTTTTTTTTTCCCTCTCCTTTATGGGATTTTTTTTTCTCACCCTGTGACGGGTACGGGTATCAACTTCATGGGGTGGTCAGTTGTGTCCGGTTACTATTATTTTTGTTATTACTGTTGGTCAGGAACTCTCTTACTATCCTACAGGTTCAGTATCTTGGCTTTCTGGATTTCCATGTAAGTGTTTTCTGGGAGGCCTATTGCTGCTAGATTCTTGTGGAGGCTCTTTTGCACTATGCCGGTGGCTCACACGGGAGTAAAACGATTAGGCACTAAACCTTTTTTTTTTAATCCCTAGTAAGCCATTACACAATTTGGCATATGCAGGGTACTACATCCTTTTTACTACCAATTAATCATAAAACGATGAGACTATGGCTTGGGGAATAGATCACAATGTCTTTAATTGTTGCGCCAGTTGTATAAGCAAACAGTATGCTCCCTGCAAACCTTGTTACCAATTGAGGAACGTTTCCATCAAATACAATAATCAATTCAATGAAAATAGACGGAAATAGACCTCTATTTTAAGTGTGCTGACCATTCAGAAGCTCAGTGATTTTTATGAACTTGTTTGGTACTACATCTGTTTATGTATACTGTGAAACACAGTATGTACGTAGACCTAATTGCACATTTTTATTGTATTCAATTTGAAGTGTATAGCGTCACCCACGTGTGCTGGTATATGCGATGCTGTTGCTGTTCACAATAATAATAAAAATTAATGACCAGTCATGTTATGACTTTAGTTTATCCTGGTGCCCAGTTCTCGTGTTTTTTGGATTTAGTGCCACATTGTGAACCGCTGGGTTGACACATTGATGGGATGGTCATTACTTGTTCCACATGGCACATTTTTTTTTTACTTCTTGTCTTAGGGCTGTGTACCTACCTCCTGATCTTTTCCTCTTAGGTTTTATGGAGGTTGCTAGTGTTGGACATCGCTATGTCGATCAGGTATGTAGCCCTTTCTTTCTTGTCGATGAGGGTTATATCTGGTATGTTGTGTGGGATCATCGTCTTGTCCGTTATTGTGGCAAGGTCCTAGTGTAGTTTGCCAGTAGGGGGGGGTCTCTAGTACCGTCTGGAGTTCATAATTGTAATACGGTACACTTTCTTTGATCAACTTGGTACTTTTGCGTTAGCTGCTGATATATTATGCTGGCGACCTGATCGTGTCTGTGAGTGTACTCCATCTGGGTGATCGCACTGCATCCAGTGGTGATATGTTGGATTGTTTCTGGGGTCAGGTGATGTCGTCGACATATGTCAACTGTCACTCCGGGGTCCGTAAGCGTTTTAAGCTATCTGTCGTTTTTTTTTTTTTTTTTTTTTTGCTGACACCCAAGGACTTCATTACTGTCTGTAGGTGCGGGATTTCCTTTTTCTTGACCTCTTGCCCTTCTCTCAAGGCGGGATTTTGCTGGTGCCTGGGTTTGGGCTCCCTAGGTACGGGATCGTAGCATCCACTAGTCCTGCACTTTGGACGTTTTTATTTTGTTTATTTGTTTATTTACTTATTATTATTTATTTAATTAATTTTTTTTTTTTCCTCTTTGAATGATCCTAAACTCGTTTTGGGCATTCAGTACGCGAGCTACTCGAGGTCCGCCACAGTACATGCTTAGTTGTGGCCCACCTCCCCGTGGTGTAGACGGACATTGGGCAGACCTTCCAGGTGCCTGGTGACAAAGAGGCCAAAAACAACTAAATAACACACACGCTGCATAAACATAATATTACACACATTTCTGGCCTTTTACAGTGATCTGTAATCATCACAGTGTACAAAGGCGGAGTTGAACTGACGTTCAGGTGTCGTCCCACATACGATACTCTACATGTCTATCTGTCGTTGTGGAAGTTGATAGCGTAAATAAATTCAAGGAAGCACTGGACAGACTTTTGGAGCGAATGGATGGGTGAAAGGGGAAGTTTTTTTTGGAGGAGGGGGTGATGCTGTATAAGCTTGCTTTCTTGCATCATATGCCTCTCTCTGCTAATGCTTTTCCTATAGTTCCTGGTGTCGGTGTTGATTACTTGGTCTTCAATGGCTAGCATGAATCCTTTGGTCTCGGGAAAGAGCTTCCCGTTTGTGAGCTAAATTATCTTAACTATCTAATCTTGATGGAGGTCATTGTAGTGTCTGCCATGGAGTGTGCCTTCTTTGTCCATTTTTCTGTCGTTGTTTCTTGTGTTGTGTGAGTGGGGTCTCCGTGTTAAGGTTGATTATTATGCGTTTGTCTATCTTTCTTATGGCTTGGTAGATTAGTGTTGTGTTTTCTTGGAAGTAATCCTGCAGGTTCTTAATCGCCGCCTTTTCTTGTTCGATAAGGTCAGCCAGTCCCCTCCTCTCCAGGCTATGGTCAGTCTCTCGATGGCTGACTTCGGTTGGGATTGGCGGCTCTCCTCAACATCTCAATCCTCTCCTTCTCGGTGTTTGTGCAATCCATGATCCCGAAGGAGTACGTTAGTACTGGGACAGCATAAGTGTTTATAGTTATGACCATGCTCTTGCCATTCAGCTTTGATTTTAGCTTGCTTCTCAGTCTCTGATGGTATTTCTCAGTTAGGCGGGCCCCGATCTCCTTGTGTTTTCTAACTGGTGAGTTTGCATCATCCCTAGATATTTTTAGGTTTCTTCCTCTGTCATGGCTTCAATCTCTTCACCGGTCTTCATCCGGTATATGCGGATCATATCCATAGCCAATTGGTTCATAATAATACCGAGTTCGCCGACCGGGCTAGCCGGGTGGGTAAAGTGCCTGCCTGGCAACCCAAAGGTCGCGGGTTCGAATCCCGCCTCGGGCTTGGATCAGAGTAGCGCAAAAACCTTGGGAGATGCATTATGGCCCCAGAAGTCGATGCGCCAACGACTAACAAAAAAAAAAAAAAAAAATAAAAAATAATAATAAATAAATACCGTGTTCAGCTCATCGCGTGATCGAATCTGCACGAAACCACAAATTGTGATAATTTTTGTCCCTTCCCCCTCTGTTTAATACTTCGGGATGGAGTATGTTCTAGCGATACTGAGCGGTGCCCACTACGAATCAGAACGGTTGGATATTGTTTGACGATTACAAATGACCTCTGCATGAATAGCTCGTACCAATGTCCCCCCCCCCACCTCGATATGGGAACTTTTTAGATGATTACACCTGGAGACTTGTCAGCTTTCTGACCCATGTACTATGATGTTATTTAGAATTTTTCAAGGTTGGTCAGACAACCAGGACTTTTTTAAACTATTTTATTTTCTCTTATACTCTAATTCAATTTTAGAACAATTATATAACGACTTTGTTAATTAGAAAACCAAAAAAATTTATTTTATACATTTATGCGATTTTTGACTGACTTGACCATGTTTTTAAAAATCTTTACACGGCATCCTATAATTTTCTCTAACAATCAAAAGGGCTCCACAAAAACTTCATAGCTCTTGTGTGAAGCTCACTTAAAAATGTGAAAATCAAAGTTTTTAAGTAACGTATATCCTATTTATTTTTTTATTGTGTGTATCACTGCGCAATTGTTTGTTGTTATGTTTATTAAGAATTTCAAACAATATTTATAATTTACAAATTTAACAATAAGCACATCATTTCCTTATGTTTTGAGAGTTGTAAGTTGTAAAATATTTTAATTATAAATGATTTTAAAAACGTACGATATAGGGAAAATGACTATTTATAGTTATTTTTGAATAAAACACAACTTAATTTTAAATAAAAAAGAAACGCAGTATACGTGGGACATTATACAGGGCGATTTAAAATTCGCCCAACCCAAAATTTTAGATTACTGATATTTGATTTGTGTGGCATGAATTTTACATCACTCTGTATCAGAGCAACCTGCACAACTCCGAATACATGGTAATCGTGAGAATTTCAGACAGCGATTGCTATACATAAAAATAAATAAAATTAGGTAAATTAAAAACAAACACAATCAGGTGTTTATCTGCTGGCTGTTCATTACTGTGTATTTCACAAATCTCTGTGCAGATCGATAAACTAGCAACAAACAGGAATCACACGAAGTCCCTTCACATCAACTATATGAGCCTTTCATGACCGACTGTTCAGGCCATGGCTGAGTACTTCAATTTGTTTTGAATTATACAAGCGTTTATATTATTCACGTTCTACTACTAGTCTTCGGTGATATTCTGGTACCTGGGTCTTTTCTGTTAAGTTTAACTGCTACACAGTCAAGCCAGTCACGAAATCGCACCCTGCAAGCACAATTGATCAATTTGGTGAAGGCCTTACCCTTTTAAAACTTGCGAATAGCTGCATCTTTTTGACTTTTGCGGAATGTTTCCCATCTTCTAATTTTGTCCTCTCACCTAGTATATAATAAACCCTTAGAAAGAAGTCTGCTATTATCGACTTTATGATAGCAAGTGCGATTCTTTTAGCCTTTTGAAAAAAGGAGCGTTAGTTGACATCTATTTTGGCGTGCAAATAAGTATCCGCTTTCTTTTCGGGTACTTATTTTGAAGTCGGGTACTGTTTTCATACTGTTACTGTCGACATCCTAAGATAGGATATTCTCCGAGTTTTTTTTTTTTAATCATTATTTCCGTTTATCTGCTTGGATGTTGAATGATGATACATGCTACATCCAAGGTAGATAAGTGATTAGAATATCTTGTGATTAATCTAGCATAGTTCTTGTTAAAAAATATATATATAATAACAACAATAAATCCTGCGAAATCTGCGTTAATCACGATCTCCTTAAAGTAGCGCCCGATTCAACTTTTCTTGTCATTCTAGATAATCCATCCTAGAAATCTCCCATATCAGGATGATTTTCGTGGGTCACTATCTATTTTAAAAAGTATTATTTGAGAACCAATGGACATAAAAGATGTAACTGCAATTTTTGACTATTTTGTACCATTTACGCATCGTTGTCATTAACTATTCTCGATTTGATCGCTACATTTTCTGCCGAACATACAAGGAAGTGCACAGGATCACTGCCAGTCATTCCCTGATAATTTTTTTTTTTTTTTACAGTTCAACAGTTCTTGTCGTTCTAGTAAGCTTTGCTTTGGCCCAGCTCCAAAAAAAAAGGGGGGGGGGGAAGAAAGAGTTGGAGTGAAATCTGAAATCAGGGCTTATCATAGGCTATTTCTATTGGTATACGTATGCCAACCATTTGTTAAAGAAATTAATGTCAAGCCAGTTTGCACAGGAATGAAGTGTGGTGGTGTGTGATCCTGTTTAAAGACCTGCGCCTTTGTCAACTCATGATTGCAAGAAAAACAAAATTTTGAAGCGTGGCAGGATATCTTTTTGAATTCATGGTATCTTTTAAAATGAACAAAAATTGTCGTACAAAATCTCGTCCGCATTACCATTTTCGCTCTTCTCCATTATCTGCATATCGTGTGGTCCCTAGTCAGGACCTATCTTAGGCCTAGGCAAACTAGCCATGTGCCTAGGACCCGTATTTTGAGGGGGCCCCAAAATGGCAACGGACACGGCCAAAATCGGAACGAGTGACATTGTAGCAGCTACAATGGCGAAGTGTTGCCAATTACATTGTCAACGTTTTAGTAACTACAAAGTCAAGCAATATGATAAAGGTATTATGTTTAGGTCTTATTTCTCACTTTCTCGCGACCCCCAATGGGATCGGGACCTATGGGTTGGGAACCTCTGTTTTACATAGATGGCATATTTTCGTTTTTGTCATTTTCTGTAGTGAATTTTTATATTTTATTTGTTTTTTGATTTTGTTTTGTAGAGTATTAGTTGTTTCAAATGATCGAATAAACATTTTATTTTGCAATATAACTGAGTCTCTAAGTAAGTAATATATTCTTCTAATTAGTCACCTTTTTGTGTTTGATATTCCGCAAGTTAATTTTTGTTTAATGAAATATATTCTTCTGTATCAAATAACATGTATTCAACTGTATGGTATTGCGCAAACAGCCGCCTCATCTTAGAGCAGAATAGTATATCAGTAATTTAAAAAGCAGTTTCAAGCAAGAATTATTGACAAGACTTTCTGAATGGCGCCATGTCTTCACAAAACAGTACCAAAACCTATCCATTTAACATTATTACTATTAATCCAAAAACATTAAATGTCATTTCATAATAAACATTTTTACAGGGACCCCAAAAATACTTTTGCCTGGGGTCCGCATATCCTCAAGTTAGGCCCTGTCCCCAGTAATTGAAGTTGTCTGTTAATGAAGCCTCCAACCTGAAAAATGGCGTTCCTTGACCAAATAATATACTTTAAGAGGTCCCCCTCCCCAGCCACTCAGGCATGATTTCAACAAACCCCATTTTCATATCTCAGTCCTGTCCACACAGTCCTCTGGATAAAACTCATGAACACTGTTGTTCTGTTCCCAATTTGCTTTTCTTTTCTAAGCTTTCTTTACAGAATTTCGTACGTGCATGCTCTTAGTGAATTTTTAGGACTTGTGAAAAGCGTACAGGTTGATTTTTACAAAATCCCCGGACAGCCGCGATCATGTCGTTTTTGGATTTAGTATTGCATTCCATCCTAGTTCAGCACACCACCATCGTTTAGGCCGCAGTGGTATCCAATCTTTTCCCGTACAGGGGCCATATTCAAAGTTAGCTTTGTTTCGCGGGCCGCACTGAGTGATTCGAGAAAAATTAGTGTGTTACATTTTCAATGAAGTGTACTGCACATACACTTTTGCGCAGGCACCAAAGTCACGGAGAAGGCGCGCCATAATTGGAGTTTGGATCATTTTGATAGCATAGTGGTTTTAGCGATACTGAGCCTTTTTTTTTTTTTTTTAATAATGGTGCCCTTAAGTCATTTATTTTATTTTGTGGCACCCCTGTTCAATTTTCTGACTGTTAGATCCGATTCTCTCTGTATATGTGATATATCTTTGAGCTTAATTCAATACATAAGTTCTGGTGGACATGTTTGTGTTATGTCGAGTCAAACTCGACAAGGGAGCACAAAAGGTTACCGTAACATAATATTGTATGTAATGAAAACGTTATCTTTTATAATGTGAGGTTTTTTTTTTTTAATTGTAAATAGTGATCAGTTGACATACATAAACACTGTCATTGTGGTTTATGGTTTATAACACAATAATAAGGATGTACCTTTTTTATAATGAAATAAATATATAAATTTAAAAAAATAATAATAAATTTAAGTAACTTAAACCCAAATTACGTGGCATTTGAACGTTGTAGCGGCATCCTAAGGTGCCGTGGCACGCCGGTTGAAAATCTCTATGATAGCACCTCGTATATACACACGCTTCTGGTCGGGCATGCGCATATTTGATCCAAAACATAGATAAAAGAAACAAAATTCACGACACAACATGTGGCTTCTTAACTTCAACACTCACATATTGGCCGCAACGAGCGCAACAGTCTTTTAAATTCGTTTACTTCCACTTATTTTAACGTCGAATGCACACTGTTCTTGAAATGATTAAAAAAAATTAAAATTCTGTTTTAGTTCGCTTTCTGCGCGGACCGGATACTGCCCGCAAGTTGAACACCACTGGCTTAGGGGAAGGGCGGATGAGACCGTTTGCTCGACTCCCCTGCGCGTAACATGGGTGTACAAGCAAAAAACTGATTTACAGGCAGGGAACACACATACACACGTAAAGACTAGCCAAAATCTAAACCAAAGTTTATATATTCGTAATACCGTAGTAATTTAACCCGAAGTTAAATTTAGTGATTAAAACGACTGCACCAAATGCAGTAAATATTAATTTTAATGAATTAAAAATTAATTTTAATAACAATAATAATAAAAATATGAATAAATAGTATAGTTGGGCAATTTAAAGCGTAGCCTGTATTATTTTTACTTAATTGTATATTATATTGTAATTTTGGACAGATGGAAGTTGATAGCTTAAATAAATTCAAGGAAGAACTAGACAAAGTTTTGGAGCGAATGGATGGGTGAAATGGGAAGGTTTTTTTTTTCTGATGCTGTATAAGCTTGCTTTCTTGCATCATATGCCTCTACTAATGCTAATTATATTAAATAAATGTGTAGTCTCATCGCTTGTCTTTTATTTTTCACGTGGTGAGACATTAACTAGAATTTGATAATAACGAAAATAAAAAATATAGACATTTTATCCTGTTTCATGTGGTGCTGAGGATCTCTATAGCTTCAGATGGTGTTCAAAACCCTTCATTTCAGCTTTTAGTTTTTAAAATTTCAACATTTTAGTTTCGCTAACTTTTACGATCCGATTAAGAGACGTGTGCATTTTCGCAAGAGGGATGCGACTAATAATTTTTAATTTCGTTTTAATTCTTCACTAAACCATATGGATGAAGCAGGCGAGTATTGAAATACATAAGCTTTTACTAATTTGAATAATTATTTGTCAACAGATTTAAAGGATAAATTATAAATTTCACATTGAAATAAATTAATTAACAACAGTGTGTTTGCGGATTTCTTCGGTAGTGTTTTGGTGGACTGTTAAAATCAAATGAAAAGCTAATATGGATTGGAAAGATAAATGGCCCAACTACCGAATTCACTTATTAAGAAATAGCTTGAAAGTGATTGAATATCGAAGTGCAGAATTGTTTGCTTGATATATTTACCTTGGTTTTATGATTTTGTGCCTCCTAAAAACCATCTCTCCTTATTTCCCTTTTCCTGTTGGCTATATTATGTGCATCCCCTTGAAATCCTAGGTTACGCTGTTAATCAAAATGTCTATCTAAAAAGAGACGAGATCTGACCAGGAAATCCATAATTTAATCTGTGGAATGTGATTTGCTAGGAGTGAGTGCGGAGACCATCAGCTCGCTGAGGTCAACTAGTAAATTCTATCGCAGAATGCAAGGGGGGGGGGGGACGGAACCAATGGGATAACGCGTGCCACATAGTAAACTGCTACTGCTTCACGAAATAAGTATATCGACTTTACGAAGGAAAATCGACCTTTCGGCTCTAGTCAGTTCTCGAAGATTACTTGTAGTATTGAAAGGAATGAGAATCTCACACTGCAAGGGCTCATAAAATCTAGGTGCTTTATAGTAACGTTTGATTTTTTACCCCTTTATACTAATAGCCTGTTAAGTCTGGTGAAAGCATAACGCGTATTGTGCTAATGTAAACCATTAAATTTTAATTTAATAACTTAGCAGAAATTCCACGATTTTGTCAAAATTTTGAATAAAGAAACCCGCTATTATTGAAAATTATGCATCCCGACATTAAAAGATTTTTGCTGTATTTGCAACGCATAGTCATAAGTAGTTCATTTCACTGAATTACTTATGACCATGCATTGGCTACTTCCATATCGGAAACGGCATGATTTTTTTTAGTTGCTCACGACTCCCCGTGGTTAAGTTGTACAAACAGTGGCGGATTCAGGGTGGGTGGGGGGGTGGAACCGGGGAGCGTATCCCCTCCTACCATTCTTCGAAAAATATACGCCAATCGTTTAAATTCCCTTTAGCTACAAAAATTTTTTTTCATTGTTAACATAGGATTTTATCTATTTTTGCATTGTGGTTCAGCTGTTTTCAACTAAAAAAAGAAAAACCAAACTATTATATTTAGGCCACCGGAATAATTAAATTCATCTGCCGTACTGTGTCTTATGTCTGTTAATTGCATGTGTTCTATGGTCGATTTGTCTGTTTGCTGGACGAAAAAAACCCCAGTTTCTGGGCGAAAACCTTGCTATCTATGTCTGAGACCGACTAATTCAGCCACTGAGTGAAAAAAGACCATTAAAGTTCTTCGTCATCGACAGGATTCGAACCTGGGCCTTTTCCACCCGGTGTGTGGAGGATGGTGACGATACCACTGTGCTACCCACGCAGACAGCTGTTTTCAACTGACTACAGTTGGCAACACTGATGCTAATGTGATCGACATTCAAGTGCAAAGTGTGTTAAGTGTCTAACGGCACCAGGGGGGTTTCCCCCATCTCCGCATTGCTTTCATTGTGAGTGTACCAGTTCACTGGGAAGGCCAGAGATTTAAGTGTGTGGATCATGTGAGTGTGTTATGTTATGTACCGTTGCTCTTCTGGCCATTTAGCCGCTGGACCCCAGCTGAGGCCCACCGTTGCCCGCACTTCTCCCCGTGGAGGCAGACCAGGTAACCACTAGTTTAAATTTGCACTCTGGCAGGTCCTGTCACCTAGTTTCCTGAGATTTCAGTGGCTAGGACCTTAAAAAAAAAAATTGTATGGGGATGTTGTAGAATTGGAAAAGCCAAAAAGGTGTGCGAACAGCGTAATTTACATATGGTTATTTTTGGCGTGTGGGGAATTCGCTTGCATACAGATAGTTGGATAGGGAGAATGAAGATTGGGGTGATGAAGACAGAAGAATGGGGTCAATAGGGAAGACGACCCCAGGTGGAATCAGTGAGGCATGCCCCACCAGAGGGAAGAGTGGGGTAAGGAAGGGAGGAGACAGAAAAGCCGTCACCTCCCCCCCGCCGAGGTGAGGGAGAAGAAAGGGTCGAACAAGGGAGCCGGCCCAGATCGCCAACATGGCGTGTATGCAGCAAAGCTGTGGCTTCGTCAGGTCCGTGACAGTGTCCCGTCCAATAGTTGGTCAGTGTTGGGATAGGATCCCGTCCACTGCTGGTCCGATAATCAGGATGCCAGTGTGGGATGGTGTCACTAATGGGATCTAGATCTCATCCAGTAAAGTCCTAGTCATTGTTGTCTGTTTCAGTTGTCAGAGTTCCAGTGTCGAGTCTAGGGAAGTTGTGGTGGTGCTCGTAGTCTGCTGAACAGTTCGTGTGCAAATTGCGAGAGGGCTCTGTAGTACTCCTCCCATAGTACAAGGTGTTCCCGATCCTTCGGGTTGAAACATATTTTTCTTATAAAGTGACATCTTATATCCTCAAAGAGGGGACATTCATGTGTCCGTGTCTGATTTTTACTGCAGTGGTGATTCTTTTATTCTGAAGGTCGAAAGTTTGGCATTAAAGGAACCGTGTCCTGTTAGAAGGAAGGTGGTGTAGAGCCCCGGTGAGAACCAGGCCGGCTGATGGAGATAGACTTGGGTAACGTCTGGGATAAATTTCCGGGTTATGGCGCCTTTAGTTAATTCTGCCCATCGGGACTGCCAGGTTTGCCGGAGATGGTTGATAAGACGTTTTTTTCTCTATGTTGCTATTGTTGGCTGGATCGGTAGTGAAGCCGATGCAGAATACACTTTTACCTCTGGACAGTTGAAAGAGCATGCTGCAGCGGACAATTTACAGGTCCAGGAGGAGTGATCCTGCTAGGGCCTGCAGTGCATGAGAGCTGACAGTGCAGCATGCTCTTGTGATGGTGAGCAAGATGCTACGCTGTATTGATTCTAATTTCCTTTTGTTGACAGCCTTGGTTGCTTTGTTGTACCAAATCCCTGCAGCGTATGAGACGACAGGAATGAAAAAAGCCTTGTAAAAGAGAGACAAGATCCTTTTCCTTAGTACCCAATCTTTTCGTGTGACTCTTGCTATGAGGGCTGAGTAGTTCCTGATCTTTCTCTGGAGATAGACAGGGTGTGGGGTAAAGGATAAGTTTTTATCCAATACGATTCCGAGGTATTTTAGTTCTGTAGTTAGTTTAATCGTGGTTCCTTCTATTTTGATTTGTGGTGGCCTTCTCGTGTCAAGAAAACCCTTGGGGAGTATTGAGGATGTCTTGGTTGGTGATATCGTTAGGTGGTTCTGTTTCGCCCACGTTTGCAGGGAGTGAATTGCCTGGTTTGCAGTGGCTTCCAGTTGTGCCCGGCTGTCTGCCTCCAGCATCAGGACGAGGTCATCTGCAAAAGCTTGCGCATCTGCCCCATTGAGATTCTGATTGAGGAAGCCATCCATCACCAGATTCCAAAAGAGTGGCCCCAGGATTGAACCTTGTGGACACCCCTGGAAGATAGTCCGAGTAAGTTGAGAGTAAGGAGCATATACTGAGATCCTTCTATCAGATAGGTAGGTTTTGATACAATGGTACAAGTTATTGGGGATATTTGCCTCCCGGAGTCTGCCGAGGACACTTGGCCACCAGAGTGAGTCAAATACCCTGGCAAAATCGACAGAGATCATCAGGAAGTATTTGCGGTTACAGTTGGTAGGTGCGATTATTATACGTTCCAAGGTGTCTACAGTGGAGCAGCCTCTACGAAAGCCAAATTGTTTGGGGGATCGTAGCCCTGCTTCTAGGTAGTGGGTTTCTATTCTTTTGTGGAGTAAGTGTTCAAATAGTTTGCTCAGTACCGGTAATAGTGCTATAGGTCTGTACAACTCCGGGAGTTCCCATGATTTTGTCGGGTTCAGGATCAGTCGGATCCGTGCAGAGAGACAGTGGTTGAACAAATTTAGGACAGTTGTTGGGATGTATTCTACGGCCTTTTTCACGATCTCTGGTTCCAGATAGTCTTCACCAGGCATCTTCTTGTTTCATAATTTGGCAGTTGCCAAGTAGAGGTCTGCTAGTGTGAATGGGTCTTCGCGTTATACTGGGTTGTAGTTTGCATTTTCTTTGCAGAGACTGAGCTGCTCCGGGGAGTGACCTGTGGAGAGTTGCCGAAAGGTGGTATTGAGTGCCATGATTTTGTATAGAAGCCAGCAGGTGTTTTAGTTAAGGGAACTACCTCTCCTTTGGGTAAGCTTGTTCATTGCGACTTTATATACAACCCCCCAAGGGTACTCGTTCCCGGTAGTTGAAACTTTTCCCAGGATTGTTTCTTCCGTGTTCTGATCAAGGCGGTGTATTCATTCCTGACCTCGCGGTATTGCTGCCTGAGGACCTGCACCTCTGCTGCCGGCCAGGATCTTCTTGCTCATTGAAAATTTTTCCTGCGTGTATTACCTCGTGTCGGAATCTCTGAAGCTCCGGGCACCACCAGGGGACCGCGCCTGGGGATGGTTTCTTCCTTTTGATGGTTGCGTTTGCAGCCTCTGTAATTATGTTTACAATGCTGCATTGGTGTTGGTCCAGGGTAAAAGTTGCATAGTCAAAAGTTTGGACAGAGCCAGTCAGTGCTTCTTGAAATTGTTCCCAGTTGGCCTTGTCAACGGCGAATCTGTTGACGTTTATTCTAGGTGTGGGTTGTCTGTTAAGGGCACGGTGCATCTGGAATGTAATAACTCTGTGGTCAGAGGTTGTCCAATCCTCTCTGACCTTCCATGAAGATATATGTCTAGCAATGGAGCGGGTAGCAAAGCTTACATCTATTGTTGCTTCCTATAATGTGCTTGAGAAGGTGGGCGGATTGTTCGGCTGGTTTAGTATTGCCAGGCTATTGTTGGTGAGGAATTCTTCGAGTCGCTGGCCGTTAGTAGTACCACGTTGGTCAAGGGTTGAACTGTGCCAAGCCGGCGCCCCAGTACCATTTTGGCTGTCTGGGTGCACAGTGTTCTTATTGCTTTGATCTAGCATTTATTATAGTGATCTTAGTGCTTTCCACAAGAGACTTCTTGTTATACGTGCAGTGACTACTGCTAACTGGTAAGCCTTACTTCCATGCAGTCCGGGGTGGGCGGCCAGGCGAGTCCTGGTCGGCTAAGTAGGCCTTGATCGGCGGACTTTGTCTGTCAAAAGTGATCAGTGTAGTGCGGGACTCTCTTGGAATTGAACACTGTGTTCCAAACCATACATTCATATAACTATATATACTTGTATTAAGTACTGTTGCAAAGTGTCTATTATCATTGACCATGTCTGTGCCATCTAGAGCCAAGCTAGGCCCGAAGACATCGGACTCGGAGACGACTGCGATCGTTGATCTTAGTGCTTCTATCACTGCGGATGGCAGCGCTGGAGGTGCAGATCCAGTAATGACGCAAGTAGTGCTTGAACAATTGCCTGGAGATCTCGAGGTATACATGGATGACTCCTCTAACGATTCGGCAGCTGTTGAATCGAACCAGCGGACTGCTGTAAAACGGCTCAGACCGGATTCCTCCAACGATGAGGAAAGCCCGATGGATAACTTCAAGGACTTGAAGGCGGTGCGTCAAAGTCTTCATGACTTTTTATTTTCAACGATTCGAACAAGGTCAATAGATCAGCCATGTGCACTATTCTAGGAATGTGGGACGAACTGGAGCTTCGGGCTATCGAAGTATATGCCGAAAACCAGTCTTTAAAGGCAACACTGAAGAGGAGTCAGCTCTCCATCGGCGTTGCGCCTACATCGTACGCCAATGTCGTACAGAGCCAGAAGCGCTCAACTCCTAAGAAACCAGAAGTACATGCTGTTCTTATAAAATCTGACTCTGAGACTCTTAAAACCAGTGAGGCTGTAAAGCAAGTGGTATTACAGTCTGTAAAGCCTGTGTTAAAGAGTGTTCATGTTCGAAGAATGCGAACCATAAAGGATACTGGAGTGGTGCTGGAGGTGGACAGCACGGAAGATGCACAACGCATTCTTAACTGCGAGACGATAAGAGCCAAGGGTCTAAGGACGGTGGTCCCTAAGAAACCTGGGAAACGTCTCATTATCTACGATGTAGATGCAGAAGTCGGAAAGGAAGATTTTCTGTCAGAATTATATGAGCGTAACTTCAGTTCCAGCGGTATAACAAGAGCTCAGTTCCAGAAGGATACCTTGATCAGGTCAGTGGTGAAAGTTGCCAATAAGGATACCAAAAACTGGATCATTGAGGTCTCTGCCGAGCTGCGGAACATCCTCGTCGAGAAAGGAAGAGTATTTATGCATTGGTCGCATTACCGTGACATATATTTCACGGTAAAGTGTTTTAATGTCTTGCCTTCGAGCATATAGCAAAGAACTGTAAGTCGAAGACTGTGTGGCCACTGTGCGGGAGATGGCCACCTTTACAAAGAGATAGGCTGAGAAGCCAAAATGTGTTAACTGTGCTAGGTGAGGGAAGACCTCCAACCATTCTGTTAGAAGTAGAGATTGCCCTATCTACAAGAGTTACTTAGAACTAATCAAGAGTAAAGTCGTGTATGGATATTACATCCAATACGGCTTCCAACGATGTGTTCCGAGTTATACAGATCAACGGTCAGAGATGCAGGAGCCGTACATAGCGAACGATAAAGTTCGTGGCTATCCCCCTAGATTATAGGGTTGTTCAGTCTGGTCAGGGTTGCCAGGCTGTGATAATTGTCTGTAACAGAGATTTGGTGGTTACCCAGTTGCAGAAGCTGTGCTCTATACACTGTTTGTGCTGAGATAATAGGTTCATTTGGTAGAGTGTACTTGGTTAGTATTTATGCCCAGTATTGGGAAGAACCATAGGCCTATCTCCGATATGTCGATGAACTTTGTACTGAGTTAATGGGTAAGAAATTACTCATAGGTATCGATGCCAAGTCGGTGAGTTGGGGTAGTACAACCTCGGACTGTAGAGGGGTACTTTTTGAAGACTGTATCTTGGCTAATAGGCTCGAAATCTTAAATGTCCCTAACCAACCTCGCACCTTCTCTACACAGCAAGGTGAGTCTAACATTGACATAACTCTTTGCACTGGTACCTTAGTTAATGAAATTACTAAGTGGTCCGTGGAGACCGATTGGTCGACTAGCGATCACAGGGTCTTACGATGCGAGATCCGTCCTTTTGAATGCAGAACTGAAAATTGTAATGTTGGATAGGTTTGTGGCAAGTACTGCTAACTGGAGAAGGTTTAAGTCAGTCTTAGACAGCGTAACTGCCAATGAATCATGGAGACAGCAGTGGAGTCGTAGCCTGGCGGCCCAAAGAGTTTCTTTAGTGAATCAATTGCTTCAAAGGGCTTGCAATGCATCTATGAGGAGAGGTAGGAATAGGATGACGTCTGTTCCCTGGTGGTGGCGCAGATGTGAGAAATCACAGGTGGCGCCTGACCCTAACACTATGCACACTGTTCCCTGGTGGTGCGGAGAGTTGAGCAGACTTAGACGCCTTGTCAACCAGACTCACAGAAAGTTTCAGAGAGCCAGATGTTCGGGTTACTTAAACCTTGCTAGCTACCGAGAGCCTTATGCTACGGCAAAACGAAACTATGTCAAGGAGATTCGAGACTGCAAGCGCAAGGCTCGGAGACAAACCTGCAAGCGCAAGGTTTGTCTCCGAGAGAGGCAACTCGAACACTTGGGGTTTGCCATACTGGTTAGTGATGGAAAAGGTTTGACTTGAACAGGTCCAGCACACAGTTCTGGGAGGGCTGAGCGAGACTCAGACCTGGAATGACACAATGCTTATGGTTCTCAGCACGCGTCGACGATGTTGATGGGGAGACAGCAGACCAGATTGCTCTACGTTTAGCTAACCAGAACTACTGTAGTTCTGGTGCATCCACTGAGATGTTTTCTATGGCTGAACTCGAGCAGGCCGTGAGAAGTATGCGAAATCGTAGGGCCCCTGGCACTGATAACTTTTCTGCTGAGATTCTTCAGACACTTTCCTGACTTATTATTGTCGCTGTACAACCAGTGCCTCGAAGAGTGCACCTTTCCACAGAGTTGGAAAGAAGTCAGACTCGTCGTACTCCTGAAAGGAGACTATCGTGAGAGGACGGATCCATCTTCTTATAGGCCGATTGCCTTGCTATCAGTCTTGGGAAAAACGTTTGAGAGACTCATAATGAGTCGATTGAATGCAGCGTATAGAGACAAGCACCAGGAGTCCGATCGGCAGTTTGGCTTCAGACAAGGCCGTTCTGCTGAGGATGCCGTGGTGAGACTGCTCTCGCTGGTTCGTAGTTCTGAGAGCAAATACATCCTGGGCATTTTCCTTGATTTTTATGGGAGCTTTTGACCGCCTCTGGTGGGGGAAAGCATCTTATGCCGATTGAGACTCGTGGACTGTCCGAGTGATATCTATTGTCTCATGCGTAACTACTTTCAAGATCGGAGAGTGGTGGTCTATAACCGCTTCGAGAAAGTTTGTCACACGGTCTCCAGAGGAGTTCCGCAGGGCTCCATTATAGGCCCTTTTATGTGGAACTTCGTCTTGGACGAGTTATTGAATCAAGACTGGAATGGTGTGGAGATTGTAGTTTACGCAGACGATGTTGCCGTACTTGTGTGCGGTAACGCCCGATTAGAACTGGAGCAAAAAGCCAGTTGGGTGTTAGACCGGATACAGACTTGGGCCTCGGTTCACAAGTTAATGATATCGCCGACGAAGTCGCAGTGCATGATGCTGAAAGGACTTTTTAGTCCTAATAGACATCCCGCAGTAGGCCTTGGTGGGTTTTCCTTGGGTTTTGTGCCAGTGATAAAGTATCTGGGAGTCAATCTGGATCAGAGACTGAGCTTTATTCCTCATGCGAAGTTCATGAGGGATAAAATTAAGAAGCTGTATGGGAAGCTTAGGAGAATCACCCGAGCTGACTGGGGTATCAAAGGAAGGAACTTGGACATGCTTTACAAGTGCCTCTTTGTCCCTATAATTACCTATGCTTGTGGAGCCTGGGGACAGGCTATAGACAGATGCTTAGTGAGGCGCCACTTGGTGGCTGCTCAGCGGTTTGCATTGTTAAGTGTGACCAGAGCTTGCCGCACTGTCTCCACAGAAGCCCTACAGATTCTTGCAAGTGCGGAGCCAGTTGACTTGCTGATTCTGGAGAAACTCCTACGATATCGAACCAAGAACAACTTACCTTTGGAGTTGATGGGTGTCCGTTGTTGCCCTGATGCGGGAAGAGTTTACGGCAGACCCGACTTGAAGGTTGAGAGCAAGAGAATTTCGCTGGAAGTCCACCGCCTCTGGCAGGAGCGTTGGACGACGTCCTCTAAGGGCAGAGTGACTTATGAGATGATGCCTGACATCTCACGCTTAGAACAGTTACGCAGGTGGCCTAAGCTTGGAGTTTTCCAGGCTATGGTTGTCACTGGACACGGACTTCGGTTGCGGCTTCATCAACTGGGCCTTGCGGACAGTGATCGCTGTCGTTGCGGGCAGATTGAGGATAGCCAGCATGTAATTTTTCAATGTCAATTATATGACGTGCCAAGGCAGAGGTTGCTTGGCCAGTTAGGGGTATCCTCTCCTCATGAGATGCGGAAGCTCTTTTAAAATGAAAGTATATATAAAGTTTTCATAATGTATCTTAAAAATGTAAATGTCATACGTAGTGCTCAGGGCACTACTTGAACTATTAGGTTCATTTATTCCCGCATGCTTGCCGATGTTAGTTTTATATTGCAACTGCTTGTCGTTGCTGAATTGTATATTATGTACATGGTACTTGTTCTCAAAATTGAAATATAAACTTTTGATTTTAAATTATATAGATTTTGATTGTGGTTTTGATCAAAGCAATCAGAATTCTACTCACTTAGAGTGTTGTAAATATGGTGCAAATAAGGGTAGTAGCGACCTGCCTCCACGGGGCTAGGGATGGTAAACTTCCTAGCAGTAAGGCGAGTCCGTGCGGCTTGGAAGGCTAAATAGGTCGATGTAAATAGTTAATTTGCGTTGTTCAGCTTTTGCTCGGGGAACGCTTCAATGAGTGTAAATATGATGATGTGCCAAGCCGGCGACCTGCATAGTGTTGGGGGAAAGACGCCTCCGGTGGTTTCCCACATCTGCACAGACTTACTTTGGCGTTGGGGAGCTCATGGAGAACGTTTTGCGGGTAATGTATTGCAGGGAGGATGTCTTCGCCAGGTCGACAGTATAATGATATTGCATAGAATTCTCCTAATGGGGAGATGATTTGGGCACAGGCGGCCCATTTATTGCAGAGATGAGTTATCTTTGTTACCGTGAGGTCAGGATTGCGAATATCAAGGCTGCCCAGGGGGTATCTCCGTCATGCTGAACTATTTTATACGTGAGGGGATAGCCTTTCACCTCTTTTTTTTGTGCGTGTAAGGCTCCTGGAGAAAGAGGACATCAAGATTGTCTTCATCGGCCTTCTTCTTTAGTTGCGCGGCAACAGCTTTAGCCCCATCTCAACCGACAAGCTGTACTGTGACCGCGCCATAATAATGGATAAGACCATCCCGCACAACAGACTGGACAAGATGGAAAAGGCTACCTACCTGATTGACATAGCGGTGCCCAACACTAGCAATGTCCAGAAAACCCATGAGCAAAAAATTAGGAAGTACACAAACGTGAGACATGAATTCAAGATGTGGCATATGCAAGAAGTAACGACCATCCTGATCATCGGGTCGAACACCGGTATGGTGCCAAAGACCGTACATAGCGGCAATAGGTTTCCCAGAGAACACCTAGTCGCAATCCTGAACACCTGTAGGATAGTCAGAGTTCCTCGACCAACAGTAATACCAGACATTACAACCACCCTGTGTACTTGGTAGCAATACCCGTCACGGAGTGGAATCCCCCAATCAGGGAGAAATAATAAAAGAGCAACAATAATAATAATACTGGTATCAGGTAAATTGTCAATTCAGTGATCACTGAGTGTATATTCCGCTTTCATTCTGAATTTAATTTATAAATTCTTTTCATCTTATCCAGTTGGATATTTTATAGTTTGTGAAATAATGGTTAAATGAAATGAAAGATTTTTTTTTTTTTTTAAAGGCTAAGCGTTTTTTTTATTTTTTTTTTATTGTTGTTAATGCTTCCTGCAGTTGAATGGAGTATATCTTTGTTATACTTTTGTACTAACTAGAAATTGAGGGGGGGGAGTGAAATACAATGAAAACAGAAATTCTCCGTTGCTTGTACAAGTTCCCGAGACCTCCTTTAATTACTTGCACATTCTCTTCCTCTCTCTGGAATTAAATGTGTTTGCTGGGCACTTAACGATGGGTGTCATAACCCCAGCAACCGTTAGATAATCTTTCTGTTAGTAGATGGGAAAAGATGGGGTGACACAGTAATCTTTAGAAATGTTGAATCAGAATGGGACCAGTGGGGAGAGGGAAGGAAAGGCATGTTATTAACGCATTTTTATGTGAACTCATGATTAAGTTATTACAGGAGGCAGGATGACTGCATTAAATAGAATATTGCTTTGGTGTATCAAAGAGGATGGATGCTCAGTAGAAACAATTTTCTCTTGTGAAAGGGCATATGGAGGATGCTGGTCTTTATTTTTTTTTATTCTTTTTTTTTTTTTTGTTGTTGTTATTTATTTTGGTGCCGTGTAAAAAGAACTTTATGTGGAAGATTTTGAAATAAAAAAAAAAAAAAAAGGGGGAGCCTTTGGCCTGATGATAAAAGCTACGTTTCTCCCTAAAAATGAACTGTTCTAACACTTTATACACCGCGATAACTATTTTAATAAATGAGCATCACTCTTACAAAACCCTCTGCTGGGTTCTTGTTTTTTCAAGCTGTTTGAGAAAGACAAAGTTGCACTCCTGTTGTTACTCATTCTATACTGCATGTGAACAAGAATCTGGCAGGATTTGCAAGGTGATGCTTATTTATTAAAATATTTCTAGTGGTATATAAAGTTTTTCATTTAATAATTTTAATTCCAGATGCTACAAGAATAATTTTAGAACATTCGGCAAATAGTATTCTTCAAGATCTTTCTCGGTGGTCATCAAAAACAAACTCAAAATTAGCCCAACAAAGACCAAAATGATGATATTTGGAGCTAAACTAGATATCCGGCGTCCTTCACAGATTTAAATAGACAAGAAACAAATTCTTATCGTTAAGGAAACCAAATTATTAGGTATCACTATTGACTCAAAATTTAAATTTCCCTCATCTGACCAATTTAGCTGTAAAAATTCGTAGATTTACTTGAGCTATTGTGAGGATCTTTCGTTCGGAATGGGGTTGGTCTCGAAAAACTTTGAAGATACTGTATATCATCAAGCTTTTTTCCTCCCTATGGTGACCTACGCAGCTGGAGCTTGGTTTCGAAGGGTGGGGACAGCTAATTCTCAGGCTAAACTGGCCTCTCTCTCTCTTCCAAGACTGATGTTGTTAGTAATGTTGTGTGCAGAACTGGCTCTCTCCACCTCAGTTTTACAGATTTTGGCAGGGTTCTCCCCCTTGATTATCATGTTGTCTTTAGGGGACTCTGTTACAGATTAAAGAAAAGGATTCCTGCTAGTTTTCTCGGAATTACCATCGACAGTAGTAAAGACATACAGAAAGAACGACAACGTTCTTGGAATGCGTTAATAAACGAGTGGCAGGTTAGCTGGACACTTTCTCCCAGGGAATTGTAACTAAGTTCTTCATACCAGATGTGACATTCCTGTTAAATGAAATAGTTTCGAAATGATTTAACCTTGATTTGTATACGTCTTTCATCATTACAAGACACGGGTTCCTTAATGACAAACTGTTTAAATTTGGATTATCATCAAGAGATTATTGTTCATGCTGCGAAGTTGAAACCTGGAATCATGTGTTGTTCTCCTGTCACTTTTATGAAGACTTTAGGAATACAGTATTCTTAAATCAGAAGTTTATAACATCTCTGGAATTGAGCCTAATCCACTAATCGATGTCTCGACTCTTCAGGCTTTACAGAACTTTGCTAAAAATGTCTTTCAGAGGAGAAGGAATATGTATGTGAGACAACTAACACCTAGAGCGACTTGACAATACGTTTGAGGCAACATCTGCCCTCTCTTTTTTGGATCAACAACCGTGGCTATTACTTCTTGGATGTTCCCACTTAACATGAACTATGAACCCAACTGTGGAATTGTAGTGTTAGAAATATTTTTTATAAAATAAATAAATAAAACTATTTTAGCATATATAAAACTGTTTTGTACATATTGTGTATAGATTTTGTGGGCATAGATTTATGTACATGAGACTGATTGATTGTACATAGTTTCTGATACTTTTGGAACTATAGGGTTCCTGAATATGATTTAATGATAACTAAGCACAAACAATGCAGCTTTGCACAAATAATGCAATTATTTTTTTAATCTGCACCACAGGTGATTTTCCCCATCTGGAATGGGCCCACCTTCTGGTAACATCAGGTAGGTCAGAGTCTCTTTTGAGACGGTTCGTGCGTTACTGGGACTGGTCCACCTTCCCATTGTGTGGACGAGTACCCAGAATCATCTCTCCAAGGTGACTGATGCTTCTGGATAACCAAGTGGCCAGAACACAACAGAACATGCTTACTTCTCACACAGACCTACACCAATCACATTTCTGGCCCTTTCACAGTGATTCTGTTCTTCACAGCGACACGAGGCGGAATTTATCAGACGTTCCAGGCGCTGCACTTTACATGTCTACACATGTTCTGTACAATAGCGGAACATGAATCAGCGGAATTGTCTGGAACGGCGCATTCAAGAAGGCACCAGCAACTGATGAGTATGGTGGATCTAAAGTTTTGATTATCACAAGGGATACTGCGGAGCCGCGCCAACCCGGTGGTGCAAGTGGTGTACCGCGGCAGAGACTGAGAGGCGGTAAAGATCAATGTTCTGTAAACACTAAAAGAGACGGCAAAGACTAAGGAGACTAAAAGTTCAATGTATCGAAGAATGTGTTTTATCGTATTTTATATTAACAGATAATGAATTTTAAATTTAAAACTTTTGTTTTCAATATTTCTCCGATGACTGAGGAAGGAAACGACTCTCTAGTTATGAATACAGAAAAAAAAATAATAATAAAAAAAAAAAAGTTCAATGTATCGAAGAAGGTTTCTGGACATCCAGCCACAGCCAGGTTCATAGACTTCGAGTTCTTCTAGCTTTACTGCTATTGATGATGAAACTGAAACACATGAATTATCACCTGTCCAAGATGTTGACATTCCAATTCCGCAAAAAACACTAGGTGCAAATGAAGCAAATTCGGAAGAGGAGGAAAGTGACGATCGCAATAGTGGTATACAAGATCAACCGGCGCCTCCGTAGCCAGGTGGGCAGGAGCGGCAGTGCGTAGCACACGCTTCTTGATTAGACCGGGGTTCGAGCCCGTGACCACCAAATACAGAGGATGCAGAAAGGTCAGAGAATGACCACCGCATATCCCCGGAGCAATATGGCCTTAGTTGCTAATGCTCCTAAAAACCAAACAACAACAACAAGATCAACTAATTTCACTTAGTGATCCGGGTAAATAGTCACAAATTTTAAATAATAAAATAAGAATGATGTTAGTTGAAACAAAACAGAACAATTAAAAAAAAATTGATTTTCCAAAAGATAAAGGTAATAATAGAAGAAAGTTTTCTATTGAATATTACACAAAAAAAATTACAAAACGGTGAATTACTTTTGCTTAATTGGTTACTGCATTCGATTTCGAAAAATGCTGTCTTTTGTTATAATTGTAAATTGTTTTTAAATAGTACTGTTTCAGTTCCACTTGTAAATGGTGGATTCAAAGATTGGCAACATTTAACAAGACAGTCGAATATTAACGAAAAAAAACCAAAAAAAAAAAAAAAAACCGATATGCATGCTGAATGCACTAACATTAATTTGCGTAAAAACAGAATTACAAAATAAAGTAGATGCACATCAAAGTCTGATAAATCAAGAAAAAATAAGATGGCAATCAGTATTAAAGAGAATTGGTCTTTGGCAAAAAAAATTTGGCTTTAAGGGGTACTACCGTAATTTAAAATTATTCGATAACAATAACGGAAACTTTTTATAATTAATATAAATGATTGCCAAATTTGATTCCACTATATCGGAACACATCCATCGTATTCAGATTGATAAACTTCACACGCCATATTATTTAGGAGACAAAATCCAAAATGATATTTTAAATATAATAGGAAATAGTATAAAGAAAAAAAAAAATTAGATAAGTTACGGGAACCTAAATATTATTCTTTGATTTCAGATTGTACACCTGTTGCCAGTCATCAGGGACAATTATTTTTAAGATTTGTAATTTGTCATGATGAAACAAAAAATTGAAGTTTGGGAACATTTTTTGGTTTCTTTGAAATCGAAAATACGACTGGTAGTGGGCTAACTAAATTCATTTTAGAATTTTTGGAAAAATATAACATTAATATTTAAAATATGCGTGGGCTACGACAACCGGGTCAATATGAAAGGAAAACATAACGGCCTTCAGGAAAAAAAAAAATTAGGTATAAGCCCCCGAGCCTTTTTCGTACCTTGTGCTGCACATACTTGGAATTTAGTAGTGAATGATGCGGCAAAAATATCTTTTGAGACAATTGATTTTTTTGGAATTATACAGGAACTTTATAATTTTTTTTCTTCTTGTAGTACTAAACGGTGGGCAATATTAAAAAAACAAAGTTTCAAATCTTTCTCTGATGAAACTTTTGTCTGCAGCCAAAGCAAATTAATGTATTTTCGTTATTTTATTTTTAACATATTTATTACATGTATCATAATATGCGTTGTGCTTGAAAAATAAAATTATATATAATTTTGGAAATATATATTTTTAAATCCCCTAAAAAAACTGATATAAGAAAAATGACCGTGGGGGAGAGAGGGGATAGGGTAGGGGTGGCAATAATAAGTTTGCATTAGGGTGACTATATAGCTTGGCGCGGCCTTGGATACCTGTACCTACTTAGTATAATCCAGGCGACATTGGAATTACATAAATAGAATATAAAGCTTACCTTTACCAGCTACAACGTCAGTAAAGGGAAAAATGTGCTAATATTTTGGTAAGGCAGTGCAGTTCTCAAAGTGGAAAACTTCGCCTTTTCGTGATTTAGTTAACTAAACCAAACTGTTAACACCGCTTGATAAGGCATTCTGCTTATACAGTATCTGAACTTATAACGTACGTAGTAGATGTGATTACAGAACATTAGAGATACGGACGTATATGAGTATGATGGATCATTTTTCTGAATAGCTTTAGCCAGTCTTGATGAATGGCATTTGTGATAAAAAGGCTGACTTGTTTTGTGCCTAAAGTAAGGGAAATGTGTGCGTGTGCGGTAGCATGCAGATTCCTCGTTTTCCAATACATCTTTGTCAGAGAATGACATGTTCATGAAGACTGACTCGCATGCTTCTTGTCAATTATTTGGTTTATTATGATTATTCAGCCTTCATTTAATTGTGAACTAAATGCCAATTCGTATAGTTTGTTTTATATTAAGAAAGCGCAAGATTCTTGCTGAGTAATATCTTGATGACTTCAGTTTTTCTTTACCTTCTTTCCCTCACCACACACACACACACACACCGAAATTTCCATGTTTAGACAGTTCTTATTATAAGCGAAATGGAAAATTTTAATGCAGCTTGACATTATTTTTTAAATTTTTATCGTTACAAATTTCCTTTTTATTTGATGACAGCGTTCCTTTAAGCATTTTATAGAAAGGATTAAATAATTCAAACATGAAGCGAGAGGAAATTCAATCGTAACATTCGTGATCGTATATAAGACACGCATTAATATTTTAAAGACAAAATAATATAAAAAAATCCTTAAATAAATACAGGATTTTCGCACGCTGAATCGATGAAATGCAACTCTAGCCAAGAATGGCAGAGCACTGGCCTTATTAGCTTTCACACTCCAGAGACACAAGCGTGTACTTGCATAGTAAAGAATAAAAATTTCTCTCTTAGAACAAAGGAGTCATATCCATATATTGTATGGCCTTCTTCACCTTCCATGCAATCCATTTGAGGCTGCATGGGGCGCACCAACTTTTCAAGGAGTACTTTGTGCGTTACCTTTTTTTTTTGTGTGTTTCTGAAAATAGAACCTAAAAGGGGTGGGGGACTGCTTGGAGAGGCGATGGTGTTGGAGGAGGAATATGCTGTTGCACAAATAGAAAGCAAATACCTTTACTCCAAATTCCCATTCTTCCGTCAAATTAGATTATTTATGTATTTTTTTTTTTTTTTGGTTTTAATATGTTGCTTATTTTTGATGTAGTTTTGTGCATTTTTTGCCTTTTGTATTCTAAAGAATTTCATTAATTTCTGAAAATGTTCCTATATGTCCGATCATTCTTTGTTGAAATGGCAGAACTGCCGAACAGCTGTGAGGAAGAGGTAGGGAGTTGATTCCTTCCTAAATAAATGATTCTCTTCTTAAGTGAGCTATTTATTTGTAAGTACCGTACCAGACAATCCATTTAAAAGGTCAAATCGACTATGAGTGAGAGAAAAAAATAAAATAAAAAGTTCTTCTTATACACGTGCATTACTACAAAGTCAAAGGAGTTCATAACTAATCACTGACAACGAATATAATTATTACCCTATTTAGCAGTTAATGTGGTCTCGAAATACGGAAAATTCGTTTTCTTCAAAATGACTTAGATGTTGAACAAGTGGTCTCCAAAATGGCAACTGAACTTTGATGCTTCTAAATCTAAGGTTTTGCACCTAGGGGACAGAAATCCAGAAGTTATTTACAATCTAGGAGGATTAGAGTTAAAAGTGGTTCAGGACGAAAAAAGAGGGCTACAATTTCATCAGACATAAAAATTTTCATGCAGTGTAAATAGGTAGCTGGGAAGGCAAATGACGTTCTGTCTATTATATCTAGAATCTTCGCAAGTAGGGAAAAGGATGTCATTGTTCCTTACATGAGACCGCATTTAGAATATTGTGTTCAGGTCTGGAGGCCACACTTGAAGAAAGACATGCTGTCTACAAAGGGCTCAAAGAAGGGCAACTAGATTGCTGCAGTTGTAGGGCTTTTAGGCGCATCAGTAACTTGAGCTATATTGCACCGGATATAATATGTCTAAATAAATGGTGTGTATTCTGTAGTCGGGTTGCTGGACGAAAAACTCCGAGTGAGAAAAAAAAACCATGGTCTGTCCTCGTCTGAGACCGCATAACTCAGCTACGTTGTAAAAAAAAAAGAGAGAAAAAAAAAACATAAATTCCTTGCGTTATTGACGGGATTCGAATTGAGGTCTTTTCCACCCGGTGTGGAAGAACAGTGATATTACCAACTGTGCTACTCGTAGGGCAACTAGACATTTTAGCGGGATGGCTGACAGAGTTATATAAGATCATTTATTTTACTGAAGGGAATAAGTAAATGAACGAGAAAGGTATATTTTCATGCTAGTAGAAAAGAGAACTATGGGGTACATAAATTTTGAGGACTAACAATACTGGAACTCATGGTTTTCTTTCGAGCAGCATGTTATAGATAATACGGAGGATATTGAAAAGTTTTTTTTTTAAGTTATCTGGTCCTTTATGTAAACAAACAAAAAAAGGTCCTTAACTGTGTTTTGCTTCGATTTCGTTGAACTTAGTACCAAACGAAATTTATAATGTATGGTACATCTGCTGCATTATCTGCAATGGCGGAAAAATAGACCGCACAACTAAAATGGAGGGAAGAGAACATCAAAGACGGTTCTCGCAGTGGACGGCCAACAACTGTCAATTGTCAAGAAAATATTGATGCAACACACGATATGGAGATGGTAGACCGGCAATTATTAATCTGTGAAATAGTGCAGGCTATAGACATCTTATACGAATGTTGCAAAAAATTCTGACAAAGGAATTTGGTTTATCAAAGATTTCTGTACGATAAGAGTCCACGACTTCTGACAGCAGATCAGAAATGTGTTAGAATTGTTGGAGCGTTTTGAAGCATATCTGGGGGGGGAGGCAAGATTTGTAACCATGAATGAAACATGATTCACCACCATTATCAACCTGTGTAAAAGCCGCAGCCCAAACAATGGAAATATCCAAGTTTACCTCCTTCAAAAGCAATTCTATTGGCTGGAAAGTAACATGAAAAGTGAACAGCAATCATTTGGGATTCCGAAGAAAAAACTCTACTTATTATTGGATCAAAAGTGCCTTGTTTAACCAGGACAGTGTTTCTGCTTAGACATCAGCAATCGCTGTGACGAAATACGATCAGAGTAGGTACGAATTACTGTTACCCATCTTATTCACCGATCTAGCTCGGCTTATTTATTTTTCATTTTTCCAAACTTAAAATTACTGGAGAAAAATTCAAAACAAATGAAGAGGTTATATCAGCCATGGGAGCATTTTTTTCCCACTCAGGCGTTGTTGATACCTGCATTACAGGAAGAAGTGCGTGAGACTCCAAGGAGATCATATTGCACCTTCGGGCAATATGATCTCCTTCGGCGATTCAAGGTGCTGTTATTTCGATTTTTCGGTTATCTAGAAAGTTATTTTTAATATATTTAATGCAGAAATAAAGAGGCTAAATAAGAATTAGAGAGATTAAAAATGCAATTTTATTAACTGCACATAAAAGAATATGTTGACGGTTCAATGTTATATTCTGCCATTAATACACTCCTACTTACGCCTCGTTCTATTTTCTTTATTATATCAAGTTTAGTCTGCGCGGTAGCACAGTGGCATCGTCACCGTCCTCTACATACCGGGTGGAAAAGGCCCGGATTCGAATCCAGTACTTTCTGGGTGACCCTAATGTAATAGTTTGGATTATATCAAGTTTGTCATTAAGCTTTAATGTTCTTCTTTTCTTCTCTGTATGAGGTTTATAAACTTTAGGAGCCATAGCGAGGGATTTTTAATTTAAAATAAATGCAAAACAGCAGTATAATCCTTGATATAAGTACAGAATTCACTTTCAAAATGGCGAACGTAAACAAATGCAGTAATCAGATGACTTGCCAGTTTTCTTTTTTCGGCACTGCAAGACATGTAATCATCCTAACTCAATGTGCCGTTAGCTCGAATGTTCCGTTATTTTGACAGTCTACTCTAATACACAACTACTGGCCTGAGTCCGTTGTTTCGTAATGAGGCTACGATCTTTTTTAATATCTTCTCTCTTAGTGTGTTGGTAAGAGTAGGATTGTAGTGACTTGAGAATATACGAGAATTTTCATTCAAATATAGTAGGTAAGCAATTAAAATTTTCGAAGCATTTAAATTTTTACATGCTTACTTTCCAGTATTAATGCATTTTGTATAAATTGGAACAGTGCCATTGGTGGGAATTTATGATAAATAAATTATATATAACGAAGGCTGGTTATAAATGACTATTGTTCTGAGTGGAGCAGAGTTTCAGGTGGGGTACCACATGGTTTCTGTACTGGATCCATTTTTGCATATGATATTTGTTATCACATTGAAAGCGTAGAAGGTTTAATGATAATGATGCAAGAGAGTGGTAAATTGAATAGCAAAAGTATGCTGTTTCGACAAGACCTAGGTAACCGATGATTTAATTTGAGAAGACCTAGATAAATTATTCAGTTGGTCTGAAAAATGGCAGTAAAATACAATAATGGTAACTGTATGGTTCTACATTTGGGCAACAGTAATCCCAGGTTATATCCATCTCAAGCAATAGACTGCATCGCAAATAACCTTTGGACCATCGCTCAAATAAAGGCAGCAAGAAAAATGAGAATTTCTGAATGGACCAGGCCCTGGTTCTCCAATAAAATGAAATCAACTTTCAATGACAAGCAAAAAGCCCATCGAGAACGGCGATAACACGAACCCCAGAATACTTTTATCAAAATGAAGAGCCATATTCAACAGGATAAGACGACAAGCCCATTATAAAATAATCTATGAGAAACTTGCAGTGGGAAAGAGAATTCCTATCAACTCGAACATTTTTATATTAATATACATATTTTCTTTATTACTAGACTGTAAATATTTTTGTAAATTTATCCTCTGCATTATAAATATAACCCTCTGGCTTGCACGCCGTTACAAGAGGCGATTGCAATCAACTGAATAAATAAATAAATAAATAAAATATCATTATTTGAGGAGCAGCGAATTTGTTTGACAAAGCAGTTGATAATGAAAAGGACGTGATTATCTCTCCAGTTCGACGTAAAGTTATCTGAACAGTATAAACAGGCTGCTAGGATAGCATATTGTGTTTTTTTTTTTTTTTTTTTTTTTTTTGCGATGTGCGGAAATTTTACTACACTACTCGACAAAATTAACAGAACAAAATGTTTTTCATGAATATTTTATTGTGAACAGTGTCGCTGAAGGCGAATATTTGTTATAATAGGCATACAAATTCAGAGTATCCAATAGAAATCGATATAGGTATGCGCATAGGTGTGAATAATTTGCATAATGTACGGTATGAATGAATAGATCTGAATAATTTGCATAATGTGTGGCTCTAAGGTAGTAGAGCGATTTCTGTTGGATACTCGGAATTTGCGTGCCCTCGATGCCAATTATATCAAATATTCGCCTTCGACCACACTGTGAACAATAAAGTATTCATGGAAAACATGTTGTTCTGTTAATTTTTCCTAGCAGTGTACTAATAAACAGCACAGGTAAAACAGGAGTTGTGCCAGATTGGCAGCATTTTCATGATAATGCTACTAACACTTTTGCAATTAATATTGCTGTATAGGTGACCCCTGCTTAACGCTGATAATTCGTTCCGGAAAAACAGAGCGCTAAGTTGGGCGCCTCCGTAGCCAGGTGGGAAGGAGCAGCAGTGCGTAGCACACGCTTCTTGATTAGACCCGGGTTCGAGCCAGTCACCACCAAATATGGAGGATGCGGAAAGATCAGGGAATGACCACCGCATATTCCCGGAGCAATATGGCCTTAGTTGCTAATGCTCCTAAAAACTAAATAAACAAACAAACAAACAGAGCGCTAAGTGAATCCGCGCTAAGCGAGCGCCGCATTTCCATAAGGTAACATATGTATTTATGAGTTGCGGTCGGTGCCATAAGATATTTCCTAATCAATAATAAACGGTTGTGAAAAGATGCACAAATGTCGGTCAAAATATTTAATATTCAAATATTTATACATATAAAATATTCTGCATTACATACGTATATAATTATGTGGTAACTACTTACGTATCAAAAGTAAGCTTAATTCCAATTAAAATAATGAATTTAACTGATTTAATTTAATTGATGAATTTAATCATGAAAAATGTGTCTATTTTGGGTTGAACTTTGGTCCTCTTCCAAATAAACTAAAAGGGGTATTAATTTTAAATCCCCCGCAATTACCACCCAACAATAAAGTCAACCGATCCTTCGCCGCTTTGACACCTGGCATGTTTTTTCTTCTTTCAATATGAAATAAAGTCGTTCCCTTTCAATCCTAATAGCTGGCCTAGTCCTAGTTGCTTGCAGTGGAACAGCTATGTTTCCCGCTGCTAAAATTAATTCTTTATTTTTTTATAATTGTTCTTAAAGTTGCAAGTCCCAAATTATGGCACACATCCGCTTGTCGTTGACCGGAATCGATTCACTTCAAAACGTCTAATTTAATTTTCAAATTCAGTCTTTTTCTTACATAATCATTCCTGTTCCAAAGGGAAACCGTTGTAACTCCATCAACAAGTTTCGACCAATAGCTCTACTCTCAGTTTTTGCAAAATTACTCGAAAAAATTCTTCACAGCAGACTCATGGGTTTTATACTACCAATTTTAAACACACACACACACACCAACCGTTTATGACTGGTTGAATAATGAAATAAAACAAAATAAAATGATAGAAAAGACTGTAAAATAATATTTACAAAAAACTTTTAGTCATTTACAAAAAACTAAACTATAACAAAAGTAAAATAAGTAAATAAGTTAAAATGCATTAAAATATAAATATAAAAGCGATAAAAAAAGACGATAAAAAACACTAGAGCTTTCGGAAGTGTCTTCCTCCTTGCTCAGTAATAGTGAGACTTAAATGACACATCCTTAAATACCAGGTTCACGGCACACGTGGATGACCAGGCGCATACTCAGCATTCCTTTCACTTGAACCGGAAGTGGACTGGACACGTGGAAAATTAAAACGTTTGTCTCTTGTCAAAACCACCGCCTCAAAAAGGGGGGTGAAGCCTAACTCCCCTGTATCTGTTTATACTATTGTTACCAGAGGATCCAATCCACAGACTTTCCAGCCACTTGCGGTCCCAGAATCTATGCGCCCGGTCAAGGATGACAGCGTTGTCGGGGGAGATCTGGTGTTGTTTTTCCCAATAGTGCTCGGCAATGGCGGATCATCCTTGACAACGCTGTCATCCTTGACCGGGCGCATAGATTCTGGGACCGCAAGTGGCTGGAAAGTCTGTGGATTGGATCCTCTAGTAACAATAGTATAAACAGAGACAGGGGAGTTAGGCTTCACCCCCTTTTTGAGGCGGTGGTTTTGACAAGACAAACGTTTTAATTTTCCACGTGTCCAGTCCACTTCCGGTTCCGGTACAAGTGAAAGGAATGCTGAGTATGCGCCTGGTCATCCACGTGTGCCGTGAACCTGGTATTTAAGGATGTGTCATTTAAGTCTCACTATTACTGAGGAAGGAGGAAGACACCTCCGAAAGCTCTAGTGTTTTTTATCGTCTTTTTATCGCTTTTATATTTATATTTTAATGCATTTTAACTTATTTACTTATTTTACTTTTGTTATAGTTTAGTTTTTTGTAAATATTATTTTACAGTCTTTTCTATCATTTTTATTTTGTTTTATTTCATTATTCAACCAGTCATAAACGGTTGGTGTGTGTGTTTAAAATTGGTAGTATGAATAATCCCAACCTCAGAGGCCTTATTGCAGATATACTCATGGGTTTTCTTGAAGAAAATCAGCTCATCCATCAACAACAGTATGCTTATCGCTCTAAAAGATCCACTGATCTTGCAATTGTTCACTTCTGCTCAAGGATCATTGTCTTGAAAAGGGTCACTATGCTATAGCACTGTTTCTTGATTTATCTAAAGCTTTTGATTGCATAAACCATACTATTCTACTTAACAAACTCAATAACCTTGGCTTGAGAGGGGAAAATAACCTTCTCCTTGAAAACTACCTTACCGATCGGCCGTTTGTCGTAAGAACAAATTAATCATACTCTGACATCTGTTATTTCTCCAGGGGAGTACCTCAAGGCTCACTTCTTGGACCTATCCTATTTCTTTACATCGATGAATTTCTCACTCTTCTTCCATCTTCTCACCTAATAGCGTATGCCGATGATATTTCCATCCTAATCACAGATGAAGACCCTAATGAGCTCCAACTCAAAATCTCTGCCTTGCTTTCTGTGATCCATAATTGGCTTCAAAAGAATCAGCTTATACTGAATCCAGAAAAATCAAAATATATGGTGTTTAGAACGAAAAACAAACCACTAAATATTGATTTAGACGTAATATACAAAGAAAAACAACTTGAAAGGGTGAATGAAACCAAGTTTCTCGGAATCTGGCTAGATGATAAACTAAGTTGGACAAAAAAAATTATAACCCTACGAAAGAAAACTTCGTCACTAGCGGGAATACTCGCCAGGGCCTCTGCCTGGGTGTCTCCTCTTCTCAGACAAGTATTCCTTTCTTTAATTCAGCCGCACCTCACCTATGGAATCATCTCATGGGGTACCACCAGCCAAGAAAACCTCGCGAGAATCAACTCCATTCTCAATCGATGCGTTCGTTCAATTTTGGGCCTTCCCTGGAACGCATCGGTTAGTTCGAGATACTGTACAAGGAAGTGAGACTCCTAAGCATCTACCAGCTATTGCAGAAAGCCGAGGCGATCCACGTATACAATGCTATGAAGACAGCAGACTTTCCCCCTCTCTTCAGATCCTTTTTTTCATAACCACAGAGAAGAAGAAATATCATACAATCTAAGAAATGAAGCCAACCTGAAGATTCCGCTTTTCAGAAAAGCATAAAGTACAGAGGTGCTAAAACCTGGAACAAACTTCCTGCAAAAATCAAAAATGTCACTTCACTAAATCAATTCAAGAAACTACTAATTGAACACATCACCAGGGATGTCTGATTCAAATTACCTTCCACTCAACTCCTGGATTTTAAAAACACCAACATGGAAATAATGTACAAATGTTAAAGGAAGCAGTTGGCAAATAGTTTGTAAATTTCTGTGCATGTATCTCATCATTTTTCTTTTCTCTCCTCTTTTAATTGTAAAAATATTCACAATGATGTTATAAGTAGTGATGCTTTTTGAAGTGTTCTGTAAAGAAATGTACAAAAAACTCCAATTTATTTACGTCTTTCCTGTTGAACATTACCTGTACGACTTCAGAACTGTACAATTTTTCAATTGTATATTTGTATATTCATAATTTTTTAAGGGAACACCCCCTAAAAAGCCATTGGCTTATGTGTTCTCCCTCCCTTTTTACTGTTATCTCCCAAAAAAGTGTAACATAAAATAGGGATAAATAAATTATTATTATTATTTATAGTCTTCGTACTGCGCTCAGACGTTGCTTTTTCATTCTTATCGGCCTTATTAACTCTTTGAAGATGTAACTGCGTTGGTTGCATTAATTATGATACAATGTTCAAGTAAACTGTCCGTTTCGCACGATGTCTAATACGGTACTGAGTGATGACTAGACTTCGGATAAATGCATATAACGCAAATATTACAAGCAATATACTTGATAATTTTTTAAAATGTTGATCTTGGAACTATGCAACAAGTCACTGTTCTGCAATTAAATTAGCGTGTGAGAAAATTTCACCGAGCGTGGGAACATTTCGCAAATCGGTGTGAGAAATGTTCTAATGCTGTTTTGCTATTCATTTTCAAGCTATCGACTCCAGCAAATGAAACGATTTCGTTAAATATGCCAAAAATGCAATCTGTAAATGAGCGTTATAGTGATCTGTGACAGCGTTATAGTCAGATACGGGTTATAATATAAGAACAGCGTTATAACGAACCGCGTTATAATGGGGCCTGCTGTATTGATTTTTCATGTTAAAAAAAAATCAATGCCACATCATAACGATCTGAGCCACGCGATTCAAATAAACAGTGCTGTAGGAGGTTTAACCTACTTATTTTTAAAGTTGCCTTTCGGACGATCGTTTCGGTGGTGATTTCCACCTCATGGTTAGGAGACCAGGTAAGCCCATTAGGTAGCACTTGACAACTTAGTGACAGTTTACCTGACCTATGTGAAAGATGCAGAAGAAGAGCAAACTATAATGTTAATAATTTAGGTTGCTTCCCATCAAATTAATTATCTTTTATCCACTGGTGCTGTGTTTATTTTACACTAATATATGTACACATAATCGGTCCCCCCCCCTCCCCTATAGATCACAGTATATATTTATTTTGACACTTTATAGTACTATACTTGCCTAATGGAAAACGATGAGATAGGATTCATGTGACTAATTTCGAAGCTAAATTATAATAAATGTCAGACTAGGGCTGGGCTACCCGGAATATCAATTCATATGCCCAAGTGTATTATATTCGTGAATTGCGTGTTCTCTGGTCGATTTACCTGTTTTGCTGGGACGAAAAACCGATGTCTTCCGCTCAGAAGGGCGGAAGTGGGGGGGGGGAGACCTTGCTGTCTACGCCTGAGACCGACTGACAGCCACGGAGTGAAAAAAAAAAAAGCCCATAACAGTTTCTGGTATTATTGGCAGGATTCGAACACGGGCCTTTTTCACCCGGTGTTGAAAGGACGGTGAAATTTCACTGTACTACCACACACAACGTTTGCAACCTAAAGGTAAAGTGAGATTTACAAATTGAGCATATTGAAATTGAATTGAGCGTATAAATAAAAAAAAAAAAAAAAAACAAACTTGGGTGTGCCGAACATGCATAGTGGAAGTTAAGTGAGACTTCTTTAGGCAAACATTTATCACTTGACCGTATGAATGCCGACGAATCTGCATGAATGGGACGTTCCGTTTACCAAATCTAGTTTCGGCAAGTGCTGTGGCATCAGATGATATTTAAAACTATTTGACTTCGATAGAGCGGGAATCACTTCGTTCTTGAGAGAACCACGATAGCTTTTACAGGCCGACATTTGACTCACATTCACATTTGGAAATGCTGTTTGAAGAATAGCGTGATATTGAGCTGCTACAATCCTCACATCGTTCTTGAACCAAAGCCTATCACACACGGAACGGACTGAACCGAAATCATTATCCAGGAATGTATGTTTAAACTGTGCATGGATGCTTCGGTTTTCTTAAAATCATCTTGTTGCTCCTGCTGTGTATTACACGTTGAACGATTTCATTGAGTACTTCTGGCAGTCGGTTTTGCCTTCTTCGCTTTTTATTTACGACCGGGCTTCGAGGACTCTTCGTTTCCATTTGCAATATCAACTTCCATGACTCCTTCCAAATTCACTTCTAACGTTTCTGGAGAGATGTAAGGCTCTGAAGATGTGGATGGGCCTTCTCCGGCTTCTTTGTTCAACCTCATCGCACGCTGTAATTTCTTCTTCTGTCGAAATAGCTTAGATCGTTTCTTTGTACTCAATGGAAGTGGTTTCGGTGGTCGCATTGCATGTATATGTGCTCTGTACGTCTTACGACGCTCACTTAGTCTTCGGCATGTTGAATTTTAAATTCTTTTCTGTCAAAATTTTTTATTAAATACGATGAAGAACGACGAAAGAATTAGCATGATGCAATCAATAGGGGTATTGATTGGCTCATGCGTCGCTCGTGCCTGGTACGGAATGGTACAATGGTGTGAGGGGATGAATCATTTCGTGTGCACTTTCTTGGCGATTTTTGTACACGTGCATTGTCCTACAGGGGATTCCGCTTTACGATTGGTTCACTGTACGAACAAATCACTTTACGATGGACACTCCATAACAAAATACCGTTCACTATACGATATGTAGTAAGCGCCGGTCATCGTGATCACGTTTACGAATTGATTTAATAAGTGAAAATAGGAGTATTATCCACAGGCTATCAAAGTAAAGATATAAAGCACAGATTTTCACTTTATTACCTTACCAATTAACAAAAAAATAAATGATACGTGAAAATCGGAAGAATATTATCCACAGGCCAACAAGGGGGGGGGGGAAGTCAATTACAGCGGGGGTATTCCTTAGTGGTCATCCTCCCAATTACTAACAAGGCTTAATGTTACTTAACTTCGGTGATCGGACGGGAATGTATTTAACCCAGTACGATAGTTGGCTGTTTGGAGTGCCTGTAATGTGTTTACTTATGGGAACGGTCGCATTTTCGTTGCGTTTTTTGTCAATCTACGAACGCAAGTTACTTCCATCTGAAAACAGCCTGGAGCCCACCTAAAGAAGTTTCACTTCAAAAGTCGCCTTTTAATGTGCTTAATTCATCGTTGCAGAGGAAGTTTTATTTGATATGAACAGAAAGAATAAGGACATATTTAATCCAGTGACTTCAATTACTAAGTGATCTTAGACTGATTATGAACTTCTCCCACTATGAGATTTATCAGAATTGTTCACTCTCTTTATTGGAATAATTTCCGAATACATTCTCTTAGTAGGGTATCGAGTTATGTTTCATGAGAAGCTGTAATGACTCTTTCTGATATCAGTTCAAGCAAGGAAACATGCCTATCATGTATCTTGAGACCTAGAGGACGTTGTCTTGCTGTATGATATCAGTAATTTAATGGAGCAGTTTCCGAATTTCTAATCCAGTGACTTCAGTTGCTTATGTTAAATAGTTTCTGTACCTTGGCGCAGCCCACTTTTGGAACTGCTGCTATAAATATATCTAAATTATGATTATATATCCAGTAGAAACGTTCTCTGGCTTCTTGAATCATATGGTAACTCAAATTCTACTGCTAAAATTTGATGTAAAACTGAAAACTGTTTATATTTTACTACGCACACCCTATTTTGTATTATTTATGATGGCCCTGACCACGATTTTGACAGAGCTTTAACCGCTTTTTTTATTGCTATTTAGGCTTCACTCTTAAATCCCCTAACATAATTTTATTCATGTCTTCATGCCATTCTGCACTACGTGAAAGATTCTGTGCGTTTCTTTCAATGTGACAATTAAATTTTGATTTCTGGGCTCGTTTCTAGGAAAACGACCTAACGATAGTAGTTTTCTATCGGAAATGTCGTCGCGAGAAGCATTCATGAAATGTGGCATGTAGTAATACAAAGAGAAAAGGAGTTAAGATTCCTTCTTTCCCTCCCCCCCCCCAACGTACACGCGTTCATCCCTTCTTTGTTTGCATAGTGACGTAATTCATGCAGGATTTTCATCCATGCATTACTTTATAAAAATGGAATTCTAGAATCTGTAGATATTATATTCATATTTTCGCAAATGCGCATAATTTTAAATCATGGGGCTCACATCTGGTGAGTATGGGCTTTAGCACACCCAGGGTCCTGAGCTGGATATCATCTTTCTTCTCTTTCTGGTAATTTCCTTCTACTTCTCTCTCTCTCTCTCTCTCTCTCTCTCTCAGGATAACTCGGGAATTTTTTTTTTTTTTTATTTGGCTGGTGCTGCATAAGCCTCAGGCTTCCTTGCACTATATAGCTAATAATAATAAAAAGCTTGTGAAAGCTATTCGGCATATTTTACTATCCATAAAATAATTTTTTTTTTTTTTTTTTTTTTTTTATGAGAACCCCAAACACGAGAGGTATTAGAACCTATAGCACTGTACTTAGTACCGTGCTTGGGTTGGAGGTTGAGAAGACAAAAGAATATATTTGTTGATATTGGACTTGAACTTCTGTAGATTGTAATTTTCAGGAAATACGTATGAAGGAAGGTTGTTCCAGAAAACGGCAGTTGAATGAATAAATGAGGAAGATGAAAAGTTGGTTCTGTGGGTTTGAAGTTGGACAGTAAATGGATGTTGGCTGGTGGCAGCACGTGTTCGGACTGTTTTGAAAGAGAGAGCGGGAATTATAGAAGCCAATTCAGAAGAACAGTGCCCATGGAAGTATCTGTAGAAGAGGCATGCAGCAGAAACAGTACGTCTATGAGAAAGCGAGTGGAGAGACTCTGTTAGAGACGAATCATTAATTAACCTAACTGCCCTCTTCTGAATGGATTCAAGAAGCCTGAGAGAGGTTTTGGGGGCACCACCCCAGACGTGGGAACAATATTCCACGGCAGGGCAGATTTGCGATTTATACAGAGTGAGCAGCTGTTTGGAAGAAAAGTAACGCCGAGAGCGAAAGAGAAAACCAAGTTTTTTAGATGCAGAGGAAGAGCAATATTTGTAATGTGCTTGTGCCAAGAGAGATTAGAAGTCAGGGTAATCCCCAAAAGAGATATATCATTTTGCCTAGAAATCGGAGTGTCACTAAAGATAAGCATAGGAGCAGAAGAATCCATTTTGAGAGATATAAGACAAGATTGAGTTTTAGAAGGGTTGAAATCAACTAAGTTGTCTTTACCCCACTGGAGAACCTGAAGATCGGCATTTAAGGAATTGGCAGCAGATTTTCGAGAACTTGAAGCTGATTGAGCTGGACAAGGTTTCTCAAAATGGAAAGTTGAATGCAATGTGCTATCATCGGCAAAACTGTGGATAGGATTTCCAGTCAACGGAAGAAGGTCATTGATATACAAGAGGAAAAGAGTGGGGGAAAGAACTGAACCTTGGGGGACACCGGCATTAGTGGAGAAGTTAGAAGACAGAGAGCCATCTACCATCACCCTCAGTGAGCGATCACAGAGAAAACTGGATAATCAATTACTAAAACAGTTGGCAAACCATAATATGGAAGCTTGTTTAGAAGACCTTTATGCCAAACACGATCAAAAGCCTTTGAGATGTCAAGAGCAACTACTTGTGTTTCACCGAACCTTTCCATTGAATTAGTCCATAAATGGGTAATATAAGCCAGAATATCACCAGTGGATCGACACTGACGGAATCCATACTGGCGATCGTTGATCAGACGGAAGGTTTCTAGGTAGTTTAAGAGTTGGCGGTTAATTGATTTCTCCATTACTTTAGAAAGAGTAGAAGTAATTGCAATGGGACGATAATTGGATGGGAGGGATTTGTCACCCTTTTTAGGAACTGGCTGGATATGAGAAAATTTCCAAGCAGAAGGAAAAACACCTTTGGAATAAGAAAGTGAAAAAAGGCGGCAAAGAATAGGAGTAAGTTCAGGAGCACAGGTTTTGAGAACAACTGAAGAGCAGGGGGGGGGAGGGTGCTCTTAAAAAGAAAGACTTTAGGTCTGGAAACTAAGCAATCTGCCAGGAAGCCTGATTGCTCAATCCATTTAAAGCTTTAAATGCGTTGAGCAAACCAATGCTGATAGTATCCTTGCTCTTTCTCGGATGATACGAACGAGGGAACATAAATTTTAACAGGAAAAGGATGCTGTAGGATAGATGTGCGGAAGTTTTTTTTTCAGCCAGCGGGTAGTTGATTGCTGGAATAAACTTCCATTCGGTGCTGTGGAGGTTGATTAGTTTGAATTTATTTAAATGGTTGGACAAATTATTGGAAGGTATGAGCAAATTTTTTTTTTTTTTTTTAAATGTTAATGGTGTATAGAGTTGCTTCCGTTCATTATTTTTCCACTACTAATAGTAAAACCTAGAAGAAGATGAATTTGAACTGAATAGGCTGGTTTTTTTATAGATTTTTTTAATGAAAAATATTTGCTCCATCAGTACATCGAACAGCCGTTAAAGCTGATATAACTGTAGTTGTCATAAAGCATTACCCAGATTTTGGCAACCTGGTTAAAAAAAAAAAAAGTTTATACTTTTTTTTTCTTTATTTATCAATAAGATTTTAACTTTCTGCTACGCAGTGTAGTCGGCGTGACTTATGAGTTTTATTTATGTGTTTTCGGTTTTCTCTGAATGTGGGAGTCGACCATATTAATCCCCCCCCCCCATATGATCTTCCACATAATAGTCTCTAAAATGTTTTTAATCGGGGGTACATAAAATTCCACACTGACAAGAATCAAGAACAGCATTAAGACTGACAGACAATAAAATTCAAAGTAACTTACGAATAGCTACGGCAAGCATTTCGCAAAACATTAATATTTATTAAAAATTTCTGGAAGTCCAAAAATCACATTTAAGATTTTTATTTCATGTGTCACAATTTGTTATATTTTCTGTTTTTATACTTCTGGACGACCACACGGTCAGAGGCGTTCACAAGGTACAGAGAATATGTACCTTGTGAAGAGACTCCTATATTACATCTGTGTTAACTGTATTGCAATTGTAACATTTTTAATAAATAATTTTAATAATTACCGTTGTTATTCAAAACAAAATTCGTTATAATGAAGAATATATATATATATAACTGCTGAAATTTACTAAATTTTCATTCGGCCTGCAGATGAACTAAGTTGCCCACCCCAGTTTAAAAAGACCATAAGGAAGGGCTTCTTGAATTCATTTTCAGAACCAGAATAATTTGGGGATTAATGAAATGAAGCACTTTTTTTACACACGTACTTTTTTTTATAAATTTTAATTTATTGGAACATGCAAGCGTACGTAATTACTTAGTCACTTTACCAAATCTATAACCAGTAGACTTATTTGTTTCTAAACATTTTTGTTTAGAAAAAAATGTTTAGAAACATCTGTGTTTCTAAACATTTTTGTGTTACTTTTTCAAAAAATGAAATGTTTGGTGCTAGAGTCCCGCGTGTTGATATTCAGGTATCGATTTTTATGTACCTCGTAATCTACTTTTTACGAAAAAAAAAAAAATAGTAGAAAAACGTGTAATATTTAGTATTAATATACAAAGAAATTTTGTAACACCTGTAGAAACTGACATTAATTTTAGGTGGAATGTTTGGGTTATATTTTATGAGTAACTATATTATTATTCCTCCTCACCACGTTCGACCAAAATATATTTTGCGACTATTTATTGGGCCCTGCTTTAGCCCACAGTATAAATGCTACAGCCATTTTTTAATAATAATAAAAAAATACCAGAAAATGTACTTACATCCAGACGTTTCATGGCTTTCTGAAACTTCTCTCCCCATACTACCAGAAGAAGAGATTCAGGATAGCACCTCAGATTGTTATACTCCAGGTTATTTAAAAAAAAAAAAAAAAAACACTGAAGAAATCAAAACTAAAAAGAATTAAAGTAAATAAAACAGGTTATTATACCGTTAGAACATTTTCATATTTAATTTCTGTAGAATTGATCAATGACCTTAATATTAAAAACTGAATTAATGAAAGCGAAGAAAGAAATGACAGTCACATTTCTTCCACGATTAATTCAGTTTTTAATATTAAGGTCATTGATCAATTCGAGAAAAATTAAATATGAAAATGTTCTAACGGTATAGTAACTTGTTTTATTTAGTTTAATTCTTTTCAGTTTTGTTTTCTTTAGTTTTTTTAATAACCTGAAGTACACTTCTTCCACTATTAACAGTTTTCAGGCAAAACTCTGGGATACTCAATTGCCGAGGTTTGTCAAAGTTTATTATGGTAATCATTGGTATTAAATTAAACGCAGGCAAGCGCTTTGGGTGGGGGGGATGCTTGTTGAGAACTCAAATTGCAGTTGTTTAATAAGCGAGAACCACTGTACATATTTCTTATTGAGCATTCATATTCGTTAATAAAAGAAGAATACTGAATAAAAGATGCCAATATATAGTGCATGTATTTAGTTTGAAAATATACATAGTTAGTTTTATTATTATTATTTTTTTTACTAATCCCTTGGTAGTGGAACCGTTACAAAGCCTCATGCTAGGAATTATCAGATCGAAAGTTAACAAAAAACCCAAATAAAACGAGAATTCAAATTTAATTGAAAACAGGAATCTAACGCCTCATAACTAGTATGCTGTGCGTAAATTTCCCTGGGATTTCGATCGGAAGGAAATAATTAAAGAGAGAGAGAGAGAGAGAAGCACGATAACCACATTTAAAGACCCATTAAATACCGACTCGAAAGCTGTTGAATGAATTTGATGGATACAAAAGAGTCTCAGATAATAAAATAGAGGAATTTAAAATAGTGAAATAACCATTTCCGTTGGGGCCATAATCTGCTCGTATAGTTTGGAATTTCTTTTGCATGCTAAAAAGTCAGGGCGTGTCAGAGATCGTGATTGATTCTTTTAATGGTCCATCCGGTTGTTATAGCGTTATTTTAAAATATGATTAATGCACTAAAAGCTCTTTACAAATTTGTGCTGCAGAAATTACGAAGCACTCTAATACTTAGTGAGAAATAGTCGAAATATTATTGGAATCAGTCCCCCCTCCCTTTTTATGTAGTGGATTATTTCTTGTATTATTAAAATTTCTTTGTGCCCGTCACAGATTTCGTTTCGCGGTGTGACAAGGGCAATGCACACATACTTAAAGTAATAGCTTATGCCTACCTTTTTAAATTTTCCCTGTACCTCTTGGCACCTCTTTTAACGTGCCTATCATTCTACATGAATTGGTGATTAGAATAATAAGTAAATAGTGATATTCCAAAGTCTCTTTGGATATATATATATATGTGCAATGATCCATTAATTTGCCAACTTCTTGAGAATGATCGCACATGATGACAGGAAGGTTGTGACACGTCACGCATTTCTCTTCTCTTGCCTTTATTTTTATTTGTTGAGGATCTACACTGACAAAAAAAGGGAATATTATTGATTTTGCTGCTGTGCACAAGCCTATAAAGAGGAGACACCGGTCGGCTTTCCTTTTCAGCATAATGCTGTTGGACTGTGTAGCTAGCTCCGTAACAAGGGGATTTTGTTCTGCTTCGATACTGCACAAAAATAGCTTTTAGTTTACAAATTTACTGTTTATTATGAAGACTTTTGTGCAGGTGTGTTCTTCGATTCCGCCGGCAAATTTTGTGCTATGCAATTATGGATAGATACAAGTATTGATAGATGCAGCACTCATTTAGAATAGCAAGACAAGCCTACCATGCATGTCATGACTGCTTATTATTTTTACTTATAAAACTAGGAAATATTTTTGAGTTACATAAGTTTCATGTTATGTTGTTCTATCTTTTTTCTTTTAACAATGACTGTTAAAGCAGAATTCCCTGCTTTATCTGAAAATACTTCCTAACATAAAAGTAAGCCTAGTTACTTCCTTGTGATTTTCCAACCTTCCTTTCATATTTACTTTATTTTTGCATATATTTCTTCAGTGCCTAATCGCTAACTGACGTATTTCTTTAAGCTTCCTGAAATCTCGCGTCAGTAATTCTAGCACGGTGTACACTGGTGTTCAAAGAAAGTGCATCACCCCTTAAACTTGTAATTGTCGTCCGAATAACGTAAGTACAAATTTGTATATGGCAATATTTCTTACAGATTGCATCAGATAAGATTGACACGCTTAGGTGATGACATAATATTGCATCATCTGTTACTTCAGTTATATAAGCACGCTCTGCAAGAGTTGGTCATTCCTTGCTTGTGTCAGGATTGCGAGTTACGTGCAGTTAACGCCACGAAGAAAGAGTGCTATTGTTGCTTTACGCGAGGAAGGATGTTCTTCCCGTCATATTGCAGTTCCCGTCTTATAATCAGTCGACAGTGAGCAGATTTCTTTCCAAACTCAAGAATACTAGTTCTGCTGATAGGAAAAAAAGGAACCGGACGCAAACGAGTCTACGCCAAAACAGGACCGCGTTTTGAAGCGCTGATGCCTTAAAAACCGTAAAGCGTATTCGTCTCAGATGAAAAGAGAATGGGAAGAACATACAGGAGTGGTAGCAAGTGCAGTAACAGTCAGAAGACGCCTCTTCAAAAATGGACTTGTAGCCCGTCGTCCTAAGAAGTAGTCCATCCTCACACAAAAAATGAAAAAAGCCCGATTAATTTGGTTTAAGGAGCATGTCAAATGGACCCCCGAGCAGTGGAAGTCAGTTATTTTCTTGGATGAGTAGAAATTCAACCTGCATGGCTCTGATGGGGGACAAACGATCTGCCGTAGACGTGGTGAAGAATACCATTCAGACTGTATGGTGTCTACAGTGAAATTCCCTACCAGCCAAATGATATGGGGGTGAATTTCGTATCGCGGAGTAGGTCATTTGCAATTTATAAAAGGTTCCGTAAATGCCAATGGATACCTGGCTATATTGGAAGTCAAATTGCTGCCAACCATTAGAGACCATTTCAACCTGCCAAGTAACTGCATCTTTCAGGATAACCTTGCTCCTTGTAATCTGGTGAAAAGTGTAATTAGGCATTTCTGTAGTTACTTTAGCTTCATTTCTGCATTAGAGGTTCGACAGTTAATGTGTTTACATTTGTTACAGGTGAAAAAATGGTTGGAAGAACGGCCCATTACAACTCTTAGCCGGCCAGGAAACAGCCTGGACCCGAATCCTATAGAGAACTGTTGGCATCGTGTGCAATCTGCAGTTGACAAAAAGAAACCCAAAGACCTTTCGTGAACTTCAGGAAGTCATAATTCGTGTTTGGAACCACTACTATCAGTTGATTATCTTCAGAAATTGATCTTGTCAATGCCTCGACAGTGTGCTGCTGTCATCAGGGCCAGAGACGTTTCAACTAAATACTAGTTTGCACCTGGTGAACTTTTCATTTTGTTTTCCCTTTAAAATGATAAACTAAAACAAATTTGAGGGCTTCTGATAACATTTCAGCCATAATTGTCGTGTTTACCAAAACTGTTGTATAAAGGTTGCAAATGCTTATTTTGGAATACTTTGAGAGAACCTGTCAAACATTACTTAGCTTTGCCTTAACTATTAATAAATATCTTTTGTTATATTTCTGTTTGTGATGCTAGTCATTAATGTAACATACCATCGCTAAATAGCGTTAGAAATGTGAAATGCCTAGGTGATGCACTTTCTTTGAACACCAGTGTAAGTTGAACATCATTCTGGTATCACTCGTTTCAGCGAGAGTTTTTTTTTTTTTTATTTTCTTTTCTTCAATGCTGGAGACATAAGATGTTGGATTCTCATTACTTGCTAATCATTATATTCATCGACTGCGTTTTAATTGTCCGATTATGTTTATCTTCTTATTTTCGTGCATTATGGTCACAGAAGCCGATGCACCAACAACTAATAAATAACAGTAGTATCGGGATACCTTTTGAACCGATTTTGCGGGAACGGGTTCCCAGGAGGATGCGGGTCCCGACAATATGAACCAATGTGAACAATATGAATTTTTTTTTTTTTTTTGTCTTTAGGTCAGGGGTTTGAACTGGTGTTGGTGCTATTGGCGATCAGAGACGTTACCTCACTTCTAGTGCGGGTTCCCCCGTTAGATGTTGGTTTTGAATGTATCGATTGTGACGTCATTGTGAATAATTTCAACGTGAATTATGTGGCAATGCATTGTGCGTGTTAATTGGGAAGGTTTATGTTGTGGGGGAGGGCCGTCTGCAACGCAGACGCGGAACCTTGTGTGCGGGATGAAAAGTCATGCGGGATTCCATTTAAAATGCCATGAGTCAATCACTACCGGTGCAAAAGCACATCCGTGGCTTTGTTCTTTATATATTCCTTTAAGGTGGGCACCGTCGCTCGCCCGAACATCCGCCGCCACAGCGGCAAGTCGCTCGCCCGAACCGCCGCCGCCACAGCAGCACGGCACCGCCACCCCGCGCAGCGTTGGCGACGTGGTACCTTGCGTGCGGGATTAAATTTTTTTTTTTTTTTTTCCCCTGGAAGATAAAGCAATGATTGTAATTTTTTGTAAACTCTGTATATGTTGTTGGTGCGTAAAATTTAAGATTAAGTTGTTAAAAGGTTATTTTTCTGCACTCATTGTATTTTTTTTTTTTTTTTTTTTTGTAACCTCTTGTGTATACTTGATGTGTGATATCTATTCCAAGGTAAGATTTAAAATTAAACTCTTAAAAAGTTATTATTTTATTCTTTCTAAGATTTTAGTCCTTTTTCAGTTGATTGACTAAATGAGTTTACTTACATACAAACAGCAGAACATAAATTCAATCTGCCCGGAGATACACTTTTGTTTGCGTTAGAAAACTACAGCCAATGAGTTTTAAGAATCAGCCCATATTGATTCTAACTGAGTTGGAAAGAACATTCCAAGATTTCTGGTTTTCTTAAAGTTTTCTTGACCAAAGTTACATCTGTTCTTGAAAAGTTGAAAATTTAAACCTATGTGTTTCCTTGGAGTTTATTCCGCTTATCTGCAATGTTGATGTGTAAAATCTATTAAAAAGTAATACTTAGCAGTTGGTTATATACCCGACCAGGATAGAGTGTCTCGTAGATTGTCTTTTGCATCCTGGAGGGGTCTGGTCCGTTGATCCTGTTTCTGTTATCACGGAGGGCGGTTCAGTACCATTTCCATCCAGTGAGCCCATCGTTTCTGTGGTGTGGGCCCTATTCAAGTAGGTTGGTTGGGTCAGACAATTTGGGTTTTAGTGCTGGTGTATTTGCTCATGATATTTATTTTGTGTGTTGGGTTGCCTGAGCGGAGCCCGGAGTTTCCTCCACTGACCACTTCATTTCTTCTTGTAACATGGCATCTCTCTTCCGGCCATTGTTCTGTTGTGTGTAGTGGTCAGATCGGCAACCTAGCAGGTGGTGGGCAGAGACACCGAGTCGCCGCTCCACCCCCCAACCCTGCCACGTGAAGGCGTGCCGGGTTCTATTATCGTCGTGCTGAGCACTCCTAAAGAACTTTTAGGAGAGCTAAAGGTAGAGGATGGGGATAGAAAGGGGGCAGGTCTAAGGGAAGATCGGCCCTAGTTAGAAGGAATAAGTGTTAAGCAAGTAGAAAGATTCCCCCCCTCAGGATGGTGGGGCAGTAGAGGAAAAGATGAGATTTGGTGTCGTCGTTAATTATTGTCCATAGGCGTGTCGCGTTTTATTGTCATCATTCTGAGCACTCCTAGAGAACTTTAGGAGGGCTCAAGGTAGAGGAAGGAGAAGGAGGGGGATAGAAAGGGATAAGTCTAAGGGAAGATCTGCTCTAGATAGAAGAAATGTGTTAAGCAAGTAGAAAGATTTCCCCCGCTCAGGATGGTGGGGGAGTAGGGGAAAGGTGAGTTGATGTTGTCCTCGCTTAATTATTGTGCATGAGTTGGTGATTGTCAGGTCCAGTTCGGGCCTCCTCTCTTCTAATAGCCTCTCTTATTTTGCAGACCTTGGTGGCAAATGTGTTAAAGGCCTTGAAGTTACTTTCTGTTGCAATCAGATTTTCTTTATTCATTGGCGGTATGGCATCCACCAAGGAGGAGAGCTCCTATCTGAGGTCTTAATAGTAATAACATTCAACGAGGATGTGGTCAGCTGTTTCTATTTCACCGCAATGACAGTGCAGTGCTTGAGCCAGTCCTAGTTGATGCAGTTTGCCATTTATGCTACCATGTCCCATCATAAGGAATGTTGCGTGTAGGCCTGATGCCACCCATAGCTTTTCTTTCTTGGTCAGTTCTCCTGCTTCCAGGATGTAGCGGCTTTTCATATCCCCCACTTCAGCCGTGGACCAGATTTCATGCCATGTCTCCTTCAGTTTATTTCTTATCCTTGTTAGTTCCTCTTTCTTTTCTGCTTGTAGGTTGATGGTAATGTCATCCAAGGTGGTGGGTATATTCTTTCGTAGCCTAAGATACCGATATTGTATTTCCAGATGAGCTGGCAGTGCCTGTAGGGCCATAGAAGTTGTCCGGCAGGCTCTGGACATGGTTAATAGAGCTAGCTGTTGCACTTGATTCAGCTGCTTAATCAGAGCCACCTTGTTCGCTCTATAACCCCAAGACCTGGCACCGTAGGAGAGAGTTGTGAGAAAAATGCAGTTGTAATAGACCCTTAGTGTGTGTGTGTGTGTGTGTGTGTGTGCGCGCGCGTGCGCGTGCGTGCGTGCTTTAAGGCCCCACTCTCGTGTGGTTATCTGTTTTATGGCAAACAAGAAGGTTTTGGTTTTTTCCCTTTATATATTTGATGTGAGGGAGGACGCTGAGTGTCTCATCTATCATTATTCCCAAGTATCTGTTTGTTTGGGTATAACTGATCCTTTGATCCATATATTTAATTACTGGCGGTCGCTCCCTGTCAAGCTTTCCTTTGGCGAGCATTTGTGCTATCTTCTTTGTCGACACCTTTAGTTCGTTGTTTTCTGTCCATGTAGCGAGTTCCTTGAGAATTAAGTTTGTCCTGTTCTCAATTTCTCTCTTAGAGTTACTAGCTATGAGTATGGTGAGATCCTCTGCATAGGCAATGAAGGTAAATGATTGAAAGGTGTTTTTTCCAGCCAGGAGTCGAACACCAGGTTCCAGCATAAGGGGCCCAATATCGAACCTTGTGACTTTCCTCTTGATTTCATGAACTCCACTTCTCACCATAACTTTGTAGTCTTTAAAGTAGTCAGACAGCAGGGAGTAGAGGGGCGCAGAGATCTCGGCCTCCCTGAACCTCGCGAGGGCGCTTTGCCACCATAGTGTATCAAACGCCCCCGCGAAGTCCACAAAGAGAGCAAGAAGGTATTTGCTGTCGGTGTTGTCTCTGGTTGCTGTTAATTCAGTGATTGCATCCTCAGTGCCACGTCCAGGGGTGAGGCCATATTGTTTTGGCAAGTAAAGGCCTTTTGATTTGTATGCTTTCATCAATCTGGTCGCGATGACTTTCTCTAGGACCTTGCCCAAAACTGGAAGGAGGGCAATCGGCCGGTAGGACGTGGGATCCTGTTCTGGCTTGTCTTGTCCTTTCAGAATAATTCTCAGATTGGCTAGTGTCCAAGTCCTTGGGAAGGTGCCAGCAAGGAGGCAGGAGTTAAGAGCCCCATGAATAGCTTGAAGGACCAACTGCCACACCCTCTTTAGGACCTCAACTTCAATGGCATCATGGGCCGGGCATTTCCCTCTCCTCATAGTGGTGATAGCGTGAACAATTTCCTAGTTTGTGAAAGGCGATTTCGTCGGGAACCCTATATGTGACTTGTTTTTTTGCCTTTCTTCCATTTGGTATGGAGTCTCACTCTGGTCTATATCCTGATGCGTGATTGCGTCCAATATTGCATTGATTGCACCACAATATTGTGGAGTTATACTTCATAACTGTTTTGTCATCGTTGCGTCACTAGGGTATCTACCCACCCACCGAAGAAGGGCCACATAGCCCTGAAATGGTGCCGTCTGGGTGGTGGTATCCGCTGAGAATAAGTAACAAGTCTTCTCCTTTGATGAAGCGTTACTTATTCGAAGTAGTGCAATATCATGGCAACTCCTTGTGGAGGTATTCACAATATGGGAAAATTAAACGATGCTGCCTTTGCATATTTGTGCTAATCCAGAGTTTAGCTGCGTACTAATATGATGCGTTTGCACTAACTTGTACGGTAATCTTGAATAACTAATAAACTGATATTTATTTTCATAAATCTCATCATTTTTAGATAATGCAGAAATTTCTGTCCATTTAAACATTTTTATTTCAAATTACTTAGTTAATGTTGTGCTGTGTTATTGCTATATCTACTTTCATCGCTTACACTGTTAACGAATGCTTGTTATACAAAGGTCTAGAATTATATTCAACCAAAACTGGAATCGTAAGACACCTGGAGATAGCAGAAGTGACCTTTTATCTCGCAAAAATAAGGTTGTATTAAGAATGGTGTATAATTTATTTGTGCGTTGGTCGATACCGCAAGGAACTCTGCAGTTTATCAGTTACTTCTGGCCTGCATGCAGCCGAAGAAAATAAATAAATAATAATAATAAATTTTTCTGTTCTGCTGAACAAGACTGAACGTGAAACTGTTTTTCTTTAGAAAGCTTGTTGCAAGACTCTTCAACAATACCATACGGAAACGAACCAAGATAAAAGAGGATTTGGCTTATTTATTAAGTCAGCAGTTCTCAAACTTTGCGATACCGTGATCCCCTAAATGATGAATGAATTTGTGCAACTCCCATGAATGAAACTAATGATTTCATTTGGATGAGAATTAGGCAAGAAAGAAACACGTCACTTTCTTTTAATAATTAAATTTTAATTTGTAACTCAAATAAAATAGTGATAGTACATTACAACCAACTTTATAAAATAAAACCATTTCACTGGAAATTTAAAAAAAACAATAATAAAATTTAAAACCGGAGGCAAAATTATTTTAAAAAATTTCGATACCCTTCCCCTCAAAGTTGATTGCGACCTAGTTTGAGAACTGTATTATCTTTGAAGGAGTTAATATAAGAAATTCATATAAGAAAGGCAGGGGTCCCCAAACTTTTAGAGATGCGGGCCACATATAAATTTTTGGCGGGCCGGAGAATATAGTTTTCTAATTACAGAAAACTATATTCTCTTTAATGTTATGCAGAGAAGCAAACTTTATACCTACCTATATCTACAGATTCAAAAATAAATCGATGAATATGTAATATAAAATATACCAGTTAATATCAAATTTTAGTTATTACTTATTTATTGTACTAATCATAAAAATACATTTAATAATACAACAAAATTATAATTAATGCGTTGAATGTGGTTGTAGAGTGCGACTAAGTTTCGTAATATCGGGTTTTTAAGAATTGGAACTAGTACTTTAGTACTAGTTCCAATTCTTAAAAATTCATGTAAATGCGGGGTCAGTTAGACGTGATCGTATTTTTGATTTTACATATTTCATTTTTGAAAAGATCTGCTCACACTTCGTACATGTACTTCCGAAAATTGATGTAACCTTTCTTGCAAAACTTTTAATTTTTGGATAATCTGACTCAGATAATGTTGAATAAAATTGAATTAGATTTTCATTTTTAAATATTGTCTTCAGTGCATCATTATATTGAAGATCGACCAACTCTAATTGTAAATTCTCATCAGCATCGTTGACGGGTACGTCAAACGGATTTTGAAGAAGTTTAAACACCTTTGAATTATTTTTAAAATCATAAAATCTAGCCGCAAATTTTCCCGGCAAGAAACTAACGTTTTGAACAAAATTTTCAATGAAAAAGTTACAACTAGCCTTTTTAGATAAATTATTGCAACATGGAAAATGTGAAAAATTATTTTGACGTAGTTGACTTTTAAATAACTCCAGTTTTGTTTCAAATGCTTTGACATTATAATACAATTCATTGACAAGTTTGTGTCGTCCTTTTTAGTTTCATATTAAGAAAATTCAGGTGTTCACATATATCTGTTAAAAAGACAAGGTTCCACATCCACAACCATTTGAGATCTGACAGTTCTGGAACAGGTTTCAGTTTTTCGTTTATAAATAGATCTATTTCGATCCTAAGTTCAAAAAATCGCTTCAGCACATTACCGCGACTCAACTTCAGTGTGGTACAACAAATCACTATTCAGCCTCAATTGTTTCAAGAAAATTTTTGAATTGCCAACGATTCAGACTAGTCTTGCGAATAAGATTTACTGTTGACATTACAGTTATGACTGAATATACGCCCAAATTGTTTCTGCACAAACACTGCTGGTGAATTATACAATGAAGTTGAATTGATTTTTTTAATATATTTACTCTCAAGATATTTATGAAGCTTACCCATGAACCCAGTTTTAGTACCGACGATATTTTTAACGCCAACCGCTGATAGCAAATCCAAACTGACTCTGTCAATTGCTTCTGACACTCAAAAATATATTTTCATCAGTTGTATCTTTCAAGCTTTTTAATGCAACTAGCTAGCTCTTCAGTTACTGCAAAATTTTGATTTACACATCGGATATAAATTAATAATTGAACTGTATGCCTTGTACCTTCACTCGCATCAATTGCTATCGAAAAAATGTGTGAATTCACGAACTCTTTCTACGAGTTGATTTTGAACGTCGACTCCTAAAAATCTTCAGTTCTTCTTGTTAGTTGATGAAGATAAACTTACAGACCCAAAATTCTTTACTTTTTCAGGACATAGTTCTGCAATTGCCAAACAAATTCGTTTTACAAATTCTTCGTCCGTAAAGGCCCTTCCATCTTCGGCAATGATTTGGGAGGCTCGAAAACTAGCTCTAATTGCAGATAAATTTTGATGAGTAAAATTTCTTTATTTATTTTTCAGTTGATTGTAAGGCGCCTCCGTAGCCAGGTGGGAAAGAGCAGCAGTGCGTAGCATACGCTTCTTGATTAGACCGAGGTTCGAGCCCGTCACCACCAAATACGGAGGATGCGGAAAGGTCAGGGAATGACCACCGCATATTCCCGGAGCAATATGGCCTTAGTTGCTAATGCTCCTAAAAAAAATCGCCCCTTGTACGGCGTGCAAGCCAGAAGGGTATATTTACATTGCAGAGAATAAATTTACAAAAACATTTACAGTTTAGCAGTAAAGAAAATATGTATATTAATATAAAAATTTTGTTCTTCATTTCTGGATGTCTTCGTAGAGGAGCATTCGCAAAACTAAAAAAAAATTAACTTCGTACTCGAATGTCGTGACGACAGCGTAACTCGGAGTACTAAAAGACAATGGGTTCCAGCTAGTGTTGCAACTCAGTTGTTTGTTGGTAGATAGTTTTTCTGTAGGCCTTATTAGAGCACAGTCAGTTTTTCACAGTTAACTTGAAACCGGTTTAGGGTTTCTATGGTATTTAGAGAAAACATTCTGTTTAAACTTTTCAAGAAGTTTAGATTATAGCGAAGTGGCTTAATTTGCAGGCTTCACGATTGCCTCTGACTTCGTGGGTGCGAGATGATGCCTGTAAGTACTGGTGCATCATATCTTCCTGTCAATAGCTTGGACAGTATATGAATATTTGTCCAAATGACAATAAACATTCACGGTGTCCACTCCATATTTGCATACAAAATACCTCTGGAGACAGTGAAGGGGAACTGGAAAATCTTGTTTAGTCACCTAAGTATCCAAGATTCTATGTTTAGGAAGATTTTAACGTACGTTTCGGGAGCTGAGGACCAGATGACAGAAGTATAAGGCCACCGGGCAATGCATTCCTTCACCAGTTGAGCATTTTGAACCCCCAGCTAATTCTTGTCTTGAGCGCCAGATGGTGGCTAGCGTTTTCTTCTTGGTGGTAGTGAAATGCTCAGTGAAGGATAACTTGTTGTTCCAGATCCTTCTGTTGATCGACTTTTTGAATGGGTTGGCTATTTAAGAGAATGGTGATGTTATGTATTTTATGCTTTCTGGAGAAGGACATCTGGGCAGTTTTAAGAGGGTTAATTTCGAGCCCAATCGAGGCAAGGAAGTTGGTCAGATTAGTTCTAATCTTCTGTTGTTGACTTTGAAAAGTTTGGGTTAGTTCTTGGAGTTTTTTCTGCTTCATAGTTCCTTGAAATTTATCTCTTTATTTTTTTTTTTTTTGGTAGTTGTTGGCGCATAGGCTTCTGTGGCCATAATGCACCTCCCAAGGTTTTTGCAGTACTTTGATCCAAGCCCGAGGTGGGAATCGAACCCGCGACCTTTGGGTTGCCAGGGAGGCACTTTACCCACCTGGCTAGCCCGGTCGGCTGAAATTTATCTTAATTTGAGGCATTTTTTGTGTAGTGACGTTTCACATTATATTTCTTGAACACCGACAAGGCTTCTTAATGAGTAAAATTTATCATACCTGCAAATAAGACACTTGCAGGTGTCATTGAACAGTGCAAAAAAGTAAGTAATTGGCCACCGCTCATTAAAAACACAACACTCAGCATCAACTTTTCTTTATTTTCGACATGATTTTTATGGGGTCACTGGAATTAAAAAATATAAAAATACTCATGAATATTGAAGTAAGCACTGAGTATCTTAAAATTTTGAAATATTTTAACAAAGTTTTTATTATGTTCATATCACTCTTATATGACGTGAAATTAATGATATAGAGTAGTTTATTAGGCTGTTTGCCTAATAAACTACATTATTATAATATAAAACTATATTATTAATTGTTACATTGTTTAATATGGTGACGTTTCGTGTCTCTTACCGATACCCATCATCAGACCATGCTGTGGGGAAGAACAGAAAGGGCTACAAATTTGAATATTTTAGAATGTTACAGTTACTAATATTACAATTTGCAAATTACGATTCTGAAGTATTAAGTTCTGAATTGCTGTTACAATAGAAAACAGGAAATCTAATCTAATACAAAGCGATTAAATTCGTACCTGCCAACAGCCTCCTCTTGCCGATGATACCAGAAATCAGAAGCCACTAGTGGGGAAACACCCAAAGACAGGTGAGTGAGGACAGCAAGAGTACACGATAGAGGTGACAGAGAGAGGAGTGAGTGCCGGAAGACGACTCTATTCCTTTTATTCACTGAAGATATGACACTTTGGCATGACAAAGTAAGAAGAGCATCCAGTTTGTAAGAAATTCCTCTAAGCAGAAGAAGCAACTTTTTAAAATGCATAGGTTGAACTAAGAGCAATTCCCGCATGAATTCATTTTGCTGTTTCATAGCTTTATCTTGGGAGCCGTTGAAGATGACTATCGGCGATATAGCGAAACTGCGATGTGTGTTAAATCTGAGATTGAGATATCTCCATTTGAAATTTGTTAAAATTACTAATCAGTTGTTTCATAGAATTTGCCGTAAACTGTGTCCGTTCATTGTGCAAAGACACAGGTAATTCAGAGAGAGAGAGAGAGAGAGAGAGAGAGAGAGAGAGAGAGAGAGAGAGATCGTTGGCTTGACGTAGCCGAGTGGTCAGGAGACTACTAAATACGATAAATATTTGTACTGAAGATTTATTGTAAACTCTACTGACTTGGTTGTCGTGCCGGAGTATAAACAAAAAATTCATTCAAAAAAAAATTCAAAGTTTGTTTTTCTGCACACATTACAATCTATGTATTTCCTAAGTCTTGTTTCACATTTGAAACAACAGCAATCATAAGTTATACATTTAAGGAAATTGATACTTACAACTGCAATATATCATATACGGTCAAACTAAATAGCCGCGCATTAGCGCCGTTCGTTAAGAATAACCTTAAAATGAATGATTAAAATAACAATAATTCACAATAGAAGACTTCTGTACCTTTTGACATTGTTCGGGGGAAAAATAATCTTAAATCATCTTGGAAAAATATTGAAACAGTGAATTAAACGCATGACAAAAAGATGGACTCAACCGAGACAGAGCCAAAGATATTTTATCTTAATTGGATACCTTTTTCTTTCAGCTTTCTTGTTGATCGTTAAAGGGTACTGTATGTGTATACGGGTAGTTCCCGACTTTACGAGTTAATTCGTTCCTAGCACGCCCTCGTAAAGCGGGAATTTATTTTATATAGACATAATGTTAAAACCAGGGGTTACGTTCTCAACAATGATTGATTTATCCAAATAAATGAAAACAGCCTGTAAAATCAAAGCAAATTATAATTTAAAGAAAATTATTTATGACTTAAAAATGTTAAAGAATGTTTATTCATCATCATCAACCAAATGCACACTCGTTGTTGGTTTGTTGCACAAGGAATCGTTTTCTTCAGAAATGCTTCAAGAGGGGTTTGTTTCCAAGATAATCGCTTCTCTTTTCTTTATAAATTTGACGATAGCATGCATAAGCATTTTTTAATGTTAAGCACAAATTGCAACTAACTAACACGATACGCGCAAGTGAGATTGCAACTAACACGATTCGCGCGGAGTAACAAGTTTACGAAGAAGAAGAAGAAGGAAAAAAAAAAAAGGAATGAAGAGAAGGTTCTGAAAATTTATTTGTTTTTTTTTTATATGATCGAAGATTTCAGTGAAGGGGAACTCATTTCACCATAATACCGTAATATGAAAACCGACAGAATTCCAGTTATCGGGATTATCGCAAATGCAACGAATTACCAAGAAAAAAAAAAACAGTGTTATTTGGTTCACATGACGATATTTTCATGATACGATGATTGCGAGTGCTACACAAGCAGCACTCGCAACTGTGCTCGCTGAATTGACTGAATCAAAAAAGAAATGTTCAACGAACATGTAAATAGAATTATTTATTGTATTTATTCATTTTTTTTTATCTCGTGCGCAGGAAAAATTACAAAAGCATGCAATTTAAAAAAAAAATTCAAAATTATAAAATTACAAAAAAGGGAGGAGACAGGCATATAACGTCTGTAAGTTTTACTTCTCGAGCATAGTTGCCAGAATCGACGTCTTCAGCTTATAAGTATGCCGCTGTGGAGAAGAACCTTACGAAAGAACATATTAATGGATGACTGGACGGTGGCTTTTTTATTTTCATCGTAGATTTCTTTGCAGCAAGCAAGCATATCATTGACCCCTCTGTGAACTTTTAAGAATCGTTCGCTGTCAGGATCCATCTTCTCAGACCTCGCCATTGCCATCTCGCTGGTGGTGAAGCGCCTGTCTCGGCTCCTCATTTGGTTCATCCTGAGCTTCATCAGCATTTTCTTCTTTCACCACCGCTGCTTGCAATTCAATAAGTTCTTCGTTAGATAATTCCTTCTTCTTCCTCTATTAACTCCTCCACGTCTTTGGCGTCAACCCCCAACTGAAGTAGCTCTGCAACCTGTACGATCTTATCTGTAACCTCTTCATATGATTCGTCTTTTTCAAACCCTTGAAACCTTTTACGTGCCGTGGGCATATTTTTTTCCATGTGCCATTTAAACAACTTTTAGTAATTTCCGCCCAGACCTTATTAATGTTTAAGATGGCGTGGTACATATTGTAAGATTTCCAAAAGTCTCTTAACGTACAATTTTTCTCATCGTCTACTGTAGACAATGCCTGAGCTTAAATACAGTAGTATGTTGTGCGTAAATAATGCTTTTAAATTCGAAATAACGCCCTGATCCATAGGTTGGATGAGTGAAGTCCTGTTTGGCGGTAGAAATATGACTCTCACATTCGAATTGAAATCATCTAGGTGCGTAGAATGTCCAAGAGCATTATCTAATAGAAGCAAAACCTTGAAAGGAATGTCGTTGTCTTTACAATGTTTTTAAACCTAGGGAATGAAGCAGCATTTAAGCCAATCCTCAAAGAGATATTGTTATCCATGCTCTCTGGTTCGATCGGAAATGCACGGGTAGGGTGGCTTTATTGATGCCCTTAAATGCACGAGGATTTCCAGAATGGTACACAAGCAGTGGTTTTAATCTGAAATCGCCCGCTGCATTAGCTCCAAGCAGGAGCGTGGCCCCATCTTTTGACGCCTTGAAACCTGGCATTGTATTTTCCCCTTTGGCAACGTATGTTCGATCCGGCATTTTTTTTTTTTTTTTTTTCAAATACAGAGCAGTCTCATCAACGTAAAAATTTTTTTGCGTTGAGCCGCCTTCATCAATAATTTTTTTCAAAACATCACAAAATTTCTCTGCAGCTGCAGAATCTGCACTGGCGACTTCATCGCATACTTTAACGTTGTGGAAACCAGCGCGATATTTGAACCTATTAAACCACCCGTTGCAAATAGTTTCACTGTTGAAGCAGCGAGACATAATTCCCTTGCAATAGATGACAAACTGTGTCCTACTTCGTACTTCTTAATCATTTTCATCCTCATTTCTAAATCAATTTTGTTTCGTTTCCTGGCACTACTTGCACTTTTCATTTGTCCCTTTCCTTTCATCATTGTAATACGTAAATAAGAATGAAGAGAAGTTTCTGAAAAGTTTATTGTTTTATGGTCGTGACCTCCAGAAACGTGCTTCAGAAAAATATCATAAAGGCGTTCAAAATTGATTCATATAACGGGAACATATGATAACGATGAAAGGGTAGTGCCATTTCCATTATAAATATCACCTTTTAGAGAGATAAATAGCTTAGTAATATAGCGAAATTTTCAACTTCCAACTACGTGGAACGAATAACAAAAAACAAAACACAATGTGTTATTGGGTTCACATTACGTTATTTTCATGATACCTCCATTTCTTCCTACGGAATGCAAAATACGTTTCCACGATTTTTTTTCAGTTTTCACCGGCCGGAAAAAACTTACGTAAAGTCGAATTTACTTAAGTCGAGTATTGTGCAAGTCAGGGGAGTTCCTGTATATTGTATAGCTACGCGCGTGGTTTGAAATGCGGTATTTATGAATGAATGTTTAACATTCAGTTTTTTGCAATTAATGTTCATATTTTCAATTTTATTGATAGTTGATAAAAAAAAAAATCGTAAAGCGAAAACTCGTAAAGCCGGGAACTGCCTGTATTTCCATATCAACTAATCAATCATTTCGACAATGAATGCAGTAATTACTACATTTAGCAGTCATAATACAAGGGGGGGGGGTAAAAGAGTCATGGCAAACTTAAACACTGTGCTACTGCACTCGTGGGCTGGCTACTTGGCTACCTTTCTGCGTTATGATAATTCAGAACTATGGAAACAAACATCCCTGAGCCGAAATAAATCATGTAGTTTTTAATATTTAGCTGGATCTCGGTTAATGAAATTTTGCTGCTCAAGCTAAATTGATTAAGAGAAGTTTATGAGACCGTATATTTACCTTTTTCCAAAATTTGCGCAGTAATTATTTCTCAGTTGACTATATAATGAGAAAGCGCGTTAATGGTCGCATGTTTTATTCCCAGGAGTTAGTTGGGGGGAAGTGGCGGTATTTGTCTTTATAGAACTCATTTGCATGTTGTTTTTGCAGATTTTTATACTTTTTTTTTATTTATAAATATACAGTAATTTTTTATATTATTTGTTATAATCGATATTAATAAAGCTGCACTTGCTAATTTGAGTTTATTTTTTTTCTTTCTCTCTCTCCAGGCGCTTGGAATTTTAATAGCTGTACCGGGATTCTGGCTTATCCTCACTCTTTTGGCATTTCTCATCTTTTTTCTCTGTCGATGTTGCGACACGAATGTCAAAAAGAAGCAGCTCACACCACTACGATGGACCCTAGCAATTTTTGCTATTCTTTGCAGGTATGATTATAATTCTTTTTAATTTTTTTTATGCAGTGTGTTTTTAAACCGATTTATTTCTATGTAGTCTTTACAACTAAATACTGTGTAGAATATAACGCGCTCTCTCGCACACACAGAAGTTAACAACTAACTATTTCGACAGCGAATAAATGAAATACTTACTGTATTTAGTAGTCGCGTGGGGGGGGGGGGGGGACGATCAACTCAAAAACGTCTGTGTGCGTGATGATCCTTTCTGCTTTATGATAATTCAGAAAGAGCTAAATATTTCTCATTTCTTTTCACTTTCTCGCAAACACATCTGAATTTCTTAGAAAAATGGTAACCTTTTTAGAGCCATACACTTTTTTATTATTGAAAAGTTTAATTTAAAAATTGTTTTGAAGCAGTAGTGTCAAGCTGTTGAGAAACAGCACAGTACCATTTGGTGATCGTCGGTCATCATCCAGTGAGTCGTTGCGGTCCCCAGCATGTCAGACCAACTAAATCAGTTTTTGATCCACATTACCTTTCAGAGAAACGATATGATTACACTCCTTCCTTCCTTAATGAGAGCATTCGTCTGTAAGGAGTTGATAACGGCTGGCGTAGCTGAGTGGTCAATGAGAGAGTGCAGTAGCACACGTTCTTTGAGTGGACCTGGGGTTCAAGCTCGTGACTGCTAAATACGATTAATATTTGTATTGATTGATTTATTGTAAACTCCACTGACCTGGTGGTCGTGCCGGAGTATAAATAGGAACTTCATAATCTTACTTCGTGTGGAAAAATCAGTGTTAAATTCACGACTAAGTCAAATATTGAAATATAAACTTAATGATAAAACAAATAAGCGAAGTAAATAAACTTTATTTTTTTAATATATTTTTAATAATGAAGTTTATGCTCCGGTATTTGAATTTCCCGCCCTTCCTCTTATATAGGCGGAATTTTTTGTTTACCTTTGGTGAAAATGGTTAAGCCCAGGATCGATAAAAAAAAAGACATTTGTTTTGTGATTGTCTGCATTTTTAGGTCTTTTCCGTTTTTGCCTAGCTTTTCACTGTGATAAGAATTGCCGAAACCGCTCTGAAATGGCTTTTGTGTTCATAATGTAGTCGATGGACATCTTTTCGAAGTCTGGTTTTAAAGTGTTGCTATATTGATTAGGGGGGGGGTCTCGTACTTCCGGTAATTACAACACACTTGTTTGGAAAATTAGTGATTGAGTTTATTATAAATAGAGAATTGTGAACTTGTATGGAGATTCCGTAGTCGAATGGTCAGGAGCGGGGGTGCAATAGCACACGCTCTTTGAGTAGACCGGGGTTCAAACTCCTGACTGCTAAATACGGTCGATCAGCCAACCCACACTGGACCAGCGTGGCAGATTATGGTCCATTTCCCTCAGCATGAATTGTTGAGGAGGCTTTCATCCTGCAGTGGGTTGATAATGGCTGCAGTTTACCTTTATGGAGATTTGGACATCATCAAATATACCAACTAAATCTGATTATCGTTGTTGGGCAGCGTTGCCAGATTTCTAATGTTTTGAACCAATAAAGTACGGGTTATCATCAATTTTCACTTCCTGTACCCATCAAAAGAGGGGCAACCCCTGAGTCATCGCTGGGTCTTTAGCGTTTTCGATATTTATAAACGATCTCTTGTCAGTGCCACAATCAGATTCTCATGTTTTAACCCGTTCTGATGACATCAAAATATTGCCTTAGAGCCGGCCGTGTTCCAGTGGCTGTGCTGTCACAGAAAATCTAACTGTGGTAATAATTCAGTAGATATGTGGTCACGATAAATTTGTAAAATCTTCAACAGCTTGTTAATCAGATTTATATAACTGGATAACAAATAACAGTATCCATATGAACATAGATGAATGCCAATTTCTGTTATGTCAACTATCGTAAACCAACTATAATTTTAATTATAAACTTACAGGATCCTGCATAAATCAGTTTAATCTGTTAAACGAGTTTTAAAATGTTTCCCTCGGCGGATCTCCCAGCAAAGTTGAATTATAAGGCAATATAGACTGGCGGGTAGCACGAGTGAGTAATCTGATTAGTCTTATCAAAAATGAACACAACCTACTTGTACAGTCTGTCTGCACTCTGCGTTTATTTAATTAATAAATCAAAGAGATACCGCCGTTCGTGGGTCATCCTATCCTATCCTGTTGACCAGACTAACAACGTGGTTTTCTTTCTTCTGTGGATAAATCATCCCAGTTTTCATATATGGCTTGCAAAATTTTTCTCCACAAAACTGCCTTCACATCCCCATTACTATATTCCTTCGATCTCATATCGTACAGAGCTGGACGTTTTTCAACTTCGCTAATAACGTTTTCAATATCGAACATATTAATCAATTTTAAATACACATGTACGCAAAAAAAAAAAAATTAATTAATTAAATTAATAATAAAATAATTAAAAAGACGTAACCCTAACGAGCACTGGAGGAGAACTGAAGTGAGTCAACCGCTCGCGTGTAGTCTGCCTTTGTATCTTGAAAACAGATTTTATGTTTTATTTTCTGTTTAAATACTAAAAAAATAAATAAATAAATAATAATAAAAAGACGTAACCCCCAGTACTGTACTGAAAACAGATAGACGCGTGCCGGCACTTGAACGTCAGTTCAACTCCCCATTGGTACACTGTGATGAATATAGAACCCTGTATAAGGCCAGAAGTGTGTGAAGTTTTATGTTTGTGCAGTGTGTTTTTTAGTGTTTCTGGTCATTGCGTTACCAGAAAGGCGATCAGCTGGAAAGCTTGCTCAGTGACAGTCTTACAGTCCTCTACACCACGGGGAGGTAGGCCACAACTACGCATGTACCGCGGCCGCCCTCGGAAACCTCTGTTTTACAGCTCTTACTGCCCTAACATCAGAGAATAATAAATAAAATAATAATTAAATAAAAAAATAAATAAATAAAAAGCCCGCTGCGGGAAACACGCTCGTTTAGTTTTACTTAATTCAACTACTGTTGTTAATACAGAGGTTGCGTGCCGCCGGATGAAACGTAGCTGGAGATCCGCCGCGGGGAAACACGCTCGTCTAAAAGATCTCTACCACGGTTAAAGATTTAGGAATTTTATGAGAATACAGACAAGTTTAACGAATATATTACCCCGTTATTAAAAAAAGTCTCATCAAAAGAGTATTTAGAGATTTCAGAAACACCATCGCATGGCTAAGATCTATCAGATTACTCTGTGACCTGTATTGGAATATCTTTCACCCACGTTGTCTCCATCCAGTCTCCTAATGTCCCGCATGACCACTGCGCAATGTACTTCTTTTTAAACCCTCCTTTGCTTTTTCACAAGATCTGTATACTAGTTTTATAGTTTCACGTCTCTGCTGTAAGCTCGACTACGATTTATTCTGTTCTAACCAACAAATTATGAAACAGTTCAATCTGTTCTTCTCAACTTTTACTCTGCACTTATTTTTTTTATTCTTGCTCACAAAATTAAGGAATTTACTCCAGTTATCCCATAATAGGATTTCTTCTTTCCTCTTTTCATATCATATTCACAATTATGTGCTTGACACACTCATCTCATTAACTACATCATTTCCACTTGTTTCACCGTGCAGTTACCGCGTATTTCGTTTTACTAAGTGAATTTACTTATTTAAATTATGATGAACGGAGTCAGTAACTCTGACATTTCCAATTTAATTACTTATTTTAAATATATTATATTTTATCCTTTTTTCTTTGGTACTCCAAAAATTATTTCTATTAAATCGATTGTGTTTTTATTAATGATTTTAGCCGTATTAAAAAAAAAAAAAAAAAGAACTTAAGCAATAGTTAAAGTCTGAGGAGTTTTCAGAATTTTGGCTCCCAAATCATAGATAAATGGCGCCAGATTATTTATAGTGCAACCAAGGTAACTTGTGGCGCCTAAGAATTTCACCTTTTTTTTTTTTTTTTTAATGAAAGAACAAACAAACCGTGAAATCCTTAAATTTAGCTGGATGAAAATTGATTGATATACTGAAAGAACAGAATCTTGGGGTAATCGAGCATTAGACAAGAGGTGTGCAAGATCAAGAATGACGGGATTCATATGGCGATAATCGTAGTACGAGTGAGAATCTCATTTGATCCGTATGGATTTGCTTGAATGATTTTCAGTTTAAAATGACTACTATTTCAGTACGCTATTCATAATGAAGAACTTGAAAAGAGAAAGCAGTTTTCACTCATAGGTAAAAATGATAGCAGCTTCCCTGGCCAGTATTATAAAGCATTATTATTATAGCAGTTTTCACCCCAGTTGCTGTACTATAATTTCAATGGAAGTTTATTGAAAGTTAGTCAACGACATATTTTATTTTTTCAGTTTTGTAACATTTTTGTGTGGTATAATTTTCTGAACACCACAATAGCGTACTAAATTCCAACTTTCCTCCCAGGATTTTGTGCTTAAAAATAAGCGAAGTGTCTTTTTTCACTTCTTCCTTTTTTTAGACATACCCACCCTTATTAGAAGAGTGCAAATGATGCAAAGAAGCAGGCTTATACAGTATCGTCTATTACTTTCAGCTTTTACGTAGACTATAACTGATACAGGTTTATTCATGAAGAATAATGTTTTACTTATTATTAATTTTTCAATTCCATTTTCAAATATCCTTACCAAAGCAAAATAAAAAGTTTCTGCTTTTTTTTTTTTTTTTTTTTTAGTTCTTAACACCTCAGCATTTGAGCCGTTTACGATCATTAGTAACTCGTGGCGCTTTTGGATGACGTTTTAACCTTAATATTGAATTACTTCAATGTAAAAACATGCTTAAATGACACCAAAACCTTTTAACGAGGTCATTAGCACCATAATGTAACGTACTTTTGCATTTGATGCCATTACCGTAACGTTCATTTCTTCCTTACTCACACTTCGTTTTCCGATTTAGCACTTCACTGTGGATTCCTGACTCAGATGCTATCACTAGCACCGATATTTTCATAAAAGTATTCGATTAACGTGCCTCACTCCCACTTCGTTAAACTATTTTCCCTCTTATACCAGTAAGAAAAATTAAATGTTATGATCTGGGAAGATGAAAATCTAATTCGGAAGTAATTTGTCTTTGTAAAATTATGCCAACAGATTGAGTTTCATTTGTAATGGGATCTAAAAGAGAGAGAGAGAGATCGCAGAAGAGAAGATTGCTGGTGAGAGAAATGGACGAGCAAAAGGAGTATTCCTCTGTCGTGTCTAAATTGCTTAAGCTGTGTCGTCTTCATAACCAGCAGCTTCTCTGAGATTTTGATTTGTGATGCTGAAATAGCCAATATTTCTTACGGAGTGTGAACACTGGAGAAGTGGATTATTTCTACCAAGTTAGTGTTGGTATAAAATTTTTCAAAAGATCGTGGCTCGAACAATGAAATCTTGTAAAAAATATTGAAATTGTAGGAAAAAAAATTTTTCTTTTTTTTTTTTCTCAAGTATTGTATTGAAAAAAAAAAAAAAAAAAAAAAATCATGAAAGCCCATATTTAATTTGTTTTGTATCGGTTCACGAAGGCATGACATGAAGATGAGAAACAAACAAAGAAAGCTATATTTTATTTTTATTTTACAGAAAATAAAATTAGGGTTAATTACGTGCACAAAAAAAAAAAAAAAAACATGGTGAAATTAAAATATTTACTGAATTTTGAAATTATTATATTCTTTTCTCTCTTCAAAATATTTTTCCTTTTCCTATTAGTTTTCATGCGTAACTTAAAGGCAGCCTCATGAGCGCACTCTTTGTTGCAATTGCAAGGCCGAAATAGTAAGTTTATATCTCCTCTGCTTGAAGTTAACAGACCATATCCCTTTTTCCACTATCCTTTTTAAGCAGCACTTCTCTTTTTATCGTTTCTTTTCATAAATAATCTCTTTTACTCTCGTGAATAGTTAGCGACAGAATTAAGCGTGTTCGGAAGTTGTAGTTTTATTGTTTTCTCAAATTTTTTATAACTTTGGCTGGTTGGAAAAGAGAAAAAAGAGAGGAGCACATTCAATGATGATTTTTGCACACGAAGTTTAAATCGTCATTATTAATGAATCAGACGATAGATTTTGCAGAATGGATATTTTAAAAACACTGGCGGAAGTAATTTATCTTTAACCAGTGAGTCAAACATTGGCGTTTGGATGGCTTTAAAATAAAGCGGTTCCTTTCATCTGAAACAAGTCGAAAAGTTCCCAGGTTAATATTAAACTTAACTCAACTGATGTACCCCTCAGCATGATGAAAATCGGTGATTTAGAACTACAGATGCACTTCTTGGAATGTTGGTTTATGTTCAAATTAATCGGAAATTTTGATCTCCGTTTTTTAATTTTGGTTTGAACTAAGGTTTGGCGTTGATATTATTCAGAAACCATACTGGAAGAGTTTAATTTTGTGTTGTGATCTTTGAAAACTCGAAGCTTGAATCTTACATGTGTGTTTCATACAGATGGTAAAAATAGTTTGCAAAATAATTGACGCGAGTCACTAAAATTTGTTAAATGGAAGTACATTGTTATTATGCAGTTGTACTTTGTGTGAATTTGTTATAGCGTGCCACTTTTGAAATATGCAAATCGGCTCGTGCGCACACGAAAATGAGCATTCAGCAGAGGTCGTTATAGTCAATGGGGGAGCTCTCATGCCGTTAGTGTTCAAAGAGTTCTTTTAGTATTAAAGGAAATTATTTAGGGAAGCAGTTCGTAATTAATGCAAGTTTCCAGAGGTTAGTTGACCATTGGAAATTTGGCTCCTGGGAGGGGGGGATAGCTGTACATTTCTCATTGGACTCGGGCCTTGGAAACTTCTGTGACTATTCCATTCTGAAATATAAATATTCTCACTGAAGAAAAGTCCTCCATCAGCTGAGTTCTACGGGAAAAGGGGGAGGGAGAATATACTGCACCCCTAAAATTTCTTACACAAGGCTCACCGGTTTTGTTTCAGTGTCTCACAGGAGTCGTAGTTCTTATTTAAAAAGATAGGAAGTCATATTCTTACGTGCATTGCACATAATTTATTTCCACTACAGCCTGAAATTAATTTAAGCTGCATCGGCCATCGCTAAGTTTTGCGCGGCTCTGTGTACAAAAACAACAGATCACCCCCCCCCCCCCCCCCTTTCATAACAATAGCCAACTCCCAATGCCACATTAACACACTGCAGCGGGAGATATTCCTGTCTGAGGCGGGTGCAAACTCTGGATAGAGTTTCTTTGCTGCCCTTATGATGTCTGCTACGCTTGAACTTTCGGAATACTCTTCCTATCATCACAATCTGGATATCACATTTGGTTTGACATTCAGGACTTTGCTACCATCTATTAGCATTACTAGAGGCATATGATGCAAGAAAGCAAGCTTTTATTATTATTTTTTTTTATACAGCATCAGCCAAAAAAATCACTTCACATATCCATTTGCTCCAAAAGTTTGTCCAGTTCTTCCTTGAATTTATTTAAGCTATTAACTTCCACAACGACAGATGGAAGTTTGTTCCAGCAATCAACCACTTGCTGGCTAATGGCAAATCTCCGCACAATCTATTCTACAACTGCCTTTCTTCAATTTGAATTTATGCTCCCTCAGGTGCGTAATTATACACCTCAATCAGACCACATCGCAGATGCCTAGTCTCCAGACGCTGCAATTTGCAGACCTTTGTTCCCCTCCCCAATCTCGTTGTCTTTCTGTGTACTCGTTCCAGCAACTCTACATCCTTCCTAAAATAAGGCATCCAGACCTGTATGCAGTATTCAAGGTGTGGCCAGACAGCATTACCTTATAGTATAAGGTATGATTATGCATAAGGCTTATACGAATGGATAATCACTTCCTTATTCCTGTATATCATTGACAAGACTCCATGAGCTGCTCTGGCAGCCTGTTTGCTGTGCTCAGAAAATTTCATATCTGACCGCACAATAACCCCCAAGTATTTTTCACTCTCCACTACCCTGAGTGCAGTACTGCACAGTTGGTATGTTACTTGTTCAGATTACGAACCTAAGGGGGCATAAATTAAGAAAAGAAAGATGTAGAATAGATGTGCGGAAATTCGCCTTTAGCCAGCGGGTGGTTAATTGCTGGAACAAACTTCCATCTGTCGTTGTGGACGTTGATAGGTTAAATAAATTTAAGGAGGAACTGGACAGGTATTTGGAGGGAATGGTATTAGGTATTAGGTATGTTCGGGGTCTGACGGCACCTGGGATTTCTCCCATCTCCGCGTATGTTCTCTGTATCGGACAAGCCAGAGATTTAAAAGTGTGTGGGATATGTACTGTGTAGTTTGTTGTGCCCATTGTTCGTCCGGCCTGTTAGCCGCCGGGCCCCTAGTGAGACCCGACGTTACCAATACCTGCCACAGGGAGGCCGGCCGGGTGTTACCAATATTTGTACTCTGGCTGGTCTTGCCACTTACTTTCCTGGGATTTTAGTGGCTAGGACCAAAAAAAAAAAAAAAATCGAGGTTGATATTAGTGATACTTTACAAGTTAGTATTAATATTGCGCGACGTGGGGCTGTGCGGTGAAAGTGAGTTTTAAAAACCAAATAGGTTCTGGCAAGAATTTTGATGTTCTCTTTTGATTTTGACATGTAGGGCTAAACGCTGTGCAAGACAAAAGTTTGGGGGGAGGATGAAGACTGGGGGGAAGAAATTGGAAATAAGGGGCCGACAGAGTAGATGGCCCCTGCAGGTAGTGAGGCATGCCCGTGCCCCACCAGAGTGAAAAAATTGGGGAGGCAAGGAGAGGCAAGCCTCTCCTCCCCAGGAGTTTGGAAAGAAAGATCCGCTCAAGAGAGTGCGGATTTGGGTCGCCAATAGGCTGTTCCGGCAGGAGAGTGCCACGTATGTCGTCTCCATCAGTTTGCAGGCCCTAAAAAATTGGCCGTTGAGTCTCATCTAGGTGGGACACTAATAGGGGGTTAAATCTGGATGTCATCCTTCCAGACTGCATGTGGTCTGGGGCTTATTTTCTGGTCATTATCTTGGGGTCATAATCAAGTCTACTGGCTGTCATTATGGGGTTTTATCCCTTCCGTGATGTTTGCTAGTCCTTACACTACCTTTTGTCATTATGTAGTGGGTCTATGCTGCAAGGTCTTGGGGCAGTGTCCCTTTGTTCTGATGTCACGACTATTTAAAGGTGTTTTTTCGCTTCTATTGGCGGTAATCATGACTCTTGTAGTTCGACAATCTATTGTCACTTGTCTTTTCCTAGTGCATTTTGTAGTCAGTCCAAGGTCTGTATAGTCGGTTCCTCTGTGTCGTCTCGCTGCTATTTGCAGTTTTGTTTTGTCTCATTCCGTTAAGGTCTTCGGTATATGGCGGCTAGTGTTTGGCGCCTGCTAAATAATCCCTGGGCAAAATCAGTTAAGGCTAAATATTCTTCTTGTGTATCTAGTAGATGTGACTCGAGATCCCTCGGTAAATAGTGAACTCTAGTTATTAGTCTGCATCTAAGGTCTTCGTATTGGACACACTCAAACATAATGTGCACCCAGCTTTCTTGTTCCCCGCAAGTACAACGCGGATCCTCCACTATTCCCAATGCTGTAAGCTTTGCATTGAAAGCCCCCATGACCCGTAAGGAGGTAGGTCGTGTAAAGTCCGGGTTGCAGCCAGGTTGGAAGAATGGGGTATACTCTGTCTACGTCCGGGATGAACTTTTTGGTGATGTTCCCTTTTGTTGTTTGTCCAGCGGTATTGCCAGGTTTCTTTTAGGTATTTCTGCAGCCTGTTCTTTTCAGCCTTGTGGGTTGCATTGTTATCCACTGTGTAGTCTTGGTGGGTGCAAGGCATTCCTTTGGTTATATAATAGGCTATTCCAGTACGTATGATGTCCAGGTCAAGGGGAAGGGCTCCGGCCAAGACCTGTAGGGCAACAGTGCTAGTGGTGCTACAGGCTCTGGTAATGGTTAACAGGATAGTTCTATGGATTGAGTCGATTATGCGTCTATTTACGGCGGTTGATGCCTTGTGATACCAAACCGCAGAGGCGTATGTTATAGCTGGTAGGAATGTCGTTTTATAATATAAGGAGAGCACGCGACGTTTAAGTCCCCAGTCCCGACGAACCACACGTGCTAACAGTGCAGAGTACTTCCTTATCTTTGTTCTTAAATGTGTGAGATGCTGCTTGAAGGAAAGATTACAATCTAATATCACCCCCAGGTACTTAAGCTGGCTTTGGAGTTTCACTGTGGTGTTGTTCACCTTTATTTGAGGCGGCCTGTGCAGGTCAAGGGAGCCTTTCAGTAAGATTGAGGATGTCTTAGTTGGTGAGATTTTTAGGCAGTGTAAGATGGTCCAGTCCTGTAGTATCCTGATGGCATGGTTTGCTTTTACCTCCAACTGGGTTCTATTGTCGGCAGCAATTTTCAAGATTAAGTCGTCGGCAAAAGCTTGGGTTTGGACGTCACCAAGGTCCATGGCCAGGAACTCATCCAAGACAATGTTCCACAACAGCGGCCCCAGGACAGAACCCTGGGGGCAACCTCTGCAGACACGGCGGTTTACCCTACCATAGGGTGCCACGACACTAATACTCCTGTCGGTAAGGTAAGACTTGATAGTGAGATACAAATTGCAGGGAAGGTTGGCCCGCCTTAGCCTTGCCAGGACACTTGGCCACCAAATGGTGTCGAAAGCCCCGGCAAAATCTATGGAGATGATTAGGTAGTATTTACTGTTGCAACTGGCCACACCGTGCAGCAGATGTCTAAGTGCCTCTACTGTCGAAGACTCAGGCTTAAAGCCGAACTGGGTAGACATGTGCAGTTCAGCACTCTTGTAATGTGTGTCAATTCGGGCATATAGCATTCTCTCAAATAGTTTGCTGATCACTGGTAGCAAAGCTATCGGTCTGTAAGTGGTTGGCTGTTGTGGAGGCTTCGTGGGTGTTTTTGGGATCAGCTTCAGTCCCGCAGTCTTCCAGTTTCTTGGGAAGATGCCTTGATGCAAACAGTTGTTAAACAGATTTAGGAGGAGTTCGGGGGTCAGATCCGTTACTTTTTTGACAATTTCCGGTTCGAGATAGTCGAGGCCAGGGCACTTATTATTTCTTACGTGATTTGCCGCGGATTTGATGTCATCTAGCGTGAACGGTGGTTCACGGGAGTCAGTGGTGTATATGTCATTTTCTTGGCATATTCTATGCTGTTCAGGTGAAGTAGGCATGGCAGTCTCCGGGAAAATAGTGCCCAGAATATTTGTGATTGACTGTTGCCATGTGGTGGTTTGGCTCCCCTGTGGTGTCAATGTGGTAGAAATAACTTCCCCCCTGGGGAGTTTGTTTGTGATTATCCTATAGACTACCCCCCATGGCTCATTATTTCCTGTTATGCCTGCCAAGTTTTCCCAGGCTCTTTGTTTGCTCTTGTTTATCGCATCCGTATATCTGTTTCTTGCTTCTCTATAGTGCTCCTTTAGTATCTGGACCTCAGCAGCAGGCCATGTGCGTCTTGCCCGTTGAAAGAGTTTTCTTCTTCTCATGGTCTCCCTTCTGAGTTGCTGGATCTCGTGAGTCCACCACGGGACTGCTCCCAGTTTGGGATTTCTCCTCTTCATTGATGCTTCACTCGCCGCAAGTATTATTTCCGTTACCCTCTTTTGATTCTCGTCTGGATCCCCATTCTGGTTTGTTGTTTCCAGGTGTAGGGCTGCAGCGGGCATTAAAACCTCTCTGAACCTTTCCCAGTTCGCCCAGCGGATGGCGAAGCGATTTAGTGTTTGTTTAGGTATCAGTAGCCTGTTTAATGATCTTCTGATTTGGCAGGTAATCACCCTGTGGTCGGAAGTCGTCCACGAGTCTCTGACGATCCAATCATCAACGTAACCTGCAAAATTTGGAGGGAATGGTGTGATATATATATATATATTTTTTTTGGCTGATGCTGCATAAGCTCATACACTTGTTTTCTTGCAACACATGCCGCCGCCGCCACCACCACCACCACCACTACTACTACTTTGGGGTTACTGCTATCCATATGCAGTACTTTGCATTTGTCAATGTTAAACTTCAATTGTCACCTCTCAGCCCATCTGCCCAACTTTCTAGATCCTGCTAACTCGTATCGTCTTGCAAACTTATACATTAAGCCTGATATACCTCATCAATGTCGTCGATAAATATAGAAAACAACCATGGGCCGAACCCTGGGGGACTCCACTAATAACATTAACACACGAAGAACAGTGCCCATTGATTATCACTCTCTATTGTAATTATCCCGCTTCCTTTCCGGCGATCCCACTCTGCCACATTAAATACCCAATTCGGTGTGTCTGTGCCGTGCATAAATCGTTTTGATATATGTAAATATGAGCGGTTTTAAAAAGAGCAGCGTGACCTCGCATCACTCAATTCGATTGTGCACGGATACATTTGGGCTACGAATGACTCCAGGCTATAATCCTAAGAATTGATATTTATACTAAATTTCAATACGATTTGCAAATGATTAATGGACAAATTCGCCTCTACCTTAACTTTTATTTACCAGCCATTGCAGTTAACGACATCGATGTCATTAATTGTGATAATCATCTCCTTTTATTTGTTACAAATTGCGCTTTTGAACTATGAAATAGGTGTTTTCATAGTTCAAAAAAAAAAAAAAAAAGTGTTTTCGAATTCATATTCTCATTCTAACAATATTGCGTTTATATAGCCTTTTGATATTCATTATGCCAGTCACTTTTGATTATGAGGATCTAAATTAACAGATTAACTGTTTACGATACGATGCCGCCGTAGCCTAGTGGTCAGGCGCGCGGGTGCATAAGTACACGTGCCTTGAGTGACCGGGGTTCAAGCCCGTGACTACTGAATACGGTGCTGTTTCTTGTATTCTGTCTATTTGTGAACTCCTCTGACCGTTTGGTCGTCCCGGAGTATAAACAGAAAATTTATTATTATTATATCGTGTTATGCCTCGTAATTTTCTTTTCCATAATCTTATTGATTTTATGCGTATCACTGTTTTACAAAACATGCAGTACATTTTTGGACTGCATGTTTTGCGGTCGAAATTCGTTATAGTGACTCTTAATTATATGATATTAAAATAATTTTGACATCATATACAGTACTTGGATTTCAGGAAAGCTTTTGACACAGTTGCGCATGGAAGACTACTGTACAAATTGGAGCAGAATGGCATTAAGGGTAAGTTGCTACAATGGATAAAAGGATGGTTGAGTGGGAGAAGACAGAGGGTGGTAATCAATGGGTGCTGCTCTTCGTGGACTAATGTTATTAGTGGAGTCCCACAGGGTTCGGTGTTGGGTCCATTGTTGTTTTGTATATTTATCAATGATATTGATGAAGGTATATCAGGCTTAGTATCGAAGTTTGCAGATGATACAAAGGTTGGCAGGATTGTTAATGACAGTGTGTTACTGCAACAGGATCTAGAAAATTTGGGCAGATGGGCTGAGAAGTGGCAACTGAAGTTTAACATTGAAAAATGCAAAGTACTGCATATGGGTAGAAGTAACCCCAGAGAAACGTACCAACTGTGCGGTACTACACTCAAGGAGGTAGAAAATGAAAAAGACCTGGGAGTAATTGTGCAGTCAGATATGAAGTTTTCTGAACAATGCAGACAGACTGCCAGGGCAGGTCATGGGGTGCTGTCAATGATATGCAGGAATTTTGTTAGCAGGGAAAAGGAGGTTATTGTCCCTCTGTATAAGACAATGGTCAGGCCACGCCTTGAGTACTGTGTATAGGTCTGGAGGCCTCATTTTAGGAAGGATGTAGATTTGCTTGAGCGTGTACAGAGAAGGGCAACAAGATTGGTGAGGGGAATGAAGGGATCCTCTTACCAGGAGAGGCTGAAGTTTTGCAAATTGCAGCAGCTGGAGACTAGGCAGCTGCGCGGTGATCTGATTGAGGTGTATAAGGCCTTGAATGGGTTGAGCACGCTGAATTCTGATGGGATTCTTCCACTTGTTCAGATTACGAACCTGGGGGGGGGGCATAAATTGAAATTGAGAAAGGACAGATGTAGAATAGATGTGCGGAAATTTGCCTTTAGCCAGCGGATGGTTAATTGCTGGAACAAACTTCCATCTGTTGTTGTGGAAGTTGATAGGTTAAATAAACTTAAGGAGGAACTGGACAAATATTTAGAGGGGATTGTTTTGTATTTTTTTTATTTATTATTATTATTTTTTTTCTTTTGGCTGTTGGGCTGAGCTCATACGCTTGCTTTCTTACATCACATGCCACTACTACTACTCTCCAGGGGAATGAGACAATTGGTTTATACCAAGAGGTCGTTTTATATATATATATATATATATATATATATATATATATATATATTTAGTAAAAGAACAAAAAAAAGTCTGAACATTTAATGTAATTCTTTTAATACATAGACAGACTTAACATGAACATCTGTTAGTGGATGTTTGTGTTAATGTTTAATATTATATATTATATTTTAGTACAGTATTATATTAAAGATATAGTATTAATGGTATAGACATATTATGTACTATAGTATTAAACCAGAAAATGAAGATTATACATTTTGCATTGATTGTACGATGTAGTAAGATTAGTTTATATATTACGTATGAACAGTAATTATTGTGTATAGCATGCACGGTGAAGATATCACCATCTTGATTGGCCTCCAAATTCGCCTGACCTCAATCCAATTGAACCAGATTCTGCAAATTTGGGAAGTTTTGGAACGGAAGTGATGCATATGGACTCGCAACCATTCCAATACTATGGAAAGCCATTCAGGCTGCAGATCCATACAGACGTCTTGATGAGATAAGTAGCGGAATCAATGCCTATGACTCTAGGCGAATAGCGGCTGTTATCCGTGCGAACGGTGGCCCAACACGGTATTATGTAGGTGGTCAAATTCATCAATCACTCAGTGTATGTAAATCAAAGCCTAACTATAGATATTAAAATGCACCAGTTTTCAGTCGCAGAGCACGTTTTAAAAGAGAATTATGAAGGCACATGATAGCGGTTAGTTCATTTTCAGTTATTCTCTGCTTGCTGCGGAAAAAAAGCGTTGGGAGAAGAGCACAGTAGAACGAGGAAACTACTAGTTTTTTTATTTATTTATTGCTTTAATTGCTGGCGAAACAGTACTTTTAAAAATAATTGTTGCTAATACTATCTTTTCATAGGTATTTGTTTTATCGAGCGGTATAACCGTTCATAATGCATTTGTTGCGTGCACTGGTTGCACTCATCAATACAATGGAACAATTTTGATGCCAGTTTTGATTCCAACGGTCATTAGGGCAAATTGGTTGTAACGACCGCTTTACGATGCGACTGAAATATTACGCTGTCATTCTTGCCTTTTGAAGAATTGTAAGAGGAGCCGAAATTTCCTTGTTTTCTCCTGGAGAGTTGCGCTGCACGAAATATACTGTGCATAACGCAGATAAATAATATAATATACACTGTAATATATAATATACATATGATATATAATGTAATGCAGATTTCAGCAAGAGATTTTTTTTTTGTACTTCAAATTCATCAATACATCAATCATTATTATGAACAGTACATCAATTACTACAAATAAATTAACATTTGTAGGATGTTAATTTATTTGCGTTTTAATATAATATTTTTATTTTTGTAATTGATTGCAATTTTTATTTAAAGGCATTTTCATTTCATTGAAATAAGGCCGATATAAAAAATTTTTTGCTTGTTTCAAAATTCACCAAACTGAGAACACTAATATGCCAAATTCCAGAATACCCGAGAAGCACAAGTGTGTATTTTGAAATATTTTCTTGCATCCAAATTATTTTTGAAATGCCAAGAGATGTTCAGTAATAAACACCGAAACAGACCTGTGCGAAGATGACCAGTTATCGCATTTGCTCCACTGATGAATATTTCATTCACAGAGTTGTACCAGAATACGTAGGTTGAATACGTGTCTTTACGAGCAAGGGTCACTGCCAGCAAATCTGCAATAGTTTTAATGAAATTTTGTTGTTATTGCAAACTGGCCGTTTGCAAAATATCATGCCGTCGGGTCTGGCACTGCAGTGGGCCCGTTCGATTGACTTGGCGTCGTTGTTAAAAAATTACAAAGGAGCCTATTCTGGAATCAAGCAGGGATCAGAATTTATAGTTTCGTCACTGTCCTGAAGCCTGTAATTTGGTCTTGTTCACCCCTCCCTACTTTTTTATTTATTTTTTATTTTATTTTTTCTTAACTCACAACGTTCAGTCATTCATTTCTTTTTTGATAATGTACACGATAAAGACACAGAAGACTAGTTATCACAGACTAAATTCGTACCGGAAGTTAATGCTATCTGTTTGATCTGTGTTATGAGTTTATCACCCTTTACTATCGTAAGAGCCTTTCGTTGTACATACTTAGCTGGTAGCCAATAGAGAATGATTTATTAATAATAAATATTGACAATAGGTGAGCAAGTAGCCTTGTTGGGTTCGTGCTCATTGAATGGCTTCTGTAGTTCTAACTTGTCCCTTTCTGTGATTGCGAAATAGTCATTAATTATGGCATGTTTCTTCTGAATTATTGTCATAATCTTGATGAGAGTTTTATTTATTATTTTTATAATTGTAATAATAAATGTAACAAAGCAGTTCCAATGCATTTGTTAACTTCTCTGCCATTTTCCTTCCATAACATAAATAGATTTTTTAATTAATTTGTTTAAACAGAGCAGAGAGCGAATAAAAACAAAAGTTAAGTGAAATAAATATCGGAGGAATAGAGGGTACGTTTTTGCTCCCCTCCTCCAGACTACCTATTATGCCTTACTATGGCCCAATAACCTAAGCAATAACTTTTAAGAGCCCCCTCTCTACTGAGTAAATTTTAGGTTTAATATTGTTTCACGGTCATCAAAGGGTACATATAAAATGCTACTTACATAGTAATGTATACGTCTTTATTAATTGTTAAAAAAAAAAAAAAAAAAAAAAACATATTTTTGACAACTATATATATATAACGCTTAAGTATGCTGCCCAAATTTTCCAACTGCTAATTGTTGCCAGCAGCCGTTCACGCGGTTCACCTCGCATGACCACCATACCGGGAATTCTTTATTAATTTTTATACTAACGTTTTTCGACTGAAGAAAGGCAACCTATGCCCGAAAGCAATCGATGTATGTTTATTTTATTTGTCTTCAATTTTAATAAACCGTTTTAAGAAGTGTAAAAATGGCTGAACAGTGAGTGTGCAAGAACTTTGAGAAAACGTAGAAGAAATGCTAATGAAACATTAGAGGAGAGATCTAAGAGACCGAAACGAGACTCTACGACTACGGACAGAAAACACTGAAGAAGGAGAAGCAAGATTGAGAAGATGGGCGAAACGCCGTAGGACTAATCAAAAAGAAGTACGATGCGAATAATCAACAAATGTGGAAGAGCATAACATAGGCAATGTGTGTTATAACTGTGAGTATTGCAGTGCAAGATATTGGGGACATGAGTTAAACGAATGGAATAAATACACTAAATGCTGTCATGATGGAAAGTTTCACTTGACCCGCTGTCTGAGACACCTACTCCATTACAATAGCTGCTTACAGGGGATACACGTGAAGGAAATAACTACAGAGAATGTATACGAGAGTACAACTCAGCTATGGCGTTCGCATCTATGGGCGCAGAGATTAAATCACCGCCTGGAAATGGTCCGTACTGGTTTAGATTTACCATTTGGTCTCGCCGCTATTCATACAATTATGACAACTGATCGCTTGTTGTTTGATTTTTAGGAGCATTAGCAACTAAGGCCAAATTGCTACGGGGATATGCGGTGGTCATTCCCTGACCTTTCGCATCCTTCGTATTTGGTGGTGACGGGCTCGAACCCCGGTCTAATCAAGAAGCGTGTGCTAAGCACTGCCGCTTCTGCCCACCTGGCTACGGAGGCGCCTCTGACAACTGATCAGACTGAAATAATTACCTGCATCGTATCCAGGTATCATGACGACCAGGTTTTTGAGTGTTTTTTAGATAGACCTAGGAACACTTATACATAGTTAAGGGGGACTTGTCCCCACCCCCCTGTATACGCCTCTAGTACTTACTGTCAAAAACGAATTTACATTGGTCTAGATCAGCGGTTCCCAACCAGTGGTTCGCACTAAAAATTCTGTAATTGGCGTCTGCTTAGATTAAAAAGGTATTAGTAACGGCCGTATGGTGCAAGAAAGCCTATGGCTTATGCTGCACCAGCCAAAAAAAAAAAAAAAAAAAAAATCCGAACAAAACAATGATAAAAACAAAAAATAAATAAATAACTAAATAATAATAATTAATAAATAAAAAAAAATAATAATAAAAAAATAAAAAAAAATAAAAAATAAAAAATAAATAAAAAGGAAATGAATCCTATCATCCTATGCGCTTCCCTACCCGAAAGTACTATCCAGATGACTTTTGAATTTCCCCAAACTGTCGGCCTCTACCACCCATGAAGGCAACTTATTCCAATAATTTATAACTCGCTGGCTAAAATAAAACTTCCTGCAGTCCAATCTAAACATTTCCCCCCGTAACTTGAATTTATGTCCCCTAGTTCTAGCATCATTTATAATCTTGAAAATTTCGTCCTCATTCATTTTACTGATGCCTCTCAGAGCCTTAAACACCTCAATCAAATCTCCTCTAAGGTGTCTAGTTTCCAAACTCTGTAACCCACATATTCGAAGTCTTTCTTCATAAGGACGCCCTTTTGCCGATCTCACCAGGCGAGTTACCCTTCGTTGCACCCTTTCAAGAAGCTCGATGTCTTTCTTTAGGTGCGGTCTCCATACTTGAACACAGTATTCCAAGCGTGGTCTAACATAAGCCTTATATAATGGGATTATCACGTCCCTATCTCTACTTGCAAAAGTTCGATAGATCATCGATAGGACACCATGGGCCTTCCTTGCAACCTGTTTACAATGCTCAGAGAATTTCATGTCTGACCGTATCGTAACACCCAAGTCCCTTTCCTCCAGTACTGGGTTTAGTTGAACTCCACCAAGTGAATACGTTATTTTGGGATTACTGTTTCCCAGGTGTAATACCTTACACTTTGTTGGATTAAAGCACAGCTGCCATTTTTCTGACCATTCCTGAAGTCTATCTAGGTCTCTCTGAAGAAGCTCAGCTTGACAGTGATCATTAACTACTCTATCAATTTTAACGTCATCTGCAAATTTAGACATCACGCCCTCTATCCCTTCATCAATGTCGTTTATGAAAATTAAAAACAACAGTGGCCCTAATACTGATCCTTGGGGAACCCCACTTCTTACATCAACCCAATCTGAGGAATAGCCATTTATCACAACCCTCTGCCTCCTGCCCTGAAGCCATCCTTCTATCCATCTAAGGATTTTCCCAGTGATTCCAACCTGTTCCAGCTTATAAAGCAACCGCTCATGTGGGACTGAGTCAAAAGCTTTGCTGAAATCTAAATAAACAATGTCGAAATTATTCCCTAAATCCAGCTCGAGAGTGACCCTTTCGAAATAGCGAACCAGATTTGTTAAACATGATTTTCCCTTTACAAAACCATGTTTTGAGTATCCTTGAGAATTTCAAGTCGATCCAAGTGATCCTGAATTCCACCCTTGATCACTGCCTCCATGATTTTCCCTACTACTGAAGTCAGACTGACAGGTCGATAATTTCCCACTTCACTTTTAGAGCCACCCTTATGTATGGGAGATACATTTGCACTTTTCTAATCCAAGGGAATCTCCCCAGAGTCTAGTGATGCTCGCATAATTAGCCTCAATGGTTCAATGCACTCGCTTGCCGCCTCTCTTAAGATTATAGGGTATATTCCATCAACTCCAGGAGCCTTACTGGTCTGTAGGCTCGAAAGTTTTTTCATTAAATAATCTTGCGAAATTTCAATATCATTAATTACATATTTTTTAACTTCGCTCCCACAATTTCCCATTGCCACAAAAGGCTTTTCATTTGTAAATATCGATGCAAAATAACTGTTGAGTTCATCTGCAACGGCAGCTGGTGTATTTATTACTATCCCCTTTCCCTTACGTAAAGGTCCGATCTGGTTTGTCCTGCTCTTCTTGACATTTATATATGTGAAGAATTCTTTATCCCCCCTCTTTGCTCTGTTTGCTAGTGATTTCTCATAAACTGCCTTTGCCTGTCGAACCTTTTCTGTGGCTCTATTACACATCACCTTGTAGCTGTTATAGGCTTCAGTACTTTTTATTGATCTGTAACTTTTCCATGCCACCTTTTTCTGCTCAAGTAATGTGGCAACTTCACTATTCATCCAACTTGGAACCCTTCTCGTGGAGTATTTTTTTAATGGTATATACGCATTCAAGGCATCTGTGATTAATGTTTTAAAAGCGTACCACAGTTCAATTGTATTCATTCTCTGCGCGATATCTACCCAGTTAATAGAGGCCATGTAGTACCTTAAGGCATCGTAATTTCCTTTTCTGAAATTAAAACCCATTCCTTTGCCTTTTACTTCTGCTACCTCTCTCGTCATCATCCACCGTAGAACTCCGTGATCACTTCCTGCTACTGGTTCCTCTACTGTCAGCCCTGTTATGTCCTCTGATTCATGTGTGATGATGAGGTCTAGGATATTCTTTTCTCTAGTACTTTCCCTGACATGTTGATACAAATAACAGTCATCTAGTTGATTTAAAAATTTTGTTCCCCATGTCGAGTTTCCTTCCCATTTACTCCAATCAATTAGAGGCAAATTGAAATCACCCATAATAAGGCATTGACGCTTACTTGCCCATTCCATTTGCATGTAGAGGCTTTTGTCATAATCTTCACAATCACCTGGTCTGTAGATTACTCCTACTCGCATTAAACCTTTGTTTCCAACTATCTCACACCATACAGACTCTATACTAGCATGTGAAATGTCTGAATCCGGGAAAGCTATCGTCGCACTCAGGCTGCTTCGGATAAGAAGCATTACCCCACCACCCCTTCTATCTACTCTGTCCTTCCTAAATACATTATACAAGCCGTACTGAAACTCATCATCCCCAATTTCCGGGTGGCACCACGTCTCTGTAAGCCCTATTATGTCCGCGTTACTTGTTTTAACCAGCAGTTCGAATTCGCTCATTTTATTGACGACACTTCTAACGTTACTGTATAAACAATTAAGATTTACTGATCTTGTATATTTAACAACCCTAACACAGCCCTTGAAGTTTTTTAGGCTCTCTTCCCTGATATTAGCTACCCGCTCACGTGAAACGTTTTTGGCCCCAGAACATCTGGATAATACGTCCAGTTGGGGTAACAGATAAGAACTCTTAAGGTATGTGCAAGAGTTACATTGACCAATATTATCAGATAAAAATTTTGTTCCCCATGTCGAGTTTCCTAAATTATGTATATTATTATACATAGGTAAATTACAAAATATAAGTAATAATAAACAATAAAGTAAAATAAATTAAAAAAAAAGTGAAAATTGCCAAAGAAAGAAACCGCGTCTCCAACAATTCCTTATAATTAGTTTGCTATCTTACAGCATATCATGTTAAATGTTTTTCGCACTAATTTTTTTTTTTTTTTTTTTTTTGATTCTCAAGGACCATTGTTATGTACAGGTACTTTTTTTTTTATTTTTAGAACCTATAGTACTTAGTACTATGCATGGATTTGGAGGTTGGGAAGACGAGAGAAGATATTTGTTGACATTAGACTTGAACTTCTGTAGACTGTAATTTTCAGGAAATACGTATGAAGGAAGGTTGTTCCAGAAAACGGCAGTTGAATGAATAAACGAGGAAGATGAAAAGTTGGTTCCGTGAGTTTGAAGTTGGACAGTAAAAGGATGTTGACTGCTTGCGGCAAGTGTTCGGATTGCTTTGAAAGAGAGAGCGGGAATTATAGAAGCCAATTCAGAAGAACACTGCCCGTAGAAGTATCTAAACAAAGGTCTATGAGAGAGTGGAGAGATTCTGTTGCGTGGTAGCACAGTGGTATCGTAACGGTCTTCCCCACACTGGGTGGAAAAGGCCCGCTTTCGAATCCCGTCGATGACGCGAGGAATTTTAATGGGCTTTTTTTCACTCCGTGGCTGAGTTAGTCGGTTTCAGACCCAATAAATATATGGGTAGATGTAATCATTTACGGGTGATCCTAATATTTTTATTTTTTTTATTTTTTTATTATTAGAGATGAGACATTAATTAACCTAACTGCCCTGTTCTGAATGGAATATAGAAGCCTGAGAGAGGTTTTGGGGGCACCGTCCCAGATGTGAGAATAATATTCCATGGTAGGGCGGATTTGCGATTTGTACAGAGTGAACAATTGTTTTGGAGAAAAGTAACGCGAAGAGCGAAAGAGAAAACCAAGTTTTTAGATGCAGAGGAAGCAATATTTGTAATATGCTTGTGCCAAGAGAGAGATTGAGATTGGAAGTCAGGGTAATCCCCAAGATCTTGCCTAGAAATTGAAGCGCCATCGAAGATAAACATAGGAGCAGAAGAATCCTTTGTGCGAGATATAAGACAGGACTGAGTTTTAGAAGGATTGAAATTAAGTTATCTTTGCTCCACAAGAGAATTACCTCGAGATTAGCATTTAAGAATTTGGCAGTGGATACTCGACAAGTTCAAGCTGATTAAGCAGGGCAAGATTTCTCAAACTGGAAGGTGGAATACAATGTGCTATCATCAGCAAAGATGAGGATTTCTGGTCAATGGAAGAAGGTCATTAATATACAAGAGACAAATAGTGAGGGAAAGAACTGAACTTGGGGGGGGGCACCAGCATTAGTGAAGAAGTTAGAAAACAAAGAGCCGTCTACCATTAACCAGTGAGCGGTCAGAGAGAAAACTGGATATCCAATTACAAAAAACAGCTGGCAAACCATAGGATGGAAGCTTGTTAAGAAGACCTTTATGCCAAACACGAACGAAGCCTTGGAGCCGTCAAGAGCAACTGCTTGTGTTTCACTGAACTTTTCCATTGAATTTGTCCATAAATGGGTAACATAAGCCAGAATATCACCAGTGGATCGACGCTGACGGAATCCATACTGGCGATCGTTGAATCACACAGAAGTTTCTAGCTAGTTGGCTGTTAATTGATTTCTCCATTACTTTAGAAAGAGTAGAAGTAATTGCAATGGGACGATAATTGGATGGGAGGGATTTGTCACCCTTTTTAGGAACTGGCTGGATATGAGCAAATTTCCAAGCAGAAGAAAAACACCGTTGGAATAAGGAAGTGAAAAAAGAGGAAAAGAACAGAATTAAGTTCAGAAGCTCAGGTTTTGAGAGCAAGTTGAGAAATACCATCAGGACCTGGAGCTTTCTTAGCATCAGAATCATCAAAATCCTTCTGACATTCTTTTTGCGGAAGACCACAGCAGGCATTGAACGGAGCGTGTTGGGAATGGTGAGAGGTGTTTTACCAAGATCATTAATACATGAGTTGAAAGAAAAATAGGATGCTAGCAGGTCAGATTTATCTTTGGCTGAAGTGACAACAGAACCATCTGGTTTGGACAGAGGTGGGAGCAGAGATGGGCAAAAGTTGCGGCCAATAGCTTTGGCAAGAGACCAGAATGCTCGGCTACCATTAGGGCAAGAAGCAAGTTTTCTACTCTTAGCCTGTTCAAATTCTAGTTTGGACTGATTAATAACTGCTTTACAAAGTATAAATGATACTTAATAATAAAAATTATTATTATGCTGTGTCGCTTATAAAAACGTAGTACTGGAAATATTTTGTAATAAAAATTCAGAAATATTTTACGATTTCAGAGTATATAGGCTTAGTTGTTTGCTTTAAAAATATTATGTGGAAAGGGGTTCGCGAGTCAAAAAAGGTTGGGAACCGTTGGACTCTAGATTGACTCACGGATGTGGTCCACTAACGAAGTTTGCTGTGATAAATGTTTCATTTCCTTTCTTTGGCCCTTTAATACTAAATTTCAATGCTTAAATGCTACATTTCTTAACTTCCTTTTTTTTTTTTTTTTTTTTTTTTTTATGAAAACCCCAAACACGAGAGGTATTAGAATCTATAGTACTTAGTACCATGCTTGGGTTGGAGGTTGAGAGGACGAAAGATGATATTTGTTGACATTAGACTTAAATTTCTGTAGACTGTAATTTTCATCATTTTGCATCATTTGCACCTTTTGCATCATTTCCGACAATTTTATAGCTGTACAATTTTTATAGCTATCCGATCATACAGTATATTTCTTGTGTACCTTAGGATTTTTCTCCACCTTTCTTAATTAAATTTACAATCCTTTCTGTCATTTTTTTATTTTATTTTTTTAAATTTTACTTTATTCTCGTAGGCTGGCATCCTGTGCTATGAACACCTGAGCATGCCATTTTCACATTTACTTTCATTTCTGAATTTTAAATTTATATTTTTTCCAAGAAGGTGTATTTCCATAATCCCATTTCCACATAAATTTCAAAACTGGAGTTCCACTTTGACACCTTTTCTCTTTATAGAACTGTGTTTAAACTTTGGAGGAGCCAGTAGATTCCGAATTGTTGCAGTGAATAGGAAATAAATTTTCCCGAAAAAAAGCAGAACCTCATCAGCATTACTGGTTACAGTGTTGAACTATTTCTTCAAAGCTGCAGTTGAGTGTACGTTAAGTTTACTTACTCACGTACCCTCAAGCACGTGGGTTGTTGTTGTTGTTATTTGGTTTTTAGGAGCATTAGCAACTAAGGCCATATTTCTCCGGGGATATGCGGTGGTCATTCCCTGACCTTTCCGCATCCTCCATATTTGGTGGTCACCGGCTCGAACCCCGGTCTAATCAAGAAGCGTGTGCTACGCACTGCCGCTCCTGCCGCACCTGGCTACGGAGGCGCCTACACGTGGGTACGTAAGTAAACATGCTCTGAGTGACCGTAGTTCAAGCCTGCGTGACTATTAAATATTGTGCTATTTCTTGTATTCTCTCTATCTTGCAAACTCTGACCATGTGGTCGTACCAGAGTATAAACAGAAAAAATATATTTTTTTATTTTATATAATTAAATTGTAAAACCTGTATATGAAAAATAATTTCTCTATCATCCACTAGGACCCTTGTGTAAACAATTACACGGGGCTTTAACTTCATCAAGTACGCTACACAGCAGTTATCATAGTTGTTATGCAAATTATGTTTAATGGCAAGACCTTTTTTCTTTGTTTGCTTCTAATGAGATGACAGAAAGTTGTTAGAACTTTAGTCTCATTTAGCTTTTTCAGGTGGAACGTAATGATAATTACATCCTGTAATTATGCATTGCGTTTCCTGAATCATGACCTCATACAACAGGTAATCCGTTTTCGCCTAACTTGCCGTACAAGGTAAACGAAGTTCTTTCTCTTTAAAACATGTTTTGTGTTCCCTAGCAAATAACTCGTATTTGCGTTAAGTGTCTACAGAAAACAAATGCATTTGCAAAAGTGAAGTGCTGTTTTTCCATATTTTGTTTATTGATTTCAATGTACGATATAGATGAATAAATTTATACATATTCATAGATGTGGGAGTGTAACTGATATTTCAATTGCCTTCATATCTCTATTATTTCAGTGAAACAGCTGTTCGCAGGAACTGTACAAGGTCTTTGCCTTGTCATCCATGTAAGAGAAATGTTCTTTTTCCCATTGTTTTTCATCCCGAAAATCCTCATGCTCTTAATTGGCGCTTGACAAAAACAAGTAAACAAACTTTACTTCTAATCATGGTCACTAGAACATTTACAGAAGAAAAAGAAAAGAGCATTGTGAACGGCACAGCTGAACTTTTAAGAGTTGTGCTGCTCATTGCTCGTAAAAGTGCTTATTTCAGTGCTAAATAAACTTTTCCTGCTTAAAAAAACTTGGAGGATTTCACACTCGTGATTGAAGTTCATTAATGATCGAGACAGATATATCAGCGATCGAATCAATGTTCGCACAGAGTAAGTTATTGATATAGTTGAGTAGAAAACTGAATGAAACAATTTTCTCGTTTTCATTTTCTCTGCACTGACATATCATATCAACTGTAACTCTTAGATCTGCCATTTATACTGATTAAACTTGAAATTGCAGTCCTCACTACTGACAGAAGCAAAAACACTTTTCGCAGTCAAGCTCTTCTTGGCTCTCCTGTTCGGTATCACGTTTGTTTCTTCGGATGTTATAGATAATGTCAGCATGAAATGTATAAATTTTACAGCAACTTTTAAATATGCTGTCCATCAAAAGAATTGTTCGACAAATACTAAAAGCTTCTCTTCCTTTGTGGCTGGCAAAAGCGATAGTTCTGTTCTTTCCCATCATCGACAAGAAAATTTTCTCCACTGGATTTCTTCGCTGCTGCTGTTGCTTCTCTAACACTATTTCGTGAACGGTTTAGGGTTCGCTGCTATCACCTTGGTCGTTACGCCTTAAACTATGCAAAATACTCTTCACCGACGAATAGGATGAGACTTCTGTCACACATTCGTATACTCTGTTTAAAAAATGGAACAGTTTCATATAAATTTTTGCCTCTGCGAAATATTCTCTTTCTCGTTTTCTTGCTATGAACTGTTTTTCTTCACCTCTGCTTGGGAAATGTCCGCTTTGTTGTGATTAATCCATATGTCCGGTACTCGCAGGTTATCCGCAATGTCTCTAGTAATTTTGCGGTCGGGTGCAGTTCCAGTTTTTCAATGTAAATAAATACAATAATACCAAAAAATAATATATTAACTCGTGACGGAACTGATTTTATTCATTTTTCCTAAGTAACATTATTTGTGAAATTACCAAGTGTGTACCCTATTAAAAAAAAAGTAAAGTGCAGCCATTATCAACCCACTGCAGGATGGAAGCCTCCTCAACAATTCATGTTTAGGGAAATGGACCATAATCTGCCACGCTGGTCCAGTGCGGATTGGCAGATAGACCGTATTCAGCAGTCAGGGGCTTGAACCCCTATTATTATTGTGTTATTTGAATTTGCGTACCTTAGTCTAATAACAATTCGTAAAACTGTTATTTCCCTTCCCCCCCACACACTTCCAGACGTGAAAAAAATATGATATCCTTAATCGATTTTCCAATTAATTAATTGCATATCATATTACAAGACGTTGGATGACATGCGCTAAAAATGGGCAAAATATGCATGCAAGTATGGAACAAAATAAACGAAAATATGCGCCAGAACGCCATTATGCAATAATATTTTTAGGCACGTTAGCATATGTGCCAAAGCGCCTGTTGTCGTCATTATACCTGTCTGTCTGTTACCCCCTCTTCCCCTCCAGTTAGAGAGCTGTATTTGAACAGGGATTGTAATTTCTTCCGATTAAGCGATTTGCGTAAATATGTACAATATCGTCTGAATCGAGATGGCAGATAAAATTTTAGGGTGTTTGACTTGATCTTGCCCTACTTGCCAACAGCGCAGCAAGCGAACGAGTATTCTGCATCTGGATTTTTAATCCAAAAAAAAAGAATATATTAACTCAGCAACTATTGATGTCCTGTTTTCGAACAGCAACTTAACCAAAAAAATTGTTAGATTAATTATATTATGAATATATTTAATATTTTTTCCAATTTAATTGTTTTTTATTTTTGTGTTATATACAATAAAATTTTAATATTATTTAATATTATTATATTATTGATAATAATGTTTATAATATTTTAAGGCTAAAATCTATTATTTGGGTACCACTTGTCTCGGCGTAGTCGTAGAACGCAGTGAGCCCTTTTGTTTCTGATTGTTTTGTGTCGTCGAGGGGGCGGGGTACTTAGCTTAGGTAGGGTGTTCATGCCCCAATCCCACTGTTTTAAAATCGGAAAACGAGTTCCCGATTTTAAAACAGCGGAAAGTGGGGGGTTAACACCCTAGGAATATCAATCTAGGAGGACAGGGGAAAAAACAGTGAATGGCACCTGCCAAACACTGTCTTCTTCCTGACTTTTAGTCGAAGTATGGAGTTGTATCCAAGATCTGAATTTTAATCTATTTTAATATTATAAATATTAACATTATTTATGTCGATTTAAAAATACCATATTGCATTATTACCTGACTTGAAGAAATTAATATAATACAGTACTTTTTTTTTTTGGGCAGGGGTTGCAGGTCGGGTTGGGGTATAATAAAGTTGGCTCCTCAGATGACTAACTCTGATGTCCACTTCATTATTTTTAGTAATGCCTACACTTGTGCGTGAATTTTCGTATATTCAGACTCTCGTAAAAAATATTTTTTAATTGCATCTGTATTTTCGGTATTGATATCCGTTCAAAATTGCAGATAGAAATTGAACAATTTCCATCACGCAGAAAAAAAAAAATAATAAAACTAACCGCAATAGGAACACTAATAAAAAAAAAAAAAAAAAAAAAAAAGCACGACAGAAACAATATACAGCAGATATATATAATGTAATATTGCATATATATATATATATATATATATACACACACAAGTGACCCCCGCTTAATGCTGATAATTCGTTCCGGAAAAACAGAGCGCTAAGTGAATCCACGCTAAGCGAGCGCCGTATTCCCATAAGGTAACATACGCATTTGTAAGTTGCGGTCGGTGCCATAGGATATTTCCTAATCAATAATAAACGGTAGTGAAAAGATGCACAAATGTCGGTCAAAATATTTAATATTCAAATATTTGTACATATAAAATATTGTGCATCACATACGTATATAATCATGTGGTAACTACTTACGTATCAAAATTAAACTTAAAATTCCAATTAAAATCATGAATTTAATTGATCTAAATTGATTTAATTTAATTGATCTAAATTAATATAATTTAATTGATGAATTTAATCAAGAAAAATGTGTCGATTTTGGGTTGAACTTTGGCCCTCTTCCAAATAAAATAAAAGGGTATTAATTTTAAATCCCCCGCAGCGTTACCACCCAACAATAAAGTCATCCGATCCTTCGCCGCTTTGAAACCTGGCATTTTTTTTTTCTTCTTTCAATATGAAACTTCTTTTAGGCATTCGTTTCCACAAAAGTCCTGCTTCATCTATGTTAAAAACTTGTTGAGAAGTATAACACATAATACCCCTCTTCAATAATTTTAACAAGTTCTTTTTTGAAAGTTTCGGCCCCTTGATCTGCACTAGCGGCTTCTCCCTGGATTTCAGATCTATTCTACCAGCCCTTACCTAGTTTTAAATCTTTCCACATTTTTTTTTTTTTTTTTTTAGGCGAGTTTTATTGGCTAATCTCTTTTTCTCTCTCTCTCTCTCTTTTTTTTTTTTTTTCTTTTTTTTTTTTTTTAATATTTAACTTAACTGAATATTGGAATATTATTTTTAATAAAATTAAAGTCGTTCCCTTTCAATCCTAATAGCTGGCCTAGTCCTAGTTGCTTGCAGTGGAACAGCTATCTTTCCCGCTACTAAAATTAATTCTTTTTTTTTTTTTTTTTTTTTTATAATTGTTCTTAAATTTTTTTTATAATTGTTCTTACAATTAAACTTGAAGTCCTAAATTATGGCACACATCCGCTTGTCTTTGACCGGAATCAATTCGCTTCAAAACGTCTAATTTGATTTTCAAATTCAGTCTTTTTCTTACATTTATAGTCTTCGTACTGCGCTCAGACGTTGTTGCTTTTTCATTCTTATCGGCTACGCAAATGTAACTGTGTTGGTTGCATTAATTATGATGCAATATTCGAGTAAACTGTCCATTACGTACAATGTCTAATACTGTACTGAGTGATGACTAGACTTCGGATAAATGCATATAACGAAAATATTACAAGCAATATACTTGATCATTTTTTTAAAATGTTGATCTCGGAACTACGTAACAAGTCGCTGTACTGCAATTAAATTAGCGTGCGAGAAAATTTCACTGAGCGTGGGAAAATTTCTCAGGTCGGCCTGGGAAACGTTTTAATGCTGTTTTGCTATTCATTTTCAAGCTATCGACTCTATCAAATGAAATGATTTCGTTAAATATGCCAAAAATGCAATCTGTAAAAGAGCATTATAGTGATCTGTGACAGCGTTATAGTCAGATATGGGTTATAATATATGAACAGCGTTATAGCGAATCAGCGTAAACTGAACCGCGTTATAACGGGGGCATGCTGTATATATATGTGCAATATTTACTCTTGTTACCCCCGTCTTCCTTCCCTGTTGGTTTATCGTTATGTTTAATTTTGGTTATTTTCGCTCTTGTCTTGCCATGCTGTTGGCATTATTTTTAATTCCTACCTATTCTAATATATATATATATATATATATATATATCACCGACGCTAGGCTGGACGTCGCCCACCTGCAAAGCTGAAATGGGCGCCCCCAAACAAATGCCTATTTATTTTTTATGCAGAATATGTAAATTTGCAGCAATTATATTTGCAGCAATTGACTTACCTAATTATTATTACTTAATTCGTTTACAAAAATTTAAAGAAAGGATGAAATTTCATACAACACTTCGAAACGGCTCCCACCTTGTAGTGGCGCCCGCCCTGCAATGCAGGTCCTCTTCCTTCGGCCCTGTATATATGTGTGTGTGTGTGTGTGTGTGTGTGTGTATATATATATTAAGAGCATTGAGCTTTATTGCTCAATATGTTCTACTAATGTTATTATTATAAACTGTAAAAGGAAACCTCCTACATTTTTTTTTTTATGTAGGATCAGAATTCTCTCAACACTCACGTTGGAATTATTATGTGATTATATAATTATACGAATAAATGTCCCATATTTAATATTAAATAAAAACAATTAGGAAAATTGCATTAAAATTATATAAATAAATACTTATTAAAAGATTGTCATGCATTCAATTCTCATCCCCAACATAACGCATCAGGAAAAGCCAGGAGAGGTCGACAGCCATCAACATCCCCAAAAAACCAAAACCAATACCGCATGTTAACATGAGAACTAAAAAATAATTGTCGGATTTATCCAACACATAGGTTAAAATCATAAATTTGTCTAAACTTCTTATAAGGGACCAAACTTATTCGGATACACTCCGTGCTCACAAGAAGCAGTGTTTTTTGCGAATGATACCCACTCTTTTTAAAATTTAAATCTATCGACTACCTGATACGAGATTATTTTTACTAAACCAGTGTGTGAATTGTCGTTCAGACATGCGCGTGAAAGTCCACGAGTCCCAGATAGGGTACGGCCTACGAACATTTATGGAATTTGCGTTTAACTCCATTTCCAGAGTTTCAGCGATCAATAATTTAATATATTCATGTTGCGTATTTAAAACCTTTTCGCTTCATTGAAAAGAAAATCATGGCTATCATTGATAGCATGGAAAGCAAGTTCCGAGGCACATGTCTTTCTTGCCCTGACTGATGCCGCATGGTGTTGTTGTATCCGCATTGAAAGACGATTCTGTGTTGAACCAATGTACAAGGAATTACATTCGCCGCAAGTAATATTGTAAACTACAGTACATTGTGTGAATCCATGGTTGAAACGGAGTCTACTACTCTACGTTTCAAAACAACATAGAGTTTGCTAATCGGTTGGGCAAATATCTTAAATTCTGTATTTTTAAAGATATTATCGAATTGTTTGTACCATTATTGTACATATGGAACTTTAATAAAATATTTCTGTTCAGGCCTATTGTTCGTTATACCAGTCTCTAGTTTGTTTTGCTTGTTGTCTTATCTTCATAATGGTACCAAATGTGTAACCCTATTTTGAAATCTTTTCACAAGTTCCATAAGTTCATCTAATAATAACTCCTGTGTAGAGCATATATTTATATGCGTTATAAAACTGATTAAAAATAATACTCCGTTTATATGCGAACGGATGATAGATAGAACAGTGTAAGAATTTGCCAGTATTTGTCGGTTTCCTATAAATTTTAAATATATTTGTTGAAAATTTGTTTTAATAGATATGTCGTTTAATCGATTAAAAAATAAAAAGTTAAATACAGATGATAAATTATTTTCCCTAGATGTAGTTTCTTTGTACACGAATATACATGTCGAGTATGCTTTAGACACAATGTGGGATTTAATTAACGATGGTATTAATTTAACTAAGACTAATTTACTAAAAACTGAAATATTTCACCTAATCAAGTTTCTTGCTCAAGCCAATTATATTTATTTCCAATCCAAAATTTATAGACGAATATTTGGATTACCGATGGGTCTTAGCCTGAGTGGACTAGTTGCCGAAATTTATCTTAATAAAATTGAACAATTATATTAAGACTGTTTCTTCCAAGTCTAACATTTTATGGTAGATACTTGGATGATATCTTAATCATTACGAAGGATGATATAGTAAATAAGGTTTTGGACCTATTAATAAGATACATACCAGACTCAATTTTACTTTAGAAATGGAAAACCCACAGATAAGAACATATAAACTTCCTAAATTTTACTTTAACTAGAGTTAATGAGAATATATATTTTAAAATTTATAGGAAACCGACAAATACTGGCAAATTCTTACTGTTCTAGCTATCATCCGTTTACATATAAACGGAGTAGTATTTTTAATCAGTTTTATAATCCATATAAGTATAGCTCTATAGGAGTTATTATTAGATGAATTTATCTATATAACAGGGGTGTAAAAACATCATAAAAAAAAAAAAAAAACTACGATAGTAGTGTAAAGAAGGACATGTGCTTCGGAACTTGCTTTCCGTGCTATCAATGATAGCCATGTTTTTTTTTTTAATGAAGCGAAAAAGTTAAATACACAACATGAATATATTAAATTATTGATCGCTGAAACTCTAGAAATGAGGTTAAACGCAAATTCCATAAATGTTCGTAGGCCGTATACTCACGTGAATTTTCGCGGGCATGTGTGAACGGTAATTCACACATTGGTTTAGTAAAACCTAATCTCGTATCAGGTAGTCGAGATATATACAGGGTGTTTCAGTTAAACGTTTCAGAACTTCTAATAGGGGTAGGGTACATCCTGACAACTCGAAATCATATAGCAATGTGGGGTCGGAAATGCTTTCCTGAAGCGGTGTTGTACACAGAAGCACCATAAAGAAAAGAGACCGTAAGTGAGAAATCGTTTTAATAATACATGAAAAGAAGCAAAAGGTACATGGATTAAAGTAAGTGTTCGAAGTTTCTTCCACGGGCTACAATGCACGCCTCACATCTCCGACGCATGGACATCCGAACATTCTGGAATACTCCAGGCAGCGTGTCCAGACACAGCAACCGGAGGATTATGCACCTCGTATTGCTTTCGCACAGTGGTACCTTGGAAAATGTGCTACAAATCCCCTTTTTCCTGCTGAAGTGTTGTTTTCCGATGAGGTATCCTTCACAAGGGAAGGAATTTTCAACACGCATAACGACCATATCTGGGCGGTCGAGAACCCGCATGCAATACGACGTCGTGCAGCACAGATTCGATTTTCGGTCAATGTATGGGCCGGTATTATGGGAGATCACCTCATCGGACCTTACCTGTTACCGTGTCGTCTAACCGGACCTATCTACTTGATCTTTCTGCAGCAAGTATTGCCACAACTTTTGAGAGATGAACAGATTTCTGCATCGACGCAACAGACAATGTGGTTCCAACACGATGGAGCCCCTGCCCATTATAGCGGAGATGTTCGTAACTACCTGGATGTCACATTTGGTCAACAGTGGATCGGACGTGGTGGTCCCGTGCGTTGGCCTGCTCGGTCACCCGACCTATCATGTCTTGATTTTTATTTCTGGGTGTCATAAACTAGCGATTTCATATGAAATCGCTAGTTTATGACACCCCTGTTGACAATGCTGAGGAGCTGGTTGCAAGAATCGCAGTAGCTGCCGAAGAAATTCGAAATTCGCCTGGAGTATTCCAGAATGTTCGGATGTCCATGCGTCGGAGATGTGAGGCGTGCATTGTAGCCCGTGGAAGAAACTTCGAACACTTACTTTAATCCATGTACCTTTTGCTTCTTTTCATGTATTATTAAAACGATTTCTCACTTACGGTCTCTTTTCTTTATGGTGCTTCTGTGTACAACACCGCTTCAGGAAAGCATTTCCGACCCCACATTGCTATATGATTTCGAGTTGTCAGGATGTACCCTACCCCTCTTAGAAGTTCTGAAACGTTTAACTGAAACACCCTGTATATTGTGTGTGTGCGCACTAGGCAGCGAATACATTACCGTATAGATTATATAAGATAGAGGAGAATGTTTTAGGTTGCCTTACACATGGGACACTCAAGGGATGCAGTAGTACTTATTTTTCCAAGCAACCAATAAAACTATACTCTTCACACCTCTTTAGCTTTATTGGTTGCTTGGAGCAATAAACACTCCCGCATCCGCTTCAGTGCCGTGTGTGTGGCACTTGTTTTCTCTTGACCTCAAATGAGACGACACCTATGACTATGGCTTACAATACCGAAATCCCGGTCATTTTTTTCCGGTATTCAAATACCGGTATTGATACAAAAATACCGGTTTTTCGGTACTAATAAAAAAAAAAAAAAAAAAAAAAAGTTTATAATTTATTCAGATAAAGGTTATAAAATCACCTTTATGTGATTATGACGTCCTTATCTCTACTAGCAAATGTTCGATAAATCATCGGTAGGACACCATGCAGCATTGCAACCTGTCCACAATTCTCGGACAACTTCATGTCTGACCGTATCGTAACTCCCAAGTCCCGTTCCTCCACTACTGGCTTTAATTCAACTCCACCAAGTGTATAAGTTATTTTGGGGTTGCTGTTTCCCGGGTATAACACCTTGCATTTTGCTGAATTAAAGCATATAGCTGCCACTTTTCTGACCATCTAGGTCACTCTGAAGAAGCTCTGCTTGGCGGCGATCATTAACTACTCTACTGATCTTTACATCATCTGCAAGTTTAGACATCACACCCTATATCCCTTCATAGATGTCATTTAAGATAATCAAAAACAACAGTGGTCCCAATACTGATCCTTGGAGAATCCCGCTTCTTACATTAACCCAATCTGAGGAATAATCATTTATCACAACACCCTGCCTGGTGCCCTCAAGCCATCGTGCTATCCATCTAAGGATTTTCCCTATGATTCCAGCATGCTCCAACTTATAAAGTAACCGCTCATGTGGGACTGAGTCAAATGCTTTGCTGATATCTAAATAAACAATGTCGAAATTATTCTTTAAATCCAGCTGACGAGTGACCTGTCAAAATGGCTAACCAGATTTGTTAAACATTATTTTCCCTTTACAAAACCATGCTGTGTATCCTACAGAATTCCATTTCCATCTAAATGATACTGAATTCCACCCTTGATCATTGCCTCCCTGCTACTGAAGTTAGACCTACTGGTCGGTAATTTCCCGTTAAACTCCTAGAACCGCCTTTATGTTCCAATTTACACCAATCCAACGGACTCTCTCCTGAGTCCAGTGATGCTCTGATAACTAGCCTTAATGGTTCAGTGCACTCACTTGCCGCCTCCTTTAAGATTATAGGGTATATGCAATCAACCACAGGAGCCTTACTCGCCTGTGGGCGCGAAAGTTTTCTCACTAAATCAACATGTGAAATTTCAACATCATTAATTGCATTTTTTGCAACTTCACTCCCATAATTTCTCATTGACGTGAAGGGTTTTTATTCTGTAAATATCGATGCAAAGTAACTGTCGAGTTCATCTGCAACATCAGTTGGAGTATCTAATACTATCCCACGCAATTACATATGCGTCCGATCTGATTCGTCCTTCTCTTCTTTGCATTTATATATGTGAAGAATTCCTTAACTGCACTCTTTGCTCTCTTTATTCCGTATCCCTACTATTTGCTCTCTCTCAGACTCAGTAAAGATACTATAGTGAAAATTATACTTCGCTGAAAAAAACGTCTTTCTCCTTCAGAAAATGACGAACAGAATTCAACCCTGGAAGACCAACTTGGAACAGAACATCATTGTTCCGCAAATTCTTTCCAAAATAAGAAATTGCCTGACTCCAATGAGATTTTAAAAGATGAACTTGAGTCGGAAATTAATGAAATACTTTTAACTATTTTTACTAAAAAAGTTCAAAGCCTAGAAAATATGGACTGACATCGTCTACTATTATCTCAGTACAATAGTACCAGAATAGAATCCGAAGGCATTTTCTGCCGCTAATCAAATATGTAACAAAATTAGATCCATTTTAAACGATCATACTATTGATTGCTCATGTTTCTTAAGAGCTCACTTTATTCGGACAGGTAATGTGGATGCTTAAACGTAGAATAACTGTATTTTTAATGATTTTTTCAGAATATTTATTATTGCAATAAAGGTTTATTTAAAACTTGAATTCAAGTAATTACAGTACTTGTTTTTTCCTTACTTTATTGCACCTAATTGTCATCAAAATTTATTGAGAAAAACGTTTGTTTTTGGAATACCGGTATCCCGGTTTCATAAATTAAAAATACCGAAATACCGGTATTAAGATTTTTGACCGGTTTTGTAAGCCCTACCTATGACCCACTACCCTGGTCTTTCCTGTATGATCTTGGTTCGAGTCCTGTCTCGACTAGAAGAATTTTACTGACTTTTATACATATACTGATTTCTCATGCCCTTAGTTGCCGTGGCATAAACTGTAAAAATCTTGCTCAGCCTTTATTTAAATCCAAGTGGTATGGAATTTTTGCATTTTAATAAGGGTGAGAAAATTTGCCAACAACAAGTTGACATTGCTGGAATCTATTAAATGGATAGATTCTGTTATCTGTACTTCTAGTGTTGGTTGACCGCCATTCCCTTTAATTAACCTTTTGCTGTTTTGTTCTTCCATAGTTTTTAAAAACAGCGTTCTGTTTAAAGGTAATTGAATTTCCGGTAAAAAGAGCCAACTCATTTTATGCAGCGCTCTTATCAATAATGCATACTTTTTTTTTTTTTTGTTTTAAATATTATTACCATTTAGTTCGTTGAGAGGTGCTAGTTCTTGTGAGACATTGATTTTCGTTTCTGCACGAATGATAAGATCTCAAATGTTAATATATCTGGAGGGTAACTGACTGGAAAAGGTGGCTGCTAGTACCTTTAATTAAGCTGGCTGTAGTTTCTTGTTTGTTCTTTTAATTGAATCGTATTCTTCATGATATTTACTGAACTTGCTGATTTTCTTTCAATCCGATATGGTTAGTTGTCATCGTTTGTATCTGAATCACGATCAAGACCGAACTCTGATGTGATTGTAATTGCAGATGAAGTCAAAAATTAGTCATCCGTTAAAAAAAAAGATCGACAAAAGGACATATGCAATAACATCATCAATAATAAAAATGATCTGATTCTGCTGCCAAAGATCAAATAGGCAGGAAAAAAATTGCAACCTAATTATCAATTAAGATTAAATGAACAACTTCTTCACCGGATCAGTTTCTGGTTAATTCATTTCCTTGTATATCAGTTTTCATGTTCCGATGCCGGCTGGGTCCCTTCTACATTTATTAATGAAAAAGTAGTGGATCTCAATTTTTTAAAATTTTAAATTATTAATTTAAAACTTTGCTAATGGATCACATAAAAATAACAATAGTTTGTCATACGTTGCCTATCATATATGACCGACTTCCTCAGCAGGGGGGGGCGGCAAAAAAAGAATGAACTAACTGGAGACTACGAGAGAGGATGTCAAAGAGTTCCAAGTGGTTAGTGGAGTTGGGAGAACGATAGAGGCAACAGATGAATCTGGCAGAGAGATTTTAAGCCAGAGAAGATATTTTGTGTTCTCTTCCGAAGGCATCGAGCATCCCATCAACATCATTACAATATCAAGGTGAATATTTCAAAAGATGATATGAAGATAGCTCTTTTTTTTTGTCGTTTACAAAATTTAGCCTAGATTCCGAAGCGCTTCCTGTGCCTTAGATTTATATCACGCACATGATTTTAATTTACTTTTAGTTATAAAATGAGGCTAATTTGGGTCTAGGCATTCGTATTCTGATGAGCTGCCACTTACTGTTTCTATTGGGTTGTCTGCATTTTCCTCTTATAATGACTAAGTTTTGGAGGAAGAGGTAGTTCGTTACTGACTAACTTGTCTGTAATGGCTGATGGGATATCAGATATTTATTTTCTGTCATTTCATTTCCGTCCTTCAATTTGAGTTATGCAAAAAAAAAAAAAAAAAATCCAGTTGTTGACATGATTGGTTGGCTTCCTCCATACCACGAGAACAGTGAATGGCAGTGATACATTACGTTTATATTTTAACCAGCCTCTGAGACGCGAAACACATTTAGTGCAGCATATATAATGCGCCCACGTTTTGTCCTGGTCACCTAATTTGTGGTCAAAATGAAGTTCGTATGTTTTCTTTAATAGGGACATTATAAACTGTGTGTGAGCTTTAATTGTTTGATCTTAAGTGTGTTATCACTGCACACATAACGAAAGCTATCTATTGAATTAATGAACTGACTGGACATTTTAAAATAACTTTCAACGGCAGTTGAACTAAAAACTGTAAAAATAGCGCAAGTTTACAAATATGTTAATTCGTACACTTATAACTCCAACTTATTGTGAGTGGGTTGGTGTGTGTGTGTGGGGGGGGGGGAAGTGACTAACTTACAAACTGCCCTAAACTCACCTAACAGCAAAATCTAAAAAAACTGTTGACTCCATACTTCTTAACGAGCAGTAACTAATATGAATAGATAAACCAAAAATCTAAGTACGTGAAAACTAAAATATAAAATATCTTGCGAACCGATGGTAATAAGATAATAATAAAAAAAAAAAAAAAAAAAAACACCCACTCTCCGCCATATTTCTATTAAAAAAAAATCAGTACTGCTCGGTGTAAAATTTCAAACAGGTTGAATGAGGAATTTCTGGTAGCAGTTATTTTCATAAAAGCTAATTTAATCTCAAAATGAAGTATCGAGCCTAAGTGAGAATGAAAGATCGTTTATTTATTTATTGCGGTGTATAATTGAAAGATGTTAGTAATCGCTGATTTATTATACATTGTGGAATTTTCAAAGGATTAGGATCCGAAGATTGCAGACGATACGACGATCGGGAGGGTTGACAGTACGCTGCTGCAACAGGATCTAGAAAAGTTGAGCAGATGTGCTGAGAAGTGGCAACTGAAGTTTAGCATTGATAAATGTCAAGTACTGCATATGGGAAGCAGTAACCCCAGAGTAACGTATCAACTGTGTGGTACTACACTGACATAGTGTGCATAGTATTAGGGTCAGGCGCCACCTGTGGTTTCCCACACCTGCGCCATATGTACGCTATGAAGAAATACGGTACTACTGTAAATGCCAGAAAAATGTTGTGTATGACAGTGCGTTAGGTATTGTTAGGTATAGTGTGTTGTATATGACATAGTGCGTTAGGTACTGTTGTGTGTCCTGGCATTTGGCCGCAGGGCTCCTGGTGGGACTCCACGTTGGGAGGTAGCCAGGCTGCCCATTATTCTCTGGCTTGTCTCCGCCAGGGTCGCCTTCCTGGATGGAGACAAAAAAAAAAAAAAAAAAAAAAAGTAGATTCAGGGAAGTACCAGGTCTGCAGTAGTGGGAAATGAGGTAGAAGGCTCTCAAGGAGCAAATTACGTGGGCACACGCTGCCCATGCAGTGCATAGGGAGTAAATCCTTGTAACCATGATGTTAGGGTTATGGACAACTATGGCAGCCCAGAATGTGTGCGTTTTTATCTGTATGCATGATTTTGAAAGTCGGGGGGGGGTATCCCCTGACTAGCTTTGAATGGTATATGGTCATGTAGACTTAATATGTCAGCATTTTCCTCTTCGGCCCTGATTCTAATCTTGGCACTTACTGCACGGCCGCACTGGGCGTTTAGTTGGATAAACTTTGATGTTACTGTTGAATGATTTAGGGCGTGCTGCCATAATCGGTCTCTATTTGTTGGTTCCTCTTAGCTTTTAGATAAACGGAGCACTTACTTGCCTGAGAGAATGTGTTGCATCAAGCTTTGCAGTTTGTGCAAACTGCATCTGTGGACCTGTTTGGACAAGAATTATAGTCATGCCCTTTTTGGGCACAGATAGACATGGTTTGCATGCACGTGTGGATGATGTGCCCAAACGGTAGCATCGGAAGCACTTTGGAACAGACACGTACTCTTTGAAGTGGTGTTTGCTCCAATCCATAAAGACTGTCCTGTAGTTTGAGGATGTTCTATGCCTGTGAAGAAAGCTCCACCACCCAATTGTATAACTGGGGAGACTTGGAGCTAGTGTGGTATTTTGGTTTGATGTGTTCCTTGGCATTACTTAAGTCAGTTAATTCTTGGATGTTTCTGTTGAAGAGTTCATCAGTGATGTTCTCTGGAGTGATATCCGTGCCCACATCAAATATACATATGGATGGGCCTCTCTTTTTAGGGATTCCTGCTGTTGAGACCTAGGGTGCTGACTGTTGGATTGGTGATGATAGAGTTGGTTGCTGTTTAATTGATTACTCCAACATTTGTTGTTTTTCGGATGGACTTTATTCTTGTGGTTTTAAAGTCATTGGCCAACGGTAGTTTTTACTGCTTCGCTACTGTCTATAGTCGAGTTTTCCATTGCGTTTATTATGACCAGATGTGGCGTGCTCAGTAGTAATTTCTTCTTTGTTGCTGGTGATTTGATGCATGCGGTTGTATCTGGAGTATGACAGGGGACGCTGTGGCATTTCTTTTCCCCTTCCTTCAAGGGAAGCTTCTAGCTTAGCATTGGTTCTTTCATGTTCTACATGAAGATTTACCAAAACATGCTCCATTCGTGACCATATTTTTCCTCTGACAATGGTAGTGATTTGATTGCTCTGTTCTGCCATTATCGCCTACAGGTTAAGGCGCAATGAATGAATTTGTTATGTTATAGATCCATCTAGTGACTGTATGGTGTTAGCATCTGTGTTCAGTGATGTAGAGTCTTTGGGGTCGTTATTCTACTCTGGCAGCACGTTCACTTCTGTGTCGGCCCTTGGGGCAGGTTTGCACTGGAATTGGGCACAAACATAACACTATTTAGCTACCTTTTGTCATTTTAGAAATTAGTGACCGTCCTGAGCAACTTCCGCACAGGAATCGGCCGCAGTCGCCATTGCAGATTATTACGTGTTTTACCTTCGTCTGACAGGTGTGTAAAAAATCTTCTGACGACATATTGCACATTTAGGCACTACACTGACAGCGGTAGAGAGTGAAAAGGACCTGGAGGTAATTATGCAGGCAGATATGAAGTTTTCTGAGCAGTGCAGACGGTCTGCAAGAGTAGCTCATGGTGTCTTGTCAGCGATATACAGGATTTTTTCTAGCAGGGATAAGGAGGTGATTATCCCCTTGTATAAGGCAATGGTCAGGCCATACCTTGAGTACTGTATACTGGTCTGGAGGCCTCATTTTAAGAAGGCTTTAGAGCTGCTTGAACGAGTACAGAGAAGGGCAACAAGATTAGTGAATGGAACAAAGGGTTGCTCTTACGAAGAAAGGCTTAAATTTTGCAAATTACAGTGTCTGGAGACTAGGCACCTGCAAGGTGATCTAATTGAAGTCTTGAATGGTTTGAGCATGCGCAATGCTGATGTGATTCTTCCTCTTGCTCAGAATAATCGCCTGAGAGGGCATAAATTCAAATTGAGGAAAGACAGTTGTAGGATAGATGTGTGGAAGTTTGCCTTTTGTTCCAACAATCAACCTAAAGTTGATTGTTGGAACAAACTTCCATCTGTCGTTGTAGAAGTTGATACCTTAAACAGATTCAAGGAAGAACTAGACAAACATTTGGAGCGAATAGATGGGTGAAATGAGAAGGAGGGGGTGTGTTTTTTTTTTTTTTTTTTTTTTTTGGCTGATGATATATAAGCTTGCTTTCTTGCATCATGTGCCTTTGCTAATGCTAATCCCCTTGCGAGTAACCCACTGGATAATGTCGGCCTCTGTTTAACGTGCAGGAACGGCTTCGTGCGATTCCTTTTGCCGCTAAAAATAATTTTTCATATCCTTTTAATTTTCAATTTTTCTCGATAGCAAAGAATGAGTACCGGTACCTTTTTTTTTTTTTTTTTTTTTTTACAAAAAAAAAAGCACTGCTTAAACCAATGTTTTCCCTCCTTTTTCTCCTTAAGGTGCAGATATACCTCAGAAATTCTGGCATTACAGTGTTGGACTGGCCCGGCAACACTGCAGATTCGAACTCTATTGAAAATTGCTGTTACATAATGTCATTTAAAATTGCTCAGAAGAAGCCAACAAGTAAAATTCAGCTGCAGGAGAGCATTGTAAGGATGTGGTACCACGAAATTGGGCAACCGTATATCCAGAAGTTGATTAACTCTATGCCACATCGTTGCAAGGCTGTAATTGCAGCTCGAGGAGGAACAACAAAATATTGAAGACTTATTTTGCTGATTTACAGTACATAATACAATTACGTCAATTTGTCATATCAGTTTGTACACGTAAATGCAATAAAATGTATGTTTGGTTGTCATGATTGCCATTTGCATGATTTCTCATATTTCCATTAATTACGCATTTTACCCTTTGGGAAGATATGGCAATTAGGTATATCAGGTGGGGTCTTTTTTATTGGATTTCATTCACAGAGATACATATCCCATATAATAAATGCATTTCAAACATTTCTGCAACCCAAAATAAATGCAGTGAATTATTTGCAAAATTCACAAGTGAGGCAGTTTTTTTTTTTTTTTTTTGTCCGCCACTATATATGCTATTGTGACTATACAATAAAGATTTCTTAAAAGCTTCCTTTTACCCACGCTTTATTTTTATTATTATTATTTTTTAAATATCTTGTATTTAGAGGATGAGGATTTTATTGGCTTTTTTTTTTTTTTTTTTTGTCCACGTAGAAATTTGCAATACGTGGCTGCTGTACGCGAGTGAGTGTTTCAGACCTAGCCAAGGCAGTGAAAATTACCTGTCGATTGCTATGTTGCTTCTCTTGTATTGATTTACTCGACTAGCTGCTGGAAGGCTAAAAGCCTTCTTCGCACCTTTCAGGCGCCTGGTTTTATCTTTGAAGCGTTTAATTACGCCGTCTGTGAAGTCGGCTACCCCCACCTTCCCCCTTCCCATTTTTCCACGTATGTATAATACCTAAAAGATGTCTATATGAAGTCACGTGGGGGATAGTTTGAAGTATTGTGTTTCATTCGTTGCGCCAATTCTCTAGTATCGTGTTCGCCTTGCATAGCGAGTTCATAAAGTACTGGAGAGATAATGCAGATCACGTTGTTCGTTCCTCTTTTTTTTTTTTTTTCTTTCTTCGTTTATCTGTTTCACTGAGAACATTCATTTGAAAATCAATTACTCTAGTCCACTTCTACATTTTTCCATCCCCCTTCTTTTTAATAAAGGAATGGTGTCTCCGATAAAAAAGCAGATATTAAGTGTACAGTGAATTATGTGAATTAGGTTGGTTTGAAAACCAGAAAAATATGTGTAATTATTATTATTCCACTACGTTATTGTTCACAATTCACCGTTGATGAGTTCAAAAATAATATAAATTTTGTTCTGTCTCGTCAAGGTTTTCCCTGATTAAAAAAAAAAAATGTATACTGTATATATTAACCCCAGGGGCTCACATCTGGTGAGTATGGGCTTGGCACACCCATGGTTCTAAGCTGGATATCATAATTATTTTTTCTTGGTGATTCCCTTCTACTCTCTCTCTGGGTAAATCGGGTGTTTTTTTTTTTTTTTTTTGTTTGTTTAGCAAAAGCTTCGGCTTCCTTGCACCATATAGCTAATAATAAATAATAATATACACTTAGTTATATATATATATATATATATATATATATATTTTTTTTTTTATTATTATTTTACGTTTTCTGAATTTGAAACGTTTGAGTATGACCAAAGGTTTATTGCAGTGGATAGAAAATGGCTGATAATGAATATTTCACTGAGCACGGGAAAATTTCTCAAATCGGTGTGGGAAACGTTTTAAAGCGATTTTGCTAATCGTTCTCATGCTATTGACTACATCAAATGAAACGTTTTTGTTAAACGTGCCAAAAATTAAATTTGTTCCAAAACTTCATATGGAATCGCGGATTGCCAATCACGGAAAAGATTTTACTACGGATGGCATTATTGTGTACTGTGTTGTATGCAAAAAAAAAAAAAAAAATTCGAGATCGACCAACATCTGAAATTAGCATCTCACATTATGGCGAAGCAAAGAAAAATTTCCAGAATACTCGCTTTTAACCAAGCCATATACACTGAAAGGACACCGCTTAGCAGGTATATAGATACATTACATTCACGTAGAGGTAATTTGATGTTAGTATGGATAAGTGTGAGTTAACCGACTTTGGAAGAGGGTTGATAGTGGATGTCTGACGCATAGGTCACTCTATCGCGGTGGTAGTACAGAAATTGCACTATCCCCGTTCGACAGTATCAAGAGTGTATCGGGAATACGCCATTTCCGGAATAGCATCTCATCGTGGACAGCGCTGTGGGCAGAGAAAGGTGGTGGATCAACGTGGCCGTCGATATCTGTCTTGCATTGTTTCAGCCAACAGGAGAGCGACAGTGGCACAAATCACCGCCGACTTCAACGAGAGAGGTGCCAGAAACGTCTCCACCAAGACCATCAGGCGATCATTAGCCGCAATAGGTTATAGGAGCTGCCGATCCACCAGAGTCCTATTGCTAACACCACGACACAGGACTCTACGCCTCAACTGGGCAAAAAAAATTGTGGTGGGTTGTGTACGGGGACACAGCCGCATTCGTTTAAGGCGTGAATCCGTCTTTGTGTTTTTCGAGGAAGGGTAAGATGTAAATGAATAAAGTCTTGGTGGTTATCAGTGAGGTATAATTTTATTTATCAAAGGCCGATGATAGGAGAAGTAAGATACATATGGCATAGTATTTACATGGATGTTTCTTACAAAGGTGTTGCCCAGAGTAGTGGGCGATGTAGAAATGTACTTAAAGTTGAACTCACGTTGAACTTTTCTTTCCAATGATATACGTTTCTTACATTTCTGTTCATATTTCCTTTGCAATTTTTTGGACATTATGAAAATTTTCTTCAACTCAGCACACTTATCTTCTTATAACTTTACAAATTTTATTTTATCGGTTACTATTACTAAATAATATTTCAGATCCTGTTATTCTCTACAAATCGACACCAATTTCAACGTCCTATCTCTTCGCAATCCGAAGTTACACTGCCCAAACGCCTCGCGGCGTCGCCATTTTCAGTGTTCACGCGCAAGCGCTACCCCCCGTATCTAAAATGGTGGGTAGTGACCCACCATTTTAGATACGGACATAAACTCTCTATCCAACAAAATTTAAATCATTGGATTACCATTTATAGTTTACAAGCTATAAGCGCGACAAATCTTGCCATTTTTTTTGGTCGCTAGAGTTTTCGTAGAGATCCCCTATACCGGACGAATTTAAAGACGTATTCACGTTAAAAACATCGGCACTGGACCTTTGATGATTGGAGACGGGTCTCCTGGTCTGAGTCCCGTTTCCAGTTATTTCGAGCCAACGGGAGGGTGCATATCTGGTGGAAACCGCACAAACCTATTGAACCCGTCATGTCAACGAGGAACTGTTCAGCCACGTGGACGGCCGTTAATGGACTGGGGCGCGTTCAACTGGCACACGTTGGGACCTCTGGTATGTCTAGACGCATTTCTGAACAGTCCAGGTTACGTGTCCATCCTTGCAGACCATCTGCATCGCTTCATGGTCATTGTGCACCCACATGGCAATGGACTCTTCCAGCAGGACAGTGCACCACCCACACTGAGCCGTGGTGACTAGAACGTGGTTCGAAGAGCATTCCGCAATTTTACCACCATGAAAGGGCCTCCCCGTTCACCGGACAAGAACCCTATGGAGCATCTTTGGGCTGCTTTGCCTCGTTCACCCAGGAATGCGATGGAATTATGGACAGCGGTGCAGCAAGCATGGATGGAAATACCTGTAGAATGCTTTCTTGAACTAGTGGACTCAATGCCTCGCTGTCTGACTCCCCTTATCCGTGGCGAAAGGTGGGCCTTCCCCTTACTAGGTAGGCATCCCATGATTTCGGTCCACTCAGAAGAGAAAAGTGATTTTTTGAAGGTAATGGGAAGCGGAAATATCTCTTTCAATATGTTAAATAATCTGGTTTTCAAGCAATTTTTGAAAAAATATTGTATAAATCAAAATATTCCAGACGAATCTACCTTGAGAAAGAATTACCTTAACGCTATTATTTATGAAGTTATTATTCACTAAATTCGTCAGGGAAAAACTACATTTGGATGTCCATCGACAAAACGCTAGACGCTTGTGGCCGCTATATTACATTTTATAAGTGGAAGTGGAATATTAGACGCAGAACAATCGTGTCCGTATTTACTTGGTTGTATGGCCCTCGAAAAGGTAAATTACTCTTCAATAGCACGATTTTGTAATGATTCTTTGCTATTATTATGGCCAAAATTGACCCATAGCGAAAAAGTCTGCATTTTTGTTAATAATGTTGCTTTGTACATGGTAAAAGCCGCTTCTGCGTAACAAGTTTTTATCCAGGTCTGATCCATATTTAGCCCATGGATTACATAGGTTGGCAGTGGAAATCGGGAGAATTTTGGTGAAATTAACATACTTATTTCTAGTATAAGAAAGATTTTGTCAAAAGCGCCTTCGAGATTAGCAACTTACAGAAATATGCTACGTACTCCTCTTCTCACAAGGTGGGGAACATGATTACAAGCATTATTCGTTTAATGCTAAAAATTGATTTTGTCAAAGAATTTGTCGGTTTCTTGGATAGTATGCATTCAGCGGCTATTGGTAGTGCTAAGGCAATGGTTTCTGGTTCTTTGGCTAGAAAACATTTATTCTTCATCCAGATCCATTTCGGCTGATTACCTAGTTGTTATAACCGAACATGAAACGTGGGGACTTTCTTTGAGCAGCGCAATTGGAGATGGAAAAAGTTCAATTGTAAATTTCAGCCGATCCTGGGGGCACAGGAAAAGAAATAAACAGAAAATACAGTAATGTTTTACCTCTACTCTTTGAATGGACTATCTACCAGGACCATAGACAACAACTCCAGGCATTTCTCCTGCTCAAGTAGATTTCCTGGTAAAATCGCAAAAGAACTTAGGTGCGCTACAGCACTTTGCGGCAGAGGTATTCAAGCGTAGCAGGAGGAGCATCCTAGCAGCTTCTGCAAATTAGTAAACTAGTGGCTGTTTGGCTTAACGCCGACTCGCTACATCTTTCGTCTCGCATGGAAAGAAATGAAGTTTTTTTTTTTTTTCTTTCCTCTTTCTCCTCCCAGTCTCATGATCTGCTCAGGGTGTGGGGATGTCCCCTGACCTGGAGTAGCCATAGCACTCGCCTGCTAGTCTTTCCCTATCCGTCCCATGCGGGATGAAAAACTTTTTTTTTCTTTTTCTGTACATTCTGTCTGCTAGCATCCTGGCTGACGCTCTCTTCCTTTCCTTGACCAGTTTGCGGGATTTACCCCCCCCCCCCGTTTTTATTTTTCTTTGTTTATTTATATTTCTCGCGTTCTGCCCTGGGCTGGGACTCCCCAGATCAGGCCAGCTCCTCCCTCCCTCACCCTATATGCGTGTTTTTTTTTTAATTTTATTTATATTTTTATTTATTTATTATATATATATATATTTTTTTTTTTTTTGTGTTTTTCTAACAATTCATCCTGGATTGGGGCTTCCCTGGGCCTGAGAAGTCCTCCTCCAGGTAGGCAACGTAGGGTCCCACCAGGGGCCATGTGGCCTAGTAGCCAGAAACATAAGAGAACATGGCACAACTCTAATATAAACCACACACACTACACTAAATTCTGGCTTTTACAGAGCACTGTATTTCACCGGAGTACTAATGGCGCAGATGTGGGAAACCACCCGTGGCGCCTTACTCCAAACACCATGCCACTATGTATAAAGCGCCTATTGTCTTCATGTCCGCCTGCCTTCGTGTCATAAGTCTACTCCTAGTGAATGAATTTTCATAAAATTTCATATTTGGCTTTTTTTAGAAAGTTTTATTGAGCCATCCTAAATTGCATTAAAATCAGAACAATAGAAATCCAGAAATTATCTGTTTTTTTTTTTTTTTTTTTTGTTGTTGTACTTATCATATAGGCTATCCATATCCATTTTAGCTGAACCACTGGATGTTATGTTTGTTGCGCACTGATTGAAGGGATGAATGGCCAGTATGGTGGATGCGCAGAAACAATGTTTTCAGTTCGCGCACAAAAGTCGTTGTTTGTACTATTCATCCAGATTGGGTGAATAGGAATAGTTGCATGTATGCTTGCATGTATACCAATGCTAGAAGTATAGTAAATAAATTTGATGAATTTGAAGTGTTGGTCAAGACATCAAAGGCGGATATTGTTGGGATATCAGAGACGTGGTGTCACACTGATATTAGGAATGCAGAATTGGAATTTGGGGAGTACAGTGTGTACAGAAAGGACAAACAGGATTGGAAGGGAGGAGGTGTCATGCTGTTAATTAAGAAAAAACATAAAATCGAAAGAAGTGCATCCATAAGCACTGCGAAAGCAAAAATAAGAGTAGGAGTGTGTTATAGGCCTAATGACTCAAATGAGTACAATGAACAATTGTATAGAGAAATAGAGTGGGCTAGTAAATCAGAATGTCTTATAATGGGGGATTTAACTTCCCAGATATTGACTGGAACTTGTGGATTGGTCACTCGCACACTAGTAAGACTTTTGTGGATTTATTGAACGATTGTTTTCTGCAGCAGCAGCAGAGGCAACCAGAGAGAGTAATACTCTTGATCTGGTTATCAGCAGTGATCGGCGCCTCCGTAGCCAGGTGGGCAGGAGCAGCAGTGCGTAGCACATGCTTCTTGATTACACCGGAGTTCGAGTCCGTGTCCACCAAATACGGAGGATGCGGAAAGGTCAGGAAATGACCACCACATATCCCCGGAGCAATATGGCCTTAGTTGCTAATGCTCCTAAAAAACCAAATAATAACAACAACAACATCAGCAGTGATCATTCGTGTATTAAGAATTTGCAGATAAAGGAACCACTAGGTGGCAGTGATCACAGTGTACTGATGTGGCATTTAAAGATATAATTACCATTAGGGGTAAAGGAAAGAGTTTTTGCTTCCGTAAAGGTGAGGACAGTTTTTAAATTCTGTACAGTGGGATCAAGTGACGATGTTACCAACAGGAAATTCTAAGTGGGAGGCATTCAAGGAATTAATCGTGGAAGCTACTAAAAGTTTCAAACCTATTAAGAAATATTGTACAGGTTTAGGCCTAATGGTTATCAAATGAACTAATGAGACTCGTGACAGAGAAGAAAAATGCTTGGGATGCATATAAATTATCAAGTGACTCAGAAGCCTATGCAGATATAAGCTAGTCTGTAATCAGGTCACAAAGGAGGTTGGGCAGGCGAAGGCAGATTACGAGAAATCTTTGGCAAAGGATGCTAAGAAAAACAGCAAGGATTTCTTTACTTATATAAACTCTAAAAGGAAGGGGATGAATCTGATTAGTTCACTTGATATCGATGGTTCGACCGTTGATGAACCTGCTCAGATAGCAAACAAACTGAATGAGTATTTTGCATCTACATTCACACATGAGGAGTTATTAAGGTTTGAAAATGGCAGAAAGTTATCAAATTGTAGCAGGGTGCTTAATGATTTTGTAATAACTGAGAGCAAAGTGGAGGAGAAATTGTTGAAGTTAAACATAAGAAAAGCACCTGGGGTGGATGGGATCTATCCAATTATATTAAAGGAGGCGGCAAAGCAACTAAGCAAACCCTTAGCCATTATTATGAGAGCATCCTTGGACTCAGGGGAGGTCCCCGCGGACTAGAGATGTGCAAATGTATCCCCAATTCACAAAGGGGGATCGAAGGGTGACACGAGTAATTACAGACCAGTTAGTTTAACTTCTGTTTCGGGTATAATAATGGAGTCACTGGTTAAAGATGCATTGCTGGATCATCTAGACAAGACTGCAGCAATAATTCAGACACAGCATGGGTTCGTTAAGGGAAAGTCTTGTCTGACAAATTTGATAGGATATTATGATGTGGTTACATAGGAACTGGATGCAAAAAATAATTTTGATATCATATATTTGGATTTCAAGAAACGTTTGACACTGTTGCGCATGGAAGACTATTGTACAAATTGGAGCAAAATGGTATTAAGGGTAAGTTGCTACAACGGATAAAAGGATGGTTGAGTGGGAGAAGACAGAGGGTAGTAATCAATGGTTGCTGCTCTTCGTGGACTAATGTTATTAGTGGAGTCCCACAGGGTTTGGTGTTGGGTCCACTGTTGTTTTGTATATTTGTCAATGATATTGATGAAGGTATATCAGGCTTAGTATCGAAGTGTGCAGATAATACAAAGGTTGGCAGGGTTGTTAATGACAGTAATGGCAGTGTGCTACTGCAACAGGATCTAGAAAATTTGGGCAGATGTACTAAAAAGTGGCAACTGAATGTTTAACCTTGACAAATGCAAAGCACTACATGTGAATAGAAGTAACCCCAGAGAAACGTACCAACTGTGTGGTACTACACTTAAGGTGGTAGAAAATGAAAAAGACCTGGGAGTAATTGTGCAGTCAGATATTACGTTTTCTGAGCAATGCAGACAGGCTGCCAGGGCAGGTCATGGGGTTTTGTCAATGATATATAGGAATTTTGCTAGCAGGGAAAAGGAGGTGATTGTCCCACTGTATAAGGCAATAGTCAGGCCACGCCTTGAGTACTGCGTACAGGTCTGGAGGCCTCATTTTAGGAAGGATGTCGATTTGCTTGAGCGTGTACAGAGAAGGGCAACAAGATTGGTGAGGTGGAAATGAAGGGACCTCTCTTACCAAGAGAGGCTTAAGTTCTGCAAATTGCAATGGCTGGAGACTATGCACCAGCGCGGTGATCTGATTGAGGTGTATAAGGCCTTGAATGGGTTGAGCACGCTCAATTCTGATGGGATTCTTCCACTTGTTCAGATTACGAACTTAAGGGGGCATAAATTCAAATTAAGAAAAGACAGATGTAGAATAGATGTGCGGAAATTAGCCTTTAGCCAGCGAGTGGTTAATTGTTGGAACAAATTTCCATCTGTTGTTGTTGAAGTTGATTTGGAGGGAATGGTGTGATGGTAGGTGCAGGATTTGTGCATTACAGCACACATAGAGAATGGTGGATCCAGGTGTTAGTTAATCCCTGGTGGCGAAATGGCCTGACATAATGCTCTTTTTTTCAGGCCTGTTTTGCAGACGTTCTGAGCTTTCTCAGGAGTAAAAGGTGGAGATGGGCTTGTGTCTAGGAGCCACCCTTCATATCAGGACACACACAATCAATGTACAGAAAGACTACAGTATATATAAGAGCATGTATATAAATCTGTATATAAATATTGTATATAAATTGATTAATATTGTATGTAAATTGATTAAGATAACTTGAGAATGTATATACAGTTGTGTGTTAATAAATAAATAAATAAATATATATATATATATATATATATATTTTTTTTTTTTTTTTGGCTGATGCTGCATAAGCTCATACACTTGCTTTCTTGCATCACATGCCACTACTACTATTACTAATAAATTATTACTATTTACTAATTAATTATTAAATTACTAATCTAAATCTAAATTTATTCTAAATAGTAATCTAAATTACTAATTAAAAAATAACAGATTATTAATAATTAGTAATAATTAAATTATTACTATTTGTTGTATGCCTCAATGTATCACACTGAGAATATTAACTAACTTGTTTCTCTGTTAACAGACTATTAAAATAATCTGCAATTTATTATTATTAATTGAAGCTTGCTTCTTTAGAGTCGCAGACAAAATTGATTAAAATTACAGGTGATACAATTGCGCTTGAAAACAAAAATGTTTCAAGACTCTCTCTCTTCCTTCAAATTTAAGGTACAAAAATGAAAGGCGCCTCCGTAGCCAGGTGGGAAGGAGCAGCAGTGCGTAGCACACGCTTCTTGATTAGACCGGGGTTCGAGCCCGTCACCACCAAATACGGAGGATGCGGAAAGGTCAAGGAATGACCACCGCATATTCCGGAGCAATATGGCCTTAGTTGCTAATGCTCCTAAAAACCAACCAAACAAACAACAAACAAACAAACAAAAATGAAAAAAAAAAAAAAAAAAAAGTGAGCGTGATGATAGATCTGCGATTACTTATTATTATTTTTTTGTTAGGATTGTCTCAAAAAAATTCAGAAATAGACCATATACGGCAAGAAACTGGTGATAGATTTTAAAATTTATGATTATGCCTATCTACCTCATTGTCTCAATTATTTGCTGCGGGGCAAAGACAGTGGAGTCTCATACTCTTTACAGAAGTGTTTCTCAACTGGTGGTTCATAGTTTGGGGTTTTTGATGTGACTGCATCACTTTTTTTTAATATGACTGCTTTCGTAGCGTATCACTTCATTAATATGTCTGTGTTGATTTTCATGTTATGCAGGCTGAAAAACGCGGAATAACTCACTGGAATACCACTCCCTCCGCCGAGGTCAGCTGACCTCGGCGGAGGGAGTGATATTCCATATGGATAAGTACACGTGCCTTGAGTGACCGGGGTTTAAGTCCGTGACTGCTAAATAAAAAAAAAAAAATAAAATAAACAAATTTTTCTGTTTATACTCCGGGACAACCAAACGGTCAGAGGAGTTCGCAAGATAGACAGAATACAAGAAACAGCACCGTATTCAGTAGTCACGGGCTTGAAACCCGGTCACTCAAGGCACGTGTACTTATGCACCCGCGCGCCTGACCACTAGGCTACGGCGGCCGTTTATTGTATTCTGTCTATTTTATGAACTCCTCTGACCGTTTGGTTGTCCCAGAGTATAAACAGAAAATTTATTATTTAAAATTTCAGAAGTGAGGAATACGTTGGTCCACAAAGAGGTCAAGTAATATTGTTCAAGAACAGTGGTTCTGAAAAAATTTCGCACTCCCATCCCACCCACGCAAAAGCTCTCTGATTTTTCTTTCTCCTGCCACCAAGGTCAAGAAATTTTAATTTGTAACAATTTTATTTAGCTCAACCATCACAGCCTCCTTTCTTTTCTAAGAAAGTGCTGGCAGCTTTGCTGTACACATTGCCAAACTCGCGTAGGGGCATAATTTGGTTATCGAAAGTAATATTTTATCGCTCTTAGTCTACAAAATACATGCGTGTTAGTTATTTTGTTTATTTTTGTACATCTAGGTACACGAAGTTTGCTAATAAACTTTAACAAGGCGAAACAGATACTCAAGACGCATTCAGGAAACAGTGCCCTAGAGTGAAATGTTAAAAGGGGGGGGGGGAGAAACTCGCATTACGAGATTACATGTACATTCGAGTATCGCTGCATGAACTCTGTCTAATAGGTAACAAGACCCAGACTGGGAGTAGAAATAGAAACAGTAATCCTGAAGGAACATCAGTCGATCGATGACTCCGCCTCAAGCAGAAGGACATTGATCACATCATGCAGTCGAAACCAGCCAACAATAGAAGAAATTGCTGCCCTCTTGATGACAACTTAAATTACAAGAATAGAAATGGGAAACATAGAGATCCATACGATCCAAAAGTGTGAAGTCGTAGAAAAATTGGTTATGTTACATTTGCCATGTGCCGAGTGAATCCGAGTTTTTATATAAAAACCAATTCTGCATTTACTTGATTTGTAAAGCTTTTCAAGATCTCTCCGTCTTTTAAATTCAGAAGTTAGCTATCTTAAAACATACATTAGCATATACGCGTAAAGCCCTTATTCTCTTCACTGTATGCGTCCGTTCAAAATTATTTATACGGACGGATAAATTTTATGTAATAAATGGACTTCCAGTGGATGGATTTCCATAAAATTTTATATTTGGCTCTATTTGAAAGATTTGTCCAGCCCATTTCAAATTTTATTAAAATCGGAAGAATAGAAATTCGGCAGTTATTTATTTATTATCATTTCATGTAGATAACACGAGCCACACACAGAGTAGTAAGATACAGTGTCAACTGCCATAGACGATAATGTTAATTCCGGTTACATGTTAAAACGCATAGAAAGTGGCGCCACCGATTTCGGATCTAAGAAACAGGCTGGAACATTGCAAAAAGTGCGTGGAGAATTTTCTACAGCTTTGTAATTGCTGTAGAAAATTCAAAATTGCTATATTGTCCATTGCGATGGACAATATAGCAATTCACCGATTATTAGTATGGGCCATACTCCAATATACGGTTCCCCCTTGTAATTGGCTGTCAGAACTGGGGAAAGCAGTGATTGACAGGTTTTGATCCCACCTACTGACTGCGTTCCCTCTTCGTTGTTTAGCCAGAAAAGGTTAGTTTTCATGCGACTTCGGGAAGGATTCAAGCAAAAACCAGTCGTTGGACGAAAAAAAAAAAAATGTATATTGGGAATTACGTTTTTAGTTGTCTTTCGTTTGTGTTTAATTAAAAATGGTAGGTTACCTTTTTGCGGGACTTCGCCAGTTATTTGTCGAAAATTGGTCGTTTGCTGCGTCTCATTATTTTTTTTTTTTTTTCGTTTTTAAGAACGTTTTTCAATTGGGAATTACGTTTTTAATTGTCTTTCGTTTGTGTTTAATTAAAAATGGTAGGTTACCTTTTTGCGGGACTTCGCCAGTTATTTGCCAAAAATTGGTCGTTTGCTGCGTCTCATTATTTTTTTTTCGTTTTGAACAACGAAATTAGTGTGTTTAATTTACAATTATTTTGGCTGCTGCTCCGAAAAAATTACTGTTCCCGATAATTTCGTTATTTTTCGGTTCCGCCATACTGTTATGTCGCGTGACATTCGCCACGTGCAGTTGTCGAGGAGAAGAGGGGAAACCCATTGAGTGGGCGGAGTTACGAACCGTACGTCACTGCTTTCCCCCTCTTCTTCTCGACGTAATTGTCAAAGGGGCACCGTGTTCAGGAGTATTACCTTAGTATGAAATATTCACAATTAATTATTGCTCCAATACAAAAAAAAAAAGAAAAAAAAGACAGTGTAAAGTCCGGAAGAATAACGAAATATAAACATAAGTAAGGATATCGGCAAATTTTAATTAACTGTTGTGATAGCAGTGTAGTAACGCTAAAGGTAATCGTTTTCTTCCTCCTCAGTTCAAACCTTTGTTTTCGCCCAACTATCTTTTTCTTCCCCCTTCTTAAAATTTAAATTCATTTCTCAAGTATACATATGGTAATTTATGTATATTTTCAGATTTTAAATTTAATTCTTTTCCTTTATTTATTTATTACTTTCCTTTATTACCATGGCATCCTATTAAATGAACACTGCATCATATAGTTGCTAAATGGAGCCACTAATAATATATATATATATATATATATATTTTTTTTTTTTTTTTTTTATACAAAGAATCTGGAATCAATGAAAAATTTGGAATACAATTATGTGACTAAATTTTGACTGTTTTATTGCTGAGTTAGTTATTTTCTTTAACAAAATTTAGCATTCTTTCATTATTTGACACTTCAAACTTCACACTTTATTATTCAAATTCCTTTAATTTATGAAGTTTCTCATTATGTATGAAAGATTTGAATTATTATATGTTGTCTTCTGTAAATTGAAATAGTAATATTATCACATGAACTGCCCTGTTATAGTCAAGAATAATGATATAGAGAAGCTATATGATATGGGAGGAAAATTAAGTTTGAAATTAGATAAGTCTTAATAGTCTAATAAGTCTAAATTAGATAAGTATAAAGTATTAAAATATTATATATATATATATATATATATATATAAAGCATATTGATTTGTCATAAAATTGAAAGCAAGACTTATATGCCCAGTACAAGCAACATAAATAAATTAATAATAATAAAGCACTGTGTTATGGTCTTCAATACAATCCTTGATTTCAAAAACCGTAAATATGCTGTTACTGAGAGATAAGCTTTGCTTCCTTTGTGGCCCCGGGTGCCAAGCGTTCCGTGGCCAAGCGATTTCAGTGCATTTGTTAAAGCGATCCTCCTAAAGAGCTTTTGCCAGATATAGATTCTTTTTCGTTCTAAATACCGTTTTCCTAATTTTCTATTAGATAGCTCTTTCGCACTACAGGCAGTAGGCAAAGGTCCAGAAAGGAAGGTCACTTTTCTGTTTCTTTTTCTTCTCTCACTAACACAACTAACAGCCGCTTGGTCACCTCGTGGCACTGCTCCTGCCTCCCCGTGGTGGGGCCGGAAACCTGGAAGGAAAACTTATCCTTCCGGGGCCAAAAGGAGCAATTATGGAAACCGAAAATTTTCCACTTCTCAAGACTGTAAATCCTGCTTCTTTGGATTTGCAACAAACTGACTCTGACTATCAAACACGGAAGAGGATGAAAACAGATGTACCTCAAATGGAATATCCATCTTTCCTCATACTGCATTCCCTAACAAATCAGTCTTTGGGTACTTTGTCTCCTTTTTATATACAGAAATGTCTAGAAAGTGTAGCCAGATCACCAAAAATGGCAAGAAGACTGAAGTCTAGCGACCTATTAGTCGAAACCACCAATCGTAAACATTCTGAGTCCCTTCTGAAACTTACATTGTTTGGTGGAGTTCCTGCTAAAGTATCTCCTCATGCTACCCTGAATAGCTCCAAAGGAGTAATTTCCGAATGGGATCTGTTGAATGTCAAAGAGGAGGAAATTGTTCAAGAACTCCAAGACCAGAAAGTTACTGAAGCAAGACGAATAATGGTGAAGAAAGATGGAGAATTTGTTCCTACTCATAGCATCATTCTCACTTTTTCTACACCAAACCTTCCTTCATCAGTAAAAGCAGGATACCTAAACTGTCGCATCCGTCCTTATATACCCAATCCTATTCGATGCTACAAGTGTCAGAAGTTTGGGCATTTCCAAACTGTCTGCCGAGGAGATTCAGTTTGCTCAAACTGCAGATCAAAAGAACATGTCCATACTGATTGTAATGCTGAATCACCACAGTGTCCAAACTGCAAAGGCAACCATTCAGCTTTTTCTAGATCCTGTGAGCAATGGAAGCTAGAGAAAAAAAATCCAAAAATACAAAGTGGAGAATAAGGTCACATACCCTAAAGCCAGAAAGAACCTACTACAAAACATGCCTAAGCGTACATATGCTGAAGCATCCAAAAGACAACAAACAGTTTCAACGCAAACAGATATATCAGTCCCACCAAAAGTGTCAATTTCTGATTGGGCTCGATCATTGCTATCACCTGCATCACAGTCAACAAAACACCAAACAGTAGATAGGACAAACAATACCCCGATCTCGATACCATCTACTGCTAAATTAGATCCAGTTACTGCAGATCAGAAGGAAAATTCAGTTCATGTTAGAAAGAAATTATCTGATAACACAGCTATGGATATTGCAGAAAACAATACTTGTAATGAACCCATTCTAGATCTTCATGCAGAAGACGACATGGACACACGTCCATTCTTTACAAAAAAGGAAAAAATAAAAATTGACCGTCACAAGCAGAGCAACATTAAAAAACAGACAGATTCAACTCCTAATTCAAAACCAACACAATGAACAACATAGTTCAATGGAATTGCAGAGGCTTCGTAGCAACATAGACGACATATATGAACTAATTGATCGTTATCATCCTGTGAGCATATGCCTACAAGAAACAAATCTAACACCACAAGTGTCCGTGTCAGTTAAATATTACACTCTTTTTCGACAAGACAGGACAAACAGTGCTCATGGTGGAGTGGCCGTGCTCATAGACTCAAGGGTTCCTTGTAAACAAATTCCTCTTCAAACTGCCTTAGAAGCTGTTGCGGCTCGTATAACGATTGGCATTTCTTTAATGATCGTTTCAATATATCTCCCTCCCAATCAGCAATGTACGATTCATGAACTAGAAAACCTTGTTTTGCAATTACCGTCACCAGTTTGCCTATTAGGAGACTTTAATGGACATCATCCACTATGGGGATCCCCCGTCTCAGACAGACGCGGAGAACTCATTGAGACACTACTAGACAGACAGAATTTAACATTACTGAACACAGGTTTACCCACTTACATTCATTTTACTACTGGAGCATCATCTGCAATAGACTTCTCAATCTGCTCTCCGATCCTCTTCCCAAGTGTCGAATGGACAACACTCGACAATCCTCTCAACAGTGATCACTATCCAGTAATATGCAGAATTCAAACCACGAATTCCAAAACAACTGACCCACAAATGAAATGGAAATTTTCTAAAGCAGACTGGACAAAATATAAAAGTCACATCTCTTTTGATGATCACATCATTGAGTCTTCCTCTATCAATACTGTCACCAAACATATCACAATGCAGATACTATCAGCTTCAAAGGTTGCCATCCCACAGTCTCAATTAAGAAATCGTAGACATACCAATCACTGGTGGAACGATGATTGTAATAAGGTGAAAAGAGAAAAGAATGCAGCATGGAACTTATTCTGAAAATGCCCTACCACTGCCAACCTTATTAATTATAAGAAACTTAAAGCCAAAGCACGGTACATCAGGCAAAAGGCTAAAAAGGACTCTTGGATAAAATTTGCTTCATCAATCAATAAAGACACTGAAGCCAGAATAATATGGAAAAAAATAAGGCAGCTAAATGGTAAATACCGTACATTACCTGTACCTATTTTTAATTGGAATGGGAAGGAGATCTCTAATCCAGAAGATATTGCAAATGCCTTAGGAACTGTGTTCTCTGAATTGTCCGCCTCCATTGTGTATCATCCATCATTCCAAAAAATTAAAGCTGATGCTGAGAAACTCAAACTAAATTTCAAAACTACCCGCCGTTTACCATATAATCAACCGCTCACACTATCAGAATTGAAAGAATCTATAAATTTTTCCCACAACAGTGCCCCTGGCCCTGATGGAATTTATTATGTAATGCTTAAAAATCTAGATCAGCAATCGTTATCCTCTCTACTAAAATTTTACAATCGGATATTTTATGAACACACATTTCCTAGCTCCTGGCAACATTCATATGTAATTGCTATCGCTAAACCAGGAAAAGATCATTCGATCCCTAACAACTACAGACCGATCTCTCTAACCAGCTGCTTAAGTAAAACTTTAGAAAAAATGGTGCACCGTCGATTGACGTGGTACCTTGAGTCTAGAAACATAATCAGCAACAATCAGTTCTGCTTTCGGAAAAAGATCATCCTTAGATCTCATGATAAAGGCTGAATCAAACATAAGAAATGCTTTTATCAGGAATCAACATCTCGTCATGGTGTGTCTCGATATAGAAAAAGCTTTTGATGCCACATGACGTTATGGAATCCTAAAGGATCTCCATTCTATAGATATGAAAGGGCATTTACCATATTTTATCCAAAACTTCCTTTGCCACAGGACATTCCAAGTTCGATATCGGCAGGCTCTGTCTCACACATACAGACAAGAAGGTGTCCCTCAAGGCTCTGTCCTCAGTGCCACTCTATTTGCTATATGAATTAACAATATCACAAACAGCATTCCAAACACTGTTGACTCGTATATTTATGCTGATGATCTTACCTTGTCCTGCCATTCTCAGACTATAAATTATATTGAGAGGCAATTACAAATATCAATAAATAATATTGAACTATGGATGACACAAAATGGATATAGACTATCAAAACACAAATCTATGGCCATGCACTTCTGCAACAAGCGCAAAATGCATCCAGAACCCGAGTTACACTTGGCCAATCATCCTCTTCCAATTGTTAACACGTCTCCTAGGGCTAATTTTTGATAAGAATCTAAATTTTCAGGAGCATGTTAAACATCTACGAACCACCTGCCTTAAGAAAATTAACATACTTCGGGTCGTCTCTAGTACATCCTGGGGTGCAGACCGGTACACCCTGCTCCACATGTATAGGTCTCTAATTAGATCTCGCCTAGATTATGGAGCGCCTGTCTATGACTCTGCTAGAGAGAGTACTTTGGCTCGTCTTGCTCCAATCCAACACGCTGCCCTTAGGATTGCCCTGGGTGCATACAGAACATCACCTGTTCAAAGTCTGTATGTTGAGGCTCACGAACCTCCACTCAGTATCAAAAGAAAGATGTTACTGTTAAACTACTTGGCTAAAATTAAAAGCTTCCCCACTCATCATCCTATTTGGCCACTACTGTATGATCCGCAGTGGAGAACACACTATGGAAACAAACCCAGAACAATCCGACCTGCCGGTATCAGATTACAGGACCTATTGGAATGCTGGAATATTTCCTTTCATAATATCATCAGAGATTTAAAAGACCCGGATCCCCCATGGATTACCTTAACTCCTTCATATGATGATTCCTTTGAAAAATGGGGAAAAGGTGCTGTAGCAGATGTTAACATCAGACAATTGCATCTTGTCCATGAAGAAAATTATTCCCACTTTTCTAAGATCTACACTGACGGTTCAAAGTCGGGCAATAAAGTGGGTGCAGCTGCTGTCTTCCCTAATATAACTGTTTCTATTCCACTTCCAGCTGAATGCAGCAGCTATACTGCTGAACTCTATGCAATTAAACTTGCCCTGGAAAATATTTCCCTCCTGTCAACGAATAAAAGTATAGTATACACTGATTCCAAGAGTGCTCTCTTAGCTCTCACAAACACCTCACCTTGCAATCCTTTGGTAAAGCTAATAAGACAAGAACTGATACATCTCCATGAGCAACATTGCACTGTTGTCTTCTCCTGGATCCCAGGTCACAGTGGTATTCCTGGAAATGAGTGTGCTAATCATGCCGCAAAGCATCCCTCCAACGTAGCCTTATCAAATGATCTTGTCCCCATCCTGATTATAAACATAAAATACAGGAAATATGTATGGAACAATGGACTCTTCTGTGGAAAAAGCAAACACATAATAAATTGTTTCAATTGAAACCTGAACCACAATTATGGATCTCTAGCCTCCGTAAAATCAGAAAGGAAGAAGTACTTCTAGCCAGAACCCAAATTGGCCACACTCACCTTACTCATCTGTTTCTGCTCACAGGAAATGATCCTCCTCAGTGCATGCACTGTTTGCAGCCGCTATCAGTGAAGCACATTCTGATTGAATGTAGCTTGTTCGACACTGCCCGACAGTCTACTTTCAGCTCCATCTCAAACCTCTTGTCACTCAACAGCATTATAGGTAATGACGCAAAACTCTCTGAATTTTTCACCTACTTGAAAAAAAATTAAAATGTATGACCAACTCTAATTGCTCCCAGAGCAGTTATCACATGTATACTTAATTACTTTGATAGGTGCAATATGGCCTATGTAGCCCTTGCGCCAGAAATCCCATAACAACAACAACAACAGCTTCCTTTGCAAATACAGATATCAGTATCTTTCTTGCAACTCCAGCATCAAAATTCAGATAATTTTGATACTGGAGTTGTAAGAAAGATACTGATAATACAGATAAATACTCTGAAACATGCTTAAGACTTCCTTGTGGACAGTTCACTAGACTAAAACAAGTGAGAGCTGTCATCTTCAACAATATCAGAACATTTTTTTTTTTAAAACTATGATGCCAATTCGGAACTTTTTTTTTTTTAATAAAAAGGAACAGGTATTTTTCATATTTACAATAATATTCGATCTGGCTTTCAGAGACATTCTGAAGATTACTTTGGAATGTCTCTGAAAACCAGTAGAAGACACTTCAGTGATTTGGAGTTCACCAGACAATACAATTCCATCTGCTGACTGGGCTAGCCGGGTGGGTAAAGTGCTTGCCTGGCAACCCAAAGGACGTGGGTTTGAATACTGCCTCGGGCTTAGATCAGAGTAAATGCAAAAAATTTGGGAGGTGCATTATGGCCACAGAAGCCGATGCGCCAACAACTAACAAGAAAAAAAACTATTCCATCCAATTAAAATGAAACTGTATCTTATTTGTGGGTTTATCATGTTTTATGTAGTTCAGAATAGTCAGTTAATTAATTAATATTGTTTTGCTACAACTGATCTCTAAAAAAAAAAAAAAAAAAAAAAAAAAATGACAATTTTTCCCTCTAGATTTCACAGCACATGTTTAACATTTCCCAGTTACATGTGTTTAACATATTTCAATTTTTTTTTTTTTTTAAGGGATTTCGATGCTTGGCTTGACTAGACTGGTAAGCCAAGTTCACATTTTTCACTTTTTGTTTTAACATAATTTTCAAGAAAGACTGAATAAGCACTTTTTGCATATTATTTTTGTGCTTGTGGTTCCCAATCTACTCAAGGTCAATAAAACATGATTTATCACAAACATGTGTTTTTACAAAATTTTCCTTATGAAATACCAAATCAACTTCAGAAAAGAAGATATTTGATACACATATCATTGTATTCAACAATTCCTTTGATGGCCATTTCAATCCATACTCCTCACATTAAAATCTTTAAAATACAACAGCAATTTTTCAGCATTAGCATTAGTAGAGGCATATGATGCAAGAAAGCAAGCTCATGCAGCATTGGCCAGGAAAAAAAAAAAAAAAAAACGCGCCCATTTCACCCCTCCATTCGTTCCAAATACCTGTCTAGCTCAGCCTTAAATTTATTTAGGCTATCAACTTCCACAACAAAAGATGGAAGTCCACCAATCAACTACCCGCTGGCTAAAGGCAAACTTCCACACATCTATCCTACAACCATCTTTCCTCAACTTGAATTTATGCCCTCTCAGGTGATTATTCTGAGCAAGAGGAAGAATCCCATCAGCATTGAGCATGCTTAAAGCATTCAAGGCTTTATACACTTCAATCAGATCACCTCGCAGGCGCCTAGTCTCCAGATACTGTAATCTGCAAAACTTAAGCCTTTCTTCGTAAGAGCAACCCTTTGTTCCATTCACTAATCTTGTTGTCCTTCTCTGTACGTGTTCCAACAGCTCTACATCCTTCTTAAAATGAGGCCTCCAGACCTGTATACAGTACTCAAGGTGTGGCCTGACTATTGCCTTATCCCTGCTAGAAAAAATTCTGTATATCATTGACAAGACACCATGAGCTACTTTTGCAGACCGTCTGCACTGCTCAGAAAACTTCATATCTGTCTGTACAATTACCTCCAGGTCCTTTTCATTCTCTACCACTGTCAGTGTAGCACCACAGAGTTGATACGTTCGTTACTCTGGGGTTACTGCTTCCCATATCTGGTACTTTATATTTGTCAATGTTAAACTTCATTTGTTGCCAACCTGCCCAACTTTTCTAGATCCTGTTGCAGCAATGTACTGTCGTTAGTGTCCTTAACAACCCTGCCAACATTCGGATAGTCTGCAAACTTGGACATTAACCTGATATACCATCATCAATATCATTTATAAATACAGAAAAAAACAATGGACCCAACACTGAACCCTGAGAGACTCCACTAATAGCATTAGTCCACGAAGAGCAGTGTCCATTGATTACCATTCTCTGTCTTCTCCCACTCAACCATCCCTTTATCCATAGCAGCAATTTGCCTCCAATGCTACAATGCTCCAGTTTGTGCAGCAGTCTTCCATGTGCAACAGTATCAAAAGGCCTTCTAAGATCCAAATATATGATATCAAAGTTATTCCCTGAATCCAGTTTCTTTGTGACCACATCATAGTATCGAATCAAATTGGTCAGACAAGCCTTCCCCTTAATAAAACCATGCTGTGTCAGAGCTATAACTGAAGTCTTTTCTAGATGATCCTGCAGTGCTGCTTTAACCAGTGTGTCCATTAATTTCATAAGAACAGAAGTTAAACTAACAGGTCTATAATTACATTTGTTGCCCTTTGATCATCCTTTGTGAATTCGGGTCACATTTGCACATCTCCATCTTCCTTGGACTCAGGGTACCTCCACTGAGTCCAGGGAAGCTCTCATAATTATGGCAAAGGGTTTGCTTACTTCCTTTGCTGCCTTCTTTAATATAACTGGATAGATCCCATCTACCCCGGGTGCCTTTCTTATGTTTATCTTCAACAATTTCTCCTCCACTTTCCTCTCAGTTTATTACAAAATCATCTAGCTCACTTCCAAAGTTTAATTCACCTCTTGCATTCCCCTCCCTGTCAAGATCTCAAGATCAATATCAAGATCTTTTGGGCCTAATAGTAAATTTTTACATGTTTCACAATTGTTGCTCTTTAAAATATTTCTGGCTAAGTAACCTGAGACATATGCCAGTATATTTTCATCAAAAATATCCATAACCTCACTGTACCTGGTTGATTCTGACTCTTTCACTTTGTCAGTGATTTACTGGCTCCCTAACATCCTAGTGAACCAATTCATGCAAAGTATCAGTATGGTTTAAGAGGCCAAGAAGAACAGCTTCATCGTCTTGACAATTAGATAATGCACTTTGTTTATTCATTATGCACAATTTGTCTTTTTCCTGCATAGCTGTTATTTGCTTCCTTAAACAATTCAAAAAAAACAGAGCAGAATCCTGGCTTATTAGCAATGTTCAACTTTAAATGCTTCAGGGTTTTTCTGTTTGGTAAATTGAGCTTCCTTCTCAGTAACTTAAGTACTTGGGCTTTGATGGTAAACATTAAAAGCAAAAGCTTTGGGTATGGCTGAAAAACGTGGACTGAATACCTCACAATGATTTGAAAGAGAAACTCAGTATTCGCCCAAGCAAATTTGATAGGGTTTTCCCTTTCAGTGCTTGTAAAACACCAGTCATAAAGAGGAGATCCACACAGTCTAACATTATTACATAATAATGATGCATAATTATCTTGATGTCGAATACTATCACTCTTACCAAATTACCTTATATATTATATATATATATTATATATATATATATATATATATATATATATATATATATATATATATATATATATATATATATAGAACTGCACATTTTATAAGGGAAGAGTAAACTTCCAAACTCAATCATGTCTTTACATCTATAAATTCAATACCCTATTCATATTAGTGTAGCTGAGTGGTCAGAAGTGGGAGTGCAGTAGCACACACACTGTTTGAGTAGACAGCAGTTCAAGCCCCTGACTTCTAAATATGGTTGATCTGCTAATCAGTGCATGGCAGATTATGGTCCATTTCCATCAATATGAATTGTTTGAGGGGCTTCCATCCTGCAGTGGATTGATACTGGCTGCTGCTTACCTCTTTTCTTTTAATTAATTCATTAATTAATGTAATAAGTTTGGGATTAGTTAATAATTAGCTATTCAGTAGTTTTTTTTTTTGTTTACATTTCATTAAATATTTCCTGGTTCTATCAATTATGATAAATTACCTTAAATGTTCTTTTGGAAATCAGTATAATTGCACTCCAGATTTATTACATGAGAAGCCCTTCTCATTCATAATGTCAGCATGGGAGGCACTTCTCTGTTCATAATGTCAGCAAACAAATACAAAAAAAAAAAAAAAATAAAAATAATAATAATAATGGCAAAAATAATTATGTGATAGTAACCAAAATACAATGAAAAATGAACTCGCTACGTTAATAATTAATAACTACGCTCAACGAATTAATCTTTTCAAACTAGTAACAATTTTATTAGCAATGGGCATGCACGTTAGCATTGAGGGTTTTGATGACTGTGTTAGTTTATAGGTCTAAAATTGGTGGCGCTGGGAGTAGTTCAGCAAGTGGACACTCTGTATCTTATTACTCTGTGACACAAGCTGTACATATATTGTAACTTTTTAAAAATAACTAAATGCAACAAGGCATAATACGTTAAGAGTAAGAATATAATATCGATGTAGATACACCATAGATAACTCTTAAGATACTATGATGGTAGTGTGGGAGGCATCATTTGCTCTGTATCTCATATTGCTCTGTATCTCTTCCTTCACAACGAGTTGCCATGGTATTGCACTACCTCGAATTGTAACTGAAGCACTGGATATTATTATTTGTTGACATGTGCTGATTGAAGAAAGGAATGAATGGGTAATATGACGGATATGTAGATACGAAATGTTCTCGGTTCGAGCCTAAAAGTCATTGCGTTTTGCTTGTTTTTTGTTATAACTGTACCAAATATACAAATCATGAATTATTACTATTTGTTCATTATATTAAGCACAGATTATATAAATATTGGACAAAAATAATTTTATCAAATATTTATATATTTGAGAAAGGTGTATTACTTTTGGACAATCTCTTCAATCACGGTGTATGTGATTGAAAATAATTTGATATCCAATCTCTCATGTTGGAGAACAATAAGAATAAGGAACTATGATAATGCAAAAAGTTAGATATGAAATATAAGTTTATAAGTAACTAATATATAAACAGTGAAAGGGGCTTAGAGGGGAACAGGTATCCTGTGTGTTATCAGACACTCAGCCTAAAACACTGATGGATCCAATATCTCTCTATTACAGAAGATTTAGGAGAAGTCCGGTTGGCCTACCTCCCTAAAATCCACTCATGCACACCTTCTCGATGGTGAGCCCTATTACGTCACTTAGGTGGCAAAGAACGTGTAGAGTGGTTCTCTTCAAGACGCCTGGTCAGCGTGAAGAGGAAAAGACCAAACCCTCCAGCATATGACAGCACAACAAAGCAAATGGTCCTCAGTCCTCAGCAGCTTTCACTCTCCCTCTTACGGCAGTGAGAGGATCACAGTGGAAGCATAGGGTGCTAAGAATCTCCGGGTACGACCAGGCTGCCATGCACGGAAACTGAACTTGGCCTGTTATAACGTAAGATCACTCATTGGTGAAGACAGGATATTAGAGCTGGAAAAAAGAATTAGAAAATGTTAATTGGAATATCATCGGTTTGGTTAAAACAAGAAGAAGAAATGAATCACTTATAAGTTTATCAAGTGGAAATCTGTTGTACACCAATGGAAACAGTGAAAGGAGTGAAGGTGGAGTTTGGTTTCTGGTCCATAAAGATTTTAAAAACAACATTTTGGAATTCAAAAGCACATCACCAAGGGTGTCAAGACTAATACTCAAGATTTCTAAGAGGTACAAGCTAAAGATTATAATGATTTATGCACCAACATCGAGCCATGATGATGAAGAGGTTGAAGAAATGTACACCGAAATTGAGAGTCTTCTCGATGAGCAGAAAACCCACTACACTATTATTATGGGGGACTTCAATACTAAGGTTGGAAAAAGGCAAAACAGTGCAGAAAGAGGAACTATAGGAAATTTTGGAATTGGTGAAAGAAATAAAAGAGGTGAAAGACTTGTGGAATTTGCAGAATCTCAAGGACTGTCAGTAATGAACACTTTTTTCAAGAAAAGGGTGAACAGAAAGTGGACATGGAAGAGTCCAAATGGATTAACAACTAATGAAATCGACTTCATCCTCACTAACAGAAGATATATTGTGAATGATGTTACAGTCCTGAATAAGGTAAATGTTGGAAGTGATCACAGAATGGTAAGATGTACACTTGATATAGATGTAGGAAAGGAAAGGAAAAAACTGACTCGAGTAAATAATACAAAGGTCTTTGAGATAACAGAAGAGGAGAAAAAAGCAGTATTTACTGGAACTTAAGAACAAGTTTGAGCTTCTGCAGACTGCTCAGGACCAAGATATCGACGAGGAATATTACAACTTTCTGAAAGTGATAAAGCCCAAGAAACCTATAGGGAAAAAGAAATCCAAGAAGAAAAAATTAGTCAAGAAACACTTGCCATGATGAATCGAAGACGACAAATGAAGAGCAAGAAAAACACTGACAGGGAGAAAATTGAGTATACTGAGTTATGCAAAGCCATTAGAAAGAGACTCAGAGAGGACATAAGAAGATTTAACACAAGAAAAGAAGAACAAGCATTAAGGGAAAACAAAGGATTTAAATCAGCAGCCATGAGCAGTAATACAGAAAGACAAATGATACTGAAACTGAAGAATAGCGATGGTGTACTTATAAACAGCATAGAAGGCATAATTCAAATAGCAGAAGACTACTATAGAGAATTATACAAGGAGCGAGGGAATGATGCCAGCAGTGGGGAAGATGGATTGCAAAGTAGCAACACATACAACATACCCGATATTCTTCCTGATGAGGTAGAACATGCATTGAAGAAAATGAAGAATCAGAAAGCCCCGGGGGAAGATGAAGTTACTGTCGAGTTGTTAAAATTGGGAGGATGAGACATAACACAAAAACTGGCAAGGCTCTTCACAAAGTGCATTAGAAAAGGTGTGACGCCTAAGCAGTGGAATAATGCAATCATAGTTTTGCTGCATAAGAAAGGAGATAAATCAGAAATTGGAAATTATAGACCAATTATCTTGTTATCCCACATCTACAAGTTGTTCACAAGTTGTAACAGATTAGAAAGAATACTTGATGAGAATCAACCGAAAGAGCAAGCTGGCTTTAGGACAGGATTCTCAACTGTGGATCACCTTCACGTAATATCACAGCTAATGGAGAAAGCAAATGAATATAAAACACCATTATGCCTGGCATTTGTGGATTATGAAAAGGCATTTGACTCCATACAGCATAAGGCAATGTTTCGGGCACTGGAAAGACAAGGCATAGATACCCCATATATTATGATTTTGAAGAAAATATATGAGAGTCCTACCTCCTTTATCAGACTAGACAAAGACAGTAGGAAATTTAAAATCGAGAAAGGAGTTCGACAAGGAGACACAATATCTCCGAAGCTGTTTACTGCTGCCCTTAAGGAAGCTTTCAGAAGATTAGACTGGTTGCAGAAAGGAGTCAACGTGAATGGAGAGTACCAAAACCATTTACAATTTATTTGCAGATGACATTCTGGTCATAAGCCACGATCCCAAAGAATTAGAGGAAAATCTTAATCAGTTATGCACAGTTAGTAAGGATTTTGGACCAAAGATGAATATGGCTAAAACAAAAGTAATGATGAACAAGTATGCCACAGAAAGGGAAATAATGATTGAAGGAGCAGTAATTGAAAAGTTGGAGTCATATACTTATCTGGGACAAGTTATTAGCTGTAATAATGATAAATGGCTGGAAGTCAAGAGAAGAATAAATTTTGGATGGATAGCATTCAGGAAATATAGTCACATACTGAAGTGCAATATCCAGTTTGTCTGAAACGTAAAATAATGAACCAATGTATACTCCCCACCATGACTTATGGAAGTGAAACTTGGGCACTCACAAAAAGAATGGAAGAGAAGCTGAGAACTACACAGCGAAGAATGGAACCAATTATATTGGGAATTAGACTGTTAGATAAGAAGAGAAACACATGGATTAGGCAGCAAACTCAAGTAAAGGACATTCTTATCAAAACTAAAGAACTAAAATGGTCTTGGGTAGGACACATAGCTCAAAGACATGATGACAGATGGACTAAGAAAATAACAGAATGGTACCCGAGAGGAGCTAGAAGAAAACCTGGAAGACAAAGGCGGAGATGGATAGATGAAATTCATGAGTTTTTGGGTAGTAAATGGATGGCCAGTGCTCAAAACAGAAGAACTGGAAAGTTGCTGGGAGGCCTTCATCCTGCAGTGGATTGAAAATGGCTGATGATGATGATGATGATGAATATATAAACTGTTTCAATAAACAGTGACAGAAAATATATTTTATAATGTCCAGTCAACTCATGTCAACAAATATAATATCCCATGCTTCAGTTACAATTATGTGCAGTAATTTTTCCATTCACCACAAATACAGAAAATGCAATATTCACTTAGGATAGAGTTAGAAAAATCCAAGTTTTGCACATTGTGAAGCATGCAAAATTTGATATATTAATTTTGAAAATTAATAGAATCTAATAGATTTATTTTTTAAATTTTAATTTAAATTTTTAAATTTAAAAAATAAACTAGTTTTTATCTAGTTTAAAAAAAAAAAACTAGATAAAAACTATGCAGGAGATAAGCATAAATATATGCACATTCTCATGTTTGAAATTTTTTTTTAACAGTAGCCACAGGCTGAGGTGGAGATGATTCTTGCACTGCTTCTGTTGGAATGAGCAGCAGAAGGTTTCTTGTTGCAAATGGGTCTCTTACCCACAAATATTTTTTGGTACCAAGGGATGGAAAGTAATGCTCAATTTTTGCCTTTAACAGCTCTTATGTTTTGCTCATTACATTAATTATTTTATTATATTATGAATCAACAGGGCTTACCTTTATTTTAGATATAGGAAGCTTCTTTTCCAACTCTCCTTGTCCAACTCGCTAATAATTCATGGGGAATGCGATATCAATTTTGCAAGACATTGTCATAAAGTTAGATTTTGGAGGTCTAAACTGGCTAATAATTAAGGATCGATTTTTTTCTTTTTGGTGCTGTGGCAGGAATTTTGAGTTAAATTTAGGGGTCTAATAATTGGATGTGGGGGGGGGTTATTCTCTACATTCCTTAAGTCGGACTAGAACTTTTCGGGGTGTCTTGTTCACAGGAAGAGAGCTACTCACAATTAATCCGAAACTTTTGTCTTATGTTGTAGTGTTTGTTCTTCACGCATGCGTATAAGTGACCAATCGTCGGACAATAGAAATGGCCTACGGATATTGATTGAAGTTGTATGTAGTTTCATCTCTAAGGTTTCTGCAATAAGTAGTTTGTAGTAGTTGTGTTGAATATTTATAATTTTAGTTTCATTAAAGCCGAATGTATGTCGTTCATTTATGGCGTCATGGAACGAAAGTTCCGATGCATTTGAACGGCCCACCCGCACTGAAGCTTCGTGTTGTTTTGCTCAAAGCTGTGCCACTCTCATGGTGGATCCTACGTAGACAGCGTCACAATTTTTGCATGGTATACTGTATACTAGGTCATGCTGTGATTGGAATGTGGTATTTGAAGGTCGATTTCTGAAGAATGTGTATAATTTGTTCATGGGTTTTGCTGTGATTTTCATGTCGGTTCCCTTGCATATTTGGTTAAGTTTATTGTACCAGTGCTTGATATATGGAATGGTGATGAAATATATTTTTTTGGTCTTGTCGGATTTTTTTGCAATGTTTGTTGCGAGGTTGTTGTTATTTATTTTATCACGGGCTATTGTTTTGACTTTGTTTATATAGGTTAGTGGGTAACCCCTATTTGAGAATCTTCTAGTTAGTTAATTTATTTCAGTGGTTAGAGAAATCTGGGTGGAAGAATATTTAAAGGCATTTAGAAATTGGTTCAGCATGACTGATTTTTTGTATGGTTGGGGATGGTAACTGTGGAAGTGCAGAAGCATCCCTTTATTAGTGGGTTTTTTATATATGCTGAAATTTAGTTTTTGGTCTAATCTGTGTATGGTAAAATTAAGGAAATTTATGGAGTGGGATTCTGCTTCAGTTTCTAATTCAAATTTTAGTCTCTGATGGATGTTATTAAAAACCTGTAGAATATAGTTTATGGTCAAGTGATCTGTGATGATTAGGATGTCATCCAGATATCTTCCGTAATATGTGATCTGTGGTATAAATGGATCAAGGTGGATCTTTTCTAATTTGTCTAAGTATAGTTCGGCAATGAGTCCACTAATGTTTAGGCCCATTGGGAGGCCAAAAATCTGTCTGTATATTTTTTCTTGGAATAGAATGTAATTTGCATTTACTAATAGTTTTGTTAGTTCGAATATTCTGTCTTTGTTGAGTCTGGTGTTATTAATTTTTGTGTTATCATCGTTTAAGAGGCGCCTCCGTAGCCAGGTGGGAAGGAGCAGCAGTGCGTAGCACACGCTTCTTGATTAGACCGGGGTTCGAGCCCGTCACCACCAAATACGGAGGATGCGGAAAGGTCAGGGAATGACCACCGCATATCCTGGAGCAATATGGCCATAGTTGCTAATGCTCCTAAAAAAAAAAAAAAAAAAAAAAAAACAATAACCAAATAAATCATCGTTTAAGTAGGCCCAGACTATGTCTAAGGTGTAGGGTACATTTACGTTAGTGTATAGTGAAGTCACATCGAGTGAATATAACTTCATATCCTCCTTGATATGGAGATCTTTGAGGTTCATGAATAAAGCATCGTAGTTTTTTATGTTATATGTTAGGAGTTCTCGGAGTGGTTTTAGAATTGGGTAGATGAACATGGCTAAGCATTAATTATTTTAGTATAATTCGTTTTGGCAGTCAAAGGAAACATTTATAATTTTTTTTTCATTTACGTATTTTTTACATATACTCAACTTTTCTTTAAACTTGTCAGTAGAAGTGAGTAAATTTTCCTATGGACCTTGCATACTGATATTTAATTTATTAAGCTGCACAAATAAATCTGCTAGAAAAGCTAATTTACAGCACCAAATTTCATCACTTAAATAATCACAAAATTTTGATTGCTCCAGTGAAAAAAATATGGACAACTCTTGCAACTCGTCCATACGTATAGGTGCATTTCCTTTTGATAGCCATCGAACCTCAGTATGCTTCATTAAAGAAAAATGATGCAGACTTCAATTCCTCGCATAATTTTCTGAAAATACGTATTTTTTATGGTGTAGTTTTGATATAATTGACTATTTTAACTGCTTGATCAAGTACAAGTTTTAAATCAGGTATGACTGTCTCTGCTACTAGAACTTCTGTGTCTAAAACGGTGTGTTGTAATAATATTTGAATTGTCATTTTACTAAGTTTACAAATCTTTTTAGTGCTCCTGTCATTGCGGGAGCACTGTCGGTACAAATGCCAACACACGATTTCCATAATATACCACACTTTTATAAATAATTATTCATTACTTTAAAAATATCTTGGCCAGTTGTTTTTTTCATAGTTTGTCAGAACAAATACATAATAATAATAATTTTATCATTTTTGATAAACCTGACAAATTCTATTAATTGGGCTTTCCTGCTAATATCTGTAGAATTATCTACTTGCAATGCAAACAATTGGCAAAAATTATTAATATTTCGAACAACTTGTTCTTCAGTATCATCGGACATTTCTTTTATACGCCTGCTAATTGTGCTGTTCGAAAGTGGTACTGTCATTATTCTTTTTTCAGCTTCCTTTTACAAAATACTTTTCACGATTACATAACTTGTTAGTTAAATCAGACTTTCTGCAATCAGGTGAGATTTTTTTTTTTTTTTTTTTGCCACCAGTTCAGCTACTAAAAAGCTGGCTTCTTGCACTTTATGAGATATTTTAGCCATTATTATAAAATTCTGTACTTTGTTTTCTTGTAGAGGCCAGCAGTCTTTTGAAATACTCCACAGTTTTAGACGATAAATTCTCTCTGTTTCACAGAAAAATGACACTGCAATTTACTCGGCACTATTGATTCATTCGACAATTTTAAACCACGTGCCACACAAAGGTTGAGGACAATCTTGGGTACCGGCATATGAAAATCCCATCCTCAAATAATCATCATCATATTTACGATAATGTTTTCTTCTTTTTTGATGTTGATGGTTGCTCGTTTCTGTTTTTGTCATTTTCTCCAAGCTTGTTATCAATTTGTCTCTTCTGATTTCCTTTCACTAAAAATTTATCCATCGCTAATAATTTCTAAAAAAAATTAAAGTTACTTCTAGAATGTACTATTACAGTTAATTTAAAATACTTGTTTTATACGAATTAACTGAATATGATGTTTTAGAGATATAAAAGCACAAAAAGTACTTTTAAAACACAAAGGAAATAGGAAATTTCTTATTATGCTGCTTAAAAGTTGTGTTTATACAACTGCAGGGTGCCTGGGAGAGACCCTCAAGTGATAAGAATGGCCAAATAAAGGTGAACAGATCTATTTCTAGAAATCAAAAGGTGAATAAAGGATTTAAGGTGTGACATTGACTACTGGAAGGGGGTTGAGATTGGTGCAGCATAAATAAAAATTTTTTATTTGAATTAATTTTTATTATAAAACTTTGATTTATTAATTTTTTTATTTGCATTTTCCACAGCACACCTGAAGCATACTCATGGCACACTAATGTACCACAGCACACATGTTGAAAAACACTGATATATTGTATTATTTAAGATCTAGGTTTGATATTACAAGATATTGGAGCAGTGTGGCATTGGAGGCAAATTGCTGCTATGGATAAAGGGATGGTTGAGGGGTAGAAGAAAGAGAGTGGTAATCAATGGACACTGCTTGTCGTGGACTAATGTTATTAGTGGAGTCCCTCAGGGTTCAGTGTTGGGTCCATTGTTGTTTTCTGTATTTATAAATGATACTGATGATGGTATATCAAGCTTAATGTCCAAGTTTGCAGATGATACAAAGGTTGGCAGGGTTGTTAAGGACACTACTGACGCTATGCTGCTGCATCAGGATCTGGAAAGGTTGAGCAGATGGGTTGAGAGGTAGCAAATGAAGTTTAATATTGACAAATGTAAAGTACTACATATGGGAAACAGTAACCCCAGAGCAACGTATCAACTCTGTGGTACTACACTGATAGTACCACAGAGTGGGGGTAATTGTGCAGGCAGATTTGAAGTTTTCTGAGCAGTGCAGACGGGCTGCAAGAGTAGCTCATGGTGCCTTGTCAATGATATACAGGAATTTTTCTAGCAGGGATAAGGAGTTGGTTATTCCCTTGTATAAGGCAATGGTCAGGCCACACCTTGAGTACTGTATACAGGTCTAGAGGCCTCATTTCAAGAAGGATGTAGAACTGTTGGAACGAGTACAGAGAAGGGCAACAAGATTAGTGAATGGAACAAAGGGGTGCTCTTACGAAGAAAGGCTTAAGTTTTCCAGATTACAGTGTCTGGAGACTAGGCACCGGCGAGGTGATCTGATAGAGGTGTATAAAGCCTTGAATGTTTGAGCATGCTCAATGCCGATGGGATTCTTCCTCTTGCCTAGATTAATCACCCAAGAGGGCATAAATTCAATTTGAGGAAAGACAAATGTAGGATAGATGTGTGGAAATTTGCCTTTAGCCAGCGGGTAGTTGGTTGGTGGAACACACTTCCATCCCTTGTTGTGGAAGTTGATAGCCCAAATAAATTTAAGCCTGAGCTGGACAGGTATTTTGAATGAATGGAGGGGCGAAATGGAAGTGTTTTTTTTTTTTTGGCTGATGCTACATAAGCTTGCTTTATTGCATCATATGCCTCTACTAATGCTAATATAAAATATATAAAAATAAATATATCAAAAAAAATTTTGTTCATGTTTTTACAAATTTTCTATAAACTTATGGAGTTAATTGATTTGACAACTGAAAATATGGAAATTGCAGAAAAAATAAATATGACAAATGTTACTATAACATTATTTATTATGGAACTTTCAACAGAAAATCAATATAGGAACTGTATTATTATTGTTTTTATTATATTATAATATAATACATATTATGTTGGTGTAAATATGTACACCATAGTGTAACTACATAAGTAGTGTAAAGGCATCGTTTGATTTTTATCTCATATTGTGGCTACCTTCACAATGAGATACCACCAGGTATTGCACTACTTTGAATAAATTACGCTTATCTAATAGATTTATTCGAAGTAGTGCAGTACCTGGTATCTCGTTGTGAAGGTAGCCACAATATGAGATAAAAATCAAATGATGCCCTTACACTACTTATATAGTTAAACTTATTGGTAAACTATGGTGTATTTACACCAATATTATATAGTTAATTTCAACACATAACATTATGCTTTGCGCATTTAGTCTTCTAAATATAATATATAATATAACAAGATGCATCCAATGTACTGTCACCTCGATTTGTCTTTAAATTTTTGAAATAGTCATGTTTAATGGGAGGAATGTATTTCAATAGGTCCATGTCTTTTCTCTTTTCTTTTGTTATAGATCTGCCAGAAGGATATAACAAGGGTTGGTCTGTGTTTTTCAGTATTGATAGTCTACCTGCTTGGGATTTTGTAATATTTATCAAATCAAACTATATCTTCGTTAAACTTGCATTTGAATTGTATAACTTGTGGCTTTGACCTCACTAATTTAATTCATTGCATATTGAGCCAGTGGAATCTTCTAATGGTTTTGTGGAAAGAAAGTCTTGAGGAGTCATTTGCATTAGTAGGGCACATGATGCAAGAAAACAAGCATATGTAGCATCAGCCAAAAAAAAAAAAAAAAAAAAAACACCCTTCCCATTTCACCCATCCATCCACTCCAAATTTTTGTCTAGTTGTGCCTTGACCTTATTTAAGTTGCTGACCTCCACTACAACAGATGGAAGTTTTCCAACTATAAACCACCCGCTGGATAAAGCCGAATTTCCGCACATCTATTCTATAATTGTCTTTCCTCAATTTAAATTTATGTCCCCTCAGGTGAGTAATCTGAGCAAGAGGAAGAATTACATCAGCATTGAGCTTGCTCAATCCTTTCAAGGCCTTATACACCTCAATTAGATCACCTCGCAGGTGCCTAGTTTCCAGAAGCTGCAATTTGCAGAGCTTAAGCCTTTCTTGATAACACTAACCCTTTGCTCCACTCACCAATCTCGTTGTACTTCTATGTACTCCTTCCAGCAGCTCTACATCTTTCCTAAAATGAGGCTTCCTAACCTGTATACAGTATTCAAGGTGTGGCCTGATCATTGCCTTATACAAGGTGACAATTACCCCCTTATCAGTTCTAGCAAAATTCCTGTATATCATTGATAAGACACCATGAGCTACTTTTGCAGCCTTTTTGCACTGCTTAGAAAATTTCATACCTGACTGCACAATTACCCCCAGGTCCTTTTCATTCTCCACAACTCTGAGTGTAGTACCACCCAGTTGATATATTACTCTGGGGTTACTGCTACCCATATGCAGTACTATACATTTGTCAATGTTCAACTTCAGTTGCCACCTCTCAGCCCATCTGCTCAACTTTTACAGATCCTGTTGCAGTAGTATACTATCATTACTGTCATTAACAACCCTACCAACCTTTGTATCATCTGCAAACTTAGACATTAACCCTGATATACCTTCATCAATATCATTGATAAATACTGAAAACAACAAGGTGCTCAACTCCGAACCCTGGGGGACTCCACTAATAACATTAGTCCATGAAGAGCAGTGTCCATTGATAACCACTCTCTGTGTTTTCCTACTCAACCATCCTATTATCCATTGTAGCAACTTGCCCTTAATGCCATACTGCTCCAATCTGTACAGTAGTCTTCTATGTGCCACAGTATCAAAAGCTTTCCTAAACTCGAAGTATATGATATCAGAATTATTCTTTGCATCCAATTCCTTTGTGACCACATCATAGTATCCAATCAATTTTGTCAGACAAGACTTCCCCTTAACAAACCTATGTTGTGTCTGAACTATAACTGCAGTCTTGTCTAGATGATCCTGCATCACTTCCTTAACAAGTGACTCCATTATTTTCCCTGGAACAGAAGTTAGACTAACAGGTCTGTAATTACTCATGTTATCCTTTGATCCCCCTTTGTGAATTGGGGATACATTTGCACATCTGCAGTCTATGGGGACCTCCCCTGAGTCCAAGGAAGCTTTCCTAATTATGACTAAGGGTTTCCTTACCGCCTTTGTTGCCTCCATTAATATAACTGGATAGATCCTATCCACACCAGGTGCCTTCCTTATGTTTAACTTCAACAATTTCTCCTCCACTTTGTTCTTAGTTGTTACAAAATCACTTCGCTCCCTGTTAGAGTTTGCTAAACATCTGGCCTGCTCCTCCTTGAATAACTTCTCACCTGTGAATGTAGATGCAAAATACTCATTTAGTTTGGCATCTATCTGAGAATGATCATCTACAGTCAAACCATTGATGTCAAGTTGACCAATCTGATCGATCCCCTTCCTTTTAGAATTTATATAAGTAAAGAAGTCTTTTCTGTTTTTCATTGCATTCTTTGCCAAAGATTTCTTTTAATCTGCCTTTGCCTGCTTAACTTCCACTTTGCCCAACCCACAAGTTCCAGTCAATATCTGGGAAGTTAAAATCCCCCATTATAAGACATTCTGATTTACTGGCCCACTCTATTTCTCTGTACAATTGTTCATTGTACTCATTTGAGTCATTAGGCCTATAACACACTCCTACTCTAATTTTTCCTTTCGCAGTGCTTATGTCACACCAAACTGACTCAACAGTGCACTGTTCATCTATATCAACTGGATTGGATGCACTTCTTTTGATTTTATGTTTTTCTTTATTAACAGCATAACACCTCCTCCCTTCCTATCCTGTCTATCCTTTCTGTACACATTGTACTCCCCAAATTCCAGTTCGGCATTCCTTATATCTGTGTGACACCACGTCTCTGATATCCCAACAGTATCCGCCTTTGATGTCTTGACCAACACTTCAAATTCATCAAATTTATTTACTATACTTCTAGCATTGGTATACATGCAAGTATACATGCACCTATTCCTATTCCCAGCCACTCTAACACATCCCATATACCCACCTGTTTCATGATGACTGACATCCGTCCCAGAAACCCCCAACACCCCTCGCTCCAGGTCATTACTTATTCTAATAGAAGTTGTGCAAGAATCACCTTCACCTCTGCTTACGGCTACTGTTAAACTATTAGTCCTTGTATCCCCCCAAGCTATCAGTTTTCCGACCCACCTAACACTGCCTCGATAGCATCAGCAAATATTCTTGCACCCTTTCTATTTAAGTGTATCCCATCCCTGTAGAAGCAATCTCTCCTGTTAACAAGTACAGTCCAGGCTGGAAAAAATCCTACCCCTTGAGCCTTGCACAATCTTTCCAGGGCCGAATTGATTGACAAGGCTCTCATCATATACTCCCTCCTATCGTGTCTGGGCAGAATTGCAAACACTTTCAAATTCAACCCTAATTCACGGCTTTTTTTCATCAGTGACCTGTACTTTTTAAGTAATTCTGCCGGTTTCCTACTCTTAATATCATTAGTGCCAACGTGTACAACTATATCACCTTTTGTGCCCTTAAAAGATGATATCTGCTCTACAACGTCATCAACCTTTGTCCCTGGCAGACATACACTGGTCCTGTTCCATCTATCCTTTCTACAAAGGATGTTTCCCGTTTCCCTGACAATAGAGTCACCAACAACTACTAGTTCCTTTGGGACCAGCGCAATCTGCCTTGGGGGTTGCTGCTGTGTTGCGTGATGACCAAGTGCAAGCTCTGGCGTTGATGTGGGTAGCTGAGGGCCTGATAGGCCCCTCAATTTAGATCTTTCGAGGGCATCCACCCTGTCCTTCAAACTCTCATATAGGCCCATAACAACGCTGAGTTGTCGCCTGATTTCCTTACACTCCTTACATCGCGCACACACAAAGACATCCCCCATGGCAATATCATGTTCCGTTCCAGATAGTTCGGCAAACATTTCACAAGTTGCACATTTTTTAAGGCTGTGATGCGTTGGAGAATCGCCCCCCTCAGTTCTCCCCCCGAGTCACAGCACTCCTGCCACTTTGTGCTCGTTGCTTTGCTGCTCTAGTTTGGGGCATGATATTTTAAATTAATAAGATCAATAAATTAAATTAAATTAAATGTCAATACTACGCTATCTAATAGAAACAGTGAAGCGTATTACTGTTTCTATAATTATACGTTAGAGCTACCTAACTACCTCAATTAAAAATTTGAATTCCCAATCACTATATACAAAACAATGCCTGCAATATTCGAATGAAATAACGGTTTTATAAAGTATTACTTATATCTACAAAAACTGTTTATGCAAATAAAAATAACCAGCTTAATTAGAACTATAAGACAACGTCGTATTAAGTACAATATAAAATAACAATTATGTAAATAATAAGCAAAAACATCGTTTTTTTTCGGAGCCTGTAACTCGCAGCTGTATTTTCTAAAGAGCTTCCATCTGTCGTTGTGGAAGTTGATAAGTTGAATAAATTTAAGGAGGAACTGGACAGGCATTTGGAGGGAATGGTGTGATTTTTTTTTTTTTTTTTTCTGATGCTGCATAACTCATACATTTGCTTTCTTGCATCACATGCCACTACTACTACTACTACTACTTGTGACTCCTAATATTTGTAACTTGTGAAAGCTATTTGCGATAGGTTTCTGTGTCGCCTGATAATTTATATGCACCCCATGCATTTTTATTCTCTGCCACAAGCCGCATTAATTGGTTTATCCTGGTTCATCTTGATATCCATTTAGGCCTAAACCTTGAACAGTATTTCTTAGTTGGTATGAAAAACCTAGTACCCTCCAAGATTAATTCCCTGAAGGCTTCCCATTTAGAATTCACCGTTGGTAACATCATCAGTTGATCCCATTGTATAGAATTTAAAAACTCTCTGAGACCACTGTAGTCACCTTTAAGAAAGCAAAAACCGTTCCCTTTACCCCTGATGGTACTTACATCTTTAAGTAAATCACAAATCAGTACACTGATCACTGCCACATAGTGGTTCCTTTATATGCAGATTCTGAACACATGAAGAATCACTGTTAATCAGATCAAGAGTATTACTCCCTCTGGTTGCCTCTTGAATATGTTGCTGTAGAAAACAGTCATCCAATAAATTCACAAAAGTCCTGCTAGAATGCAAGTGACCAACCCACAAGTTCCAGTCAATATTTGGAAAGTTAAAATCTCCCATTATAAGACATTCTGATTTTCTGGCCCACTCTATTCTTTGCACAATTGCTCATCATACTCATTAGATTCATAAGGCCTATAACACCCACCTACTCTCATTTTCCCTTTCCCATGTCACATGTCAGTGCTTATGTCACTGCACTGACTCAACATTGCATTGTGCACTAATGTCAATTGGATGCACTTCCTTAAATTTTTTGTTTCTTAACTAACAGCATAACCCCTCCTCCCTCCTGTCTATCCTTTCTGTTCATATTTTACTCCCCAAATTCTAATTCATCACTGCTTATATCCGTGTGGCACCACGTCTCTGATATCCAAAGAATATCTGCTTTCGATGCCTTGACTAGCAATTCCAATTCATCAAATTTATTTACTATACTCTTAGTATTGGTGTACATGCAAGTATTCTTACATGCACCTATTCTTACTCTTAGTTACCCTAACACAATCCATGTATTTATTTGTTCCATGATGACTCCCATCAGCCCTTTAAATCCCCAGTACAACCACATCAAATGTTTTTTTTTTTTTTTTTTCTCTCCCCTTCTTACATGTTCCTAATAGAACCCCGTATAAAAATACTTTGTTTAACTTGACTCTCCAAGTTGTAAAATGCTCTCAATGCTTGTTCTCTTTGATCAGAAGTGATATTTTGATTATATTTCCGAGCACACTGACGTGGTTTATCTTAATTATTTTGCAGGCATTAAACGTCCATTCCTATTTTTGTACCACACCTTGTAGTCTTTTATGGTTCTGAATCTTTTTGAGCCCATTTGTCAGGATTCCGGCTCCTTTTCCATAGCTGGGTTATGGGCAATGTTTTCTTTGTTTGAATCTGACAATGAATACTGAATAAATACGAAAACGTTTCCTTCAATTGAGGTTTCTGAGTATTGGAGGATCACTATCTGATTCATTACCTTGCATGTCACAATAATAATTATTTGCCATCTTTATTTTCACCCATAAATTTTATTTCTTTTGTAAAACAATGTACTTTTATAATTAATATGATGTTTCTTGTTTAACACTTCACAGTAATCTCGATTATGGACAACTGTTGGCACCAAACTGGAGTTAATCAAAATGGCTTCTGAAATATATTAATTGTTATTCAGAAGCCATGGTGTTATTCATCTTGTGGTGATAAATAGAATTATCGAGGTTAATCATTTGGTTTCTGAAAAGTTAAGCACTAATCATATGCTCTGGTACTAAAATTGAGAAAATTTCAGAAAGTGGAGTTGATCAGTTTGACCTCTGAGTGGCTCATTTATTACTTGACTAATTTTAACCCCAATGTAATCATTAGTTTTACTCATGGAGGGCCAACCGGGCTAGCCGGGTGGGCAAAGTGCTTGCCTGGCAACCCAAAGGTCGCGGGTTCGAATCCTGCCTTGGGCTTGGATCAAAGTACTGCAAAAACCTTGGGAGGTGCATTATGGCCACAGAAGCTGATGCGCCAACAACTACCAAAAAAAGAAAAAAAAAAAAAAAAAAAAACTCATGGAGGAAGGAGTGGGGTTCACACAAACTCATTTGGCACTTTAGAGGGGTCATGATATCACGAAGTTTGAAAACTCCTGCCTTATACATTGAGTTGGCATTGCATTAGCAACACAGTCTTGTGTAGGAATGGACTGGTCAGTGATGCAGTTTAAGGTTCAAAATCGGGAGAAGCTGATATAAGATTGTATTTTTCACATGTGGCGTTGAGTTTTTGAGTGTCTGTGAGGAAGAATGGGTTGGCATTAAGATCTTTCTGACTTAAATTGTGAGATGATTCTAGGAGCAAGATGTGCAGGTGCCAGTATTTTGACAACAATGATTAAGTGCTCCCATTCTGTGGTGTGATGAGTCTACTGTGACTGACTCCACATTTGGTTGATGCCTATGGTGAGCATTGTGCATCCCTTCTTGCAACATCTGCACAGTAGCCCAACTAACCACCCAGTACAACGTAGGAACAGCAAAACCAATATCTATGTGCTAAACATTAGCTCATATAGGTTATGGCAGTTGACGACCATCATGCATAACCATGCTGACTGCGGGACACAAGAGATCATCTTATGTGAGCATATCAGCACCAACACTGGAAATTAATGGATCTGTGAGTGTGTAGTGAGATTGATTCCCCCTTTCTTGGCACATATTTTATTTATAATAGTTAAGTTTGTTGTATTTCTATCTAAAAATTTGGGTACTGTTCTCATGGAATGCTCTCTGTCCTCTGGTCACCTTTAATCATTGGCTCAATGGGAACATCTTCCTTACTGTTGTTGCTAACCAGATTCATCCCTTAATGATAACAGCACATCCAGACAACTCCAGCATCTGTCAATAAGATAACATGCCATGAAACAAGGGCAGGCAGGTTGCTAACTGGTTTCAGGAACCTGATAATGAATTTTGCAACCTCCCATGGCCACCCAATCTCAACCCAATTGAGCATGTTTGGGACCTACTGGAAAAGGACCTTTGATGCTACAACCATCCACTGGGTAAAGTGCAGGAATTATTGGACATATTGTGCAAGGCATAGGTAATACTATCATACAATACCCTGCAACACTTTTTGGAATCCATGCCAACACATGTATGGGCTGTATTATGGGCAAAAGGTGGTCCCATAAGGTATTAGGTAGTTGTTGCTAATGCAGTGCCAACTCTGTGAAAGTGAAAATTGTTTAACCCATTTTAAATAGTTTTTTTTTATAGCCCTGATTGTTTAAAATAAAAATTGGCTTTTCTTTCCTGGAATTTATACTTTCTTGCTTTTTTAAACTACCCCCACCCTCTTCGGCCTCTAGAAAAACACATATGTAAGGTTTTGCTGTATATTGAATGTCTAGAATTAAAGGCAATTGATTTTAAGTGATTAAATGCTTTAAGTTGAATTTAATTAATTACTTAATTAACATGTTTAGTTAATAATTGAATTAAAATTACAAATTATTTAATTAAATACTTAATTAAATTACATAAAAGGCAATAGACTTTTAATCATTAAATATAACTAGTTTTTTTTTTTGCCTCGAAATCATCCATTTAACTTTTGCAGCCAATTTTATTAAGTTAAAAAAAAATAATAATAATAAGGTAAGTGTCATGGGCAGAATACTAGCAGGAGTAAAACTGAAAGATGTGCTGTTGTCTTAGGCAACTCAAAGCTTCAGCAATTTAATACTTTACCCAGTTTAGGGAAATTTGCCCAACTGCAGTAAAGCATCTCATATATGAGAAATTAAAGAGTTCTTATATGTCATATAATAATCAGTGCTCATATAGCCATTAGTGGATCTGTGAGTGTGTAGTGGTATTGATCACTCCTTTCTTGGCACATATTTTATTTATAATAATTAAGTTTATTGTATTTCTGTCTAAAATGCTAATTTTTAAAATTAGTTTTTTCTTCTGAAATATTTGAATTACTGAGAAGTATTATTTTTCCATTAGTGGTGCTCTTGCTGTTGGCATGTTTGGAAATGATCAAGCTCATACTGGCATGGTGGGAGTACAAGATGCAACAGATAATATGTCAGATATAGTTTATGCTCTGAGAAATGAGGTATTTTTTGTTTTGTTAGTTTATTTGTTTAATCTGAGTGTGTTAGGAGTCAATCTTCAAGAAAATATTTGTTGTTGCAAATACAGTTGATCATTGATTATGTAGTGATTGATCATCTAACTTGCTAGATTTTTTCTTGATTGAATTAATTTTACTGTAATATTTTGGTGCAATATGGCTCAGGTGAGGGAGGCACCTTTACATGTTTAGGAGGTAGGGTTGATAAAATTGAATGCAAACTGTTTTTATGTTTTAGAGGAGGAGTGACATTCGCTAATCTACTTGTACAGCCTGGTACATAAGCCATTTTGTGACAACTGTTTATTAATTAATGTAATACAGTCAGTCCTTATATAACGTGTTTACACTACATGAATTCGATCATACACGATTTATAAATAGGGGAATGATGTCGTATATAACACGAACTGAATTCGCTTATGCACGATTTGCCTTTGTGTTTACAAGAAATGGCAGTCCAATGCGGAATCACCCCAACTGAATGCAACACGATAGGAATGAAGAGTAGATGTATTTATGTTTGTTATATCAGTGAAGGGGGAAACACATTTCACCATAATAACGTAAAAACCCACACAATTCCAGCTATCGGTATTATCGCAAATGTAATTAGATCGAGTTTACTACCAGTTTATAACAGATTCCACTAGCAGGAACGCAACTGGAAATTGTTTTTATTGTTTTATGGTAGTAACCCCGAGAAATGTGCTTTAGTAAAATGTGAGCTAGTGAGGTGTTAATAGTGTCTCTGCCTTTACGATGTTGTTTATTCAGTTGCTACGCTCGTGCAGCTTTGTTTATGTGTATCAAGTGTGCCTCCTCATTTTGTAATTGTGCTTTATTCCCTAAAAATGAGTAAAATACTTAAAAGATGTGAAAAGGAAGTGTCCCGCTGAAGACGCTACAGATTGAGAGAGAAAAAGAAAAGCAATATGGATAGACAGAGGTGGACTGAGTCAAAAATTCTTATGGGAGAAAATTTGTAGCGGCCTCATACTAGCGTTTATGGCCAAAATCACACCAGCCTCCATCGTCTTCTGGCCTCCAGCCCACCAGGGTTTCCCCGGTAATGTTTATGGCCAGTCCGCCTCTGTCCATAGAGAAAAAGAATATGAAATTCTGAAACACTTTGAGCAAAATGAAAGACCGTGTGATATTGCACGTGCTACAGGCCTAAATGAGGCAATGCCGAGAATTAGAAAGAATGCAGAGAAAATAAAAATAACTTTCATAACAGGAACAATTCAAAGTGTAATAAAATCCATTAGATCAAGACACAAAGAATTGGAAGAGATAGAATGGCTGTCATCTGTTTGGACAGAAGACCAAACAAAGAACAAGTTTGCTTACGATAGAAGCAAAAGCATTAGCAATATTTTATTATGTAATAGTCGTAATAAAATACTTATCTATTTTATTACGAATAATAATCGAATATTATGACTACGAATAATTGTAATAAAATACATATTTTATTATGATTATTTATTGTGTTTGGTAATGTTTTGGTTACCAGGATCATTGATTCCGATGGCAAGCCTATAACCTGTAACAAAACTAAAGGAGATCTTTTTGCGAACTTTTTCTCCTCCTTTTTCGAGAAAACTGCAGCTATGGCTGCTTCAACTTATCAGTTTCAAGTCATTAAGGATGATACACTGAATAATCTCTTGGTGGACACAGCCGATATCATTCAAGCGCTTCGGAAACTTACAAAAGATTTTTCTGCTGGCCCAGATAAGATTCCACTTATCTTGTGGAAGAAATGGTTTCCACAACTTAAATATATAATATTGCATATATTCAATCTTTCTGTTAAGACTGGTATTTACCCCGCTCACTTCAAAACAGTTAATGTTATTCCTATCCCAAAGAGAAGTGCAATCCACTCACTAGAGAATTACCATCTCATCTGCCTTCTGAACTCTCTGGCAAAAATTTTGCACACTGTCATTCACAACCGATTAATGGAATATTTTCATCACTTCATCTGTGACTGCCAACATGGCTTCACCAGGGGCGGATCAACTACCACTAATCTTCTCACTATCTGGCAGCAGGTTCTAGACACCGTCGATCGCAGAGGACAGGTTGATGTGATCTACACAGACCTTACTAAGGCTTTTGACAGTATCCCGCACAATCAACTTGCTAAAAAACTAAGCCGCTATGGAATACTTGACCCTTTACCAGGCGCTTCTGTAGCCAGGTGGGAAGGAGCAGCAGTGCGTAGCACACGCTTCTTGATTAGACTGGGGTTCGAGCCCGTCACCACCAAATATGGAGGATGCGGAAAGGTCAGGGAATGACCACCGCATATCCCGGAGCAATATGGCCTTAGTTGCTAATGCTCCTAAAAACCAAATAACAATAACAAACCCTTTACTATCCTGGTTGATGAATTATATTTCATATCGAAAACATAGAGTGATCATCGGACAGGAAGTCTCAAGGGAATTTTTTCCATCAAGAGGAGTACCACGGGGATCATCTCTTGGGCCTCTTTTATTCACCATCTTTATCAACGATCTACCGCAATTTGTTGAGAGAGGTGGTATTAAGATCCTAATGTTTGTCGATGATGTGAAACTATATTCACGTATCAGCAGTCAAGACGATGCAGTTAACCTTCAGGCTGCTCTCAACCCTTTTGCTGATTGGGTTGCTTTGAATGGGTTAGAGGTTAATCCTAGGAAATGCAGCTATATTTTCTTTGCAGCTTCGAGGAAAACTAAGACTTTAGTTAATCAATATTACATCAAGGAGATGCAGATTTCCAGAGTTGACGAAGTTAAAGATCCTGGAGTTACTTTTACTGCTGCATGTGGGTTTGATAAACATGTTAAACAAAAAAAAAAAAAAAACAAATTGCCTTCATTAAATGGCAGACATACAGATTTCAAGATCCTCAGTTCTCTGTGCTCCTATTCAAGACAACTATACTCCCTATACTGGAGTTTGCTTCTCCTATATGGAACCCACACCATACATACTTGATACAGCAAATAGAATCGCTCCAAATGAAATTTATCCACAACCGATTAATGGAATAATAATCTAAATCTTTCCAAACGTAACCCCATGTTTTACCACAGAATCCTCTACCGGAATCTCTGTTCCTACTTCGAGCTTCAATCTCTGGAAACTCGGCGAACTGTTCTTGACTTAAACTGTTGTACCATAAACTGTTGTTGACTTAAACTGTTGTACCATATCTTCGCTGGTTCAACCTACCTGCTGGATCTACTGTGCCATATTGACCTTCACACTCCAGCGGCGGCTACATTCCACATCGGTAACTCTAGATTAGAGATATCGAGGAACTCCTTCAAAAGAACATTGGCACTCATGAACAAGTTGACTTGGATATGGCTGTGAACAAGAAACAGTTTCCCAGAACTACCCCTCGACGTGGGCACCTGTACGTGGTGAGGGGACCTCCCAGTGACGCTGCTGGACTTCCAGACTAGCATCACTGGGATTCAACGCCCATACCTTGGTTCCAGGGTTTACACCATTGGAATCCGGCATGTGCAGCCGTGCGCTGCGACCCGTGGAAGCGGAAAGGGGGATCCTGGTGGTTGAGGGGCCCAGCCTTAATACACCACTTTGGCCCCTGCTTCGACAAGATGGGTGGTCCCGGACCAGCTCGACTGGGATCAATCGGCGGGTGGTTTTATACTGCTAGGGTCAACTGCATTCCAATAAGTCTCCCTCCCTTTGGTCCTGGGACGGGATAAAGACTTATTGGTAACGTGGGTATGGTGTTCTAAGCGAACTCGGCGTCCCATTCGTGTACGCAGTACCTGCTAGTTCACGAGTGGGCGTCCCCTCGTAGGGCTCCGTGGTGGGTGAGGTACTTAGGCATCAGACATTTTCTCTTTACTCCTATGAGTAATTCAAATCCTATTTCTTCTGGGGCCCCAACAAGGCCCCTACCTAATCGAGATCATGAAGCAGAAAACACCTCTGCAAAAAGAGCCAGAACTGAGGATACACCACCACCACCATTAGTGACACCGCTTTTCCTCATTCTCCATTCCATCGGAGAGCAGCCAATTGGAAAGATGTCACCCTTCTTCATCCAGAAAGGATTAGAGGGGTTGGCAGGGTCACCTAAATCTGTAAAATGACTGCGTTCTGGCGACCTTCTGGTTGAAGCTTCTACAACCAAGCAAGCAGAAAAAATCATAAAAGTCTACATCCATAGGGGGAATACCTATCATTGTAACCCCCCACAAAACATTGAACTCTTCAAGAGGTGTAATTTCAGAGTGAGATCTTCATGTTTCTGAAGAAGAGATCTGCTCTGAATTAAAAGACCAAGGAGTGACAGCTGTCAAGAGAATATTGATACAAAAGGATGGGAATCTCGTCCCTACCTGAGTTCTCATCCTCATGTTTAACACCCCACGGCCTCCAAGTTCCATCAAGGCAGGCTATCTAAACTGCCCAGTGAGGATTTATATCCCAAACCCACTGCGGTGTTTTAGATGCCAAAAATACGGCCACTCACAAACATCTTGTTGTGGTAACCCTGCCTGTGCTCGATGTGGTGTTAAAGACCACGAGAGCAAGGAATGTTCAGCTACAAAACCCATCTGTATCAATTGCCAAGGAGAGCACCCCACCTACTCTAGAGCATGCCAGCGGTGGAAGGATGAAAAAGAAATACAAAAACTGAAAACAGAGCTGAATATCTCCTACCCAGAGGCCAGAAAACGTATCTAACCAGTAAATAGCGGGAAACCTTCATATGCCCAGAAGGTTTCTGCTAAGTGCACTATCGGGACACAAACTGAGATGACTATACCACCAAGAGAGTCATTCACCCCGATTGCACCCCGATTGCACGCTATTTACTGAGTTCACAAAAGCCCACCAAAAAAACACAGTCAGTTGCCACTCCTATATCCGTACCTCCGAGTGCTCTACCAAAACCAAGTGGTAAAGAGCCTCAAATAACAACAGAAAGAATGGATGTAGAGAACAAGGAGGTACAGGATGAATCAGTCTTGGAACTCTTTGCGGAGGAAGAAATGGACACCGTCCATTCTTCCCCAAAAAAGATAAAGCCAAGACTGATAAAAGTAAGGACCCACCAAGCCAAAATAATGGCTAAATTCCTACAATGGAATTGTCGTGGATTCCGGCGAAATACTGATGACATCAAGGCCCTCCTGCAAAAGCACGAGCCAGTGTGCTTTTGCTTGCAGGAGACTTATCTAAAAGCAAATGATGATCCCACCATGTATAACATCACAATTTTTCGTAAGGATAGAATTGCGGATGGTCCTGCTCATGGAGGAGTGGCTATCCTTGTGAGTAATCAGACCCCAGTTCAGCCCTTGCTAATTACAACCAGCATAGAGGCTGTTGCAATTCGCCTTATAGTGGGATTTTTTATTAACGGTCTGCTCTATCTATTTGCCACCTGGGACTGACATCTCCCAGGAAGACCTTGATGATCTTCTAACGCAGTTGCCTCCCCCTTTTTTACTTCTCGGGGATTTTAATGAACATAACACCCTGTGGGGTAGTGCTAACATCAATGGAAGGGGATGAGTCATAGAGCACATGCTAAATGACAATGACCTTTCCCTTCTGCATACCGGAACAAATACCTTCTCCCACATGCCTACCCGTACTTTTTCTGCCATTGATCTCTATATCTGCTCCCCTTCTCTACTCTCTTCACTCACTTGGGAAGTGGAGGAGAATTCATACGGAAGTGATCACTTCCCTGTGATAACCTCGTTACACAGTGGGAGACCCTGTCTTCCCTTCAGGTTACCACGGTGGAAGATCGATCAGGCTGACTGGACTGCCTTCCAACTTCAGGCAAATTTTGACCTCAGTACAGTCAGTCAGGAGCCGATTAATGATGCAGTAACGTACATCACAGAAATTATCGTCCAAGCAGCTGCGAATGCTGTTCCAAAAACATCTGCCCGGTTTCCACCATTTCCCAAACCTTGGTGGAATTCACAATGCACAGCAGCAAAAAAGGCTCAAAACAAAACGTGGGGGATATTCCGCCGATATCCTACCACGACTAACCTTATAGCCTTTAAACGCGCACGAGCCAAAGCACGCTATATCCACCGTCAGAGTCAAAAGGAATCGTAGATCCATTTTACATCTATTAACCAGGCTACCAATTCTAAGGTAGTCTGGGATAAAATCCGGAAAATGAAGGGAAAATATACATCCCACCCTTCTTCAATCCTAGATTATAATGGATGCACTATTGCAGATCCAACTGCAATAGTCAATGCTCTTGGGGAAACATTCTCTAACATCTCCGCAACATCTTCGTATTCCCCAGAGTTCCTGGTCCTAAAACAAAAAATCGAAAAACAGGCACTTAATTTCAAGTCCAAGGGCCTCTATCCCTACAACGGGGCATTGACTATAGAGGAACTGAAAAGAGCCCTCACTCTTTCCAAAGCAAGTGCTGTTGGACCAGATGGCATCTGTTATGAAATGATTAAACATCTTTCACCAAAATCTATGGATTATCTGCTCCTTCTATATAATAGAATCTTTATTGAAGGGCAGTTTCCGGACTCCTGGCGCAAGGCAATCGTTCTTGCCTTTCCTAAGCCAGGAAAGGATCCAAAAGTCACCACCAATTATCGTCCTATTGCTCTGACTAGCTGTCTGTGCAAAATCCTGGAGAGAATGGTTAATTCTCGTTTAATATGGTATCTAGAATCAAATGACCTTCTCTCCAACATCCAGTTCTGAAGGAACCGGTCCACTTTGGACCATCTTATTAGATTAGAAACATCCATCCGGGATGCTTTCCTAAAACGCGAACACTTTGTGTCAGTGTTCTTTGACATGGAAAAAGCGTATGACACAACTTGGAGATTTGGCATCTTAAAAGATCTGCACAGGCTTGGTCTTAGGGGACGACTCCCCATTTTTATTAAAAACTTTTTAGCCAATCGATCTTTCCAAGTTCGTGTGGGATCCTCACTCTCTCTTTCCTTTAGCCAAGAGGAGGGAGTACCACAAGGATCAGTTTTAAGTGTCACGCTTTTCGCCATCAAAGTAAATTCCATCACAGAACAACTTCCTCCAACCGTAAACAGTGCCCTCTATGTTGATGACTTTAGCATATTTTGTCAGTCATGCAACATGAGGGTTATTGAAAGACAACTACAAAAATCCATTGATCGCCTTAATTCCTGGCCACTTGCTAATGGCTTCAGGTTCTCACCGGAGAAGACCGTTTGCGTACACTTTTGTCGTAAGCGTAATCTTCATCCTGAACCTGAATTAAGGCTCGGACAAAATGCTATTCCAGTAGCGGTGGATACAAAATTTTTGGGACTCGTATTTGATAAAAAGTTGACCTTTCTGGATCACATCTGTCAACTCCGCACAAAGTGCACAAGAGGGCTGAATATTCTGCGCTCTCTTTCCTCTACATCTTGGGGTGCGGATCGATGCCCCCTACTACGCATCTACCGTGCACTTGTACGATCCAACTAGATTACGGGTCCCTGGTATACAATTCGGCCAGAGACAGTGTACTTCGTTGGCTGGATCCTGTCCATCATCTGGCTCTCCGTACCGCTATTGGAGCATATCGAACATCTCCAGTCCAGAGCTTATACGTCGAAGCAAACGAACCGCCGTTATTGCTTCGACGTAAGCAGTTGTCTCTAAACTATGCTCTAAAACTGAAATCCCTGCCAGACCATCCTACGTGGCTATCCGTTTTTGAGCCACGATGGGAAAATTTGTACAACATCCGTAAGACTGCCAACTGACCTTTTGGCATTCGTCTCCAAGAGCTACTCAAAGAACTTAATATCAAGGTAGACAAGGTTGCCCAAACACCGAAGCAACCCCTTTCACCCTGGCATGCCCGGCATGTGACTTGTCCCTTAGGAATTGGGGAAAGTCGGACACTCCATCATCTGTCTACCTGCAGCTTTTTTCAGCACACTGAGCTGAACATTCTGACTTCGCGCCAGTTTACACAGACGATTCGAAGTCGAAATTATATGTGGGATCTGCTGCTGTCTTTACAGACAGCACTACATCGGAGCAGATTCCCTCTGAATGCAGCATATTTACTGCAGAGCTGCACGCTATAGAGTTAGCCTTGGATCACATTAGTGAATGCCAATACCAACGGTTCATTTTATATTCTGACTCTCTCAGTGTATTACAGGCTTTAACATCTGTGATATATAATCCTCATCCGGTTCTGTCTTGCATTCAGCAGAAGATTCACTTCCTCCGGGAACGTGAATATGATATCCGCTTCTGCTGGATTCCGAGCCACGTTGGGATTAAGGGAAATGATTTGGCTGACACTGCAGCCAACTCAGCAATCCCCAATAACAATCACTGCATGTCAGTCCCCTATACAGACTACAGGCAAACAATACAGCAGAAGATACACTCCCAATGGCAGGACTCGTGGAATAGACAGACTGGGAATAAACTATATCGTATAAAGCCTGTAATTGAACTGTGGCAGTCTAGTCTGCGCAGGAATCGTAAGGAGGAAGTTGTTCTTGCCCAGACCCGCATAGGACATAGTCATTTGACACATTCATTTTTGCTGAGGGCTGATGACCCTCCTATGTGCGAGTCCTGCGGCACAATTTTAACTATTAGACACATTTTAATTGATTGTCCAGATTTTAGCAATATCCGTTTTACCGCCTTTAATCATCTGACTGAGCCGTATACACTCAGTCAGATTTTATCTGACAATGACCATGTGTCTGCTGTTTTTACCTTTTTAAAGTCAATAAACATTTTTGCTATTATATAAAATGTACATTTTTCTTTTATACATATGTTATACATCTTGACATAGTGACCTAACTAAGTAGGTCACTGAAAGTTTAAAATTTTTTTATATACGACCTGGTCTTGGCGCATTATAGCCTCAGTAGCTAATACGCCAATAAAAACAAAACCAACCAACCAACCCACCCAGAACTATTTGGAGTAGTTTGACTGATTGATGGATGAGTTCTGGGCTAAAGATGTACTCATTAGTGTGTGTGTGTGTGTGTGTGTGTGTGTGTGTGTGTGTGTGTGTGTGTGTGTGTGTGTGATGATGTCTCCTGCAGCAACCTGCTCTCTGCGATTTTTCATGGCACTGGACTTGACGTCATGAATAATTTCTGTGAATTGGACTTTTCCCGTTTGAATGAACTTTCATTGTACAAAGTATATTATTCTACTATTTATTTTTATGTTTTTATACAATCTTTGTTCTGTTATCTTTTTTTTCTATTATGTTATGCACTTTAACTGGGCGCATGCCTGTTGTGTATATTATATGTTAAAAATAAATAAATAAATGTGTGTTCAATCTTGGGTAGTCGGAACCTAACCCTATTTTTCTCATAGGACCTGTTATTTATATTGTGCAATTTTGCATTGCACGAAGGTTTCTAGGAACACAGCTATCGTGCTATACGAGGACTGACTGTATGTTTTAGCATATGTATAAAAAAAATTTACTTGATATATATATGGAAATAGCAAAGAGAATAGTCAAACTTCTATCACTGTTTGCCCATGCTCTTCTAGCAAGCATGAAATATCAGTGGGGAGCTGGCTGCCAACGATGTGCAAATCTCATTATGACCAAGTTCGACTGTAGTTGGATTTCAGGAAAGCTTTTGATACTTTTGCACATTTAAGGCTACTGTATAAATTGGAGCAGTATGGTATTAAGGTCAAGTTGCTGCTATGGATGGTTGAGTGGGAGAACACAGTGGTAATCAATGGACACTGCTCTTTGTGGAATAATGTTATTAGTGGCATCCCCCAGGGTTCAGTGTTAGGCCCATTGTTTTTTTCGGTATTTATCAATGATATTGATGAAAGTATATCAGGGTTAATGTCTAAGTTTGCATTCGATACAAAGGTTGGCAGGGTTGTTAATGACAGTAATAATAGTACATCAAGGCAACTTGATGTACTATTATTACCTCAGAGTAACGTATCAACTGGGTGGTACTACACTCAGGGTTGTGGAGAATGAAAAGGACCCGGGGGTAATTGTGCAGTCAGATACGAAGTTTTCTAAGCAGTGGAAGAAGGCTGCGAGAGTAGCTCATGGTGTCTTGTCAATGATATATAGGAAGTTTGCTAGCACTGATAAGAAGGTGGTTATCCCGTTGTATAAGACAATGGTCAGGCCACACCTTTAGTAGTGCATACAGGTCTGTAGCCTCATTTTAGGAAGGATATAGAGCTGCTGGAAAGAGTATAGAGAAGGGAAACGAGATTGGTGAGGGGAATGAAGGGTTGGTGTTACCAAGAAAGGCTTATGCTCTGCAAATTGCAGCATCTTGAGACTTGGTACCCGTGAGGTGAACTGACTGAGGTGTGTATGGCCATGAATAATTTGAGCAAGCTCAATGTTGATGGGATTCTTCCTCTTGCTCAGATTTGTATAAACTCAAATTGAGGAACTACAATTGTAGAATAGATATGCCGAAATTGGCCTTTAGCCAGCGGGTGGTTGATTGCTTAAATAAATTGAAGGAAGAACTGCACACAATTTCGGTGTGAATATATGTGTGAAATGGAATTTTTTATTTATTTATTTTATTTTTTTTTTTGTTTTATGCTGTCCTGTATTAAATGCCTCTACTAATGCTAATGTGCTTGTTGAAAGAAGACCCTCTTTTAACAGAATTTTCTGTGATCAGGTACAAATACAGAAAAGGTGCAGCACATTTTCTATATGTGTATTTGCCTATTTGTTAATACTATAAGACAGTGTTATGTGGGTCAGAAAATTCTTAGCTTGGTCATAAGCAGAGGTGAAAGTGATTTTTGTACTGCTTCTACTAGGACATGCAGCAGTCAGGAAAGCAAGCTGTCATGGATTACAAGGCCTGCTGGGAATCCTCTGGGACAAGCAAATACTTAGGCCATGTTAGGGTTAATAAGAGCAGATGTGGCACGATCCATGTTTGTACACTAATTCTAGGAGTATATGATTTTATATGATAACCAGTCTTCATTAAACAAAGTTAATGAAGTGCTGGTTATTGAATAGACACATAGGGGTTCTTGAAAACAGCGTCACTTAGACATAACGGATTTAGAATTTGGACACTGTGAGTACAATGTGTACAAAAAGAACAGGATGGATTTGTTCTTATTGGGAGGAGGGGATCAAGGAATTATATTTTTGGTTAAGAGGGATATAGAATCTAAGGTTGTGCATCCATTTGATGTAGGTGGTCAGTGCATTGTTGAGTCAGTTTGGTGAGGCATAAGCACTGAGAAAACTAAAATGAGAGTACAAGTATGTTATAGACCAAATGACTGTGATTAGCATAATGAACACACACAGACAAACAGAGTGGACCAGTGAACCACAATGTCTTATGATGCTGAACTTTTGAGATTTTGACTGGAATTTGTGGGCTGGTCATTTCTACAACAGCAGAAGTTTTTTGGATTTATTAGATTACTTTACTACAGCAACATGTTAGAGAGTCCACAAGAGAAAGCAATATTCGTGATCTGATTATCAGTAGTGACTCTTCATGCATGAAAAAAGTGTTGATAAAAGAACCACCAGGTACTAGCAGTCATTATACATAGAGATGGAATTTAAAGGATATAACTACTTTTGATGATAAAGGGAAAGGATTTTGCTTTTGCCAAAGTGACTTCAGTGGTCTGAGACGGTCCTTAAATTCTTTTCAGCGAGATAAACTGTTAATATTACCAAGGGGCTTACATCTGGTATGGGCTTGGCACACCCAGGGTCCTGAGCTGGATATCATCATTCTTCTCTTTCTTGGTGATTCCTTTCTACTTATTCTACTTAATAAGGAGGCAGCAAAGGAAGTAAGCAAACCCTTAGCCATAATTATGAGAGCTTCCTTGGACTCAGGGGAGGTACCCATAGACTGGAAATGTGCAAATGTGACCCCAATTCACAAAGGAGGATCAAAGGCTGACACAAGTAATTATAGACCTGTGAGCTTAACTTCTGTTCCAGGAAAATTAATGGAGGCACTGGTTAAAGAAGCACTGCAGGATCATTTAGACAAGACTTCAGTTATAGCTCAGACACAGCATGGTTTTGTTAAGGGGAAGTCTTGCCTGACCAACTTGATTGGATACTATGATGCAGTCACAAAAGAACTGGATGCAGGGAATAACTTTGATATTATATACTTGGATCTTAGAAAGGCTTTTGATACTGTTGCACATGGAAGACTGCTACACAAATTGGAGCAGTGTGACATTGGAGGCAAATTGCTGCTATGGATAAAGGGGTGGTTGAGGGGGAGAAGACAGAGAGTGGTAATCAATGGACACTGCTCATCGTGGACTAATGTTATTAGTGGAGTCCCTCAGGGCTCAGTGTTGGGTCCATTATTGTTTTCTGTATATATAAATGATATTGATGATGGTATATCAAGCTTAATGTCCAAGTTTGCAGATGATACAAAGGTTGGCAGAGTTGTCAAGGACACTACTGACACTATGCTGCTGCAACAGGATCTGGAAAGGTTGAGCAGATGGGCTGAGAGGTGGCAAATGAAGTTTAACATTGACAAATGTAAAGTACTACACATGGGAAACAGCAACCCCAGAGCAACGTATCAACTCTGTGGTACTACACTGACAGTGGTAGAGAATGAAAGGGACTTGGGGGTGATTGTGCAGGCAGATATGAAGTTCTCTGAGCAGTGCAGACGGGCTGCAAGAGTAGCTCATGGAGTATTGTCAATGATATACAGGAATTTTTTCAGCAGGGATAAGGAGGTGGTTACTCCCTTGTATAAGGCAATGGTCAAGCCACACCTTGAGTACTGTATACAGGTCTGGAGGCCTCATTTCAAGAAGGATGTAGAGCTGCTGGAACGAGTACAGAGAAGGGCAACAAGATTAGTGAATGGAACAAAGGGGTGCTCTTACGAAGAAAGGCTTAAGTTTTGCAAATTACAGTGTCTGGAGACTAGGCACCAGCGAGGTGATCTGATAGAGGTGTATAAAGCCTTGAATGGTTTAAGCATGCTCAATGCTGATGGGATTCTTCCTCTAGCTCAGAAAAATCACCTGAGAGGGCATAAATTCAAATTGAGGAAAGACAGATGTAGGATAGACGTGCGGAAATTTGCCTTTAGCCAGCGGGTGGTTGGTTGGTGGAACAGACTGCCATCCCTTGTGGTGGAGGTTGATAGCCTAAATAAGTTTAAGGCTCAGCTGGACAGGTATTTTGAATGAACAGAGGGGTGAAGTGGAAGTGGGTTTTTTTTTTTTTTTTTTGGCTGATGCTGCATAAGCTTGCTTTCTTGCATCAAATGCCTCTACTAATGCTAATGCTAATACTTCTGACTCTCTCTCTCTCTCTCTCTCTCTCTCTCTCTCTCTCTCTCTCTCTCTCTCAGGGTAACTCTGGAATTCTTTTCCTCTGGCTTCCTTGCATCATATGGCTAATAATAATAATAACTTCAAATTCTAAATTGGAAGCATTTGTGGATAAAATCATAAAAGCCACTATGATTTTTATACAAACTAAGAGATATTGTTTCAGTTTTGGACCTTAATGAATGTATAATGAACTGATGAGACTAGTGGCAGAGGGGGAAAAAATACATAGGATGGTCATAAATTATCAGGGAACATAGAAACCTACAGTAACTTGCAAACTAGTTTGTAATCAAGTCGCTGAGGGGGATAGGCCAGCTAAGGCAGATTGAGAAATTTTTGGCTAAGAATGCAAAGAAAAGTATCAGTGTTCTTTATTATAAAACTAGAAGGAAATGAATGAACCATGTTAAACACTAGATTTGAGTGGTATATCCCTTAAGCATTCTTTTCGGATTGCTAATAAACTAAATAAATACAGTCAAACTTAGTTATAACGATCATGGACCGACAGAAATTCCTCATTATAACCATTACTCACTATATTAGTGATGAGTTAAACATGCCTCCTATTTTTTTAAATTCTCAATAACTTAATAAAAAGATAGATTCAAAAAACAACAGAAATATTGGAGAGAAAAAAATAATATTAGTATATACCTACATATTATTTGTATTAATATGCTAGTATTCGGTTTTTAAATCAATACAGCAACATTGTTATACAAAATTGTCACGTCCAAATTGTTTAGCAAATTTTTCCACTTGAGTCTTTAACATTGGACTGTCTATTGAAAATCCAGCTTTGTATAGTGAACCATTAAAGCAATGCTTCATCGACATTTGTAACCTCACACTTTCTAAATTTTTTTTTTCGATTATATATTTTTCCACTGCCAATATGTAAACATGTTTATTCTTCCACAATGTTGATACTGTTGAAGAGGACACAGAAAACTTTTTACATACTTCAACATTTTTTTCACCACGTTGTAACTCAGTACTACTCAAAGTGTGGTTCGTGGATCAATGTTGGTCTGCGAACCATTTGTTACTGGTCTTTGACAAATTGGAAATTGGTTGCAGACATTACCAGTCTCCGACGATTCATCTGTTACTGGTCCATGAGATTTGTATTTTACAAAAGTACCATTCCATGATGGATTGGAAATAAAAGAAACTGGTCCTTCATCACAGATACTAGAGTTTGAGAAGCACTGTTCGAACTCACAAATAATTTCACCTTTTTCGTGAATCAAGAGACTCTTTCTTTTGTTAGTAGACATGTTTCCGAAGGAAGGGTTTGTTTCTAAATTTTACTTTAAAATGACAGTAAAGTGATCTGCATACAAAGTTCTTAGAAGTCCCGAAATGCATATAAAGTCCTTTCCAAAATTCTTAGAAGTCCCAAAATAAATTTATGGTTCAATGAATACAAGGCAATCTGTAAATAGCGTAATGCGACAAACAGAATGGCAGTGCACTATTGTATAGCTCCTGTCCCTGAAAGAACAAGGTCATAAACTGGCCACTAATCCGATGTGGGTGGTCGTAAAAGCTAAGTCGCCCTTTTCATTTCTGTCTATTCCAACAATTGGGTTTTTTCGACTACCCAAGGAATTAAGAATGTTTGCGTAATTACCAAAATTTATATGGTATATCCGTGTAGTATGCTCATTATAACAGTGAGCGATTGTATGGGAATACATGTAAATTAAAATCATTATGGCTTTTTGCTCATTACCAGCTGTGATCTTGTTATTTTTGTGCTTGTTATAACCAAGTTCGACTGTATTTTGCATCTTCATTCATGCACGAAGAAGTTTTTAGGAATGGGAACACCAGAAATACACCATGTTATAACTGGGAGCTAAATGATTTTGTTATAAATGAGAAGAAAGTAAAAGAGAAATTGCTAAAGTAAAAGTAAATAAGGCACTCGAGGCTGATGGGATCTATCTAGTTATATTAAATGAAGCAGCAAAAAAGGTAAGCAAACCCTTGGCCATAATTATGTGAGCATCCTTAGATTCAGAGGATGTTCTGCAGAATGAAAATGTGCAAATGTCACTCCTGTTCACAAAGGGGGATCAAATGGCAAAGTGAGAAATTATAGAACTGTAAGCTTGATTAAGTTAGTCATTAAAGAAGTAATACAGGATCATCTTGACAGGAATGCAGTTATATGGAAATCACAGCCTTAATATTTTAAGGGGAGAGAGATCATGTCCAACCAATCTGATTAACTGCTATAGAGCAGTAACAGAAGAAATGGAATGAGAAAAGTAATCTTGATATCATATACAGTACTCTGATTTCAGTAAAGCATTTGACACAGTTCTATACTGCTGTGCAGATTGGGGCAGTGTGGTATATGGTGCCAAGTTACTGCTATAAATTAAGAGATCATTGAGCAGCAGAAGACAGAGGGTGGTTATTAATTGGCATTCCTCATTTCTGTTCACACTTTTTCTTGAAAAAAAGTGTTCATTACTGACATTCTTTGACGTCCTGCAAATTCCATGTCTTTCACCCCTTTCATTTCTTTCACCAATTCCAAAATTTCCTATAGTTTCCCCTTCTGCCCTGTTAGGTCTATTTCCAACCTTAGCACTGAAGTCCCCCATAATAATGGTGTAGTGAGTTTTCTGTTCATCTAGAATTCTCTCAATTTCGGTGCGCATTTCTTCAACCTCTTCATCATCATCATCATGGCTTGAGTTTGGTGCATATATCATTATAATCTTTAGTTTGTACCAATTAAAAAAACATGAGTAGTAGTCTTGAAATCCTTGGTGATGTACTTTTGAATTCCAAAATGTTGTATTTTATATCTTAAACCATACCTATGTAGCAGCAGCAAAGAAATATCAGTCAGCAGTGGCACAAACCAGTGTGTCATTTCCACCAATCGTGTCTGTTGCAGATTGAACAGTACTCCTAACCTCACAGCAGTCTCCTAAGGAATAGCATGCAATAGATCATATCAACAACATACCAATTAGTTCCAACTGAATCTCATACTTCAGCGGAATCCATAAAAACTAAAACAACAGTTCAGTAAGAAGACTCAAATTTAACTAACATGGATATAGATGATGACAACAACCTGGATGTAAGAATCTTAGATCTGAGTGGATCACATGGACACTGGATGTCCTATTTTCTCAAAAAAAAAAAGGGAAAAAATAAAATAAATTGGACAGACATAAACAGACTGGACCTAAAAAGGACAACTGTCATAAACAAATAATGGATCACATTATACAGTGAAATTGTAGAGGCCTATGATGCAGTATTGTTGATATCTGTGACCTAATCAAGCAGTGTAATCTGGGAAGCATGTGGGCAAGAAACTAACCTATCCCACAGGTAACTTCGACAATCAAGAACTATATCTAACAACAAAGTAGAAACAACAACACTGCTGCACATGTAGGTTTGGCCATACTTGTGAACTCAAGAATTCCCAGTAAATACATTCTACTTTAGACATCATTAGAAGTAATAGCAACATGTCTCCTTAGGATTTATGTTAACATCAGTTTCAATTTACCTCTAACAAAACAAAGAATATACTTACAACCTGGAAAAACTTTTTTTTACAGATTCCTCCATCCTTTTGTTTATTAGGGAACTTTAATGCACACCACCTGCCCTGTGACTCACCGCTTGCAAACAAATGAGGAAAACTTCATGAATCACTGCTTGACAAACAGAATATAGCATTGCTGAATACTGGTTCTGACACTTATATTAATTTCTCCAATGGATCAACTACTACAGCTATAGACCTGACATTTTTTTGCTCTCCAACATTGTTTCAACACATCTGGTGGTTAACTTGGGACGACCACCAGATGTGTTCAAACAATGACAATTACCCAATAATTTGTGAAATTCAAACAACTGGTATCCAACAGAACCTGTTTAAAATGGAAAATTTACAAGGCTAATTGGAGTTTATTCTTTTTGAGCATCTTGTGATGATCAAATCGTCAAATACCAATCCATTGATGATGCCATATAACACATCACGATGCAGATTCTGACTGCTGCAACTAATGCCACACCCAAAATCTGTAGTGTTCGTTGTAAACATGCTAATCAGTGGTGTATGAAGCATGCGGACTTTCCAAAAAAGATGAAAGAACCTATTTCATAAGCAACCAAATACTGAGATACTTGTAAATTTAAAAAAACTTGAAGGCAAGGTTTGTAAGGAAAAGGCTAAAAAAGATTCTTGGATTCAGTTTGCCTCTACACTAACAAAGAATGCAAAACAGCAAGTCTGATGTGGTTACAAAGGAACTGGATGCAAAAAATAATTTTGATATCATATATTTGGATTTTAGGAAAGCTTTTGACAATGTTGCGCATGGAAGACTATTGTACAAATTGGAGCAGAATGGTATTAAGGGTAAGTTGCTACAATGGATAAAAGGATGGTTGAGTGGGAGAAGACAGAGGGTGGAAATTAATGGGTGCTGCTCTTCTTGGACTAATGTCATTAGTGGAGTCCCACAGGGTTCGGTGTTGGGTCCACTGTTTTGTATATTTATCAATGATATTGATGAAGGTATATCAGGCTTAGTGTCGAAGTTTGCAAATGATACAAAGGTTGGCAGGTTTGTTAATGACAGTAATAGCAGTGTGCTACTGCAACAGGATCTAGATAATTTGGGCAGATGGGCTAAGAAGTGGCAACTGAAGTTTAACCTTGACAAATGCATAGTACTGCATATGGGTAGAAGTAACCCCAGAGAAACGTACCAACTGTGTGGTACTGCACTTAAGGTGGTAGAAAATGAAAAAGACCTGGGAGTAATTGTGCAGTCAGTTATGAAGTTTTCTGAGCAATGCAGACAGGCTGCCAGGGCAGGTCATGGGGTTTTGTCAATGATATATAGGAATTTTGCTAGCAGGGAAAAGGAGGTTATTGTCCCTCTGTATAAGGCAATGGTCAGGCCACGCCTTGAGTACTGCGTACAGGTCTGGAGGCCTCATTTTAGGAAGGATGTCGATTTGCTTGAGTGTGTACAGAGAAGGGCAACAAGATTGGTGAGGGGAATGAAGGGATCCTCTTATCAAGAGAGGCTGACATGCCAGACAAGCTGTTCTTGCTACCTGTGAGTCTAAAACGCTGATGGAACTGATATTCGGGTGACACTCAAGTCAAAGTGGACCCAATTTCGGCGAAGTCCGGACGGTCTATGACAGCCAAATCCTCTGCTTGCACCTTCACGATGGTGGGACTGTTAGTAATCCTGGGTATAACCTTCATGCACAAGTACATGGTGGGTGACCACCCAGGTGTGAACCAACGTAAGCAGGGGTCGAGGTGTGGCGCCCACACCACATGGAGGAACGCCGCCCCTCTATGTTACCAGGCAGTACTAGGTGGTAGATGACTCATCAACCGGTGAAATACCACCACTTTGCTTATTGGAGGCTTGAAGTGGTGGAACCCATGTTTAGTCTCTAGAGCTAAGTTCCGGCCAACCCTTCCCTATCTCTTCCATCATGCAGTATGATTGATGATTTTTGAGGTTATGATGAATGTCGTGGCGAGATCCAATATTCCTTACATTTCGAGGGTACAGCTCTAAAACGGTGTTCGCAGGCCGGCCGCTAGTTAGTACACCGGACTGAACCTATTGGTAACTCTCTAGGAAGCTTCCGGATCAGCTAGTGTATAATCTTGCTACCTCTACTCTGCCAGATAGTGACTGGAGGGAGTCCGAGTAGTGTGTATGTGGGGAGCATTGTCGAGGCCACGTTATGTCAAGGATCTGGGTATATTCTTACCACATGTACGCCATATCCAAAAATTTCATTACTTCATACAGCATGTCCCACCCACTTTTTCTTACTATTGAATACACCATGAATTGTCAAAATAATAGAGCAAGCTTATCTGCGAAAAGATCTAAACCTCCCAAGGACTTCCTAATTCATTTCACAAATATACGTGGTCTCAATTCTAATCTCAACGATGTCCATTTCCACTTGCAGTCTTCCAAACCCCATGTACTTTTTCTGACTGAATCTCAGTTATCAGTTGATTCAACTACTGCTCATCTCAGATGTCCAAATTATTTGCTGTATGATTCCTTTCGCCTCAAAGGTGGTACTTGTGCATATGTCCGTTCTGATATTCCCTGTCAGAGACTTGGCAATTTGGAATCTCCTCTCTTTGATCTTCTCTGGCTTAAAATCTCTCTACCTCATTGTGTAAAATTCATCTGTTGTCTCTACCGTTCTCCCAACTCCACTAATCACTTGGAGCTCTTTGACTTCCTCTCTTTGCAACTTGACTTTCTCCGGTCCAACTTTCCTAACAGTGAGGTAATTTTCCTTGGTGATTTTAACATTCACAACTCCAGCTGGCTTCCGTTTTCTAGTCACACCGACCCAGCAGGTCGAGATGCTGAGGCTTTTGCAATTACTAATGACCTAGCACAGATTGTTCATTTACCTACAAGAATACCGGACAATCCTAATCATACAGCCAATACGCTTGATCTTTTTCTCACAAACAACCCTTCTAAGTACAAGGTTGAAGTGAGAGGTCCTTTAGGCACTTCAGATCACAACTTGGTGATTGCCTCTTCTCCAATGGAACCTTTATCTCATGGCTATTCCCAACCTCGTATTGTTTGGCATTACAAGAATGCAAAATGGGATGACCTGCGAGACTTCTTTTCTTCTTTTCCTTGGTCTGATTACTGTTTCAAAACTTCTGATGTCAACGTTTGCTCAGATCGTGTCAGTGAAATTATTCTTGCAGGAATGGAATCCTTTATCCCACACTCCACTTTAAAATCTCGTCCTTTATCTAAACCTTGGTTTTCCAATAAATGTGCTAAGGCTGTTCAAGAGAAGAACGTTGCATATCGTAATTGGCTTGTTTCTAATTCTTCAGTTTCATTTTCTGCCTACACCAAAGCTCGCAACAATTGTAAAGCAGTTATTAATCAGTCCAAACTAGAGTTTGAACAGGCTAAGAGTAGAAAACTTGCTTCTTGCCCTAATGGTAGCCGAGCATTCTGGTCTCTTGCCAAAGCTATTGGCCGCAACTTTTGCCCATCTCTGCTCCCACCTCTGTCCAAACCAGATGGTTCTGTTGTCACACTAGCCAAGGATAAAGCTGACCTGCTAGCATCCCATTTTTCTTTGAGCTCATGTATTAATGATCTTGGTAAAACACCTCCCACCATTCCTAACACGCTCCATTCAATGCCTCCTGTGGTCTTCCGTCAAAAGGATATCAGAAGGATTTTGATGAATCTTGATGCTAAGAAAGCTCCAGGTCCTGATGGTATTTTTCCACTTGTTCTCAAAACCTGTGCTCCTGAACTTACTCCTATTCTTTTCTGCCTTTTTTCACTTTCTTATTCCAAAGGTGTTTTTCCTTCTGCTTGGAAATTTGCTCATATCCAGCCAGTTCCTAAAAAGGGTGACAAATCCCTCCCATCCAATTATCGTCCCATTGCAATTACTTCTACTCTTTCTAAAGTAATGGAGAAATCAATTAACCGCCAACTCTTAAACTACCTAGAAACTTTCCGTCTGATCAACGATCGCCAGTATGGATTCTGTCAGTGTCGATCCACTGGTGATATTCTGGCTTATGTTACCCATTTATGGACTAATTCAATGGAAAGGTTCGGTGAAACACAAGTAGTTGCTCTTGACATCTCAAAGGCTTTTGATCGTGTTTGGCATAAAGGTCTTCTAAACAAGCTTCCATCTTATGGTTTGCCAACTGTTTTTAGTAATTGGTTATCCAGTTTTCTCTCTGATCGCTCACTGAGGGTGATGGTAGATGGCTCTCTGTCTTCTAACTTCTCCACTAATGCCGGTGTCCCCCAAGGTTCAGTTCTTTCCCCCACTCTTTTCCTCTTTTATATCAATGACCTTCTTTCATTGACTGGAAATCCTATCCATAGTTTTGCCGATGATAGCACATTGCATTCAACTTTCCATTTTGAGAAACCTTGTCCAACTCAATCAGCTTTAAGTTCTCGAAAATCTGCTGCCAATTCCTTAAATGCCGATCTTCAGGTAATTCTCCAGTGGGGCAAAGACAACTTAGTTGATTTCAACCCTTCTAAAACTCAATCTTGTCTTATATCTCGCAAAAAGGATTCTTCTGCTCCTATGCTTATCTTTAGTGACACTCCGATTTCTAGGCAAAATGATATATCTCTTTTGGGGATTACCCTGACTTCTAATCTCTCTTGGCACAAGCACATTACAAATATTGCTTCCTCTGCATCTAAAAAACTTGGTTTTCTCTTTCGCTCTCGGCGTTACTTTTCTCCCAAACAGCTGCTCACTCTGTATAAATCGCAAATCCGCCCTGCCATGGAATATTGTTCCCACATCTGGGGTGGTGCCCCCAAAACCTCTCTCAGGCTTCTTGATTCCATTCAGAAGAGGGCAGTTAGGTTAATTAATGATTCATCTCTAACAGAGTCTCTCCACTCGCTGTCTCATAGACGCACTGTTTCTGCTGCATGCCTCTTCTACAGATACTTCCATGGGCACTGTTCTTCTGAATTGACTTCTATAATTCCCGCTCTCTCTTTCAAAACAGTCCGAACACGTGCCACCACCAGCCAACATCCATTTACTGTCCAACTTCAAACCCACAGAACCAACTTTTCATCTTCCTCATTTATTCATTCAACTGCCGTTTTCTGGAACAACCTTCCTTCATACGTATTTCCTGAAAATTACAATCTACAGAAGTTCAAGTCCAATATCAACAAATATCTTCTTTCGTCTTCTCAACCTCCAACCCAAGCACGGTACTAAGTACTATAGGTTTAATACCTCTCGTGTTTGGGGTTCTCATAAAAAAAAAAAAAAAAAAAAAAAAGAGAGGCTTAAGTTCTGCAAATTGCAGTGGCTGGAGACTAGGTACCTGTGCGGTGATCTGATTGAGGTGTATAAGGCCTTGAATGGATTGAGCACGCTGAATTCTGATGGGATCCTTCCACTTGTTCAGATTACGAACCTAAGGGGGCATAAATTCAAATTAAGAAAAGACAGATGTAGAATAGATGTGCGGAAATTTGCCTTTAGCCAGCAGGTGGTTAATTGCTGGAACAAACTTCCATCTGTCATTGTGGAAGTTGATAGGTTAAATAAATTTAAGGAGGAACTGGACAGGCATTTGGAGGGAATGGTGTGATTTTTTTTTTTTTTTTTTTTTTTTTTTGCTGATGCTGCATAAGCTCATACATTTGCTTTCTTTCATCACATGCCGCTACTACTACTACAAAGTAAAAAACAGAATTTCCACTAGCATCCTCTCCAATACCATGATGGAATGGACACGATTTGTCATCTTGTAGGAGAAATATCAAACAGTTCATCTCCAGTAGAAATAAGAAATAACTAATGCTCTAGCAGAAATCTCAGATATGTCTGTATACGAGCTATCTTTGCAGCAGCATAAAATAAAGACTGAGTGTGCAAATAAAATTTCAGCTCAAGACTATTCCATGTAATCAGTTCTTTACAATATTTGAGCTATAGAATATGCTAAACCAGTGTTTTCCAAAGTCTGGTACGCATACCCTCAGGGATGTGCAAAAGGTTTTAAAGGAGACATGGCAGAATTTTTTTATTTTACTTTATCATAGTTTTTTATCTGCAGAGAACAATTCATTAAAATTTAATACAGTGGATTCTGCTTATAGGAATAAGCAGAATCCACTTGAATCAACCGCTTTATTGAATCAGAACTTGAAAACCCGAACCCTTTATATAAGTTGTGGTGTGTAAGGCTCTTCTCTTATCACAATTTCAGTTTTTTGATGATACAGCTGTATAATCCATGATTGTTCAGGTTTTTTTTATTTTATTTTTAGCTTTCATCTAATTTTATGGGACCACACTTTTAATTAATGATCTGTTATATTGCGTATTAGCTCACTGTGTGCATGCATGCATGAGTGCTTGCTGTTTGCATATAGTGACAATGTTTTTTTGAACATCTGTGGGAAGTAATCACTTGATAATTATGCTGTTTGTTTACTGCCTGGTGTCCACCCTTTCTGAAAATAAACTCTACTGTGTTGTATATATGAACAGTAATTGGGTTAATTTTAGAATGCTAGTGACAATAGTCTTTTCGAAAAGAATGCTTTGTTAAATTTTGATTAATTCTTTATTACTCAGTGCATATTGTAAGTTGTGAAATGTTAAAGAAGTGCTTGGTATGTAAAAATTTGAACTTCATTTAAATTTATACATTTTAATACCAATTTCAATACCAAGATAGTAAGTATTAAAAATGTGCTTTCTTCACTAGTTAACATACGTACTTTAATTTCAGACTGGTACGAATCCACCATATTTATCTATGCTGTGCTCGTATTATTTTTATTATTACTTCCATTTTTTTAAAATTATTATTTCTATATATATATAGTATATACAGTACAGTAAACCCCCGCTATTTGTGGTATCTGTATTCGCAGTTTCGCTTATTTGCAGTCGCTGATTTAATATAAAATGAAACCTAAAAAAATGTGAACTTTAAAGCGCCGTGAACATTTTCTGCCATAAAAAAACATGGGCGTGGCTAAAATTATCTTTCCCGATCAAAACAGCGCTCAGTGGGTGGGGGAGAGGGGTGACAAAATCGCGAGCGTGGATGTTTCTCGCTAATCCTTGTTCAGTATGTGTTATGCGCATGTCATGGAAGGTTTCGTCGTTTACTTTTAATTTATATAATTATAAGCATATCAATTTATAAATTGAATAAATTTATATGCTTACAAAAGTGATAAATCTACTGTTTTGCAGTGTAAAACAGACTTTTTCGAGTGTGTTAACAGAAGAAAGTGACTTTATTGTGGACAAGTTCTTTCTAACCCGTACGAAAATATGGCTATGGATAACAAGGGAAATGTGAAAATTTCAAAGAAGGTGATGACATTAGCGAATAAAATTGAGTTATTAGACAAAATTTCTAATGGTGAAAGTGTCTCCTCAGTGGCAAAACATTATAAAATCAATGAGTCAATGGTACGATCAATCAAGAAATTGGAAGAAAAAATCCGCCGTAGTGTCCATGAAAACGCGCTAATTGTTTCAAAAATTTGCTCTGTAACTCGTGATGTTAAATTGGAAAAAAATGGAAGAAGCTTTAAACCTGTGGATAGAAGACCGAACTCAAATTAAAATTCTGTTAAGTTCACTCATCATTCATGAAAAGGCAAAACTCCTTTATCAACACTTTAGCGAAATTGGTGATAGCACTGGCGGGATAAGTTTTTTTGCTAGCAAAGGCGCTGGTTTGAAAGATTTGTTTGAAATTTCTAATAAATATTACATTTAATATTAAATTGTTTCTTATTTTCATTTAGATGCCATATGCTTGCATTTCACTATGTACTGTCTATGTTCATAGTCATATGAAGAAGATGTCTATGACTTGTCTATGACTATGTTCATAGTCATAGACAAGTTTTAGACTAGTTTTTCTAGTCTAAAACCCCTTTATTACTATGGGAGCCATAACTCAGTATTCGTGTTTTCGGTGTTCGCGACATTTCTCAGGAACGTAACCCCCGCTATTTGCGGGGGGTTTACTGTATTTGTAACTTTTATATTAATAAATGAATACCATATATTGTACTGTATTTGCTCTAGGCCAGATAAAATAGTATTATTAAAACTATTCCCAAATTATCTTCTCCTGAGAAGGGATACAACTAAACTCTCCAAAGAGGTATATGATTATTGTAAGTTTTGGAAACACTGCTCCAAACAAATCAACAATTGGGGATCAGGTCCTGACAGAATGTATTATCTCATACCGCAACATTTAGACAAAAAGGACTAAACTCTTTCTTGCTTTTTCTGAATCAGGCCTCCTTCAAAAGCTGTTGTCCTGGCTCATGATTCGAAAATATGGATGCCGATGACATCTCAAACAAGATGAAACAATTCTGGAAATTCACCCTCTGGATTATATGGACACTTGTCTTATTTTTCCCAAAAAGGAGAAGGCAAAATTTGATTGGTACAATCAAATTTTGCTTCTTGGAAACAAGCTGAAGTAAATCCCGAAAACTAATAATGCACACACAGACAGTGGAATTACTTTTTTTTTTTTTTTTTTTATTTGGTAGTTGTTGGCGCATCGGCTTCTGTGGCCATATTGCACCTCCCAAGGTTTGTGGAATTTTTGCATTTTATTCTGATCCATGCCCGAGGTGGGAATCGAACCCGCGACCTTTGGGTTACCAGGCAGGCACTGTGGAATTACTGATTTCTACAGTAATAAGGGGCTCACATCTGGTGAGTATGGGCTTGGCACACCCAGGGTTCTTCTCTTTTTTGGTGATTTCCATCATTCTTCTCTTTCCATCATTCTCTCTCTCTCTCTCTCTCTCTCTCTCTCTCTCTCTCTCTCTCTCTCTCTCTCAGGGTAACTCAGAAATATTTTTTTTTTTGGCTGGTGCAGCATAAGCCTCAGGCTTCCTGCACCATATGGCTAATAATAATAATATAGATGACAACTATGACTCTCTTGGTACCATCCTGCAGGCATACTTCTTCAGGAAACGAACTTGACTTCAAAGATAGATAGACATCACAATAAAAGGCCACATCACTTATACAAAAAATCACACCACCAACTTAAATAGTGCTCATGGAGGAGTAGCAATCCTCATCAATTCTATCTCAGCATATTCCTCTATAAACACCTTTGGGAGCCATATCAGTATGCACCATGATCATCCACATTACATTAAGATTAGTCTCTTTTTATCTTCACTTAACAGTCATATTGCTTAGGAGAACCTCAAAAACAATATGACACCATCTTCTAGATATATGAAGATCATTTAGATATCATTGAGATATATAAAGACAAGCCCATCATTTAGATATCATTGAGATATATAAAGACAAGCCATCATTTAGATGTATGAAGACAAGCAGCTGCAAGTAGAGGTGTAAGTGATTCTTGTTACTTTTGTTGGAACTTGTAGCAGCCTAGAAAGCAGCTGTTGGGACAAACTTGGACCTTCATCAAGGAAAGTCTGCACTTGAAAATATTGTCTTTCAAGATATTTTATAAAGTAATGCATTCTAACAAAATAGTCTGCTAATAATCAAACTAAAATTAAAGCATTTCACTTTTAGGTATTGCCAATATTTTTAATAACTATTTTTATTTTATTTTATTGATTAACAATAATTACTACTTTAATTTGGTAATAAAAATAAAAGATTTTTAAAAATTCGAGACTCCATGCTGGTAAACGGTTGGAGTTAGTGCTATAGTTATAAGATTAAGTATTATTTTTAAAAAAATCCATGCTTAAGGCAGTACTTTAAAAATTTCTTGGCAATATGCTGGGTTAGGTTATTTAAATAACCCAGCAATATATGCTGGGTTATTTGTTTTTCTTATGGAATTTGTGCTGAACACTTATGGCTGATTTTATTTTAAATACATCTTTAAAGGCTGTTGATTACAGTGCTTCATGTGTTGACTTGTAACTTGCTCTATATTCAGTAAATTTGAGTGGGGGGGAGAGCATTCTTTCCCCAGTATGCTTATGACTTTCCCGTTACAGTTATTTAGTTGTTTTTGATATTGATTAGGTCATTTTGAATTATCTTGGATAATTATTGTTGAATAAAAGATAATGAAATTTATAACATTTCATTTATGGTGGTTTTGAAGAAAACTGACATATGATCATTCTTAGAGTAGGATTATGTACCTTTTGTGATTTATCTCATAGTTGAGTGTATGAGCATCACATCTGAAAAAGTGTTAATAACGTATGAAGTAAATTCAGTATTATGATAAGAGAATTATAATCCTCTGTTGATAGCAGATTATAACTTCTTAGAGGAGCAATTAAAAATCTAAAAAAAAAAATATTTTATTTACAGACATTCACAATCGAACAGATATTAGCTGACAGTGTTAGTCCTGATTTGGATGAATTGTCAAAAACCTTTAGCAAGCCTCTTTCAAACACAACTGTTCATGATTACCTTCAGGTGGCACTAGCAAACATGCGCAACAATGTATCAATGGGCATTACAAAGGTTGGAGACATTAATGATAATATTGAGAAGCTGGATCTGGACCCAATTCCGAATACAGTCCATCAAGTGGAAATGTTTAGGTGAAAGTTTTATTAATTTTGTATTAGGCTTTATTAGTGCAAAAAGTTGAACCTTTTATCCATATCCATTTTATGGAATTTTCATTTCATGGTATGTATCATATAATTAACTTTGGATTATTTGCTTTATTAATTTAGAGATATAAAACAATGTACAGTGCATATAGATAAAAAATCGCAAAATATTACTTCGCTGTCCTTTTAATTTGTATTAAGTAATTTATTTAGAGACAGTTCTATATAATGCTAAATAACATTGAATAGCTAACAATTTATTTGTAAAGTTTTGTAATTTCTCTCCTGATAAGGACTTTTATTAGTATATTTTGTATTTCATGGAGATGTTTCATGCAGAACTGGAGATATTGCCCATGGTCCTATACTTGAAAACATGAGCAGACAACCTTTATTACCTTATGAGCTGCTTTTAAAATGAACAAGATCTTAATCAATTTAATTTTTTACAAGTCCACATGCTGATTGCAGTATAAGTATAATTGTTTTATTATAAAGCTCCATTAGGTAGATAGATGAAACTGTGAAGTAAACTTAAGAAAAAAAAAAAAAAAGAATTAAAAAGAGAAAGAAGGTGACTTTTTGAAGTCTATATGGCAGTTTTGAAGGTGCAAACACTGATACTTGTGTGAAGTTTGGGTGTAAGTTTGATCGATATTGGCAATTACCATTGTCTCACATTGTAAATTTGACTAGTTTTTTGTTCACTGGTTTCCTTTTATTAGAACTGCATCATCCTTTGCTTCACTGCAACTCTGGAATACTCAATTTAAAATTTTTCCTTTGGGAGTTTCCATCCCAAACACAGGATCAAGAAATTACAAACTCAAAAGATCGAACAAATTTATTAAGTAGCTTAAGTAAATGATTTAACAATGAAGGTAAAATCCTTTCCAGAAAAAATAAAGGTAGAGTCAGCAATATTATCCGTGTTCAATGGTAATAACATAAGCAACAGTTTGTTTTTTTTTTTTTTTTTTTTAGAGATCAGCATCATTGCCTCTCCAGAAGACACATATACATAATATTTTACATGTATTGTAAAATCCTTTCCAGAAAAAATAAAGGTAGAGTCAGCAATATTAACCCTGTTCAATGGTAATAACATAAGCAACAGTGGTCTTTTTTCTTTTTATAGAGATCAGTGTCGATGCCTCTCCAGAAGACACATATACATAATATTTTACATGTATTGTAAAATCTGGAAAGGGTTTGCTCTGTGTACTGTAGATGTGATTTTTCAATTTCAAGTGGCAAGAAACATGATGTAATCAGACATTTGGAAACAAGTATACAAATAATGTGCATTGCATAGAAAGAAATGCAAAAATAGGCATAGTATTTCACTGTGAACATGACACAGGCACAACATGTGAAAACTGGCAACCTGGAGAGTGCTGTTTTTGAATTTTTTTTCAGTTTTCAGACAATAGATATTAATCAAGTAGGAACTGTCAAAATAAATGTAAACATCTGATGCCATTACATTACATTAACTGTATGTGTTATATGCAGTTTGTTCACCAAGTCTAGAATCATTGTTGTGGAGTGTTTATTTTTTGAAAATAAAAAATAAAAAAATCCAGTATCTCAATCTGTAGTAGCAAAACTTCAAAAAAAAAAAAAAAAAAAAAGTCAGGAAATGGGTTCAGTTACTGAAAATTCTTGCTTTAGTTATCTCAGTATAAAAAACAGTTAAAGCAAAAAAAAAAAAAAAAAAGCTTTGAAATATGTTTCCATTGATTCCACACTATAGATATCTATTAATTTATTGTGCACTTTTCTCACGCTTCATAATCATTTAATGAAATAAACAGTGACAGTTATTTGGAAAACTGTCGTTGTTTATTTGATTCCCATGGCGGGAAGGGAACCTCCTGATTGTATTAATGGCTGCTACTTTGTTTTGTAAATGTAGCAAGTTATAATGAGAAGAATAAGCAGAGCACTGTATACTCCCAATAATCTTACTTCAGCTGTAAGGCATCATGGACCTAAACTGGTGGTACCACCTCTACCAGTTGCTCTTGAACATCTGCCATCAGATCTTATATCTGACATTTGTGATCTAGAGCGATGGTCTCCAGTCACTAGCTGACCTGCAGGTCAGCTAGTGACTTACGAGAATATTTTGTTGACCCACTTGAGAAATTTTGGTTTCTTTCTAAAAATCAAATCATGTAACATTACAAAGAAGAGCACCAAGGCAGTCACTCATTTTTTTACAAAAATAAGTCTGTTTTTTATTTTATAGATAAAAGATTATTACAGTGCACATGTGTATGTAATTTGTACAAATTCTGTAATATCACAATTTAAGTATTGTTAATTGCATAGATAAAAATTAACGTATGAAATAAATTCAGTATTGGGATAAGAGAATTATAATCCTCTGTTGATAACAGATTATAACTTCTTAGAGGAGCAATTAAAAATATAAAAAAAAAATTATTATTCTATTTACAGACATTTGAATTTGAATACTGACCCATTAGCTGAAAATCCAGGGTCAAATTGACAAAAACTGACCCACTTTAAAAAAAAGTTGATGAACATTGATCTAGAAGGTGATATAAACTATTCTGAAGAAGAAATTCACAGCTTTGGATTAAGATGTTTACCTAAACTGAACTTGATGATATCATAAGAGATTTAAATCTATCCAAAGGGGCTTCAGAACTTTTAGGATCAGGACTGAAATTTAGAATATGCTGTCCCCAGAAATGTTCTTTTAATGGTATAACACATTGTGAAAACAAAGAATTGGTTCTCCATTTTTCTGAAGCAGGCTCAGTGATATATTGCAACAACAGTCCTGCATTTATGAACTTTTTTGGAATTTTTTTTACCAACTAGCACAATCAGGCTATTTATTGATTCATTAAAGGAAAGCCCCAAAGGCGTTCTCCGTTGTAATGGAAACAGTTATGTATCCATTCCTGTAGCCAATTCAGCACACAAAAGAAAACTATGAAAATGTTAAGCATATTTTGGGAAAAATTCAGTACAAGGATCATGGGTGGCTAGTTTGTGATTTTGAAGTTGTATTTTGTGTGATTGGGATAACCAGGCAAGAAGCCGAGAAAGAAAAGTGTGGCCACCAAGACAGTGTCTGACACCAAGTTCAAAGAACATTAAAGACCATCCACTAGTAGATCAAAACAAAGTACTGTTACCTCCTCTGCATATGAAGCTAAGCATAAGTGAAACGGTTCATTGAACCCCCGAATAAAGAAGGAAATTGTTTCAAGTGTATTTGCACTAAATTCCCATCTCTTACATATGAAAAAAATTAAAGCAGGAATTTTTGTTGGGTCTCAAATCTGCAAGATTGTAAGACTCTGTATTTGAAGAAACCATGAACTAAACTGAAAGGGATGCTTGGACTGGCTTTAACGATGTAGTACACAATTTTTGGTGAAACAATAAACACCAGATTATGAGAAAATCATGAGTCACATGATTTTCTGAAAATGTGGTACATTGGGTTGTTAAGGTACACCTCTTGTGTGTTCATCTTTATTATTTCCCATAAAATTTAGGTAGTTTAAGTGAAAAGCTGGAGGAAAGGCTCCATCAGGATATAAAAGAAATGGGAAAAGGTCCCAAGGGGGATGGAATGTCAATATGCTGGCTGACTACTGCTGGATACTAAAAAAAAAAAAAAAAAGGAACAGCCTCTGAAACTAGCTGTCTGAGGAAGTAAAAAAAGTAGTGCAAATTTAACCCAGTTTAGTGTATAAGAAAACCATTTAGTCACCTATGCTTGACAGAAGGACATATCCTTTGATATTTCTGTTTTTACATATTTTTATTGGTATTTTTTATACAAATAAAAATAACTTATTTGTATGTATTTATAGCAGCAATTTGTGAATAAATTGCCTTACTAAAAATGCAAAATAAATCAATTGCATCTCCACCAAACAAAGTGGAGATGCAATTTTATTATTTTTTATATTGTAAAAATTCTGATGTGATAGAGCACATTATAAGTAACTGTGAAAATGTCCATTAAAAGGGTAGTTCAGATTTTATTATCAGCAGTAAAACATAAGGAAACCTTTCTTAAAATGCAGACCATGTAATCATTCAAAAAAAATTTCTTAGCTTAATTTTTTATAATGAAAGAATAATAGTATAGAAATGCAAAATTAGGTGTAGCATTTCATGTGTGCTGAATGTTTATTTGCATTTTTTATCATAGAATATAATCTTCCTATGAGCTATGTTAATCATGCAGGCATGTTATTGAGAAATATGTTTCCTGCTAGTGAAATTATAAAAAAATACAATTGTTGAAGAACAAAAACAACAAGCATTGTTAGGCAAATTGCACAGGAAGAAGAGGTACTAATGGCTCTGAAAAATGTGCCATTTTTGATTGCTGCAGATGGTTATGAACTAAGTCAGCCTTTCCCAAACTGGGGTCCGTTGACCAGTTCCAGGGGGTCCGCGAAACATTCAGAAGGTATCAAGTAATGTGTTTATATTTCTTAAAAAATATACTGATAAAATAACAACGGATTTCGTTATAGAACATTATTTATTTTCTATATAATTAATATATATAATCGTATATATATATTTAAAATTATTCATTCTATGTATAGCAAATTGATGATAAATAAAGTTATTATTAAATATCTGTATAAAAACAAGTATAAAGTTGAGTTGTTTCACTCATAACTTTGAATTTTCTTTTTAGAAAACCCAGTGTGTGTGTGTGCACACACACACACACACACACACACACACACACACACACACACACACACACACACACACACACACACACACACACACACACACACACACACACGTTTGCAGACCCCTATATTTATATATGGGGGTCTGCAAACATGTTTTGATTTTTGAAGGGTCTGTAAATCTCAGTAGTTTGGGAACCTCTGATCTAAGTGATTCCAAACCCCTACTAATGGTGGCTTTTCATAATAAAAAAAAATAAATTGGAAGCAGCTATTCCTCAGTGCCAACAATGGGCATCGTCTTCTGAACAGTTCAAAAACTATGTGGGATTCTTTTTGAAATCTGTCTTGAACCTAAAAACTGGAGAAGGCATTAAAAGAAGAGATTAAGTGCTTTGTGGGAATAGGCTGTCCTATTAACTCATTAATTTGCATGCTGAAAAAGGGACTGTATGCTTTCCTATGAAAGTGCAGGAATATATGGAATGAAGTCTAGATATTGTAAATTAGATTAATAAAAAATTATTGAATTTATTTAAATCTATATTTCTAAAAAAGAAAGATAGATTTAAAGTTTCAATTAATATATGCCACTGAAGTAAAGAAATTTTGAAGTATGGCTATCTTTGCATAAATATGTTTAACTAGACTGATAGAGCAGTGTAAACCTCTCACAGCTGTACAGAGGAGGTTAGAAGTGGTGAGAAAAGGAATATGAGCACCTTTGAGAGTTACCACATTGTAAAATACAACAAGCCATCACTAGTGAGTGGCACTGATGCCTAACAAGAATTTTGATTGAAGACAAAGAAGTAACCGCCTAACGATAAAGAACTTCTGAATTGCTAGCTTCTGGTGAAATCAATCCTAAACAGGCCAGATAAGCTGATAAGGCATGTTATTCTCACTCACAAGATAGTCTGTTCATATCATATTCCTCTCTTCTGGCTTGAATAAAGCAATCATTTTGTTTCTTTTAAATGTTATACCAAGGCTTGAAAATCTGAACATAGCTTTTCAATGTTTTTCATATTCACATACTGAGGTAATTATACATAGATATGTTGAAGAATGTTTTATGCAAATTTATTACACCAGCTATTTTTAAATATTCTTGTTTATACTCTAGCATGACCACCAGGTCAGTGGAGTTTACAATAAATCATCAATATAAACTTTAATTGTATTTAGCAGTCATGGCTTCAACCCTGGTCCACTCAAAGAGCTCGTGTTACTGCACTCTTGCTCCTGACCACTTGGCTGTCTTCCACTTTGTAAGTTGATTATCATAGCAGAATAAACTAGAGCAGCGTTTCCCAAACTGGGGTCCATGGAACAGTTCCAGGGGGTCCGCAAAACGGACCCTCTTCAATTGGTCAAATTATTCGTTCTGTGTATAGAAAATTGATAATAAAGTTTTATTATTATATATTTATGTAAGAATAAGGTTGAGTTGTTTTAAACATAAAACTTTGAATTTTCTTTTCAGAAAACCCAGTATTTACACACACACACAGAGAGAGAGAGAGAGAGAGAGAGAGAGAGAGAGAGAGAGAGAGAGAGAGAGAGAGAGAGAGAGAGAGAGAGAGAGAGAGAGAGAGAGAGAGATACAGTGCTGTAGTTGTAAAATTAGTAGAAGGTATACTCTACGAATGTTATGAAAAGCAGAGAGTATACTGTGCATATCAGGCTTATTAATTGAATTCACTTTGGTCACATAAAATAGAAAACAAGAAAGTATATGCTATTCACCTAAAAAAAAAATTCAGAGTATTCGGCATATATTCTCCACTACACCCTTGTGTGTGTGTGTATAGGGGTCTGTAAGCTTTTTTTGATTTCTGAAAGAGTCTATATGTTTATCTCAGTAGTTTGGGAACCACTGAACTAGAGTGATGGTTCTAACTTGGTTGTAGGCATTTCTATTGCTGAGGTGATGTAGATTTTAAAACAAGAGGGGAAGATTCTGTCCCCTTGTCTTATTCTATTGTTTATCAAGGAAATACTTAATTGCTTCAGTGAGGAAGTACTTGATTGCTATATGTGACTACATGGTGCCCAAGTTCTTATTGAAAAATATTGTTATAAATGCTGAGATAGCACAAATTTTATCAATTGGCAGTGCATTATTTTCAAATTTGAAATTTTTTGTGGAAAAGTTTCTAGTACTTCCTGGTGTTATTAAAGATAATGAGATAGATGACGCAGTAGATGTTTTGCAGCATCAGTTCTATTAGTTTCAGTGAGAACTTATGAGAAACTATTAAAAGAACAAAGAGTTGATGTACAGTGGCCCTTGTTGGAGAACTGACAAGTGCACAAGGAAGCTGGAAATATGAATTATATTATCCAAAGTCATGTTTGGGATTTTAGCAGTTCCTCATAGCAATGCTGAATGTAAGAGGATATCCATCCAACTGAGAAAAATAGAGTGAGTTGAGATTTTCTATTTCTGGTGAAGCTTTGAAAATATTCCTGACAGTCAAGTTTAGATTGCAGGGTCATTTCTGAAGAGGGCAAAATGTACAACAGAGTCACGAAGAAGCCATTAGTTGATATCTAAAAGGTATTCCAAACAAAATTCTGAAAATAGAAAAATCTTAAAGTAAGCTTATGTTTCAAAGGGTAGTGTACTGGTAAATGATCCTATATTTCCATTTTAATGTAAAATGTGTATGTTGTTAGCAAAATTAAATTTCCAGTGCAGTGGGAACTAAAAAATCTCCTGAGTTTTTTTGCCCTCCTGTTTTTTTTGCAAAGAACCTCCTATTTTCTGCCTGTTTTGGCCAAAATAGGTATAAAACAGGAAGAAATGTCTTTAACATACTTAATTGATTACAAAATAAATAATTTTTACTTTAAACCCAGTGAAGTTAAGTAGCTTACTTCAGAGACCAAAGAGAAGGAAATACCATATTTTGTGGATTGTAAGTTGCACTTGTCAAGTCAAAAAAAAAAAAAAAAAAAGGAAAGGACTTGCTATTCTATCTTCTCTTCCTTTCTCAAGGCTGACTTCTACTTTTCCCCACATTTCCTCTGGATGAGTGGCTGCTCAGTGTGTTTTGGGGATTCCCCCTCCTCCTTAACTGCATGGAAATTCTTCAGGACAGAGAATTTCTATTTCCATAGTTAGTAGTTAATATTAGTGACAAATGATGCAAGAAAATAAGCTTATACAGCATCAACAAAAAAAAAAAAAAAAACCCAACACTTCTTATTTTACCAGTTTATCTCCTTTAACAGTTTATCTAATTTTTCCTTGAATTTATTTATATTATCGATCTCTACAACATCAGATGAGAGTTCAACCCCCTCTGTCTGAAGGCAAATTTATGCACCTTTAACCTTCAATCATCCTTCTCAGTTTGAATTTATGCCCCTCGTGTGCAGTCTAAGCAAGAGGAAGAATTCCATCAGCATTGAGCTTACTCAATCCGTTCAAGGCCTTAAACACCTCAATCAGATCTTCTTGCAGATGCCTAGTCTCCAGATGCTGCAATTTGCAAAACTGAAGCCTTTCTTGGCAAGAGCACATTTTTGCTCCACTCATGTCTTATTGCTCTTCTCTGCACCCATTCCAACAGATCCACATCCTTCCTAAAATTGGCTTACAGACATTGAGACATATGATGCAAGAAAGCAAGCTTATAGAGCCTCAGCCAAAAAAAAAAAAACTTCCCATTTTTTCCCAAAAAAAAAAAAAAAAAAAACCCCTTCCCATTTTTTCCCAAAAAAAAAAAAAAACCATCCAGTTACTCCAAATGGCTGTCTAGTCCAGCCTTAAATTTATTTAAGCTCTCAACTTCCGCAACAACAGATGGAAGTCTGTTCCAGCAATCAACTACCTACTGGCTAAATGCAAACTTCCACACATCTATTCTACAACTGTCTTTCCTCAATTTGAATCTATGCCTCCCTCAAGTTATTAATCTCAGCAAGTGGAACTATTCTATCAGCATTGAGCCTGCTCAAACCATTCAAGTCCTTGTACACCTCAATCAGATCATCTTGCATGTGCATAGTCTCCAGATACTGCAACTGACAGAATTTACGCCTCTCCTGGTAAGAGAACCCTTCTGTTCCTCTCACCAATCTTGTTACCGTTCTCTGTACTCGTTCTAGCAACTCTACATCCTTCCTAAAATGAGGCCTCCAGACCTGTATACAGTACTCAAGGTGTGGCCTGACCATTGCCTTATACAAAGGTATAATCACCTCCTTGTCTCTGCTAGAAAAATCCCTATATATCATTGACAAAGCTCCATGACCTGCTCTGGCAGCCTGTCTGTACTGCTCAGAGAACTTCATTTCTGACTGCACAATTACCCCAAGGTCTTTTTCATTCTCCACCTCCCTGAGTGTAGTACCACACAGTTGGCCATTTCTCTTGGGTTTCTGCTACCCATATGCAGTACTTTGCATTTGTCAGTATTAAACTTAAGTTGCCACTTCTCAGCCCATCTACCTAACTTTTCTAGATCCTGTTGCAGTAGCATACTGTCTTTATTATCATTAACAATCTTGCTAATCTTTGTAAACTTGGACATTAAGCCTGATATACCTTCTTCGATATCATTATTAAATACACAAAACAACAATGGGCCCAGCACCGAACCCTGGGTGGACTAATATCATTAGTCTACGTAGAGCAGTGTCCATTGATTACCACTCTCTGCCGTCTGCCACTCAACTGTCTCTTTATCCATTGCAGTAACTTGCCCTTAATGCCATGCCACTCCAATTTTACAGCAGTCTTCCATGTGCAACAGTACAAAACTTTCCTGAAATCCAAGTATATGATATCAAAATTATTTTTTGCATCTAGTTCCTTTGTGACCACGTCGTTGTATGCAATCAAATTGGTCAGACAAGACTTTCCCTTAACAAACCCATGCTGTGTCTGAACTATTACTGCAGTCTTGTCTAGGTGATCCTACATCACTTCTTTAACCAGTGACTCCATTATTTTCCCCAGAACAGTTGTTGTTGTTATTTGGTTTTTAGGAGCATTAGCAACTAAGGCCATATTGCTCCAGGAATATGCGGTGGTCATTCCCCGACCTTTCCGCATCCTCCATATTTGGTGGTGACGGGCTCGAACCCCGGTCTAATCAAGAAGCGTGTGTTACGCACTGCTGCTCCTTCCCACCTGGCTATGGAGGCACCTCCCCAGAACAGAAGTTAAACTTGCAGGTCTATAATTATTTGTGTCACCCTTTGAACCTCCTTTGTGAATTGGGGATACATTTGCATATCTCCAGTTCATGGGGACCTCCTCCCCTGAATCTAAGGATGCTCTCATAATTTTGGCCAAGGGTTTGCTTACTTCCCTCACTGCCTCCTTCAATATAACTGGATATATTCCATCTGCTACAGGTGTCTTTTTTATGTTTAACTTCAACAATTTCTCCTCCACTTTACTCTCTTTTATTACAAAATCATTTAGCTCCATGTTAAGAGTTTAGTAAACTTCTGTCCTCCCCTTCCTTACTCAATTCTACATGTGTGAATGTAGATGCAAAATATTCATTCAGTTTGTCAACTAACTGAGCAGGATCATCAGTAGTCAAACGATTTATGTTAAGTGGACCAATCTGATTCATCCCCTTCTAGAGTTTACATAAGTAAAGAAGTCTTTGCATCCTTTGCCAAGGATTTCTCATAATCAGCTTTTGCTTGCCTAACCTCCTTTGTGACCTGATTACAGACCAACTTATATCTGCCGTAGGCTTCTGTGTCACCTGCTAATTTATATGCATTCCATGCATTTTTGTTCTCTGCCACGAGTTTCGTTATTTCATCTGACATCCATTTAGGCCTAAATCTTGAACAGTATTTCTTAGTTGGTATGAGATTGGGTTGGCATGTGTGCAGTACTCAAGTTTTGGCCTAGCTATTGTCTTATACAATAGGATGATCATCTTCTTATTGCTGCAGGACAAAAATGTATGTATATCACTGACAAAACTCCATGGAACTGTCCTGGCAGCCCATCTGTACTGTGAAGAGAACTTCATATCTGACTGCACAGTGAGCCACCTAGATGATTTTCATTCTCCACTGTCCTGAGTGTGGCACTCTATATAACTACTTCCCATATGAAGTACTTTGCATTTTTCAATATTAAACTTGAATTGCCACTTCTCAGCTATCTTCCTAATTTTTCTAGATCTTGTTGCAGTAGCATACCCTTGACTGCGATTAACTACCCTGCCAACAACCTTGTATCACCTGTAAACTTTATTAAGTCTGATATGCCTTCATCAATATCATTAATTAATATAGAAAGCAAAAATGGGTCCAGCACTGAAACATAGGGGGACAACAGTATCAAAAGCTTTTCAGAAAGTTAAGTATATGATGACACAGTTATTCTTTGCATCCAGTTCGCTTGTAACTGCATCATACTATCCAACCAGATTGCTCAGATGAGATCATCCCTTAACAAATTCATGCTGTGACTGCATAACTGCATTCCTTAGATGGCCCTGCATTACTTCTTTAACCAGTGACTCCATTATTTTCACTGAAACAGATGTAAAGCTAACAGGTCTGTAATGATCTATGTCTCCCCTTGATTCTCCTTTTTGAATTGGCAATACATTTGCACATCTCCAGTCTATAGGGACCTCCCCTGAATTCAGGGATGCTCTCATAAATCATAGCTAAAGGTTTGCTTACCTCTTTTGCTGTCTCCTTTAATATAACCTAGATAGATCGCATCCACCCTATGTGCCTTTTTAATGTTTAGCTTCACAAAATTGTTCAGCTCCCTACCAAATTTGACTCACCTCTGGCATCCTCTTCCCTAAAAAAAATGTGTGAATTGTAGATGCAAATACCCATTCAGGTTGTTACCAACCTGAGCAGGATCATCATAATTTAATCTGTTCATATCTAGTGGATCAATGTGATTAATGCCCTTCCTTCTAGTGTTTACATAAGTAAAGAAGTGTTTACTGCTTTTCTTTGCGTTTTTTGCTAGAGACTTCTCATTATCTGCCTTAGTTTACCTAATCTCCTTTATAACTTGATTGCAGGCTAGTTTATGATGGCATCTCCTTGTCAAAAAAAAAAAAAAAAAAAAATTGCAGCAACTTTTTTTTTTTTATTTTAAACCATGATGACATTTTCCATATGGAGCCTAGAGCCTTAGCCTCTGGGTCATATCCATACGTGTAAGACTGATTACCAGTTATAGCATTTTGTAAAAAATGCAAAGTCTGACACAGCTTGCTCAGAAAACACAGACGAGATGAGAACTTGATTCTCTCTTTCATCTCAAGCAAGAATGCATAGAATAAACTTGCTGCTTGCTCACAGCATACTCAAATCTTTAGTCAGAATGTCCTGAACCAGACCAAGTGAAAGAGATATTTCCTCAATAATTCCTTGAATGGTTAGTTGTCAGTTCAATAAAATGATGTTGCAGACTTCGTTAATGTTTTGATTGTTTATGATGTTGACAGGTGATTACTTCTTTTTTTCAATTTAAGCAAAAAGTGTTTCCCTCATAAAACCTTTGAAGCTACTTGAAAACAGATTTTTTTCATTATCTCCTTAAATAGTAGCAATCATATCATGGGTTTATGTAGTTGATTTTCCAGGTTTGCAAAAAATGTAATGGTCACAATGAACAAAAAACATCGAACACACAAGAAATAGAAAAAAAAAAAGTTTGCCCAAAACAGCTATCCACTAGACTGGTGCATAAAAAGTTAAAATTTTGATGCACACATGCTCAAATGATGTTATTGTTGGTTCCACTTGCCATCTTTCTGCTATGCATTCAAAAATTATATAATCATTCTACAAACGTTTTGATCAAACTTTGTAACTTGAGTAGGCTGTCAAAGTGCCCTCAGTGGCAGACTAGCTGGTATGATAAATTGCTATCTGCACTTGTTTGGAGAAGTCCTCTGAGTTCGAGTCCTGTCGATGACTAAAGGAATTTCTAAAGCCTTCTTCATTTCATTTTGCAGTTATATATATATTTATAATCATTCTGCAGTTATATATATATATATATATATATATATAATCATTTTGCAGTTATATATATATATATATATATATATATATATACAGCAATACCTCACATAGCACTGATAATTGGTACCGAAACTGTTCCGTGTTATGTGAAACCATGCTGATTGAGGTATAATTATAATGGGTTTTAATTGAATGCGTACCAGAGAAACAAATTATAATAAATCTATAAACAATTTGCAGTTGATAGCCAATTAAAAGGATTTGAAATTAAAAGTTTTGCAAAAATTTTATTAATGAAAGGTAACATCATTAGAGATGAGAAAAAAGCTTTATTGTTTATTTAGGTATTTCAATAATAAAGTCCAGTGAAGTTGTCTCTTCTTTTTCTCGGTGTACAAGTTTTTGACTGCACCTTAAGGTGCAATCAAAAACTGTACACCGAGAAAAAGAAGCATCAAAGAAGCATTTTTTGTAGCATCAAAACCCATCTTGTAAAATTTGCCATATCTTGATGCTACGTTCAACATCCGGATTTCCATTCATAATTGCCCTGCAGGCCATGTCCACCCCCCCCCAAAAAAAAAACTTTCTCCAATTCTTCTGTTGAAAATTTATTTGGTGCCGCAGTGTTATCCACTTTAGAATTGTTTTCCTCTTCTTCATATGCAGTTTGCTCATCAGTTTCAAGGAGAGTTGCATCATCTAAGTCATTTGCATGTGAGTCATTGCAGTCACATACTTTGGCAGTGTCAAAAAGTTTAAAATCCCAAGTCTCTTCTGACCTTCACAATGTCGTTGGCAATTGTCTGAATTTGTAATTCAAAACCAGTGAAATAATTTGCCAAATGGGGCAAAACATGCTGTCAAACAGAATGCATGTTTTTGGCAGCGATTTCTAACCAAGATACAAATATATTTTCGATCATATTTAAAGGAGTAAAAAATAAATTGTGAAATGAAAAGCTATCATGTCGTCTTGTCAGGATGGAATTAAGAATACTGAACACTGTTGCACTTTGCTGGTGACTGTTCGAGGGAAGCTACTGGCACACGTGCATGTGAGACAATAGAGTTGACACTGCAGCATATATGTGCACATTCCTAGGTTACAACAATGCAGCATATATACACAGTACATATCTAGGCTATTGAATGACGCTATACAAATCGTCGCCATGGTGAAAAGATGGAGGGTGAATTGGTACTTCGATCTTTTCGCCATGGCGACGATTTGTATAGCGATTAAAATGCAGCGATTCCATGACCATTATTGGCCTCGTGGTCCTCTGTCGATATGGGGCATGATGGTCAGTCTATTTTAATTTATTTTGATTTTGTTATTGTCTGGTAGTTCCTTTAACCCTCTTTTGGTGATATTTCACGTCTTTCGGAACTGGATTTGAAATTAATTTAGCGGTACCTCTGGGGGGTACCACTAAATTAATAAATAATTGGCATTAGTCTAAATTTTGTATAGTTTTAATTGGATTAAAAGTTCGAAATTATACAAGGGTTTACGGGCTACTATTTATATCTATTCCTTCTTTTCGTTCGATTGTTTATTTAGGTTATTTTTATGTTAATTTTCGCTCTACAGTTTTTGCCATACTACTGGCTTATGTTTTATTTTATTTTATTTAATTTAACATATTGGATGTATTTCAGCTTCATATGGAGGAATTGCATGTCGCTGCCTCTAATGAATGCTTAATTATTTATTTCTTTATTTCATTATAATTTAACATTATTTAATATAATTCAATGATAATATATATATATATATATATATATATATATATAAAAGCTATATACCGTAACAACCCCATGTGTCGAAAGTCGGAGACAGTAAGCTACGAAAATGATTGCTGAAAAACAAATTAAATATAGGAAGTAGCATTGCTCAGGATAGAAAGGAAAATAATAGTCTGACAAAGTAGTGGTTACTAGTCACGTAACTTTGTGGAGGTGAAAAAAGATGTTGCAGCAGAAAAATAGCATCTCAATATTGCGTTCAGTAAACTGACTCACGAGATTATATATATATGTGGTTATTACGTTTAGATGTATGTATTCTTTTAGATTTGCGAGTTCTCCTGTGCTGTGTTAATGCCATTGTATTTTTGCCATAGGCCAATTGTATATTATATATATATTCGTTTAATTGTAGATTGTTACCGATTATTGGTGTTTTTCATATAAGTATTAGTGTTCATACAAATTTGTAATCAAGTTAACCTAGTTTGGTTATCTTCATTCCATATGGCCTATACATTTTGAGTTAAGATAAAAAGTATAATGCTAAATGATAATGGTTTTTCATAACATTTTACTAATGAAAACATTTTATCTGTAGCAAGATAATTATTAAATCTTAATTTCTGTACAAATTTATATAATAATATAACGTATTGCATTACACCACGTGCCGTCAAAACCCCCGATAAAGTAGGGGATTGACGGCCACGTGGTGTAATGCAATACGTTATATTACTATATAAATATGTACAGTCTTTAAGATTTAGTATTATTATATAAATTTATACAGAAATTAAGATTTAATAATTATCTTGCTACAGATAAAATGTTTTCATTAGTAAAATGTTATGAAAAATCATTATCATTTAGCATTATACTTTTTATCTTAACTCAAAATGTATAGGCCATATGGAATGAAGATAACCAAACTAGGTTAACTTGATTACGAATTTGTATGAACACTAATTTTTATATGAAAAACACCAATAATCAGTAACAATCGACAATTAAACGTGTGTGTGTGTGTGTGTGTGTGTATATATATATAGACCCTCATAGTGAATCAAATTACTGTGGTTGTGTATGATAATTGCAACAGGGTATTTCTGCATAGAATCATAACTTTGCCATCTCATAGGCAAACTCGGGCCCAATTCATGTCTATGATTTGGCTCCTTATTTTCATCTAACCACATTTCATAGGCACATGGTATGCTTATTTTTGCACAAAAATAAGGACTGATTGAATATTTCTAATTTGTTATTTTTATTATTTTTTATTTTTTTGATTTGGTAGTTGTTGGCGCATCGGCTTCTGTGGCCATATTGCACCTCTCAAGGTTTTTGCAGTACTTTGATCCAAGCCCGAGGCGGGAATCGAACCCGCGACCTTTGGGTTGCCGGGCAGGTACTTTACCCACTCGGCTGTAATTTGTTATGGATGCTTGCATGTTGTGTGTACTGAACTATAGAATTTTCAGTCCTATCAGCAGGGCCAGTCCTGGATTGGGTCTGGGTGTGAGAATTAATGTTGGAGGGAAAAAGGAATGCAAGGAGAAAATCTCCCTGCCAGAATTAAGTCTCCCCCATTGGCATTTGGGACTCTTTCAGTCTGGGGCCCATATGAATTGCTCTACTGCACTCCACTAAGGACAGGTGCTGGCTATCTAGATAATGCGGTATTGCTGGAAGTGGAAGAATCCAAATTGGATGTTGATGTTCACCTTTTGCATGCTATCATTATCAGATTGTGTGTTAATGAATGCTCTTTGAGGCATAATAATCCCATGAATAGTATTAGTATTAGTAACGGCCGCATGGTGCAAGAAAGCCTATGGCTTATGCTGCACCAGCCAAAAAAAAAAAAAAAAAAAAAAATCCGAACAAAACAATGATAAAAACAAAAAAAAAAAAAAATAATAATAATAAATAAATAACTAAATAATAATAATTAATAAATAAAAAAAATAAAATAAAAAGGAAATTAAACCTATCATCCTATGTGCTTCCCTTACCCAAAAGTACTATCCAGATGACCTTTGAATTTCCCCAAACTGTCGGCCTCTACCACCCATGAAGGCAACTTATTCCAGTAATTTATAACTCGCTGGCTAAAATAGAACTTCCTGCAATCCAATCTAAACATTTCCCCCCGTAACTTGAATTTATGTCCCCTAGTTCTAGCATCATTTATAATCTTGAAAATTTTGTCCTCATTCATTTTACTGATGCCTCTCAGAGCCTTAAACACCTCAATCAAATCTCCTCTAAGGTGTCTAGTTTCCAAACTCTGCAACCCACATATTCGAAGTCTTTCTTCATAAGGACGCCCTTTTGCCGATCTCACCAGGCGAGTTACCCTTCTTTGCACCCTTTCAAGAAGCTCGATGTCTTTCTTCAGGTGCGGTCTCCATACTTGAACACAGTATTCCAAGTGTGGTCTAACATAAGCCTTATATAATGGGATTATCACGTCCCTATCTCTACTTGCAAAAGTTCGATAGATCATCGCTAGGACACCATGGGCCTCCCTTGCAACCTGTTTACAATGCTCAGAGAATTTCATGTCTGACCGTATCGTAACACCCAAGTCCCTTTCCTCCAGTACTGGCTTTAGTTGAACTCCACCAAGTGAATAAGTTTTTTTGGGATTACTGTTTCCCAGGTGTAATACCTTACACTTTGTTGGATTAAAGCACAGCTGCCATTTTTCTGACCATTCCTGAAGTCTATCTAGGTCTCTCTGAAGAAGCTCAGCTTGACAGTGATCATTAACTACTCTCCCAATTTTAACATCATCTGCAAATTTAGACATCACGCCCTCTATCCCTTCATCAATGTCGTTTATGAAAATTAAAAACAACAGTGGTCCTAATACTGATCCTTGGGGAACCCCACTTCTTACATCAACCCAATCTGAGGAATAGCCATTTATCACAACCCTCTGCCTCCTGCCCTGAAGCCATCCTTCTATCCATCTAAGGATTTTCCCAGTGATTCCAACCTGTTCCAGCTTATAAAGCAACCGCTCATGTGGGACTGAGTCAAAAGCTTTGCTGAAATCTAAATAAACAATGTCGAAATTATTCCCTAAATCCAGCTCGTGAGTGACCCTTTCGAAATAGCGAACCAGATTTGTTAAACATGATTTTCCCTTTACGAAACCATGCTGAGTATCCTTGAGAATTTCAATTCGATCCAAATGATCCTGAATTCCACCCTTGATCATTGCCTCCATGATTTTCCCTACTACTGAAGTCAGACTGACAGGTCGATAATTTCCAACTTCACTTTTAGAGCCACCCTTATGTATGGGAGATACATTTGCACTTTTCCAATCCAAGGGAATCTCCCCAGAGTCTAATGATGCTCGCATAATTAGCCTCAATGGTTCAATGCACTCGCTTGCTGCCTCTCTTAAGATTATAGGATATATTCCATCAACTCCAGGAGCCTTACTGGTCTGTAGGCTCGAAAGTTTTTTCATTAAATAATCTTGCGAAATTTCAATATCACTAATTACATATTTTTTAACTTCGCTCCCACAATTTCCCTTTGGCACAAAAGGCTTTTCATTTGTAAATATCGATGCAAAATAACTGTTGAGTTCATCTGCAACTGCAGCTGGTGTATTTATTACTATCCCCTTTCCCTTACATAAAGGTCCGATCTGGTTTGTCCTGCTCTTCTTGGCATTTATATATGTGTAGAATTCTTTATCCCCCCTCTTTGCTCTGTTTGCTAGTGATTTCTCATAAACTGCCTTTGCCTGTCGAACCTTTTCTGTGGCTCTATTACACATCACCTTGTAGCTGTTATAGGCTTCAGTACTTTTTATTGTTCTGTAACCTTTCCATGCCACCTTTTTCTGCTCAAGTAATGCGGCAACTTCACTAGTCATCCAACTTGGAACCCTCCTCGTGGAGTATTTTTTTAATGGTGTATACGCATTCAAGGCATCTGTGATTAATGTTTTAAAAGCGTACCACAGTTCAATTGTATTCATTCTCTGCGCGATATCTACCCAGTTAATAGAGGCCATGTAGTACCTTAAGGCATCGTAATTTCCTTTTCTGAAATTAAAACCCATTCCTTTGCCTTTTACTTCTGCTACCTCTCTTGTCATCATCCACCGTAGAACTCCGTGATCACTTCCTGCTACTGGTTCCTCTACTGTCAGCCCTGTTATGTCATCTGATTCATGTGTGATGATGAGGTCTAGGATATTCTTTTCTCTAGTATTTCCCTGACATGTTGATACAAATAACAGTCATCTAGTTGATTTAAAAATTTTGTTCCCCATGTCGAGTTTCCTTCCCATTTACTCCAATCAATTAGAGGCAGATTGAAATCACCCATAATAAGGCATTGACGCTTACTTGCCCATTCCATTTGCATGTAGAGGCTTTTGTCATAATCTTCACAATCACCTGGTCTGTAGATTACTCCTACTCGCATTATACCTTTGTTTCCAACTATCTCACACCATACAGACTCTATACTAGCATGTGAGACGTCTGAATCCGGGAAAGCTATCGTCGCACTCAGGCTGCTTCTGATAAGAAGCATTACCCCACCACCCCTTCTATCTAACCTATCCTTCCTAAATACATTATACAAGCCGTACTGAAACTCATCATCCCCAATTTCCGGGTGGCACCACGTCTCTGTAAGCCCTATTATGTCCGCGTTACTTGTTTTAACCAGCAGTTCGAATTCGCTCATTTTATTGACGACACTTCTAACGTTACTGTATAAACAATTAAGATTTACTGTTCTTGTATATTTAACAACCCTAACACAACCCTTGAAGTTTTTTAGGCTCTCTTCCCTGGCATTAGCTACCCGCCCACGTGAAACGTTTGTGCCCCCAGAACATCTAGATAATACGTCCAGTTGGGGTAACAGATAAGAACTCTTGAGGTATGTGCAAGAGTTACTTTGACCAATATTATCAGATAAACGCGTGTCAGTATTACCCACATCCCCCCTAACTAGCAGTTTCCCTGAACCTTTAAGGTATCCTCAATAATACTGGCAAAAACTTTTGCACCACCTTTGTTTAAGTGTATCCCGTCTCTACAAAACAAATTCCTTCTACCTACAAGTGTGGGCCATGCTGATAGAAATTTACCCCCTAAAGCCTTGCAGATTCCTTCAAGTCTTGAGTTAATCCACAAGGCTCTTAACATATAATCCCTCCTATCGTGTCTGGGCAGAATTGCAGACACATAGACATTATGGCCTAGCTCGCGACATTTCCTCAGCATGGTCCTGTATTTTTCCAACAAATCGTCAGATCGTGTACGTTTAATATCGTTTGTCCCCACATGAATAATAATATTTTCTTTACCCCCTTTAAAATCTGACAGTCTGTTGGTGACATCATCAATAGTTGCTCCCGGCAGACATACCCTGGTTCTCCTCCACCTATCTTTATTACAAAAAATATTCCCCGTTTCCCTGACAATGGAGTCTCCTAATAATACAATGTCCTTTTTAACCAGAGTAGTTTGCACTTGGTTTTTCTGTTTTGAGGCTCGAATCGGGTGTGCATCACTTGGTAGATTGCTGGAGTTTTGAGTCCCTGACGAGATCCCAGATGCATTATTTTCGAGGGCAAGCACTCGTTTTTTCAGGGACTCAAATTGTTCCCTCAGTGCACCAAATTGTAATTTAAGATCGGTGCACTCCTTACATCGATCACAAAGAAAAGAATCCCCAGGTGAGGTAGGATTAGTCACCAGGTCGACCTTGGAAAACATTCCACAGGTTCCACAACGGATTAAATCATGACTCACCCGTAAATCGCCATCTGCTATTTCCGTGTGAGTCACGATACCCTGTGACGTGTTTAAGGCAGATCTCGTAACTACCATTATAAAATTAAATAAATATCAATGAAAGTAACTTTAAAAAATTATATCTATAATATTATTAAAATCAAACAGTTACAGGAAAACCTATAACAAAATAATCCAACAATATCTAAATAAATCAAATATTTAAAAGCACTATCCAAAAGTAAACCACTTAACTGAGGAGCCCTGTCTATGCGCGTCCGCTCACCTCGAATGCCAACCTCGAATCTCGGTTGTGTATGATAATTGCAACAGGGTATTTCTGCATAGAATCATAACTTTGCCATCTCATAGGCAAACTCGGGCCCAATTCATGTCTATGATTTGGCTCCTTATTTTCATCTAACCACATTTCATAGGCACATGGTATGCTTATTTTTGCACAAAAATAAGGACTGATTGAATATTTCTAATTTGTTATTTTTATTATTTTTTATTTTTTTGATTTGGTAGTTGTTGGCGCATCGGCTTCTGTGGCCATATTGCACCTCTCAAGGTTTTTGCAGTACTTTGATCCAAGCCCGAGGCGGGAATCGAACCCGCGACCTTTGGGTTGCCGGGCAGGTACTTTACCCACTCGGCTAGCCCGGTCGGCTGTAATTTGTTATGGATGCTTGCATGTTGTGTGTACTGAACTATAGAATTTTCAGTCCTATCAGCAGGGCCAGTCCTGGATTGGGTCTGGGTGTGAGAATTAATGTTGGAGGGAAAAAGGAATGCAAGGAGAAAATCTCCCTGCCAGAATTAAGTCTCCCCCATTGGCATTTGGGACTCTTTCAGTCTGGGGCCCATATGAATTGCTCTACTGCACTCCACTAAGGACTGGTGCTGGCTATCTAGATAATGCGGTATTGCTGGAAGTGGAAGAATCCAAATTGGATGTTGATGTTCACCTTTTGCATGCTATCATTATCAGATTGTGTGTTAATGAATGCTCTTTGAGGCATAATAATCCCATGAATAAGTAGTAAGCCCTAGATAGTAACATAATTAGTCAAATCTAATAAGTTTAATGGAACATGAACGTATCTTTGGAACATAAATGTACTGAAGCTCACAAATAATTTACTGTATATTCTGGTATATAAGTCTACTTAAAGTCAACACTAAAAATCATCTAAAATTTTAAGATCGACTTTTATGCTGAGTATAAAATTGCAAACTTAAATTAAAAGGCATGCGTGTAGGGTTGGAATGACATGAATGAATATCAGTATATTTATTATGCATATATAACTTGTTGCTCACCTTTTCAAATCCAAGAATTTGTTCTTTCTTCATCAGATAAACAGTTCATGGAATTCTTGGGAGCTGTGTTTGGATTTATTTAAACTTTCAGTTTGTCAGTTTCTTATAGCATGCGAACTTCTGTGTTGAGGCATTGTTTACTGAGAAATCAATTTGCTGTATAATACTAAACTTGATTACATAACCTGTTCCAATAAAGAAAATCTTGGTTGAGTAATCAAATTTCTCATGTACATACACAGCATCAATGAGAATGATATTATGTCCCCTATACTTTATAGGTTTTTGTGGTTTTTGTTTTGTGGTTCTTTATATAAGGGAGTACTGTGTATGCTTACTATTATCTTTATAATTTATGATGTAGTGTCATAAAAAAGAAAGAACAGAAATAATTGAATTAAAAAATTAGTCTGTCATGTAATGTGCATTTTACTGTAATACACCGTTAAGTGAGTTGAAAAAGATAACTGTAAAAAAAAAGGGAGTCAACTTACATGTCAAATATATGATAAAGTATGAATTTTAAGGCAAAAAATTGAAGTCAATGTATATGCTGAACTGACCCTATATATGCAATATGTTCATTTAAAATGGGATTGCATCATTTCATTTCAAGACAGTTCATTGTATGATAGTTTTGTGCATGACAATTTTGCTGTATGCAACAATTTAGTGCACAAGAGTCGGTGTACGAGATAGTTTAGTGAATGACATTTTGCTGTATGTGAAAATTTGGTGAAAGACAGTGGCTACAACAATTCGGCGAATTCTTTGGGAGAATACAGTGTATAGCAAAGCAAGAGAGAAAATTCAAACTTTTAACCTGCTATGTTAGAAAATGTTGTGTGTAAATGGTGGATTTAGTGATCACAATACCATTCTTGTTATTTTGTATTTTAGATGGCATGTACTTTGTTTTTTAATGCACATTATATATTTTTAGGAGATTCTGTTAAAAAAAAGTGCCACAGACAGGGATACAAGAATACAAATTGGGATACAAGAGAACCTTGTATTACTGGATGGAATGCTGGCTGGATAATGCACATCTTCTGATATTTGGTTTGCAACCCATGCTATAGTTTTTATTGAAAGAAGTTAGTAGTAAGTAGGCTAGTACTGTGGCTGAGTTAAGGGTGGGTGGGTAAGCATCACTGGAGATTGTATAGGGATCGGAATTGGAGTCACTACATGGAAAAGCACTCTGGCCCAGTGAAGCATTTTCACTAGGGCCCATGGCGGTTCTTGATACTCCTGACTAAGGGATGGTAGGCCAAAAGATGCTTAGTTAGTATGGAGGATGGTAGTTAAAGTTATTTATTTTTGTACCAAAGAATTAAGGTCGTGAGGCATCTGTATATAATTCCTGTGAATTGCATATATTGTGTTGTCTGTCTGCCTTTGCTTCATAAAAACCCTGAGTTACCAAGTGGGGAGAGAACTTGAGCGCCCATCCATAAAAATTCATAGTTTGGAATTCAAACTACCTCATTTTCCACATGGATCCTAACTACAATGCTACCTGAAAGGCCATTAGTATGGAGACAAGATATAAAGAAACACTTTTAAAATACTTTTTTTTGGGGGGGGGGGGGGTCTTTTACAGTCCATGTTTTTCAAGTATCTAGGATTGGTTGGTTGAGAAGGATGAGGAAGAAATCACCAAATTGCCACATACGGCAAAATGTCATTCACCAAATTGTTTCTTACACTTAACTGTTATATACCAAATGCACCAGATTGTCACAATACAGCAAATTATCATGCTCCAAACTGTTCTTCAACGAATTGATGTGGACCCATTTAAAATTTCTGTATGGAACGCACACGCATGAGATTAAAATGGCAAATGGAACAAAAATAACAATATTCAGTTTTAAATATGGTATAAGAGGATGTGAAGTAAACAGCACTTGTTTTCAGATACCAAAACCAAGAAGAGAAAGTGAAGCAATTTCTTTTACAAATTAATTTTGAGTGAACCAGATGAATATCAATCAACAATAACAGTATCCTATACATATGTTTGGTTGCATATCAACACTGCTGATTGTCTTTCATACAGTCGAAAAGGAAGTTCAACTTGTTAAACACAGAAATGGAATTGTTTTGGTTTTAGCAATTTTCTATGCTAAAGCGGCTATTTCATAATTTTTATTACTTGATAAAGTTTATATACATTTTTGGGGGTGGGGTGAAGTTTGTTTGGCCATTTGTAAGGTTAATATAATTAGTTTTTGTGGATATTCCTTATTTAAAAATTATTGAAATCAATTTCCCCATTGAATGTACTTGTTAATATATTATTTAGATGGCCAGTTACCATTGCTGCCTTGTCTGTTTTGATTCTTGTCTGCCTCATCCTTCTGTGGGGAGTAATTCGACATTCTCGTTGCCTTCTTATCTTGTAAGTATGAATTTCAGTGATTTTTCTGTTGTTGCATTAAGATTATTGTCTTTTTGTATTTCTTGTGATAGCTGAGTTGAAAAATTTGATTGAAAACAGTTATTATTTTACTTAAAAGCTCTATAATTTTAGCTTCAGGAATCTTAGGTTTTTGGTGATGTATAGTAATATGGTAGTCAGAATTCTTTGCCAAGAAAAAGAGTATGCTTGGTGTTCCATGAAATAGGATATCTAGAATATTGATTCTCAACATTATGTGCTTATGTATTTCCATGCTCCTATCAAGGTATCCTGCTCAGGAAGATGCTGAAACATTCTTTTGACTGAGGCAAGGTTAATTTTTAATTTGGCAATGTTTGGAATGCATACAGATTGCTTGTAATCTCTCATTCAATACTCTTTCTTTACTCTGAAAAAGAAAGGTGTATGGAGACATAGTGACAGTGTTTGTTGTCTGACAGCACTGGAGGCCTGCCCCAACTCTCTGTAGTAACTCTGTGGCACATGCAGTTCACTGTAAAGGTCAGAGTCTGTAAGTATAGGGTTGTACTTCTGGCTGTTTAGCCGTGGGGCCTCCTGCTGGGACCCCATCTGTGGCTGAAACTGACACAGAGTTGCCTGAGCTTTATGTCAAGCTCAAAAAAAAAAAAAAAAAGTGTAGGGGAGAGAGTACATGGCAGGAAGATAAAAAGTGGAGTGGAAGATATAGTGAAAGCAACCTCCATGTGAGATGGAACAGGGTGTTCCACCAAGCAAAAGTAATGAAGGAATCCCCTAAGGGATGGGGGAGCAGTCATGCAGCTAGGACATCATGTGGTGGGTTGCCAAGGAGGCATTATGTTAGTAACTAGCAAATCCTATCCTATAAGGGTCTGCAGTATTACCCTGGAGGTACCAGGGTTAACAAGATCCGAGACTAGCTGAGTTGTGTGTGGTTTTCAGTTGTATCTAATACAAGTAGAGTGATTTGCAGTAGAAACTTGGTGCAGTTGAGTCACGTTGCTCGTGGAAGGAGTAAACAGCATAATTGCAGAATCCTGTGTTGGGGCAGATCTAAAGGGTTATCATGGTCAATGTTGTTGCAACTGGAGTGGCAACTCCAGTTGCAACAACATGATGCCCATGGATGTCAGTTTGAATTTAGTGGACCCATATCCAGTTAAGAGGAAGGTAGTGTGAAGTCCTGGGGAAAATCAGGGAGACACTTTTGGGTATGTTTGGGCAATGTCAGAGAGGATTTCTTAGTGATTGGGCCCTTGTCAGATTCAGTCCATTTGGCTTGCCAAATCTGCTTGATCTTGGCTGCATGAAGTTTCTTTTCTCAACTGTAGTATGTTTGAACCACACTCCTGTACAGTAACCACACGTAGGAAAAAAAATGATGGTTTAGTCCCCAGTCACTCCTGCTAATATAAGCAATCCAGAAGGTGTGGTTTCTGATTTTGGTGTGTAGGTGGGCAGGCAGGCCAGATGAAGGTAAACTTGGTATCCAGGATGACTCTTAAGTACTTAAGTTGTGAGACAATCTTGATAGTGGAACCATTAAATCACTAGACCAACTCATTTGAGGTGGTCTAGTGATTTGGAGGGTTCCCTTTAAAGAATGCAATGAATTGTCTCTGAGGAGATTTGTAGCTTATGTAGGTTGGCCAATGTGTTGTAGAATTTGGAGAGAATGATTTGCCGAGGCATCAAGGGAAGCTCTGCTGTTGCCAGCAGTAGTGAGAATGAGATCATCTACAAAGGCCGGTGTGGTGACATTGCTGATGTTCAGGTTTAGGACCTCATTAAGGATGATGCTCCAAAGGAAGGGGCCAAGAACAGAGCCTTGTGGGCATCTGCTGTGGATTGGCCAGGTGACTCGACGTTAGGTTGCCAAGATTTTCCATGTTGTAGGTAGTCCTGGATACAGTTATTTAGATTGGTTAGTATTTGAGTCTGGCACAGATGCCTGATGATGCTGGGCCACCAGAGCAGGTCAAAGGCCCTGGCAAAAATTTGCTGGTGTTGGTGGCAGATGTTGAGAGCCTATAGAGGGCATTCTTGCGGCTGTGTCCTGGACAGACGCCATATTGGCTTTCCAACTGGAGGTGTGGCAGTGTAATGCTGCTGGAGCCCAGGGAGGAGAAGGCATTCCAAGAGCTTGCCGAGTAAACAGAGGAGAGGAGAATTTGCATAGTACACAGAGGAGGTCAGCCCAGGTCCTAAGATCAAGGCTGTTCTGTTTTTTTTGTTTTTTTTTTGTAGGGGGGGGGGGGTGGGTTGTCAGAGTTTTTAAGTATCAGTCTTACACTTGCAAGCTTAGTCTTCAGGAAAGGTAGTGATTGAAGACTGATTTGAATTTTTGCCCTCTCATTTGTGTAGTCTGAGCAATAGGAAAGACTGTCAAAGCCTTAAACATCTCACAGAAGCCTCATTTTAGGAAGATTCTGGATCTGTTGGAATGGGTGCAGAGAAGTGCAGTGAGACTATTGAGAGGAACAGAAGGGTACTCTTACTAGGAAAAGCATCAATTCTACAAACTGCAGTGTCTGGATGCCAGACATCTGCAAGGAGTTTAAGGCTTTGGATTTAGTCATCTAAATTCTGATGGTGCCTTTCCTCTTGCTTAGATACACACATGAGAGACAAATTTAAACTGAGGTTGGATTGTTACAGAATAGATGTGCAGAAATTTGCTTTCACCCAGCGGGGAGTTGATTACTTCAACAAATTTCCACCTGGCGGAAATTTGTTGGGTAGTTTGAATAAATTTAAGGAGGGACTAGATAAATTGTTACAGGTATTGGACAGGTGTATGAACCTGTCCAATGTGGGAAGCGAGTTTTATTTTTGCTTTGCCTGTATAAGCTTGCATTGCATCATTTCCACTTCTAATACTAATATATACTGTTTATTTCAGTGTCTTCCTGTCAGATCTGAATCTTTTGGTTTATACATAGGCAACAGGCACAGAATGGGAACAAGGGTATTATTTTGCTGCTAGGTTAGCAAACTTCTTGTGTCACAGTTGAGAGTGTTCAGCTTGAACCCATTTGGCTAGAGGTATATTTAGTGGGATCGAAGCACTTGTTTTGGTTGCTACCGATTGAGTTTTTTGTGGTCATGGCATGCAAGTTCTTTAGTTTTACTGGTATTATTTGTTTTCTTGCCTTTTGGTAGGTTACTTTACATTCGACTTTATATATTTGAATTTCCTTGCCTAGTTTGCAGTGTTCACAAACTTTTGATTAAGCTGAGTGATCACCATTACAATTTGGACAGTGAGGAGATTCTATATAGTATGCTTGTGCATGGTATTTTGATCTGCAGTTTGGGCAATAGTGAGTCACTTGACAAGTCTGAGTAAACCATTTTATGGAGTTATAAATGCCAACCTTTAGGAATTTGTCACACCATATGGGATTTGGAATGAATGGACAAATATGGCAGTTTATATAAGGTGTGTCTGAAAAGTTTTAGGACTTATTTTTTTCAGACAATATTACATTGGCTGCTGTTGAAACTATTCACTTCAGGTCTGAACTGGCTCCATGCCAAGTTTCATCAGGGTGCACAAAGGCATTCTGCTAGAAAGTCATATTTAAGTTGGTGCAGTTAAATCACTTCATTGTGGATTCAAGGACTGAGCAAAGAGCGGCAATAAAATTTTATTTTAAAGACAGAAAAAGAGCAACTGAAACAGTTGCAATGGTGGTGCAGCTTATGAACATGAAGCACTATCATGGTCCAACATGTTTTACTGGTATGGGCAGTTCCGTGAAGGGCAGGAAGATGCATGGAGTGGTTGCCCATCCCAGTCTTGTATGGCATTGACCATTGAAAAAGTTTGCTAGCTGTTAATGGGAGATCATTCGGCTTCATATCAGCAAGGATACTGTGCATTCGACTTTTTCGAAGATTTGAAAAAAAAGGAAAGTGTGCTTGCACTTTGGACTGCATGCATTGACAGCTGCATAGAAGGAGGAACGAGTTACTGTGTGTTGAGATGGCAGACAATGATCCAGACTTTTTTTTTTTTTTTTTTTTTTTAAATCATAACTGGTGATGAATCCTGGTGCTTTGAATATGAACCCAAAAGAAAAAGACAATCAGCTGCATGGATTGGAGAAAATTTGCCAAGGCAAAAAAAACTACAGTTCCAAAATTCTTGAACAAAAATTGCATTAGCATTTTTTTTTTCGATTGGCAAGGAGTTGTGCACTAAGAATTTGTATTGGAAGGACAGACAGTCAACTCTGAATTTTACAGAGGAGTGATGGACAGACTGTTGAAAAGAATTTTGTGTGTTAGGCCAGATGTGGCTGAGTCAGATGAGTAGTTTTTGCTTCCCAAAAATGTACCATCATGTAACGTGATCATCATCAAACAGTTTCTCACATGGAAGGGCATTACTATCCCCTCTATTCACTAGATTTAGCACCTGCTATTTATTTTCTGTTCCCCAAAGTGAAATCCCACATGAAAAGGCACCAAACAACAGCATTTCAGAGATCCAAACAAGCATGACGAAGGAGTTAAACAGGGTTCTACAAGATCAGTTCCACAATGCCATCCAGAAACTGTATGACTGTGCAAAAAAGGCATATTGAGTTAGAAGGATGTACTTTGAAGATTAAATGGCAACAGATTTTTTTTTTTTATTTCAATTTTTTTATGAATGTAGTCCTAAACTTTTCAGATACACCTTGTATAACCAGCTTTCACAGACAACATTGGGCTGCTAAAGCTGAGTATGCTGTTATAAGTTAAATTGGAACAAGATTTCCAACTTGTATCTTCCTACTCACAGAGCAGGATTCTCTTTGCATGTGTGACTTTCTGATCTTTTAAATGCTGAGCTATTTCCTCTTCAGTTACATCTATCAGGATGCAACTGAAGATGAAGAATGTGGAGTGACTTTTGCAGAAATTGCTCTGAAGGTGGTCAGAATTAGCAAAATTTCAAAATGGGTTGGTCTTGTGGTTTTCACAAGTAAATTCCTGACTGTAATCTTTTAACTATTTTTTGAGCTCCAACCACATTTTCTAAATATTTCTGAATGAGGAATGGAAGCATTTTTCCCCTATATTGATTTCTTAGAGAGTCTTTTTGTATAATATTCTTTCTCATTCTACTAGACTGAGAGGTAACATGATCGGGTTATTTTTTCCAGGTGAGATGAGCTGAAGAGCACCAGTGGAGGCAAAGTGGCAAAATCTATGGTTGCACCTTTAAACCCTGGTAGAGTGGATTTCTCACTGTATTGCTTGCTCTTTCCTCCCTGGCTTTGCTACAGGGAGGAATGTTTTTCATATCTCCGAATAGTATTTCGATTTTTTAAAATTGCCTGTTCATTATATGATGGTGTGACAGCAATTTTCTTGCTGCTAGAACTAGGCTGCAACTAGAATTTGATTTCCTCTACTTTCCATTCCCCATATGCAAAATTTCCTGGCAACTAAATAAAGTGGAAACCCTCAGAGACAACTACCGACGAGTCAGGAACTCCTACACCACCTTAATTAGACAACACAAGAACACAGTTTGGGAAAACTTGGTCTCCACTACCAGCAACTCTGATCCCTTGGGGACCGTGTATTGCATTGCCACACACAAACTCCCTGGGTGGGGGAGTCCAGAATTTCACCATGGAAGAGCTTAACCACACCCTCCTCAAGATCAAGGAAAATAAGTGCCCTGGGCCTGATCTCATTGAAGTCAAGGTAGTCAAAAGGATTGCAAAATCCCACCAAGAGATTCTCGTGAATCACTGGGTGGGATTTTGAGAGGTGAGTAGTTTGAATAAATTCAAGGAAATACTGGAGAAACTCTTAGGGTGTGTACACATAGAATGCAAGTTGACTGCTTACCTAGAACCAGTAGTGACATGCACCTGAAGCTTCTCACTGCTATGAACACATAGAAAGCAGTTGACCATGCAACTTCTCGGTATGTGATGGGGTAGGTTTTATAGGCACCACTGAATTGCGGAACATTAAACCCTTCAGCTCTCGAGTAAATAGGTACCCTAAAATTGACCACAAAATTGCCGATCAACCCCTCCTGCAATTCAGCAGGTGTTCACTAATTTTCAGGTGAAAACTTATCAAGGAATAAATTAATTATGGGGAAAGAGAGGGAGCGGGTGGTTTACTAATGCCCATTGCAGGACGTTTCGATAAATGTTCGTTAGAATGCTCACTAAAATAATTGAAACTGGAAGGGAGAAATATTTTTGCAGGTGAAGAACTTTAAATTTCTCAAAGGGTTCTACAAGATCAGATCCACAATGGGGAAAAAAAAAAAAAAAAAACCATTAAAGTGGCGAAGTGTTCAGAAGCTACATGTAGGTATTATGTATTAATAAAAGTTGAGAAGAAGGGAAAATAAAAGAAAATGGAAATATGAGAGGAGGTAGTATAGTTATAAATTGAAAAAGTAAAAAGCATAATAATAAAAGACAAAAAAATAATTCATTTTAAACATAAGATAGAATCATATGCATATGATTATAAGTATATTGTCCCATGTTGAACAACCTGGCATTGTTCAAGTGTCAACCACCAGAATTGCACAAAAAAATGATATTGTTGTTTTTTTTCATGCAATCTTTCTTTCTTTCTTTCTTTGACTAATCTTTGCCATATACTGATACATACATACTAACAAATAATATTATATATTACATTATGGTCATATTGTATATATTGCCACAGAAATGGCACTGATCCATAAATATGTACACAAATACTAATAAAGAAAACTGCATGAAGGCATCTAGAATATAATAATTTTTGATTCAATACTTCAATTAGGCGCCTCCGTAGCCAGGTGGGAAGGAGCAGCAGTGCGTAACACACAGGCACCTCTGTAGCCAGGTGGGAAGGAGCAGCAGTGCGGAGCACACGCTTCTTGATTAGACCGGGGTTCGAGCCCGTCACCACCGAATACGGAGGATGCGGAAAGGTCAGGGAATGACCACCGCATATCCCGGAGCAATATGGCCTTAGTTGCTAATGCTCCAAATAACAAACAAACAGCGTAACACACGCTTCTTGATTAGACCGGAGTTTGAGGCCGTCACCACCAAATACGGAAGATGCAGAAAGGTCAGGGAATGACCACCGCACCGGAGCAATATGGCCTTAGTTGCTAATGCTCCTAAAAAGAAACCAAATAACAAATAAATAAGTACTTCAATTATCAGTGGACAATGAATTTATGCATTATCAATAATACATAAATTAGTACATTAATATATAAAGTAGATATATCATATATATCAAGATATGTAACATGAAATCATCGTTCACTGATTATCGAATTGGAAGTTATTATATTATAAACTTTTCCAGAATATTTCTACACAATTTAAATTTAAAAACAAAATTTATAACGAAACGCATTTATTAAACAATGTTTTACCGTGATACAATAGTACATATTTACCATAAATAATCTATTTACGTAACTAAAAGTTATGTAAAATATGATAAAATCTATTGAAATAAAATTAAAAAATTCCCTTCTAAATTAATTTCGCTGCTTATTTCTTTCCAACATTTCTCCATAGCATTCCTGTTTAAATGTAGTTTTTCTGTTTTATCCTATATTGGTTGTCGAATTTAAACCTTTGAAATTAAACGTTCTATGTCCATGTTGAAATCAATGCCTGGTATAAGCTGGATTTTCTTGTGTAATTTGCCACTACTAATACTAATTTTAGACATAACATAAGCTGTAGTACTAGAAGCATCAAACTTGGCCAGCAGTATTTTTAAGTAAGCCAGTACTGAGAGACATCTCTTAATGGTTTTCTGATGTGTTGACACCCCAGGTAATTACCTGGTTTTTCCTACTCATAGAATGAACTTTGTACATATGATGTAATCTGATGAATATATTTCTTTACTGATTCCATTAAATATGTAAATAAATAATACTGATGCCATTAAATCATTCTGATTGTTTTAATCCTTTTTTAAAAATTCTTTTCAGTATAAATTTTATAAATCCTTTTTTTAAGCATTATAACCATATTTGAAAGATGAAGTTTCTAATTTTTTTCCTGTTGTATATAAACATATGTACATTCTATATGTATAAGCAGTAAAAAATTCAGCAGCAGTTTACATATTTACTTATTATTATTTCTATTATTTTATTATTATTTTTTTATTGCAGATTTTCTGTGCTTGGTCTCCTATCAGTAGTGATATGTTGGATATCAGTTTCCCTTTATCTTGGTCTGTGTGTGGTATGTTAGAAATTATAAATATGAATTTTGTATATTTCACTCTGTTTTTAGATTTAAAATTATATAAAATATCAGTTAAAAGTAAGAAATATTTAAAATATTCAGTTACTCAAATTATGAAAAATAAATTTTACTTTGCTTTTAATTTTATTATATGAATGGGCTGTACAACCTTCTTATACTGTGACTAAAATATATTTAGTCTCTCTCTCTCTCTCTCTCTCTGGTCTGTCTGTTCCGGTCCGTTAATAACTTCATTTCTTTGTTGATCATGTAAAACCATAGCATTGTTAATTTAGTGATAAATCAAAATGGAGTGTAGTGAAAATTTTAGCAGATTTTACTATATACAGGTGGCTGTATATAGTGAAATCTGTCTTAAAGTTGTTACTTAAGGAACAGATAATTATCAGATGCCTTGTGACTGAATTGCTGTGCTTATTATGCCATCAACTTCACAGGGTGTGATGTTGATATTGTAATAAGTTTTAGTTAGTAAATGGCAGTTAGTAAGAGGCAGAACTAGGATATGATGAATGCAATCCTGGTCATAGGTGCTGAATAATTGAATTGATTTATTTAAAAAAAAAAAAAAGATTCTTATTGAAATTATTTTTTATAACACTACAGCTTTTTGGATAACAATTTGGATAATATAATATAAAATGATAATTATTTTATATTATAATTTAATCAATATTAGTTTGAATATTATAATTAAACTTTTCATTATTATGTAATAATTGTTTTCTCATTTATTTAATTGCTAAATACTTTAATAAAATATTAAGCATATCAACATAAGCACTGAAAATTGTAGTTAGCCTTCTGGCACCATGTTATGTAGCCCAGTTGCGAGATTTTTCTGATATTACTATTGTTGTATATTAAAGGTGGTCACTCAGGTTATAATATATGGAATTTAACTCATGTTTTTCCTATACACTGAGTTTTATTTTGGTTAACTTCTATATGTTCATATACAACTCTACCAGTGATTTTAATATTGCTTATAATTAGAGAAGTGGTAGTACCTGTGTTTTTCTACATTTCCATTATTTTTTTAATTTTTAGGTATGTTAGCACATGTGTAAAGCTGTCGTCACCATTTTTTTTTTTTCATTACTTATTTATTCCTCCCATTGGAGGAATGAATAAGTAATGTAATAAATATAATTAATAATGAATCAGTTTACTAAATTACATAAATCACACAAATCATTACTATTTATTTATTGTATTAATTGCAGTAGGAACATTAAATATGTGTTATATTTCAAAGAGGGGCTTAGAGGGGAACAGGTATCCTGTGTGTTATCAGACACTCAGCCTAAAACATTGATGGATCCAATATCTCTCTATTACAGAAGATTTAGGAGAAGTCCGGTTGGCCTGCCTCCCTAAAATCCACTCATGCACACCTTCTCGATGGTAAGCCCTGTTACGTCACTTAGGTGGCAACGAAACGTGCAGAGTGGTTCTCTTCAAGACGCCTGGTCAGCGTGAAGAGGAAAAGACCAAACCCTCCAGCATATGACAGCACGACGAAACAAATGGCCCTCAGTCTCCAGCAGCTTTCACTCTCCCTCTTACGGCAGCGAGAGGATCAGAGTGGAAGCGGAGGGTGCTAAGAATGGGTATGACCAGGCTGCCATGCACGGAAACTCAACCTGGCCTGTTATAACGTAAGATCACTCATCGGTGAAGACAGGATATTAGAGCTGGAAAAGGAATTAGCATTAGCAGAGGCATATGATGCAAGAAAGCAAGCTTATTCAGCATCAGCCAAAAAAAAAAAAAAAAAAACCAACCACTACTCCCATTTCACCCCTCCGTTCGTTCGAAGTACCTGTCCAGCTGAGCCTTAAATTTGTTTAGGCTATCAACTTCAACAACAAGCGATGGGAGTCTATTCCACAAACCAACTGCCCGCTGGCTAAAGGCAAATTTCCGCACATCTATCCGACATTCGTCCTTCCTCAATTTGAATTTATGCCCTCTCAGGTGATAACTCTGAGCAAGAGGAAGAATCCCATCGGCATTGAGCATGCTCAAGCCATTCAAAGCCTTATACACCTCTATCAGATCACCTCGCCGATGCCTAGTCTCCAGGCTCTGTAATTTGCAAAACTTAAGCCTTTCTTCGTAAGAGCAACCCTTAAGAAAACCCTTAAAAAAATTAGAAAATGTTAATTGGAATTATCGTTGGTTTGGCTGAAACAAGAAGAAGAAATGAATCACTTATAAGTTTATCAAGTGGAAATCTGCTGTACACCAGTGGAAACAGTGAAAGGAGTGAAGGTGGAGTTGGGTTTCTGGTCCATAAAGATTTTAAAAACAACATTTTGGAATTCAAAAGTACATCACCAAGGGTGTCAAGACTAATACTCAAGATTTCTAAGAGGTACAAGCTAAAGATTATAATGATTTATGCACCAACATCGAGCCATGATGATGAAGAGGTTGAAGAAATGTACACCGAAATTGAGTCTTCTAGATGAGCAGAAAACCCACTACACTATTATTATGGGAGACTTCAATGCTAAGGTTGGAAAAAGACAAAACAGCGCAGAAAGGGGAACTATAGGAAATTTTGGAATTGATGAAAGAAATGAAAGAGGCGAGAGACTTGTGGAATTTGCAGAATCTCAAGGACTGTCAGTAATGAACCCTTTTTTCAAGAAAAGAGTGAACAGAAAGAGGACATGGAAGAGCCCAAATGGATTAGCAACTAATGAAATCGACTTCATCCTCACTAACAGAAGATATATTGTGAATGATGTTACCGTCCTGAATAAGGTAAATGTTGGAAGTGATCACAGAATGGTAAGATGTACACTTGATATAGATGTAGGAAAGGAAAGGAAAAAACTGACTCGAGTAAATAATACAAAGGTCTTTGAGATAACAGAAGAGGAGAAAAAGCAGTATGTACTGGAACTTAAGAACAAGTCTGAGCTTCTGCAGACTGCTCAGGACCAAGATATCGACGAGGAATATTACAACTTTTTGAAAGTGATAAAGCCCAAGAAACCTATAGGGAAAAAGAAATCCAAAGAAGAAAAAATTAGTCAAGAAACACTTGTCATGATGAACCTAAGACGACAAATGAAGAGCAAGAAAAACACTGACAAGGAGAAAATTGAGTATATGAGTTATGTAAAGCCATTAGGAAGAGACTCAGAGAGAACATAAGATTTAACACATGAAAAGTAGAACAAGCATTAAGGGAAAACAAAGGATTTAAATCAGCAGCCATGAGCAGTAATACAGAAAGACAAATGATACTGAAACTGAAGAATAGTGATGGTGTACTTATAAACAGCAGAGAAGGCATAATTCAAATAGCAGAGGACTACTATAGAGAATTATACAAGGAGCAGGGGAATGATGCCAGCAGTGGGGAAGATGGATTGCAAAGTAGCAACACATACGACATACCCAATATTCTTCCTGATGAGGTAGAACATGCATTGAAGAAAATGAAGAATCAGAAAGCCCCGGGGGAAGATGAAGTTACTGTAGAGTTGTTAAAATTGGAAGGAAGAGACAACACAAAAACTGGTAAGGCTCTTCACAAAGTGCATTAGAAAAGGTGTGATGCCTAAGCAGTGGAATAATGCAATCATAGTTTTGCTGCATAAGAAAGGAGATAAATCAGAAATTGGAAATTATAGACCAATTAGCTTGTTATTCCACATCTACAAGTTGTTCACAAGGGTCATTACTAACAGATTAGAAAGAATACTTGATGAGAATCAACCGAAAGAGCAGGCTGGCTTTAGGACAGGATTCTCAACTATGGATCACCTTCACGTAATATCACAGCTAATGAAGAAAGCAAATGAATATAAAACACATTATACTTGGCATTTGTGGATTATGAAAAGGCATTTGACTCCATACAGCATAAGGCAATGTTTCGGGCACTGGAAAGACAAGGCATAGATACCCCATATATTATGATTTTGAAGAAAATATATGAGAACGCTACCTTCTTTATTAGACTAGAAAGACAGTAGGAAATTTAAAATCGAGAAAGGAGTTCGACAAGGAGACACAATATCTCCGAAGCTGTTTACTGCTGCCCTTCAGGAAGCTTTCAGAAGATTAGACTGGTCGCAGAAAGGAGTCAATGTGAACGGAGAGTACCTAAACCATTTACGATTTATTTGCAGATGACATTGTGGTCATAAGCCGCGATCCCAAAGAATTAGAGGAAAATCTTAATCAGTTAGTAAGGATTTTAGACTAAAGATGAATATGGCTAAAACAAAAGTAATGATGAACAAGTATGCCACAGAAAGGGAAATAATGATTGAAGGAGCAGTAATTGAAAAGGTGGAGTCATATACTTATCTGGGACAAGTTATTAGCTGTAATAATGATAAATGGCTGGAAGTCAAGAGAAGAATAAGTTTTGGATGGATAGCATTCAGGAAATATAGTCACATACTGAAGAGCAATATCCAGTTTGTCTGAAACATAAAATAATGAACCAATGTATACTCCCCACCATGACTTATGGAAGTGAAACTTGGGCACTCACCAAAAGAATGGAAGAGAAGCTGAGAACTACACGGCGAAGAATGGAACGAATCATATTGGGAATCAGACTGTTAGATAAGAAGAGAAACACATGGATTAGGCAGCAAACTCAAGTAAAGGACATTCTTATCAGAACTAAAACAGTCTTGGGCAGGACACATAGCTCGAAGACATGATGACAGATGGACTAAGAAAATAACAGAATGGTATCCAAGAGGAGCTAGAAGAAAACTTGGAAGACAAAGGCGGAGATGGATAGATGAAATTCACGAGTTTGTGGGTAGTAAATGGATTGCCAGTGCTCAAAACAGAAGGAACTGGAAAGTTGCTGGAGAGGCCTTCATCCTGGAGTGGATTGAAAATGGCTGATGATGATGATATTTCAATTGTTATTAAAATCCAGGAAGAAATAAATAAACTGCATTATGAATGCATTAATAGTATACATGATAGATTAATTTATTAAACTAGAGAACCTGAAATAGTTATTATTATTATGATTTACAGCAGGATGTAATACATTTACAAACTTGGCTACGTGATAATAAATTAGCACTCAGCTTTGAAAAAACAAAATGTTTGGTAATTAGACCTCCTCATCAAATCTTAGATAGTCATCCCTCTATTAAATTACATAAACATGAATGCCTTCATGATCAGAATTTCCAGAATTGCAAATGTCAACTGTGGTAGAAATTTCAAAACATTGTTACCTTGGATTATGGATTGACTACAGTCTAAGTTGGGCAATTCATATAACAAATTTGTACAAAAAAATTAGATTTTATATGAACTTTTTTTACTACATTGAGAATAAGTTTAATTTTAGAACAAAAGTTACCTTATATTATGCATTAGTGGACTCCCAACTCAATTATTTAGTAAACGTATGGGCACAAGAAAATCTAACTGAAATAAGGGTAATAAACAACTTAACAGGATTTTGAGACTTTTAATGGGAATAAACATTCGGAATGACCTGAATAAGAGAAGGCAATTTTTGTTGAAATATAAAATACTTTATCAAGTTCAAAAAGTGAAGTTAAATTTAATCTTGGAAAATTCTAAACATTATTTTTGAAGAGTTGAATCTGCAAAGGAATTTCTCACATAATTTAAGGAGCCCAAAAGCAATTGTTTTGCCTCACCCTAGGGTACCAAATAGATTTGGAGACATGCATACAATGGATATAATAAACAATTTGTTGGCTAGTGTTGATTTCAGGCTCAAGAGATGGTATCCTATCTCCAAATTAAAATTCCTAATAAGAAAATTTTTGATACTTAATGATTCAGTAGATTAGAATTGCTATGCAGATAAATTACTATCCCTGTTTGCAGTGTGGAATGTACTATGTGTTGTAATTTCATTATCTTTTCTGTTAAATAACAAATTTATATGGAAAAACTGTTATGTGAAGAATTATAACTTTTTGTCAAGAAATTTACTTTTCTTAACAAGTTCATTTATTGTAAACAAATTCTTTTGATGAAAATAAATTTTATTGTATTATTATTATTATTATTGCTCTTATATTATTTCTCCCTGATTGGGGGTTCCACCTCATGACGGGTATTGCTACCAAGTACAAAGGGTGGTTGTTGTTATGTCTGGTGTTACTGTTGGTCGAGGAACTCTCTGACTATCCTACAGGTGTTCACGATTGCGACTTTCTGGAGTTCCTTGTAGGTGTCCACTGGGAGACCTATTGCTGCTAGGCTGTTATGTAGGGTCTTTTGCACCATACCTATGGTTGACATGAGATTCGGGATGGTCGTTACTTGTTACATATGCCACATCTCTTTGATCTCCTGTCTTAGGTTCATGTACTTCCTGATTTTTTCTGCATGTGTTTTCTGCTGGTTGCCAGTGTTGGGTATTGCTATGTCAATCAGATAGATAGATAGCCTTTTCCTTTTTTGTGCACAAGGGTTATGTCCGGTCTGTTGTGCGGGATTGTCCTATCCGTTATTATGGCGTGGTCCCAGTACAGCTTGTGGGTTGGGGTCTCTAGTACTGCCTGTGGTTTGTACTTGTAGTACAGTATACTTTCTTCGATCAACTGGTATTTCCTTGATAGCTTCTGATATATTATCCTGGCTACCTGGTCGTGACTATGAGTGTACTCAATCTGGGTGATCACCTTGCATCCTGCGGTGATGTGTTGGATCATTTCTGAGGCCAGGTGGCATTGTCGACATGTCATCGAATACTTTGAGCTTGCCGATGTATTTTCTATAGTTCCTGGTGTTGATTACCTGGTCTTGGATGGTGAGCATGAATCCTTCAGACTCAGGGAAGAGCGTCCCGCTCGTGAGCCATGCATTGGAAGCAATTTTATCTCTATGATCTTGATGGAGATCACTGTAGTGTCTGCCCCAGAGTGTCTTCTCTGCCCATCTTTCTAGCTTCGTTTGTACCTTCTGATTGAGTGGGGTATACTGCTTGTCTCTCTTCCTTATGGCCTGGTGGAGTGCTGCTGTGTGTTTCTGGAACATATCCTTCAGGGTTAACTATCGCTGTCTTCTGTTGCTCAATGAGGTCTAACAGGCCCCTTCCTCCTTCTTCATGGGCAATTGTCAGTCTCTCCCGGGCAGATTTTGGGTGGTGTTGGTGGCTCTTGGTCATCATTGTCCTTGTCTTTCTCGTGATATCCTCCAGCTTGGTGTTAGTCCAATCTATGACCCCGAAGGAGTATGTTAGCACTGGGACTGCATAGGTGTTTATGGCTTTAACTGTGTTCCCTCCGTTCAACTTTGCTTTCAGCAGGCTTCTGAGTCTCTGATGGTATTTTTCGATCAGGCAGGCCTTAATTTCCTTGTGCTGTAACTGCTGAGCCTACATCATCCCCAAGTATTTGTAGGCCTCTCCCTCTGCCATGGTTTCGATCTCTTTACCAGTCTGCAGCCGGTAGTTTCAGTTGACTAATTTTCCCTGGTGCAATCCGTGGGTCTTGTATTTGTTTAGACCAAATTCCATCCTAATATCATTGCCGAATTCTTCGGTGATCTGGAGTAATTGCTGAAGGTGCTTCTCTGTTCCCACGTAGAGCTTAATGTCATCTATGCACATCAGGTGGGTGAGGGTGTACAAGTTCTTCCTTCCTTCCTTCCTTCTTTGAGGTTATATCTGTACTTGCCTACTGTTGTAGGCAAGTACAGATATATAGGTAGATATCAGATTAAGGGCTAGACAGAACCACAATGAGCTCAGGGCATCTCCCAGAAAGATTCCTCTCCTGATGGGGATTGACCTGGTTGTGATGTTTTCAACCTTAATGGTGATACTCCATTTTGCCATAATTTCTCCTAACAAGTTTGTCCCTATTGGATTGACTTTGTAGATGTTCAGCACCTCTATTAGCCAGCTATGAAGTATGGAGTTGAAGGCCTTGCGGTAATCAATGTAGGCTGTGTACATGTTGCGATGCTTCTTGTAGGCTTGCTCCATAAAAGGTTAATTGCTCCTTGCATCCTTTCTGCTGTTCAGCCATTATGTTCTGTCTCTCCAAGTGGTCTGATATCTTCCTGGTTATGCAGCTGATCAGGATCTTGTACATTGTTGGGAAGCAGGTGATTGGCCTATATTTCGCCGGGTTTCTTGTATCTTCGTCATTAGGCTTCAGATATGCGATTCCTTGAGTGAGAAACTTTGGGATTGTCTCTGGGTGCCTTATTATTCAGATGAACTGCTCTGCCAGGTGCTTGTGTTTGCAAGTGAGCTTCTTGTACCAGTAATTATGGACGTTATCTATTCCTGGAGTTCAGTTGTCAGAGTTCTTGATTGTCTGTTTTACTTCTTCTTCTTCCTGAATCTCCTACCCTCTCATTTTTTGTTTGAACGTCCTTGGTTTTCTTGCGTTCTAGTTCTATCCAGGTGGCTCAGCTGTTATGTTTACTTCCCTGCTCCATATGTTTCCCCAGCACTCCTCAATCGTCTTCTTCTCGGGTGGTCCGTTCCCTTCTTTCCTGTCTTCTCCGAGATTCCTGTAGAAGCCTCTTTGGTCCTCATCGAAGATTCGGTTGTTTATTTTCCTCTGGGAGCTCTCTCTCTCTCTCTCTCTCTCTCTTGTATTTGTGTAGTCTCTTGCTGAGCGCAAGGAGGTTCTGCTTCAGTGTGTCCAAGTATTCACTTATTCTCTGATTTTTTTTTTTTTTTTTTTTTGTCTCATGTTTGCTGTGGACACTCTCTATTGAGGATGCTTTCCACTTTTCCAATTAATTTCTTACTCCTATTGCCCCATTGGTACTGGGTCAATTGGCCTATCTTGACTTTTAATTCTTCTATCTTCTGCTGAAGTTTTCTTTCCCAAGCTGGTGGTTCCTTCTGTTTTCGGTTCTTCTGCTGCTGGTCTCTTGCTTCTCTTCCATTAATCCTCGTGGCTGCTACTGCAGCACAATACACGACTATGTGGATGGCCCAGTGTTCACCATTGCTGTCGAGGTAATGTGGTATTATGTGGTGATTCAGGTGGTCTGTGACTCTCCACAAAGTCCTATTTGGCCTCTGCTTCAGTATCTCACGAATCTTTGTGGGGTCCATTCCTTCGAATTCTGTTAGGGCCTTCTTCCACTTGTACTCTGTTCTGGATACCATGACCTTGTCTCTTTCCACTTCAGCTGCTGTGGGTTGTATTTTTTCTTGCTTTTTCTCATCTGGTTCTGTATTCTTTATCTTTTGAGTTGATCACTCACGTCCTGCTTGATTTTTTCCAAGATTGCAGGAGCTATCAGGTTCTTCGTGACGATGGTCCTTCTCTTGTCCTTCACTGTTTGGTGACCTGAATATCTGGGAATCGTTCCAGCCACTTGGTATGTAGTCTCGTCCTGTAAGTTGTCATATCGGTCTCCAGCTTCATTATTTCATAGTATGTTTGCATGATGTACATATTCATTTCGATGTGCCACTTCATGCATTGGCGTTTTCTCCCTTCCTGGGTGATCACTAGCGCAGTTACGCAATAAACACTTCCAGTTGGTGGGCTGGATGGTCTTACCCTTTTCTTGTAGTTGCCATACGGGGGATAGCATCACTAGCTCCGCTGTCTTCCTTAGGAGACTGTCTCTGATTTTTCAAACTGATCCCTCTGCCTAAGGCCTGACTGAGAGTGAGTTTATCCTGCGCCACACTCGATGCAGTATGATTAATATTTCTCTGCAACATCATTCATAGATGGATGGTGGCTTTATTATTATTATTATAACCTGAAATTATTATTATTTGTAGTGGTGCCAAATGACCCAAAGAAACAAGCTTATATGGCATTAGCAAAAAGAAAAGAGAAAAAAACCTCCTTTCACCTGTTCATCCCCTCTAACAGTTTATCTGGTTCTTCTTGAACTTATTCAAACTACCCACCTCTGCAGCGCCAGATAGGAGTTTGTTCTAAAAATTAGCCAACCTTTGGGTGAAGGCAAATTTCCACACATCCGACTTGCAACCACCCTTCCTCAATTCATATGTGTAGCCAGAGCAAGAGGAAGGATTCAATCAGATCCCCTTGCAGGCCCCTAGTTTCCATATGCTTTGATTTTCAAAACTGAAGCCTTTCATGGTAAAAGCACTTTTGCTCCCCTTACCAATCTTGTTGCTCTTCTCTGCACCTGTTGCAACAGCATCACTCAAAATGTGGTCTAACCATTGCCTTATGCAATGGGATAATCATCTGCTTATCCATGCTGCCAAAATTTTCAAGTTGGATGTGTGGAAATTTGCCTTCAGCCAAGGGTGGCTAATTTTCAGAACAAACTCCTATCTGGTGCTGCCTTATACAGTGGGATAATCATCTGCTTATCCATGCTGCCAAAATTCCCATATATTCCTGTAGCCTGTCTGCACTGCTCAGAGAAATTCATATCTGACTGCACAATTATCCACAGGTCTTTTTCATTCTTCACTGCTCTGAGTGGGTACCACAGAGTCTGTATGTTTATATGCTATTACTGCTCCCCATATAAAGTGCCTTGATTTGTAAATACAGCAATACCTCGCTTAGCACGGCTTCAAACAGCATGAGTATCACTATAACACAGTTTTCAATTAAGTTTAAGTCAAAAATTTACTATACATATTAAAACTCATTCAGTAGCCTAGACATGTACTTTACATATATGCTGTATTGTTGTAGCCTAGGAATGCATACATATATTCTGCAGTGCCAACTCTATTGTCTCACATGCACATGTGCCAATAGCTTCTCTTGGGCAGTCACTAGCAAAGTGCAACAGTGTTCAGTATTCTTAATTCCATCCTGACAAGATGACATGATAGCTTTTCATTTCACAATTTATTTTTTACTCCTTTAAATACGATCGAAAATATATTTGCATCTTAATTAGAAATCGCTGCCAACAACATGCATTCTGTGTGGCAGCATGTTTTGCTCCATTTGGCAAATTATTTCACTGGTTTTGAATTACAAATTCAGACAATTGCCAAAGACTTTGTGAAGATTGGAAAAGACTTGTGATTTTAACCTTCTTCCATTGACTGGAAATCCCATTCTGGTTTTGCTGATGACATCTGATCATCACATTGCATTCCACCTCCCACTTCGAGAAACCTTGCTTTGCACAAACAGCTTCAACTTCTCAAATATCCACTGCCAATTCCTTAAATGCTAATCTCCAGGTAATTCTTCAGTGGGGAAAAGATAATTAAGTTGATTTCAATCCTTCTAAAACTCTGTCCTGTCTTATATCTAGCCAACAAGTTATAAATTACTGGAATAAGTTAAATGCAAAGGTCATGGATAGTTATCCATGGGAGGAGGGAAATGCATAGGTTGTCTATTTCCTTTTCTCTTATTATTATTTATTAATTATTTAATTTTATTATTATTATTTTTTTGGCTGGTGCAGCATAAGCCTTAGGCTTCCTTGCACCATATGGTCATTACTAATACTAAAAAGGATTCTTCTGCTCCTATACTTATTTTCGATTTCTTGGCATGGTCATATTTTTGTATTGGGGATTACCCTCTATTCTAATCTCTCGGCATAAGCACATTACAACTATCACTTCCTCTGCATATAAAAAAATGGGTTTTCTCTTTTACTATCGGTGTTGCTTTTCTTCCAAACAGCAGTTCACACTGTACAAATCGCAAATCTACCGTACCATGGAATATTGTTCCTACATCTGGGGTGGTGCCCCCCAAAACCTCCCTCAGGCTTCTAGATTCCATTTAAAAGAGGGAAGTTAGGTCAATCAATGATCCATCTCTAACAGAGTCTCTCCACTATAGATACTTTTCTATAGATACTTCCATTGGCACTGTTCTTCTGAATTGGCTTCGTAATTCTCTCTCTCTCTCTCTCTCTCTCTCTCTCTCTCTCTCTCTCTCTCTCTCTCTCTCTCTCTCTCTCTCTTCCAAAGTAGTCCAAACATGTGCTGCAACCAGTCAACATCCTTTTACTGTTCAACTTCAAACTCACAGAATCAACTTTTTATCTTCCTCATTTATTCATTCAACTTCCATTTTCTGGAACAACCTTCCTTCATACGTATATCCTGAAAATTACAATCTGCAGAAGTTCAAGTCTAATGTCAACAAATTTCTTCTTTCATCTTCTCAACTTTCAATCCATGCATGGTACTAAGTACTATAGGTTCTAATACTTCTCGTGTTTGGGGTTTTCATTAAAAAAAAAAATGAAGAAAAAAGTCTATTCCTTGAACTGTATCTCTTAGTTAGTATAATAAACCCAGTAGTTTCTACAATAACATCCCTGAATGTTTTCCATTTAGAATTTGCTGTTAGTAACTTGATAAGTTGGTCTCACTGCATAAAATTTGAAACTGTTTGAGACTAATGTTAGTCACCTTTATGAAAGTAATAGTCCTTCTCTTTGCTTTTGTCAATAATTACATCTTTATGAAAATCCCACAGCAGTACATTGTAATCATGTGATGCATTTCAGGATCACGTCTGAATATATTATTTTTCTTCTTAAAATGTGTTAAATTTCTCAAGGATAAAGGATTGGTGAAGGATTTAGGATAAAAATTCTTCTGTTATCATAATCCTGTAATTGTCCTCAGTGGTGAATTTAATCAATAACAGTAAGTTAAAAGCATATGAAGAAGCTGAAGTTTGTAGTCAGGCTTTCCAAGAATGTAACTTCCAGTCCATGTTAGTGAAACTGGAAATTAAGTACATTGGCTACAAAATGGGTCATATAAGAAAATAAGTGGATAAAGAAAGATGGACATAATAGAAGACTTACGTTAGCACTTGTTTTGAATTTGGGCATCACAAAAATGTAGTGGTTCATCCAGACAGACAAAGATCCTGCAAAGTGTTTGGAAGTGGTGGGAGGACAGAAATCTGATGTATGCATTGGCTGTGATTACTATGTTTAATTATTTATGGTTATTGTATATATCATTACCCATATGTCAACCAATTACCATAAATAACATAACTGTATAAGTAGGGTTTAACCTCACTGTATATATAGCAGTTGAGCAAATTAATTTGCTATGTACAGACTATGTCCTAATTATACAATTACATGAATTAAACAATAAAAATTTGTTGCAATTCTGTTAGAGGTTCAATAAATTTCTCTAAAAGAGTCAAATATAAAATTTCAACAAAAATCTAGACACTGGGAGTCAAATTGGTACACTATTTCTAGTGTTACGCTGACAGATGGACATGCTAATAGGTACTTTAATTTTTTGCGAATGTGTCGAATAATAAAATATTTTAATTATATTTATGATACAAAACAAATAAGGAACAAAGGTCATTCTTTAAAGAAAAGGAGCTCCTTAAAAAGATTGTTTGGCATGATCATGATGAGCTTAATTGACTTTTCTGACTTTTGGTTTATACTACATATATACACATATTTGATAAATGTGTTTTGAATACAGAGTAAACAGTATTTTACATATAATGTTTTAAAGGTTGCTTCAGATTTCTGTTTGGATCCAGAACCAGTTTTATACAAGCAAGTCAGTGGAACAGTTTATAGTGGTGAGTACTATTCATGTTTTCAATCTGTAGTTTCATATTATTTCTCACTTATTCCATATGCCGTGAATTTTTTAATTTTATTTTATCTTAAAATTACAATATCTAGAAGCTAGGTATCTTCTAAGTAAGGAGTGTTTAAGTGTTTAAGATTGAAGTGTTTAAGGCTTGATTGAAATGAAATGTTGATGGCAACCAAGGAGACCTGATTGAAATGTTGATATGTGGACATGTGTATATGTAAGGGCGGCACCTAGAACGTTTGTTCAACTCCGCCTCTTATCTCTGTGAGGAATAGTAGTAATACTATAAAAGGGCCAGAAATGTGTTGAGTGTGGGTTTGTGTGTATAATGTGTGTGTTCTGTTGTTATGTTCTTGGCTACCTAGATGATTTTGAGTACTTGTCCACACCACAGGAAGGTGAGCCAGTCCTAAAAAAAAAACACGTACCGTCTCAAAAGAGACTGACCCACTTGGTGTTGCCAGCAGGTGGACCAGGATCCTCTGGGGGCCCATTTCAGAGGGAAGAGAGAGGAAAAAATGCAGGTAAAGAAAAAATAATAATAATAAAAAAATAAATAATACTTATACAGTATTCACCCAGTGACAAATTTTGATGACTAAAAATGGAGCTTTCAGGGTAAACGGGCCCTTTCTTCAGCATTATAACGTATACAGATTCTTACAGAATATAGATGTTACAGATAAAAATTTAACAGATACAAGAGCACGCACAACTCTTGTATCTGTTAAATTTTTATCTGTAACATCGATATTCTGTAAGAATCTGTATACGTTATAATGCTGAAGAAAGGGCCCGTTTACCCTGAAAGCTCCATTTTTAGTCATCAAAATTTGTCACTGGATGTATACTGTATTGTTATTTTCTTTTAGTCATGGAATTCAGTACCATAGGCCCTTTTTCATTTATTAATAAAAATAATAATAATAATAATAAAAAAGCTAGTGGTGCAGGTAAAAAAAAAAATAATATATATAAAAATAGTAAGTATGGAAAATTTAGCAAAAAAAAAATAATAATAATAATAAATAAATAAAATAAATAAATAAATATAATTTTTTTTTTTTTTTTTTGAATTTAGCTTTTCTTTTCACCAGTAAAATCTAGGCTGTAGAATCACCTATCTGGTTTTGGTTAGCATTGGCATACAAGGTCTTCCGCCGGGTAAAAATGCAGATGCAAAGGCCTGCAGGGAAGAAAGATTGTCTGGAGTCTGGATTAGTTGATCTACCTGGTTCGGAGAGAAGCTGGAAATTTCTCTCCGAAGTTGATCTCTGAGATCCTCTTACAAGTCGCAGTCAAAAAGATGGTACCAGTTTTATTTGGCTCCACAAAAGCATAGGTCAGTAGCTAGAAGCCCCAGTTGGTATAGCTGTCAAGATCCTGGTTCTCTCAAGGCTGAGAGAGAACCAGGATCTTGTGGTTTTGGTCATTGAAAACGTTACCTTGGGGAGGAATCTCTTCATTACTGTGCCTTGTGGCAATTTATTCCACCTGGTTTGTGAGATGTTGACCAGTTCATTGTAACATTGTGTTTTTTCAAACTTTACATCTTTACTTAATTTATAGAACCTCAGGATGAAGACATATTCAATAAGGTCCATGCCCAGACATTTCCTGAGATTAATTTTTTTCATTACTGCATCCAGCTGCAGAATGGTAAAGTGGTCAGCTGAGGACTGAGAGTAGTAATTACTGCTTTGTGCTCAAAGATCAGCATGTTCAGGAAGATCTTCCAAGGGGATCATCAGTTGGGAAAAGATTATCCAGAATGAGATTGACAGAGTTGAGCCAATTAGTTGACTCAATAGTTCCTGCAACCACAGACCCCCAAGATGTCTGAGGTAAGGGTCTTCTCCCTAGTAATTTTGTAGAGGAGCCCCAGGGATTTGCATTGCCAGAGTCCTTAACAAAGTTGGTCCATGTTTCTTTTTTCCTGCTTGCTATTGCTTTTGCATACTGGTTCTTTTCAGTGATGTATTCATTACAGAGTCGGGCAACATCTGGAGGAGGCCATCCATGATGCCGCTGGTACCGTTTCTGGGCATGATGGACATCTTTTACAGTTTAGTGAATTCCACTGTCCACCAATAGCAGGCCCTGGGAGTGAATGTCTTTTTCCTGGCTGATATGTGTGAGGCTTTAGTTAAGGATTGCTGAATGAGATCACATAGTTCAGTGGCTGAAGCAGTAACAAGGTAGTTCAGCATGGAAAGTGGGAAGTCATGCTCAATTGATCCATCGAAGGCTGCCCAATCAATTGATTTTGTGGAGAAGTGGACAAAGTCAAGCATTCTGGAATGAGAGGGAGGGATGGAACTGGCAGGAGCGACATGAAATAAGATGACCCTATGATCACTGTGTCCAGTCAGTGATCTGGGACCTCAGATTGTTGGTGGTGATAGTAATATCTGTGTTAGATTGCCCAGTAGAACTGCAGTAAGTGGGGAGTTGGTTGGGTTGATTGTGGGCTGCTAGATTCCAGGTGAGAATAAGATCCTCTGGGAGAAGCCCACAAGGGCCCGAGGAATGGCTGTACCAGAATTGGGATTTTGCATTGATGTTGGAGGTTATAAGCATGGATTTAGAACCCAAAAAGTCCAGAGCAAACTCAAGATAGTTGAGAGATTCTTCTATGTCCATGAAAGGTGGACAGTAGAGTGAAATTAGGTAAAACATGAATGAAGCATGAGTGATTTGAACACAGGTAGCAAACCATGGCAAAGGCCATGGATGACCAGGACATCCAGCTCGCTGTTGAGGATCACAATACACGTCTTTTGGTTATCATCAGTGGTGGGCTGGATTACCTGAGTATGGAAGGAGAATCCAGTGACTTTGAACTAGTTACCAAATTTCACCCTGGAGGCATAGGGTTCCTGGATTGATATTATATCTATAGAGTGCTCCTCCGCTACACGTCAGATCTCATCAATGACAGTCTGGGATCTGTGACCATTGATCTGCATGACTGTGGTTATTGCTGGTGTGACTAGGGGTTTGTGGACTGGAAGGAGAGGAACTGCACTGTACAGATAGGGACTGTGGTTGAAGAGCATGGGGGTTATCCATTGGCAGTCCTTAGTCTTACTTGTTCTAATGCAGGCCACATCCCACACTGAGTACCCATGTGCATGTCGTCTTCTCTTACAGTTGATGCAACTAGAATTCTCATCCATGTTTTGACATTCTGCAAGAACATGGCCACTGCAGGCGCAGTGTCCACATATAGGGGATGATTGTGTACAGTGTTGGGATGTATGTCCCTATCTGAGAGACAAAAGCATTTAGGCACCACGGTGAATGGCTGGAACTTGTGGGCATTACACCCAAGAAAGATTCTGTCAAGTGACGTGATTATTCTAAAGATTCTAGATGATAGGGTGATGACCTGGTGGACTGTGGAACTGGAATTAGCTTTGGTTGTGAATCTGAAGTTGGTATCCTGTTTTATTTCCTCAAGGGTGACCCCATGATCAGCAAGATTCTTGTAGAACAAATCCTCAAGTATCTCATCTGTGGTAACACTTATGGGAAGATCATACACCGGTATAGATGGGTTGGTGTGCTTGGGGGGGGATTCACAGTGACTCCAACAGTGTGAAATGGGCTGGCAGCTGTGATAATGTCCAGATCCTCCTTAGTTGTGATTTCAAGAAGAACTCCCTGGTCTTAATTGCTCTCAGTGACCTGATCTTGACTGTCTTGAAGTCTTTCTTTAGAGTATTCTGTACCATTTCTTTCACCTCTCCACTAGTCTTCAGTTGTGACTGTTCAGATGCACGGACTAGAAGAAGATGCTGAGGTTTCTGGGTGTCAGCTTTAGCTTGTTGTGGGAGGAGAGACAGTCCTTGAGATGGTGGAGCAGATGTCATCTTGGTGGCAAAAGCATAGGATCTGAGTGGTAGTTCTCCTTTCTGTGAAGAGACTTCCAGTTGTAGGGAGCTTGGAATAGGTATCAAGCACCTTTTCAAGGCTGGTTGTCCTGGACCTGAGCTCTTCATTAACTGCCCAGAGCTTTTCATTATCAATCAGGAGAGCAGTGGAAGTAGACTCCAGACTAGCCCACAGCTCCTGCACAGTATTCGATGCAGACGTGGTAAATCCATTATAATTGTGCTTTAGAAATGCCACTAGATTTTTATGCAACGTAGAGATCACTTGATGAAAGGATGAGGAGTCAGCAGAATCTCCACCAGCAGGAGCAGAGGAGGCAGGAATAGCAAGCCTGTTCGAGGATGGGAGTCCTGATGCAACAGACTGCTCAAGAGCAGAGAGTGATGGAGTAGCTATTGGAGCTAATGCAGATGGAACTGAGCTAGCCAGATTGGAAGAAGCAGAGGATGGTTGGGAGAGCAGAAGCTGAAGAGTATGAGGTGGAAGGAGAAACAGGGACAGCTGGTTGGATGGATGAAGATGGAGCAGGTTGTGCTGTAGAATGGGGAGCATGAGAAGTGTAGGCAAGCGATTCCAAAATGGAGACAGCAACTGGAATAGAGATGCTGAAGTCAAGTTTAACTGCAGTTGATTGTTTGGGATCAACAGAGGGTGCTCTGCCATTACCATCAACTGGGGAAGGATTGTTAGTGGAGCAAAGAGGACGGACCCTGTATCGCTTTTTACTCTTCCTCTTTTTCAGAGATTGGTTGTTTGCCTTAAGGGGGAGGAGGTTGGCTGGATCCTAGTCCTCACCTGTGGAGGAGCTAGATTAATTGCGGGAACTCATGTCGGATGCACATTATCTGTTCGGGATGAAAATTTTCAGTCTGCTGAGAACAGTCTACTGATTTTTCGGGCAGTCTCCTGAAAAGGGTCTAATGAAGAAAATTGCAATCTACCGAAAACTGCAATTCAAACTACTGCCACCAGGGAGCAAGACAGGCAGGGGAGAAAGTTGCATAGGATGTTCCACGGTGGCACATGGTGATGTCATAGTCAATTAATAAGATACGAAATCACACTATAAGTTCAGAAGAATATATAGATGTATGTCCCGGTGATCAAGAATGTAGTTTGCATATCAATAATCCATCATTAACAAATATTGTGATGTCACGAGCAAAGGTTAATAAATAGATTAATAATAAAAATGTCAAATTAAAAATTCCATTAATCGAAATGTGAGCAGTTGTGTTCACCTTGGGAAGATAAAGTCCAATGGCAGAGGGTCAACGTGTACCACGTGACCTGACATAGTAAACAAAGGCCTTTGTTCAGCAGGTTGGAGAAGAAGCAATGACTGCCACAACACAAAATATTTTAATGGTGCAAAACTAAAACCCCCAAAAATCATTATATTACTGCAGCAAAACTACAAGAATTTAACTTCTAAAATAAAATAATGCAGGCCATTCTAAGAACACTAAATTACAACAATAATTGAAGGGAGACAATTAAAATAACTCAAAAACTAAAGACAAGAATCAATGGTCAGACCTATATGGCATGGCCATTGTGAACGTTCATTAGTAGAGATATAACTTATAAATGCTCAAAAATCAGCAATGCCTTAGAAGTTTGCCATAAAAAAGACATGGATAGACTCACCATAACTAACAGAAACCTGTAGATCCAAGAGAAATCCAAAATTATCCATTGGTACAATATTTAAAAGCACAATTTGAAGAACACAAATTTCCTTAACACACTACACTACCTACTAATATATTGAAATTTTGATGGCAACCTTACTCTTTCTTGAATGAAAACAAGATGGCATAAATGTAAATGGGTTGCAAGATAAATATGCAGAAATTTGTTTTCAGCAAGAAAGTAATTGGTTGTTGGAATTAAGTTCCACCTGATGTTGTGAAAGTGTGTAGTTTGAATAAATTATTAGAAAAGATAGATGGACAAATGATGTAAGCGGTTGTGTGTTTATTTATTTTATTTTTTTGGTTGATGACACAAGTTTGAATCATTTTGCCTCTACTAATATTACATTTCAATAATAAATGCCAAAAAAAATATTCCCTGATTTTAGCCTTTTTAACAGTTCTGGGTGATTGATTCTATTATGCTTTCCAGGGTTTTCTGGATGCAGAATGATGGCAGATTTCCTATGGGATGTTCTATGGGTGAATGTATAATGAAGAAGGTTGGTATCAGAAACAAGTTCAAGTCTGCTTTTGGTCCCTCCAATTCTGTGAGATTGGCTCATTTCCATAATTTTTCTTCCCCATCTAGATCAGACCAATGACTTTACATTTTCAGGTTTGTGCCATTTTTTTTCTCCTTAAAAGGAGCAAAAATGGTCATATTCCCATGCTAAAGCCAAGGAATGTCGATTTCTACTCTGAAGTTTCCAGCCCTACCAAGGGCTACAAATTTGGGAGTAGGAGCAGTGCCACTAGAGCAATCAAACATTATAAAAATTAGTGTGTCAGTAAAAAAAAAAGCAAAAAAAAAATTACTAATTTAACTCAGATGTTGCACTCTGGAGAGCTCAAAAACCACAAAACTTTCATACTGTGTTCAAATTTTGAACACAGTATGAAAGTTTTGTGGTTTTTGAGCTCTCCAGAGTGCAACATTTGAGTTAAATTAGTTATATGATGGTTTACATTAATGATTTTTAGCCGGCTTCTGTTTTGCAGGCTGACTAAATAATGAATAAAAATGTGCATTCTATTTCAAGCTACAGCACTCAAATTCAAAATTTAAGCAGTAGATACAAAAAACTACAATAATGAAAGTTTTAGTCAGCAAAACACGTAGCCTTTCTGAAAATATTAATATATGAGTGGTATTGCAAACTCCACTCATATGCAAGTGCTTTTTTTTTGTCAGTATAGCAATATTTGCCAATATAGTGGAGTTGTAAAGTGACTATATATATCTCATGCACTTTAAAATCCATTATACAGGCAAATATTGTTAAAAGCAAATTTTCTTACATCTATTCTACAACTGTATTTCTTCGATTCAAATTTATGCCCCCTCAGGTTCATAATCTGAGCAAGCAGAAGAATCCCATCAGAATTCAGCATGCTCAAACCATTCAAGGCCTTATACACCTCAATCAGATCACTTTGCAGGTGTCTAGTCTCCAGCTGCTGGAGACTTAGCCACCTGCAAAGATGGATTGCAACATATATAACATAGATAGCAGAACTCAAGCCTTTCTTGGTAAGAGGACCCCTTCATTCCCCTCAACAGTCTTGTTGCCCTTCCCTGTACACGCTCAAGCAACTCTACATCCTTCCTAAAATGAGGCCTCCAGACCTGGACACAGCACACAAGGCATGGCCTGACCATTGCCTTGTACAAAGGGATAATCACCTCCTTTTCCCTGCTAGCACAATTCCTGTATATTATTGACAATACCCCATGACCTGCTCTGGCAGCCTGTCTGCATTTCTCAGAAAACTTCATATTTGGCTGCACAATCACTCCCAGATCTTTTTCATTTTCTACTACCCTAAGTGTAGTACCACACATTTGGTACATTTCTCTGGGGTTAATTCTACCCATATACAGTACTTTGCATTTGTCATATTTGATAATATGAAAGTATCACAATTATACTGATGGATGGCAATCTAAAAGTAATTAATGCTGTTACCAAGAGATGGGGTAGTAAAGTATGATATGTGTAATGCTATCCTAATTTGTCCTATCTATTCTCTGTAGAGCTGGAATTCAGGAAACATGAAGGTTATACTATTCGCCCAATTCATTATCATTGGAAAATTGTTCATGGAGCCATTCAGTAAAGGCATCCTTTAAAGGTATAGTTTTCTGATTGTATCTTGAAATACAAACAAAAATTGAGGACCTTACCATGTTGCATTGTAATAGGTATATAGGGTATTTTTGTTTAGAGTCAATCCTTTAAAAGCATGTGTGGAGTCTCTACAGGGTACTTCTGTTTTGACTCCAACCTTGTCTTCAAATTTTAATAAGTTGGCAGGGCTTCCATGAAAATCATGCAAGTCAGCATGTCACGAAGAATGATACCATACCATACCATGCCATGAGTTTACTACTCGTAACCCCTCGACATAGGCACTTGTGTGTGGTGAGGGTACCTCCCAGTGATTCTGCTTGTCCTCCAGTTCAACATCACTGGGATCTAATGCCCAGAGCCTAGGTTACAGGCTAACACAAAAGGAATCCACGACTAATGGAAATTGAGAAAGGGGGATCCTGGTGGTAAAGGGGCCCAGCTTCACAATACCACTTTGGTTACTGCTTCTACAAGACAGGTAGTCTTGGTTACAGGTGCCAAGTTTTATCTCTAAAGAGATTTTTCAGATTTTTTTTTTTTCCCAAATTCTGTAGTAGCACTTTTTCTCTACAAGAAGTAAGCAGAGGCCTAGAAAGTAAACCCACCTTTCTGTTTCTTTTTCTAACAGTACAAAGGGTACTAGGAAAGTTTTGCAATATGACGCAACAATGAATCACAGGAAGCTGCTTGTTGCTGCATGTTGAGACATGTTCATACGTGCATAGTAGCCACTGCGCCAAGTCGATGGGCTCAGTTATTCATTAGTAGTGAGAGTGTAAAGTGCTTGCGATGGCATCGTGGTCACAAAATGAGATAAGGACAGTTTTGCGGTATAATTTCGTGCGTGGTTTAACCATAGACCAGTGCTTAGAAGAAATGACTCTTGCACTAGATGATGATTGTCCACATCGTACAACGATATTCAGGTGGTATAGAGAATTCCAAAGGGGAAATTTCACTCTGGAGGATTCTGAGAGGCCGGGAAGGCCACGAACGTCAGTTACGGAGGAAAACGTTACTGCTGTGAGGAAAATGCTTGACGAAAACAGGCGAGTGACCTACCAACAGATAGAGGATACTTTGGGCCTAAATGCACCAGCAATTCGTTCAATCTCACCTCATCACTGTGGGCTTGGGACAACGAGTGTGCTTTACTCCCTAGTGAAACTTGGCAGAACTGGTTTAAAGATTGGTTTCGGAGGATGGAGAGGTGTATTGAATGAAGAGGAAATTACTTTGAAAAAATTAAATAAACAAAGCTATATTGCAAAACTTTCCTAGTACCCTTTGTACTAAACAAACTAACAAAGCTACTTGGTCACCTCATCACATTTCTCCTGTCTTTCCATGGTGGAGCCAGAAACCTTGGTGGAAAAGTAACCCCTGTGACCAAAAGGAGCAAGTACAGACTGTACTAGTTTAGTACCACCTGGATCTCTTGATCTAGATCAGGAGTGGCCAACTTAATTTATGATGCAATCGACTTTTTTTCTTCAAAATGTGCCGCGATCTACCATCTCAAGAAGTTCATTGCATGTGGTTAAAACATCAACACATTGAAAAATGTTGTTTATAAATTTTAAAATTAAATACAATTCAGAATTCTTATTTTAGATTCATACGTATTTAAATTTTTAATTTATGCGAAGTTTGTGTATTAATGTCATCTGCCAAGCTTTCAAAATTGGGGATATACTGTGATAAGGCCAACCGTAAAGAATCTTCTGTATGCACAAGTCCGTAAGAGTAGAGTGATTCTTCGTCTTTTTTTTTTTTTTTTTTTTTTTTGGTTCCACATATCTATGTGGTACCAAAAAAATTCACTTCATTTTTTTTACAGTACTTTTCTCGGCAAACATATTTCCAAAAGTCTTTTTCTGATGATCTTTTAGGAAGATATCGTTTTGCAATGTAATAATTTCATTTTCAAGTAATATTTTCTCTATGTGAAAAATCTCAGTGTTTTTTTTTTTTTTTTTTCTCTGCAATTTGTTTCGTATCTTAGTCGACCTTAAATGGACAAGAAATATATTTAACAATTGTTTTAAAACAATTGTTCAATATATTTTTCTTCAATTGTTTTAAAATCACTGAATCTGGTTTTAAATCATCCACAACTTTCTCAATTCCAGAAACACATTTCTCACTATTAAATTCAAAAACAGGATATTTTTGCAAATGACCTTGCATATTTGCAAAATGATCGAATTCTTTTCCTTTGAGATCCTTAGCCATTGCCAAAAATTGATATTTATATGCAGAAATACTACTAATCATGTCACCCACATTTTTATTATTTCCTTGCAATTCCAAATTCAGATCGCTTAATTTACTGGTAAAATCTGCCACAAAAGCCAGATCACACAACCACACTGTATCTTGCAGCTGCTGATAATCATCTCCCCTTTGATCAACAAATTTTTAAATTTAATTCAGCAAATTTCGAAATCTGTAGAAACTTACTCAGACTCAGCCACTTCACATCTGTGTGTAATATCAGATCTGGTTCATTTTCATCGAGTTGCTTTTTAACAGTCTCCTTTTAAGAGATTGTCCTCTGATGGAATTCACGATTTTGAAAGCTATGTCCATAATACTTTTAGTATTTAATCTTTTGTTGGCTAACACTTTTTGGTGGATGATACAGTGGTAACTCAAAAAATCTGTGAATTCATCATTCTTTTGGCACAATGCGACGAATCCGTTAAGATGCCCTGCCATTGCTTTAGTTCCATCTGTTGTTATTGATAAGAGCTTAAATAGTGGTGATTTAATTTTTTCAATAAAAATTTTTGAATGCGTTAAATATATCAAGACCTCTAGTTCTTTCTTTTAACGAAACCATACCCAGCAGTTCTTCTCTAGTGGCAGAATCATTGAAAACCATACGAATAAAAACGAGCAATTGAGCCGTATCACTGACATCTGTAGATTCATCCAGTTGTCAAGAAAAGGACACACAATTAACAATATGAGCATGCAATTTTTTGCTCACATTTTTACTAATTTTTTTTGATGCGTCGCATCACAGTATTTTAAGATAATCTTGAAGGGCACTTTTAATTCCGTTTTTGTTTTTAAAATTTTAAAAAAGAGAATCTGTTATTTCAAAAAATGCGTCTTTGATGAATTGATCATCAGAAAATGGTTTGCACTTTTTTGCAAGAAGATGACTCACTTTAAATGATGCTACAGTTACTGCTTTAAATTGTAAATTAGGTGTCACGAAGAAATTTTGTTGTGCGAATAATCTGGATTTAAGTTCTTTTAATTTATTTTTTCTAAGGTCACTATTAGGCAGAAAATCCAATTGGTATTTTGAAAGGCACTTCATTGCCATGAAGTGCCTTTCTAAATTTCCTTTTTTGGGTATAGCCACGAAAGCATGCAAATCAAACAACAACATTTTTCTTTTATCATTACAAAAAGAGTATTCTCGTTCCCATTCTTGATGAAAATTATAGTTTTACTCTTTTTCTTAGTATTCATTTTAAATCAAAGGGTATAAAATTAACATATAAACACTGTCCAGTTATTAATATTAAGTAAGCCAAAAAGAATTCGACACATATGCTATGCTCTCCTCAACGTAACTGCGTGAATTTTCACTAGACAAGCCTAGCGGCTACGTGACGACAAGAGCAGTCATGTGGTTCAACGGATTTGTAACAAGCATATGCAATGGGGCGCATAATGATAATAATAATATTTAGATTTTGACTAATCTATTTTTTATATATATTTAAAATTCGTCGTGATCGAGTGAAATTAAAGCCGCGATCGACTGGTAGAATCGCGATCGACTTGTTGGCCACCCTGATCTAGATGAAAGGAACAGAGATGATACTATGACTTCCAGTGCTAAAAAGACAGAAAACAGACACTACCAACCATACAATAATTGTTTCCTCATTCTGCACTCATTAAATGACTATTCTTTAAGCAAGTTAAATTAACTCCCCATATTGTCTGGCTTACCCGTTGAAGGCAAAAGTTTGACATTCAGAATCGTTTGGAATTTCCACTAGTCATACCTTATGCCACTTTGAACATCTCTAAAGGTGTAATAGTCAAATAGGACTTAACCGAATGTGGCTGATTAAGAAATTAAGCACAAGTTCCAAGGCTGAAATATAACACAGGTTAAAAGACTAATGACTAAGAGAGACGGACTGCTTGTCTGTACATGTATCATAATTCTAAATTTTGGTATTCCAGATTTACCTTTATTAGTCAAAGTGGGCTAGATGAACTTTAAAAGTAACTTTTTTTTTTTTTTTTTGTTTAGAAATCGCGAAAATGATGGGCAAACACAAGAGTTTGCTTTCAGTTAAACAAAAACTTCAAATTATTCGAAAATTTGAAAACAGTGCATCTGTTAAATCTCTAATGAACCATTATAACGTTAGTGACCAAACCATACGTGGCATCGTAAAAAATAAAGGGAAGCTATTAGATTTAAAATCGACATCGAAAAAAATAAGCGGAAGCATCATATTGGACATGTGAGTAGTGTGTGGCAAGTTTTTTTTTTTTTTTTTTATATCTGTTGCCATACTTTTTAAATAGGTTGGTGAACATTTTTCAATACAGTAAGGCAGTGGTGAGCTGTGAATATTTTAACAATGGGCTCGCATTTTTGCCGACTTTTTAATGTGAAACATCCTTTGTGGGGGAGGGTACCTACCAAGTTTGTTTGTTGTTTGTTTGTTATTTGGTTTTTAGGAGCATTAGCAACTAAGGCCATTTCCCACCTGGCTAGGGAGATGCGTAGCTACCAAGTAAATCTGGTTGGTCATGGAAGTGACGTCACCCACGGCATCTGCCAGAGGCACTTCCCACACTCAGACCACTAGTTTGTGTGGAGCACTCACTAGTAGTATGATTAGATTAGAGCATGTGACACATTTTTTGTGACCAGTACAATATCTTGAGTTCTAACTTTATGGAATTTTTGAATAGTACGACGTCACAATCATACTTCCTGCAGTTACTACTGCAGTAAGCATGATTGCAAGTATTTGTCATATGACTGCAACAATACAAAGATTTGTCAACAATTTCTTATTTCGTCTGGAATTTTCGCACACGCAGCTGTTCAGGGCACCTAACATTCCATTGTTAGGTGCCCTGACATTTAGATATGTTGTTAGGTGCAGAGACATTTAGATACGTTGCAGTAGCAAATACTTTAGTTATCATAAATCCACTGTATATTGTCTTCCAGAAGTTATGGAAATTTGCGAATGACAATAAAATATTTACAATATAAAACCTCTTATTTCATAATCAACATATACAAATCAAAATATCTAAGAGAAACGCGAAGGATGTTTCCCATAAAACCATTGACTCTGCATGCTCGGCAGACACAACTTTTTTATTATTTTTTTTTACAACTAGGGAAATAAAATGGATACATTTTTTTTCATGATAAAATTTTAATATTGCGAATAAAAAATAACATAAAAATATTTCCCATATTACAAACAACAAATTATCGCAAAACATTCTAGAATATAAAAACAAATATTACATAAAAAACAAACTGTTCTAGAAAAGGTACACAAAAATCACAGATTACATGAAAAAAAAATTGTACAAATATTAAAGAAAATTTTATTGTAAAAATTGTCATATGCAATTTACTTCTTTATTAATATTTGTTTTTGATCTTCTTTGCTCAATAGCTTAGCATATTATTATGAAGGAATGATTTGACATAACGATCCAGATCAAATTGAAGCAATGGTTTTCCATTCAGCTGTATGGTCATCATAATAAGCAATGTGTTTAATTGTCAATATTATTCTTTATGCTGAAAGCTTGCTCAGCTTCAGCATTGCTAATCACAGTGGTTTCAAAGATATTTCTAGCTTTCTTAATTGAAAAAGGAATTTCACTCTATTTTAAAGATAAACTTTTGAACAAAATCTCTAAAATCATTAATTTTTATCATAAAACAAATTTCTTATTCGATTTTCTCAGTCTTGCCACTGAGACGAAAGTTCTTTCATATTTCACAATTTCCGGTAGCATATATTTAAAATTTCTTTCAATGGTATCATTATTTTCTTGATTTAATTTAAAATAACCCTGTTGCATTAATAACTTATCCTTTAAGGATAAAACAATGCATTTAATAGCTTGTCATGAGGTAATTTTACTGTTCTTACTTACAATTTTGATTCCTTCAAATTCTTTCCACTTCAACATGCTCTCAACTTTAGCTTCATAATTTCCTTCAGAATTTTTCAAATTAGCAATAGCATTGATAGTTCGAATAATTAATTTATATGCTTTTACCATTGTGATTCTGTAAAGCTTCTGAAAGGTAAGAGAGCCCCTGCAAGATGTCGATCATTAGTGCTAAATGGTTAAGAAATTCCAGATTTAAAAGTCGATTTAACAATCCTGAATATTTAACTTCTGATTCAAAATGTTTGCACAATGCAGGATAATTGCCTTAACCCGCAATTACCATCCACAAGCTACAAGCTGCTCTCCTCAGCCCGAACACATGACCGATCTTTGTAGTTTCCACATCAAGTTCTTTAGCAATCATCTTTAATTCGCGCTGGTTTTTTGGAGATTGGTGATATAATTTATACAGTTTTTTAAAATTATTTCCCCTATGCCATTATATTTTAGAACATTTTCTATACAGTGAAAGCCTCAACGAAATTTCAAAATCTGCCAACATTTCATCTTTGTAAAGTTTATATAATATCTTAGTTGCCTCAACCCCCCCCACTACATTGCTACTGTCACTAGTTCTTTGAATACTGTGCAAAATATCGGAATCAATCAGATATTAAGCTACTGTGACCATGTAAACATAGACGGAGAAATTTACTGAAACACGTGGATCACTCACTTCTCCGAAAAACATAGTGTTTGTCGTCGGAGTAAAGGCGAATCACAACACAGGTTGACCAAAGGCTATTATCCATGTCGGGAATCTTCTTAATCCTCTAAATGGCTATGGAAAGCATATTGACTAGTGTGACTTCTCGGAATGTGGCTGCATAGGTTTTACAGACACTACTAACATTGTGGAATGGTAATCCCTTTCACCCTTAATTTGCACCTTCTACTTGCCTAAAGGCCATAGGTGAGAACAATGCATACAAAGTTGTGTCTCCTAATCCGTTCATTACATAGAAATTATTTTTGTTCTACGGAAACTACTGTATTTTAAATGGTTTTTTAAAAATTCAGTATAAAGAAGTTGGTTAAACAGAGGTCTGATTGTAATTAAATCAAAAATTAAGCAATTTCAAAATACATAACTGATTGATTGTACCATTAAAATGCTGGGAATGGGACCCCACTCACCCCACCATACTTTTGTCTCTGGATACTCAATAATTGCATCCAGGATTTCATTTGAAAAATAAATGATCGTCTCAACAATGGGCTCACAAATTTTCGAAAAAAAAAATAACAATGGACTCTCGTGAGCCCATGCAAGTCCAATATAGCTCACCACTGCAGTAAGTCCCCAATTTACGTAGCTTCGTACTTGCTTTACGTTATTTATATATATTTTTTTTATATGACTGAAGATTTCAGTGAAGGGGACACATTTCACTATAATAACGTAAAAACCCACAGAATTCCAGCTAACGGCATTATTGCAAATGCAAAAAGATAGTTTACTACCCGTTTATAATTAATTGCACTAACAGAAAAGCCCAATAACCCAGAAAGTGCAAATTGTTTTTATCGTTTTATGGCAGTGACCTCCAGAAATGTGCTTTATTAAAATGTGAGCTCTCATGGAGTGATAATAGTGAGGTTTCGCCTTAACCCTGTGAAGTTCTTTACAGAAAATTTCATTTTGACTGTTATCATTGGTGCTGACTAAGAGAATAAGTGACAGGGGTACTAGTAAATCTATCAAGAAAAGGAAAGCAATCGAGTTGGATCAGAAAATTAAAATAATAAAAGGATGTATGAAAATGGCCAAACATTAACAAGTATCGTGCAGAATTCAGATTTGTCAGTGGCAACAGTGAAGAATAAAGGAGAAAGACAGAATACAAGAAGCAGTCAGCACCAATAAAGGTCAACTATAATAAACAAGGCTATGAAATACATACCAGTTTTCTTCAGTACAATAACATGCGTTTTTTTCTTCCTTTTATGTTTTCTTTTCTTATGTGCCACTCTGCCTACTTCACTGCTGTCCCTCGGTAAAGTTTTTAATTGAACTAATTAAAAATATATAACTATTTTTCTTCATTCTTCTGAGGATATTATGTGGTTTTTGTAATTTTGGCATATCAGGGATATAGTAACAATATTTTATTAGTCATTTCCAAGTTATGTAAAACTCGACTTACATAAGAAGTCCTGGAACATATCTCTTACGTATGACGGGGACTTGCTATATTTTTGGATTAACCAGGAAATCGATTATCCATGAATATTTTTTTTTTACCATTTATCCTGGAAAATTGAGAGTCTACTGTATTCCAAATCCAGTTAGATGCTTTGCGTGTCAGAAGTTTGGTCATTTCCAAACAATGTGTAGGGATGTTGCTGTATGTGCCTCATATGGCTCTAAGGAATAAACCTATAGACTGTTCTACAGAATTGCAGAAATCTCCAGTTTGTGGAGAGAATCACCCTCTGCCTACTTAAATACTGGAAAAGAGAGAAAAAATTAAGACATATGAAGTAAGTTATGAGGAAACTAATAAACAGATGCCTCTATCTATCAGTGCTTGAACCTGTGCATTGGCAGTCAAAAGGTACTGTACAATAGGGATTCAGACAGATATATCTATATCTGACTAGACATGTACTGTTCTTTCAGAGATGCAATCAACCACTCAGCAGTTACAAATTAATACTCTACTCCCAGTTGAATGTCGATTCATCACTAAAAACACCAAATAAACCACTTAATTCTGGAAAAAAGTAAAAAGACCGACACTTCCTTACATTTCAACATAGATGACAGAACACTTCAAGAAGACGCGATACCAGAAATACAGTAGGTGCCTTTATTGTGATCACTTTTGGGATCCAGCTAAACTGATAACAGTAACTGAAGAAAGACGAATGCAAGTGTGTTCAGCATTGTTTATTGATGCAGTGCAGAAATGTGTACATAAAAAAAAAAGTGGAAGTGGACAAAAAGAAAACATTAAAAGCAAGTAATATTGAGTTTAATATGACTATCTACTATTTCTTCAGAGAAAGTCATCAGTATAAATAAGACTTAAAACTATCATAATGTTTCTGGAAATCTGTACAAACCATTAAAATCAAGAATTGGAAAAGGGTTAATGCTCTTCTGTAAAACAGCCAGATCGGTAGGAGTAAAAAGCTTTCAAGGAATAATGGCACTGATAACCACATGAACCATAAGGTTCATATGGTTGTCAGTGCAACACCACTAACACAGCATGTAGGAGTTAAAGAAAAAATTGGGATGTTACTTAGTCACTTCCACTGCACATGATAAACCAATATGTTTATTGGTTTATCAAAAAAAAAAGTGATAACATAAACGGCATTTTTTCTATGTATTAGTATACAACTGACTGGGGCTTCATAAAAGTGATAACATTATCTGTGATCACAATGAGTGGCATGTACTGTTTATGTAAAAGATGACACAGACTTAGCTAAGCTTACATTTTCAAAAAAAAAGGTCAAACGAAAAATGGACAAATAAAAGTAACAAATAGCATCTCAGAAACAAGAAGCTTTTGCCAAATCTAAACAATGCACTCAATAAATCATTGGAATTGCCTATGGGAATCTTGATGATGATGTTAGTTACCTTATTGAATGTTATAACCTTATAGACCATGAAGCACACACAAGGTTTCCTTACATATAACCAGTGCTGATGCAGCTAGTCAAGGTAATTAGAGGGATATACCTTCTTATAGCTGCTGCAGGCTCCAAAATGCAGCACACGTCCAGGGACTTAAAAAATATTCTAGGGCTCATGGTGTTATCGTTATATTGCTTATAATATGGTCTTTCTAGTTAGTGCCTCTCACATGAATTAATTTCATAGCTTTGATACCATAATGAGGTTAACATTAAACAATTCCAGACACTTGGGACTCCTTGCCTCTTTGTTTTAGAAGCTTGCCACCAGAAACTCTTATCCAAATATTGTCATTCCATTACATTGATTGTAGACAAATTGCACTGATTGTACATATTTAATTTATTGGAGGTTTATACATAAATCTTCAGAGTATTATGCTGATGCTGCTTGAAATTGTAGTATATATATCATATGAGTCATGACCATTTCTTTTTGAGGTTTTAAAGCTGCAGTCTGCATTTTATAGCATAGTTATTTACTCTACACTTGCAGTATCATTTGAGATAAATGCAGTATCATTTGAGTTTTTGACTCTATCCAACTCCTGTTATTTGCATTTTAGTTACCTTATTACATTTTAGTTACCTAAAATTATGCTGATGCTGCTTGAAATTGTAGTATATATATCATATGAGTCATGACCATTTCTTTTTGAGGTTTTAAAGCTGCAATCTGCATTTTATAGCATAGTTATTTACTGTACACTTGCAGTATCATTTGAGTTTTTGACTCTATTCAACTCCTGTTATTTACATTTTAGTTACCTTATTGAATGTTATAACCTTATAGGCCATGAAGCACACACACACACACACACAAGGTTTCCTTACATATAACCAGTGCTGATGCAGCTAGTCAAGGTAATTAGAGGGATATACCTTCCTATAGCTGCTGCAGGCTCCAAAGTACAGCACACGTTCAGGGACTGAAAAAATATTCTAGGGCTCATGGTGTTATCATTATACTGCTTATAATATGGTCTTTCTAGTTAGTGGCTCAGTAGAACATTGAAAATTGGAACGGCAATATTCGAAATGTTAATAATACAAACAGGCCAGCATTTATTTTTTGTTATGCTGGTGCCATAAAATAATTATAGTAAGCGTGGTTATTGTGATCACGTTTGCGAATTGAATTTTGATTCTATTAAACGGCAATTGTAATAAGCAAAAATCAGAGGAATATTATCCATAGGTATAAAAATGAAGGTATAAAGCACAAATTTACATCCTTTTTTCCCTTACCAATTAACAAAATCAAGCGATACGTGAAAATCAGAAGAATATTATCCACAGGTTAGCAAAATAAAAATAAATTGATGCTTATGTACATAGCTTAATTAATATAAATACAGTACTAACTAAACATAACACTTTGTTGTAATCTGTTATTCAGCACACTTTGTAATATGATATTTCTGTTCACTGACATTTTTTTTGGGGTTATAAAAGCTAAAACAGTTTAAAAAATATAATAAATAAATTAAATAAGCATCAGACAAAAACAAAGAACACAGCATGCAGAAATTGCAACTAACATGATACGCACAAGTGAGATACAGAGTAAAAAGATTCTGAACAGAGTTTTATTCTACTGTACAGTCAGTCCTCGTATAACACGTGTTTACACTACATGAATTCGATCATACACGATTTATAAATAGGGGAACGATATCTTATATAACACGAACCGAATTCGCTTATGCACGATTCGCCTTTGTGTTTACAAGAAATGGCAGTCGAACGCAGAATCACCCGAACCGAACGCAACACGATAGGAATGAAGAGAAGATTCTGAAAATGTATTTAATTTTTTTATATCAGCGAAGGGGAAACACATTTCGCCATAATAATGTAAAAACCAACACAATTCCAGCTATCGGTATAATCACAAATGCAATTAGATCGAGTTTACTACCAGTTTATAACAGATTCCACTAGCAGAAACGAAACTGGAAATTATTTTTATTGTTTTATGGTAGTAACCCCCAGAAATGTGCTTTAGTAAAATGTGAGGTGTTAATAGTGTTACTCTGCCTTTATGGTGTTGTTTATTCAGTTTCTACACGTGCGCAGCTTTGTTTATGTGTATCAAGCGTGCCTCCTCGTTTTGTAATTGTGCTTTGTTCCCTAAAAATGAGTAAAATACTTAAAAGGTGTGAAAAGGAAGCATCCTGTTGAAGACTCTGCAGATTCAGAGAGAAAAAGAAAAGCAATATCGATAAACAGAGGCGAACTGGGTCAAAAATTCTTACCCGGGAAAATTTGTAGTGGCCTCATACTAGCGTTTATGGCCAAAATCACACCGGCCTCCGGCCCACCGGGGTTTCCCCGGTAAGGCTTATGGCCAGTCCACCTCTGTCGATAGAGAAAAAATATGAAATTGTGAAACGCTTTGAGCGAAATGAAAGACCATGTGATATTGCACATGCTACAGACCTAAATGAGGCAACGCCGAGAATTAGAAAGAATGCAGAGAAAACAAAAACAACTTTCATTGCAGGAACAACTCAAAGTGTAATTAAAATTTATTAGATTAAGACACAAAGAATTAGAGATGGAACGGCTGTCATCTGTTTGGATAGAAAATCAAACAAAAAACAAGTTTGCTTACAATAGAAGTAAAAGCATTAGCAATATTTTATTACGTAATAGTCGTAATAAAATGCGTAAGTATTTTATTACGATTATTTATTGTGTTTGGTAATGTTTTGGTTAAAAATGTGTGTTCAATCTTGGGTGGTCGGCACCTAACCCCATTTTTCCCATAGGGCCTGTTGTTTATATTGCACGATTTTGCATTGCACAAGGGTTTCTAGGAACGCAACTATCGTGCTATACAAGGACTGACTGTACTGTAGTTTCGTTTGTCTTTCAAAAGGCAACTTCAGAAGTCTGAGACAGTATTTAAATTCTATACGGTTCTAGCAACTTACCCTTAATACTATTCTGCTCCAATTTGTTCATTAGTCTTTCATGCGCAACAGTGTCAAAAGCTTTCCTGAAATCCAAGTATATGATATCAAAATTATTTTTTGCAACCAGTTCCTTTGTAACCACATCATAATATCAAATCAATTTTGTCAGACAAGACTTTCCCTTAACAAACCCATGGTGTATCTGAATCATTGCTTTTTTTTTTTTTTTTTTTTTTTGTTAGTTGTTGGCACATCGACTTCTGTGGCAGTAATGCACCTTCGAAGGCTTTTGCACTACTGTGATCTAGGCTCGAGGCAGGATTCGAACCTACGACCTTTGGGTTGCCAGGCAGGCACTTTACCCACCCTGCTAGCTCGGTTGGCTGAATTATTGCTGCAGTCTTGTCTAGATGATCCTGCAATGCATCTTTAACCAGTGACTCCATTTTTTTACCCGGAACAGAAGTTAAACTAACTGGTCTGTAATTACTTGTCACCCTTCGATCCCCCTTTGTGAATTGGAGATACATTTGTATATCTCCAGTCCGTGGGACCTCCCCTGAGTCCAAGGATGCTCTCATAATTATGGCTAAGGATTTGCTTATGTCCTTTGATGCCTCCTTAATATAACCGGATATATCCCATCCACTCCAGGTGCCTTTCTTATGTTTAACTTCAACAATTTCTTTTCCACTCAGTTATTACAAAATCATTAAGCACCCTGCTACAATTTGATAACCTTCAGGCATTTTCGATCCTTAATAACTCCTGTGTGAATGTAGATGCAAAATACCCATTCAGTTTGTTTGCTATCTGAGCAGGATCATCAACAGTTGAACCATTGATATCAAGTGGACCAATCAGATTCATCCCCTTCCTTTTAGAGTTTATATAAGTAAAGAAATCCTTGCTGTTTTTCTTAGCATCCTTTGTAGTGACAAAGGAAGCTAAGATTTCTTGTAATCTGCCTTCGCCTGCCTAACTTTGTGACTTGATTACAGACTAGCTCATATCTTCCATAGTCTTCTGTGTCGCCTGAAAATTTATATGCATCCCATTAATTTTTCTTCTCTGTCACGAGTCTGATTAGTTCATTTGACAACCATTTAGGCCTAACCATTGAACAATATTTCTTAATAGGTATGAAACTTTTAGTAGCGTCCACGATTAATTCCTTGAATGCTTCCCACTTAGAATTTGCTGTTGGTAACATCATCAGTTGATCCCACTGTACAGAATTTAAAAACTGTCTGAGACCGCTGTAGTCACCTTCACGGAAGCAAAAACCCTTTCTTTTATCCCTGAGATAATTATATCTTTAAGTAAATCCCACTTCAGCACACTGTGATCACTGCCACCTAGTGGTTCCTTTATCTGCAAATACAAGAATGATTACTGCTGATAACCAGATCAAGAGTATTACCCTCTGGTTTCCTCTCGAACATGCTGCTGCAGAAAACAATCATCCAATAAATCCATGAGTCTTACTAGCATGCGAGTGACCAATCCACAAGTTCCAGCAATATCTGGGAAGTTAAAATCCCCCGTTATAAGACATTCTAATTTACTAGCCCACTCTATTTCTCTGTACAATTGTTCATTGTACTTATTCGAGTCATTACTCCTATCACACACTCCTACTCTTATTTTTGCTTTCGCAGTGCTTATGTCACACCAAACTAACTCAACAGTGCACTGTTCATCTATATCAACCGGATGCACTTTTGATTTTGTTTTTAGTAGTAGTAGTAGTAGTAGTGGCACTTGATGCAAGAAAGCAAGTGTAGGAGCTTATGCAGCATCAGCCAAAAAAAAAAAAAAAAAAAAAAATCACACCATACCCTCCAATTGCCTGTCCAGTTCCTCCTTAAATTTATTTAACCTATCAACTTCCACAACGACAGATGGAAGTTTGTTCCAGCAATTAACCACCCGCTGGCTAAAGGCAAATTTCCGCACATCTATTCTACATCTATCCTTTCTTAATTTGAACTTATGTCCCCGTAGGTTCGTATTCTGAACAAGTGGGAGGATCCCATCAGAATTCAACGTGCTCAACCCATTCAAGGCCTTATAGACCTCAATCAGATCACCGCGCAGGTGCCTAGTCTCCAGCCACTGCAATTTGCAGAACTTAAGCCTCTCTTGGTAAGAGGATCCCTTCATTCCCCTCACCAATCGTGTTGCTCTTCTCTGTACACGCTCAAGCAAATCTACATCCTTCCTAAAATGAGGCCTCCAGACCTGTACGCAGTACTCAAGGCGTGGCCTGACCATTGCCTTATACAGAGGGACAATCACCTCCTTTTCCCTGCTAGCAAAATTCCTATATATCATTGACAAAACCCCATGACCTGCCCTAGCAGCCTGTCTACATTGCTCAGAAAACTTCATATCTGACTGCACAATTACTCCCAGGTCTTTTCCATTTTCTACCACCTTAAGTGTAGTACCACACAGTTGGTACGTTTCTCTGGGGTTACTTCTACCCATATGCAGTACTTTGCATTTGTCAAGGTTAAACTTCAGTTGCCACTTCTTAGCCCATCTGCCCAAATTTTCTAGATCCTGTTGCAGTAGCACACTGCCATTACTGTCATTAACAACCCTGCCAACCTTCGTGTCATCTGCAAACTTCGACATTAAGCCTGATATACCTTCATCAATATCATTGATAAATATACAAAACAACAGTGGACCCAACACCGAACCCTGTGGGACTCCACTAATAACATTAGTCCACGAAGAGCAGCACCCATTGATTACCACCCTCTGTCTTCTCCCACTTAACCATCCTTTTATCCATTGTAGCAACTTACCCTTAATACCATTCTGCTCCAATTTGTACAGTAGTCTTCCATGCGCAACAGTGTCAAAAGCTTTCCTGAAATCCAAGTATATGATATCAAAATTATTTTTTGCATCCAGTTCCTTTGTGACCACATCATAATAACCAATCAAATTTGTCAGACAAGACTTTCCCTTAACAAACCCATGCTGTGTCTGAATTATTGCTGCAGTCTTGTCTAGATGATCCTGCAATGCATCTTTAACCAGTGACTCCATTATTTTACCCGGAACAGAAGTTAAACTAACTGGTCTGTAATTATTCGTGTCACCCTTCGAACCTCCTTTGTGAATTGGGGATACATTTGCACATCTCCAGTCCGTGGGAACCTCCCCTGAATCCAAGGATGCTCTCATAATTATGGCTAAGGGTTTGCTTAGTTGCTTTGCCGCCTCCTTTAATATAACTGGATAGATCCCATCCGCCCCAGGTGCCTTTCTTATGTTTAACTTCAACAATTTCTCCTCCACTTTGCTCTCAGTTATTACAAAATCATTAAGCACACTGCTACAATTTGATAACCTTCTTCCATTTTCAAACTGTAATGATTCCTCACGTGTGAATGTAGATGCAAAATACTCATTCAGTTTGTTTGCTATCTGAGCAGGATCATCAACAGTCGAACCATCGATGTCAAGTGGACCAATCATATTCAGCCCCTTCCTTTTAGAGTTTATATAAGTAAAGAAATCCTTGCTGTTTTTCTTAGCATCTTTTGCCAAAGATTTCTCGTAATCTGCCTTTGCCTGCCGAACCTCCTTTGTGACCTGATTACAGACTAGCTTATATCTGCTACAGGCTTCTGCGTCGCCTGATAATTTATATGCATCCCATGCATTTTTCTTCTCTGTCACGAGTCTTAATTAACAGCTTAACACTTCCTCCCTTCCTATCCTTTCTGGGCACATTGTACTCCCCAAATTCCAATTCTGCATTCCTAATATCTGTGTGACACCACTTCTCTGAAATCCCAACAATATCTGCCTTTGATGATGGCTTAACCACCACTTCAAATTTATTTACTATACTTCTAGCATTGGTATACATGTACTTATTCTTAGTTACCCTAACACATCCCATATACCCACCTGTTTCACAATGACTGCCATCAGTGCCTGAATCCCTCCACACTCCTCGCTCCAGGATGCTGCTTATTCTAATAGAAGTAGTGCAAGAATTTTATGGTTTCACCTCTGCCTGCAGCTACTTTTAACCTTTTAGTCTGTGAATCCTCCCCCTCCCCAAGTTAACAGTTTTTCGACCCACCAAACACTGCCTCGATATCATCAGCAAATCATCCACTTCTATTTAAGTGTATCCCATCCCTGTAGGAGCAGTCTCTTCTGTTAACAAGCACAGACCATGCTGAAAAAAAGTCTACCCCTTGAGCCTTGCACATTCCATCCAGGGCTGAATTGATTGACAAGGCTCTCATCATGTACCTCCTCCTATCGTGTCTGGGCAGAATTGATTGACATTATCAAATTTACCCCTAACTCACAACTTTTTTGAAACATTGACCTGTACTTGTTAAGTAAATCTGCAGATCTACTCTTAATGTCAGTGGTGCCAATGTACAACAATATCACCCTTCGTGCCCTTAAAAGATGATATATGCTTCACAATGTCATCAACTTTTGCCCCTGGCAGATATACCCTGGTCCTATTCCATCTATCCTTTTTACACAATATATTCCCCGTCTCCCTGACAATAGAGTCACCAACAATAACTAGTTCCTTTGAGACCAGCACATTCTGCCTTTGGAGATTGCTGCTGTGTTGCCTGATACCCAGGAGTGAGTTCTGGCATTGAGTTGGGCAGCTGAGAGCTTGACGGGCCCCTCATATTAATTTCTTCAAGGGCATCTACTCTACACCTCAAGCTCTCATAAATGCCCATTAGAACGCTGAGTTGATGCCTAATTTCTAGACACTCTATGCTCCTTGGCTAGATCATATTCTGTTTCAGAGAGTTCGGCATACATTTCATAAGTTGCATATTTTTTTAGGCTGTGATGCATTGGAGAATCGGCCCCCTCAGTTCTCCTCCGGGTCACAGTACTTCTGCCACTTTGTGCCAGTTGCTTTGCTGCTCTAGTCTGGGGCATGATATTTTAAATTAATAACATCAATAAATTTAATTAATTAATTGTCAATACTATACTATCTAATAGAATCCTATATGTAGTGATGCGTATTACGCTATATATTTTTACGTTAGAGCTACCTAGTTACCAGAATTAAAAATTTGGATTACCTACCACTCTCTATACAAAAAACAGTGGCTGCAGGATTCGAACGAAACAACGGTTTTACGTATATTAAGTAGTAATCTACAAAAACTCTTATCAAAATTTAAAATAAAATTAACCAGTGTAACTAGAACTATAAGGCTACTTATAAAGAACAATAAAAAAATAACAATTAGGCTATTGCTTTTTTGGAGCCTGTAATTCCCAGCTGTAACATATCAACTGTGTGGTACTACACTCAGGGTAGTGGAGAATGAAAAAGGCCTGGGGGTAATTGTGCAGTCAGATATGAAGTTTTTTGAACAGTGCAGACAGGCTGCCAGAGCAGCTCATGGAGTCTTATCAATGATATACAGAAATTTTGCCAACAGGGCTAAGGTGGTGATTATCCCTTTGTATTAGGCAGTGGTCAGGCCGCACCTTGAGTACTGCATACAGGTTTGGATGCCTCATTTTAGGAAGGATTTAGAGCTGCTATAACTGTACAGAGAAGGGCAACGAGATTGGTGAGGGGAGCAAAGGTTTGCTCTTACCAAGAAAGGCTTAAGTTTTCAAATTGCAGCATCTGGAGACTAGGCAACTGCTAGATGATCTGATTGAGGTATATAAGGCCTTGAATGGTTTGAGCAGGCTCAGTGCTGATGGGATTATTCCTCTTGCTCAGATTATGTACTTGAAGGGGCACAATTGAAATTGAGGAAAGACAGTTGTAGAATAGATATGTGGAAGTTTGTCTGTAGCCAGCGAGTGGTTGATTGCTGGAGGAAATTTCCATATGTCATTGTGGAAGTTGATAGCTTAAAGAAATTGAAGGAAGAACTGGACAAACTTTTGGAGCAAATGGATGGGTGTATTTAGGAAGGTTTTTTTTTTTGTTGATGCTGTATAAGCTTACTTTCTGGCATCATGTCTCTACTAATGCTGAGGTGTACAGTGGCCTGTTCATATTAAGAAAAGCAAAATGTAGCATTGCAGACCTGAAACTTTAGACCAAATGGACATAGAAGAAAAGACTGAACTAAATAAATCTGTTCTTGAAATATTTCCAGAGAGAGAGAGAGAGAGAGAGAGAGAGAGAGAGAGAGAGAGAGAGAGAGAGAGAGAGAAAACGAGAACCAGTAAAACTTACCTTAAATTAAGGAACATACACTGTACATAGCTACTCTTTGGATTTATGACAGAGAGTAGCTGTGTAAACTTGTAATATAGTTGGCGAGAAAGAATTTCAAAAAAATAAAAATATATTAAAAGTTATTATTATTTTTTTAATTATACTGAGTTGGAATCTGACCTCTAATGGCAGTTTGACAATTCCATGACATAACAAATTTTTTTATATTGTTTGAGTATATTGAAAACTTTTATGTGAAATTTCCATAATTTCCATGTGGTTGAACTAAAATTTTTACTTTTTGGATGGCTTGCTGGATTTTAGAGGTTTGGCTGTACCACTACCTATTTTTTTTTTTTTTTTTTTTTTTTTTTAATATTAGGAAACATAAATAGACAAACTCTGGGGAAAAACAATTACTGATCAGAGAGAATGACAGATCAAACAGTTTTCTTATCTTATTACATGCTTCATCTTTCTCTATGTAGCTACCATCTAGAGCTGCACATTTTCCCATATGTAGGTAAACTCTTTCAGGCCTCTTGAATAGAACTCCTCACTTTGAGCAGTAAAAGCAGGTTTGCACTTAAATATCCATATATGATTCCACGAATTTGTTGAATGTACTATGTATAAGATGGAACATAAGGTAATTGTGGACAAGCTCCTTGGTTGGCTTGGTTGGGACTAATAGTTACCAGATAAGGGTCAAGTTAGAAGTGGGGCCTCTTGAGGATTGCTGCTTGGACTGCTATTTTGCATGGTTTTCTTAAATGACATTGATATAGGGATACAGGATGTGATGCTGAGATTGGTTAATGCCAAAGGAGAGTGCCAAGCAGCTCTCCTTTGAGAAAGCTTGGATGGTTTTTGGAGATGTTCAGAAAAGTGGTAACTATTTTTAATGCAGCAAAATACATAGTTTTCCACTTGAGAAATATTAATTCAAAAATAATTTATACACTAGAAGTTGAATTAAAAACAGTAGAAGAGGAGAAACAAATTTGGGATTACAATCTTGACAGACATGAAGTTCTCCATACAGTACAGAAAAACAAAAAGTAGGGCCCATGGTATTGACCCTGGTATCAGTGGTTTATTGACCATTTGCTTGTAAAGACAGGAAGGTCATAATCCCACTACATAAAGTATTCATGAGACTGCATTTGGAATACTGTTTCCAAGTACAAAGATGGCACTTAAAAAAATATCAGACTCCTGTAAAGGTCTAAAGGTGGTAATTCCTGGTGACATATTAAGAAAAGCAAAATGCTTTTCTTAATATGACAAAATGATACCCATATAAGTAAAGGATTTGAATGTGCTATAGTGTTTAATAACAAATTACCTTAGCAGATCTGGTTGAGGTTTATAAAAAACGAAAGGGTACAGTAAAATGAATGAAGGTGAAATTTTTATGATTATAAATGATTTATGATGTCATAAATCATTTACAATCACGTTAGATAAATGTGAATTACAGGGGAATATTTATAAACTATATAATAGGAAGTTTGATGGTTTTATCTAGTAGATTGTTAATTACTTGAATAAGTCGCCTCTGTGGAGTAGACTGAATTGAAGCTGAAAGCTGTGGAAAATCCAGAAGTCAGACCAGAATTTGTGCAAAGAGTGTTGCGTGTTTTTTTTTTTTTTTTTTTTTTTTGTGATGCAGAGAAAGCCACACAGTGGCCTTTTTAAAGTCATCTTGCAGGTAATAATAATAGAGTAATATAACTAATGAATTTTGTAGATCATTATGCTACATAAAAGTAGAAGTGAAGAAAATCAATGTACATATTCATAATAATAATAATAAAAAACAGTTTATGTATAATTATTATACATAGTGTTGAACATCTATTTTTAAAGATACAGTATTTAATTTAAAAAAAGTGAGTGAGTAGTGCCAAAATTGGTTTTACCGAACTTAATATTACACTATTTTTCCAATTAGTTCTTGTAGTTGATATTTGATGTACAATAGCTGAACAAATTTGTGACTCACAATGTGTGTTGCCTAGTACTGCAGAAATATTTTGAAATACAGTAATACCCCAACTTACGCGAACTCGGAGTTACGCGGTTCTTGATTTTTTCATTTGGCAACACTACTGCCCACTATCTTCAAGGTCGTTTTTCATATGCTATTGATATACGGTGCGACAGTAGAGAGTGAGAGCGAAAGATGAACAAAATTCAACTTTGCTGCCGCATGAGCTGCACACATATACAAGAATTTGTATTCCAACTGTCATATTTATGTGTGTGTTCCAATTCGTGCTCAACTTTTGTCGGAAATTACATCGTTTTCACGAGAGAAATGGATCGCATCGGTCGAGCCGTATATCGATGGCATATGAAAAATGACCCTCAGTGTTTCTCTTGCTGTGATACGCATTGGATGTGTTTCGCGCGAACTCTATGTGCACAATTACGATTCTACGATCGACGAAAGTTAAGATTGTTTTGTTATACGTTTTCTAAACCCTTAAAAAAATATGTCGTTCAAACGAAGTAAATCTAATTCTCCTGCACCTAGTAAGAAAAGGAAAACGATATCTTTGGAATGTAAATTTAACATTATCAAGGATTTTGATAGCAGAATGAAAATTTCTGAATTGGCAAAGAAGTTTGAGCTACGGGAATCCACAGTAAGAACAATCATAAAAGATAAAGAAAGAATTGTCGAAGCGGTGAAAAATGCTCAATCCTTGAACTCAAGCATAATTCGTAAACGTTATGGTATTATTGCTGAGGTGGAAACAATGCTGAAATTATGGTGTGATAATCAAGTAAAAGTGAAGAATTGTCCAGTTGATCAGAACACTGTGTGCTATCAAGCTAAGCTGAATTTTGAGAGGTTTAAAGAAGAAGCTGGGGAGGCGGGCAAAGATGAAAACTTTGTAGCTAGTAACAGTTGGTTCAACCGATTTAAAACTTGATGTAACTGGCACAGTATCATGGAGAGTGCCGATAAAGAAGCTACGTCTTCTTTTCCTGAGACACTCAAGGCTATGATAGAAGAAGGTGACTATAGCATTGAAACCGTATTTAACGTGGATGAGACTGGTCTGTTCTGAAAGAAGATGCCTAAAAGAACTTTTATTGCGCGTGAAGAAAAAACTTTCCGGGCTTTAAGGTTTCCAAAGACCGATTGACAGTGATGGTTGGCGGGAATACAGCTGTTGACTGCAAGTTAAAACCTCTCTTAATTTATCACTCCGTAAACCCAAGAGTTTTAAAAAAATATATCTAAAAATAGCTTACCAGTGATTTGGAAGTCAAATCATAAAGTTTGGATGACAGCTTCCGTTTTTGAGGACTGGTTTGGTCACCACTTCATACCCGAAGTCGAACTTATTGCAAGTCTAAACAGATTCATTTAAAGATGCTTCTTATTGACAATGCACCCGGTCACCCTCCTGCCACCCTAATTAATTTCGACCCACGTGTGAAAGTTGTGTTTTTGCCTCCAAACACAACCAGCTTGCTTCAACCGATGGACCAGAGAGTCATCAAAACATTCAAGGCTTACACACGAGGCATTCATTTGCACGTCTGAATGAAGCTATGAGACAAAATAGTGAAATATCTGTTAAAGACTTTTAGAAACAATTCAATGTTTTAGATGCCATAAGAATTATTGAAGAATCTTGGGATGAAATTCACAAAAAAACATTGAATGGTGTCTGAAAGAAACTTTGTCCATTTTTTTCCCCTCCAAAAACGAGACGAAAACAATGTCAGAAACTGATCATGTTGCTCATGTGATAGAAGAAGTTGTTAATCTTGCTAGGCAATTAGATTTGGAAGTCAATGGTGATGATGTCACCGAGCTGTTGGATTCACATAGTCAGGAGCTGACAATGAATGAGCTCATAGAGATGCGTGAGCAAAACGTCACTGAAGTATCTGACACTTCAGACCCAGTTCCACCAGAAAAGCACATGACAATTGCAAGCTTGACAGAAGGTCTCAGCTCAATTGAAAAGGGCTTAAAAATTTTAGAAAACATAAGACTGCGTTATAGCTACAAAGCAAAGAATAAAAAAATTATTAGCTTGCTACGAAGAAATTCTGCGTGAAAAAAAAAAAAGGCGTTGGGTCGTCAGCCGAATGTGTTAATTTTATGAAGCCATCGACATTGAAATAACTTTTTTACGTAACTCATTTATTTTTTTAATACATATTTTGTATTAATATGTATAAAGAACTGCATTTTATTAAATATTTTTCTTCTAAACTAGTGTTTTTGTTAGTCCTTGGTCCCAGTTAAACAAAATTTATATGTATTTATATGCATAGTTGTACCCCGACTTACGTGGATTCGACTTAAGCGATTTTCGTCGGACCCACCTATTGCGTAACTTTTTTTTTTTTTTTTTTTATTAAAATCCCAAACACGAAAGGTATCAAAACCTATAATACTTAGTACTGTGCATGGGTTAAAAGGGAAGTATGGGGGGAGGGGGATGCCGGAAACTTTGCTGTAGAGACTAAACATGGGTTTCACCACTTCAAGCCTCCAACGGGGTATTACTGTATGTTAAAAATTGATGCAGTATTTAACATAGTGAAATGGCAAATTACAGAAATAGAGAAGGGTGGAGATGGCATTAGCATTAGAAAAGGCACATGATGCAAGAAAGCAAGCTTATATAGCATCAGCCAAATAAAAGAAAAGAAAAAACAAATCTTCTAATTTCACCCATCCAGTCGCTCCAAATGTTTGTCTAGTTCTGCCTTGAATCTATTTAAGCTGTCAACTTCTACAACGAGATGAAAGTTTGCTCCAGCAATCAACCACATGCTGGCTAAAGGCAAACTTCCGCACATCTATCCTACAACTGCATTTCCTCAAATTTATAGATATAAGCTGGTCTGTAACTTGGTTACAGACCAGCTTATATCTATCATAGGCTTCCATATCACCCATTAATTTATATGTATCCCATGCATTTTTCTTTTCTGCCACATGTCTCATTAGTTCATTTGACATCCATTTAGGCCTAAACCTTGAACAATATTTCTTAGTTGGTATGAAAAGCCTAGTAGCTTCCAAGATTAATTCTTTGAATGCTTCCCATTTTGAATTTGCTGTTGGTAACATCATAATTTGGTCCCACCGTATAGAATTTAAATACTGTCTCAGACTTCCGTAGTCGCCTTTACAAAAGCAAACACCCTTCCCTTTATCCCTGAGGTAGTTACCTCTTTGAGTAAATCCCACTTCAGCACACTGTGATCACTGCCACCTAGTGGTTCCTTTATCTGCAGATTCGTAATGCATGAAGAATCACTACTGATAATCAGATCAAGAGTATTACTCCCTCTAGTTGCCTCCTGAACATGCTGCTCTAGAAAACAATCATCCAATAAATCCACAAAAGCCTTGCTAGTATGTGAGTGACCAACCCACAAATTCCAGTCAATATCTGGGAAATTAAATTCCATTATAAGACACTCTGATTTACTGGCCCACTCTGTTTCCCTGTACAGTTGTTTATCATACTGATCACAGTCATTAGGCCTAGAACATATTCCTACTCTCAATTTTTATTTCCTAGTGCTTATGTCACACCAAACTGACTTGACACTACACTGTCCAGCCATGTCGACTGGCTGTACTTCCTTGGATTTTATGTTTCTTAACTAATAGCATAACCCCTCCCCCCTTCCTATCCTGTCTATCCTTCCTGTACACATTGTACTCCCCAAATTCCATTTCTGCATTCCTTATATCTGTGTGACACCATGTCTCTGATATCCCAAAATATCTGCCTTTGATGTTTTGACCAACACCTCAAATTCATCAAATCTATTTACAAAACTCCTAGTATTGGCGTACACGCAAGTATACATGCACCTGTTCCTATTCTTAGCTAGCCTAACCCATGTGTTTACTTGTGCTGCAATGACTCCCAGCAGGGTAACGATAATGGATAATGATAATGGGTAATGATAATGGAAGTTATTAGGTATAAGCACAGTTTTGAAAAATGCTAGTATTGGGGGAAAGGGGTTAACATACTATGAAAATTGTTCTGTTTGTGAATTGTCAGTAACACACAAGAAGAGCATGGAAACCATGCTTTTGAAATAATATTTAGGGGGTATATATCTTCATTATCTCCTTCCCCCATGTGGATTTTTTCATTGATACCAATTGCATCAAAGTCACATATACAGTGGGAGGTTAGGTACAGGTTTGAGTAATTACTCTAGTGCAGTAAGGTGGAAACTAGGGCTTGCATAAAACCGAGAAATTTCAAAACCGAGTTTAACCGAAGTTTACTCTTAAAACCGGTTTTAAAACCGATTTTCTCAGACTTAGGGAAAATAATTAAAAGCTTATAACACGGGTATTTATTTTATCTTGGGTAGATTGTACAAATCGTAATCAAATCTTTTAAACAAAATCTATCACCTCTTATAGTAAAAAAAAAATAAAAAAATTAAAATGCTCCAAAAAAGTAACCAGCTTGAGATTATACAAAATTACAAATTGTATTCAAATCCTTTGAATAAAAACTATCTTCTCGTATAGTAAACAAAAAAATAATAAGCCCTATAATAATAAATAAATAAAACTAATGTGAAAAAAAACAGCTTGGGGAAATTACTTTACTATTTATTGATCAGCTTTTTTCTGAAAATGATCCTTTAAAAAACACAGTATATTAAGCATTTTTCCTGGTAGACTTGACCTTATTTTCGTGTTAAAGAGACCAATGATCGAAAACACTCTCTCAGATTGGACACTTGTTGGTTTAATGGTCAGCAGTGTTCTATAAACTTTCTCCAGCTTTTCACTTCTACTGCTAGTTGCCCCCAAAATTTTAAATTCTTTGCTGATTTCCAATTCACTCGGATATTTCGAAGGCTCTTCAGTTAATCTCTTTATTACACTATCATACTCTCGCATGAGTGTATCTCCAACATCGGAACTAGATGAGTCCTTGTTTTCTTCTAAAAGAACAGTTCGTTTATTTTCAGTTTCTTCATTCAACGCTAAGACTCCTTCGGAATGTTTTGCAAATAATCTCTGATAAATCTCTTCGGCATGCTTTTTCAAAACTTGCTTACTTGGAAAATCAAAAGTTTTTGAACCTGAATCTTCTTTCCTAAACTTTTTGGGGTTGTGTAGATAGCTCAGAAAAGCCACAGTTTGGCAATTTCGTCTTGCATTGTAACGTTGCAAAAGGCTTTGGTGAAACTTTAAAGCAAATAGATTTTCTGCTGTATCAAGCTTAGCAAGCAGAAATTCTATTGAAGACTCTGCTTTAAGTAAGTCTGTATCTTCTGAAGTTATAGCCTTCAGAATCATTTCAACTGGTCGCAAAGTTTCACATAGCAATTCAAGTGTTTTCCAGTCATCATCAGACACAGCTTCAGTTGACAGTACTGTACATAGAGCATTGGTAATTTTTCAATTTCAAAAATCTCTCAATCATATAGAATGTGCTTTCCCATCTAGTCTTGCAATCTAATATAAGTTTATATTCTTTCCCATTAAATTTTGCTTTAACAAAATTTTGTAATATGTCATTTTTGGTAGGCGATTTTCGAAAAAGCTTGCAAATTTTTCTGACTTTGTTAATAGTTTGTGCAATATTGGCCATTGGATTGAAGAAATAAATGAGCTCATCGGTAAAGTTGGTTTGATAAAACAAGCCTTGCTGTCTTTCTTCAACTTCTTCATCATCACTACTTTCTGCATTATTTTCATTTTCTTCATTGTCTTTGGGAGCCTCAGAGACTGTGGCACCATAATTGATTGCTTTTTTCATTAAGTACATCTATAACTGACAGATGTATACAATGGGCTATATATTGTTGTTGATTAGGCATAATTTGCTTGCCAAACTTAATCATCATTGCTGCTCCATCGGAGGTGTAGGCAACAATATCCTCATCCAAGTTCAAACCAAGTTCCTTCAAGTGTCCATTCACAATTTGCTCAGTTCTTCTGCTATCAAGTGAACCATTAATCTCAATAAGACCTAACAACCAATGATTGTCTTTTGAATGCACATTTATATTCATATACCTTTTTATTTTGTAAAGACGTATATTCATCTAGAGTCAGTGAATACCGTGCACCCAAAACCAATGAATTTTTGAAATGCTGAATGAGTTCTTCTTTCTTAGTTTTATAATAATTCAGAACCATATTTTTAATTCCATTCACTGAGGCTGGTGGTAATTTATCGTATTTATTTCTCTGAAGGTGAAAGCTTGATTGTATAAACTCACTCTTGGGAACTGAATTAAAAGAAAATCCATCTAAAGCAGCTAATTTTGAAATCTCTTCTTCCATAGATTTTTTAACAATAAAGTTTTCTAATGTTCTTACCATTTTTACGGGAGGTTAACTATTATCTTGTTTAATGTCAATCTGATGCATTTTCTTTAAATGCAACATCAAAGATGATGTAGATCCTCCAGACGACTTCATTATCTTCTGACATTTCGAACATTGTGCTTCATCTTTGCTTTTTCGAGCAAAATAATTCCATACATTAGACATATTAAGAGTAATAAATATTAATTAGTAGGAATTTATATCACTGACAATTTTAAACAAAAATATTGAAGATAAAGGCACAATACTATGCGTCACTCCCGCAAGCACTGAATGAAGAGTCTAAATGAGACAAGTTTCAGAATTTTCACGAAAGAAATTTTTTTATTTATTTACTTGCAATTTTTTTCCCCCAATTAAATCTATTGTATTTTCAAAATTACATAAAAGCTAAATTTGGTAAAGCTGCTTTTTGGAGAACATTTGAACGCAAATTTAATAGGAATAAAGAAGCAAAAAACTTTTTACAATCGAAATTTGATGCAATATTCAGTGAATCTGTTTCTAGTGGCTAACCATCAATAAGACACCTTCCATAACTTGCCTGGCGAACAAGATAGATGGAACGGAGAAATGTTGAGCATTTTCTTTTACACTATTGCTCCGACTCACTCAGTCGTAAATGAGTACACCTGCATCGTGCCATGATACAGATGGGAAGATAAAAGGTATCCCTCCTAGATTTGGGTCACTTGCCCATGAGATTCGTACCTTAAAATAAAATAAAAAACATTTTTAAAACACAAAGCAGTTCAACGATCCAGACAAATGAACAAACAAAAGAAAATGCGCGTAACAAAAAACTGTATTCGAGAGCTAACTAAGAAAATATTCGAATCTGGTTTCGGTTTTAACAACTCAATATGAAAACCGATTTAACCAGTTTGCAAGCCCTAGTGGAAACCTTACTGCACTGCAGAAACACTAAATGGACACATTAGAGAGAGTTCTGAATAGATGGTTAAAACAGTAGGTTAACTGTGGAAAACAATAAATCTACTGAACTTACTGCATATGATAATATTTAGTTAGGCTATAATCCAAAACCTGGAAAAATTCTTAAAATGCCAAGATTTACAAATTTGGTGCTTTGTACTCTACATATATTGATTTAATGATATTAAGTTACATAATTACGGTGACCATACATCCTTTGTAATAAAGGACAGTCCTTTATTTCAGGAAGCTGTCCTTTAGATTTATTTATTTTTAAAAAACCCACTTTTGTCCTTTATTTTTGTTTAGTCATTTAACTTTTATTGTATGAATGAAACCACTTAATACACAGTCTGATTGCACAAAATCCTTTTCCAATACTTGCTTCTTATAACCTCATGGCTCACTTAAAATGTGTAGTGTTTTTTACTATTAAGCGAGTGTTATGGGGAAGACCCGATGTAGTGAGTATGCTTCACATGAAATAGGCTGATGAAGTTGATATTGAAGTTGTATTGGTGTATTTGTATTAGTGACTGATTATTAGAATAGGGTTCCCCCCCCTCCAGACTGCCTCAGTCTTAGGGTGTTTATCCCCCCTTCCTGCTGTTTAAAATAGGAAAACAAGTTACAAATTTTAAAACAGCGCCAGGAGGGGGGGTAAACACTCTAACACTAACCACGTGGGTTAGGCGTGTCAATCACTGCCTTCTTCTTCTTGCCGCCATTTTGGAAGAGAACCCTGTTCTAAAGTTTTATCAAAATTTATTCATACTTTTACATCTACACAATTAGAATTAAAAAATTTAATGAAATATGTGATCTACATGTTCAGTATAAAAAACTACTAGGTTACAGCAAACTAGGTGGTTGACTCTTCTACCGGCTTTAGAAAGGATTTTAAAACTTTTTAAGCCGCTAAAAAAAATTTTTTTTTTTTTTTTTTGGAACAAGAGAGATGTCTCACAGTTCTCAAAAACTTTTTTAATGATCTGTTAAATTTACATATATTATTTGGTTATTTGGAGTTAATGGTTATTTTTAAAATTTCTAAAAATTGAACCTCTATGTGTGAATATTTTGTCAATTTAAATGAATTGAAATTAAAGTTGAGTGAACAAAAACATCAATTTTTACCAATGAATATTAAGAAAATCATTTCAGAATTAGAAGCAAAACCAAACAACCTTGATGGAAAATTATTTAAAGGATCAGTTCAATCATTTTACCAAACCTGCATTGACTATTTTAATCAATGGAACAGTGCCTTCCTAGAAATGGAAGTATTCAAATTGATCGTTTTCTGAGAAATTCCATTGTGGACGAAGGTTGAGGAGAGCATTTCTTTTATTTCAAATGAAAGAAAACTGAATGAATATTGATGGCGAGTTATTTGACGAAGTTTGTTGTGTTAAAAATTATGTTACTAAGGAAAAACTCAGAGTGATGACAAAATGAGGAAATGACCTGCCATCATAAATGGGTTGAAATATTTAGATATTTTATTGATAAATAAATATCTCTTAAAAATTGTAGAATTTTGCTTGTGTCTCCTGGGATTAAATGCTCCTACTGAGAGAATATTTTCAGTAATAAACAATATGTGGACCAGCAAAAAAAACACAACTAAAAGTTGGAACAGTGGAAGCATGCATTTATACTAAATGCAATTTTGATGAGTTGTATGCAGTTTTATGACTTTTTAAAAGATGAGCATGTTATTTTAAAAAAAAAAAAAAGTACATTCATGCAAAAAATATGAAAATTGAGTTGTCGTTTTTAAATAAATTTACATATATTATTTGAAGTTAGATATTTTTATTAGAATATGCATTTTGTTAAATATTTTTGTAAGGTTTTTCTTAGTTTTACTCTTGAACTTTTCTTTGCAAAACAAAGTAATAAAAATAAATTAAAAAAAAATTTTTTTTATCCTTATGAACCTATTTCAGATGTTCCCTTTATTTTCTCAGGTTTGTCCTTCATTTTCTTGGGATTGTCCTTTATTTTCTCCAAGAAAATATGGTCACCAAATACATAATGGACATGGGAATGCTATTATGAACTTTTGATAATATCTGTGGCTACATTTAAAATACTGTATACACTGTATGGTGATAGGACAAACTCAGAATGAACCAGAAAAATGCCAGATTGAGAGTTGATGGATAATGGGAATCCATGTTAGGGGGTATACCTAACTGTATTGATGCAGCAGGGGAAAATGAACTTGTTGATATAGGTAGTTGTCCTTAACAAGTTTGTGATGTACACAGTGGTGAGCTGTAAATATTTTAACAATGGGCTCGCAGTTTTTCTGACTTTCTACCGAGTAAATTTAATCAGTCATGGAAGTGACGTCATCCACGGCTTCCACTAGGGGCGCTTCCCACGCTCGCACTACTAGTAGTGTGATTAGAGTGCGTGACGGTTCTTTTGGGACCGGTATGATATCTTGAGTCGGGGCAGATTTGGGGGGGGGACAGATGTGGCTATTACCCCCTTAATCACGTGTATAAGTGAATGCGTAAAACGTTCCTAGGTCTATCTAACAAAACTTAAAAACCTGGTTGTCATGCCTCGCCTTACAATGATAACTGGATACAACAGTGTCTGGAGTTCTAACTAGTATGACGTCACAATCGTGCTTTCTGAAGTTACTACTGCAGTAATTATGATTGCAACAATACAAATATTTGTCAACAATTTCTTTTTTTGTCTTACATTTTTGTTACATTCCATTGTTAGGTTCCTCAAACAGCTGCGTATGTCACTTCAACTACAAGATCGGTACATCAATCAGTGCTGTTTTACAGAGATATTTAGATACGTTGCACTTGCAAGTATACATCTCTTACTTTATTTATCATAAATCCATCATATCTTGTCTTCCAGAAATTATGAAAATCTGTGAATGATCAATAAAATATTTACAATAAAAAAGCTCTTTTATTTTGTAATCGATATATACAAATCAAAATACCTAAAAGAAATGTGAAGGATGTTTTGCATAAACCATCTACCGCACGTGCTCAGCACATGCACAACTTTTTTATTCGTATTTTTTTTTTAACAACTAGGGAAATATAATGGATACATTTTTTTTCATGATAAAATTTTAATATTGTAAATAAAAAATAACATGAAATATTTCTCATATCACAAATAGCATAAAAACTATCACCAAACATTCCACAATATAAAAACAAATATTACATAAAAAACAAACTTTCTAGAAAAAGTACACAAAAAAAAATCAGATTGCATGAAGAAAAATTTATTCTGAAATTTGCCAATTTACTTCTTTATTAATATTTGTTGTCAATCTTCTGCTTTGTTCAATAGCTGAGCAATGATTACAGAGGAATGATTTGACGTAACGATCCGGATCAAATTGAAGCAATGGTTTTCATTTAGATGTATGGTCATCATAATCTGCAGTGTGTTTAATTTTCACAATATTATTCATTACTCTGAAAGCTCACTCAGCTTCAGCACTGCTAAACGCAATGGTATCAAAGATATTTTCTGGCTTTCTTAATTGAAAAGTTAATTTCACTCGATTTTAAAGATAAACAGACTTCATCACAATCTCCAAAATTATTAATTTTTATTTCATATTTTATGAGAAAACTTAAATTTCTTATTCGGTTTTCACGTTTTGCCACCGAGACGAAAGTTCTTTCACATTCCATGATTTCGGGTTGCACATGTTTAAAATTTCTTTCAGTGGTATCGTTATTTTCTTTATTTAATTTAAAATCACTCTGTTGCATTAATAACTTGTCACAAGGTAATTTTACTGTTCTTACTTACGATTTTGATTCCTTCAAATTCTTTCCACTTCAACATGCTCTCAACTTTAGCTTCATAATTTCCATCAGAATTTTTCAAATTACCAATAGCATTGATGGTTCGAATAATTAATTCATATGCTTTTACCATTGCGATTCTGTAAAGCTTTTGAAAGGTAAGAGAGTCCCTGCAGGATATCGATCATTAGTGCTAAATGGTTAAGAAATTCCAGATTTAGAAGTCAATTTAATAGTCCGGAATATTTAACTTCTGATTCAAAATGTTTGTACAATGCAGGATAATTCCCTTGACCTGCAATTACCATCCGCAAGCTACAAGCTGCTCATCGTGGCCCAAACACATGACCGGTCTTTATAGTTTCCACATCAAGTTCTTTAGCAATCATCCTTAATTCGCACTAGTTTTTTTTTTTTTTTAATTGTCTGTATGCCATTATATTTTAGAACATTTTATACACAGTGAAAGGCTCGACAAAGTTTCAAAATCTGCCAAAATTTCATTTTTGTAAAGTTTATATAATATAAAGATATATCTTAGTTGTCTCAACCCCCCCCCCCCACACCTCTATGTTGCTACTGTCACTAGTTTTTTGAATACAGTGCAAAATGTTGGAATCACATGGATATTCAGCTACTGTGACCATGTAAACATAGACAGGAGAAATTTACTGGCAGGTATGGATCACTAAAAACATATGCCCATTTGTCAGAGTAAAGGGTAACCACAGGTTGACCAGAGGCTATAATCCATGTCGAGAATCTTCTTAATCCTCTGACTGGCTATGGAAAAGACTAGTGCGACTTCTCGGTATGTAACTGCATAGGTTTTACGGACACCACTAACACCGTGAAACGGTAATCCCTTTCACCCTTAATTCACACTTTCTAATTACCTAAATTGCCTAAAGGCCAGAGGTGAGAACAATGCATACAAAGTTTCCCTCCTAATCCGTTCGTTACATGGAAATTATTTTTGTTCAATGGAAACTATTTTAAATGTAATTACCAAGGGAATCAAAAAATTTTGCTATAAAGAAGTTCATTAAACAGAGGTCCCACTGTAATTAAATCAAAAATGAAGCAATTTTAAAATAATAACCGATCGATTGTGCCATTAAAATGCTGGGAATGGGGCCCCCCCGCTCGCCCCACTGTAGTTTCGGCTCAGGATACTCAATAATTGCATTCAGGATTTCATTTGTAAAATAAATGATCGTCTCAACAATGGGCTCACAAATTTTCAAAAAAAAAAAAATAATAATAACAATGGGCTCTCGCGAGCCCACTATAGCCCACCACTGGATGTACATGTTTTGAAAGTTTAATAAAATTGTATTCTACTGTATATGTTGATATGAGTACAGTTTCCAGTGATAAAAGTAAAAGAATAAAAGAATTAAAATTTAAAAGTACTAAACTTATAATCACAGTGCTAACTCTTAACATTTAGTAATATAGATTCCAAGAATATCTTTCAATAGTTGACTTTTCAAAAATATTTATTACTAAATTAAAGATATGGTTAATTATTATTGATCACTAATAGATCAATAGCATTATTAGACTACAGGCAGTATATAACATTCCATGGTAACATTATGTAATCCATAAACTTCGTTCACAGCTATAAACTTATTCATTTATATTTAAAAAAGGAAGGAGGGGGAAACACACTATATTGAAGTTCACAGTTGGATTCAGTCACTCATACCAAGAACAACAGCAGCTTGTAAAACTCCTCATCCATCAAGGCATTACTAATTTGCACATAATGTTATGCATTTACTCAGTATGTTGCTCAGTACGTTATGCATTACTAATATATTCATAATGCTCTTGTTGCTATATGATAACTTGGAAATCTGTTGCTATATGATAACTTGGAAATCTGTTGCTATATGATAATTTGGCAGCAAATGTCATATTCAGTTAAATTAAAAATTAATTATTTAATTGGTTAATATCATTAACTTGATTCCTCATCAAGATGTTTTGAGTAATATACGATGTCTTTGTAAATGCAAAATGCAATGCAAGATCATGGAAAGGCATACAGGCAGTTCTTGCTTTATGAGTTTTTTTTTTTTTTTTTTTCAAAGTTTCAAGTATCAACAAAATCGAAAATATGAACATTAATTGCAAAAAAATGAATGCTAAACATTCATAAATACAGCATTTCAAACCATATGCATAGCTATACAAAACAGTGTACCCAGCTTTACGATATTAATCTGTTCCAGAGACACCATCGTATCGCGAAAATATCGTAACGTGAACCGGTAACACGTTGTTTTTTGGTAATTCGTTCCATGACCTCGGGAGTCGAAATTTTCACTATATAATTCTCTAAAATGTAATTTTTATGGTTTAAATTGTATTAGTTACCAAATCAAATCACTAAAATGTACTACACTTTCATCGTTATCATATGCACTGTTATAAGAACCAATTTTGAATGTCTTTGTGACATTTTTCTAAAGCACATTTCTGGAGGTCACGACCATAAAACAATAAAAACAATTTGCACTTTTTGGTTTATTGGGCTTTTCTGTTACTGCAAGCATTTATAAACTGGTAGTAAACTCGATGTTGTTGCATTTGTTAAAATACTGTTAGCTAGATTTGTGTGGTTTTTTGCATTATTATGGTGAAACGTGTTTCCCTTTTACTGAAATCTTTATTCATATAAAAAATATAAATCTTTTCTTCATTCCTTTTTTTTTTTAAGCTTCATAAACTTGTTACTCCGCGCAAATCCTGTTAGTTGCAATTTGTGTGTTCCGTTAAAAAATGCTTATGCATCTATTGAAATTTATAAAGAAAATAGAAGATTATCTTGGAAACACACCTCTTGAAGCATTTCTGAAGAAGAAGACTCCAACAAACAGAGTGCTGAGCCAATAATGAGTGATCAATGAGTGTACATTTAGTCGATGTGAACAATAACCATACTTTAAAATTTGTAAGTCATAAATAATTTCTTTATTAATATAATTTGCTTGATTTTACAGGCTACGTTTTAATTTCTTTGGATAAATCAATCATTGTTTAAACATAAACTAATTAGCTAACTAATTTCATTGTTGAGAACATAACCCCTATTTTTAACATTATGTCTATGTGATTTAATTCTCGCTTTACAAGCGTGCGCTAGGAACGAATTAACTCGTAAAGTCGAGAACTACCTGTATTCAAGAATATTATATGATAATATATTGTATTATTATTATTACTACTACTAAAGCTACTTTTTTATTATAGGTGTCCTGACATATTACTTACACTGTGATGATACATCTGTAAATCCATTTTCTGGAGTAAGTTGTACTTTAGTTTTTTCGCTTTTATATGGTTCTATAAAGGAAGTAGTTTGCTTGTTACATTTATAGTGTGTGTGTGTGTGTGTGTGTGTGTGTGTGTGTGTGTGTGTGTGTGTGTGTTTATTTTGCAAGCCATATATAAGTTAATTGAGAGGATGTTAATAGAAAATGAACTGCAGATAGGGATTGGAAATATGGAAAAATAAGAGAAAATAATAAGGAAGTACTTATTGTAAGTATGTATATATTTATAATTTTTAACCGCTAATTTTAGTCTTTTATCACTGTGATGGTTAAACATTTCATGTTAATGTGGCATTAATGCTATTGCTGGTTTAATAATTGTACATTATAAGCACATTAATATTATTGTGCATAAATTTTATTTGATTTATGGTTTATATTTAGGGCAGGAGGCATCGGTCATTAAGGCCTGACTGTCTGCCTAGCAATTGGTGTGCTAGCAGCGGTTGGTTAGCCTATTGTTACATGTTGAATTTAAATTTAAATTGCTAAAAGAATAATTATTGGTATAAACAGATATTTTGACAATAATAGGTTAGTGGAAATAATGATAAGGTAAAGTTAGGAGAAATTAAGGAAAAAGATTAAAGGAAAAATTAGGGAACAATATTACATTCTTTCACATGGTCATCTCTTTGCTACTTCCTCAGGGGCTTTGAGCGGACAGATAGCCAGTATTAAAAGAATGTCTCATGCATATCTGTTTCTGTGGTCCCAATAACAGTTTTGTCATATGATATGATATGATACTTAATATGATAAAGATCATATGATCTTTATCATATTAAGATCATATGATAAAGATCATATGATCTTTATCATATTAAGTATACTGTATTATAAGTATATTTTTAATTTCTGAAATCCAAATTATTTGGTGTTAACAGTAAATTGGGATTGGGACCCAAAGCCCAACGAGTATGCATCAATATAAAATATGATATGCATTTTCCTGTAACTGTTTGCATGAGACAATTCTTTTAATATTGGCTATCTGTCTACTCAAAGCTTCTGAGGAAGTAGCGGAGAGATGACCATGTGAAAAAATGTAATATTGTTCCCTTCTTTTTCTTTAATTTCTCCTAACTTTACCTTATTATTATTTCCACTAACTTATTATTGTCTTGTAATAATTCTTTTAGCAATTTAAATTCAAATTCAACATGTAACAATAGGCTAACCGACCACCACCACTAGCACACCAATTGCTAAGCAGACAGTCAGGCCTTAATGGCTGAAATGCCTGCTGCCCTAAATAAAAACAATAAATCAAATAAAATTTATGCACGATATATACAGCAGACTCTCAATTTACCGGGATTGGATTAACCGGGACACTTCAAGACTCCAAATTTAAAAGGGAAAAAAAAAAAAAAAAAAAATCAACCAGAAATCATAAAATTCAAGTAATAACTGGAATTGGTATAAACAGATATTTTGCAAGTCGTAAATAAGCGACTAAGAAGTGGCATTATAAGTCATCATTGGGAGATTAATGTGCCTATTATCTTGCAACTCCCACTGCCTTCGGACCCGCCACTGAAAAAAAAAGAAAACGAAAAAAAAAAAGAGACCAAATGTTTAGTTTGTTTTAGTCCCTCGCGTCAATTGTTGTGTTCCGTCGCACAACAAAAGGACAAATTTTTTGTTTCGTTATTTATGTCAGGGATGTTGGTATTTTTTTTTATAATAAATATATTTATTTTTTTGTTTAGAAATCACGAAAATGATGGGTAAATGCAAAAGAGTTGCGCTTTCAGTTAAACAAAGACTTGAAATTATTCAAAAGATTGAAAACGGTGCATCCGTTAAATCTTTAATGATGAACCATTACAATGTTGGTGACCAAACCATATATGACATTGTAAAAAATAAAGGGAACCATCGTATTGGACACACGAGTAGTATGTGGTAAATTTTTATCTATCACCATATTTTTTACGTGGGTTGCTGAAAATTTTTTCGATACAGTAAGTCCCCGACTTACGCAACTACAGATTTACGTAAATTTGTTTTTCACTCAATTTTTTGTTATTTTTTTTTTATTTTTAGGATTGTAAAAGTTAAAACAACAACAAAAAATAATAATAAGCAATCAATAACGGCGATCACAGCACGCACAAATTGCACAAGTGAGATCGCAGTAACAAGCAAAAAAGAGAAAATTCTTAACAATTATTTATAGTTTTTTTTTTATGACTTGAAGATTTTGGTGAAGGGGACACACACTTCACCATAATAACGTAAAAACAACCCACAGAATTCCAGCTATTGGTATTTCGCAAATGCAATAAAATCGAGTTTACTATGCATTTATAATAGATTGTGCTAACAGAAACGCCCAATAAAACGGAAAGTGCAAATTGTTTTTATTGTTTTTTGTTGACCTCTAGAAATGTGCTTTAGTAAAATCTGGGTTCATGCTGGATGATAATAGTGAGTTTTCGCCTTAACCCTATGAAGCTCTTTACAGAAAAATTCATTTTAACCGTTATCATAGTGCCAACTAAGAGAATAAGTGACAGCGGTACTAGTACATCTGCCAACGAAAGAAAAGCTATGGATTTGGATCAGAAAATTAAATTAGTAAGAATGTATAAAAATTGTCAAACATTAACAAGTATTGCGCTGAATTCAGATTTGTCAATAATAATATAGTAGCAATATGTTACTAGTCATTCCCGAGTTACATAAAACTCTTACGTATGTTGGGGACTTCTGTATTTTTGGATTAATGGGGAAATCGATTATCTGGGATTTGTTTTTTACTCTTTATCCTGGAAAATCGAGAGTCTACTGTATATATATTTGTAAAACAATAAGAGAAGTTTACCTCAATATGATACGTAGAACACGTATCATATTGAGGTAAACTTCACACATATCAATATGATACGTATGGTACTCCAGAAATTAAAACGAAAACAATTAAAAAATCAAAAATCTGTTACAGTAAGAAATAATCAACAATAATTAAAATCAAATGAACCCAATTAAAAATCAATTTAACACAATTAAAAAATTAAGTGAAAAATCAATTTAACGAAAAAAATTGCAAAAAGATTTTCCTTCCTTATTATTCACACACACACACACACACACACACACACACACACACACACACACACACACACACACACACACACACACACACACACAGGGTTGTTAAAATTAAAGTGTCCCTATGTAGAGGGCTCTGGAGCAAGTTCTAAGGCTCGTACTGAAGAGAAATTTGGACAATGGGTACAATAAAGAATGCACTCTCCATTTTGGAAAAAAAAATTAGTTCCAAAATTTGTCACTATATGGGGCTGTGGCAATACAAATCACTTGAACAGTGCTACATTGTTCACTGTATCCTCCATTTTGGTCAACAACAGTTTCTATTCGAAGAACAGCCTTCTCTACAGCAGAACATAACATGTCAAAAGGAATAGCCAGCACACAACGTCTAATGCTGTTCTTCAGATCTTCCAGAGTTTGACATCCTTCCCGATCACCTGGTTCTTCAAAAAACCCCACAACCAGAAGTCATATGGGGTGAGGTCTGGTGATCAGGGTGGCCAAGATGTCTGGAAACAACAGCTGATGACCCATTCATCTGTAAAGTGTTGCCTTAGCAATGTTTGGACACAACGGTGGATGTGGGGTGGCACACCATCTTGCATGAATATGGTATCCTGAAGGCACCCATGTTGTAGCTCTGGTATTGCGAAATTTGCCAACATTTCATAATATCGCTGTCCAGTGATGGAACAGGTGTGGGGTCCAGTTGGTGTTATCTGTTCAAAAAAATATGGTTCAATCATGAATGTGGCCATAAATCCACCACACTGTCACGTTTGGAGAATGCAGCGAGACCTCTTGGATAACTTGAGGGTTTTCTGTTGCCAAAATGCAACAGTTGTGGGCATTCACTTGTCCATTTAAGCAGAAGTGGGCATCACTCCAAAGGATGTTCCATGGCCAAGTGATATCCACTGTCATTCGCGTCAGAAACTGAAGTGCATATGTGAAACGAATATCTGCATAATCATGATTTAGCTGCTGTAGCATGTGCCTCTTGTAAAGATAGTACTGCAACACCTGACACATTACTAGCCTTACTGTGGGATATGGCATGTCCACTTCACGAGAAACAGCTGGCACACTTGCGCTACCACATGAAGATTGACTTGATAAATCCACGACAACCATAGCCACATCTTCAACATGAGAGGAGTCCACTCGTTTTTGACCTCTATCTGGTTGAACACCAAGTTGTCCTGTCACTTCAAATTTCGCAATCATTTTGCAGACAGCACAAACAGGCGTAGGTCCACACCTTATGCGCTTCTGATGCTGGAATTCTCTGATAGCTGCAGCTGCATTTTTGCTGTTCTGATAGTACAGCTTCACTAATAGCACCTTTTCCTGCAATGTTGTTGGCATTGCTGCTTCTGTAGTGCAGGCAAACATCTGCTGTATGATTTTGAAGAGACTGCTTTACAGTACAGTAGAGCTGAGTAGTGGCACTGTGGCAATAACTTACAATTATGCAAATAACTTACGTTATTTGCATAATCGTAAGCAGAATGCGAGTACATTCTTTATTGTACCTGTTGTCCAAATTTCTCTTCAGTACGAGCCTTAGAACTCACTCCAGAGCCCTCTTCATAGGGATGCTTTAATTTTAACAACCCTGTATAAACTGTTAATTAATTAATTATTTAATAATATTTTATATCATTAAATTCTTAAAAAAGTTGTAAACCACATGTCTAGGTTTTGCTTACGCTACCATGAATGGCTAATACGACCTTATACTTTCCATACTATGGGCTACTTAACAACACATTGAAATTACGGTCAACAACTTTTTTCACTCTTCTTTCTGTATTTTGGTATCTATTTATTACTTTCACTTTGTTCCTTGATCTGTTATTTTGATTTATTATATTCACTATGCTTATTGAACTTTTATCATGGATAGACAACATTTACATAGCATACTACACAGGCAAAGTAGTATAAATTTTACCTCGGGGGGGGCTTATGCTCTGTATAGCCCCTCGATACACTCTACTACTCCTAAACACACACACACACACACACACACACACACACACACACACACACACACACACACACACACACACACACACACACATCACAGAGCAAACCAGCATCAAATGCCCCCAGCCTAGCTAGCCTGAGATAACAGCCTCACATTCCAATTCTTCCATGCAAAACCTCAAATTTAACAAACGTAACAATAGGCCTTGTCTTACCTGCCCATATATGCATCCCAGCACATTACCAGCAATAGAATGATCCTGTTTTCTGCAAGTGTAGCAACGTGGTATACCTTGTCACCTGCCTTACAGGCAATATAAAATATGTTGGCCAAACCGGTAACAAACTGCATCTAAGACTTAATCTTCATAGATAGATCTGACATTAAGAACTATAATAATAGCAAATACAATGGAAACAAGATCAGGAAATAGAATACAAGCATTTTCCGTAGCATTGTTCACCAATATCCACATCTCCATCTTAGCCCATATACCTGACCCTGTTTTAAGAAATAGACAGGAAGAAATATTTATGTCAAAACTGAAGACACTCTCCTTATGGTCTCAACAACAAATTTAGCCATAGTATCATTACCAGTTATATAGAAAATCTCTGTACTTATGAGAAATTTCAAATGGCTAAATGTATAAGCAAGCCAAGATGCACCAAAAAAAAGCAAACCTAGAACCAATAATAATTTAAACAGACACAAATTAGGTAGCTTTGCCCAGGCTATAACCAATTGGGATAACAATGACATAGAGGTGCAGCAGATACATAATCTGCTATTCAGTACCAAACATAGCATCCTAAAAGCACTTTATAAATTCTTCCACAATTATGAATTCAATTCTATAGACACCTATTCCACTGGGCGCTTCCGTAGCCAGGTGGGCAGGAGCAGCAGTGCGTAGCACACGCTTCTTGATTAGACCGAGGTTCGAGCCAGTGAGCCACCAAATATGGAGGATGCGGAAAGGTCAGGGAATGACCACTGCATATCCCCAGAGCAATATGGCCTTAGTTGCTAATGCTCCTAAAAAAAAAAAAAAAAAAAAAAACAACCTGTTCCACCTGTTAAGTGACATTTGTAAATTTATGCTAAAATCATTAAATTATGAAATTAATAAGGAACATTCTACGATCATTCTAAAATTTCATAATACCACCATGGACCGCATCAATATAAACCATTACATTAACTCACATGCAGATCTCCTTCCAGCCAACTGCCAAAATATAAAAATCAAAGCCAGATACAGATATACTTAACCCTTTGGCCTGTAATTACAAATCTCTTGCTACCAATATGGATATAGAAGAACCAGACACTAACACTTGCATTTGCCACAAAGCTGAATTACAGCCTTATGTTAATCCCCACCATAGGCATATTATAACTGGTAAGGAGATAATACCTTACCAGAATCTGAGAAAGATTCTTTCCTATGGTTACAAATTTAGGTTGTATACAAAAACCAACCTAACCACATTCAAAAAGCATTTGTATCATGACTTCCTTAACTACTGCTTCATGCTAGCTTATAAATAAAGCACACCTATCGAATCTTTCTGCATATGGATAAATACTGTATCATCAGAACTAATAAATAATTATAAAGCTTTAAAATCACATGGATCCCCGCCTGCTACTATCAACTGCGTTATCTCCATATTTAAAAAACAATTATCAGAGCTTCATGGCCAGTTTATCCTCACCCCCTCAATTATCAGAGCGTCATGACCAGTTTATCCTCACCCCTGTAGACAAAGCTGCCAGCAACTATGCCTTCATATGTAAAGCTTTTTACTTTCATACACTAAAAGCTGAACTCAATTCAAGTGAAACATACAAGCCTGTGACCAACAATGGCAATATCATAACAAAAAAGTTAATAGCTATCAACAAAAAATTAAAACTTAATATTAATAATTATAATTTTCCATACGTATACTTCATACCTAAGTTTCATAAGAACCCAGTAGGCTTCAGATTTATTACTTCATGCAAGTGCAGCTATGCATACAAACCTGGCATGACTTTGGAACAGTTATTGAAACTCATCATTAAAGAAAAGCAGGATTATCACCAACATTATCCCCATTTTAAAAGCCTTGAATAATAGTAATATATTCCATATACAAACCTTTGATTTCCCTAGCCTATTCACCAGCATTAATCAAGCTAATCTGAAGCATGTACTAAATAATCTGTATAATAAATACAAACATATAATAGATTGTAAACCAGCATATTGGAATAACTTAACGAATTTTGTGCATTGTCAATAATTCCATTTTTAATGGAAAAACAGTTTGCCAACAAACAATAGGTACCCCTCTGGGTAGCCCTGCCAGTTGCATCATTGCCAATCTATACCTGTATTGATATGAAACCTCACTGCCTCCGAAAATCTGTCTGTTTAGGTACATAGACGATTTATTTTTAGCAAATTGCCCCAACTTCCTACAAGATCATGCTATATATATCCAGAAGAACTCATCTTGGAAAAAACTAATTATCATAACCTGGCAGCCAATTACCTTGATTTAGATATAGATCTTAATAACCCTCAGACCACAGTCAACACATACAATAAAAGGGAAGCCTTCAACTTTAAAGTCTTTAACCTCACACATTGGCATTATAATACAATAAACCCCCGCTATTTGCGGTATCTGTATTCGTGGTTTCGCATATTTGCGGTCGCTGATTTAATATAAAATGAAACCTAAAAAAATGTGAATTTTAAAGTGCCGTGAACATTTTCTGCCATAAAAAAACATGGGCGTGGCTAAATTTATCTTTCCCGGTCAAAACAGCGCTCAGGGTGGGGGGGGGAGAGGGGTGACAAAATCGCGAGCGTGGATGTTTCTCGCTAATCCTTGTTCAGTATGTGTTATGTGCTTGTCGTGGAAGGTTTGGTCGTTTGCTTTTAATTTATATGCTTATAAATTGAATAAATTTATCAATTTATAAATTGATATGCTTACAAAAGTGATAAATCTACCGTTTTGCATTGTAAAACAGACTTTTTCGAGTGTGTTAACGGAAGAAAGTGACTTTATTGTGGACAAGTTCTTTCTAACCCGTACAAAAATATGGCTACGAATAACAAGGGAAATGTGAAAAGATCAAAGAAGGTGATGACATTAGCGAATAAAATTGACTTATTAGACAAAATTTCTAATGGTGAAAGTGTCTCCTCAGTGCAAAACATTATAAAATCAATGAGTCAACCGTACGATCAATCAAAAAATCTGAAGAAAAAATCCGCCGTAGTGTCCGTGAAAACGCGCTAATTGCTTCAAAAATTTGCTCTGTAACTCATGATGTTAAATTAGAAAAAATGGAAAAGGCTTTAAATCTGTGGATAGAAGACCGAACTCAAAATAAAATTCCATTAAGTTCACTCATCATTCGTAAAAAGGCAAAACTCCTTTATCAACACTTTAGCGAAACTGGTGATAGCACTAGCGGGATAAGTTTTTAAGCAAGCAAAGGCACTGGTTTGAAAGATTTGTTTGAAATTTCTAATAAATATTACATTTATATTAAATTGTTTCTTATTTTCATTAGATGCCATATGCTTGCATTTCACTATGTACTGTCTATGTACATAGTCATATTATGAAGGTACATATAATACATACATAGACAAAATTTTAGACTAGTTTTTCTTATATATTTCATACTTTGGAACGGAACCTCTTTATGGGAGGAACCTCTATACTGAGTTATGGGAGCCATAACTCAGTATTCACGTTTTCGGTATGCGCAACATTTCTCAGGAACGTAACCCCCGCAAATAGCGGGGGGTTTACCGTATCTCCAAAAAGATACATGCTAATATCATTCTGTCTCAATGTATCAGAATAGCCGCTATATGCAATAGCAAAAAATTGATAGTTAACAATATCAGAAACCTCTACAATAAGCTTCTATACAACCAGTTTCCCACAGTTTCTCAAAAAAGCACTCCTTATTATTGAATATAAAAAGTTGATTAACTACACCAGGAGTGGCCAACTTAATTTGTGATGCGATCTACTTTTTTCCTTCAAAATGCGCCGCAATCTACCATCTAAAAAATTTCACTGCACAAGGTGCACAAATCGAGGGATGACCGTATATTTAAAATTCGTCGTGATCGACCGAAATTAAATCCACAATCGACTCGTTGGCCACCCCTGAACTACCATTGATATCAATAATATGGCTAACTGATATTCTATAGCTGCTAGGCTTGTACATAATGTATAGTCTATAATTCCTAGCCTCTTTGGTGTCTTACAGATGTAGAAAACTTGTACACACCAATTGGTTAGCCCAGTAGTATATTTTATTTTATTATTATTATTATTATTATTATTAATATCCATATGATGCAAGGAAGCCTGAGGCTTATGCTGCACCAGGAAAAAAAAAAAAAAAAAGTTCCCGAGTAACCCTGAGAGAGAGAGAGAGAGAGAGAGAGAGAGAGAGAGAGAGAGAGAGAGAGAGAGAGAGAGAGAGAGTCAAAAGTAGAAGGGAATCACCAAGAAAGAGAAGAATGATGATATCCAGCTCAGGACCCTGGGTGTGCCAAGCCCATACTCACCAGATGTGAGCCCCCGGGGTTAATTTTATTTTATTACTTTTTTATCCTTTTATTATTTTATATACCACACAATTGGCTTAAACACTGGAGTATGCTCACAGACTTACGTTCAGGGTCCTACTATAGGAACGGGAATAGCAACCCCAAACTGCCCAAGCAAGATCTATTTGTGTCTTCTTCTGTATTCTTTATGCCTTCCTACGTTTCTATATATTTTTATTTCTCATGAGCAATTCGTTTATTGAAGGCAATATGCAGATGCTCCTTTTCTTCTATAAACATTGTTCTCACTTAAACAAAGTTTAGCGACTATTTAACGCTACTTTGTAAGCTTTTTACTCCTTTCTATCCTTGGATGCATTACTCCACATGTTTAACACCTATCCCTATTATATATTCATAATTTAATTTAATCTAACTTAGTTTCTAACTGACAACACGCAGGGTAGCCAGTGTAATTTAATTTATTTTATTTTAATTTTTTCCTTAACCTTCCGATTTCTTACATAAATACTTCAGAACAGATTTATACTATACTTTTCATTACCTTCCACTGCAGTACAGACCTCAACAATTATATACCTACTTGACCTAAGTAAGTAAGTATCCTACTTCTTAATAATCTTTTCATTCTGCCTTTGTCGGATCAGCCATGAAATATACGTATGCCATACCACTTAAATTTTAAAAATTTTAACCGGCAGCTGGCCCCTTCATCTGGGGCCAGCTGCCGAAACCACAGGACACACAGCATTAAGTATTTCTGATTATTATTTATTATCATCATCTTTCTCTTTGTTGTTATCTGCAATTACAATTTCAGTTATGTTAGCACTTTAACAGTATCTACCTACCTTTATACTCTCCACACACACACAACACACAACACATAAAAGCAGAATTAACACTAATATCTAAATTATTTAGATAATTTATCCTGTATGCTAATATTTCTGATGACAAATTAGTGCCATCAGAAATGACTGAACATTACATAAGCCTGTGAAAATACAAGATATTTATTTTTATTTCAAACTATAAAGCTTAAGAAAAAGGTGTAACCATAACTTACAAAGAGCTCTAACCATCTCAATATACAGTGGTACCTTGGTTTGCGAGCATAATTCGTTCCGGAAACGTGCTCGTAATCCAAAGCACTCGTATATCAAAGCGAATTTTCCCTTAAGAAATCATGGAAATTTGTTCCAAAACTCGAAAATATTCATATACTGTAAAACTGATTAATACAAAATACATACATACCTTTTCATATTTTTAATATTTAAATTGAATATACGTAAAGCAATCGGATTTATGGTAGGACCACTTTCACTGTCACAACGGAATCACTGCTATCTGTTGACTCTTTTTTTTGTGCGACTTTAACAAGGAACCTCTCCAATGACACTTTGCCTCCTCTTGAGGATTTCACGGAAATATGACATTGCATTGTCGTTAAACAGATTCATTGCTCGCACTATTACAAAATGAGGAGACACGCTTGATACAAATAAACAAAGCTGCGCGCATGTAGCAACTGAATAAACAACACCGTAAAGGCAGAGACACACTATTAACACCTCACATTTTACTAAAGCACATTTCTAGGGGTTACTACCATAAAACAATAAAAACAATTTCCAGTTACGTTTCTGCTAGTGGAATCTGTTATAAACTGGTAGTAAACTCTATCTAATTGCATTTGCGATTATACCGATAACTGGAATTGTGTTGGTTTTTACGTTATTATGGTGAAATGTGTTTCCCCTTCACTGATATAAAACACATAAATACATTTTCAGAATCTTCTCTTCATTGCTATCGTGTTGGGTTGATTCCGGTCCGATGCCATTTCTTGTAAACACAAAGGCCAATAGTGCATAAGCGAATTCAGTTCGTGTTATATAAGATATCGTTCCCCTATTTATAAATCGAGTATGATCGAATTCGTGTAGTGTAAACACGTGTTATACGAGGACTGACTGTACTCGTATTGCAAGACCTAGCTCGTTTATAAAGTTAAAATTTATTAAAAATTTTTGCTCGTCTTGCAAAACACTCGTAGACCAAGTTACTCGCAATCCAAGGTACCACTGTATAGCTAAGTCATACTGATTCCAATATTAACAAAATAAACAATCAATATAACAATCAATATTACAATAATGTCATTATTGAATAAGGCCTATATCGAAAGGCATGTCAACAGGGGCTAGCGCCTCTCAATATATGCGATCAATAACAAGCTGTCTGTTTCTGCTAGTTACATGCCAGCTTTACCATATTCATATATACTAAATATAGTATACATAATAGCTTTAAGTTTAAATTTAAGTAGCTAAATTAGCTAATGTAATCAAAATAAATATGAAACTCATAATAAAAAATTTGAACGGCAGACTGGCAAAATATAATTGCTAGCCCTACAGATAGCCAACCTCTTAAACATTAATGGAATATTTACATAAGTATTTCTGTTTCCGTAGCAAAATGAACAGGAGGAAAAAATAGTGAGGGCATAAGCCCAAAAAATAGGTGAAAGGAATAGGCAACAAGTATACCAATAGTACCTAAATTTCCCTCGAATTACTTTAATAGATTTTGAGGCATAAGATACAAGAGTTAGATAGCAAAAAGATTTCTCTATTATTATAATTCGCTTGATTTTACAGACTACATTTGCATTTCTTTCAATAAATCAATCATTGTTTAAACATAAACTAACTAACTAGCTAATTAATTTCATTGTTGAGAACATAACCCCTATTTTTAACCTTATGTCTATGGGAAATAAATTCCCGCTTTACGAGCACATGCTAGGAACGAATTAACTCGTAAAGTCGAGAACTACCTGTACTATATTTAGTATATATGAATATGAATAGGCGGGCTTGTAACTAGCAGAAACAGATAGTTGATGTTGTTATTGATCGCATATATTGAGAGGTGTTAGCTCCTGTTGATGTGCCTTTCGATGTAGGCCTTATTCAGTAACGACATTATGATAATATTGATTATTTTGTTAATATTGGAATTAGTATGATTTAGGTATATATTGAGATGGTTAGAGATTGAGATGGCTTACAATACCGGGATCTCAAATACTGGGATCCCGGTCCTTTTTTCCCTGTATTGATACAAAAAATACCGGCTTTTCAGTACTAATTTAAAAAAATAATTGTTTATAATTTAATTACATAAAGGATTTATGTGAAATGAAAAGGATTTATGGAAAATTTAATCAGAAACTTTTGGAGTGAGTGGATGGGTCAATAAGGGTTTTTTTTTTTTTTTTTCTGATGCTATATAAGCTTGCTTTCTTGCATCATGTGTCTTTGCTAATGCTAATGTGATTATGACGTTTTTATCTCTACTAGCAAATGTTTGATAAATCATCGATAGGACACAATGCAACATTGCAACCTGTCCACAATTCTCGGACAATTTCATGTCTGACCATATCGTAACTCCCAAGTCCCGTTTCTCTACTACTGACTTTTGTCCAACTCTACCAAGTATATAAGTTATTTTGGGGTTGCAGCAACCCCAAAATTACACCCCAGGTGTTAAGACCTTGCATTTTGCTGAATTAAAGCATAGCTGCCACTTTTCTGACCATCCCGGAAGTCTATCTAGGTCACTCTGAAGAAGCTCTGCATGGCAGCGATCATTAACTACTCTACTGATCTTTACATCATCTGTAAGTTCAGACCTCCATCCCTTCATAGATGTCATTTAAGATAATCAAAAACAACAGTGGTCCCAATACTGATCCTTGGAGAATCCCGCTTCTTACATTAACCCAATCTGAGGAATAATCATTTATCACAACACCCTGCCTGGTGCCCTCAAGCCATCGTGCTATCCATCTAAGGATTTTCCCTATGATTCCAGCATGCTCAAACTTATAAAGTAACCGCTCATGTGGGACTGAGTCAAATGCTTTGCTGATATCTAAATAAACAATGTCAAAATTATTCTTTAAATCCAGCTCACGAGTGACCTGTCAAAATGGCTAACCAGATTTGTTAAACATTATTTTCCCTTTACAAAACCATGCTGTGTATCCTACAGAATTCCATTTCCATCTAAATGATACTGAATTCCACCCTTGATCATTGCCTCCCTGCTACTGAAGTTAGACCTACTGGTCGGTAATTTCCCGTTAAACTCCTAGAACTGCCTTTATGTTCCAATTTACACCAATCCAACGGAATCTCTCCTGATTCCAGTGATGCTCTCATAACTAGCCTTAATGGTTCAATGCACTCACTTTCCGCCTCCTTTAAGATTATAGGGTATATGCCATCAACCACAGGAGCCTTACTCACCTGTGGGTGTGAAAGTTTTCTCACTAAATCAACATGTGAGATTTCAACATCACATTTTTTTTCAACTTCACTCCCATAATTTCTCATTGACGTGAAGGGTTTTCATCAATAAATATCAATGCAAAGTAACTGTCGAGTTCATCTGCAACTTCATCTATGTTATCTAATACTATCCCATGTCTATCACTTAAGGGTCCAATCTGATTTGTCCTTCTGTTCTTTGCATTTATATGTATTTATATATGTGAAGAATTCCTTAACTGCACTCTTTACTCTCTTCTTTATTCCTTATCCCCACACTTTGCTCTCTCTCCCAGACTCAGTAAAGATACTATAGTGAAAATTATACTTTGCTTAATAAAACATCTTTCTCCTTCAGAAAATGATGAACATAATTCAACCATTGAAGACCAACACAGAACAGAACATCAGTGTTCCACAAGTTCTTTCCAAAATAAGAAATTGCCCGACTCCAATGAGATTTTAAAAGATGAACTTGAGTCGGAAATTAATGAAATACTTTTAACTATTTTTGCTAAAAATGTTCAAAGCCTAGAAAATATGGACTGAGATTGTCTATGATTATCTCAGTACCAGAATGGAATCCAAAAGGGCGTTTTCTGCCGCTAATCAAATACTGTATGTACCAAAATTAGATCCATTTTAAACGATCATACTATTGATTGTTTATGTTTCTTAAGAGCTCACTTTATTCGGACAGTTAGTGTGGATGCTTAAACATAACTAAACTTTGGAGTAACAATATGTATTTTTTTGTTTTTAAAATAACTGTATTTTTAATGATTTTTTTCAGAATATTTATTATTGCAATAAATGTTTATTTAAACCATGAATTCAAGTAATTACAGTACTTGTTTTTTTCCTTACTTCATTGCACCTAATTGTCATCAAAATTTATTGAGAAAAACGTTTGTTTTTGGAATACCGGTATCCCGGTTTCATAAATTAAAAATACCGGTATTAAGATTTTGACCGGTATTGTAAGCCCTAGTTAGAGCCCTTTATAAATTATGGTTACACCTTTTTCTTAAGCTTTATAGTTTGAAACAAAAATAAATATCTCTCTCACACACACACACACACACACACACACACACACACACACACACACACACACACACACACACACACACACACACAAATGAGCCAAAACATTATGACCACCTACCTAATATGATGTTGGTCCTCCACATGCATACAAACCAGCTTGTACCCAGTGAGGCATGGATGCTACAAGATTTCTAAATGTGTCTTGTGGTATCTTGTACCAACACGTAACCAGCAGATCCTTTAACTGCTGTAAGGTCCGTGGTTGAGACGCCACAGATCAGAGTTGCTGTTCCAACACAAACCACAGATGCTCGATGGGATTGATGTCTGGGGAATTTGGAGTCCAGGGCAATACCTGGAAGTCTCCCTCATGTTCTACGAACCAGTCTCGAACAATCCGGGTGGTGTGGCATGGCGCATTATCCTGCTGAAAGACGGCAATGCCAGAGGAGAAAACAATTGCCGTGAAAAAGTGTACCTGGTCAGCAATAATGTTTAGGTAGGTGGTAGACGTCAGAGTGCCTAGCACATGGATGTCTGGACCCAGAGTATCCGAGCAGAACATTGCCCAAAGCATGACACCACTGCCACTGACTTGTTTTCATCCCATGGTGCATCCAGGTGGCATCACTTCCCCAGGTAAACAACAGACACGTACCCAGCCGTCCACATGGTGCAATAGGAAACATGATTCATCGGACCAGACAACCTTCTTCCAATCACTCAAGGTCCAGTTTCAATGCTCACGTGTCTATTGTAGGTGCTGTTGCCGGTGAACCGTGGTTAGCATGGGCACTCAGATTGGCCTGTGGCTACTTAGCCCCATTTTCAGCAGGGTTCAATGTGCTGTGTGTTGTGATACATTACTTCCGTCACCAGCATTCCAATTACTGGAAAGTTGCGCCACAGACTCCCTTCTGTTGCCATGTACTGTCCGAGAGAGCCTTCGCTCACCTCAAGCATTGATGAGCTGTGGTCGTCCATTACCTCACTGGTGGTTTGTGGGTTTCCCCTCCTTGGACCACTTTCAGTAGGTAGTAACCATGGCTGACCGTGAGCATCCCACCAGCCATTTCATTTTGGATATGCTTTGACCCAATCGTCTGGCCACTACAATTGGCTTTTGTCAAACTCACTCAAGTCCGCTGCCTTTCCCATCTGAAGAACAAGAGTAACACTGATTAACGGAGGGCGCCTCCGTAGCCAGGTGGGAAGGAGTAGTAGTGCAGCAGTGCGTAGCACATGCTTCTTGATTAGACCAGGGTTCGAGCCCATCACCACCAAATACGGAGGATGCAGAAAGGTCAGGGAATGACCACCGCATATTCCTGGAGCAATATGCCCTTAGTTGCTAATGCTCCTAAAAACCAAATAACAAGGGTCATTACTAATAGATTAGAAAGAATACTTGATGAGAATCAACCAAAAGAGCAAGCTGGCTTTAGGACAGGGTTCTCAACTATGGATCACCTTCACGTAATATCACAGCTAATGGAGAAAGCAAATGAATATAAAACACCATTATGCCTTGCATTTGTGGATTATGAAAAGGCATTTGACTCCATACAGCATAAGGCAGTGTTTCCGTCATTGGAAAGACAAGGCATAGATACTCCATATATTATGATTTTGAAGAAAATATATGAGAGTGCTACATCCTTTATTAGACTAGACAAAGACAGTAGCAAATTTAAAATCGAGAAAGGAGTTCGACAAGGAGACACAATATCCCCGAAGCTGTTTACTGCTGCCCTTGAGGAAACTTTCAGAAGATTAGACTGGTCGCAGAAAAGAGTCAATGTGAACGGAGAGTACCTAAACCATTTACGATTTGCAGATGACATTGTGGTCATAAGCCACGATCCCAAAGAATTAGAGGAAAATCTTAATCAGTTATGCACAGTTAGTAAGGATTTTGGACTAAAAATGAATATGGCTAAAACAAAAGTAATGATGAACAAGTATGCCACGGAAAGGGAAATAATGATTGAAGGAGCAGTAATTGAAAAGGTGGAGTCATATACTTATCTGAGACAAGTTATTAGCTGTAATAATGATAAATGGCTGGAAGTCAAGAGAAGAATAAATTTTGGATGGATAGCATTCAGGAAATATAGTCACATACTGAAGAGCAATATCCCAGTTTGTCTGAAACGTAAAGTAATGAATCAATGTATACTCCCCACCATGACTTATGGAAGTGAAACTTGGTCACTCACCAAAAGAATGGAAGAGAAGCTAAGAACTACACAGCGAAGAATGGAACGAATTATATTGGGAATCAGACAGTTAGATAAGAAGAGAAACACATGGATTAGGCAGCAAACTCAAGTAAAGGACATTCTTATCAAAATTAAAGAACTAAAATGGTCTTGGGCAGGACACATAGCTCAAAGACATGATGACAGATGGACTAAGAAAATAACAGAATGATACCCAAGAGGAGCTAGAAGAAAACCTGGAAGACAAAGGCGGAGATGGATAGATGAAATTCATGAGTTTGTGGGTAGTAAATGGATGGCCAGTGCTCAAAACAGAAGGAACTGGAAAGTTGCTGGAGAGGCCTTCATCCTGCAGTGGATTGAAAATGGCTGATGATGATGATGATGATTAACGGAACTCAGTATCAGGTGTTTTTTTATATTGTGTCCCCCCCCGCATGTGCCTTCGTTCACCTGCAGTTGCTTCGATTTGCATAACGAGTCGCTGTCATAATGTTTTGGCTCATTGGTATATATACAGGGCACTCCCTGACTTATGTAATATTCTACTTCTGTAAACTAAACTTTACATAAGTTTTTGATGGCCGGTGCAAACTTAAAGAAAATCATGGAAATGTATTTTGCATCCCGTAGGAATAAATGGAGGTATTTTGAAAATATCGCAATGTGAACCCAATAACACATTTCAGAACACCTCAGAAGATCAAATTTTCGTTATATAACTAAGCTTTGTCTCTAAAAGGTCATTTTTAAAATGGAGTGCTACCCTTTCATCGTTATCATATGTTCCATTATAAGAATAAATTTTGAACACCTTTGTTGATATTTTTCTAAAGAACATTTTTGGAGACCACGAATATAAAACAATAAAAACAATTTGCACTTTCCGGTTTATTGGACTTTTCTGTTAGTGCAAGCTGTTATAAACATCGAGTAAACTTGATCTTATTGCATTTGCAATAATCATTATAACTGGAATTGTGTGAGTTTTCACAATTATTATGGTGAAATGTGTTCCCCTTCACTGAAATCTTCAATCATATAAAAAGCGTAAATAGATTTTCAGACTCTCCTCTTCATTCCTGTTTACTTATTATAATGATGAAGGGAAAGCAACCAATGGAAAATGCAAGTGGTGGCTGTGCCAAGAAATGAAACAAAATTGATTTAGAAATGAAGATGAAAATGATTAAGAAGTGTGAAGCAGGACAAAGCTTGCCATCTATTGCATGGGAATTAGGTCTTGCTGCTTCAACAGTTATCAAAAAACAGCATTCAGGTGCTATATCGAAGATGGAAAAGCTATTAATAATATGAATGGAAAATCAAATTCAGAACCGAGCGACCCTGAGTCTAATGGCCATTCAAGCAAAAGCCTCCCTTTTTTTGTAATTTTATAATTTTGAAATCTTTGTGATTGCACACTTTTGTACTTTTTTCTACGCATGGGATAAAAAAAATTGAATAAATAATTCTATTTACATGTTCGTCGATCATTCCTTTTTTTGCTTCAATCAAATTCAGAAAGCATAGTTGCGAGTGCTACATAAGCCTCTAGGGAAATTCTGACTTACGTAGAGTTCCGTGGAATGTAACCCTCACATAAGTCGGAGAGTGCCTGTATACATACACGCCATATTATTTTATTAATTATATGTATTAGTTTATGGGGAAGATTATCGTAAAAGACATACCATAGATAAATCTATAGAGAAAGCACAGGTGAAGTATGTTACATATACACAAAGGATAATATAAAAAAAATTATCGCTGTACAAATTTGTGTATCTACAATTTGGTTGACTTCTTCAGGGCCAACCACCTAAATTGAAAGAAAATAATGATAAGGAGGAGTTTTCTGTTTCTGTAATGATTAATATGCACTATGGCAAAATCAATTTTGAGGTTATATAACAAATAATAGAATTTAGGATTCTTTAAAATATAATAGAAATTAAGAAATTTTGAATTTATATAATGCATAGTACACACTGATCATTACCCAACAGAGAATGAAGGATATAAAGTTAAAAACTAAAGCAAGAATAAAGCATGTGGTAAAAGCAGGCTTACCATGTCCAAGCAAAAGAATCATGCCGACCGAGCTAGCCGGGTGGGTAAAGTGCCTGGCAACCCAAAGGTCGCGGGTTCGATTCTCACCTCGGGCTTGGATCAGAGTACTGCAAAAACCTTGGGAAGTGCATTATGGCCACAGAAGCCTATGTGCCAACAACTACAAAAAAAAAAAAAAAAAAACTATAGCTAATAAAGAAATGGAGTTGTGTATAATGTATGGCCCTCTAGTGAGAATTGGAAAGTGACGACACCTGTGTGTTGGACATGGTGAATGGTGTGTTGATATGCAGGAAATTAGCCAATAAGTTATATATTAAGTTCAGGCATAATTTAACTTGGCTATAGCGAGGTAGTAAATGGCTGATTAAGTAGGAATGAGAGTACCTGAACTCCATGAAGGTGAAGATATAGTAGTATGCTTAGAAGTAGCTTTTTCTACATCCTTGGATCGCCCTAATAATTTCAGTGAAATAAGAGTGAAGAGTATAGGATAGCTGAAAAACTGATGCAAGGTAAAGCTTGGAGTTCAGGATGGCAAGCCTGTTCCTATAATAGGACCCTTAGCTGAATTTGCAAGTCATTATGTGTGAACTTAAGTGAGGCAATAATGGGAAAAAAAATCGAGACAATGTGGAATACTAAAGAATAAATAAAAAGGTTATAAGAATAATGAGGTTCTATCGTATACATAGTTGTTAAACATACATAAATTAATTAGCATATCCATGTATAGTCTGTTAAGAATAACTTTTAAATTGTTAAGATTTAATACTGCTGAATAGACTTTTAAAGTAAAATGTTTGTATCTGTGTTGTATTATTGATTTTTTTTTTTTTTTTTTTTTTGTATTGATAATAAGGTAAGTTGTATATGAAATTACTTTTATTTATGTTATTTAGTATTTAAAAATAACTAAATGCACAAGGCATAATATGTTAAGGGTTTATTATCTATATAATATCTGTGTAGATACACCATAGACAACTCTTAAGAAACTACGAAGTAGTTGTAGTAGTAGGCATCATTTGCTCTGTTTCTCATATTGTGCTCTTCCTTCACGACAAGTTGCCACGATATTGCACTACCTTGAATAAGTAACACTTCACTAATAGAGAAGACTATTGTTACTTATTCTCAGTGAGTACCACCACCGTCGTGAAGGAAGAGCACAATTTGAGAAACAGAGCAAATGATGCCTACTACAACAACTACTTCGTAGTTTCCTAAGAGTTGTCTATGGTGTGTCTACACCGATGTTATTTAGTATTGAAATGTGGTACCTGGAGCATTTAGCATAAATGCCTTTACACGAGATTGTGAATCTGAATGTGATTTATGAATTTATATATATAAATTCATAAGTCAAAAACCTATTCATAAACTTATTTTACACACACACACACACACACACACACACACACACACACACACACACACACACACACACACACGTGTTCAAAGAAAGTGCATCACCTAGGAATTTCACCAGGTGCTTTCAAAATGAACATTTGCAACCTTTATACAACAGTTTCGGTAAACACAACAATATGGCTGAAATGTTATCAGAAGCCCTCAGTTTGCTTCAGTTTATCATTTTAAATGGAAAACAAAATGAAAAGTTCACCAGGTGCAAACTAATATTTAGTTGAACCACCTCTTTCCCTGACGACAGCAGCACAATGTCAAGGCACTGACAAGATCAATTTCTGAAAATAATCAACTGATATTTCTTGGTTCCAAACATGAATTATGGCTTCCTGAAGTTCACGAAGGGTCTTTGGTTTCTTTCTAGCAACTACAGATTCCACACAATGCCAGCAGTTCTCTATAGGATTCAGGTCTGGGCTGTTTCCAGGTCAGCTAAGAGTTGTAATGGACTGTTTTTCCAACCATTTTTTCACCTGTAACAAATGTAAACACATTAACTGTCGAACCTCTAATGCAGAAATGAAACTAAAGTAACTACAGAAATGCCTACTTACACTTTTCACCAGATGACAAGGAGCAGAGTCATCCTGAAAGACTCAGTTACTTGGTAGGTTGAAATGGTCATTAATGGTTGGCAGCAATTTGCCTTCCAGTATAGCCAGGTATCCGTTGGCATTTATGGAACCTTTTATAAACTGCAGGTGACCTACTCCGCGATACGAAATGCACCCCCATATCATTTGGCTGGTAGGAAATTTCACTGTAGACACCATACAGTCTGGACGGTATTCTTCACCACATTGGTGAATCATTTGTCTCCCATCAGAGCCATGCAGGTTGAAATTCTTCTCATTCGAGAAAATAACAGACTTCCACTTCTTGGGGCCCATTTGACATGCTCTTTACACCAAATTTATTGGCCCTTTTAATTTTTTGTGTGAGGGCTTCTTCTTAGGATGATGGGCTACATGTCCATTTTTGAAGAGGCATTCTGACTTTTACTACACTTGCTACCACTCCTGTACGTTCTTCCCATTCTCTTTTCAGTTCAGATGAAGAAGCTTTATGGTTTGTAAGGCATAAGCGTTTCAAAATGCGGTCCTGTTTTGGCGTAGAGACTTGTTTGCATCCGGTTCCTTTTTTCCTATCAGCAGAACCAGTATTCTTGAGTTTTGAAAGAAATCTACTCACTGTCAACTGATTACAAGACACTCTATAAGCAATATGACAGGAAGAACATCCTCATGTAAAGCAACAATATCACTCTTTCTTTGTGGCATCAACGGCATGTAACTCGCCATCCTGACACAAGCAAGGAATGACTGCAACTCTTGCAGAGCGTGCTTATATAGCTGAAAGTAACAGCTGATGCAATATTACATCATCACCTACACGTGTCAATCTTATCTGCAAGAAATACTGCCATATACTTACATTATTTGGGCAACAATTACCATTTTGGGGGGGGGGATCCACTTTCTTTGAACACCAGTGTGTGTGTGTGTGTATGTACAGGGTGTCTCAAAAATATTGGTAAAAACGTTTAGGGAAGGTAGGTAACATCTAAAGGAATGTGAATCGCATAGGAACCCATAAAAACGGAAATGTCACCGTAAGTCGGTACACAGCGCTGTTCATCAGTTCGCGAGAGTGAAAATTTCTGGTTTACTCATTCAAGCAGTAGTTGCTGCACGAAGACCATGCATCGATATACGAACTGTGAGCTGGCAGACATGCACCTAGTATATGGATAGCAGAGGGCCCACACGGTGTGCGCCCCCATTCGGCACAACATCGCTTCACAATAAATGTGTGGGCAGGTATGGTTGGTGACTGCTTAGTCAGCCCATACCTATTAACCATCCCGCATGAACTCCACTAAATATCGGATCTTTCTTGAACAAGTTCTACCAGGGTTACTTGACGATGTTCCAGCAAATGTGAGACGCAACATTTGGTTTCAACATGACGGGGAGATTGTCCAATATGGAAGGTGTGTTCATGACCATTTGATCAAGCATTTTGGGCTTTGATGGATTGGCTGTGGTGGACCCATGGTGGAGTCTGACCCCCACGCTCACCTGATTTATCGAGCCTTGATTTATTTCTGTGGGGGTCCTCAAATCTATCGTGTATGAATTGCCTGTGGAGACGGAAATGGATCTCGTGGCGAGACTCGTCTGCGCTGCTGTTACTGTCAAAGAAACTCCAGGTGTGTTCGACCCTGTCCGCCAGTCCATGCTGCATCGGTGTCACGCATTCATCGCATCTCATGGTGGAACCTCCGAGCATCTGTTGTAACATCATGAAATGCATCCATCTCGTACTCCATTGTTAATATTATGTCATATAAATATTTGCCACTTATTGTGTCATTTCTGCTTCTTGTGCCTCTGCTACTACTTTCCTGTGACGTTTCCGGTTATGGGTTTCTATGCAATTCACATTCCTTTAGATGTTACCTACCTCCCCTAAACGTTTGTACCAATATTTTTGAGACACCCTGTATAAAATAGGTGTGTGTGTGTGTGTGTGTGTCTGCTGCCTTTCCCATCTGAAGAGTGAGAGTAACACTGATTAATGGAGCTCAGTATCAGGTGTTTTTTATACCGTGTCTCGACCCACACATGTGCACCCACGTAGTTCACCTTAGTTGCTTTGATTTGCATAACAATTCGCTAGTCATAATGTTTTTGCTCCTTGGTGTAAAATAGAGCAAACATTGATATCAGAAAATATAAAACAGTAATCTAACCAAGGAAAATAAGAATAGAAATCTCACTGATCATGCCATTTTGCATTTTTGTAATAACAAACAACTAAAGACTAAGAATGGTCATGACAGAAAGTCTCCATTGGATACGACACCATCACTTCAAGTTGTGATATCAGGTGCCTAGAGTACCACTCACCTCTACCATGTACTTAGAAGGGTTCTTTGTGAGAAAAGGATCAAGCGTGTTGGTTGCATGGTTAGGATTGTCTGGTACCGTGGTAGGTAAATGAACAATCTGTGCGAGGTCATTAGTAATTGCAAAAACTTCACTATCTTGACCAGCTGGATCCATATGACTAGAGAACTTGAAGCTAGAGTTATAAACATTAAAATTGCTAAGGAAAGTTAACTCACTGTTAGGAAAATTAGACTGGAGAAGGTCAAGTTTTAGGGGAGTAAGTCAAAGGGTAAATCCAAGTGATTAGTGGAATTGGGAGATTGATAGAGGGAACAATGAATTTTACATTATGATGTAGAGAGATTTTAAGCTGGAGAAGACAGAAAAGAGGAGATTCTAAATTATTACAGTCTCTGACAGGGAATATCAGAGCAGACATGTGCACAAGTACCATCTTTTAAGCCAAAGGAATCTTTCAGCAAATAATTAGGACAACTGTGATGAGCAGAGGTTGAATCAACCAATAATTGGGATTCTATCAAAAAAAGTAAATGGGGCTTGGCAGACTGTAAGTGGAAATGGACATCATTGAGATTGGAACTGAGACTACATATAGTTGTGAAATGAATGAGGAAGTGTTTTGGGAGGTTTAAACTTTTTTTGCAGATAAGTTCTATTAGATTGACTATTCATGATATATTCAGTAGAAGAAAAAGGTGGTGGGGTAAAATGCTGTATGAAGTAATGAAATTCTTGAATATGACATACAGGCAACAAGAATATACCTAGCTCCTTGACGTAATGTGGCTTTGACAATCCCCCCCCCACACACACACTACTCGGACTCCCTCCAGTCACCATCTGGCAGAATAGAGAATGGGTGCCTCCTAGAGAGTTACAATGGTTTTGGTCCAATCGACTATCTTGTGGCTGGCCTGTGAACACTATTGTAGAGTTGTATGTACCCTTGAAATATAAAGAAGACTGGATGTTGCCATGATTCCCATCATAACTTCAAAGGACATTAATCATACTGCATGATGGAAGAGATGTGGGAGGTGGGGTGTTCTGGAGCGTTGCTCTAGAGACTAAGCATAGGTTTCACTACTTTAAGCCTGCAAATATCGTACTGGTTTATGAGAGTCATCTACCACCTAGTGGTTACTCAGCAGTAAAAGATTGAAATGGAGTAAACAAAAATAGAGTAAAGTAAGTGGGGGGAGGGGAAATGCCAACTTACTTTACTCTGTTACCATACATTATAGCCTTCAATGGCATATTTTGGATTTTAGTCTTGGAACTGCACGGGATGTATTTGCCACCTGGAGCAACTGGATATCAGTTGTTTACTTCTGTTTTAATTATTTCAGTCTTTTACTGTTGAATATATATATAGTTTGTATTATTATTCAATGTGTATTTCAAAAAACTTTATTGAATTGCAATTACCGTTCAATAGATTTTTTACTTCAAATTCATGTAGAGTAATGGTCTACCTTTTAAAGTTATATATTATGTTACCTGTGTATAAAAGATTACTCTTCAATTCCTGCATTATTTTCAAAAAAAATAGTTTTCATTTAATTTTAATTAAAATTTTAGAATTTGTATTTTAATAAAATTCTTACTATTTTAGTCTATCAAAGATGGTGTGAAAGCTGTAGATAATGTCCAATCTACACTCTCTGCTGTCACTAGGGTAGCTAGTGATTATTATTCACAGAATGAGGTAAGTCAGTTTTTGTAAATGGTTTTTACAAATATTAGTTTTAAAGCATTACACTATTAAAAATATATATACATAAAATTAGTTGGCCAGCTAGTTACCTATTCCCCTCACCTGCTGTTTTGATTTGAGAGATAGAAGACAGGAACAATATATTACATTCCATTGTTTGTCATTACATCAGCTCTTGTTTAACAAGGAACTTGTGTGTGTGTGTGTGTGTGTGTGTGTGTGTGTGTGTGTGTGTGTGTGTGTGTGTGTGTGTGTGTGTGTGTGTGTGTGTGTGTGTTTTTTACTTATTCAGATAACGTATTTTGGCAAATGTAATTAAATGGCAGATCACTGTTCATTTAGAATTCATTGCATTGATGCTGCTGGATGGAAATCCATTATGTTATATTGTTTCATTTTGTCTGTTTCTGGGAAAATAATTGTGTAAACCTATTCCTGTACATTCTGAGTATACAGAAATAGGTAGGTTTAGGAATGGGCCCCTCTTCGCCACAAAATTTTGTACAGTTCAAACATCCTAATTTATACCAAATTCGGTTATATGCACATGCGTACATATATATACAATATAAAGAAATACATGATACTGTATTTTTTGGTATCAAATGAATTTTAACTTTTGACATGTATAACTCTGTATTTATAACTGTGATTGTGTCGTGGACTATTTCATGGAATCAGGCATGACTGGTCCTGTAAACATCAAGTTTGGATGTGTCTAGATCAGTGACTACTAATATATAATTTAGCCTTGATTTGGGTGTGAAATTGTAGGTATTATACTCATAAGTCATATGGCAATATCAAACAACATTGAATAATATTTCATAATATGAAATAGCAGAATACCTTATACACCATGTTTTTAATGATTTTTTTTTTTTTTTTTTGGATTTAGTATTAGTATTAGTAACGGCCGCATGGTGCAAGAAAGCCTATGGCTTATGCTGCACCAGCCAAAAAAAAAAAAAAAAAAAAAAAAAATCCGAACAAAACAATGATAAAAACAAAAAAAAAATATATAAATAAAATAAATAACTAAATAATAATAATTAATAAATAAAAAAAATAAAATAAAAAGGAAATTAAACCTATCATCCTATGTGCTTCCCTTACCCGAAAGTACTATCCAGATGACCTTTGAATTTCCCCAAACTGTCGGCCTCTACCACCCATGAAGGCAACTTATTCCAGTAATTTATAACTCGCTGGCTAAAATAAAACTTCCTGCAGTCCAATCTAAACATTTCCCCCCGTAACTTGAATTTATGTCCCCTAGTTCTAGCATCATTTATAATCTTGAAAATTTTGTCCTCATTCATTTTACTGATGCCTCTCAGAGCCTTAAACACCTCAATCAAATCTCCTCTAAGGTGTCTAGTTTCCAAACTCTGCAACCCACATATTCAAAGTCTTTCTTCATAAGGACGCCCTTTTGCCGATCTCACCAGGCGAGTTACCCTTCTTTGCACCCTTTCAAGAAGCTCGATGTCTTTCTTTAGGTGCGATCTCCATACTTGAGCACAGTATTCCAAGTGTGGTCTAACATAAGCTTATATAATGGGATTATCACGTCCCTATCTCTACTTGCAAAAGTTTGATAGATCATCGATAGGACACCATGGGCCATCCTTGCAACCTGTTTACAATGCTCAGAGAATTTCATGTCTAACCGTATCATAACACCCAAGTCCCTTTCCTCCAGATTTTTTTGTTATTATCCATAATAAAACTTAGATTGAAAAATTTAGACCTAACTTCTTGATAGTCATGCTTTTTAGTGATGTAACAATCTAAAGAAAATACACAGATATGAAAGATGTAAAATTTTTTAAACAAAACTTGTTGCAATTTGGAATTTATTTACACGCAAACAAACTATGGACATAATGTGCAAGGACATTTTTGTGGATTGTGTCCTGATGACAAACAGCACATCGCTCAATGATATTTTCACTTGGGCAGATCTATCAATAGTATTAATAGTGGCAAATGATGGAAGAGAACAAGCTCGTGCAGCATCAGTCAAAAAAAAAAAATTTTTTTTCGTCAGTATCATTAATAAATATTGAAAAACAACAATGGGCTCAGCACTGAGCCCATTGTTGTTTTTCAATATATTTTTTTTTTTCTCTACTGGTAACATAAGTCCAAGAAGAGCCGTTCCCATTGATATCCAGTCTGTCTTCTCCCACTTACAGCTCCAATTTGTAGCAGTCTTTTATGTGGAATAGTATTTATTTCAGCTTGTGTGAAATTTAAGTAAACAAAGCCAAAATAGTTTTTTGCATCCAGTTCTTTTGTTAATGTGTAATGGTATCCACTCAGCTTGGTCAGACAAGGTTGCACTGTAACAAATCCATGTTTTGACCGCCATATAACTGCATTCCTGTCTAAATGGTTCTGCACCACTTCTTTAACCAGTGACTATTTTCCCTGGTGCAAATATATGTGCACCTCCCTGTTTCTGCTTTTAGTAACTGTAACACAACCCATGTGTGCTTTTGTCTCATGAGAATCTCTAGGAGGCCTTGAAATCCACCACACCTTGCTATCCAGGCCTGTATGTCCCAATAGAAGCAGTGCAGGAATCATTCACCTCTGCCTGTGGCATCTGTTAATCTGCATATCCTCCCCCCTTCCTCAAGGTAGTAGTTTCTAACCCACCTAATGCTGCTGAATACCATCAGCAAATATTCTTGCACATCTTTTATCTAAGTGTATCTCATACCTGTAAACAGTTGTGTGCTGGAGCCGGCTCACACGAGCCAATTGTTAAATTTTCCAGAATTTTGTGAGCCGGTTGTTAAACTGACAATGGCTATAAACTGTAGTGTGGCACACACTTCAATCCACAATGGCTGGTGGCATTTGGGTGATAAGCTTGTATATGGCAACATGGAAAATCCAGTAGCTACTAAGTTTTAGAAAATTTTGCTAAAATCGTCATTTGGCACTATTTAAATCATCGATTGCAATTATCACTCAATGATGCAATATATGAAATAAAACAAGTTAATCATTTAAAAATATTTTCAGATAAAATTTATTCTATTTATTACCTATTTAATAAAAATCAAACCAAGCTAGAAAGTAGCTAAAGAACTTGAAATTGAAATTTTTAAAATTGGTCAAGTACTGGGACCATGATGGGCGACATGTAGTTTATAAGCTGCTACTTCTGTATGGTGAGCATGTCCCATATTATATACAGGGTGTCTCAAAAATATTGGTACAAACGTTTAGGGGAGGTAGGTAACATCTAAAGGAATGTGAATCGCATAGGAACCCATAACTGGAAATGTTACCGTAAGTCGGCGCTTTTCATCAGTTCGCAAGAGGGAAAATTTCTGGTTTACTCATTCAAGCAGTAGTCGCCGCACGAAGAGCATGCATCGATATACGAACTGTGAGCTGGCAGACATGCACCTAGTGTATGGATTAGCAGAGGGCAATAGACGAACAGCTCAACGAATTTATGGAGAATGCTTCCCAGAAAGACATGTACCAGACCACCATTTGTTTGCGCGTGTGCATCAAAATTTGTGCGATTATGGGTCATTTAGAGGTAACAGGAGTAGTGCGGGCAGACCACGTTCGACGCAAACTCCCGCCATAGAAAAAAGTGTGTTGAATGCCGTCCAGAATAATCCTACTACCAGCACACGTGTTGCCTCTGCCTTAGCAGTGTCTTGTTGCAGTGTACAGTGTGGCTGGCACGGCTATTCCTTACACCCCTTTCATCTCCAAAGGGTTCAGTTACTGCTGCCCAAGATCATCCTGCACGTGTGGCTTTTGCGCAGTGATTTCTCCAAGAAAGTGTTCAAGGCTTGACTTTTCCAGCCTATGTTTTGGTCACGGATGAGGCTTATTTCACTCGGGAAGGCTTATTCAATCAGCACAATGTTCATGTGTGGGCTCACGACAACCCACACGGTGTGCGCCCCCGTGTGGCATAACATCGCTTCGCAATAAATGTGTGGGCAGGTATGGTCGGTGACTGCTTAGTCGGCCCATACCTGTTACCATCCCGCATGAACTCTGCTAAATATCGGATCTTTCTTGAACAAGTTATATCAGGGTTACTTGACGATGTTCCGGCAGATGTGAGACGCAACATTTAGTTTCAACATGACGGGGCACCTGCCCATTATGGAAGGTGTCTTCATGACCATTTGAACAAGCGTTTTGAGTGTCGATGGATTGGTCGTGGTGGACCCGTTGCCTGGCCCCCACGCTCACCTGATTTCTTTCTGTGGAGGCCCTCAAATCTATCGTGTATGAATTGCCTGTGGAGACGGAAATGGATCTCATGGTGAGACTTGTCTGCGCTGCTGCTACTGTCAAAGAAACTCCAGGTGTGTTCGACCGTGTCTGCCAATCCATGCTGCATCGGTGTCACGCATGCATCGCGTCTCATGGCGGAACCTTCGAGCATCTGTTGTAACATCATGAAATGCATCCATCTCGTACTCCATTGTTAATATTATGTCATATAAATGTTTGCCACTTATTGTGTCATTTCTGCTTCTTGTGCCTTTGCTACTACTTTCCCGTGATGCTTCCGGTTATGGGTTCCTATGCGATTCACATTCCTTTAGGTGTTACCTACCTCCCCTAAACGTTTGTACCAATATTTTTGAGACACCCCTGTATATGCATTTTTCAAGTTCTTCTTATTCTGATCTGGCAAAGAGATTAGCTAACATTAATTTTTTGCAAGACCGTGCTTTAATGATAGACATTCTAGAAGAATTTTCATTACTTTCAACTGCACTTCAGTCAAGATCAACTAACATTGAGAAAGTGCAAAAATTAATGAAACACACAAGAAGAACTTTGGAAAATTTAAAGGTTAGTACTGGAAAACATGAATCTCAAGTTGAAGATTTGATTAAATCAGATAAGTTTAAAGATATTCCGTTTTATAGCTAATGCTTAAAAAAGTACTAGGTGCCTTGTACCTAGGTGTTGGTGTTAATTCATTAAAATTTTTTAGCCAAAGCTTATTTCCCAGTGTTCATCTTTTGAGATCCATAATTATTGTTTAAATTCCATAGGAAATAAAAGTGAAGTAAAAAAATTAACTCTCTGAATGAATAAGACCATGCTCTAGGGAAGAAGTGCACTGCTCTTTCCCTGGTTGTCGTCTATAAAAACTGCATAAAAAGGAATTATAATGTAATATCGATAACCAAGAGTCTAAATGTAGGACTTTTGATGCATTCAGTGAGCTATAAGAGACATGCAAAGGGGATTATTTTATATAATAAAACTAGCTGATGAAGATGAACGCATCAAAAGTCCTATGTTTAGACTCTTCGTTATCGATATTACATTATAATTCCTTTTTATGCAGTTTTTATAGGGGACAACCAGGAAAAGAGCAGTGTACTTCTTCTTCTTCCCTAGAGCATAGTCTTATTCATTCATTATAATTCATAAATAACATATTTCAAAGGAATTATAATATTACATTATAATTCGTTTTTATGCAGTTTTTATAGGGGACAACCAGGAAAAGAGCAGTGTACTACTTCTTCTTTCCTAGGGCATAGACAGATGTCTTATTCATTCATTCAATAGGTAGTTCTCGATTTTACGAGTTAATTCATTTCTAGTGCATGCTCATAAAGCGGGAATTTATTTCACATAGACATAAAGTTAAAATTAGGGGTTATGTTCTCAACAATGAAATTAGTTAGCTAATCAGTTTGTTTAAACAATGATTGATTTATCCAAAGAAATGAAAACGTAGCCTGTAAAATCAAGCAAATTATAATAGTAGAGAAATTATTTTTGACTTACAAATGCTAAAGAATGTTTATTCTTCATCATCGACTAAATAAACACTCGTTGATCACCCATTACTTGCTCGGTACTCGTTGGTTTGTTGCACAAGGAGTAGTCTTCTTCAAAAATGCTTCAAGAGGCATTTGTTTCCAAGATAATCTCTTTTAATTATAAATTTCACGATTGCATGCATAAGCATTTTTTAAAGGCACGCACAAATTGCAACTAACACAATTCGCTTGGAGTAACAAGTTTATGAAGCTTAAAATAAAGGGAATGAAGAGATGATTCCGAAAATTTATTTATGATTTTTATACGATTGAAGATTTTGGTAAAGGGGAAACATTTCACCATAATAACGTAAAATTCCACACAATTCCAGTTATCGGTATTTTTTCAAATGAAAAGATCGAGTTTACTACCCGTTTATAATTGCTTGCAGTAACAGAAAAGTCCAATAAACTGGAAAGTGCAAATTGTTTTTATTGTTTTATGGTCATGACCTTCAGAAATGTGCTTTAGAAAAATATCACAAAGGCATTTAAAATTGATTCTTATAAGTATGATAATGATGAAAGTGTAGTGCATTTTAATGATTTGAATTGGTAACTAATACAATTTACAAACCACGCTCAGAACCTTTTATATGGCCTTAAGGTCACACTCGTGACCTTAAAAATTCCATTTTAGAGAGATAAATAGCTTAGTTATACAGCGAAAATTACAAATTCTGAGATCTTGAAATGAATTACCAAAAAACAATGTGCTATTGGGTTCACATTATTATATTTTAATGATACGATGGTGTCTCTGGAACGGATTAATATTGCAGAGTGGGGTACACTGTATTGTATTTCTATGCACGTGGTTTGAAATATGTTATTTATGAATGTTTAACATTCATTTTTTGCAATTAATGTTCATATTTTTGATTTTGTTGATACTTGATAGTTGGGGGGAAAAAACTCGTAAACCCGAGAACTCATAAAGCGAGAACTGCTTGTAGTTAATTTTTTTTTACTTTCACTTTTATTTCCTTTGGAATTTAAACAATAATTACAGATCTCGAGAGGCGAGTACAGTCAGTCCTCGTATAACACGTGTTTACACTACACGAATTCGATCATACACGATTTATAAATAGGGGAATGATATTTTATATAACATGAACCGAATTTGCTTATGCACGATTCGCCGTTGTGGTTACAAGAAATAGCAGTCGAACGCAGAATCACCCCAACCGAATGCAGCACGATAGGAATGAAGAGAAGATTCTGAAAATGTGTTTGTGTTTTATATCAGTGAAGGGAAAACACATTTCACCATAATAACGTAAAAACCAACACAATTCCAGCTATCGGTATAATCGCAAATACAATTAGATCGAGTTTACTACCAGTTTATAACAGATTCCATTAGCAGAAATTGTTTTTATTGTTTTATGGTAGTAACCCCTAGAAATGTGCTTTAGTAAAGTGTGAGGTGTTAATAGTGTATCTCTGCCTTTACGGCGTTGTTTATTCAGTTGCTACACCCGCACAGCTTTGTTTATGTGTATCAAGCATGCCTCCTCATTTTGTAATTGTGCTTTATTCCCTAAAAATGAGTAAAATACTTAAAAGGTGTGAAAAGGAAGCGTCCTGGTGAAGACACTGCAGATTTAGAGAGAAAAAGAAAAGCAATATCGATAAACAGAGGCAGACTGGGTCAAAAATTCTTACCCGGGAAAATTTGTAGTGGCCTCATACTAGCGTTTATGGCCAAAATCACACCGGCCTCCGGCCCACCGGGGTTTCCCTGGTGAGGCTTATGGCCAGTCCACCTCTGTCGATAGAGAAAAAATATGAAATTGTGAAACGTTTTGAGCGAAATGAAGGACCATGTGATATTGCACGTGCTATAGACCTAAATGAGGCAATGCCAAGAATCACAAAGAATGCAGAGAAGATAAAAACAACTTTTATAGCAGGAACAACTCAAAGTGTAATTAAAATCCATTAGATTAAGACACAAAGAATTGGAAGAGATGGAATGGCTGTCATCTGTTTGGATAGAAAATCAAACAAAAAACAAGTTTGCTTACAATAGAAGCAAAAGCATTAGCAATATTTTATTACGTAATAGTCGTAATAAAATACTTACGTATTTTATTACGATTATTTATTGTGTTTGGTAATGTTTTGGTTACAAATGTGTGTTCAATCTTGGGTGGTCGGCACCTAACCCTATTTTTCCCATAGGGCCTGTTGTTTATATTGCACGATTTTGCATTGCACGAGGGTTTCTAGGACCACAACTATCGTGCTGTATGAGGACTGCTGACTGTACTGGGAAATAAGCTTTTGCTAAAAAATTTTAATGAAATTTCATTTAATAAAAATAATAAATTCATTGCTCTTCCTGGGAATGCATTACAAGGAAATATAATTCAACACATGGATTTATGTCTTTTTATGATGAAAACATTTTAAATTATTTTGATTTATTAGAACCCTCTGCTTGACCTTATGAAGAACTAACTTTGCTATGGATAGCTGGTGAAAAAGAAATGTACTATTTAAGTGAAAATTTAAAATATGAAATTGATTTGAATGATTTTCGGGATTTTGTAGATAATAATGTAGAATCAAAAAATGTTTCAATCCCTGCAAGTATTCAAAAAGTTAAAAAGATAGTTAGCATTATTGCAATCAGTAGTGCTGAAGCTGAAAGAGGTTTCAGTTTAACAAACATCAATTTTGTACGAGGGTGAGAAATAGTTTCATATTGGATTTAATAATAATAAATTTATTGGGAAAACAGTTAGCAGATTGAGATGCAACTCCATTTGTCAAATCATGGTTGAATCATAGCCATAGATTGGCTAGGGTACAAGAGCTCGGCAAAAGTCAATGAAAACATTTTGTGAGAATCAATTGGCCATATGGAAATTACAATAAAAAAAAAATGAATATTTTATTATTGCTTGAAATTTTTGTATTCCAAATTGTTGTAAACCCTTACAATAAATATACACATTTTTGGTCTTGTTTTTTTTTTTTTTTTTTTTTTTTTTTTTAAGAGAGCCAGTTGTTAAAAATTTACCAGCCAACCCCAGCCTATAAACATTATTGTCCTGAAGTAAAATATCTTAGTGTAATTTTTGCCTCTATGTTAACTTTTAAAGACAACTTTGTGCACCTGAGAATAAATCCTGAAAGCATATTGTTATTTTAAACTAGACTTGGCCAAAATCATATAGCAAAAACTCGTGCTGAACTACTTCATGTTATATGACTAACTTCCCTTTACCTATTCTTTAGTCATCAGTGACAGCTTCTAATCACAGAGCTATTCTTCTGTTATATTGGATTTTAGGGTGGCTATCCAGGAAAATGAAACTACCAGTGGTTTCCTCTACAGCTTCCTTTCTAGAACATCTAGGCCTTTGATCATACTGCTGGAAATTCCCAAACAGCTTTCAGAAGCTGTTTGGGAATTTCCAGCAGTATGATCAGTGTTGAAGCTCTTGACTGGGATGGATGACATTTTGAATCCCTATGACTTCTGGCAGTGGAAGTTGCAAGGATTTGAGTAGTTCATTCTCATTGTAATCCAGTGTTCTGCAGAAACTTAGTATGGAACAACATGTGTGCTAATTTTTTTATTTTTATTTTTTATTTAACTTTAATAAAACTTCTCATTTTTGTATATGGATCCTGACCTGTCGACTTCTCGGTCAGAGAGACAGATAACCTTTTTCAAAGCCATCCTTCTTCAAGGATGCCTTTTTCAAAAGGCTTCTTTTTGTGATTTCTGGACACTCAAAACTGTGGTTGTGTGTTTTAGATTTTTTTATCATGCCCCTCCTTGTAAATGTACCACAGTGGCCAAATTTTAACTGCATTTTATTTGATATTAAAGGTTCCTTTTTATACAGTTTTGTAATTTATGATTAATGTTTAATATGCCAAATTAAAGACTTTTGGACATTTGTTTAAATGTTTATTCGTTTTTTTTTTTTTTTTTTTTTTTTATTTTGTGTCCCTGGTTCATCTCTCTTCTACCAGTGAAAATATACCTCCACTCATTCATCTGGTTTCCTTCTTTTGGCCTTTTTTATAAGTTCTGTGTGTTCAAGTTTGGACTTCAGATCTGAACACAGTATTCAAAATGTGATCTCACTATCAACTTTATATAAAGGGATATTGACATCCTTTTTCCTCTTTCAAAGGTCCAATATATCATAAATGCCATTTGCCTTTCCAGCTACGTGTTTATACCACATGGAAAATTTCATATTTGACTGAATTGTAACCCCTAAGTCTTTTTTGCCCTGAACCACTTAACTCCACTTCCCCTAGCTATTCTAGAATTAAAAGACTCCTAGATTTCTGTTCTCTAGGTACAGAAACTTTACATTTAGAAGCATTAAAGCTTAGTTGTCATCAGGCCATTTGTTCAACAAATCCAAGTCTTTCTGAAGAAAAATGAAGAACTATTTCTTCATTTTTCTTTTCGCAAAAACAAACACTTGATTTTCAAAGTCTTTTCACCAGTATTAATCTTCATAATTTAAAATTGGCCTTAACTATATTTTAAATATCAACACAAAATTATATGCAATGCCACATATTTGAACAATTTTGTTAATCTATATGTTTTTGATGGTATACTGGCAAAACAACGATACACCTATGAGCACTCTTGCCTCATGTATTATTGCGAATCTATCTCAAGCGCAAAGCCTCTTTTTCTGTAAGATATTCTTAATTTTAGTTTAACTTCATGTGTTTAACTCCAAATTTTCTTCATGATTTTGGCCATTTATGCCCTTAGCAACTTGTTTTGAATAAAACTAACACTAGCAACCAAAAAGTCAGTTATTTAGACTTGGATATAAATGTTAATAATGGTCATGCAGTTATTAATCTCTAGAATAAACATAATGTTTTTAATTTTAAGGTGGTTAATTTCTTACATTGGTTATCCAATATTTCTAAAAGTGTTAGAAATACCTTGAGGTTGCTGTGGCCACAGGTGAAAAAAATTCCAACTGTGGTAAGTTCATTTTAAGTGAACTCTATGCAAGGAAGCCAGTAGATTGTATCCCATTAACCTCTGACCACCACAGAGCTCGTCGAAACTGGTGCCATGAACATGTGACTTGGAGCTCTGAAAATGGGGTACAATTCTGTTCTCTGATAAGTCCCATTTTACCCTGCAAACAGATTCTAGATGTTATTTCATCTGGAGACAATGAAGAAAGTGGTATTATCTCTCCAACATGTGGGTCAGAATAATCATCGATGGCTGCACCCCCTCGTCATGTTTTTTGATAGGGTACCATAACTGCATAGAGATACTGAGAACTGATCCTCGAACCCTATCTGCACATTGATCTCAAGTGGTGGAGGAATATCTTGAAACTAGAGATATCCAACAACTGCCATGGCCAACATGATTTGCAGGCTTAACTCCAACTGAACATGTGTTCAGTTGGAGTCAAGTTGGAGTCAACCCTGGACATTGCATTGCATACTGACACCCAACTTTTCAGCCACTTGGTGAGCTAAAGTCTTCGTGTGCAGGTGGATGAATGGGAGTTGTTGCTACAGAATCTTATAGACCCCCCCCCCCCCTTACGTTGATCATGATTCACTGCTGTCAGCCTGTTTAACCATCAGAGGGGACCATACACTGTACTGATGTCATGTGGCCATATTTTTTAGCATATTGTATCGACTTCTATAATGTGGTAATTCTTAATACAACCCCTATAAATGTCCTTTATACTTGTCTGAAGTTTCTTACTGTCTCCTCATTTCTTAATTATTCTATGGTACACCACCGTACCAAATTTTTTGTCGCAAGCTGCACGAGTTACACCATGTTTTTACCATGTTCTGTTCATTTTGTTGAGCAATGTAGTTTACTTATTTCTCCCCCCCCCCACACACACCTTTAGGTTTGTATGTTTTATATGTAATATATGTCTTGAAATTACTGTATCTTATACCCTAGAAAACTTGGTATCCACTGATTGGCTACCTTGGTGTATTAGTAGCAGCAAACAATGCAAGAAAGGAAGCTTATACAAGAGAGGGGGAAACCTTCTAATTTCACCCTCTCAATAGTTTCTCTAGTTCTTCTTTGAATTTATTTAAGATATCCAGTTACAACAACAGAAAACAACAGAAAGAAGTTTGTTCAACCAGTCAGAAACCTACTGGCTACAGACAAACTTCTGCTACCATCCTTCCTCAATTTGAATTTATGCCAACTCGAATTTAGTCTGAGCAAGAACCCCCATCAGCGGTGAGCTTGCTCAATCCATTCAAAGCCTTAAATCCCTTAATCAGATCATGGGTACCTAGTCTCTAGATGCTACAATTTGCAGAACTGAAACCTATTGTGGTAAGAGCACCCCTTTGATGCACTTACCAATCACTTTGCTCTTCTCTGTACATGTTCAAGCAGTTCTACCTTCTTCCTAAAATGAGGCCACCAGACCTGTATGCCTTGTTGCAGATGTGGCCTGATGATTGCTTTATACAGGATAGTCATTCCTTATTCCTGCTAGCAAAATTTCTGTATATCAGGGGGTGGGCAACCTTTATAAATGGCGGTCCAAATGAAATGTCTGTGAGGTACATGAGGGCTTTTTTTTTTTTTTTTTTAAGTTTTCCACGATTTTTAGGAATATTAAAATGGTGTATAATGAAAAATTGTCATAAACAATTTTATGTTATTTATTGTAATATTTATATACCCATACACTTATATAATTATTATATAATTTATTATATTATTAATTATTATATAATTAATTTTATTAATAATAAAATAAAAACAAAATACAAATTTAAGATAAAATTCAATAGTAGGGGAATGGAGACAATGATCAAGGGTGGAATTCAAGATCATTTAGATAGAAATAGAATTCTGAAGGATACTAAGCATGGTTTTGTAAAGGGAAAATCATGTTTAACTAATCTCGTTAGCTATTTTGACAGGGTCACTCAAGAGCTGGACTTAGGGAATAATTTCGACATAGTTTATTTGGATTTCAGCAAAGCATTTGACTCAGTCCCACATGAGTGGTTACTTTGCTGAAATCCAAATAAACTAGGCAATTGGGCTGAAAAATGGCAGCTCTGCTTTAATCCAGCAAAGTGTAAGGTATTACACCTAGGGAACATTAATCCCCAAAATAACTTATACAATTGATCAGTGCCGGACCAAGGTATATTCGCACCCTGGGCAGAAAGATTTTTTGGCACCCCTTTTACTAAGAATATATATATATTTTTCATGATTTGTAAAATTTGGCACCCCTTGTAGAATGGCACTGCAGGCAAGGGCCGTGCTAGCCCATTCCTTAATCTGGCACTGCACTTTGTGGAGTTGAACTAAAGCCAGCAGTGGAGGAAAGAGACTTGGTTGTTATGATACAGTTGGAAGCTAAGTTCTCCAAGCATTTTAGACAGGTTGCAAGGGAGGCCTATTAATGATTTATCGAACAATTGCTAGTAGAGATAAGGATGTCATAATCCTATTATATAAGGCATTAGACCACACTTGGAATACTGTGTTCAAGTATGGAGACCGCACCTAAAGAAAGAAAGACATTGTTCTTCTTGAGAACAATGTCTTTCAATGTCATTGTTCTTGAGAACAATGAGAGCTTGGAAACTATGCATTAGAGGAGACTTGATTGAGGTGTTTAAGGCTCTGAGAGGCATAAGTAAAATGAATGAGGAAAAAGTTTTCACAGTTATAAATGATTCTAGAACTAGGGGCCATAATTTCTAGTTATGGGGAAAGATGTTTAGACTGGATTGCAGGAAGTTTTATTTTAGCCAGCGAGTTATAAATTACTGGAATGAGTTACCTACATGGGTGGTAGAGGCTGACATTTGGGGAAATTCAAAGGTCAGCTGGATACCTATAGGTGGAGGGAAACGCATATCCTTTTCTATTTCCTTTTCTCTTATTAATTATTTTTTAAAAAAAATTTCTTATTTTATTTTATTTTATTTATTTAGTATTATTATTATTTTTTTTTTTTTGGCTGGTGTAGCATAGGCCATAGGCTGCCTTGCACTACTTGGCCACTGCTAACACTCATACTAAAATTACAAAAAAAAAAAAAAAAAAAATATTCTTACAAAATACAATTCCAGTAACAAAAATTGCAACATTTTATTTATATAATATTTAATGAGAGATTTGATAATGTTTATTTTTATCAGTGAATCAATATTTGTCTTGGCAATGTACAGAATATTTTCTAAATTTACTTCAGAAATTCTATATATTTTGAAAATGACCATGGGTCGGAGTTGGCCCACTCCTGCTATATATCATTGACAGAGCCCCATGAGCTTTCTGGGAACTTCATATCTGACTGTACAATTACCACCAGGTCTTTTTCATTTTCCACTACCCTGAGTGTAGTACCACACAGATGCTATGTTACCCTGGGTTACTGCTGCCCATATGCAGTACTCTACATCTATCAATGTTAAACTTCAATTATCATTTCTCAGCCCAATTACCTAGTTTTTCCTAGATCCTGTTGCAGTAGCATACTGTCATTAACCATCTTGCCAACCTTAAGTATTGTCTGCAAACTTGGACATTAAGCCAAATATGCCTTTCGTCAATATCATTGATAAATACAGAAAACAGCAATGGGCCCAACAGTGAACCCTGGAGGTCTCCACTAATAAATTAGTCCATGAAAAGATAGCCATTGATATCTCCTCTTTGCCTTCTCCCACACAATCATCCTTTTATCCATAGCAGTAACTTGCCCTTAATGCCTGCACTACTCTAATTTGGACAGCAGTCTTTTATGTGCAACAGTATAAAAAGCTTTCCTGAAATCCAAGTATATGATATCAAAATTATTTTTTGTATCCACTGGATACTATGACGGGGCTACATCTTGTCTGACCAATCTAGTCTGATTGGTCAGACAAGATTTCCCCTTTACAAACCTTGTGTCTGAAGTATAACTGCAGTTCTGTCTAGATGGTAATGTATTCTTTAACCAGTAACTCAACTCCATTATTTTCCCTGAAACAGAAGTTAAGTTGACAGGTCTGTAATTATTTGTATTGCCTTTTGATCCTTCACTTTACGAATTGGGGATATATTTTCACATCTCCACTCCATAGGGACCTTCCCTGAATGCAAGGATGCTCTCATAATTATGACGAAGGGTTTGTTTACCTCTTTTAATATAACTGGAGAGATTCCATTCACCCCAGATGCCTTTCTTATGTCTAACAATTTCTCTTCCGCTTTCCTTTCAGTTACATTACAAAATTATCTATTTCCTGTTAGATTTCGATCAACTCCTGGCATCCACCTCCCTAAAGAATTACTCATGTGTGATTGTAGATGTGAATTACTTATTCATCTTGTCAGCAGTCTGAGCAGGATCATCAACAGTTGAATGATCAATATCAAGTGGACCAATCTGACTCATCCCCTTCCTTCTAGCATTTGCATAAGTAAAGAAGTCTTTGCTGTTTTTCTTTGCATCCTTTGCCAAAGATTTCTCATAATTCACCTTGGGTTGCCTTAACCACCTTTGTGACTTGATTGCATACAGTAGGCTCTGTATCACCTGATAATTTATATGCACCCCATACATTTTTCTTCTCTGCAATGTGTCTCATTAGTTCATCTCACATCCATTTAGGTCCAAGTCTAAGCCTTGATATCCCACCACTGAAAATTTAATATCATTCAAACGTGCACGTGCAAAAGCACGTTATGTACGACGTCAGAGCCAAAGGAAATCTTGGATTCGTTTTACATCTTCCATAACTCAGGTTGCTAGCTCAAAAGTAGTCTGGGATAAGATCCGGAAAATGAAGGGAAAATATCCACCATGCCCTTCAGTGATCCTCGAGCACAACAGATGTCCAATTGCAGATCAAACTGCAGTTGCAAATAGTCTAGGGGAAACATTTGCAAAAATCTCTGCGATAACATCTTTTCCTGCAGAGTTTTTGGCCCTGAAAAAGAAAATTGAGAAAATCCCACCAAACTTCTCTTCAAAAGGGCTTGAATCGTATAACAAGCCCTTTTTACAGGAAGAGTTAAATGCAGCACTCGCTCACACGCATGCAAGTGCTGTGGGGCCCGATGACATCCACTACGAAATGCTAAAACACCTCTCACCACAATCTAAGGATCACCTTTTAATTCTGTTTAACAGACTTTTTATTCACAAACAATTTCCGGATTCCTGGCAAAGGGCTATCGTCCTTGCTTTCCCAAAACCAGGAAAAGATCCTAGCAATCCAAGTAACTATCGTCCTATTGCTCTGACAAGCTGTTTGTGCAAAGTCCTGGAAAGAATGGTTAATGCACGACTGGTATGGTATTTAGAAACAAATGGTCTGCTTTCCAGGACACAGTGCGGCTTCCGAAGAAATAGGTCCACTCTGGACCATTTAATCCGATTGGAAACGTCCATTCGTGATGCTTTTATTAAATCCGAGCATTTGGTAGCAGTTTTCTTTGATATTGAAAAAGTGCCTGGCGATTTGGAATTTTAAAAGACCTCTATAACCTTGGTCTTAGAGGTAACCTTCCTATTTTTATTAAAAACTTTCTTTCGAATCGCCAATTTCAAGTCCGTTTAGGATCTACCCTCTCTCGAGTTTTCTCTCAGGAAGAGGGAGTCCCACAAGGATCCGTTCTAAGTGTCACGCTTTTCGCAATCAAAATAAACTCTATTGCAGAACAACTTCCACCCACTGTAAACAATGCCCTCTATGTAGATGACTTTGCTATATTTTGTCATTCATGCAATATGAGGGTCATTGAAAGGCAACTGCAGAAAACTATTGATCATCTTACAGCTTGGTCTTTGGCTAATGGGTTCAGATTTTCATCACAGAAGACTGTTTGTGTACACTTCTGTCGCAAACGTAATCTTCATCCTGACCCAGAATTAAGGCTTGGGCAAAATAACATCCCAGTTGTAGCAGAATTCAAATTCCTTGGACTTATTTTCGACAAAAAGCTGACATTTTTACAACATATTCGTCAGCTGAGGACAAGATGTGTCAAAGGGCTTAACATCCTTCGTGCCCTTTCGTCAACCTCATGGGGCACGGATCGTGCTACCCTTCTTCGTCTGTACCGGGCACTTGTCCGTTCCAAACTCGACTATGGGTATCAGGTCTATGGTTCTGCTAGAGATAGTGCACTTCGGTGGTTAGATCCAATCCACCATCAAGCCATCCGGACAGCCACTGGAGCATTTCGCACATCTGTCCAAAGCCTTTACGTTGAAGCAAATGAACCATCTCTGTCTCTTCGACGTAAGCAGTTGTCCTTACAGTACGCCTTCAAATTAAAATCCCTGCCCGATCATCCCACGTGTCCATCCGTTTTTGAGCCGCGCTGGGAAAACCTCTACAACACCCGTCAGACTGCCAACAAACCTTTTGGTATTTGCATTCAAGGGCTGCTGAATGACCTAAACTTGACGGTAGACAATGTTGCCCAGACAACGAATTGCCTTGGTGCCCAGTCACCAAGGCAATTCGTTCCACCCTGGCATGCTTATTTTCCAACTTGCGACTTCTCCTTTAAGATCTGGGAGAAGGCTACCACACCGCCATCTGTCTACCAGCAACTCTTTGCATCACATAGACAGCAGTATTCTGACTTTCTGCCAGTCTACACAGATGGCTCAAAGTTAGAATCTTATGTGGGATCTGCAGTTGTGTTCCCTCACAAAACATTATCCTATAAGATCCCACAAGAAACTAGCATTTATACTGCAGAGTTGCATGCAATACAAACAGCCCTAGATCACATTAAAAATTGCGGCTACCAGAGGTATATGATTTATTGTAATTCGTCGAGCGTGTTACAGGCTCTGGTATCGGTGAGTTTTAACCCTCATCCGATCCTGTCCAGGATCTGGCAGATTCTTTTTTCTCTCATGAAACTAGAATTCGATATTCGCTTTTGCTGGATCCCAAGCCACATTGGGATCCGGGGAAATGAATCGGCTGATGCCGCTGCCAAATCAGCCATTTCCCTGGATAATCATTGCCTGTCAGTCCCCTATACAGACTACAGGCAAATAATAGGTCCGAAGAGAGGAAGTTGTTCTTGCTCGGCTCTGCATAGGTCATAGTCATCTAACCCATTCCTTCTTGCTGAGGGCGGATGACCCACCTATGTGCGAGATGTGTAATGTTATTTTAACCGTTAGTCATATTTTAATAGAATGTTCTGTTTTTAGAGAAGCACGACGCTTGTATTTTACCGCTTTTAATAATTTGACTGAGCCATTTACACTCAGTCAGATTATAGGTGACAGAGACAATATGTCCGACGTCTTTAACTTTTTAGAATCTTTTAATTTTTATACAAAGATCTAAGCTTTTATACCTTTTATGCTTTTAATTGTACCTTTTTTTACATTAAAATTAATTGCTCGACGTGGTAGCCTTGGCTACCAAAATGTTTAGTAACGTTTTAAACTTGACATGGCGCATTATGGCCTTAGTTGCCAATGCGCCATAAAAAAACCAAACCAAACCTCAAACAGATGGTGATACAGAAATTATCCTGTAGGCTGACAGGTTGCAAGTAACAACCAGTTTCGTTAGTAGTGTCAACGTCCCAAGTTATGATTTTGCAATGGAGCAACAAACAAAATATCAAATTTTGCTTTATGTTGGGAAAATCTTCAACAGAAACATAGTGTTAAAAACTGTATGATGATGAAACATTAAGTTGTACCAGTGTGTTTGAGTGGTATAAGTTGTTCAAAGATGGATGTTAGGATGTTTGTAATGATCCAAGAAGTGGGCATCCATCATCCTCTCAAAATGAGGAGAGTTGCAAATGTTTGGGATATTGTGATATAAAGAGATTGTCTTTTGACCCTCATTCATATGAATAAGGAGATGATACATTAAATTTTTCATGAAAATTTAGGGAAAAGGAAGGTTGGTGCAAAATTTGTGCTGCATAGCCTTATGGATGAGCAGAGGCAATGAACGTCATTGGAGATAAGCATTAGTTGTTTGAGGATGATCCAGAGACTAAGCATCAGAGCATGCAATAGACTTCAAAATTATCACAAAGCCACAAAAAGTTTTACAGAAGTCCAGGATTAATATGATGCTGATCATGTTTTTTGATAAACAGGGTGTGATTCACAAGAATTTGTACCTGAAGGGGAGAAAGTCATTGTTGCATTCTACCTACAGGTGCTTCAAAGGCTATTGCAAAAGGACAGGTGACACTGAATTTTGAGAGAAAGTTAGCTGGTTCTTGTTGCATGACAATGACCCCATCCATTCCTCACTTATTGTGAAGACATTTCTGACGAAACATGGCATTTGTACAGATAAACCATCCACCCTAATCTTCTGATATAGCACCAGCAGACTTCTTCCTCATTCCCAAGGTGAAAATTGCCATCAAAGGAAAGAGATTTCAGGATTTGAGGACATAAAGAAAAATGTAACTTCCAAATCGAGCATCATCTCTTTAGGCACCTTCACTGACTCTTTTCAGAAACTTTCAAAATGGTGTAATAAGTGCATTCAATCAAGTGGTTATTACTTTGAATAAAAATAAAATCATTTTCGAGCTCCTTCAATTTGTATTCTTTTTATTGCACCTATCCAGGAACTTCATTGCCAGACCTTGTATATCGTATGTGTGTATATATATTTATATTTTTTTGTATTATTCTTATTTATTCTTATTCATTCTTATTCTTATTTATTCTTACCTAACTGAATTTAAATTCATGGTTCATACTCCCAGATTTCCATTCAAACTCCTGTCTATAGGAGCAGGTATTGTGACCCTGAAGTGATCTATTTTTCTACCTCTTCCTTCCTTTACTTTTCTGTATTTTTTTTATTACTTGTGAGCCAAATAGTTTTACAAACATGTAATAAGTTGTATTCTTCCTATTTTAACTCTCTTCTTCACAAAATTTAGCTTCCTTTATTTTGCTAATTTGTTTTTATTTCCTTTTCTATATTTATCATGAATTTAATTAAACATTAACAATACATACTCATTTTTGTTTCATTCTAGAATTTACTGATTCCTCCCATTTACTCCACCTGAGGTCATTATACTCTTCTCAGTTTGCTGATGTTTCCTATGTTTTTAGATGTGTGATAAACTTTGAAAATAGCAAGGTCTCTTTATTATCACATATTTTATTTTGTCTTCATTTTTTTTGGGTCAACCATAAACTGCATGCTTGCTTTTAATAGTACTTTTCTTTCATATTTTCCTTTCATTTCTTTAATAGTGTTTTTGGCCCTAATCTATCTTAGCTACTAAATTCTATATTGAAAATATAATTAGTTTACTTGCATGCATAACAGTTATGTCAGTAACAGAGGCTTATACATTGCTGTCTTTTCTTGCATTTTTTGTGCTTCACTCATATTATTGATACTTGGGTGTTATATGACAATGCTTATTTATTATTAGTTTTTTTGTTTGTGTGTGTATCCCATAGATTCGCTTGTTCCTTACTACCTTCTTTTACAGCTTTTCGATTTGCACATTCATTATGGCTATGGGGTCTTTTAGCTTCACAGTGGTCCCTAGTTCCTAAAATTTTGAATTTCTCGCTTTATTCACACTACATAGCTTTTGCCACACACACACACACACACAGAGAGAGAGAGAGAGAGAGAGAGAGAGAGAGAGAGAGAGAGAGAGAGAGAGAGAGAGAGAGAGAGAGAGAGAGAGAGAGAGAGAGAGAGAGAGAGAGAGAGAGAGAGAGAGAGAGAGAGAGAGAGAGAGAGAGTTAATAATTCTGAGTTTTTTTTTTAGCAGGTACGAGAGGTACTTGACAGCTTATCCCAGCACCTGAACCAAACAGAAAAGATATTGTTAGGAATGGCTTCACTGTTAGATTGTCAAGCTATGAACAGAGAATATAATTCTGCTATGGAAGCTGCTTGTACTGCTGTTCTGTAAGTATTTTAATTGAAGGGGGGAAAGAATATATATATGTACATATAATAGTATTACCGATAACTGGAACCAAAGGGGTAGTGTAGGACAAAGGAAAATCAGTTAATGAATGAGAAAAAAAAACAACTTTGCCTAAAATATATATTTTTTAATGAGTTGAGATGAAAAAGAAAGTGGTTTCTACTATGCTTTGCAGTGAGCTTCATTAAGAATATTTTGAACAGCCCTGATGCTCAAAAAATATATATATTTTGTAATGGTTTTAAGGTAACCAATGTGCATGTATAAACTTGTTAACTAACCCATACATTCTCACAGAGTGCCTGAGTGCTAAGTGATCTCCTCGTGATTGAGTGAGTTCCAGTGCAATTGGTAAGTGATCTTTATAGAGTAATATTTCATATTATCCTTCTTAACAAGAATTTAAAGTCAAATCTCTTGAATAAAAGCCTAAAGGCATAAGAAAAGCCTTCTTATAAGAAGACTTTTCTCTCTCTGGGCTAAAAGGAGCAACCACGGACAATGGTTGCTCCTTAGTCCTATGGGTCTACAAACTCAAACCAAACCAGTAAAAACATGAGGACCTAATACAGTCTTCTGTCAAGCATCAGAAGACAGACATTGTTCAAAATCGTACCCCACTTTTTCTCATATTACACTTCCTCAGTGATCAACCTATAAGCAGGTTGTCTCCATGTCTCATTGAGAAATGCTTTGCAAATAAAGTACATTCACTCAAAATGGTGTGATGACTGAAATCAGGTGATCTGCTAGTAGAAATGGCCGGCCAGCATAACTCTGAAACACTACTTAAGATCTCTCGTGTTGATGGAGTTCCTGTAATGTCACCAACCATGCAACATTAAACACCTCAAAATGAGTAATAGCAGGTGGAATTTACTCACAAAAGCTGTTCAATAAAGAATGATGATAATTTTTTTGATAACATACTTTTATTAATCATCCATATTTTGATGGTCCTTTTCAAAGTAGTCCCCATTTGATGAAATGCATTTACTCCACATTTCTGCCATTCTTCAGAAACATGGTGGAAGCCAATTTTTGGCATTTTCCTCATAGCTCCTTCTTTAACTTTGGAAATAAAATAAAATTGCAGGATGCAAGATCAGGGCTGTAGGGTACGTGAGGAACACATTTAACATTAATGCTGGCTTTAATTCAATGACAGTATGAGCAACGTGAAGTCTCGCATTGTCCTGATGCAGCATCCATCCACCTGCATGCAGTTGTGGTTTTTTGCAATGAATGTGATCCCAAAGTGTGCAGTACAGTTCTGTAGTAAGGTCCCATAATAGTCGTATGACATGGCATAACATGTTGGTAAACCATTCCTTGAATGTTAAAAAAAAAAAAAAAAAAAAAAAAAAAGAGATGACCATAACTTTTCCTGAAGAAGCTTCAACTTTTGCTTTTTTCGATGTTGGTGATGATGTCAACTACCAAACAGAGCTTTGTTGCTTACTCTCTGGGTTGAAATGATGAAGCCATGTCTCATCACCTTGTGCTGAACATTACCATCTTCAGTAACCATCCATTGCAGTTCCTGACAAATCTCTGTGCAAACTTGCTGTTGCTCAGGTATGAGTAGTCTTGGAGCACAGCATGCACAAACGCGTGTCACATGCAAATGGTCATGAAGAATACAGTGCCTGCTTTCTACTGATATCCTCAAGATCTCTGCTAGTTGTTTTACTGTTCTCCGATGATCTTCTCTCATGATTACAGAAGCAGCATTTATGGTTTCTGTGGTGACGGGCAGTGGTTGGAGCTCCAGGACTGCCAATTTTTGTGATTGAATCACATCCATCTTTAAACATCCTAAACCATCTGTGAGCTGTGCTATAATGAAGCATACATTCACCATAAGCCTTTTTTTAATGTTTCATGCATGTTAGCTGATGTTTTCTTGAGACATAAACAAAATTTGAGAGTAGTGTACTGTTCTTCACAAGTCATGTCCACTGTTACCTAGGTGAAGAAGCTAAACAGGCATAAACTTGACTGACTGCCAAGGTCACACTTGTATGCACAAGTCAACTGCCAGTTGCTATGTGATGCATCTTGGTTTGGTCTTAGGTTCTGCAGCTCAGCTGGAAATAGCAAGCAGTACAGTTGTTTACGAAAAACTGTGAGCATTCTTTATTGGACAGCCTTCATAATATATCAAATGAGAAAATAAAACTAGAATTGAATGACCAAGGTGTTATACAAAGAGACTTATTCCAAAATGAAATGCATTGCTTGTTCCCACTTGTAATGTGATACTAACTTTTAACTTACCTAGTCCACCACAGACTGTTAAAGCCAGTTATCTAAATTGTAAGCTAAACATTACAAACCTGATGAGGTTTTTTAATGTTAAAAATTTGGTCACTTCCAGACCATCTGTGTGGTATCCATGTTTGCTCTCTGCAGCTCTACGGAACATATGTACACTGAATGTGTTTTTGAAACGCCGAAATGTCCAAACTGTCAAGGTGAATAGTCTGCATATTACAAAGATTAAGTTGAAAATGAAAAGAAAGTCCAACAGTATAAAATGATAATTAAAGTATCATATTGAGGGACAGAAAGATCAGAACCAATGCTCTTAAACAAACTCATATGCTCAGTTTATTAACCCATAGATCCCCCCCCAGCATACAGTTCAAACTAAAGTTTCAGTTTCTTTGGCAGTCTCAATAGCTAACCAAGCCCATTCTGTTTTTGCCACTTCCAACAACAAAAGCACCATGTCTCACATTAAACACCCCAATATCAATTCTTCTTGAAATGTAGCATATTGCTCAGAAAATAACAAAAGCCAATGAACCTGAAAGAAAAAAAAATCAAGGATCAAAATCAAAAATCAAAATGTAAAAAGGACAAACCAACAAAAATGTAAGTGGATGACATGGATATTGGCAAGCCAATTTTCCTACAAAAAAAGGAGAAAACAAAACAAGATTGCTATAGACCTTCAACATCATGGAAACAGACAGGACGTTCAAAATAAAAATAATAGATACATTTCTACAAGGAAGCTGTCAAGGTTTCTACAGCAATATATGATATATAGCTTCGTAATTCAGGACAATCCTAGACCAACACAGAAATAAAACATGACACAATTCATACAAAGGACTGTACACCTTCCAGTACTTCTCATGTAGCTACAGACAGGGGCATGCTTGGGGGGGGGGGAATTTTGTGGCTTATCCAAGCCCTTGATAAAATGTAACAGACTGTTTTAACCAGGAATGACCCTTAACTCATATTCTTCTCAAGTATTCTGCTTGTTAACAAATTGATAACACATTCTCGATGTCACTGTTATAAGCAATTCACAGATCCTTCAAGCTCATTCCACTGTGAATGTCATTAAAGCATTTTACTCCAAATCATAGCTAGTATTGCTATAACAGTCATTATATCACCCATAAAATAAAACTATTTGTATCAGGACTTGATCTAGTTAGTCAGTTATCACCTCCCATCTGCATACTGGTCTATTTACATTGACATAATCCATTGTGAGGATTCACTCAATTTGGACAAGTGAGGAAAACGTATTGAGAAACTTCTTGATAGACAGAACCTAATGCCATTAAATACATATGCATATACTCATCTACATACAGGAACCAAGCACAGCTGTTGGCCTGTTATGTTTCCCAATCGTTTACATATTAATTAATTGAAGAATCCAAGATGATCCTTTAAACCAGGGATTCTCAATGGGAGCAACATCGCAAAAATTGGTTTTTTGGGAGTGAAAAAATCATGATTTGTGGCCCTCCAAAGTTCGATCCTACCCAACGACATCTTATTCCTTAATATTTTTGGGTTTTATTTTTCCATGAGACAACTGATTTTTATCATATAGGTATATTATATTAGGAGTGAGTGAGAAATTTTGATAAAAGGAAGATAGTGGGTGTGATTTAATTCAACACCTTTGCTTTTCATAGGCATTAATTGCCTAAATGCTTTCAGAGGTAATGTCTCTGCAATCCTTGGTATGGATGGGATGAGAAAATGTTTCAGTTTATTGTTTCTACTTTCTGAGTGACAATTAGTATTGATTTATTGTTTCCTTGTGGAAGTTGTTTATTTTTGATTCATAGTGCTTTTGTGAGTGACATGGGCTATGAAAGTTAAATAAAAATATTTTATATTTTATTATTTAATTCTTTGTAGGCTGTCAACTCAAGACAGCCTATGTGTCTTATGCGTAATAGTTCTTTTTCAAATGAGGCTATGAAACCATCAAGACTTTTAGATCTTTTAAAAAGGAAACATTCTGATAAAGTTGGTAAACATATTGAATATTTAAAATAATTTAAAACAGAATTTTGAGCAACATAGCACAGTTACTTTCTTATTTAAGAAGAACACACAAACAAATGATGATGGAATGATTGCATCTTATAAAATTTCAGAAATCATTGCAAAAACTGGTAGTGCTCATACAGTTACTGAGACTGTTATATGACCCATATTAGAGACTGTAATTTCAACAGTGATGCATCAAAATCCTTCCAGTATTTTAAAAGCATTGCCATTGAGCATTGATTCAATTCGAAGATGAATCGATGAGATGTCAGTTAACATTGAAGAGCAGCTAATTGACAAACTAAAAACGAGAAAATTTTCTTTTCAGATTGATGAATCCACAGTTACTTACAATAAGGCCCTTCTAATGGCATATGTTCATTATTTTGATGATGATTGTAAGCTGAAAGAAGATAAATAAATAAATTTTTTTCTGTTTATACTCCGGCATGACAACCAAGTCAGTAGAGTTTCCAATAAATCGTCAATACAAATATTTATCGATATGTTGTTTGTAAAATCTATAGAAACTGACTGTACTGGCGCATCCATTTTTGCTGCTGTAAAAACATGGTTTGATGGAAAACAAGTACCATTGGAAAAGTTGGTATCTTGTGGCACTGATGGTGCTATACCCCCATGGTTGGAAAACATAAAGGTTTTATAGCCCACCTAAAGGAATTATGTCCTGAAGTTCTTGAAATGCACTGTCATCATCTGGTTGCAAAAAATATTAGTCCAGTTAATCAATCTTCAATTATCAATCTCTCAGTATAGTTATTAAAACCATCAATAAAATAGTCACATAGCAAATATGATCGCCTTTTCAGAAAATTGTGTTGATAACAAAGAACAGTATGTGAGGCTTCTTTTAATACAAAAGTTAGACGGCTTTTTAAAGGAAACTGTCTAACAAGATTTGTAAACCTTTTTGATATGTCAATTAGTTTTTTAGAAAGCAAAGGAGACACAGATTTAGCAAAAGAGATCAGCAAACACAAAAACAACTTATACTATATGGCTTGGATTTTTCGAAAACTTAATGAAGTATCACTTCAAGGAATATTAATTACAGTGATAGACTGCAAATGCATATTAAAAGCCTTCACTGAAAAACTGGAAATATTTGAAAGCAATTTCATGGTATGCAAGAGTTAGCTGAAATCAATGAATCTCTCACCAAGAATGATCTTAAGAATTATTCAGATCATTTGTGTTCTTTAAAAGGTGAAATGACAAATAGATTTTTCAGATTTATTTTCTTTTGAAGTGAAGCCATGGATGTTAGATCCAATTGGATGCGATGCCAGGTCTGCTAGTGAAGAAATTCAAGAACTCATTGAATTAAAATGTAACAAAGAATGCAAATATAAATTCGAAAAAGGTGGAATGGCTGAATTGTGGGGATCAAAAACAACTAAACTTAGTTGTTTATTGCTTATCCAACAATGTGGTCTGAAATGGCCAAAGTAGTTATTTGTTTTCCAATGTCTTATGCGGTTGACAGTGGTTTTAGTTCAGTAAATAAAATATTAACAAAGGAAAGAAACAGAATTGATATATGTTCAAGAGGAGACATTAGAAATAAATTTACTAACTATTAAATTAAATTCAATTTACTATTAAATAAAATAAAATAATATTTACTATTAAATTGAACATTGAACTTTTTGCTAAGAAGCATCAGGCTCAGAGATCCCATTGAATAAAAAGAGTAAACATAAAGTATTTTTTTGTTTAAAATTTCATGGGGGCAACTGGGAAAAAAAATAGTCTAAAAAAGCTATTTAGGGGTGATAATTAAAAAAAGGTTATTGAACACTCTTTAAACAATTGCCGCATGGTAGTTTTAAAAATTTCAGTGACTACCCCAGATTGTACAGTCAGAGTAGTTAAGTGGAAATTGGGACATATACAGACAACTTGCAATCGTTGACGGAGAATATATACTTGCTGCACCAATAGACTCTGCAGTAAATTGCATAACAAATCAAATGTGAAAGGCCACAAAATCGGCCATTATGAAAACATCAAACAGGCTACATGCTCCCCAAGCCTTGTTGGAATAACAACTATAACAGAATAAAAATGATAAGAACAAAGCCTGGAACGTATTTTGTAAATATCCCATAATAGTAACCGTAAATTAAGTATAAAAAAAAAATCTAGAGCAAAGGAAAATTTCATTATGTGTATGGCACACACACACACACACACACACACACACACACACACACACACACACACACACAGTCTCACCACTCCATAGTCCTTACCTCCTTGAAACTCAGATTTTTAGTCTTGAAATTAAGGTTCTACCTATTTGAGGATATATAACCCTATTTCTTTTACCATTTGTGTGCCTAGGAAAAATACTATAAAAAATGATAAATACCAGAATAGTGTGGCTTCTTGACACTGAAGATTTTCTCACTTCAGAATGGCTATTTTGGAAAAATAGATCTGCACACTAGATCAAATTGTCAGAGCAAAAGAAAAAATTAGAAATTAATGCCTGGTAATGGCCTTCTTAGAATTAGAGAAAGCCTTTGATGAGCAGCTCCTGAAATTCAATCAAAAATTTTAAAAGAAGAAGAGAATACAGCAGAGCCAGTGGAAGCAGTAACTAACTAAATTTAATAAGTTTTAATACGACAAGTAGCTTTCGGAGTAACGAACTCCTTCTTTAGCAAGTACATATAGAAATGCAAACATGACATAAATCGTTAGAAATGGAATAAATCATACTAAATATGCTGTACGTGATCAGATGGCTGGGAGACCACGTACATGAGCGCTCAGTCATTCACTAGGCTAGATCAGGCGACTATTGTTGGTGTGTGTGTCGTGCATATGGGATTGCTGCCACAATTTGTCATGTTTCAACACTACTGACTCCAAAATTGGGTGTAGTCTTGTACCTCTACTGTGATTTAAAACTTTGACAGCTGGATATATTTAGGGACTTTAACCACAGGCGGTGATAGTAGTGTTGAGATTGATTGATCACCTCACTATCGCACCTGGGATTGAGGTCATGATGAGTTGACCAAAAATGTTCTGCGATTGCAGAGCGTTCAGAGTCATTCAAGCAGATGGATCTGTCATGTTCCACGAGGCAGTCTTGAAGATGTCTGGAGCTTTCCCCTACATAGCAGCTGCCACAATCGTGGCAAGTAATCCAGTATACAATACCGCTGCTTGGGGGGGGGGCATTTTTAATCTCGAGACCAGAGATCGTAGACTCCTGCCAGGAAGTTGTATGCATTTCATGCATTACTCATGCTGGACCTTAGAAATCTGGTCTGAGAAGCCCGGGTAATAAATATATAAAATGAGAGCACCAACAACAATCGCCTGATCTGGCCTAGTGAATGACTGACCTGTAGTTCGTGAATTGCCCGCAGCACATTGGTTTCCGGTATACTGAGGTTTCCAGATGAGAGCCCACTCATCTCACTAAAACATCTAGGAAAGTGTCTCGTTCGCTTCCAATTCCACTTAGAGTTGAGGTACTCTAACAGTGGCACATCTGAACCTCGGGAGATAACGGTGAAAATATCATCTACATATCTGCACTACATAATGATTGGTATCGGTGGATTCGGGAATATGTGTTCCTCTAACTCCTCCATTGCGATGTCGGCAATGAGAGAGCCAACAGGGTCGCACTGAAATTTCTAGAGTAAAAGCTGACCTCGCCAATTGTGGACACTCAGCCCAAACGTCTTCAAGACCACCTCACAGAACATGACAGATCCATCTGCCTGGGTGACTCTGAACACTCTGCAATTGCAGAACATTTTTGGTCAACTCATCATGACCTCAATTCCAGGTGCGATAGTGAGGTGATCAATCAGTCTCGACACTACTATCACTGCCTGTGGTTAGAGTCTTTATATATCCAGCTGTCACAAAGTTTTAAATCGCACTAGAGGTACACGACTACATCCAATTTTGGAGTCAGTAGTAATGTTGAGACATGACAAACGCTTGCAGCAATCCCATATGCGTGCCGTGCACCAACAACAGTCACCTGATCTGGCCTAGTGAATGACTGAGTGCTCATGTATGTGTTCTCCCAGTCCTCTGATTATGTACAGCATATTTAGTATGATTTATTCCATTTCTAACGATTTATGTCATGTTTGCATTTCTGTATGTACTTGCTGGCCCATTCAAAGTAGGAGTTCGTTACTCTGAAAGCTACTTGTCACGTTAAAACATTAAATTTAGTTAGTTACTGCTTCCACTGGCTTTGCTGTATTCTCCTCTTCTTCTAAACCATGGAAACCAGTGCCACAGGCCCATTCAGTTTCAAAATTTTTAAGTTAGAAGTTCCGGTCAACCCTTCCCTATCTCTTCCATCATGCAGTATGATTGATGACTTTTGAGGTTATGATGAACGTCATGGCGAGATCCAATATTCCTTACATTTCGAGGGTACAGCTCTAAAACGGTGTTCGTAGGCTGGCCGCTAGTTAGTACACCGGACCGAACCTATTGGTAACTCTCTAGGAAGCTTCCGGATCAGCTAGTGTATAATCTTGCTACCTCTACTCTGCCAGATAGTGACTGGAGAAAGTCCGAGTAGTATGTATGCGAGGAGCATTGTCGAGGCCACATTATGTCAAGGATCTGGGTATATTCTTACCACGTGTACGCCATATCCAAAAATTTCATTAAGTCATACAGCACGTCCCACCCACTTTTTCTTACTATTGCATACACCATGAATTGTCAAACTAATAGAGCCAGCTTATCTACGAAAAGATTTAAACCTCCCAAGCACTTCCTAATTCATTTCACAAATATACGTGGTCTCAATTCTAATCTCAACGATGTCCATTTCCACTTGCAGTCTGCCAAACCCCATGTACTTTTTCTGACAGAATCTCAGTTATCAGTTGATTCAACTACTGCTCATCTCAGATGCCCAAATTATTCGCTGTATGATTCCTTTCGCCTCAAAGGTGGTACTTGTGCATATGTCCGTTCTGATATTCCCTGTCAGAGACTTGGCAATTTGGAATCTCCTCTCTTTGATCTTCTCTGGTTCAGAATCTCTCTACCTCATTGTGTCAAATTCATCTGTTGTCTCTACCGTTCTCCCAACTCCATTAATCACCTGGAGCTCTTTGACTTCCTCTCTTTGCAACTTGACTTTCTCCAGTCCAACTTTCCTAACAGTGAGGTAATTTTCCTTGGTGATTTTAATGTTCACAACTCCAGCTGGCTTCCGTTTTCTAGTCACACCGACCCAGCAGGTTGAGAGATACTGAAGCTTTCGCAATTAATAATGACCTAGCACAGATTGTTCATTTACCTACAAGAATACCCGACAATCCTAATCATACAGCCAATACGCTTGATCTTTTTCTCACAAACAACCCTTCTACGTACACGGTCGAAGTGAGAGGTCCTTTAGGCACTTCAGATCACAACTTGGTGATTGTCTCTTCTCCAATGGAACCTTTGTCTCATGGCTATTCCCAACCTCGTGTTGTTTGGCATTACAAGAATGCAAAATGGGATGACCTGCGAGACTTCTTTTCTTCTTTTCCATGGTCGGATTACTGTTTCAAAAGTTCTGATGTCAACGTTTGCTCAGATCGTGTCAGTAAAATTCTTGCAGGAATGGAATCCTTTATCCCACACTCCACTTTAAAATCCCGTCCTTTATCTAAACCTTGGTTTTACAATAAATGTGCTAAGGCTGTTCAAGAGAAGAATGTTGCATATCGTAATTGGCTTGTTTCTAATTCTTCAATTTCATTTTCTGCCTACACCAAAGCTCGCAACAATTGTAAAGCAGTTATTAATCAGTCCAAACTAGAGTTCGAACAGGCTAAGAGTAGAAAACTTGCTTCTTGACCTAATGGTAGCCGAGAATTCTGGTCTCTTGCCAAAGCTATTGGCCGCAACTTTTGCCCATCTCTACTCCCACCTCTGTCCAAACCAGATGGTTCTGTTGTCACTTCAGCCAAGGATAAAGCTGACCTGCTAGCATTCCATTTTTCTTCCAGCTCATGTATTAATGATCTTGGTAAAACACCTCCCACCATTCCCAACATGCTCCATTCAATGCCTCCTGTGATCTTCCGTCAAAAGGATATCAGAAGGATTTTGATGAATCTCTATGCTAAGAAAGCTCCAGGTCCTGATGGTATTTCTCCACTTGTTCTCAAAACCTGTGCTCCTGAACTTACTCCTATTCTTTGCTGCCTTTTTTCACTTTCTTATTCCAAAGGTGTTTTTCCTTCTGCTTGGAAATTGGCTCATATCCAGCCAGTTCATAAAAAGGGTGACAAATCCCTCCCATCCAATTATCGTCCCATTGCAATTACTTCTACTCTTTCTAAAGTAATGGAGAAATCAATTAACCGCCAATTCTTAAACTATCTAGAAACCTTCCGTCTGATCAACGATCGCCAGTATGGATTCCGTCAGTGTCGATCCACTGGTGATATTCTGGCTTATGTTACCCATTTATGGACTACTTCAATGGAAAGGTTCGGTGAAACACAAGTAGTTGCTCTTGACACCTCAAAGTCTTTTGATCGTGTTTGGCATAAAGGTCTTCTAAACAAGCTTCCATCTTATGGTTTTCCAACCTTTTTTATTAATTGGTTATCCAGTTTTCTCTGTGATCGCTCACTGAGGGTGATGGTAGATGGCTTTCTGTCTTCTAACTTCTCCACTAATGCCGGTGTTCCCCCCCTCCCCACCCCCCAAGATTCAGTTCTTTTCCTCACTCTTTTCCTCTTGTATATTAATGACCGTCTTCCATTGACTGGAAATCCTATCCATAGTTTTGCCGATGATAGCACACTACATTCCACTTTCCATTTTGAACCTTGTCCTGCTCAATCAGCTTCAACTTCTCGAAAATCTGCTACCAATTCCTTAAATGCCGATCTTCAGGTAATTCTCCAGTGGAGACAAAGACAACTTAGTTGATTTCAACCCTTCTAAAACTCAGTATTGTCTTATATCTCGCAAAAAGGATTCTTCGGCTCCTATGCTTATGTTTAGTGACACTCCGATTTCTAGGCAAAATGATATATCTCTTTTGGGGATTACCCTGACTTCTAATTTCTCTTGGCACAAGAACATTACAAATATTGCTTCCTCTGCATCTAAAAAACTTGGTTTTCTCTTTCGCTCTCGGCGTTACTTTTCTTCCAAACAGCTGCTCACTCTGTATAAATCGCAAATCCGTCCTGCCATGGAATATTGTTCCCACATCTGGGGTGGTGCCCCCAAAACCTCTCTCAGGCTTCTTGATTCCATTCAGAAGAGGGCACCTCTAACAGAGTCTCTCCACTCGCTTTCTCATAGACGTACTGTTTCTGCTGCATGCCTCTTCTACAGATACTTCCATGAGCACTGTTCTTCTGAATTGGCTTCTATAATTCCCGCTCTCTCTCTTTCGAAACAGTCCGAACATGTGCCGCCACCAGCCAACATCCTTTACTGCCCAACTTCAAACCCACAGAACCAACTTTTCATCTTCCTCGTTTATTCATTCAACTGCCGTTTTCTGGAACAACCTTCCTTCATACATATTTCCTGAAAATTACAATCTACAGAAGTTCAAGTCCAATGTCAACAAATATCTTCTTTCGTCTTCTCAACCTCCAACCCAAGCATGGTACTAAGTACTATAGGTTCTAATACCTCTCGTGTTTGGGGTTCACATAAAAAAAATAAATAAAAATATATATAATACCCTTTCTTGAATCTATATTCAAGGAGAGGGAGTTCCCAGGGCTTATTTCTAAGTGAATCCTTTTTGCAATTGCAAAAAGGATTCACTTAGAAATAAATTCACAATAAGAAAGGATTCACTTTTTGCAAATATGCCTGAAACAGTAGATACCTACATGACTAATTATATGCTGATGATCTTAGTATTTCATATCATTTTCAGAACATGCAATGAATAAAATAGAAACAAGACATGAATGGACAAGAATAATAGATAGTCATTCTCTGTACATCATTTTCTGCAAAAAACATAGCTTATCCTGAAGCAGAACTAAGACATGGGAATATTAGAATGAGCAGAAGCCTGAAAAACAAGATGCATGGTATTTCAGAGACTGCTGGGAGCCATTGTGGTACAAGTAAACACATGGGTTGTGTTAGGGTAGCTAAGAATAGAAACAGGTGCAGGTATACTTGTGTGTACACCAATGCTAGGAGTTTAGTAAATAAATTTGATGAATTTGAGGTATTGCTCAAAACATCAAAGGCAGATATTGTTGGGATATCAGAGACGTGGTGTCACACAGATATAAAGGATGCAGAACTGCAATTTGGGGAGTACAACGTCTACAGAAAAGATAGACAGGATAGGAAGGGGGGGGGTTATGCTATTAGTTAAGAAACACATAAAAACCAAGGAAGTGAAGCCAGTCGACATCGCTGGACAGTACAGTGTTGAGTCAGTTTGGTGTGACATAAGCATTCGGAGATCAAAATTGAGAGTAGGAGTGTGCTATAGGCCTAATGACTCTGATGAGTATAATAAGGAACTGTACAGGGAAATAGTGGGCCAGTAAATCAGAGAGTCTTATAATGGGAGATTTTAATTTCCCAGATATTGACTGGAATTTGGGGGCTGGTTACTCACACACTAGCAGGGCTTTTGTGGATTTATTGGATGATTGTTTTCTACATCAGCATGTTCAGGAGGCAACTAGAGGGAGTAATACTCTTGATTTGATTATCAGCAGTGATTCTTCATGCATTAAGAATCTGTAGATAAATGAACCACTAGGTGGCAGTGATCACAGTGTGCTGAAGTGGGATTTACTCAAAAGAGGTAACTACCATTAGGGGTAAAGGGAAGGGTTATTGCTTCCGTAAAGGCGACTACGATGGACTGAGACAGTATTTAAATTCTATACAGTGGGACCAACTGATGATGTTACCAACAGCAAATTCAAAATGGGAAGCATTCAAAGAACTTATCTTGGAAGCTACTAGGCTTTACATACCAATTAAGAAATATTGTTCAAGGTTTAGGCCAAAATGGATGTCAGATGAACTAATGAGGCATATGGCAGAGAAGAAAAATGCATGGGATACTTACAAATTAACACATGACACAGAAGCCTATGATAGATACAAGTTGATATGCAACCAAGTTACAAAGGAGGTTAGGCAGGCGAAGGCAGATTACGAGAAATCCTTGGCAAGGGATGCAAAGAAAAACAGCAAAGAGTTCTTTACTTATGTAAACTCTAGAAGGAAGGGAATGAATCAGATTGGTCCACTTGATATTGATGGGTCAACTGTTGATGATCCTGCTCAGGTAGCTAACAAACTAAATGAATATTTTGCATCGACATTCACACATGAGGAGTTATTCAGCAAGGGGAATGCCAGAGGTGTATTCAACTCTAGCAGTAAGCTACAGAATATTGAAATAACTGGGAGTAAAGTGGAGGAGAAACTGTTGAAGATAAACACAAGAAAGGCACCCGGGGTGGATGGGATCTATCCAGTTATATTAAAGGAGGCAGCAAAGGAAGTAAGCAAACCCTTAGCCATAATTATGAGAGCTTCCTTGGACTCAGGGGAGGTACCCATAGACTGGAAATGTGCAAATGTGACCCCAATTCACAAAGGAGGATCAAAGGCTGACACAAGTAATTATAGATCTGTGAGCTTAACTTCTGTTCCAGGAAAATTAATGGAGGCACTTTTTAAAGAAGCACTGCAGGATCATTTAGACAAGACTTCAGTTATAGCTCAGACACAGCATGGTTTTGTTAAGGGGAAGTCTTGCCTGACCAACTTGATTGGATACTATGATGCAGTCAAAAAAGAACTGGATGCAGGGAATAACTTTGATATTATATACTTGGATCTTAGAAAGGCTTTTGATACTGTTGCACATGGAAGACTGCTACACAAATTGGAGCAGTGTGACATTGGAGGCAAATTGCTGCTATGGATAAAGGGGTGGTTGAGGGGGAGAAGACAGAGAGTGGTAATCAATGGACACTGCTCATCGTGGACTAATGTTATTAGTGGAGTCCCTCAGGGCTCAGTGTTGGGTCCATTATTGTTTTCTGTATTTATAAATGATATTGATGATGGTATATTGGGATTAATGTCCAAGTTTGCAGACGATACAAAGGTTGGCAGGGTTGTCAAGGACACTACTGACACTATGCTGCTGCAACAGGATCTGGAAAGGTTGAGCAGATGGGCTGAGAGGTGGCAAATGAAGTTTAACATTGACAAATGTAAAGTACTACACATGGGAAACAGCAACCCCAGAGCAACGTATCAACTCTGTGGTACTACACTGACAGTGGTAGAGAATGAAAGGGACTTGGGGGTGGTTGTGCAGGCAGATATGAAGTTCTCTGAGCAGTGCAGACGGGCTGCAAGAGTAGCTCATGGAGTATTGTCAATGATATACAGGAATTTTTCCAGCAGGGATAAGGAGGTGATTATTCCATTGTATAAGGCAATGGTCAGGCCACACCTAGAGTACTGTATACAGGTCTGGAGGCCTCATTTCAAGAAGGATGTAGAGCTGCTGGAACGAGTACAGAGGAGGGCAACAAGATTAGTGAATGGAACAAAGGGGTGCTCTTACGAAGAAAGGCTTAAGTTTTGTAAATCACAGTGTCTGGAGACTAGGCACCAGCAAGGTGATCTGATAGAGGTGTATAAAGCCTTGAATGGTTTAAGCATGCTCAATGCTGATGGGATTCTTCCTCTAGCTCAGAAAAATCACCTGAGAGGGCATAAATTCAAATTGAGGAAAGACAGATGTAGGATAGACGTGCGGAAATTTGCCTTTAGCCAGCGGGTGGTTGGTTGGTGGAACAGACTTCCATCCCTTGTGGTGGAGGTTGATAGCCTAAATAAGTTTAAGGCTCAGCTGGACAGGTATTTTGAACGAACAGAGGGGTGAAGTGGAAGTGGGTTTTTTTTTTTTTTTTTGGCTGATGCTGCATAAGCTTGCTTTCTTGCATCAAATGCCTCTGCTAATGCTAATAACATGATCCCTTTTCACGTAATCTTTGATTTTTTAGCAGTATACTAGATAACAAGTTGAATTTTTTAGCACACATTTAAAATCTTAATGTTACCTGTCTGAAGAAACAAAACATTCTCAATGTCTTATTAGCTAAAACGTGGGGTGCTATATAGTATTACACCTGTACAGATACCTAATAAGTTCTCTATTAGACTACGGTGCTCTAGCTTATGATTCACCTTGTTGTTGTTTTGGTTTTTAGGAGCATTAGCAACTAAGGCCGTATTGCTCCGGGGATATGCGGTGGTCATTCCCTGACCTTTCCGCATCCTCTGTATTTGGTAGGCATGGGGCTCGAACCCCGGTCTAATCAAGAAGCATGTGCTATGCACTGCTGCTCCTGCTCACCTGGCTACAGAGCTGATTCAGCTTGATCAAGTGCATTAAAATGCCTAGCCACCATCCATCATAGTGCTTTATATATCGAATTAGGTGCCTTTTGCACCTGACCTGTTCAAAGCTTTTATACAGAAATTAATGAACCACTACTCCACCTTTGCAGGAAAGTATTGTTGCTAACCTAGAGGTCTCTGTGGCTGCGAGGTCAGGAGGAGGGGGGCAGCAGTAACACGCACTCTTTGAGTGGACCAGAGTTCAAGCTCCTGTATTGCTAAGTATGGTCGATCTGCCAATCTGCACTGGACCAGCATGGTAGATTATGGTCCATTTTTCCCTCAACATGAATCGATGAGGAGGCTTCCATCCTGCAGTGGATTGATAATGGCTGCAGTTTACCTCTTTTTACTGTTGTTAAACTGTGCTTCAGAAATTAAATGTGAACTTAAAGCATGGATCAAAATGTAAAATAATTATTTTTTAAAAATTATTAGTATTAGCATTAGTAGTGGCATGTGATGCAAGAAAGCCAGCTTATACAGCATCAGCCATAAAAGAAAAGAAAAAAACCTCTTCATATTTCAACTATCCCTATCCATCCAAAAGTTTGTGTAGTTCTTAATTGAATTTATTTAAACTATCGACTTCCATAATGACAGATGGAAGTTTGTTCCCGCAATCCACCAGTCACTGGCTAAAGGCAAATTTCTGCACATCTATTCTGCAACCGTTTTTCCTCAATTTGAATTGATGCCCCATCAAATGTGTAATCTCAGCAAGAGGAGGCTAGGCACCTAGCAGGTGCCTAGTCTCCAGATGCTGTAATTTGGAGAACTAGCCTTTTGTGGTATGAGCACTCCCTTTGTTCCCCTCACCCTTTCCCTTCTCTGTACTCATTCGACCAGCTCTACATCCTTCCTAAAATGAAGCTATGAGATCTGTATGTAGTTCTCCATTGCTTTATACAAAGGGATAATCACCTCCTTATCCCTGGTAGCAAAATTTCTGTATATCATTGACAAAACCCCATGAGTTGCCCTGGCACCTGTCTGCACTGCTCATGAAACTTCATATATGACTGCACAATTACCACAAGGTTGTTTTCATTCTCCCCTACCTTGAGTATAGTGCCACACATACTCTGTGGTTAGTGCTACCCATATGCAGTACTTTGCATTTAACAATGTTAAACTTCAGTTGCCATTTTCAGCCCATCAGCCTAACTTGTCTAGATCCTGTTGCAATAGCATATTGTCATTAACAGGCCTGATATATCTTCATCAATATCATTGATAAATATAGAAAGCAACAATGGGCCAAATACCGAGCCCTGGGAGACTCCCCTAATAACATTAGTCCATGAAGAGCAATGTCCGTTGATTACCACTCTCTGTTTTCTCTCACTCAACCAACCTTTTACCCATAGCAGCAACTTGCCCTTAATGCCATACTGTTCCAATTTGTATAGCAGTTTTTTATGTGCAATAGTATCAAAAGCTTTCCAGAAACCCAAGTATATGATATCAGAATTATTTTTTGCCTCCAGTTCCTTTGGGAGCACATCATAGTATCCAATCAAATTGGTCAGACAAGATTTCTCTTTAACAAATCCTTGCTGTGTGTGTGTGTGAACTGCTATAACTGAAGTCTTGCCTATGATCCTGCATTACTTCTTTTACCAGTGACTCCATTATTTTCCCCTAGAACAGAAATTAAACTAACAGGTCTTTAATTACTCGTCTCACTCTTTGATCCCCCCTTTGTGAATTGATGATGATGCATTTGCACATCTGCAGTCTGTGGGGACCTCCCCTGTAGCCAAGGATGCTCTCATAATCATGGCTAAGGATTTGTTTACTTCCTTTGCTGCCTCCTTTAATATAACTGGATAGATCATCCCAGGTGCCTTTCTGATTTTTAACTTCAACAATTTCTCCTCCACTTTGCTCTCAATTATTACAATCATTAAACTCCCTATTAGAGTTTGATAAGCTTCTGGCTTTCACTTCCCTACAGAAATCCTTTTTGTGAATGTAGATGCAAAATACTCTTCAATTTGTCTGTTATCTGAGCAGGACCATCAACAGTCAAACCATCAATATCAAGGTGACCAATCTGATTCATCCCCTTCCTTCCTTCCTTCTAGAGTTTATATAAGAAGTCTAAAAACAGTAAAGAAGTCTTTGCTTTTTTTTTTTTTTTTTACTCTGCATTCTTTGCCAAAGATTTCTCATAGTTTGCATCCACTTGCGTAACCTCCTTGGTGACTTGATTACAGACTAGTTTATATCTACCATAGGCTTCTGTGTTGCCTGATAATTATATGCTTCCCATGCATTTTTTTCCCTCTGCGATGAGCCTCATTAGTTCATTTAGGATTAAACTTTGAACAGTATTTCTTAGTTAGTATGAAAAGCCTAATAGCTTCCAAGATTAATTTCTTGAATGCTTCCCATTTAAAATTTGCTGTTGGTAAAATCAGTTGGTTCCATTGTATAGAATTTAAAACTGTGTCAGACCACTGTAGCCACCTTTGTAATAGTAAAAACTCTTCCCTTTACCCCTGATAGTAGTTATATCTTTAAGCAAATCTGACATCAGTACACTGTGGTCACTGCCATCTGGTGGTTCCTTTATCTGCAGATTATTAATGCAGTGATATATTGTGTTAATTTCAATATATTGCAGTGAATTAAATGATATATAAATAGTTTTGAGGATATTATTACTTCAAAAAAAAATTAATGCTGATTTTTTTTTAATGAATTTTTATCATTATCTTTAAATTCTTGTTTCATTTTTGACAATTTTGTTGAACTAAACTATGACAATCGAGTCAAAATAAGAAGAATTAATATTCAAAACACTTGTTTTAAATATTAATTTCTAAAGCTTCCATTTTTAAAAAACAAAACTTAAAATTTCATTAAAAAACCCACTACAGGGAGCCACGCATATTCAGGATACTCATTCTGAAAACTGTTCCTGTTAGAATAATTTGTAATGATAAACTGATTCTCGCTCTAATATATGGCAGATAACATATAGCCTGCAAGTGTAGTTTCTCCAAGAAAATGTAAACTTGAGAGATATAGATAAGTCATTGAAATAGTACTTAATTTGTTCTGTATATCTTTATTTTTGGTTATTGTGTGTTATATATCTATATATATATATTAGTCATTTGGCACTCATTTTAAAAATATCATTTTATATTATTAGAGAAGGCACAGCTTTCATGTTAGTTTCAGCAGCTGGAGCAGGCCTCCTTTTCACTGTACTTATTTGGGTGGCATCCCACACATGGATCCACATTCGTAAAAAGTAAGCATGAATTAACAAATTGCTTAACATCATTTTTAGTAAATTGGTGTAATTTAATGAAGACAAGTTATTTTAATTGTTAATTTAAATATTTGAATAAATCTTTACACATAACTGTCCCTTTTATTTTTTGTCTTTATTTGTTAATACTTCCATGTGCACAACTTTTAGGTTTGTTTGCTTGCTTATTCAATACAAGATATTAGTCATATTATTGTGAAAGAAAATAATGTGACTTTTAGCTTTGTTGATAACATAATTGCTTTAAAACTTAAAGTGAGAAATATCTTAATTTTTGTTTTTTGTATTATATATTGCTTTGAGAAGGTTTTTAAAATGAGCTTAACTAAATTGATAACATTGACTCTCTCAAATTTGCCTCTTTTACCCTTACAAATAACTGATAGGGGTGACCACTTTAGCACTCCTAAATTTCTAAATGGTAACAAGCTTTTGTGTGTGGCAACTGCTAGAAAAAACTAAAAGTGTGTATAAAGTCAGCTCAAAATAATTTTTAAAAAATCAGAATATGCAAGACATTCTTTAAAGTAATTTTTAAAAATCTGATTGATGTGACTGGCAATGAGGCTTGATTAAATTTTTAAGGCTTTAATGAAGGGGAAAAAAAAAAGATTTAGTTACAGACTTCTGGAATCATAATCCTTCATTCAAGTAAAGGTCTATATGCAGCCCTCCGATGAAAAAAGAGGAAAAAAAAATCCAAATATAAAAATAACTGCATTCCTGAAAAATTCAGATGAGAATAGAATGTCAGGAAATACTCTTATGTAAGTTGATCTTATAGTAGTAGCTTCTTCCTATTGATGTGAATTTCTCAAATGGTGGATCTGCAGCATTTGATAACTTATGTAGCAAATTAGGGAAGTGAACTGTCATGAATGCATTTATTCCCAGCTGCAGACAGAATGCAAAATTTAGTAAACTCCACTTTTCTGCAACAGTGAACTGGTTTGTATTAAGTTTACTTTTCTTCTACCTTGCTTGAGACGGACACACACACACACAAGCTGATATATATAATAAAAAAAAAAAAAAAAAAAAAAAAAGGGATAAAACTTGGGTTCTTCAAAACAAAAGAATATCTCAATAACTTCCATTATTTTTGTACTGATAGTCACATTTATTATCATTATCATAAATTGTCATTTGGAATTGTCATTTGGAGAGCAGAGAGACAATTCTGAAATGATGGTAAAATGTTTCATAGTTTTAACAGTATAGGAATTTAATAAATTTGATTTCAAAATTTATTAAATTCCTAAATTTATTCACTCGGGCCTACGTGAAAAGTATTACTTTTATGGGGGCCAAATAATATCAATAACCAAAAACTGGAAGTGTAAGTCTTATAGAGAAGAATTATTTTGTCACTCTTAAAAGTTGAGGAAGAATGCTTCAGTAAACTGAGAAGTTTGAAAGCCTTACACATTATGAGATCGTATGGTATGACAAGAGGGATGAAAGCATTCTTTCAAAATTCTTTGAATGTGTTAGTACTTGCAATAACAGAATTTATAACATAATAATCAGACTAGAGTGATGACTAGTGCATAATTTTAAAGCAATTTTTAAGCAAAGAGTTTTTAAACAAGTTATTTTTGTTGAGCTAGAGTGAAAGGAAAATCAAGATGGGATTAGAGTTCATTGCTGTGAGCTGAAGAATAAATAACTTTATAAAGTTTAAGACCATCTGCATAAAGTTTCCATTAAATGTTAGAAGACAGTTGATAGATCATTAATGTAAACAATAAATAAAAGTGGGCGTAAGGGTGAGCCTTGAGGAGCACACAATAATTGATGAAGTGTCATCAATTATTACAGATAGCTAATGATTGATAAGCAGTGAATCAAACAAACCAGTAAAGGAAGGGGGGAAGTAAGGCCTTCCTACTGGATTTATATGCTACTTGATTTATATTCAAGTAGGCCTTCCTACTTGAATTTATGTGCTTGCTAGAAAATTAAGTTATTAAAGTCAAATGCATGCAAAATATCAAGTATTAGGGAATGGATTTGATTTCCTTTGTCCAGATTAGTTCACAGGAAATGAGAGAAAAAGGCAAGATTTTAAAGGCAAGATTTTCTATGAATAAAAGGCATTATTGATAAAAAGTTGAAGGAAGGTTGAGGCTTAGTAAATGTATGGGCAAAAGCAAATATAATGGAAATAACAGTAATAAACAACTTAATTAACAGGATTTTGAAACTCTTAATGGGGACAAACTCCTTGAATGACCTGAATAAGAGAAAGCAGTTCTTGTTGAAATATAAAATACTTTATCCAGTTCAAAAACTGAAGTTAAATCTATTTTTGAAAAATCTTAACACTATTTTTGAAGAATCAAATCTACAAAGGAATGTCTCACTTAATTTAAGGAACCCAAAGGCAATTGTTTTGCCACACCCTAGGGTACTGAATAGATTTGGAAATAAATGAACCACTAGGTGGCAGTGATCACAGTGTGCTGAAGTGGGATTTACTCAAAGAGGTAACTACCATTAGGGGTAAAGGGAAGGGTTATTGCTTCCGTAAAGGCGACTACGATGGACTGAGACTGTATTTAAATTCTATACAGTGGGACCAACTGATGATGTTACCATCATCAAATTCAAAATGGGAAGCATTCAAAGAACTTATCTTGGAAGCTACTAGGCTTTACTTACCAACTAAGAAATATTGTTCAAGTTTAGGCCAAAATGGATGTCAGATGAAAAATGCATGGGATACTTACAAATTAACACGACACATAAGCCTATGATAGATACAATTTGATATGCAACCAAGTTACAAAGGAGGTTAGGCAGGCGAAGACGGATTACGAGAAATCCTTGGCAAGGGATGCAAAGAAAAACAGCAAACAGTTCTTTACTTATGTAAACTCTAGAAGGAAGGGGATGAATCAGATTGGTCCACTTGATATTGATGGGTCAACTGTTGATGATCCTGCTCAGGTAGCTAACAAACTAAATGAATATTTTGCATCGACATTCACACATGAGGGGTTATTCAGCAAGGGGAATGCCAGAGGTGTATTCAACTCTAGCAGTAAGCTACAGAATCTTGAAATAACTGGGAGTAAAGTGGAGGAGAAATTGTTGAAGATAAACACAAGAAAGGCACCCGGGGTGGATGGGATCTATCCAGTTATATTAAAGGAGGCAGCAAAGGAAGTAAGCAAACCCTTAGCCATAATTATGAGAGCTTCCTTGGACTCAGGAGAGGTACCCATAGACTGGAAATGTGCAAATGTGACCCCAATTCACAAAGGAGGATCAAAGGCTGACACAAGTAATTATAGACCTGTGAGCTTAACTTCTGTTCCAGGACAATTAATGGAGGCACTGGTTAAAGAAGCACTGCAGGATCATTTAGACAAGACTTCAGTTATATCTCGGACACAGCATGGTTTTGTTAAGAGGAAGTCTTGCCTGACCAATTTGATTGGATACTATGATGCAGTCACAAAAGAACTGGATACAGGGAATAGCTTTGTTATTATATACTTGGATCTTAGAAAGGCTTTAGATACTGTTGCACATGGAAGACTGCTACACAAATTGGAGCAGTGTGACATTGGAGGCAAATTGCTGCTATGGATAAAGGGGTGGTTGAGGGGGAAAAGACAGAGAGTGGTAATCAATGGACACTGCTCATCGTGGACTAATGTTATTAGTGGAGTCCCTCAGGGCTCAGTGTTGGGTCCATTATTGTTTTCTGTATTTATAAATGATATATAATATAATGATATATAATAATATATAATATAAATGATATATTTATAAATGATATATTGATGATGGTATATCAAGCTTAATGTCCAAGTTTGCAGACGATACAAAGGTTGGCAGGGTTGTCAAGGACACTACTGACACTATGCTGCTGCAACAGGATCTGGAAAGGTTGAGCAGATGGGCTGAGAGGTGGCAAATGAAGTTTAACATTGACAAATGTAAAGTACTACACATGGGAAACAGCAACCCCAAAGCAACGTATCAACTCTGTGGTACTACACTGACAGTGGTAGAGAATGAAAGGGACTTGGGGGTGGTTGTGCAGGCAGATATGAAGTTCTCTGAGCAGTGCAGACGGGCTGCAAGAGTAGCTCATGGAGTATTGTCAATGATATACAGGAATTTTTCCAGCAGGGATAAGGAGGTGATTATTCCCTTGTATAAGGCAATGGTCAGGCCACACCTAGAGTACTGTATACAGGTCTGGAGGCCTCATTTCAAGAAGGATGTAGAGCTGCTGGAACGAGTACAGAGAAGGGGAACAAGATTAGTGAATGGAACAAAGGGGTGCTCTTACGAAGAAAGGCTTAAATTTTGCAAATTACAGTGTCTGGAGACTGGGCACCAGCGAGGTGATCTGATAGAGGTGTATAAAGCCTTGAATGGTGTGAGCATGCTCAATGCTGATGGGATTCTTCCTCTAGCTCAGAATAATCACCTGAGAGGGCATAAATTCAAATTGAGAAAAGACAGATGTAGGATAGACGTGAGGAAATTTGCCTTTAGCCAGCGGGTGTTTGGTTGGTGGAATAGACTTCCATCCCTTGTCGTGGAAGTTGATAGCCTAAATAGGTTTAAGGCTCAGCTGGACAGGTATTTTGAATGAACAGAGGGGTGAAGTGGAAGTGGGTTTTTTTTTTTTTTTTTTTTTTTCCTCCCTTGGCTGATGCTGCATAAGCTTGCTTTCTTGCATCAAATGCCTCTACTAATGCTAATGCTAATATAATAAACAGCATGTTGGCTAGTGTTGATTTCAGGCTCAGAAGAAGTTATCCTATCTCCAAATTAAAATTCCTAATAAGAAAAGTTTTGATATACAATGATACAGTAGAGTAGAATAGATATGCAGAAAATTACTATCCCTGTTTGCAGTGTGGAATGTACTATGTGTAGTGACATCATTGTCTTTTCTGTAAGAACAAATTGTATGCAAAAACTGTTGTAAATGAAGAATTACAACTTGTTGTCAAGAAATTTACTTTTCTTAACAAGTTCATTTATTGTAAACAAATCTCTTGATAAAATAATATTGTATTGTATTGTAAGAAACTAAGATATAGAATAAGAGTTCAGAAATTTTAGCAGTTATGTTAAGTATAGTAATAGATCAGTAGTTGCTAAGCTTAACTTTTATCACTGTTTATTATATATAAGGGTAATGTAAGCCTCTGAATGCTGAAGTGTAACAACTGTGCAAAAGACAGTAATTGAAGAGGTTTGTAAAAATTTGTATTAGAGAGAGGAACTACTTTTCTTAAAGAAAAATGCAGGTGGAGAAATGTCAGGACCAGGATTGGTGAATTATTTAAGATAAGAAATAGCTGACTGGGATCTCATCAATAGTGAGAACTAATCTACTAAAGCAGGCATTCGTTTTAGATTTAAACTGATAAATGGGAATAGAACATGGGGATGAAAATCACTAAAATTTCAAGTTCTGCTTATATGTCAAGTATAAAATTTTAAACTTGAATTAAAGGCATATGCTTAAGGTTAGAAGAACACTAATTAATACTGATATATTTACAATTTATTACATATATATTTTAATATAGCCTTTTTGCTACCCATTTTTTGAAACTTTGTTCTCCTGAACTTTGTTTTCCTAATTTCTGAAAAATAGGTAGCAAAAAAGATTAGTTTTGCCAAGAGGATAGTTGATTGAGACATTTGAATCATTAGTTAACACATGTTAAGTATATATGCTAACATAAATGTGTATGAGTACATATCATTGTATTTAAGAAATAGTTATTAATATATTTGTATGTGTAGTTTATTTTTTGTGGTCCATGGCCTTTACTTCAAATATGAAAGTTGTACTGTGATGCCTCAGCTTACGAGATTAATTAGTTCCAGAGAAACATCCCTTATCTTGAAACTCTCTTCAAGTAACTGTGGAGTCCTGAGTACTGACTGAGGGTTGTGGAAGCTCAGAAATTCAAAAAAGTGTGGTTTTGCAGTAAAAAGTAATGAAATTTATTTGTTTAAAATAATAAATTAGATCATTTTGATGTTGAAGACTGGGGCTATTAATCCTCTATGACTGAAATAGTGTGGTCTCCTTGTAATAGGAATCCGACTTGGTCTATTTGGGTTTAACAGCTCATGCAAAATGTAAGGTTCCACTGCAGCATCCACAAAATTGGTTGACTTGAAAACCCTATGCTAGAGTAAATCTGTTTCTCCAAGCATTGTCTTTAACTACTCTGGTACTGTAATGACCTTTGTAATATTTTCTGCTGTTAATCTTGTGCTGGGGAACTTCCTCTGATTCAGACACAACAGCTTCATCAGTGGCTTCTGTTTTTTTCCTCAGAAATAGAAATTATTGATGAATTTTGATCCATAGGCTGGATAAGAGAGGTGGTATTTGTTGGAAGGAACTTAATGTTGATAAAACCCTGCTCACAGGGAATGGTTTTGATAAAACTGTTCCCTTAGTTCTGGACAATGCAGGAGCATTGTCCAGAACTAAGATGGCTTTTGTGCTGTTTCTGCTCTTAAGATATCTTTCCATAGCTTGATTTAAAATAATTTTTAAACCAGTTATCAAAAATATAACTGGTGACCCATACATTTGACTGCTCTTAAAAATTACAGGGAGATATGTCTTATTGAAGTTCTTTAATACTCTGGGTTTTTCAGAATGGTAAACTAAAAGTAGTTTCATTTTAAAATCCCCAGAAGCATTTGAGCCAAGCATCAAAGTAAACCTGTCTTTTGAGGCATTTTTGTCCCAAAACAATCCAGTTTCATCAAAGTCCTACTTTTATATCTGTGAAAAACCAACCTCTGCTAGCATTGAACACTGCATTAATCACTGGTTGTTGCTCTTTAAGTCTAGAGAAAATGGGTTGTTTACTGATATTTGTCTTTTACCGTTTATACTTGTTTTTTTATACTTTGACTTGGTGACCTAATTCTTTAGGCTACTGGAAAAAAAAAAAAAAAATTTATTTTTTAATGACCAGGTTTTGGCGCATTATAGCCTTAGTTGCTAATGCGCCAATAAAACCCAACAACAAACAAACAAACTAGAGAAAATGGCTCTGACTTTTCTCACTAATTAACTCTTAAGTAGCCTCCCTCATGTTGCTTTCTTTGAATCCATGAAGATAATTCTGACTCAATTTTGTTTACAATTTTAGCATGTTTATGAATTATTTTGGTCTTCTGCCAACTCTTATTTTTCTCTATTTAATAACAGAGTATGAACTGTTCACGCTAAACCTAAATATTTAGCAATATCAGCTGTGTACCTTCTGTTTTCACTGCTCTAAATAATTTTTAATTTACTTTTTTAAATTTAACATTTTTCTGAATATCTCTAACTTTCTTACACTGTACTGATTAGTTTTCTTCAGTTTTCTCCATATTTATAAAAAAATTATTTTCAAAAAACACTATAAATCTATTGAAGCTTAAAAAAATATAAGAGAATCCCCAAAACACATCTGAATAACATGCCATGTTGTAGACAAACTGAACTGAAGTTCTTGGCACCTGTGCAGTAATCTGCATTTAAACCTTTTGTCAGTTGGCAGCTTCTTTACAAATCTCATAAGTCTGAAGCAGAGGACCTTGGAAAATTAATTGGAACCAAGAATAAAATCTCATTGGCCTGAAACCATGTAAATTGAGGCACCACTGTATATGCATTAATTGGGAAACACTGCAGTAGAGTATTATGTGGGCAACAAGGAATGACTTGGCAGCATAATAAATGTCTCCCATATATGCATATAGTATAACATCAATAAGAGCTATAATCAGTAATGTCACAACTTTGCCTATGCCTGTAGGTTTTAATTTTGTGACCTTCTACAAAATATCACAATTTAAACTTATAAGAGAAAGAAAAATAATAAAGAGAGAAATAATAAAAAATCAGAAATAATGGACTTAAAAGAAGTAGACTGGTTTTTAAAACAGATTTTACTATAATGTATAACCACACAAGATGCAAAGGATGATTAAAAAGGGAGGGAGCTCAAAAGTTGACCTCCCTTTTTAACAGCAGAAATATGATTAAGCATATTTGATAAATGTAAACAAATATGATGAATTTGAAGAGTAGTAGTAGTAGTAGTAGTAGTAGTGGCACATGATGCAAGAAAGCAAGTGTAGGAGCTTATGCAGCATCAGCCAAAAAAAAAAAAAAATCACACCATTCCCTCCAAATGCCTGTCCAGTTCCTCCTTAAATTTATTTAACCTATCAACTTCTACAACGACAGATGGAAGTTTGTTCCAGCAATTAACCACCCGCTGGCTAAAGGCAAATTTCCGCACATCTATTCTACATCTGTCCTTTCTTAATTTGAACTTATGTCCCCGTAGGTTGGTAATCTGAACAAGTGGAAGGATCCCATCAGAATTCAGCGTGCTCAACCCATTCAAGGCCTTATAGACCTCAGTCAGATCACCGCGCAGGTGCCTCGTCTCCAGCCACTGCAATTTGCAGAACTTAAGCCTCTCTTGGTAAGAGAATCCCTTCATTCCCCTCACCAATCGTGTTGCTCTTCTCTGTACACGCTCAAGCAAATCTACATCCTTCTTAAAATGAGGCCTCCAGACCTGTACGCAGTACTCAAGGCGTGGCCTGACCATTGCCTTATACAGAGGGACAATCACCTCCTTTTCCCTGCTAGCAAAATTCCTATATATCATTGACAAAACCCCATGACCCGCCCTAGCAGCCTGTCTGCACTGCTCAGAAAACTTCATATCTGACTGCACAATTACTTCCAGGTCTTTTTCATTTTCTACCACCTTAAGTGTAGTACCACACAGTTGGTACGTTTCTCTGGGGTTACTTCTACCCATATGCAGTACTTTGCATTTGTCAAGGTTGAACTTCAGTTGCCACTTCTTAGCCCATCTGCCCAAATTATCTAGATCCTGTTGCAGTAGCACACTGCCATTACTGTCATTAACAACCCTGCCAACCTTTGTGTCATCTGCAAACTTCGACATTAAGCCTGATATACCTTCATCAATATCATTGATAAATACACAAAACAACAGTGGACCCAACACCGAACCCTGTGGGACTCCACTAATAACATTAGTCCACGAAGAGCAGCACCCATTGATTACCACCCTCTGTCTTCTCCCACTTAACCATCCTTTTATCCATTGTAGCAACTTACCCTTAATACCATTCTGCTCCAATTTGTACAGTAGTCTTCCATGCGCAACAGTGTCAAAAGCTTTCCTGAAATCCAAGTATATGATATCAAAATTATTTTTTGCATCCAGTTCCTTTGTGACCACATCATAATAACCAATCAAATTTGTCAGACAAGACTTTCCCTTAACAAACCCATGCTGTGTTTGAATTATTGCTGCAGTCTTGTCTAGATGATCCTGCAATGCATCTTTAACCAGCGACTCCATTATTTTACCCGGAACAGAAGTTAAACTAACTGGTCTGTAATTACTCGTGTCACCCTTCGATCCACCTTTGTGAATTGGGGACACATTTGCACATCTCCAGTCCGTGGGAACCTCCCCTGAGTCCAAGGATGCTCTCATAATTAAGTCAACAAATGCAGTTATAGTAAAATGATTGAAAACATGGCGCCACTCAGAAAAAACAATGCAGAATTTGACCACGACGAGTACAGTGTATACAGGACGGAACAGAAGCGGGGGGGGATTGGAGAGGAGTAATGTTCTTGGTTTAGAGGCATATAGAATGTAAGGCATGCACCCAGATGATGTGGGTGGCCAGTGAGAGTCAATTTGGTGTGACTTAAGCACTGGAAAGACTAAAATGAGAATAGTCTGCTATAGGCCATATGACCGTATGAATGCATGGGTGCTGTATGCAAACATTCAAAGTGATTACAACTGCTTGGATATATATACTTATATATGTATATCTTCAACTTTTTTTTTTTTTTTTTTTTTAGGTCCTAGCTGCCGAAATCCCAGGAAATTAAGCGGCAAGACCTGCCAGAGTAACTTAAGTCTATTGGGTTCCTGGTCTGCCTCCACAGGGTGAAAGTTGGGCTTCAGCAGGAGTCCAGCGGCTAAATGACCAGATGAACAATGGTACACGACACCACACGTACAGTTCCCACCCACTTTTAAATCTCTAACTTTTCCTGTCAACTGATTCACCCTCTGTAAACTATGCAGAGATGGGGGAAACCCCTGGTGCCGTTTTACCCTAAACACACTTTACACTTTAGGCGATATAACTGTGATGAATATAATGAACAACTATATAGTCAAGTGAAATGGGCCAGTGAATTGGAATGTTTTCTAATGGGAACTTTAATTTCCACTGGAACTTGTGGATTGGTCACTCAAACAATAGCGAAATTTTCTGGATTTATTAGATGACTGTTTTCTGCAGCAGCATGCTAAGAAGGCAACAAGAGAAAAGAATACACCTGATCTGATTATCAGCATTGACTTTTTATGCATTAAGAATATCCAGCTAAAGGAACCACTAGGTGGCAGTGACCATAATATATTTATCTTGGATCTACTTAAAACATCTGGTGAGTATGGGCTTGGCACACCCAGAGTCCTCAGCTGGATATAATAATTCTTCTCTTTCTTGGTGATACCTTTTGACATATCTCTCTCTCTCTCTCTCTCTCTCTCAGAGTAACTTGGGAATTATTTTATTATTTTTTTTTTTTTGGCTGGTGCAGCATAAGCCTCAGGCTTCCTTGTACCATATGGATAATAAAAATAATATAATGTAGCTGCCAAGGTTAAAGGGAAGGCAAGTACAAACCAGTAAGGTCACTAAGGAGGGGGTTAGACAAGTGAAGGAAGATTATGAGAAGTCCTTGGGTAAGAATGCAAAGAAAAGTAGCAAAGAATTCTTTCTTGTATTAACAATAGAAGGAAAACGATGAACAACATTGGCTCACTAGAGAAGAATGGCATAACTATTGGTAATCCTATTCAGGTTTTTGACAAATGAAATATTTGTTCATGAAGAAGTGTTTAGGAATGGGAACACCAGAAGTACACCAAGTTATATTTGGGAGTCAAATGATTTTTTTTTTTATAAATGAGAAGTAAAAGAGAAATTGCTGTAGCTAAAAGTAAATTAGGCACCTGGGGCTGATGAGATCTATTCAGTTATATTAAAAGAAGCAGTAAAGAGATAATGAAACTCTTGTTCATAATTATGAGAGCATCCTTAGATTCAAGAGAGGTTCCTATAGATCGGAGGTGTGCAGTGTGTCTCCTATTCACAAAGGGAAGATAAAAGGGCAACATGAGTATTTATAGACCTGTAAGCTTGACTTCTGTTCTAGGAAAAATAATAAAATCAGTATTAATAAAGTACTACAAGAATATCTTAACAGGAATGGAATTGTACAAAAATGACAGCATGGGCTTGTTAAAGGTAGGATTCTGTCTGATCAATTTGATTAGCTGCTATGATTCAGTAAAAGGAAACTAGATACAAATAATAATTTTGACATCATGTATTTAGATTTCAGTAAAGCTTACACAGTTCCACATGAAAGACTGCTGTACAATGTGGATCAGTGTGGCATTAAGGGAAAGTTGCGGCTATGGATAAGTGAGTGACAGAAGGCAGAAGCTGCTGATAAATGGGCACTGCTCTTCTTGGACTAATATTATTAGTGGAGTCCTTCAGGGTGCAGTGCTGGGCCCTCTTACTGTTTGCAGTATTTATTAACAATATTGATGAAGGCATATCAAGCTTATTGTCTCAGTCTGCATTTGATACTAAGGTTGGTAGGGTGGTTAATGACAGGAATTGTAGCCAATAGCTTTGGAAAGAGTGCTAGACTACCATTTGGACAAGAAGCAAGTCTTATACTCTTTGTTTGTTCATATTCAAGTTTGAATTGATTAATAACTTCTTTACAACTGTTGAGAGCTTTAGTGAAGGAAGAAAATTAAACTGGAGATGCAGATACAAGCCAGTTGCGATATGTGACATTCTTATCTTAAATAGCTTTAGTTCCATTTATTGGAAAACCAATGTTTAGATAAAAGAAGATATTTTAAAGTGGAATAAATAATTTCATCTCTGCAAGAATAATTTCACTGACATGATCTAAGCCAGCGTTTCCCAACTTTTTTAGTCACGGAACACTTCATCTCGCAACATATTCACAGAACACTTATGAAACTCAAGTTTAGTGGGAGCCAAAGAACTGTTGCTAATATTTTATTATATATGATGCACTGTGCATCAGAAGCATCTTTATTTCCAACACATGTAAAGCCAAAATTCAAATAACTGTCATCATATTTTCATTTTGGTCTTTTATTAGTTGGTTCCTGTTTTTTCACTTCGGATTTTTGGGGAGCAAAAGGCTGTGATTGTTCACTCTCACTTTGAAGTGTGACAATATTGTGTTTGTTTTCATCGACCACAGTTGCACTACTAGAAGTACTTTGCTTCTCGTTTTAAAGTTCCTTTTTTCAACCACAAATCCATGGTCATATATTTTAATAATAATATTTCAAAATACTAATAATTATTAAAAAAAAAATTTATACAAGAAAGTGAGTTTAGTTATGCTATTGGTTTGCTTCCTCCTCTCCTTCAACCCCTGTACTCTAGGCAAAATCGCATACAAATGGCATACTAAATCACCACATTGCTACTTTTTCGTAGATGTCATTACCTCTACGCACACTTCCCTATGTCAAAACCCCGCAAAAATAAAGTGTTCCGCAGTCTATTTGATTATTAGTCTACGCTAGTATATTAATAAATGAAAATAAAATTATGTTAAATATTATAATGATACAAAAGTGGTTTACACTACAAATATGCAAAATTTTTATTTATTTTTTTAAATTATTAATTACGATTTTTTGCAGAGCACTCGTTTACATCTTGCGGAACACAATTTGAGAAACGCTGATCTAAGTAATAATTGGGGTCAGAAGATTTAAAGCAATAACCCAACTGAGGAAAAGAACACAAATTTTGCAGGTCATCTTAGGTTACATTCTGTAATGCCAAACAGCATTAGGCTGAGACTGGCTCATGCTGAGAGAGAAAGAAGCTCTGTTGGAGAACAGGCCATTGTCCGAGGTACCTAGAGGACCAGTAACATTGATCAAGTACTTTGAAGGGTTGTTTGTGAGAAAAAGATAAAGAATGTTGGGTTTGGTTAGAATTGTCTGGTATTCTCATAGGTAAATGAACAAGCTAAGTGAGGTCATTAGTAATAACAAAAGCCTGAGCATCTCATTCAGCTGGTTCTGTGCACCTAGGAAACTAAAACCATCTGGTGTTGTGTACAGTTAAATCGCCACACTATCAGGAAAGTTATATTAGAGAAAGTTAAGTTTCAAAGAAAGGGAGTCAAAGAGTTCAGAATGAGTATTGGAGTTAGGAGAATAATAGAAAGATCATATGAATTTGACAGAATGACGTGGCGAGATTTTAAGCCAGAGGAAATTCCAAATTAGGAAGTCTCTGGCAAGGAATATCAGTGAAAATATGCACAAGTGCTACTTTTATAGTGAAAGAAATCATAAAGCGAATACTTGGAGACATTGAGATGAGTATTGGTTGAAGCCACTGATAACTGGGATTTTGCCAGAAAAAGTAAATTAAGTTTGGCAAACTGTAGGTGAAAGTGAATAACATTGAGAGTGGAACAAGACTACATATACAGTCGATTCCAGTTATTTGGGACACATCGGGACTAGTGCATTTTGGCCCGATTAAGCGGCTGCCCCAATTATCCGAAGTCAGTAATTAGAAACCAAGTGACTAAATGTAAACTTCATACAATCCAGTGTGTAATTTAAATTTATGGTCTTTAGTTCTGAAATCATATATAGCAGTGAAAATTTTGTCTTCATTCATTTTGCTACCTCCTCTCAGAGCCTTATGGACCTCGACAAGGTCCCCTCTGAAGTGCTTGGTTGCAAAGCTCTCTGGCCCTCATATTCAGTCTTTCCTTATGTGGGTGCCTTTTTGCAGATCCCACCAAGCAGGTTTGCCTGTCTTTGTACTCTTTCAAACAGCTCGGTATCTGCCCCCCCCCCCCCCTAACTGTGTGGTCTCTGTTTGGGCTCGGTATCCAAAGTGCTGTCTTGAATTTGCTTCATACAGGAATTACAACCTGCTTGTCTTCACAAACAAATGTTCAATAAATTGTTGACAGACACTACAGGCCTTCCTTGTGCCTATCTATGCTGCTCAGAGAACTTTGTCTCATTGTATTGTAACTTTCAAATCCCATTCTACCTGTACCGTTTTTAATTCGAGCCCATCCAAGTGTAAAGCCTTGCATTTTCCTCCATTAAAACATAGCTGTCACTACTAGAAACCTAACCAATTAATCTCAAAAGGGTACAGCTTGGTGTTGATCAATAACAACTCCCCAGTCTTTATATCATCTGCAAATTTTGACATCATGCCCTCGATCTATTCGTTCCCTCTATCTATAAATTATGGTTGTATAAAAATAACATTTCCCATCCACCAGTTGCACTGAAAGCAGAACCATTAAGTCTCGGGTGAGAAAATAAACTTGCAACGAAACATTACATTTTAAATGAACTTATTATTATTATTAGCTATATGGTGCAAGGAAGCCTGAGGCTTATGCTGTACCAGCCAAAAAAAAAAAAAAAAAAAAAAAAAAAAATCCTGCATTACTCTGAGAGAGAGAGAGAGAGAGAGAGAGAGAGAGAGAGAGAGAGAGAGAGAGAGAGAGAGAGAGAGAGAGTCATAAGTAGAAGGGAATCACCAAGAAAGAAAGAATGATGATATCCAGCTCAGGACCCTGGGTTTCCAAGCCCATACTTACCAGATGTGAGCCCCTGGGGTCATATAGAAGACATTGCTATCTTATGAAAAAATGTTGTACTAACAGAGTTCATAACGAATCAAATGTAAGTGCTGTATGGCAAGAAGCATTAAATCAGATGACATCGTGAATGTATGGTACTATACAGTTAGAATAAGTGTAAGTGGCCCTCATGTAGACAGACATCTACCCATCTTTTCTTGGAAAAAACTTGTACCAGTTCAATGTGCAGACACTCCTAATAAAGTTTCATTTTTTCCCTAAGATCACTGAGACTGAAGATTATCTTGGTAGACTGTATCCCAAGATAAAACTCTGTCTTGCTTGAGTAGAATACCCAGTGAAATTGGGTATCTTTCTGGTAGCCAAATTTGCCAGGGTAGCTACCAAACACATCATGCATAGGCACTATCCTGTTGGAAGCAGCCCTGGACAATTTCATACATTAGTTAAATGTGCAGTGAATGGTTACAGAATCATATCACAATAATGAGCTCTGAGCTGATAGTGTTCAGAGAGAATATAAGAATGTGGTTGTGCCTCCTGAATCGCATGTGGATGAATTGCTGACCACACAAAGCTGTTTTGGAGTTGATGTACCCTATTGATGGAACCACACTTTATTACTTAAAAAGGTGATGTCCAGAATGTATTCTCCATTAGCCATAAAGAAGGCTTGAAATCATTAGCAGTATTACACACACTTCACATGATCATAATCTTGCAATTTTTGCACTGATGCTATCTTGTGTGGATGCAACTTTAGGTGTTTTTTTAAGCACTTTCCTTGTTGTGCCATACAAGATTTTTGCTTGCTTGCTACAACAATCTATAAACTGACTGTTTTGGATGTTTCATGATGTGATCAGAAATGTTCATTATTCTGTCCTCTGTTAAAACTGACAGCCTGAGCACATCTGCAACTGATCTAATTTCCCTAATCAACTGCCACATTGTGTTGTGATGTCAAAGGAATTTAGGGATATATTCCCCAAATTTTTGTTTGATTTGTTCTGTATCCACCTCCATAATGAAACAAATAAGGCCAGAGCATTTTTCCACCAAAAAATGCTCTGGCCTCAAATGACATTTTCACAACAATTGTATGCATCCAAGCAGCTTGCTATTTATGACCCAACTGGCTGGAGGGTATTGGGGGTACTGGAGAGCTGGTGGGGAGTTGGGACTATGTGCCAGTAGCCTCATACACCAGCTGAGGCATGTGTATGGGGTTTTCCTACTATAGCACAGTGAAATATAGGTGCGCAGTGAATTTTTGCTCACCCTTGTGTAATCACATAACTTTCAGGAAGCGTAGTTCTGAACATATATGAATAAACAGTTACAGTTTGAACTGTTTTGACATTTCAGTTTTTGATTTTCTCCCTTAAGATTGTGAACTTTGTATTCAGTCTACGTTTTAGTTGATTTACATGAAATTTTCCAATACTATAGTGGTGTTAATAGAACTGTGACTACGTTACTTTCCAAAGTTATTTTACAAAGGGGGTAAAAAAAAAAGAAAAGTTATTTGTTTGCCAATTTGAACTTAGCCTAATTTTTCACATCACGAGTACATAGTACGTAAACTGCTTACAGTTGAATTCGGGGATGGCTAGCAAGGTTGTTACTGCTCTAAGAACAGTTTTTGTTCTTTGCTTGAATTTAACATTGATGGCATTAGCTAGCACATTGATGGAAAACTAAAACAAGAAAAAAAAAAAAAAAAACTGAAGGTGAAATATTAATTTCACTTTATTGCATGCAAATATTTCATGGCACAGCTCATTCATAATACATACTTCCTCATAGTTACTAGAATTGTCAGTATTAGCTTGACCCTTATAATACAATCCTATCATATATCACATGGCATTTCCTTCACAAATGTTAAATATTAATAGAACACTATCTGCTGCTTTTGCTATCATACTTTTTTTTTTAGCACATCTTTAATTTTTTTTTAATAATATAACTCATTTTATATACATTTTATATTAAAAGAAACAAATAAACTGATAGACTGTTCTTCATGGGATCAGTGAGTTTTAGATATGTTTCTATAGTGATACAGTAGCACTTATTAGCTTTGCTGCATCCATCTGTCTGTCTGTCTGTGTGCTGCCTTGACCAAATCAGACATGAATCAAATTTAAATTTGGGCTACACTGGAAATTTTAACTGCTGCTGCACATAAAGCTCCAAAGTTTAAACTTTTGTAAGCACTGTTCTGGATAAGCTAATGAAATTTGGTAATGGTATGGAAAACACTGTTTCAGTCTAGATATACAAAATGCATTCTATATGATATGCAGTTTACTTTTTCATTCTTGTTTAAATGCAAAAGCATAAGAAAATTTTGCTCCACAAAAAAAAAAAAAAAAAGCCTTTAAGTGGAGGCAAATATGATGATGGATTATATCTACTGAATTTCCATTTCATGCTGAATAATAGTCTAAAATTTCTATAGTATGTTAATATGAAAACTTATACAAGTTATTTTTGTTTTATGATACACAAAAATATGCCTTTTTATTTCTCTCTTTTGGCCCAGGCACCCAGTAGAACATGTAGATGAAGAAGATCCTTTCCTGCCTCCATCAAGTGCAGGTGCTAATACTAGAAGAGCTCGCGATAACTACACTAATATGGGAGCACGACCTCGTTATAGTCATACCCCTCCTCAGACTCCACACTTTACAGCTTCATTGTAAGAATAACACATTTCATCTTTAACTTGCACTAAATTATCCATTAATTAAGGAAAACATTGTTATATATAGAAACTAGTTTTTTTCATAATACATCCTTCTACAGAGTATAAAGGGAAAGGAGAAACAACTGTTTTATTCATTACACAGTTAGCTAGAGAGTTAATCTTCAGTACTTTCAAATCTTGCTTTCACTTTTATTTCTTTATATAATAAATGTCTCAGTAATGAAATGAGATAAGAAGAATGTGTTACAGAGAAAAAGTTGCAGTTTTAATGTGAAAATAATTCAGTTGTTTTAAATATATAATTTACAAGATATTTGTAATAGTTATTACTTGAATGATTTGCAGGCAGCCTGTAGTACCCAAATGAAGTGGCATAGAAATATAGGTTGTTCTTAATTGTTGGATAATTGCATTATTTGATTTTCAAATGACTGCCACTATCAGAACTGTTTTTTGTTTCCATTCATCCTTAAAGTTATGGGGGGGTGCTAAAGTTGATATAGATTTCCTCCACAATACTAGATGGAAGTTTATTCCAACAATTAATTACTCTTTAGCTGAATGCAAATTCCACACATCTTTCTTGCAACCACCCTTTTCCAATTTAAATTTATGTCCTTGTGTGTCATCTGAGTTTTCTGTTGACTGTATGGGATGCTGTGGTCACTCCAGTAATGGTGATTACAGGGATTCTGAGTCACAATCACTGGTTGGACAACAATTTACCCAAATAGTTGAGTGAAAAACATAGCACAGAGAAGCATTATTGATGAGGCTATTTCATATTTTATCAAATGTTCCTCTATTTATGCATTTTTCACCTTGCTTTGTGTATACTATTTTATTCAAGTTTAATTTGAATAATTCTATCTTTATTGCATTCAGTGATTAGTTACATGGATGCCTGATGCAATACCCATAACAGCGACAGTGCTAGGGGTTTAACATAAAATTGACAAGTATGGGAAAAATTATATATTGGAAATGAAAGAACTTTTTTTTTTTTTTTTTCCCCATGACACAGCACGATGAAAAAATGATGGCAGTCACTCAGCCGAAGAGAAAAGCTGTTCCTGGAATTGGAGGTGGGGGGGGGGTTTGGATATACAAGAATCCAAAAACATAAAAGCAGTTTAAAAGTAGCTGCAAATAACAAAGAAAAAAACAGACCAAACGAAAAAAAAGTAATAGTTCCAAATTGGTAGCTCACCACTTTGACATAGGACATTACCCTTCCTTTGAAAACGTGATAATAATTAACAAACAAGAAACAGAATTTAAGTTAGAAACCAGTGACCAGTGAGACACTAGCAATGAGATCAACAAACAGATCAATAAACATATATAGACCGATAATAATCTCTGAAGAATGGGACCTAAAACAAATATCCTATAAGTTCAACTTTAACAGCAGAACATAACACCCCCTACCCCAAATCCAGGATCTCTACTAATGGGGACAGGTAGTCACGAACATGGATTTCTGAGTGAAACCCTCTTTCCTACCTTCCCCCCCCCCTTCCCAAAATATCCACAATTTCCAAATTCCCAAACTATAAGTGTAATATAGTGAGGCAGGAAATTTTTCCCCTCCACCCTACTTCACCCTTTTTTGACTACTCAACACCCCCCCCATCCCCACCATGCTTTTGAAATATGGCAATGGAACATGCCCGGGCTATAAAAGACGGCCTCTACACGTATTCATCCTCCTTTGAAGATGGTATTAATGAAAAGCCCCCAGCAGGCTTCAGGATATCATCTCCCTTTATGCCTACAATTACTTCCCATGCAAGGATTTAGGACAAAAGCTGGCTTTTTCCTTTGACCTCCTTCCATATAATTGCAATTTCAACACCTTCTGAATTACACCTCACCCGGATGCAGCCGTTCCTGAAGAAAACCCCAGGTAAGAGTATTCTTCTGCCTTAAAATAAAATATATAATATTCCCAAAATTTCATATTCCTTTAAAATTTCCAAAAATAGCCCATACTACCTTTTTCAAAAAAATCCACAATGAGATCGCAGATCCTCTACAAGGAACAATTACAATAAATTATCAGCATTTGTCCGATTTTACGAAAATTAGTGGGTCTCGACTACCCAAGTTGTCTGTCCAACTGTTTTTTTTTTACTGCAAATTAGAAATTAAAATTTTATTAACCTATCCTAACTTTCGTAAACTAAACTGGATGTAACAGCTTCATTAAAATTAAGAAGCAAGATACCTCCATCGAGGAATTGAATGGCAAATTGCAATTAACAGCATTTGATTGATAGACCATTAGTAATGAGTATGTAGAATAACAGTTAACTGTTGTATACAGTTATGGTATTAAAATTTGCTGAAGTATTACACAGTGATAAGATTAGTTTTTATTAGAAGTAAAAATTTTTCTTATTGCTGTGTAATAAGTGCCCTCACCTGACAGCAAAATGTTACATGAAACATAAAATCCCATTGGTCACAGTTTTGTGCCAGCAGCAGTATATAGTTCCCTCTGGCACTAGAGCTAACTACTGCTTTAAGCAAAAAGTGCCTGTTACCTTCTGAAAAGACTAACTTATCAACTGCTCATGTGCTGCAGTTGTTCAAATTTAATGATTCTCTGTGTGAAGATTCATTCTGTGTACTCTATTCTTTAAATAAATCCACAAGAATAAATCAAAGTGATGGCCATAATCCAATTTTTTTTTCTTCTCCAGAATGTAAGTTGAAGATTATAAAGGAAATTGATATGTTAATTCCAAAAAAGTCAGCTCTGTCACATCTACATTGAAAGATATACTGAAATTTTAGTAACTTAATGAACAACCAAAAAAAAAAAGGTAAACTGCAGCCATATATCAATTCACTGCAGGATGGAAGCCTCCTCAACGATTCATGTTGAAGGAAATGGACCATAATCTGCCATGCTGGTCCAGTGCAGGCAGATCAACCATATTTAACAGCCAGGTTTGAACCCCAGTCTATTCAAGAAGCTTGTGCTACTGCACTCCCGCTCCTGACCACTCAGCTACAGAGGCCATAATATATATGCTATCTTAAATATGGGTTTTATTCATTTTAAAATACTTTAATCAAAGATCTAAATACTATATACATTCTATTTCTATAGAACTGTTTACCATTCAGAGTTCTTACAGTTTATTTTGAATTTCCTCTTAAAAAGGTAGCAACAATCTCCCATCATCACATACACGTACATTGCTATCACATACATATCCCAAATATTGAGGGGAAAAACTAATATGGGAATGAAGAAAACAAATTTTCGAAGACATTTGGTAGACCATAGCATAAAAGTGGACATCAGAGATTCATAATTATCTGCTTTCCTTCCAAGAAATCTATGTACATCTGCTTTAAATTATTGCCAAGTTGTTGGTTCAGTCTCTTTTAACTTTGTTTCAAATACTTTGAGGAGTTTATTTATGAGACCCAATTAAAACTCCTTATTTCAGTTTTGCATCTGTTAAATTGGGAAACACATGCCTCAGGAACAGAATCCACTGACTTCTTTATTCAATCTTAACAAAATTCTTCAGTAATCCAAGCCTTATATTCAAAGGCAGAAGAAGAATCTTTTTTTGGTTCTGCTAGTAGAACATAGTTCATGTTATCACTCCTTGATAAAAATTCCTCCCTCTTTTCCCAATACTGCACAGTGTTTTTCTGTTACAACAGCCCCACAAATATAGAAGACAACAGTATTTTATGCAGTCATCTCCCTTGGATCAATGAGTAATCCAATTACCTTAAAACTATAGACATTCCAATTTGAAATAAAGTGCTAAGCATGGCACTTTATTTCACTCAGGATCTTGGACACACTTTCATGTTTATTTCAAGCCATGAGCATGAAATACAAGAACTCATGGAAATCAATTTCCATTATGTAGAAAAACTTTTTGTTAATAAACATATGCCATTGATTAGAATTGTGGGCAGTGTGCCATTCGTTTATAAGACTACTAATATCTTTAAAGCACTCAAACCCTATGTTGGTGTTATTACATTTATTTCCAAATTGGAAATATGTACATAATGGATCAAAGTTTCATGGTATTTTCTTACTACTTCTTTAGTGATAGCTGTCTTTGCAATATCACTGTCACAAAAGATCATTTTGTTTACAGGAACTTGTAACCAAAGTGATTTGGAAGATATTGGATAGAGTCTTCCTTAATGAAATATTTTTAAAACACTTTGTGATGGTATACTATAATTTTAGTTACTGCTTCAACTAACTTTCACTGCTTGTGATTTTACTTATCTTTAGATAAGTTAAAATCATGAACTACCGTATTTCCCCACATATAAGATGCACCTTTTTTCGAAAAATTTGGGGTCTAAAAACTGGGTGCGTCTTATACAGTGGTTGTAGATTTTTTTTACTTGCATTTCTCGCTTTTTCGCACTTATTGTCTTTGCACTCATTGTTTTGCACTTGTTACCGGTATATTAGGTTACGTTTTGCCACGTTCTGCCCAGAAATGGCTCAGAAAAGATTTTCGTATAGTGCTGAATTCAAGTTAAAAGTGGTCCAGTTTGCAAAAGTGAATGGAAATCGTGCTACTGAACGTAAGTTTGGTCCTCTTCCAACTGAGAAAACAATCCGAGACTGGCTACGGGAAGAAGAAACCCTACTAAAAACGCCAGTCAGCAAAATGGCCTGATTTAGAGAGGGAATTGAAGATATGGATTGAGGAGCAAAGGGCAATTGGAATTCCTGTGTCCACAAAGATGGTTCAGCATGAGGCAAGAAGAATTGCTGATGAAAAAGAAGTTACTGATTTCAATTGGTGCTTCAGGTTCATGAAACGGAATGGACTAAGCATGCGTACACGCACCAGACTTGCCCAAAAGATGCCTGAAAGCTATGAGCAGAAGGTCCTTGAATTTCATCATTTTGTCATTCAATGTCGGAAGACACATCAGTTTGAGTTCGGACAGATTGCAAATATGGACAAAATCCCCCTTCAATTTGATGTCCCAAGTAATAACAGAACTCTTGATAAGAAGGGGGTGAAAACTGTAACTGTGAAGACAAGTGGACATGAAAAGAACCATTATACAGTTGTTCTAGCTTGTTATGCTGATGGAACCAAGCTGCCTCCTATGCTGATTTTCAAACGCAAAACAATGCCAAAAGAAGACATTCCTTGAGGAGTGATTGTCCACGTTCATGACAAGGGTTGGGTGGATCAGGATGGGATGAAGATGTGGTTTGAGAAAGTTTGGAGCAGGAGACCAGGTGGACTCTTACGCAAACCTGCCCTATTGGTGCTTGATCAGTTCAGGGCACACCTAACAAAAAATACAAAGAAGATTGCTGCAGAGCAAAAAACAAAACTTGCCATCATACCTTGATATCCCAACTCCAAGTGGTTGGAGCTGGGATATTTGTCAGCATTAACAAACCCTTCAGAGCTGCCATGATAGATGAATGGAACCAATGGATGAAGTTTTCTGGGGACAATTTGACACCAGCAGGAAGAGTGAAGAAACCAACTATACGATAAGTTTGTACCTGGGTGAAAAGATCCTGGGATAATATCAAGATTGAGATCGTTGTCAAGTAATTTAAGAAGTGTGGCATTTCAAATGCCATAGATAGAACTGAGGACGAGGCAATATATGAAGACAGTGATTCGTCATCAGACACAGATGAGGACAAGCTAATGGATGGGAGTTTTGACAGTGAAGAGTTGTATGAATTTTATGATGAAAAAAACTTGAGTTCAATAACTTAATGTAATACATTTTTTTTCAAATTTCGGGCCCCAAAATTAAGGTGCATCTTATACATGGGGAAATACGGTAAGTCAGTCACCTCTTCTTGTTTAATTAAGATTTGGACCATCTAGCAAAGTCATGGTGCGAAATCCGTGCATAAAAATTGACTGGAACAGCTGATACATTGGTGGATGTAAAAATTGTTGGCCAGTATTATAATTTCTCTGCACAGTCTTCTCATTGTCATCAATTCTTCATCGAGTTGACCAAAGAACAAGATGAATTATTCTGAGGACTGCAGCTTCAAGAGAATCAACAAAGCGACGAAGACGAAAATGTCGATATCAATGATCCTGGTACTTGGCCCGAAATTATAACTGATAAATTTAGAATGGCTATCGTACAAAATGGCATGACACGAGTAAAAAAACTACGATTTTCCGAAAGATAAAAATAACAGCAGTTTTTCTGAAAATTATTATTTAAGAAAATTAACAAATGGGAAGATCAAGAACGAAGGTGGTTACTCTACTCAAAGTACAAAGATGCCACATTGTGTTATGCGTGTAAGTTATTCTCTTCAAATACCACTTTTCTGTGTTTAACTGGACTTAACAATTGGGTACACTTAAGTTCGCAATTACAAAGTCATGAAAGATCAGCATATCATTTACAAGCTATGTACAAATTGTTACAACTTGAAAAGAATTTGAAACTTGGAAACACTATTGACAAAGAACATGAAAAAATAATTAAAAACGAAACACAGCGTTTAAAATGTGTTTGTGAACGAATAGTGGCTGCAATTTTATATTTATCAGAGCATAATTTGGCATTCAGGGGCAGTAGCGATGCTTTATATAAACCGCACAACAGTAATTTCTTAGGTCTCATAGAACAGTATCATGTCGAGAGGACAGGGGTACGATAACGGAGCTCATATGAGAGGTTTATATAAAGGCGTGCAAGCACTTATCCTGCAAAAGAATTCCAAAGCAAGATTTGCAAGATTTGACCCAATCATGAAACAACATTTGGATCCATGCGTAGAATCAGCATCACGTTCCTATTTACTCATAGAATACAAGATGAACTGATTTCTGCTTTGGCTAAAAAAGTTAGAAAGGAAATAATAAATACAGTTCGGAAAGCTAAGTATTTCACAATTTTATTAGATTGCACTCCAGACGTAAGCCATCAAGAACAATTTATTTGTTTTGAAACAGTAAAATATTCGAAGGAAAAGGGTTATCAGCCAAAACTGAAAGCATATTAGAAAAGGAGGAATTAGATTTAGGGAACTGTCGAGGACAGGGGGTACGATAATGGAGGTCATGAGAGGTTTATATAAAGGCGTGTAAGCACTTATCCTGCAAAAGAATTCCAAAGCACAGTATATGCCCTGCAGAAGTCAATTTGAATTTAGTTCTTGGAGACATTTCAAAATCATCTTCTCTTGCAAATTCATTTTTTGGGACTTTACAAAGCATATATAATATTTTTGCAAGTTCTGTAATACGCTGGGATATATTAAAAGAGCGTGTCAAACATCTCACTCCAAAACCACTGTCAAAAAACGAGGTGGGAATGTTGCCTCGAAAGTGTGAAATTGTAAGATACCAAGTACCAAAATTTTCTCTAGCTTTGAAATACCTTTATGAACATAACAGTGACATGAAAACGAAATCCAATCAATCGAAAATAAACTTACTTCATTTGAAATTTTATTAAGTTTGGTCATTTGGTATGACATACTGAATGAAGTAAATATTGTGAGCAAGATATTTCAAAATTCAAATATAGATATCGGTACTGCAAATTCACATTTAAAAGGCCTTTTAAATTTTTTTGAACAGTATCATGAATCAGGATTCAAATCTTCTTTAATAACTGCAAAGGAAAAAGCTGAAGAATTACAAGTGACATCTGAATTTAAGAATCAAAGAACTGGACGAAAAACAAAGCAATTTTGTTATGAAGGAACCGATCAGCCTATTTAATCAGGCGAAGAATATTTCAGAATTCAATATTTTCTAGTCATAATCGATAGTGCGATTATTTCTTTTAAGAAAAGATTCGAAATTTATCACAAACATGAGACATTATATGGTTTTTTATATAATTTGGATAATATTCAAAAACTGACTGAAAATATCTTCTTAAATGTTGCAAAGACTTAAATGTGACCTTGCAAGACAATATTGATTGCATTGATTTATTTAATGAAATCAAACGTTGAGTTTTGCCTTCCAGGATCACAATATTTACGGAAAATTAATTTATTTGAATTGTATCCAAATTTTGTTACTGTTCTGAAAATTATATTAACCTTACCAATTACCGTCGCATCTGCAGAAAGATCTTTCTCAAGATTGAAAATAATAAATTACTTGAGATCTAGCGTTAGTCAAGAACGATTTACCTCCTTAGCCATTTTATCTATCGAATCTGAAATTATGATGATATTATCAAAGAATTTGCTATAAAACAGTAAGAAAATGAAACAAAAATCACATAATTGTGACCTTATTCGATTAAGTTGCATACCAAATTGTATTTTATAAGTATATGAAGCAATTATTTTTCATATTTGATTTATTAGTTTTTTTGTGATTGAAATGTTAATTTTATTAAAATAATTTAATTATTTATCATTTTCATGTAATCCTTACTGAACCAATTTGTGCAATGTAATAAATATCAAAATGCAATAAATTATTTTGTTGTACAAAATTTTTATCAAGGCCCAGCAATTCAACTTTGCACTGGGCCCCGCTTTTGTTTGGGCCGGCCCTGCTAAAGAGACTTAATGTGACAAACTTTCTAGAAAGGCACCAAATCTAATTTTGCTTCTTATTTACTAAGTTATGAATTATATGCTTGCATGGAATCCAGATACTGGAAAATTCCTAAAGCCCTCTAAACTGTTCTTAGTAGAATTATGCAACACACAGTAGTCATACATAAATGCTCGCTGGTTTAGCATAAAGTTATATGTGGATAAATTCACATACAACTGGTTAAATGAGGCTGCTTAGCTCACCATGTGAAAATATTGGCAATTAAGTGAACAGTCTTAAAAAAACTTTTCTGTTGTTTCATAATATCTATGGACATTGACAATGGTTTAAGTTTTGCAGCTTCCTCAGAAGAGCTGCAAAACTCAAACCATTTGCTTTTTGAGACCATCCTACATTGAAGTTAAATGAACTTAATTTCAGCAAAGATGAAGAAACCAGACTTTCCATATATTCTCACATTCTCTAAGTGGGTTTCCTAAACTTTTTTTTTTTCTGATGCAGACCAGATTTATATTTGAGGTGGAAACCATGTGCCACTTTTATATTTGAGATAGAGGCCACAGATCACAAAAAATGTTAACTATAGAAGCAAGTATATTAATAACTATTCTTTAAAATTACAGTATGTACTTATACTTAACATGTGCGTTATAAGTTAGGTTATTATAGTCTCTCTCTTATCACTGTTAAATTGTTGCCTACGGCAAAAAAAAAAAAAAAGCTGTTTTATTGTAAAGTCCCATGGACCACTTTCATGTTACTTTGATCATTTTGTGGTCTATAGACCACAAATGGTCAAAGTAACTTATGAAATTAGCAGATGTATGAAAATCTTTCCCTGTTATAATATTTTAATCATTTTATCCAGTGATTTTGATAAATATGCATCACTCTTTCAATAACTTCATGCATTGCTGTACTTTTTTAGAATATGTTCTCATTTTCATTTTTTTAATTAATAAATTTTAATATGGGTAATAAAATTTATTACAGCAGATAGGTTTATATTATATGTGATGTTAGTCTTCCAATGAATATAGAACAAATAATCAGTTCAAGTATAGAACATTCTGCTTCTTCAACAAATTTTTATCACATTTTTGAATTTTGTGCACTACTCAGAAGTTAGTGTTCTGCCCACTGCTTGCTCTCTTCATTTGCAGCCATTAGCATTTTGTATTTCAGAAACTGTTTTGCTAAGTCTGTAGAACTTTTTACCCTTTCAATCTGTCACAGTGAAACAAAGCAAGTAAAGGATGCTTAATGTAATCTTGGAGGTCTGTAAAATAATAATGAATCAAGCTAAGCAAGTTGGCACCATACTGCTCAAAAAGGTAAAAGTTATCATAATTTTAGTATTAGTAGTCCCAAATGATGCAAGTAAGCAAGTTATACAGCATCAGCAAAAAAAAAAAAAAAAAAAAAAAGCCATTTTTACCACACACAGTAGTTTTAGTTCTTCCTTGAATTTATTCAAGATATTCACTTCCACGACAACCAAAGGGAGTTTGTTCCAGCAATCACCAGCTGGCTAAAGGGAAAGTTCTGCACGTCTATTCTACAACCATCCTTCCTCAATTCAAATTTATGCCCATTCTAGTCTGTGTAGTCTTTGCAAGGCAAATAATCTCATCAGCACTGAGCTTCCTCAATCCATTCAAAGCCTTAAACACCTCAATCACATCACCTTGCAGATGCCTAGTCTCCAGAACTGAAGCCTTTCTTAGGATTCAGTCTCAACAACCTTGTTGCCATTCTATGTACCCATTCCAGCAGCTCTACATCCTTCCTAAAACGATACCTCTAGACCTGTATTGCAGTACTCAAGAAGTAACTTGACCATTGACTTGTACAATGGGATAATCACCTCCTTGTTCTTGGCATAATTCCTGCATGTCATTGACAACCCCCCTCCCTCATGAACTATCCTTACTGTCTGCACTGCTCAGAGAACTTTGTCTGACTGCACAATTACCCCCAGGTCTTTTTCATTTTCCACTATCACGAGTGTAGTACCACATAGCTGGTATGTTACTCTGGGATTACTGCTACTTTACCCATATAGTACAATGTCAAATTTAACACTGACAAATGTTAAACATGAATTGCCATTTCTCACCCCATCTGCCTAAGTTTTCTAGATCTTGTTGCAGCAGCATACCGTCATTAACCACCCTGCCAAGTTGGACATTAAGCCTTTTGCATTTATGAATGATATTGATATATACCTTCATCAATATCATTAATAAATACAAAAAATAACAATGGGCCCAGCACTGAACTCCACTAATAACATTAGTTCATGAACAGTAGTGTCCATTGATAACCACTCACTGTCTTTTCCCACACAACAACCCCTTTATCCACTGCAGCAACCTGACCTTAATGCCACACTGCTCCAATTTGTAGAGTAGTCTTTTTTTTTTTTTTTTTTTTGGCTGGGTTCCTATTTTTGAAATAGGAACTCAGACACGTTTGCATGTTTGGGTTCTTATTTCAAAGTAAAGTTTTATATTGCTCTTGTATATAATTTTTTTTTTAATGGTTGCTATTTGATAATTGGAGTGTGTGGTTTTTTTTTTTTTTTTAAATAGAAATGGCCACTCTGGTGGTAGAGAAGACCAGGCTTGCTTACAAGGGAGATACACTCCTCCTTCTGCAGTAAGTATGCTTAATAATTTTCATATGAGATGATTGTTTTAAAGTATGTAATCAATAATCAGTTACAGGTAAAATCAAAATACAATGCAACCCTGATGTTAAGCACCTCTTTGTACTGTAGTTTTGGATATACATGGGTATGATTATGTCCCCCAAAACAAATTATGAAAAAAAAAGTAGTGTGTTCTAAGAACTAACAATTTCATATTGGAAAAAGTGAATACCATATATACTTGTATCTACTGTACATCCTACTACCCTATTTCCAAGAGGGGAAATTAGCAAAAAATTGGCTGTATATTTACTTCTATATATTCAGTAGCAGAGCAATTTTTATAAACAACAGGCCTCGTCAGAGACTAATTATTGTAAACATCCAATTTCTGTTTCTCTCCTCAGCTAGAGATGCAATAAGAGTATATCAGTGGAATGCTAATTATAAACAGCTACCTCTGGAGGGGAATATGGCTACCTGTTCATCATGTGCTTTACATTATATTGCAAGTAAATTTTTAAAAACAAAAGCACATGCATCCTTTCTTTGACTAGAACTTACACTTAGGATAGCAAAAACTGCTAATCTAGACAAAAACATGCTCCTTGTTCTTAGCATAATTCTTGCATGTCATTGACAAAACCCTCCATGAGCTATCTTGGTTGTCTGCAATGCTCAGAGAACTTCATATCTGACTGCACAATTACCCCCAGGTCTTTTTCATTCGCAGCCATAACAAGATAAAGCTTTGGGTACTGAACTTTTGGCAAAGTGCTTCGGCAGTGAAGAAGAAACTACCGGTGTTGTGTGAACAGCTGTCCTTCCAAGTCCATGCCATTTGACCAGGAAGCAAACTGCTACCGTGAATTTCCCTGTGAAGCTTGCACAGAATTTTGCACAAGGATCTCAGTTTTCGTCTATACAAAATGGTGGTAATTCAAGAGTTAAGCGATAAGGACTTGGCAACTCACCAGAATTTTTTTGAGCAGTTCTTTGGATAATGACTGAGAATGATGTCGAGAATGTTCTGTAGGGTTGTGTCAGCAAACAGAAGTTTCACTACTGGGCAGCTGAAAATCCAAAACAGCACTATTAGTGGCCTCTTCACAATGAGAGAATTAATGTCTGGTGTAGAAACATAGGCCCTTTTCTGAAGACAACAGACACAGTATGGCTACTGCTATACCATTTCACTATGTGGACATGCTATGAAATTTTGAATTGCATTGCCGTTGAATTGATCTTAACACCATATGGTTCCAGCAAGATGGGGTGTCTGCTCATATGGGGAGGACAACAATAAGTGTGTTGTGAAAAATGTTTCCAGGGCATGTGGTTTCACAGAATGGTGATGTTCTGTGGCAGGCACATACTCCGGATTTAACCACTTGATTACAGGCTGTGGGGCCGGTAGTCCTTAAGCCTACAGGCTTAAGAGTAAAATGTATGCCCACTAGATCTATAAACATTGAAGAATTGAAACAAAGAATAAGGGATGAAGTTGTAGTGATTCCAGGAAAATGATCCAGAAGATGATGAGAAATATTTGAGCTAGACTGGAACAGTGTGTGAGGAATAACAAGGATATTTTTTACTGATGTGATCTTTAAAAAATAAAATGGCATTGTTAGTACTTCCTAGTGATAGTAATCATTAAATACAAACCCAAAATTTCGGTGCTTTCATTTCATTTTGAAAGTCATCAGGTTCTCTGCCCCACACACAGTATAACAATTTTCTGTAGTAGTTTGGAAATATACTACAGTCTCTCATAGTTTGCTGTTTTTGTAGTTATGACTTAACCCAAAGCATTTAAATGTGCTGATTCTATATATATGTACTGGAATTTTCCACAGATGATTACTTTTAAGAATATACTGACCTTTCAGTTTTATTCCAACATATGTGAGCACGACAAACATCAAAGTTTTGGTCCATGTCAAGGAGGAAATTTAGTGGATTATATTTTTATTGTTGCATTTTTATCATATATGCCACTTTTTTTCTGACATAATGTCTTCCATCACTAGAAGTTACATGGGGTTTGATATTTCTGGGGTCAGGTTGAGGTCATAGGCTGTGATCCTGGGATATTGAATCATTCATGGGCTAATGGTGAGGGAGGAACAAGTTTTGAGTTTTAAATTATCTTTTGCCAATTCATCAATATTATAAGGGTGTAGGATAACAAGAATTCCTATGAGACAGAATAAAGGTAAATTCCTTTGTATATTCTTAAGTGTTAATATAACGTAGGACATATTGAGCCTTTGGAAGCTCTTATACGGATGATTACTGTATGAATAATTACTTTTTTTTTTTTTATATATTGTAAATTTCACTATTATTATTTGCCTTCAGTACACATTTTAATTTACCTATAAGCTACATTCCCTACAGAAAGTTTCCTTCCTAATAAATAAAACTTTAAGACAGTAGTTACTCATGGCTGTATAAACATTCTAGACAATATTAAATACAATTATTTTATAGATACAAATCCATATCATAATAATACATAGGGTCTACCATATTAATCTTTAAGAGACAACTATCTCAGCAACCATAGGAGTAAAAGGGCTATCTTCAATATACATTTGACTCCCTCTTATCTGGTCTCACTTTAACCGGCCATATTTTTGGTGAGATTTTTCTGAAAATTAGATTTCTGATGTAATGGGTCCAGCAGGAAAACAAAATTAAAAGATTCTGGGAATGAGTACAGTGCACTCCAACAATCCTATAACTTTTTTCACTTGAGTTAGTCTTTGCTATCTGTGCTGTTTGGATTGCACGTAGTTAACTACATACATCCTTGTGTATGTAGTTTTGTCGTTACGAAAATTATGTTAGCTTCAAATGATAGGCTCAAACAAGCGTAAACAGAATGTGTTAACTATTGAAACAAAATGAAAAGCATTGGAATGTATTGATAATGGAGAACCTGTAAAACGGATATGTAACAACCTGGGTAACAGAAAAAGTACGGTGAATAATTGGCAGAGAAACCAAAAATCCCTTCAAGACTTCAGTACACAAATAGAATCAGAAAAAGTGCTCTCAGACAGGTGCACTATGAAGAAGCCAAAAAAATGAAGTTATTGACATGGATATGGTTCATTCAAGAACAGAGAGGAACACCTCTTAATGGGCCAGTTTTGAAGGAAAAGGCAGTACACTTGCACAAGAAAGTCAACAGTGGAGAATTCTTAGCCAGCGAGGGATGGATTTCATGATAGAAAAAAACACCACAGAATTCATTATCTAGGTGTTTGCAGCAAGAAATTGTCAGCAGGTCAAAATGCTGCAAGTGAATTTTCCTAAAATTTTTTAGACATTATAGGAAAATAAGGAAAATCTTACTCCCGAACAATCTACAATTTGGATGAAATGGCCATAAATTTTAAGCTTCTTCCGATGAAAACACTAGCAGTACCACAAGAAACATTTGCTACTGATTTCATAATGAATAAACAGAGAATCACTGTGGCCCTTTGTACAAATGCTGCTGGGAGTCACAAACTGCCCCTTTTCGTTGTAGGAAAGTCAGCCAAACCAAGAGCATTTAAAAATATAAATAACAATGCTCTACCTACCAATTTACTACAAAGCCCAGAGTTCAGCTTGGATGGATTCTTTTCTATTTGAAGAATGGTTTTCAACTGAATTTATTCTAAAAGTTAAGGCACGTTTGAAATCAAGGCTGTTATTCTTTACAACGCTCCAATGCACCACATCGACCTATCTTCTGATAACACCGAGGTGGTGTTTTTACCACCCGACATTACATTTTTGGTGCAACCTATGGATCAAGGTGTGACAGTTAGTCTGAAAATATTTACAGAAGAAAATTTCTTTCAGAAATTTTTGAGAACACTGCCAGAGAATAAACTGAACTCAGTGAGGCCCTTAAGAAAATTAACATCAAGGATGTTATCATCATTTGTGAGGTCATGGAAAAAACTATGGCCTGATTTCAAAAAATTAACTGCAAACTGCAATCTGGACAAATAGCCATGTGCTGAGGATCTGGCAGACCATGACAATATTGCTCTGTTTAACAATTTGAAACAATTATCAAAGTTCAAAGACCCAGAAGAAAGAGATCAATAAATGGCTTGTAGGCAATAACATTCTAGAGAATGAAATGTTAACAGACAATGAAATTATTGAAGCAGTTAGTCAAGGAAAAATGGCAGAAGGTGAAGAACCAGAGACCCCAGAAGCTATGAGCGGAGATAAAAATGACAAAAGAGTAAGTCATTCGGAAGGAAAGAAAGCGCTTGAAACTGCGATAAGATATATCGAACAGCAAGATAATTCATCTGCCAGTGATATAATTCTTACCTGGATTATTGTATCTAGGGTAGAGGCTACATCTAAAGAAAGTTGACTTTGGACCATAGAAAATTCTAGAGAAGGTGCAAAGAAAAACAAATTGATGAAGAGAAATTATCCTTGGGAGGAACATAGGGATAATTGTTCTTCACCAGTTATTGGTGAAGCATTATCCCTATACGGAATAGACTTCATCTAAACTGTTCTCAGAGCTTGTTACCTTAGGAATTAGTAAAATGAATGAGGGGGAAATATTCTCATTGCTACTGCTAAGTGAAACAAAGTCCAGAGACCATAGCTATGGAATCTTAGGGAACAACAGCAAACTAGATTTTTTTTTTTTTTTTTTTTTTTTAAGCATATCTTTGGGGAGTGTGCTGGGAGACATTGTCGAGTTTGGCAAAATTCAAGGAAAAATTGGATAGGCATTCTTTGATGATGGGAATGATAGCCTCCCCCCCCCCCCCCGCAGATCTTGTTTTTGTTATTCTTCCAGAACACTGATATTTCTAAACATAACCTACAGAATTTAAGAAGTACAGTAATACCCCGAAGTTATATGATAGGTGGGTCCGATGAAAATCGCTTAAGTTGAATTCGCGTGTCGGGGTACAACTTTGCATATAAATTTTGTTTAATTGGGACCAAGGACTAACAAAAACACTAGTTTAGAAGAAAAATATTTAATAAAATTGCAGTTATTTATACATATTAATACAAAATATGTATTAAAAAATAAATGAGTTACTTAAAAAAAAAAAGTTATTTTTGATGTCGATGGCTTCATAAAATCTAACACATTCAGCTGATGACACAGCGCCTTCTTTTTTTCATGCATCTTCGTAGCAAGCTAATAATTTTTGTATTCCTTGCTTTGTAGCTATAATGCGTTGTTCATTGGAGTCTGTTTTCTAAAATTTTTAAGCCCTTCTCAATTGAGCTGAGACCTTCAGTCAAGCTTGCAATTGTCATGTGCTTTTCTAGTGGAACTGGGTCGAAGTGTCGGATACTTCAGTGACGTTTTGCTCACGCATCTCTATGAACTCATTCGTCAGCTCCTGACTATGTGAATCCAACAGCTTGTTGACATCATCACCACTGACTTCCAAATCTAATTGCCTGGCAAGATTCACATGAGCGACATGATCAGTTTCTGGCGTTGTTTTTGTCTCAATTTTGAAAAAAAAAATGGATAAAGTTTCTTCCAGACACCATTCAATGTTTTTTTTGTGAATTTCATCCCAAGATTCTTCAATGATTCTTACAGCATCTAAAACATTGAATTGTTTCCAAAAGTCTTTAATAGATATCTCACTATTTTGTCTCATAGCTTCATTCAAACGTGCAAACGAACGCCTCGTGTAATAAGCCTTGAATGTTTTGATGACTCCCTGGTCCATCAGTTGAAGCAAGCTGGTTGTGTTTGGAGGCAAAAACACTTTCACACATGGGTCAAAATTAATTAGGGTGACCGGGTGCATTGTCAGTAAGAAGCATCACTTTAAATGGAATCTGTTTAGACTTGCAATAAAGTTTGACTTTGGGTATGAAGTGGTGACCAAACCAGTCCTCAAAAACGGAAGCTTTATGATTTGACTTCCAAATCACTGGTAAGCTAATTTTAGATATACACCAAACAAAAAAATCAAGAACCGCGTAACTCTGAGTATTACTGTATCTTTGTTCTTCTCAACCTTCAACTCACACACAGCACTTTGTATCATAAGTCCTAATATCTGTTTTGTTACCATTTAAAAAAAAAAAAAACAAAAAAACTGTTTTTGAAATGATGGCCAAGGGCTGTTTTTCTGTAATTTATCTCTGGAAATGAGTCTCGTGGTAAACTTTGCAGTTTACTAGTGTGTTAGTTGTCTGACGGCACCAGGGTTTTCCCCCATCTCCGCACTTTACTGTGAGATTGTATATATGTCAATTTTTCTCTTCTATCTGCTATTTGAAGGGAAGGGCACATAGAAGTTTCAGTTGAAATATGTTTTAACCGAGGTTTTTCTGCACTGTAGTCTTAACATTTAGACATACATATTGACTTTGTGAACTGATTCATTTGGCAATGTTTATTGTTTTAAAATCAATGAAATATAGAAGTGCTACCTATCAGTTTATCTACCAAATATGGACTAAGAAAACAAATTTTGGACAAAAAAAAAATGATCAGTTTTAAAATTTGCTTCTAAACAAAATGATTATTTAGCTTATTAAATACTTATTTCACTATTTGATAGGGACATCTTTTTACATCTGATAGAAGCAAAGAACTGCAAGCAAATTATGCAGTTTGTTTTAAGAATTGTTGGATGTTGGGTTTTATTTGAGCCACAGAAATTGAAACATTGCTGCAGTGTATTTAATGATCTTATTTGGTTGTCAACCAGTGTAATGGGCCAAACATTAATCCCCCACCCATAAAACTAGATTCTTTAGAGCTTTATGAACTTGATAATGTTCTTGTGTTTTAAATGTGAGAAATGTTTGAAAATAGATCTTAATGAATGTATTTTTATTCATAGCCTGATGGTGATCTTACTTGTGCCACCAAATTCTGAAAATTCAGATGTCTTCATCAAAGCCTATGAAGAGTTTCCGAGCATTGACTCATTTTTAAACAGGAAGTAAACTGTGCCATATTCAAAACCTTTACAATGTGCACAGTGAAATAAGAAGTTAAAAGCACCTGCATAATGGGAAGACTGCTTCTCAGAAGGTGAGTGAAAGCTGTTTCCAGTCAGCTTTCACATGCTATACAAATTTGAGCAACTTTTTTTTTTTTATTATTTTTTTTTATATATATATAGCTTTTACTAGCTTTTGGAATAGACTTAATTTTGATTCATGGCTCCTTGCAACACAAACTGTTCACCTAATTTCTCTTTCTGATGTGAAATGCAGGTCAGAAAGTTAGCTCAGAAGGAAAGCACTCAACTAGAAAATGCATATTTACAAATGTACAGTACAACCTGCAGTGCAGAACTGTTTGTGTATCTGTTGGATGTTTTTTATATATATTACTGATAGTTGTCTAAATACACACACATACACGATACTGATGGTCTGCCTTTTTACTCTTTTTATCTGTATCTTTTCACTTGTACATTAGAGTTTTTAATAGTCTCTTTCTGCTGTTCTATACGATTGATAATAGAAAAAAATGTACAGAGAGGAGTCAGTGAATTGATTAAATATTTGCTAAGTTTTGACATAAAATAGATTACTATACAGAATTTTGATAGATTCCAGAAGGTTCTTTTATATATATATTATTTTGAATTTTACATATACATTGCCACGCTGGCTCAGCATTTACAGTTAAAATGTGCACTGTCGATTATATTATTTATTATCTTATACATCAAAACTGAATAATTTCCATTGTATGATTACAAATATTTATATCCATGATATATGTTATTCATTTGAATGAAGAATCGTTGTACCAAAGCAAATGCAGTAACAACAGGCATGGATGTATATTCTGTTTTGTGCTTTTGAAGAAATATGGGAATATGTGATGTGATCAGTGTACTTCTTTGATGCTGCTTAGTGTATTTGTTGTTAGCTTGATCAGGTTGTGAATGTATGAGGAGAAGGACAAAAAGAATGTGGTTGGGTAAAGTTTTCTTGGGAATTCATGAAAAAAAAAAAAAAAAAAAAGAGGTAGTAAATAAACATCCCCCACCTAATATTTTGTAATATTTATTTATATACAATCTCTGAAATGAACTTTTAATTGTTATATGTCTTTTTTTTTTTTTTTTTTTATCATGTCAATAACTGTTTTCAGAATGAGAATTTCCTTCTCGGGTTTTTCCTTCAGGTTTTCCTTCTCAACTCTGTAATTATTAAGAATAACACATGGAAATGCAGGAGTAGTTAAACTAAACTTTCATCAAACAGATATGATGTAGGAATTTAAGTTACATATTTAGAGTAATAGTTTGTGAGACAGGCTGATAAATGTGTGCCCCATTTCCCCTCATGGTCATATCTTCAATACATTAACTATTATGCATTATCCCTGTTCTTAAAAAAGAACATAGGCAATGAGCAAAGTTTACTGAATATTTCTGAACAATTCCTTTAATGCTAAACATAAAAAAATGCATTTGATAATTCCCAAAATCTAAAGATAGATATAAATAGACAAATAAAACTGTAATGATGTAATAACTTTTTAATGTATTTTTGAATATCTTGGTTAGCAAAGTTAAAAAAAAAAAAAAATAGCTGTGCATTCTTCAACATGAGTAAAATCCATAATCTGTAAAACACCTTTTATACACTCATTTTCTGTTGTGAAGTTAGCATTAGTAGAGGCATATGATGTAAGAAAGCAAGCTTATGCAGGCATCAGCCAAAAAAAAAAAAAAAAAAAACCCACTCCATTTCACCCCTCCGTTCGTTTGAAATACCTGTCCAGCTGAGACTTAAATTTATTTAAGCTATCAACTTCCACAACAAGGGATGGAGGTCTGTTCCACCAACCATCCGCTGGCTAAAGGCAAATTTCCACACATCTGTCTTTCCTCAATCTGAATTTATGCCCTCTCAGGTGATTATTCTGAGCAAGAGGAAGAATCCCATCAGCATTGAGCATGCTCAAACCATTCAAGGCTTTATACACCTCTATCAGATCACCTTGCCGATGCCTAGTCTCCAGACACTGTAATTTGCAAAACTTAAGCCTTCCTTCGTAAGAGCAACCCTTTGTTCCATTCACTAATCTTGTTGCCCTTCTCTGTACTCGTTCCAGCATCTCTACATCCTTCTTGAAATGAGGCCTCCAGAATTGTATACAGTACTCAAGGTGTGGCTTGACCATTGCCTTATACAAGGGAGTAACCACCTCCTTATCGCTGCTAGAAAAATTCTTGTATATCATTGACAAGACACCATGAGCTACTCTTGCAGCCCATCTGCACTACTCAGAGAACTTCATATCTGCGTGCACAATTATGCCCAGGTCCTTCTCATTCTCTACCACTGTCAGTGTAGTACCACAGAGTTGATACGTTGCTCTGGGGTTGCTGTTTCCCATATGTAGTACTTTACATTTGTCGATGTTAAACTTCATTTGCCACCTCTCAGCCCATCTGCTCAATCTTTCCAGATCCTGTTTCAGCAGCATAGCATCAGTAGTGTCATTAACAACCTTTGTATCGTCTGCAAACTTGGACATTAAGCTTGATATACCATCATCAATATTATTTATAAATACTATTAGTAAATTAATAAGAGGAGTTTACCTCAATATAGTACGTGGAACACTTCCGTATGATACCCTCCAGAAATTAAAACGGAAAAAACGAAAAAATCGACAACTTACCGGTACATTAAAGTAAAATATTTTACTTTAATGTACCGGTAAGTTGTCGATTTTTTCGTTTTTTCCGTTTTAATTTCTGGAGGGTATCATACGGAAGTGTTCCACGTACTATATTGAGGAAAACTCTTCTTATTAATTTACTAATATTATTATCAACGTAGAACATATTGAGTATTACAGCTCTGATTCATACTATCTAATTAATTTTCAAACTCTTATTGACTATTTCATTAGGAAGGAAAATCGTTTTGAATATTTTCGTTAGATTCTTTTAATTGCGTTAATTTGAATTTTAATTGTTTTGAATTGATTTTGAATTGTGTTAAATTGATTATTTAATTATTTATATTTTACTTTAATGTACCGGTAAGTTGTCGATTTTTTCGTTTTTTCCGTTTTAATTTCTGGAGGGTATCATACGGAAGTGTTCCACGTACTATATTGAGGTAAACTCCTCTTATTAATTTACTAATATTATTATCAACGTAGAACATATTGAGTATTACAGCTCTGATTCATACTATCTATTTATAAATACAGAAAGCAATAATGGTCCCAACACTGAACCCTGAGGGACTCCACTAATAACATTATTCCACAATGAGCAGTGTCCATTGATTACCACTCTCTGTATTCTCCCCCTCAACCACCCCTTTATCCATAGCAGCAATTTGCCTCCAATGCCACACTGCTCCAATTTGTGCTGCAGTCTTCCATGTGCAACAGTATCAAAAGCCTTCCTAAGATCCAAGTATATAATATCAAAGTTATTCCCTGCATCCAGTTCTTTTGTGACTGCATCATAGTATCCAATCAAATTGTTCAGGCGAAACTTCCCCTTAACAAAACCATGCTGTGTCCGAGATTACTGAAATCTTGTCTAGATGATCCTGCAGTGCTTCTTTAACCAGTGCCTCTATTAATTTTCCTGGAACAGAAGTTAAACTCACAGGTCTATAATTACTTGTGTCAGCCTTTGATCCTCCTTTGTGAATTGGGGTCACATTTGCATATCTCCAGTCTATGGGTACCTCTCATAATTATGTTTATCTTCAACAATTTCTCCTCCACTTTACTCTCAGTTATTACAAGATTATCTAGCTTACTGCCAGAGCTGAATACACCTCTGGCATTCCCCTCGCTGAATAACTCCTCATATGTGAATGTTGATGCAAAATATTCATTTAGTTTGTTAGCTACCTGAGCAGGATCATTAACAGTTGACCCATCGATATCAAGTGGACCAATCTGATTCATCCCCTTCCTTCTAGAGTTTACATAAGAAAAGAACTCTTTGCTGTTTTTCTTTGCATTCTTTGCCAAAGATTTTTCGTAATCTGGCTTTGCCTGCCTATCCTCCTTTGTAACTTTGTTACAGATCAATTTATATCTATCATAGGCTTCTGTGTCACATGTTAATTTATATGTATCCCATGCATTTTTCTTCTGTGCCATATGTCTCATTAGTTCACCTGACATCCATTTAGGCCTAAATCTTGAACAATATTTCTTAGTTGGTATGTAAAGCTTCCAAGATAAGTTAAGTTAGAGAAAATAAAAACTAAGTAATATGTTGTAAAAAGTATTACTATACTTTAAAAAAATAATTCATTTTTAACTGTGACTTAAGTCGTGCTTAAAAAGAGAACATTAAACACCATTTCATCTCCCATATTGAGGACTTAATTTCACAGCTGGGTTGTCAGCTGTTATATCATTAGGGTACTATCCACTGACGAAGAACCAAATAGTCTTGAGATGGCCGTCTGGGGCATAGCATCCACAGAGAATAAGTAATAATAGGCAACTTGTGAAAGCATTCATAATATGAGATGAACATGCCACTATAATAACTTCAGTTAATTTACTGCGTGTAAACGTGATGAATCTGCACTAACTTATAAGTTTGTAAAATAGTTAATCGCTCTCCCTGCATGGGTCAAAATCTGTCAGTATTTAAAAAAAAAATAGAGCATTATTTTTATTGATAAAAGGTAGAGAGATATTTCTGAAAGCTACAACAATGAAATTTTAATCACTATTTTTAGAGCTCTTATTTTGTATTTTATTCTATTTCTGCCGTCATTATTTTGTGTATATATTTTTATCAATTTGATTTTCACACAGCATTTTGTGGATAAGTTGTTTATTATTATTAACGTTTTATATATGTCGAACCTCTTTCCAACTTTCAATGCCTTTTCAATGGACTTAACTTTATATTGTGTAATTTCCTGACTACACACTTGAGTTGTCTTAAAAAAGAGGGGGGGGAGGAAAAGGAGAGAATATACTAACTTGTTCTTTCTGAAAAGGCCAATTTTAACCTAGAAATGCTTCAATTATACGTCATGAAGTAAAAACTTTGTTTCTGCAACAATCAAATATCGTTATAAGGGGAACTATTTGAAAGCTTTCAAAGTACAAATTTTAAGTTGTGTGTACCCTCAAACTTTAGCAATCCTATGCACACTTTTTTTACTCCTGAAAAATTAACCCCAAAAAATTTACATTAAAAACCAGTGCATGCTTTTATGACTGGAAGTGCATAGCTGCATTTGAAAATGAATTAGACAAGCAACTATTATTTTATTTGTTAATTTATTTTTTCACCCAGTGGGAGAAAAATGGGAAAAATGAAAGTGGGAGAAATTGATAATTGTGTCACATATATTGATAATTGAATCAGAGTATCAAAGAACAAAAAATTAAATGCTGTAAGTAAGTAGTGGCCTGAGATCTTTTACAACTGTTAATGCTATCCTTGTAAGAATTTATCTTTTAGAAATACCATACATTTGAAATAATCCTAGTATTCATATACCTCATAACAGACTGGGAAAAATAGATTAAATATCTGTATGTGAAAGGCAGCTGGGAGGAGCTAACACAAAATTTTATAAGAACAGGTAGCAATAATAAGCAGTGATATGTAGTATCAGTGCTGATAAATGGTTACCACTGTACTGTCATAAAATTGGTATTCAGTTAAATATGGTAATTTTAATAAAATAAGCCAAACTGGCATGGCTTTTTGCATCTTTTATCTATATTTTAAAAGTAATTTAAAATATGGATCAAAACTGCTTAAAATCTGACTGTTGTAGCTTTTAGAACCATCCATTTCCTGTATTAACAATAACATAGTGTCTCTCTCAGCACATTAATGTGTTGAGAGGAGTTGTATCAGTGATTCCCAAAATTTTTGGGTCCAAACCCCCCTTCCCCCATCAAAATTAAATAATTTTTTTTGTTTGTATACAAATTTACAAGTATTTTAATGAATTTCTAAGATTTATTCTTTGAAATGAAACACCTATAACTATGCTGAGCTGAGAACTATTTAATATTATACAATGTATTTAACTCAATGAAAGTGAGAGAAACTGATAACTGTATCACTAATAGAAAAGTGTGGCATAAATGAAATGGGGCTACCACAGAACTCAACACTTGAAAACTAACTGATGCACACCAAGCTCAGGGATTGCTTATCTAAAATAAATATATAAAACTTATTTTTTATATATATTTATATCATAAATATATCGCAAGTAAAAGCTTATATTTCCTTATGTACATCATTCTTCTATAGCGAGTATTGGACATAAACATATTGATTTTGTAATTTCTGTTAATTTAAGTTTAACTTGTGCAGTAATAAAAAAAAAAAACTAAACTATTACTGTTATAAGTAATTGCTGTCAACACAGAAAAGAACTGTTGTGATAAGGTAATAATGTATAACTGACATATTAAGAATGATTTCTGCAGAATGAGGTTTTCTTTAAAAAAAAAAAAAAAAACAAAACGGTCCTACTCTGTTTCTCTTTTTATTCTTTTCTTTTTTGATTTTGTCAACTACATTATTTTCAGGAGCTGCAGTGAAAAGCTGGAGTAGTCATGATTTTCTTCTAACCAATTCATTATATTCTGGAAATGGTTGCATTTTCAAGAAAGATTTTTTTTTTTTTTTATGCTTAAGTTGTACCCTCATTTTCTCTGGAGGAAATTCCAGTATCCCTTAATGAAATACTGACCTTTATTTGTGCTTTCTTGTATCAAATTTATGTTAAATACCATTTAATTAACCCCGCAGGTTCAGCAAGGAACGATATATGCAATAGAAGCTTTTATTTAACAAAAGTGTTTGCTGTTTTAAAAATTATGAACATTTACATCTATCAGAATGAAGGAAACATTTTTCTTAAAGATATAAGACTGAAATTCAGAAACCTATTCCTGATTACAGTTACCTATAAGATAGTCTTAAACTAGAGCTAAGCTTCCCTAGTCAATCTGCTAATAGATGGGGGAAGGAAAAAACTTACTGCTTGTTAATTGCATATAGTTATGTTGTTTTCTTCAGCAGGATACTGTAATATTACTAAAGGCATATTGTTATGCATTAAGGCTTCCAGAAATTTCGTTACTAGGTTTCCAAACTCAAGGAGGGGGGGGGGGATTAAATATTGACCAAAATGTATATTACATTCCAAAACTCTAATCTTTAAATCCTTAAATATAGATTAGATTAGCCTAAGTGAAATTTTAATATCTTCTAGACCAGTTTCTCCCCCCCCCCCCCCTTTATTATTTTTTTTTTTTCCCAAATAGGAACACAGACCATAACCATATTTATGAGGTAGAGGTCATAAAAATATGTTAAACTATACATGCAAATAATTTTAATAACTATTTTTAAATCAAGAAATTCTGGACATTTTTAAAATCAAAAAGTACAGGGTAGCCTTATATACTGGTCTTGTAAGGTTTCCACACACAGACAAAAATATGTCAATAATTCAAGATAATTTTTTAATGTTCTTTATGGAGTGAGTGTGACAGCAGTTATTGCAAATTGAGTCCACCAATTTTTGTTGCAGTGTTTTGCAGAATAAATCCAGGTCATAGTCAACTTTTATAGCACTTGATTTTGTTGCTGTGCAGTTGATAGTACTGTTAATCACATAAAACCATACCTGCACTTTTTATGAAAGAATTCATAAAACCATTTTATTAATTCTTTCCTACAAAGGCTGAAATAAGTGGAATGTGAGTCATAAGAAGCTGGTTTTAAATTGAAAGTGGAGTCAGTCTTGCATAGGCTACGATTATTCGTGGCCTTCACAATTAAATATTCTATTCATTTACTATCAAAGAGTATGAACATGTCACCCATTTTGTTATCCCAAATATACAAAAGCAGGCAGCATCAGCTGTGCTCCAAGCACATTTTCTGACACCCAAAACTAGGGGTTGGCTTATTATAATTGTTTGGAGAAATTTCTGAAAGTACTATATATATATATATATTTTTTTTTTTTTTTTTTTTTGCTCCTTGCTGTATTAATTAGTTTGATGTAAAAGTGATCTCCTCTTCTTCCTATTTAGCATTTTTCAGCCTGCAGAACTTGCAAACTATTCCATGAACACACTTTACAATGCAATAAATCTGAACTGGAGCTTACATCTATTTGGTTGTTTAATAATAAATAATTTCATTCTTTCTATGTATCATTCTTGATAGTTACAGATGTTTAAAAGAATTCTAAATCCCTGTGTAGGCAAACTAGATGCATTTGCTGTTTACTTTTAAGTTTTTATCCCTTCTTTAATATATTATAGATATTAAAGTTATTTTTATAATGGTTGTTTTATGGTATACATATTCCATTTTGATTTTACCTGTTGAATTACATATTTTTTTAGTTGGCCAGTCTTTATCAATCCACCTTATTTGTAAGTAAGCAGTTATGTTCAGTTAATAATAGTTTGAGAGAAAAGAAAGATTTTAGAAGTAAATTAACAGATATCTCCCCCCCAATTCATCTGAGTTTCATATATTCACAGAATTTCATATATTTTAGAAAATGGGATATTTTTCATGAACTACATAAATATACATATGTATTTCATTTACACTTAGATGTTTAGTCATGCTTGTGTGTTCTACATTTCAACTTGAATCTAGTCAACCATTTCATGAACTGTGGACTTCTTTTTATACACTGCCATTTTGATGGATATTTATAAAGCTCACAAAAATGTCTAGTGCTACTGATTGTAATTGTTTCCCCATTTGTATACTTTTATTTTGTAAATCTTTATGTAACAAAAAAAAAAAAAAAATCTATTGACAAGTTGAGAGTTAGCTTGCTCAAAGAACATATACCATTTAAATTCTAATTTTGAATAATTTTTATACCTTGATATCAATATCATAGGTACTTAATATTTTACCTGTAAATTCTGAAAATATTTTATATTGCAACTTACACTTAAAGATGGATTTATTGTCTTCTGTTTTAAAATAAATCATAGTTCTTTACCCATAACCCACTGTAAAGAATATTTTTATCATATAACAGTGCATAATTCTCCTCTTCAAACTTGTTACTAGTAACTAACTGAAATGAATAGCATCACTGTTTTCATATTCGAGTCTGATAAAAATTTAAAGTACCAGAGTGATGTTAATATAATTTGTAATTCTAGCTTTATAACTACTGTTAACCTTAAGTGCAGTGCAAATCAAGAGAAGACAACATCTGTCTATTTCTGGGTAACTAAAAATGCTCAAGTGCAAATAGAAAATTTGTGATACTAGTCCACCCATGAAATCCCCACCTATTTTAATTACTGTTAAAATGAATATTGATAATGTTTATTTAGAAAATGGAAAACTGATAATGATGTAGTAAGAGCATTTTTCTTTTTCTTCAGAATTTTTATCATTCTATTAGTATTATATTCACTTGAAACTTATTTGTTCTTGATTAGTATGTGTTTTCCTCAAATAAATCTCATTATCCTATCATATTTAATAAGTTCTTTTGTTATATATCACACAACTGCAAAGGCCTGTACAGAAATGTTATTTTTCCGCTTGCAAAATATTTGCATATTTCTAATAGTAAGCACTATAATATTGTACATTTTTTAGAGAAAAAATGTAAAAATTGTTTCTGTAGATATAAGTTGGAAGTTAGAGTATGCATTTTTTTTTTAATACCTTTGTATTAAAGAAATTACAAGCAGACATAGAAAGGTAGTCATGGCATTCTTCAGTAATTTTGTGGAGTTAAGGCACAGTTTTAGCACTATAAATATCTATATTGAGTTTTTCTAATTAAAGATAGATCTGGCATTTTAATACTTTTCAAAATGAAATCAGAAGTTTTACTACTATTCTCTCTTTAATGACTGCAATGTATATATATATTGAAACTTATTTAGATATATACCACATGAATTTGTTTTTAAGAAGAAATAAAATATGAACTAAGTAAATCTTAGACATTATATGTAGCTTTTCTATAATCATGAACTTCAACAAATGTTTAAGCTAACCAGATACCATTTGATTTGAAAATCAGTAATGATGTTATATGCCAAGTGTTTGACATAATTTCATGTATCATCTACATGCTAAAAAAAAAAAAAAAAACCTTTCTCATGAAAGGATCAGAAGCATTTTTGATATTTTACCTTTGACATGTTTGCAAGATCTTGAGCAACTTAATATGCGTTAATTGAATAAGTAATTATTTGAGGACTGTGAAAATTTCATGATGTTTTTAAGACATTAAACGTGCAATTGGTGTACAAAATTAATAGTTAAGCAAACCTTTTGTATAATTAATGAAAAGTTTATAAAATGATTCAGTCAGACAGTCGTTCATTTAGTTTTGTATTTTCCTTGTGACATAAAGATACAATTGACATTATATTTGAATACTACCACTTTTGATGCATTTTTCCAAATATATATTATTTTATGGATTCTTATGGTTCTGTACATTGGCATGTATATTAATTTAGTGGAAATGCATATTATTATATATGCTTGAAACTATTTTTATTCCTTTATGGCTAGGAAGTGTTTTCAGGTACCATATACATTATGTGTACTTAGAATAGAAGTCTTGTTACACTATTCTAGTGAGAATTGTGTATGGTTTTCCTAACATTACCCTTCCAGGTTTTTACACACACACACCAAGTGTATGATTTGAAAAATTATTGAAAGCAACTGAACATACTGAAGGTGAATTGACTTTTCACAGTAGCATAAATCAAACTTAAAAACTATATATGTAACCACTGTAATTGAACAAAGTTAAACTAATTAATTCAAAGGCATGCGCTAAAGTCTAAATGGCCTTCAGAACTTGGAAAAGAAGTGCATCAGATCTAAATAGAAATACAAACAAGGTTTAGTATGATATCATCCAAAAAATGAAAATTCAGCCAGTATACTTGCTACTTATTTTATCTTATCAAACTATGTATAACTCATAACTGAGCATTCAGTTATGGGCCAAGAAAATCCCACACGAATTTCAGTGAAATGCTCAATAGCTGTCAACAAAAGTTTCTCCCCATTGAAAATTCCAGAAATTTCTGTTAGCTCTTATGCAAAAAATTAAAAATTTCAGGATCAACTTATTCCTGGTCTCAATAATTATACACATGTCCTGAAAAACATGAATCTACACTTAGTACTCATCTGTAATGTTCAGTCATTGAAGCTTTATGGCAGTGCATTTGCTTGGTTTTTTTCCCTGCACAGAATTTGGCTCGTATCCAATTGTTGAAGTGCATGGGTTTTTTGACCGACATTTCACTTGCCTAAAGTGCTGCAAAGGTGTTTTTATTTTCAATAAATAATCAAAAATGTGCTTCTTAATATAATAAAATGGACTTTACACAATTGTGTTCAGAAAAGATTGAAAATAAAAGTGGCATCAAAAAGTGAATAAATTTGAATTATTTTCTACTAATTTTTAAAGTCACAGTCACTTCATTCCCTGTGCCTAGTGGAGCAATGATTCTTCAAGCACGCCTAGTTCTGAGTTAAGTTTACCTAAGCTTTTTAGCTCTAGAGATTAAGTGAGAGATTGTTCCAGTGGATAAAAGAATTTTCTTATATCCATTGTGTAGTTATCCTTCCTCAATTTAAATCTAAGAAAAAATATATCCGTGTTTAAGCTAAAAATATCAAGGATCTCCCAAGTCGGCCTAGAAACATCCCACTAATTGCACATTGTTCCAGTACTGCCAAAAGGCAGTATTTCATCTTTTGAGACCTACACTGCTTGACAAAAGTGACAGAACAAAATGTTTTTCATGAATATTTTGTGAACAGTGTTGCCTAAGGCAAATTTTGATACCATAGGCATCCTGGCATGCAAATGCCAAGTAATAGAAATTGATCTATCACTTTACAGAGCTGCGCATTATGCAAATTATCCATGCCTATAAAAGCATAGGTTGTGACCACATCACTTCATTCCCATTATTTGGTTTGCTTAGTGGGATAGTTGTATCTTCCGCACTCAGGGTGGCAAGTCATTGTTGTTTAGATGATTCTTTGAGATGGTGGGCTGTTGGATGACTTGAAGCTGGGCAGTCGCAGGCAGAGGTGGCATGTTGGCTTAATGTGTCACACAGTGTTATCTTGGCACTAAGGAAGCAGTTTCAGGAGACAAAACCATTACAAGAGCTGGCCAAAGTCGCCTGAGGGATACACCAACCAGAACAGACCACTATTTAGCTCTAACCTTGTTGTGGCCACAGGTGAAAACATTCCAACCGCTGTGTTAAAGAAGGCTCAATTCAAGTGTACACAAGGAAACCAATGGTTTGTATCTGATTAACTACAAACTGCTGCAGAGCTTGTTGAAACCGGCGTCATGACTTGGAGCCCTGACAAATAGTTCTGTTCTCTGATAAATAGCGTTTTAGCCTACAAACAGATTCATCTCATATGAGGTGGAATAATGATCAATGGCAGCACCCCTCTTCATGGTCTTACAGAGGTACTGTAACTGCGCAGTACTGAGAACTGCACTGTACTGAGAACAGAACCTTGAAACTGGTGCGCCATGAACTTCGACCGGAATAATGATCAATGGCAGCACCCCTCTTCATGGTTTTATAGAGGTACTGTAACTGCGCAGTACTGAGAACAGATCCTTGAAACTGGTGCGCCATGAACTTCGACCGGAATAATGATCAATGGCAGCACCCCTCTTCATAGTTTTATAGAGGTACTGTAACTGCACAGTACTGAGAACTGCACTGTACTAAGAACAGATCCTTGAAACTGGTGCACCATGAACTTCGACCCCTGACAAAATGGGGTACAGTTCTGTTCTCTGATGAGTCCCATTTTAGCTTACAAACAGACTCTTGCTGTTATTTCATCTGGAGACAATGAGGAATGTGGTACCATCCCTCCAACATCAGAGAAAGAGACACTTATGGTGTTGAGTGCATTCTCATGTGGAGCAGAATAATGATAAACTGCCGCATTCCTCCATGTTTTTTATAGGGGTACCGTAAACAGATCCTCAAACCCTATGTGTGACTTTTTAGAGGTGCATTTGGACCCGATTTTATTTTCATGCACAACAATGCCACTGCACATAGAGCTCAAGTGGTGGACGAATATCTTGAAACTAAAGATATCCGATTGCCTTGGTAAGCACAATCCCCAGACCTTAAATCCGATCGAACGTGTGTGTGATACGCCAACAGAGAACTCCTTGGTCATTTGGTGAGCTAACAACTGTGCTGGTGGAAGAATGGTATTTATTGCCACAGAATCTTATAAACACCCTTATATAAAGCATGGTTCACTGCTTCAGGTCTGTTTAGCCATTGGAGTCATACACCATACTGATGTCATGTGACCTTTTTGGTAATTCTTATACAACTCCTATAAACGTCTCTTATACCTATCCAAAGCTTCTCGCTGTCTCCTCATTTCATTATTCTCCGGTTCACAAGCTGCACAAGTTACACTATGTTTTCTGTTAATTTTGTCAGGCAGTGTAGTTTTGACATCCATTTCTTTTTTAACAACCTAATTTATAGTCAACAATATGCTAAGTGGTAGCTGCAATTTTTTTCACCTCTGGCAAGATGGAACAGTTTGTGTAAATTTTAATTTTTTTTTGTAGTAATATTATAGTTTTATTGTTCTTATCATAGATGTGTTTATTTTTATAATAACAAAAATATTTCAATTAAAGCATACATATTTCTCATTAGCACAAATTTGCTTGGAGTTGCAGTCAAACAATTAGCTATAATTAGTGTTAGTCCAGTTTCAGTGAAAAATCCTTTATCCACCAGCTGTTGTTATTTATGGATAGTTAATTTTTTATGATTTATGTTGTTATTATCAATTTGAAGCAGAAAAGATAGTGTGACTAAAAGCAATAAGGATGTCATAATTTATTTATTGGTGAATCATGCCTCCAAATCTTGCTCTAGTAGTATGTAGTGCCTAATATGAGCTATCTCTAAATGTAGACAAGTTTGAGTCAGCTGCTGAGGTTCAGGAGTCTCAGTATTCCCACCAACTCCAAATTAGTACAGAAACACATTGTTAAAGAGAGAATCATATGTGATTTGGATGGTTGGCAAGTTTTTCACCATGGCAAGGCCATGAGGCATTAGTGTCTGTAAACTACACATCTATTTGGGTTAGTTTGCTTAAACTGGCTGAAAAACCAGTTTCCAAAAAGGGAAAGGAGACAGGAAACACAATAGAAGACATAAAATCAAACAATCATCATTCAGAAAGAGTGTTGAAAAAATAAGTGCTATTATAACTCTATATAAAGAAAGTTAGTCCAGGGGAAGTACTGGCAAAAACTAGGCATTTCATTTAAAGGAGTACATATTGCCATTCAACAATTCAAAGGACAAACCACAATCAGGGTAAACACATGTATCAATGAAAGCACAAAATAAGACCGTAACACTGATTTCTAAATGCAATTGACAACTTAATCAGAAATCTGAGCTAAGTGCAATAGGAACAGAAAAACTCCCATGTGTACATCCACTCTAACACTTTGTCTTAAACAAGCAGGAATTCATGGTCATGTAGTAGTCAGAAAACCCTTATTAAAACTGGAAAATCGAGATGAAGGGTTGGCTTTGGATAAGAATCACCAGCATTGGACAACTGAAGAGAAGAAAAACTTACTGTGGATGGACATGCACATTTGTAAATAATGCAGGTGTTTTGATTTGCATTATGCTCGCAGAGAATTAACACTCTTTAAAGAGAGTTTCAATTCTCGTCATTTAATTGTAATGACAGCACATTTAAAGGAAAAACAAACCTTCGTGCTCCTGATTATGGGTTAAAATAAAATATCATTGTTAGGGCTAGGCATTTAATACAGAAAAAATATCAAACTCATGAGGGTGTCTGTATCTTCTTTGATTTGTCTTATTCTATCACACATGGAAGTTTTAAAAAAAATTCATGGGAGAAAAGTTAGTTGAAAAATTTTATTATTTTAGTGTAGTTTGCAAACTGGATTCTGCAGAACAAAAGCATTAATTAAATGGGAAATCAAAAGCACAGTAATTGTTTCACAGTGGAGGAATGTACCCTGAAAGAACAGAATTCATAGGGGTTCCTGGGCAACACAACACACATTGTCGTCTCCCTCTTGCTAGTGGACAAACCCACCACTTGGCAGGTATATTGGTACACTGCATTCATAATGCAGTGTACCTATATACTGATGGTAATTCGATGTCAGTATGGATAAACATTGCAAGTTAACAAACTTTGAAAGAGTGATGATAGTGGGTGCCCGATGTGTGTGTTACTATATCGCAGAGGCGGTACAGAAATTGCACTGTCCCTGTTTGACAATATCAAGAGTGCATCAGGAATATGCCATTTTTGGAATAACATCTCATTGTGGACAGTGCCGTGGGCGGATGAATGTAGCTGTTGACATCTGTCTCACATTGTTTCAGCCAATTGGAGAGTGACAGAGGCACAAATCACTGCTGACTTCAACAAGGGAGGTGCCAGAAATGTATCCACCGACCCGCCAGAGTCCCATTACTAACACCATGATTGGAGACTGGTCTCCTGGTCCAATGAGTCCCGTTTCCAGTTATTTCGAGCAGACAGGAGGGTGCATATGTGGCAGAAACCCACATGAAGCTATGCACCCATCATGTCAACAAGGAACTGTTCAGGCAGGTGGACGGTCGGTAATGATCTGGGGTGTGTTCAACTGGCACATGTTGGAACAGCTAGACATATCTCTGAACGATCGAGGTTATGTGTCTATCCTTGCAGACCATCTGCATCCCTTCATGGCCATCATGCACCCACGGCAATGGACTTTTCCAGCAGGACAATGCACCTCCCCAAGGAGCCATGATGACTAGAACATGGTTCAAAGAGCAGTCCGCATATTTTACCACCACGGAATGGCCTCCCCATCCACCAGACATGAACCTTGTGGAGCATCTTTGGGATGCTGTGGAAAGGTCTGTTCAAGCTTTGGATCCTCCACCCAGGATTGCAACAAAATTATGGACAGCAGTGCAGCAAGCATGGATGGAAATACCCGTGGAATGCTTTCGTGAACTAATGGACTCAATGCCTTGTTGTGTGACTGCCCTTATCTAGGCAAAAGGTGAACCTACCCATTATAGGTATCCCATGATTTCTGTCTACTCAGTGTACATGCTGTGAAGTTGCTGTCTATCTCACATTGTCATCCATTAAGTTTATTCAGGACCATTGCCCAAATTATGGAAGCTCTGAGAATTAATGAAAAAAAAAAGAGTCAATTAGTGCCACCCTTTCTTGAATTAAATTTATTATAAATTTTACCAAAACCATACATGCTTTTTTAAAGCTAATATGGTTGGACAAACAAACAAACAATAATCACTCAAGTAAAGCATAGCCTCATTCTGTGGATACACCTCACTTCACCACACCACAAGTTTGCCTTATTATTGCACTGCTGCAATAAATATTCCTATTTATATAAATTGTGTGCTATTAGCCATTTGATTTAAATTTATTTCATGAAATGTGATTTCTATATAGAATTTCTTATAATGATAGAGAAAACCATATTGAATTAGATACATAACAAAATGCTGAAGTGAGCAGTAAACAGTTAAATTTTAGAGAATTAAAGTGTTGTTAAAATAAACAAAATTTGTAAAACAGGCTATATACTTTTACTTTTTCATCAATGGATGGAAAACGTTTTTTTTTGTTAGTTGTTGGCACATCGGCTTCTGTAACCATAATGCACCTCCTAAAGTTTTTGCATTTTACTATGATTCAAACCCGCGATTTTTGGGTTGCCAGGCAGGCACTTTACCCACCTGGCTAACCTGGTCGGCTGGAAAACTAATAAAATTCACTGTGTGTGTGGTGTTCTTTATCTGGCACTAGAGAGCTGAGTACTGCATGCTAATGACAACTGGTTTGTGATAATTGTTATATGCTAGTTCCAAAAGGGGAATTAAATGCAAATGGAGAGGTTAAGGATTAAGGAAGTGAGTTGGCTACTGTTTGCCACTGAAACCTGGCCTATGGGGAATATAATTTCTGTGTGAGAATCTGAACTGATCATTGCACTGCACAGGTTGGGAAATCTGGTGTAGGACAGCAATGAATAAATTGAAGGCCACAGCCCAGGGGCCAACATCAGAACAGGAAGCACCCCCCTCCCCATTTATCCTTTACAGAAACCCCAAGTGTTCTTATGAGCTGTCTAAATGCCAGAAAACTCCCAACATCCCTGACAGATAATACCAGAATAGCCAATAATAATATAGGCTGACCGGGCTAGCCGAGTGGGTAAAGTACCTGCCCGGCAACCCAAAGGTCGCGGGTTCGATTCCCGCCTCGGGCTTGGATCAAAGTACTGCAAAAACCTTGGGAGGTGCAATATGGCCACAGAAGCCGATGCGCCAACAACTACCAATAATAATATAGGTTCTTAGCCAGAAAGCAGCTGCCAAGAAGAAACAGAGCTTAGATACCCACCATATTAAACTTAACGGCTCATCATTATGGCATATAGAATTGACTTTTGAAGGTTCAAAGCTTGTGCAGGCCACAAAGTTGTTGGTGAACAGTTGACCTATAGCCAATCAATTCCTCTGCTCTGCATATAGCTCTTCACTCCCCTTTAAGAGATAACCTTTTTCAGTCAAATTACAAACCAGTCCCACTTTTCCTTCAGGGAACAAAGGTTACAGATGTATATAGCCTTCAACCATATCAAAGTATAGGAAGCAAAATAATGGTAGGCTTGAATATATTAGAAATTTGCCACTGGTGGAGAGCTGAAAGCAAAGCTGTGGACTGTTATACAAAATTTGTTTTAATCAAATATTATTTTAATATACATTGATGAGCCAAAACGTTATGACCACCTACCTAATATGATGTTGATCCGCCATGTGCAGCCAAAAGTACTCATACCCGGCAAGGCATGGACACTACAAGATTTCTACATGTGTCTTGTGGGTATCTGGTACAAACATGCAACCAGCAGATCCTGTAAGGTCTGTGGTTGAGACACCGCAGATTGGAGTTGCTGTTCCAACACAAACCACAGATGCTCGATGGGATTGATGTCTGAGGAATTTGGAGGCCAGGGCAATACCTGGAAGTCTTCCTTATGTTCCATGAACCAGTCTCAAACAATCCGGGTGGCGTGGCATTGTGCATTATCCTGCTGAAAGACGGCACCGCCAAAGGGGAAGACCATTGCCATGAAATAGTGCACTTGGTCAGCAATGATGTTTGGGTAGGTGATAGACATCAGAGTGCCTAGCACATGGATGACTGGACCCAGGGTATCCCAGCAGAACATCACCCACAGTATGGTTGTCCAACACCTTGCTGCTGGTTCGTGGATTCCCCCTCCTTGGACCACTTTCAGTAGGTACTAATCACGGCTGGCCATGAGTCTCACCAGCCATGCCGTTTTGGATATGCTCTGACCCAGTCGTCTGGCCATTACAATTTGGCCTTTGTCAAACTCGCTTAAGTCCGCTGCCTTTCCCATCTGAAGAACTGTTTGTTTGTTATTTGGTTTTTAGGAGCATTAGCAACTATGGCCATATTGCTCCAGGGATATGTGGTGGTCATTCCCTGACCTTTCCACATCCTCCGTATTTGGTGGTCATGGGCTCGAATCCCGGTCTAATCAAGAAGCGTGTGCTATGCACTGCTGCTCCTGCCCACCTGGCTACGGAGGTGCCATCTGAAGAATTAACGGAGTTTAGTATCAGGTGTTTTTTATACCGTGTCCCGACCAGCGCATATGCCGTAGTTCACCTGCAGTTGCTTCGATTTGCATAACGACTCACCGATCGTAATGTTTTGGCTCATCGCTGTAGTTATTATCAACCTTTCCAAATAAAAAAAAATACAATGCTGCTAAATGAATGCTCACTCGAACAATTATCATTGTATTAAATCCTTTAATTTTCTTCTTAATTTATGCAGTACAGTGTTTTTTATTATCTTTATTTCTGCACATAATTATGCCCTTTTACTGAAGAAAAACATTCTCATATGATGTTTTATTTTCTACTAGCAGAATATAATAAAAATATTTCTTACTCCAGATTCTTAATTAATTAATTAAGTTAATTATCAGAATTCACTTGTCTTTTATTATATCTAACCCCTTCTCAGTTTCTGACTTCCGAACTGGCAAACTTTCACGGCACCTCCGTAGCCAGGTGGGCAGGAGCAGTAGTGCGTAGCACATGCTTCTTGATTACACCGGGGTTTGAGTCTGTGACCACCAAATACGGAGGATGTGGAAAGGTCAGGGAATGACTACCGCATATCCCGGAGCAATATGGCCTTAGTTGCTCATGCTCTTAAAAACCAAACAACGAACAAGCAAACTTTCACACTCCACCTTTGAAATAAAGCAATTTTCAGAAGACAAAAGTGTAAATTAGTAGGCAGTATGAAAGTAAATTATGTCATACTTTTCTATAAGTAGTAGTAGTGGCAGATGATGCAAGAAAACAAGCTTATATAGCATCAGCCAAAAAAAAAAAAAACTACACACTTCATCCATTCATACCGTACAAGAATTTGTCTAGTTCTCTCTTGAACCACTTACTGGCTGAAGACAAACTTCCACACATTATCCTGCAACCATTCTCTCTCAACTTGAATTTATGCTCCCTTATGTGTGTAGTCTCAACAAGTGGAAAGAATATCATTAATGTTCAGCTTACTCAATCCATTCAAGGTTTTAAACACCTCAACCAGATCTCCCTGCAGGTGCCTAGTCTCAAGATGCTGCAATCTCCTTCCTAAAGTAAGGCTTTCAGGCCTGCATAAAGTATTCAAGATGCAGCCTAACCATGGCCTTTTACAAAGCGATAATCACTTCCTTATCCCTGCTAGCAAAAGTTTCTGTATATCATTGACAAAACCCCCATGAGCTGTCCTGGCAGCGTGTCTGCACTGTTCAGAGAATTTCATGTCTGACTGCACAATTACTCCAAGTCTTTTTCATTCTCTACTACTCTGAGTATAGTACCATACAGTTGAAAGGTTACTCTGGGGTTATTCAACAGCTATTTCTCATTCTATCAAACAAATGTTCCTTGATGTTGCAGTAGGTCACACTGCTGACTGTTATTAACCATCCTACCAACCTGTGTATCATCTGCAAACTTAGACATTAAGCCTGATATGCCTTCATAAATATGACTGAATAAATATTGAAAACAACAATGTACCTCAGTACTGAACCATGGGGAACTACACTAATAACATTATTCCATAAAGAGCAGTGCCCATTGATAATTACTCTGTATACTTCCACTTAACTATCCCTTTATCTCTCACATGCTCTTGATGCTACATAGCTCGTTTGTACAGCAGTGTTTTATGTGCAACAGTATCAAAAACCTTCCCAAAATCCAAGTATATGATGTCAAAATTATTTTTTGCATTCAGTTCCTTGGTCACTGCATTATAGTAACCTATCAGATTGATTAGACAAGACAAACCCTTAACAAATCCATGCTGTGATTGCAGTATAACTGCAAGCCTGTCCAAATGGTCCTGCATTACTTCTTTAACCAGTGATTCCATTATTTTCCTTGAAACGGACATTAAGCTAACAGGTCTGTAATCATTCATGTTGCCTTTTGATCCCACTTTATGAACTGGGGCTATATTTGCATATTTCCACTCTATAGGGACTTCTGCTGAATCAAAGGATGCTCTCATAATTATGGCTAAGGGTTTGCTTACCTCCTTTGCTGCCAGCCTAATATAACTGGATAGATTCCATCTGTCCCAGGTGCCTTTTTCATGTCCATTATCAACAATTTCTCCTCCACTTTCCTTTCAGTTATTACAAAGTCATTTAGCTTTTCATTCATTTGATAAACATCTGGCATCCCCTTCCCTAAAGAATTCTTCATGTGTGAATGTAGATGCAAAGTAACCATTTGCTAGCAGGGTCATCAACAGTTAACCCATAGACATCAAGTGGCCCAATGTGAGTCAATCTCTTTCTTCAACTATTGATATAAGCATACAAGTCTTTGCTGTTTTTCTTTGCCAGCCTTGTCATAATCCATCTTATTATGAAATCACAGAGGTTAGGTAACCTCTGTGATTTCATTAGACTAATTTATATGCATTCCATGCACGTTTCTTCTCTGCCGTGCGTCTTGATAGTTCTTCTGACATCCATTTACGCCTTGAACAGTATTTCTTTGTTGGTATGAAAAGCCTAGTAGCTTCTTTGATTACTTCTCTTCCCCTTTAGAATTCACTCTTGATAACACCATTAGTTGGTCCCACTGCACACAATTTTAAAAACTGTCTGAAACCCTTACAAAAGCCTTTCTCTTTACAGTAGTTATGTCTTTAATTCAATTTTCACATTAGTACACTGTGATTGCTGCAACCCAGTATATCTTTCACCTGCAGAATCACTGCTGCTCACCTTATAAAGAGTATTGCTTCCTCTCATTAGAAAACAATCATACAAGATATCCACAAAAGTCTTGCTAGTGTGCGCATTACAAACTCACAAATTCTAGTCAACATCTGGAAGGTTAAAATCTCTCATTATGAGACATTCTGATTTGTTGGTCCACTCTATTTCTCTTTATCCCTGTAAAAAAAAAAAAAAAAAAAAAAAGTATCCTGTTAACAAGCACAGACCAAGCTGAGAAAAATTCTACCCTCTGAGCTTTGCACATTCTCTCCAGGGCCTTCAACATATACTCCCTCCTATCATGTTTCGGCAGAATTGCAGACACTGTCAAATTCAATTCTAATCTGTGACTTTTTGCTAACACTGCCCTGTACTTAAGGAAATCCTTAGATTTCCTACTCTTAATATCACTTATGTCAATGTATACAAGAATATCACCTTTTCACCCTTAAAATGTTGGGTTTTAGACATTCTAATGAAGTGCATCAGTGACTTAGTCCATATTATGTCATTGTGTGTGCGTCAATTTGGGCACACTGCTTGGGCTGAAAAACCAAGATTTACTTATAGATATACCTTACCTTCTCTGCCTGAGATTTGCTAACTACAGCTCTAAATGAATGAAGCCCTTGGAAATTCTTCCAGTCTATGAATGATAGAACTCAAAGTGATCTCTCCTAAAAAAAAAAAAAAGTGATGTGGCAAAATCACTACACTGTCAAGGATGTTGAGGAGTTATTGAATTTGTGTGTTTGCAGCTCTGTGCAAAGTATGGTTGTTTACATCATATCATCTGATGAGAAGGAATAGAAGAAATAATGTTTCTTTCTTCTATCAGAATTAGAAGTTTTGTTTTGTTGAAAATAATAACAAGAAAAATAGCAAGAACAAGTGTAAAAATCCTTTTTACAGTTTTGAATTTTTCATTAAAATTATTTTACGTGTGACTTTTGTTCTGACATTTTTTATTGTATAGTGTAATGAAATTTCATTCTAATGAACATAATTTGATTGTCTGCACAACCATGCTACACAGTCAGTTCTGCTATAACGCGGTACACTGCTCCTAAAAATCTCCGCATTATGTTATTTCACGCATTAAAAATAACAGGGCTTATTAGAAAAATAGGGATGGGGCAGGGCACTCAAAAAAAAAAAAAGTCTTGTAAGTAAAATATTAAAAAATGTTAGAAACCCAATAAAATTGCTAACACAGGTTTAAACATCTCAAATTTTTAATAAATAAATAAATATATATTATAGTAAATATAGCACTATAATATACATACCAATTGATATTTCTGTTGATTGACATTTTTTTAAATTGTAAAATTTAAAAAAGATAAACAATCAATAACGATGAATACAGCATGCACAAGTGAGATATGGACGAAGCTTAAAAAATATAGAAATGAAGACAAGATTCTGAAAATTTGTTTTCTATATGATTTCAATGGAGAGGAAACACATTTCACCATAAGAACATAAAAACCCACAGAATTCCAGCTATCAGTATTATCGCAAATGCAATAAGATCGAGTTTATAATTAGATTGTGCTAACAGGAATTCCCAATAAACTGGGAACTGCAAATTGTTTTATGGTAATGATCTCCAGAAACGTGCTCCTCTGCTCATGCTATCCCGCCTCGTGAAATTTCTGTTCGAGCAGAAAAATGAGAACTCCTGAAAACATGAATCGCCCTATAATATCGCCTGCTATCATGTGAATACAGTGAATCACAACAGTGTGTTCCCGACCAATACAACTACAGTAAATGGGAAATGTAGCTCTCATTTGACATTTTTTAAGCTTTGTAAACTTATATGTATTGCTGCACAGGTCAAGTTCAGCTTGGTGCCAGGTTTTGCCTTCACCTGGTGTTACTTGCAGACAAAATCACACATGAACCAACACAAATATTGCATTATACTCGCATTGTTCCCTAACATGAAATTGAAATTAAATCGAAATCATGACTCAGACCAGAGCAGCAAAGGAAAGGCTCAAGCTAATGGGAGTGCTGTGGCTCAGGCGAGAACTGAGGGGGGCAGTTGCCCTCTGAATCACAGCCTATTAAAATGCACTACTTGCTTGATGTTTGTGGAGCAGTCGGGTACGGGACATGATACTGCCATGGGGGATGTCTTTGTGTGTGTGCGATGCAAGGAGTGTAAGGAAATCAGGCGACAACTCAGCATTGTTATGGGCCTATATGAGAGCTTAAAGGACAGGGTGGATGCCCTCGAAGGATTAAAAGTGAGGGGCCCATCAAGCTCCCAGTTGCCCACACCAATGCCAGAGCTTGCACTTGGTCATCACACAACACAGTGGCAGCCCCCAAGGCAGAATGCGCTGGTCCCAAAGGAACTAGTAGTTGTTGGTGACTCTATTGTCAGGGAAATGGGAAACATGCTTTGTAAAAAGGATAGGTGGAACAGGACCAGGGTATGTCTGCCAGGGGCAAAGGTTGATGACGTTGTAGAGCAGATATCATCTTTTAAGGGCACAAAAGGTGATATAGTTGTACACGTTGGCACTAATGATATTAAGAGTAGGAGACCAGCGGAATTACTTAACAAGTACAGGTCACTGTTGAAAAAAAAAAGCCATGAATTAGGGTTGAAATTGAAAGTGTCTGCAATTCTGCCCAGACACGATAGGAGGGAGTATATGATGAGAGCCCTGTCAATCAATTCGGCCCTGGAAAGATTGTGCAGGGCTCAAGGGGTAGAATTTTTTTCAGCCTGGTCTGTACTTGTTAACAGGAGAGACTGCTTCTACAGGGATGGGATACACTTAAATAGAAAGGGTGCAAGAATGTTTGCTGATACTATCGAGGGTGTTAGGTGGGTTCGAAAACTGCTAGATTGGGGGGATACAAGGACTAATAGATTAACAGTAGCCACTGGCAGAGGTGAAAGTGATTCTTGCACTGCTTCTACTGGAATGAGCCGCGGCCTGGAAAATAAGATGCAGGATATTTCAGAGACTGCTGGGAATCATTGGGGTACAAACAAACACATAGGTTGTATTAGGGTAGCTAAGAAAAAGAGCAGGTGCATGTATACTTGCATGTACACCAATGCTAGCAGTTTAGTAAATAAATAAGATGAATTTGAGGTATTGATCAAAACATCAAAGGCAGATATTGTTGGGATATCAGAGACGTGGTGTCACACAGATATAAGGAATGCAGAACTGGAATTTGGGGAGTACAATGTCTACAGAAAGGATAGGAAGGGAGGAGGGGTTATGCTATTAGTTAAGAAATACATAAAATCCAAGGAAGTGAAGCCAGTCAACATTGCTGGACAGTGCAGTGTCGAGTCAGTTTGGTGTGACATAAGCATTGGGAGATCAAAATTGAGAGTAGGAGTGTGCTATAGGCCTAATGACTCTGATGAGTATAATAAGAAACTGTACAGGGAAATAGAGTGGGCCAGTAAATCACAGTGTCTTATAATGGGGGATTTTAATTTCCCAGATATTGACTGGAATTTGGGGGCTGGTCACTCACACACTAGCAAGGCTTTTGTGGATTTATTGGATGATTGTTTTCTACATCAGCATGTTCGGGAGGCAACTAGAGGGAGTAATACTCTTGATTTGATTATCAGTAGTGATTCTTCATGCATTAAGAATCTGCAGGTAAATGAACCACTAGGTGGCAGTGATCACAGTGTGCTGAAGTGGGATTTACTCAAAGAGGTAACTACCATTAGGGGTAAAGGGAAGGGTTATTGCTTTCGTAAAGGCGACTACGATGGACTGAGACAGCATTTAAATTCTATACAGTGGGACCAACTGATGATGTTACCAACAGCAAATTCAAAATGGGAAGCATTCAAAGAACTTATCTTGGAAGCTACTAGGCTTTACATACCAACTAAGAAATATTGTTCAAGGTTTAGGCCTAAGTGGATGTCAGATGAACTAATGAGACATATGACAGAGAAGAAACATGCATGGGATACTTACAAATTAACACATGACACAGAAGCCTATGATAGATATAAGTTGATCTGTAACCAAGTTACAAAGGAGGTTAGGCAGGCAAAGGCAGATTACGAGAAATCTTTGGCAAGGGATACAAAGAAAAACAGCAAAGAGTTCTTTACTTATGTAAACTCTAGAAGGAAGGGGATGAATCAGATTGGTCCACTTGATATCGATGGGTCAACTTTTGATGATCCTGCTCAGGTAGCTAACAAACTAAATGAATATTTTGCATCGGAATTCACACATGAGGAGTTATTCAGCGAGGGGAATGCCAGAGGTGTATTGAACTCTGGCAGTAAGCTAGATAATCTTATAATATCTCAGAGTCACGTGGAAGAGAAATTGTTGAAGATAAATACAAGAAAGGCACCTGGGGTGGATGGGATCTATCCAGTTATATTAAAGGAGGCAGCAAAGGAAGTAACCAAACCCTTAGCCATAATTATGAGAGCTTCCTTGGACTCAGGGGAAGTACCCATGGACTGGAGATGTGCAAATGTGACCCCAATTCACAAAGGAGGATCAAAGGGCAACACAAGTAATTATAGACCTGTTAGTTTAACTTCTGTTCCTGGAAAATTAATGGAGGCACTGGTTAAAGAAGCACTGCAGGATCATCTAGACAAGACTTCAGTTATAGCTCAGACACAGCATGGTTTTGTTAAGGGGAAGTCTTGCCTGACCAATCTGATTGGATACTATGATGCAGTCACAAAAGAACTGGATGCAGGGAATAACTCTAATATTATATACTTGGATCTTAGAAAGGCTTTTGATACTGTTGCACATGGAAGACTGCTGCACAAATTGGAGCAGTGTGGCATTGGAGGCAAATTGCTGCTATGGATAAAGGGGTGGTTGAGGAGGAGAAGACAGAGAGTGGTAATCAATGGACACTGCTCATCGTGGACTAATGTTATTAGTGGAGTCCCTCAGGGCTCAGTATTGGGTCCATTATTGTTTTATGTATTTATAAATGATATTGATGATGGTATATATGTACAGTTTGCAGACGATACGAAGGTTGGCAGGGTTGTCAAGGACACTACTGACACTATGCTACTGCAACAGGATCTGGAAAGGTTAAGCAGATGGGCTGAGAGGTGGCAAATGAAGTTTAACATTGACAAATGTAAAGTACTACATATGGGAAACAGCAACCCCAGAGCAACGTATCAACTCTGTGGTACTACACTGACAGTGGTAGAGAATGAAAGGGAACTGGGGGTGGTTGTGCAGGCAGATATGCAGTTTTCTGAGCAGTGCAGACGGGCTGCAAGAGTAGCTCATGGTGTATTGTTGATGATATATAGGAATTTTTCTAGCAGGGATAAGGAGGTGATTATTCCCTTGTATAAGGCAATGGTTAGGCCACACCTAGAGTACTGTATACAGGTCTGGAGGCCTCATTTCAAGAAGGATGTAGAACTGCTGGAACGAGTACAGAGAAGGGCAACAAGATTAGTGAATGGAACAAAGGGGTGCTCTTACGAAGAAAGGCTTAAGTTTTGCAAATTACAGTGTCTGGGGACTAGGCACCAGCGAGGTGATCTGATAGAGGTGTATAAAGCCTTGAATGGTTTGAGCATGCTCAATGCTGATGGGATTCTTCCTCTTGCTCAGAATAATCACCTGAGAGGGCATAAATTCAAATTGAGAAAAGACAGATGTAGGATAGACGTGAGGAAATTTGCCTTTAGCCAGCGGGTGGTTGGTTGGTGGAATAGACTTCCATCCCTTGTCGTGGAAGTTGATAGCCTAAATAAGTTTAAGGCTCAGCTGGACAGGTATTTCGAACGAACAGAGGGGTGAAGTGGAAGTGGTTATTTTTTATTTATTATTATTTTTTTTTTTTGGCTGATGCTGCATAAGCTTGCTTTCTTGCATCAAATGCCTCTACTAATGCTAATGCTAACATATCAGTCATGTTTCAAAAATGCACATTATAGCAGAACTGACTGTACTTACATTTCACTGAATAGTATGAAGAAACTTAAAATTTTGTTCTGATAGACAAACTTCTACACAGATCTTTAGAGTAAAGTACTGCAAGTATAGATGCCAATTTTTACTGTAAATATTTATGATAATTCTCAAATATTTGCAATAAATATTAGTGGTAATTCTCATATATTGAGTGCCATGTTAAAACTGCTTCATAAGTATTCAAGATTCCATCTCTATTTCAGTAGTCCTGGTGTATAAAATTCACTAAGGAGTGATTAGTCTTATCTGCAAGCTTAAGACGATTATACAATGGTATATAAAATATCATGATTTTTTTTTTTTAATTTATTTATTATTTACTTTTTTTTTTTGAATCCTGAACACCAGTTACCGATAAAAATCCTGTCTATGGCTTGTTGTTAACATAGGAGATAAAGCACAGACACTGCAGTTCATTTCACCATACCTGTGATTTGTGAACGTAACATACACACTGACATTTGTTTAAGGTCCAAAATTATCTCTAAAATCATCACTCGACTTATATGCTGAGTACAAAACTTAGACCTTAAACTTAATGAGGTATTACATACTGTATATGCTGGCATACAGGCAACATTTCAAATGCTGAAAAAATTGTCTAAAATCTTTAGGTTGACTCTTCCATCCATCCAAACCTTTCTTTTGAACATGAATCCCCACTGGAAACTATTTTCACATTCTTTTACTTCTGGAAATAACCATCAAACAACAAAAAAGTTTACTAAATGTGAACTTTCAAATTTTCAATTTCATACAGCAAGCATGCTTTTATGTTGAGGCACTGTTTATAGGGAAATCTGTTTGTAGTGCGGCATTAAACAAGGAATGAAATCAGTTCAACCAAAGCCTAAGTACAATAGAACATTGATAACAGTGATGTCACACTGTCAAGTATGCCTATAGGCTTTGTGAACTTCTACATGAGAGATTACTTAGTAAATGAAAGAGCATCAAGGCCCAATATGTTCTACATTATTACACGTTATTAATCAAACTAACGAGAGGAATTACCTCAATATAGGCATGCAGAACACTTATTTCCTAACACACACACACTCGAATAAAAGAATATAAAATAACTAAATGAATTTCTGGGATAAAAAAACATTAGCGATCAAACATACCCAGAATCTGTGGTTCAAGAGCTCTAAACCAGACTCCAAAATACATTCGACCACCAACAAATATTAACAAGTGGAAGAGGACATTGTGTCTATAATTAAAATGAATACAAGCATTCTAAAAAAAATTTTTACTTTTCTGAAGGATAGCACTTTTACAATTTTGGTTGTGATCAAAGAATAGAGATATCCACCATCCTGTGATCATGATCAAAGTCAAAAAGTCCTTTCCAGTCCACTTCAGGAAAGTAAAAAAATTCTTTTAGAATATTTGTATTTGTTTTAATTATAGACACTGTCTTCTGCTGCTTGTTGATATTTGTGGGTGGTCCGAGTATTTTTGGGTCGGATTTAGAGCTCTTGAACCACAGATTCTGGGTATGTTTGATCACTAATGTTTTCTGTCCGAGCATAGAGAATTCATTTAGTTATTTTAAATTCTTATATTGGTGAACTTCCTAAACATACAAGAATAAATCCCCACTCTTGACAAAATCCAAATTCAAAAATAAGACACAAACCCTCTTCTACCCACAACTGACCTTTGGTTCCCTCATGGCCTTGTGGTTTCCAGGAAAACAAGGTTGTGTATGTGTTGGGCAGCCAAACGTGTTTGGCTGTGTGTGTTTGTGTGATTCCATGCTGGGCTAAGGAAGTCCCTCATCCTGGGAAGACCCCAAGTATGGCTGTTATATCCAGGTACCCTTAGCCTGATAAAAAAAAAGAGGGGGGTCTATATTCATTGCTGTAATGACTGGAAATGAATGTGATGAAAGCTTGCTGAATGAATGGGAATGTCAGTTAAATGTGCACTCCTGAGTATATGTTTACTTATATATGTGTGTACAGTCAAAGCTCTATGTAACAAACCTCCAGGGGGAATGAGAAAAATGGTGTTATATCGGAAGGACATTATATTGATCATTCATAAAATCAACAACAAAACAAGTAAAAGCTTGAACATTTAATGTAATTCTACTAATACTGTACAATATAGTATAATCTTATTTATAATATGTGCTACAGTGTTAAACAAGAAAATTTTTAAATTTTGCACTGATTGTAGTGCAGTAAAGATTACAATTAAATTGTATATTTTGCTACATACCTAACAAGAAAATTGTTTCAAAACATGCTGTTTCAATGGTAGAGCATGTTTTAAAGAAGAAATACGATGATGTGCGATAGCAGTTATTTCACTTTCGTAGTTAGGCTGAACTTGAAAAAACTGACATACAAGTTGTAATCACTGATGAGAATCTTTCACTGAAACTTCTTGTTCAACCACAGTAGGTTCCTAATCTTTATCCACTACAAATTTCAGGTTCCACTACATCTGCAATGAGTTCTTTGTTCATGCATATCCTGAAACAGTCAATGTCCACATCCACCTCTGTGTAATCTTTAATCCTTCCAGATACTTAATTAATCAGTATTTGGAAGCTTTCTTGTAAGTTTAGGCCAGGAGGAAACCTTTTTAACATTGGAAGGCCAAATTTTATTTAATCAAGATACAATTAGGCTGCATGCTGAGAATTAAATATATAGAAAAAAAATTATATTTTTGTAGGCATATTTACAATTTTAATTACAGCCTATATATTGTATGAGGAATTTAAACAAAAAAATGAGTGAAGACATTTATTTGTTTAGCAAAGATGATAACAAAACTAAAAATGGACAAAGTTAGATAACAAACCATTTAATGACTTTTTTGTGACTGCTTAATGCCAGACAGTAGTCTGATATTTGGTTTCAACATCGTTGAGCCTTGTTTTAATTTGTATCATATATGAAAATGTTGATTCACAACAGTCTTGTTTTGTGCCAAAACAAGATAGCATTCGACGAGCATGTTGACGTAGATGTGGGTATTCAACAGCATTTTTTTTTATATTTAAAGATATTATCTTCTGAGAGCTCAATTAATTCCATCTGTAAGTCATCAGGTGCTTTGGAGACATCAATCAGGTGTGGTTGAAAAGGTTTCAGTGTGAGATCATGTTTCTCAAAATCAGGAAAACCTTTCATTGTATTCTTCAATCAGGGAGTCTAAAACAGCTGTGTATTCTTTCATGTCGCATTTCCTTAAATGATTTGTTTGTATCTTGTTCATTAATTACTTTTTCCAGTTCAGGAAAGTGTTCAGCTGAAAGTTCCGATTAAGCAAGGTTTTGAAAAAGGTCAGCTTTTTCCGAAATGACTGTATTTTAAGCCACATATCATATTTAGATTTGGTACCTTGAAAAAAATATTCAGATCATTTTGCTTTGACATTATATCATACAAATGCAATATCTCTGTAGAATTCACTTTTGACAATTCACATATTCAAAAAAGCTTGATTTGTTTTTGCAAAGATAAAAGTTTGACAAGTATTTGTCCTTGGGACAGACAACCAGTGCACTTTAGAATGATACGGCATATCCACGCTGAATGTTTCATCCTTAAGCTGAAGCATGTTGCAAAATTGGCATGTCATGATGTATTTACTCGAATGCAGTTTACGATACCTACAACTTTATTTAATGTGTCACTTAAAACAGTAGATTTGGCACACAGATTCTGCTGATGAAGAATACAGTGAAAAGAAATCAAAGTATCTGGTTCTGGCAATTCTTTCTGTAGTAACACAACAAATCTTTCACGTTTTCCTCTCATGGAAGGTGTGCCATCTGTGCATACACTTACTAAATTACATAAATTCACGGCATTTTTCTTCAAAAATGGTGAGGATGTCAATTGCAAGTGCCCTGGCAGTAAGGGTACCCAAAGTCAGTAACCCCTTGTGACAATGAAAATCTGCAATTATAACGCAAATACAAAATAACATTTGCACTGAGTCAGTAATGTCAGTGGATTCATCCAAGGCGATCAAATAATAAATAGCTTTGCTTTGCCATATTGCACGAAGTTGTTCTGTTATATTATGGGCTAATTCATGTTGTCGATCAGTTATGGTCTACCTTGAAAGAGGTAGTTGTTTGTACTTAACCTTAGCTAAATCTAAACATCCTACAACTTCAACAATGCATTCTTTTATGATTTCCATGTTGCTAAATGGTTTACCTCTTCTTCAAGTATATATGCTACTTTGTGTCACTTCACTGATGTCAGTCTCATATCCTGACTTAGTTTTGAATACTTGTTGCTGCTGCTTTCCATCTTTCATTTTCTTAAGCGCAGACTTTCGAGGTTCTCCTTCTAGTATAGCATATTTGTTGTCCTAATAAGTCGCATATTTCTGTAATGTTGCCAATATGGCATCACAGAGCAAACACATTTTATCGTTCACAGCAACAAATGCAATACTGCAATTCCCATTCTTCATTGAATACTCTCTTTTCTTCCTTTAATGCTCTTTTCTTATTTCTTGATATAATTGGGTTACCAGTAAAAATTAAAAATGAAATACACAGATTGATTGAATATTCAATTTTAAAGGAAACAAGCACTGGAAACCAATGGCAACAGGGAGAATGACCGGAATGTCAACTGATACTGATAGCAGTCAGCAAGATGAGTCATCACTGATAAGAAACGCAATGTTGCCAAATGAAGTTCAGTTTAAAGTGGAAGTGATGCCATATCTATATGGGAAACAATAATATTCTGTAAAGATTAGTGAATTAGAATAAATGCTTTATTATTTTAATAGTGCTTTATTTATTTTAATATATAATTCATTATTATTTTCCTTAACTAAAAAAGGCAATGCATATATTTCATTTGATGCATACATTTTCTTTAACATGTTATAGTTCTTTCAGGCTCTCAGGCCTGTGACACGAATCACTGAGTGCTTGCCAATTACTGAGTTGCCACTGACAGGCCTCTCACTAAACTATACAGTTATCGATATAAATAATTTTACCTCTTCACTTTGTTTTGTCCTCTATCGATCAGGCGCTTCTGTAGCCAGGTGGGAAGGAGCAGCACACGCTTCTTGATTAGACCGGGGTTCGAGCCCGTCACCACCAAATACGGAGGATATGGAAAGGTCAGGGAATGGCCACCGCATATCCCGGAGCAATATGGCCTTAGTTGCTAATGCTCCTAAAAACCAAATAACAAACAAACAAACTCTATCGATCTATCCAATATTTTTATGCCTTTTATGTTTCTTTTGCTAATGTAGGGCGTAAATGTAAACTAATTTATATAAGGAGAATAACGTTATATAAAATTTACCTTAAAAATATTTTGAGTTTGATGTTATTTAATTAAATAAAAGGTGGATTTTGCATTTGAGAGAAATAGACAAAAGGCTGCAGGTTCCTCACCCCTGTGATGACACAGATGCTCAAATATTTTTTCCCTATTATGAGACTGTTCTGCGCAATTAATAGAAGAAGCATGCAAAACTTCACAAATTGCATCATTCAATGCAGTAAATCCAGTTTATTTGAAGCAGTTGGTGTTTGCTTTTTCATCAACTTCATCCCATGCTGAAACAAATATGTTGCCTGCAGGATGTCGATTTCACATTGAATTTTGCTTCCAAGACAGCACAATTTTGTTCAATAGCATTCTTCGGTAGTTTTTCTTAACACTGGATTACACCTTGTTCAAGTGACTGATATCATATTTGGTGGTAGGCACTCGACAGTAATTACACATAGGTCATATACTTGACAATGAGGGGTTATTATCCACAAAGAGCAAAATTTTTCTATTCTTCTCACTCATCCTGCGTTCTGATCCATTCTTTGCAGATTTGTGATATCATCCAAGTCTTTTGGTTTACTCAATACATAGTCAGTAATGTCTTCAAACCTTTAAAACATCAAGGCTTCTAGGCTTTCTCAATGATTAAAAGAGAAAGCTTCTCTGTTGCAGACAAGTTTGCAGCTTAGAGAATGGTAATTTGTTGTTTGGCCTTTTCCTCTACTACATTTCTCTCCTTTAAATGTGTTTTATCCAGTAGCAATTTAAAATGTGGTCATTTGTCAGCAAAACAGTTTTTGAACGCTTTTCCTTCCATTCCTTTGTAGTGTCAATGTCCATGGCTGCACCTCCGCCACACACTTTTTTTTTGAAAGACAGGCCATGATGAGTCTTAAATTTCTGGAACCATCCATCTGAACTTTTAAATTCTTCAATATGCAAATGATTCAGCCTTAGTTTTTAAAAGATTACCATCTATGGGAATGTTTTTTTGAATGCATCATCATTAGTCATTCCAAAAGTACCTTTCAAGATCCAGGTAGGATTCAAGCCTTTTGTGCTTGTATGCTATCCGGTGCAGCAGATTTCTCTAAACTTTCAATTTTTTCCAATCTTTCAAAATAGTGAACAGAGTACTCTTAGGAATGCCAAATTGTTTAATGATGCCAGTCTTAGAACGCAATGGGGTGCATTGTAAGACTGATAGCTTGCAAAATCCTAATTTTATCTGTGATTGGCAAAGCTATGATTGCCATTGCTTTCTTGGAGCCATACCAATAAAAATGCACTGTAGCTAATGAAATTAACTTCTAGCCAATATTCATTTCATTATCACACTGTGAGAAAAGAGTGTGGGAAATCCTATTAACAAATGATTTCTGAAGGTCAGGCTGCAATTACCGCAATACACTGTTCTGTCATTTTTAAAAGCAAATATTGTAATAGAAAAGTAAATATTCATATTAAGGGGTAGAAATTTACAGTCATTATAGACATCCTTTTATTTTCAAGGTCATTATACTGAATGTAAAATTGGCAGGGGCGCCAACCACATAGGATGTTATAACGTGCTGGGACGTTAAAAAGAGGGTTAAAATAGGGAAGCTATAAAGAGCTATAAAAAATTCTCATATCTCAAATAGGCTAAGCCATGTACTTGTAGAGTGAGTGAGTTGGTTGTGTGTAAGCTGCAATAACCAAGTGAATGGTATATGTACATTAAAAGAAAAAAAAAAAAAAAAAGAGTATGGTGTTGTAGTCTTTACATCTTGATTGCACTGTCTAGTTCATGTGTAAGAGGGAATGAGTGATGGGCAAATAGTAAGTGAAAACATGTCTGTGCATCTGTTTTTGTGCATGTCTATATGTAATAAAAGATTAGTGCTGTGTACATGTAGGCATGACAGGTGTGTGTGACTGGTCAGAATGTATGCGTTGTCCAACAAGCCCCCCCTCCCAACTTGACTGTGATGCACACAGCCCACCTGGGAAACCCCCCCCCTTCTGCCCTGCTGTTTTTTTCTCAGGCAGCATGGTGTGGGATGCTAACACTGGCTTCAGCTGGTCTGGCCACTGTGGGACATTACAGTTCTTACAAAAAATGCCTAATGGCAACCAAAACCACATACAGTCCCCCTCGACTCTATGGCTTTTCTTCCATTCTCTCACCCAAGGATTCTCTCCCCTTCCCCTCCTTTGTAGACATATCCCTCTATCCCCTATTCTTCTTTTTCCTGGTGGAAGAATCCCTATCATCCACTCCTATTTTTTTTGCTCCAAGGCACAGCCCACCTGGGGAACCCCCCCCCCCCCTTTTGCCCTGCTGTCACAGGGGTGACAGTTCAAACTGTCACCCCTGTTCTCGTTTCCAATTTAAAAAAAAAATTGTTTCCATTTTTTTTTTTTTTTTGGGTCCTCCTTGGCAAGCCTAAAAATAGGCTTGCCAAGGAGGACCCAAAAAAAAAAAAAAAAAATGGAAACAATTTTTTTTTTTTTTTTTTAAATTGGAAACGAGAACAGGTCTTGGGCAGGACACATAGCTAGAAGACATGATGACAGATGGACTAAGAAAATAACAGAATGGTACCCAAGAGGAGCTAGAAGAAAACCTGGAAGACAAAGGCGGAGATGGATAGATGAAATTCATGAGTTTTTGAGCAGTAAATGGATGGCCAGTGCTCAAAACAGAAGGAACTGGAAAGTTGCTGGAGAGGCCTTCATCCTGCAGTGGATTGAAAATGGCTGATGATGATGACGATGGCAAGCCTAGGCATTGCCAGGGTTTTTGTCCTGTCAGACTTGAGAAATCCTACTGCCTGGCCCACGTCTGTGTGGTACAGGACAGGCAATGTTGGGAACTTGATCTTCAAAGGATCCAATGGAAAAGAGGACAGATGAACAACAGACCAACACTACACTACACTACACTACACTACACTAACATAGACTACACTATAAACTACATTTTCTGACCTTTACAGAGTCTGTTTTGCCACAAAAGATCATTGTAGAGTTGGGGGAACTCCCGAGGGCAGCAAGACCTGTACACTATGTCCTTCCTGATACACTACTCCCCATATTCAAATTCAGCATTGCTTATGTTACATCATATCTCCAATATCTGCATTTTATGTCTTAATCAGTACTTCAGCAGCTAATGACAGCTCTTTATTCCAGCAAATCAACACTCAATTGTCAAATATAGGGGAAAGAGTCACCATAGTGGTGCTTCAATCTTTATATATTACTGTATTCTATGAGTTAAAAGCTGGTTTCGTTTCATCACTGGGGCATTCATTTGCAATGCAAGAAGCATTCAGTCTTGTAACGTTATGGATGTCATTATTGTCAGCTGCTGCCTCATTCCATGTGATGTTTGGAGATATGTAAAGGACAAAGTATCAAAAAAAAATCAAATTCTAGCTGACCTGATGGGCTGCATTACTATGCAACTTGTTAATGCCTTACAGAATATGTGGTAAGCAACTACTAACCCTTCACTTCAAGATTTGATTTGATTTGATTTTTATGGTGCAAAAACTCACTTCAAGCACACTGTAAAAAAGTGACAGTAATCGATTCAGCAATTTGATCAACACAATATGTTGGAATAAACATGACAGTCTATGTTCTGATTTGTTACTACCTTGAACACCATCTGACTGCATTTCAACCCACATTTTATATTTTCAGTCTTATTCCAGATACATTCAATTGAAATTTCATCATTCTCCATTGATGTTTTTTGAACTGCAGGCCTCAATTTTAATTATAATCACTCTGTACATATTGTGTAGAATTACATGTTTTGTGTGAGGATATAAAATAATTTCAAATATTTAAGATAGTTGTTAGTGCAATTATATCATGCAGCAAAAACAAAATCTCTCCTCCAATTCTGACAATTGTTAAAGATACTATCATCACAAAATTTAAGCATTTTCTACAGGAAAAAAAAAAGAAAAAAATATAAACCTCCACACTCAATTTAATTGCATCTAAAATGTTTTTGCAACATATTGTCATATAGGGCATCTCCAGTCCAGGATCATTCCAGGCATTGAGAAATCATATATAATCTAGGTTTTTTTTTTTTTTTTAAATTTATTTAATACAAGTGAATACTTGTATTAAAAGTTTAATACAATGAATTCAAAATAAACAATTTAAATTCAATTTATTTCTTAATTATAAAATATTACAAAAAATAATTCATTTTATGCAACAGATTCTTCTAGATTAGTGGTACAATAAACAATTTGTTACACAGATACCGAAATGTTTGGAGAAGGGTGAAAGGTCTATAATTTAAACCATTATACAAATCATTGTTTCTTAAATCACTCATAAGCAACAACTCCAGAGTTTTAGATTTGAAAATGAAGATATCTGACTAACTGTATCTGATATATGAGGGTCTCTCTCTCTCACACACACACACCTAAATTCCAGGATTGATTTTTTTTTTTTTTTTTTTTTTTTAAATCAAGCTATTCCTGTAGTACTGTGTGTGTGTGCATATGAACATGTAGTAGACTCAATATCCTATTTCCATGAAAATATGTTCAATACTATCATGGTATGTGCAGCACTTTTACAATGATTTACAGTGGCTTGATTTGGTCAGCATTAGTTTTGTGTTCTGCAGAGATGGATGAGTAATGAGTGAGCATGCATAAACAATCTGTGTGATAGAACTTTATCATGTTTTTGAATAGTATGGTAAATTTTGCAATGGAAGGGAAAGACAATTCCCGGTTGGGGATTGTCTTCAATACTTAACACTGCACTCAGATGAAAACACACATGATCTGGGAATCTTTGCAACACAATCTTTGAATACCATTTTGGATATTGGTAGGAGAACTGAACATAAGCAAAAACCAGTTGTCATCAAATTTTGATGAGTATTTGGGAAAAAAGAAAACTGCATGAAAGGTTGGCTCTGCATAGTTTTATGCCAAAATAAAAGGAAACTGTCTGTGATTCGTACAAACTATTGTAAAACCTTTTGCACCTTTCACTTAATGACAGCATTACTTCTATTATTGATGGAGATGACAGTTGGTGATTGTAATATGGCCCTTCAATGGGGAAGAGTGAATGGATATTCTGCCACCTCCTACAAAAAAAAAAAAAAAAAAAAAAACAACACAGTTGTACACAGAAGTAAAAAATTAAATCCCTGTTGATTGTTTCTGATTCAAAAGGGATTGTCAATAGAGAAGTCAGTCCCTGTGCTGGTGTAACTTTTGTAATTATGATATTTTTCCATTGCCATCATGCTGGAATGTGGGAATCAGAAACTGGTTTCACAATAACATGTGAATATACAAAATGCTGCTTATCTACTGTGTTCACTGGATTTGTTACTAAAATTCTGTTATGTGGTTTATAAGAACTATGATGATATTCCCGAAATGACTTTCCAAGTTGCTTCAACCTCCAGTAATGTTGGCATTATTGCAATGCTTAGGAAGGTTAATTTGAAGTAGGAAAGCGCCCTTAGTTTGAAAGTACCTTCTGTGATTTTTTTTTATAAATTCAGTCCAGGAAATTTTGGGAGCAAAGTTGTATATATGTATACACAGTAATTCTTACATATAAACACTTTAAACTGATGTATATCTCAGATGCCTAAAAATGACTTCAACTTTTTTTTCATGTGAAATTAAAAATTTAATTTATCAGAACATCAGTAGAATAAGTACTTCCCCCCATCCACCTGATATATTCAAGTTGCTAAACTTTTACACTGGTTACATTTCTGTCCCCATTTTGGGATCCTTTAATTACACCAAATAGAGGGAATGTATACAAAATGCAGATCTTATCCATGCTAGTAAATGTGATGTCAAACTACCAAGGGTTATTACTGTTACTGTGTGGATGGGACTCTTCTCTCAAGTGATAACTGTATACTTCCCTAAGTTGGTTCTATTACAGGACAAAGTAGTCTGAACTAGCAATGGAACAAAATCTATCATATACTGATCTGGTGACAAGATCCCATAACAGAAGTTTAGCAACTTAAGTATATAATTAGTTGGGTATGTATTAAATTCATCTTAAGTAATAATGCATTGATAAACTTAATTGTGCATGGAAAAAGTATGTTTCATTAAGCCATATTAGTCTTATCAAGGCAGTAATCTTAAAAGTCACGAGTCAAATAAATGTTCTTAGAATTTTAAAGGACAAAATAGAAACTCTACTTACCTTGCTATTATATACAAGTCTGAGTGGAACTTTTATAAGAGAGGTGAAGGCTGCACTTATTTTGAGAATATAATTGTATAGTCAGACAAAGCCACATTAGATTAAATGGGCATGCAAATTGTTACAACTGTGCGTGTTGGGCTAATTGAAACACAGAAAGATATTAGCTGTCTATGTCGAAGGGAACTCTGCTACAGGGAAACTTATCTTAAATTGATTTTTAATAAATAAATCTTATTGCTTCTGCAACAAAAAAATATGTTTCTGACACAGGTATACTTCCAGAATGATGGCGTACTGCCACACTTTCACACAACATATATCCATGCTTATCTGTATACTGAATTTCCTGAACGATGGATTGATTTTCAGAGTGCTTATGAATACTTTCCAAGATTTCTAGCTAGAATATTTTGAGTAAGGATATCTTAAAGACTGTGTATAGTTCTAAACCTAGAATACCACCAGATTTGCTAAGAAAATAAAATAGTTGTGTAAAATTATAAATGAAATCTGAACAGTTAAGAAAAGATGTTATGTGAACGAAAAGTGGAGACTTAGAACATAATGACCTAATATTTGTTGTGAATTTCCATAAAATATATCAATAAAAATTTTGGAGAAATCCACATATCGATAAAAATTTTGGGATTATATATATACACACTCAAAATCTCATCTCTCATGTTTTACATAAACCTGAGAGATGCTGTTTAGTCAAAGTTTATACTTTGATTGCATGCACTAGCTACTGAATGGGAGGGAGTCATTTTTGAAAGTTGCTTTCATTGAGCACAATGTGTATAGAAAGAGCAGACATAGAAGGTGGGTGTATTGTCTTTATAAATAATGCACCCTGTTCTCTTCAAAAAGAATGCACATAGAATCTAAGATGGTGCACTCTGTTCACATGGGTGTATACTGTGTGATGTTGGGTCAGTTTGGTAACAAGTTCTGTAAAAACAAAAATGAGTAGGAGTATGTTATAGGTTAAATGGCAATGATGGTATTATGAACAACAATGCAGAAATATAGAGTTGGCTAGTAATAATAATAATAAATATAGAGTTGGCTAGTTAGTCAATAGTGCAAGTGTAGCAGAAATTTTTTGGATTAATTGGATGACTTTTATGCACCAACATGTTACAAGAGAAGGCAATATTGCTATACTGCTGCCATATAAAAAACTGCAACTTCTAAATGGGTAGCATTCAGAAAAGTAATCTCGGATGCTTCTAAGCTTTTTATATTAAGTTATCTATAATTAAAAATAGCAAGAGCTTAAAATGCCAAAAGTTAAGATGGAAAATATGTATTTTAGTCAAAGCTTAAATAAAACCGGCACTCACCTCATGATCTGTTAAGTTGCATGAAATTTATATATATAAAAAAAGGAGGGGGGGGGGGGGGTTATGAGGTCTCAGATTAAAAACTAAAATCATAAGTTAAAAATTAAAATTAAGCTCAGAGGAGAAAGAGGTGCACTGTGTCATCCTCTAGTTGTCAGTTTTAAAATGTAAAATTGTAAAGTTATGTTTAAATGAGAATAAGGCCAATAGTCGTGAATGATGGACTTTCGTTAAAAACATCTTCAGTTGGCACTAAGGGAACGATGGATAGAGAATTGGCTTGAACTTAAGTACTCGAAATGTTTTGCTGAACACGTGGTATTTTAATGTGCATGAGATTCCATATTGTAAAAAGGGAAGCTGGAAGATTGGTGTTGAGGACGTCAAGGTTGGTTTTGTTAAGCCGGCACCATTCTGTTATGAGAGTTTCGTATTGAAGGAGCTTGTAGCTTTAATTTAATTTAATAATGGTAATTGCAGCATTAATTGAGGGGTTATGGTTGTGAGTATGCACATGTTGAGAGAGAGCTCGGTGTTTCCTTGACGTGTTCAGAAACTATTCACGTGGTAGTATGCGTGTGTATTTGCGCTAGTGCTCCCGATGTAACACACGTTGCAATCTGACTGGCAATTGTGTAGATAAACTATATTATTAATATCTCCTGTTTCGTATACATGGGTTTCTTTGTATTTGTTAAAGGGAGTTCCTAATTTGTTATAAGTGGAAAAAATTAAGGAAATATCTGTGTTAGCAAAGACTTGACGTAAACGTCTGGCGATTTGACAATGGTAAGGGAGGACAACACAAGAATTTGAAATGTTATGTTTTTTTTATAACAGGATTGTTAGGGTTATGAATTTTTTCCTGGACTGCTAGAATAGTTTGAATTAATTAAACTGGATATTTTCTAGCTGTAAACCTTTTCGTGAGGTATTTTAACTCAAAAGCCAAATCATCTTGCGAATGGCAATATTTTAAGGCATTAAAGACTTTATAATAAAGAATGGGTTTTTTTATACAAAGGGGGGGTGATGCAAATAAAAGTAAGTATTTGCCTGTTTGTTTTTTTTCCTGTAGATTTTTGTACCTAGTCTATTTCCCATTTTATATATGGTTAAGTTGAGGAAATTAATTACGTTTTGTGTTTCTAATTCCAGGGTATATTTTAATCTGGGATGTATTGAATTAAACTTAATAAAGAGATTGTCGATGGTAATTTTGTCTCCAATTAATAGAACGTCATCGGCATAATGGATGTAGAGTTTAATGCCTGCTGGAAATGGTCGGAGAGTGTTGTTCTACAGTGACGAGATATATTTCAGATGGGGGGGGGGCTGATATTCCGAGACCCATGGGGAGTCTAAATATTTGTTCATACACCTGCTTTTGGAAATGTCTAGCTGTGATCAACACAGTAACAAGATCTAAAATGCTGTGATATTAAGTGAGGTGTGGCTGGTTAAAATATTATCTGAAATTAGAAGATCGTGTAATTTAGGTCAACATTAGTATATAAGGACACTACATCAAAGGAGACTAACAAATCATTATCGTGTATTACAAACTCAACATTTAGAAAGTTTCATGAGAGGAGAGATAATCTTTACCAGGAAGGAAGATAAATTTGCAAAGGCAGATTTGCTGTAAGAAATAATCGGGCGTAAGGAGTGGTCAGGTTCATGGAGTTTGATGATGCCAAACGTATGGGGCAAGATGTTATTATGGATGCCAATTTATATCATCAAAGTTTCTTGCGACGACCGACTAACTGGTTAAAATAAATTTATTAAAATAAAAAAGATATATACATAAGATAAAACAGAAATAAAATAATCTTTTATCTTATGTATATATCATTTTTATTTTAATATATTTATTTTAACCAGTTAGTCGGTTGTCGCAAGAAACTTTGATGATATAATGCAACCCGACGCACAAGGCTGCCAAGGCTTTCTAAGGATGCCAATTTGTTGTATGTAAATTTATTTCATGGTTAGCTCTTAGCTTTCTGAGTAAGATGTCTTAATTTATTTTTCAACTTTGAACTAGTGGAATTATTGTCAATTTTATAGGTTTGGGTGTCGGAGAGGATATGTTGTATTTTATTTACATAAACCTGTTTATCTAGAATAGCGATTGTGTCACCTTTATCGGATTTTTGAATAATGATGTTAGGGTTATTTTTTAACTTATATAATTCTATATAAATCTATAATTTATAAAGGTGTGGAAATTTTGGCCATTGTCTAGGTAATTATCTCAAGGCCAGTTTTTACACATCCCTTGAAATATAAAAAGTAATTAATTTTCACAAATGTATACCCCACTTTAGGTATGGACCAGACATAAGGTGGGGTATACATGTATGAAAATTAATTACTTTCGTCTGGCTCCCGCCATATGGCCAAGCAACCCCTCTCGCCCTGCTGAACACAGTACGCATCACTATAAAGTTGTATTGTAATCTTGGTGTGTTTTTATTTGAATAATTGTGCTCTTTATTGCATAAGTAAGTAAAATTTATATTATTCTTCATTTTATTTATTGAGTTGGAGCTGGAACATGACACAAACCCAGTGGCATAACTATACCAATGCAGCTGCATTGGAGCCAAGCTTGAAAGGGGGCACCGGCAAAATTTGGAAGACATATTCATTTCTCAAGATAATTCACGATTTTAATTCATAAATGAGGAAGTTTTTTAAATTAAATGTAACACATTCTTATTGACCCAGCGACTGGCCACCATCCAAGTATTGTTTAGACTGATTCCAAGCTTATAGAAATATTAGTAAATACAAGATAGTAGTGAAATATTCAGCAACACCATTGTCAAATATTAAATATACATCACAGTCTGATTTTATTTTACAGTACTAACTTGTTGTATAACAGTCTGGCTATGGACAGTGTTGTCGTTTTTAATGCCTATCCCACTAGATTTGGCTTTTTTTTTTTTTTTTTTCATCTGAAACGAAAAACTGCAAGGATTAGAAATGAGTTATTACTATGCTAACAAGAAACACATTTCAATCATGGTTCGTTTTATCCTCACGTATGGCGTTCTGACCCTGACTAGTGTATCGGGAGGAACCCTTTCCGTAATTAGTGTTTATCCTGTGGTGTTCGGAGAGGGAATGAGCAATGACCAGGCAGAGTAAAGCATCTACTTCGGTCATTACAAAGCATTCAGTTTATGGTTTTGAGGTTTTAATTTGCCATTTTCAGAACAACATTCTACCCTTCTCTATTGCTGTTTCTATACAGCCAACAAGACCCAGACTTTGTTACTGGCTATGAATAATACATTTTATAACTGTCTTATATGTACTGTATCTGTTCTTGTTTGTGGTGGGAAAATTTGTTGCAAAGAAGGAGTAGCTTGGGAAAAGAGAGTGGGAAATGAAACAAAAAAATTCAGCCAATCACAGAGATTTTTATTTGCTTTATTGGCAGAAAACGTTTTGCAGTTCTTATCAAGCATCATGTACCATTCTGTGATTCTACATTTTCAAGTGCAGTGAATCTATATTTTTAAGTTTCTCAGAACATTAAAAAATTTACTCATTACCACCATTTTTTTTACCAACTTGTGATAGAAAGGCTGAAAATGTAAGCAAATTTATTATTCCAGTTTTCGTTCACAAATTATGAATGATCCATGACGTTGTCTAGTTTTAATACTAATATATGTTACTCGATGCTGTAGATTTATTTATTTTTACTATTCTTTGCATTCTGTTGCAATTTGACAGAACAATTTTATTTTATTACTCTGTTGTCAGTAATTTTTTTTTTTATTGAAAATTTGTTGAAGGATCATTTACAGATCAGAGAAAGACATAATATGAATTTCAAAAAGCTATTTTTCTTGTCCTCACTTTTTTTTTTGTGCTTAGTGAACCTTAGGGTGCCTCCGTAGCCAGGAGCAGCAGTGCACAGCACACACTTCCTGATTAGACCGGGGTTTGAGCCTGTGACCACCAAATATGGAGGATGCAGAAGGTCAGGGAATGACCACCACATATCCCCAGCCTGGATAAAGGGTGAAGGTTGGCATCAGGAAGGGCATCTGGCCATAAAAATTTCATGCCAAAACAGTAAAAAATGCTGACTTCCTATATACAATGGGAAAAAAGAGAGGAAAAAAAAAAAAGAAGTGAACAATGAATGCGTACCTCTGAACAGAGAAGTATGCATTGATTTGCTTTGTACGCAATGCAATGCCAACTTTGTAGTAATAAGTGATTTTATTAAATATAAGTGAATTTATTATTCCAGTTTACATTATGGACCATTCAAAATTATGAATGGTCCATGACATCAGCAATCGTCAAATGTTGTATAGTTTGTAATAATATATTATCATCATCAGTCATATGGTATAAGTGAGGCTTATGCTGCACTAGCCAAAAAAAAAAAAAAAATGCCCTAGTTACTCTGTGTGTGTGTGTGTGTGAGAGAGAGAGAGAGAGAGAGAGAGAGAAAATCAGAAGTAGAAACAAATCACCAAGGAAGAGAAGAATGATTATGATATCCAGCTCTTGGTGTGCCAAGAGCTGGATATCATAATCATAGGACCCTTGGTGTGCCAAGCCCATACTCACCAGATATGAGCCCCTGGGGTTATGTTACTCATTGCTGTAGGTTTATTTTTTTTTTTATCTACTCTTTGCCTGTGCGCATAACACATTGGTATTTCACTGTGTTATGTGCACCTTTACCCATCCTTTTCCCCACACTGGGTGGAAAAGGTCTGAGTTCAAATCCTGTTGATGGTGCGAGGAACTTTAAAGGGCTTTTTTCACTCTGTGGCCAAGTTAGGCAGGCGTGGATAGCAAAGTTTATTACCCAGAAACTGGGGTTTTTTCATCCAACAAACAGACAAATCAACAAGAGAACACCCGCAGTTTACAGACAGACAAAATAAATATACAGGTAGATGTATTTATGGGCGGGGGGGGGGGGGTGACCCTAACATCATTTTTTTTTGTTTTTTTTTTTTACTATTTTTTGCATTTTGTTACAATTTGACACAACAATTTGTAATTTTATTACTCTGATATCAGTATTTTTTTTTTATTGAAAATTTGTTGGTGGTACATTTAGAGATCAGAGAAAGATTATAATATGAAAAATTATATGAATTTGCACCAATCACTCAGGACTCCAAATTTCTTTCTCTGAAACTTTTGTGATCAATGGCCCAGACGCTAAATATAAGAACTGACTCAGGTGGTGATTATTTAAAATGTTTTTTGTAAATATTGTACATGCACACTGACAGCCAAATTAAGTGATATTGAAAGGCATCTTAATTACAAATTAATCACAAGAAAGATGAAGAGCCCATTAGTTTTCAGCATCAGAGAGTATTGCCATTCAAGAAAATTGGCGATACAGAAGGTGCAAAAGCAGAAAGCAGCATAACATTTTTCATAGCTGTGCATCGGGTAATTGATCATAGTTGATCATTTGAGTGACATTTGCGAATTTCGTTTTTCAGACAATAGAGTAAGTAAGGATTTTAAACTGTGAAGAACAAAATGACTTCAATAATATGCAATGCTATAGCACCACATTTCGTAGATAATTTAAAACTTGATTTAGGAAATAGAAACTTCAGTTTAATTATCGATGAGAGTAATGACATTAGTGTTATAAAAATATTGGGAATTGTAATATGGTATTCTTATTTCAAGAATCAATTTGTGTTAACTTTTCTTGACATAATCAAGCTCAATGAATGCAGTGCAGAAGAAATATACGAATCTTTGAAATTGTCGCTAAGAAATAATGGATTAAAGCTGCACCGACTAATTGCACTTGTACTGACAATGCATTTGTAATGGTTTAAATTAACAATGATGTAAGGTAAGGTAAGGTAAGCAGCAGCCGTTATCAATCCACTGCAGGATTTTTTTTTTTTTTTTTTTTTTTTTAATGTAAACCCCAAACACAAGAGGTATTAGAACCAATAGTACTTAGTACCGTGCTTGGGTTGGAGGTTGAGAAGACGAAAGAAGATATTTGTTGACATTGGACTTGAACTTCTGTAGACATAATTTTCAGGAAATACGTATGAAGGAAGGTTGTTCCAGAAAACGGCAGTTGAATAAATAAATGAGGAAGATGAAAAGTTGGTTCTGTGAGTTTGAAGTTGGACAGTAAATGGATGTTGGCTGGTGGCGGCTCGTGTTCGGACTGTTTTGAAAGAGAGAGAGAGAGCGGAAATTATAGAAGCCAATTCAGAAGTACAGTGCCCATGGAAGTATCTGTAGAAAAGGCATGCAGCAGAAGCAGTACGTCTATGAGACAGCGAGTGGAGAGACTCTGTTAGAGATGAATCATTAATTAACCTAACTGTCCTCTTCTGAATGGATTCAAGAAGCCTGAGAGAGATTTTGGGGGCACCACCCCAGATGTGGGAACAATATTCCATGGCAGGGCAGATTTGCGATTTATACAGAGTGAGCAGCTGTTTGGAAGAAAAGTAACACTGAGAGCGAAACAGAAAACCAAGTTTTTTGGATGCAGTGGAAGCAATATTTGTAATGTGCTTGTGCCAAGAGAGAGATTAGAAGTCAGGGTAATCCCCAAAAGAGATATATCATTTTGCCTAGAAATCGGAGTGTCACTAAAGATGAGCATAGGAGCAGAAGAATCCTTTTTGCGAGATATAAGACAAGACTGAGTTTTAGAAGGGTTGAAATCAACTAAGTTGTCTTTGCCCCACTGGAGAATTACCTCAAGATCGGCATTTAAGGAATTGGTAGCAGATTTTTGAGAAGTTGAAACTAATTGAGCAGGACAAGGTTTCTCAAAATGGAAAGTGGAATGCAATGTGCTATCATCGGCAAAACAATGGATAGGATTTCCAGTCAATGGAAGAAGGTCATTAATATACAAGAGGAAAAGAGTGGGGGAAAGAACTGAACCTTGGGGGGACACCAGCATTAGTGGAGTAGTTAGAAGACAGAGAGCCATCTACCATCACCCTCAGTGAGCGATCAGAGAGAAAACTGGATAACCAATTTACTAAAACCAGTTGGCAAACCATAAGATGGAAGCTTTTTTTTAGAAGACCTTTATGCCAAACATGATCGAAAGCCTTTGAGATGTCAAGAGCAACTACTTGGGTTTCACCGAACCTTTCCAATGAATTAGTCCATAAATGGGTAACATAAGCAATGTTACCCAGAAATGGGTAACATAAGACGGAATCCATACTGGCGATCGTTGATCAGATGGAATTTCTAGGTAGTCTAAGAGTGGCGGTTAATTGATTTCTCCATTACTTTGGAAAGAGTAGAAGTAATTGCAATGGGACGATAATTGGATGGGAGGGATTTGTCACCCTTTTTAGGAACTGGCTGAATATGAGCAAATTTCCAAGCAGAAGGAAAAACACCTTTGGAATAAGAAAGTGAAAAAAGGCGGCAAAGAATAGGAGTAACTTCAGGAGCACAGGTTTTGAGAACAAGTGGAACAAGTTTTGAGAACAAATGGAGCTTTCTTAGCATCAAGATTCGTCAAAATCCTTCTGACATCCTTTTGACGGAAGACCACAGGAGGCACTGAATGGAGCGTGTTGGGAATGATGGGAGGTGTTTTACCAAGATCATTAATACATGAGATGGAAGAAAAATGGGATGCTAGCAAGTCAGCTTTATCATTGGCTGAAGTAATAACAGAACCATCTGGTTTGGACAGAGGTGGGAGCAGAGATGGGCAAAAGTTGCAGCCAATAGCTTTGGCAAGAGAATAGAATGCTTGGCTACCATTAGGGCAAGAAGCAAGTTTTCTACTTTTAGCCTGTTCAACTCTAGTTTGGACTGATTAATAACTGCTTTACAATTGTTGCGAGCTTTGGTGTAGGCAGAAAACGAAACTGGAGAATTAGAAACAAGCCAATTACGATATGCAACATTCTTCTCTTGAACAGCCTTAGCACATTTATTGGAAAACCAAGGTTTAAATAAAGGATGAGATTTTAAAGTGGAGTGTGGGATAAAAGATTCCATTCCTGCAAGAATAATTTCACTGACACGATCTGAGAAAACGTTGACATCAGAAGTTTTGAAACAGTAATCTGACCAAGGAAAAGAAGAAAAGAACTCTTGCAGGTCATCCTATTTGGCATTATTGTAATGCCAAACAACACGAGGTTGGGAATAGCCATGAGATAAAGGTTCCATTGGAGAAGAGACAATCACCAAGTTGTGATCTGAAGTGCCTAAAGGACCTCTCACTTCAACCTTGTACTTAGAAGGGTTGTTTGTGAGAAAAAGATCAAGCGTATTGGCTGTATGATTAGGATTGTCCGGTATTCTTGTAGGTAAATGAACAATCTGTGCTAGGTCATTAGTAATTGCAAAAGCCTCAGCATCTCGACCTGCTGGGTCGGTGTGACTAGAAAACGGAAGCCAGCTGGAGTTGTGAACGTTAAAATCACCAAGGAAAATTACCTCACTGTTAGGAAAGTTGGACTGGAGAAAGTAAAGTTGCAAAGAGAGGAAGTCAAAGAGTTCCAAGTGATTAGTGGAGTTGGGAGAACGATAGAGACAACAGATGAATTTGACACAATGAGGTAGAGAGATTTTAAGCCAGAGAAGATCAAAGAGAGGAGATTCCAAATTGCCAAGTCTCTGACAGGGAATATCAGAATGGACATATGCACAAGTACCACCTTTGAGGCGAAAGGAATCATACAGCGAATAATTTGGGCATCTGAGATGAGCAGTAGTTGAATCAGCCGATAACTGAGATTCTGTCAGAAAAAGTACATGGGGTTTGGCAGACTGCAAGTGGAAATGGACATCGTTAAGATTAGAATTGAGACTATGTATATTTGTGAAATGAATCAGGAAGTGCTTGGGAGGTTTAGATCTTTTCGCAGAAGATAAGCTTGCTCTATTAGTTTGACAATTCATGGTGTATTCAATAGTAAGAAAAAGAGGGTGGGACATGCTGTATGAAGTAATGAAATTTTTGGATATGGCGTACACATGGTAAGAATATACCCAGATCCTTGACATAACGTGGCCTCGACAATGCTCCGCGCATACACACTACTCGGATTCCCTCCAGTCACTATCTGACCGAGTAGAGGTAGCAAGATTATACACCAGCTGATCCAGAAGCTTCCTAGAGAGTTACCAATAGGTTCGGTCCGGTGTACTAACTAGCGGCCGGCCTGCGAACACCGTTTTAGAGCTGTGCCCTCGAAATGTAAGGAATATTGGATCTCGCCACGATGTTCATCATAACCTCAAAAGTCATCAATCACTGCATGATGTAAGAGATAGGGAAGGGTTGACCGGAACTTAGCTCTAGAGATTAAACATGGGTTCCACCACTTCAACCCTCCAATAAGCAAAGTGGTGGTATTGCACCGGTTAATGAGAGTCATCTACCACCTAGTACTGCCTGGTAACATAGAGGGGCACTGTTCCTATATGGGGTGTGGGCACCACACCTCGACCCATGCTTATGTTGGTTCACACCTGGGTGGTCACCCACCATGTACTTGTGCATGGAGGTTATACCCAGGATTACTAAGAGTCCCACCATCGTGAAGGTGCAAGGATGGAAGCTTCCTCAACAATTCATGATGAGGGAAATGGACCATAATCTGTCACGCTGGTCCAGTGCGGGTTGGTAGATTGACCGTATTTAGCAGTCAAGGGCTTGAACCCTTGACTAATGTGTGCTACTTCACTCCCACTCCTGACCACTCAGCTACGGGCCGACCGGGCTAGCTGGGTGGGTAAAGTGCCAGCCTGGCAAACCAAAGGTCGCGGGTTCGAATCCTGCCTCAGGCTTGGATCAGAGTACTGCAAAAACCTTGGGAGGTGCATTATGGCCACAGAAGCCGATGCGCCAACAACTAACTAAAACAAAAAAACTCTGCTACAGAGACCTCCACAATGTATAAGAAATTAAAGGCTGAGATTCCCTGTCTGTTTCTTATCGAGTGCACGTATCATTCACTCCAACTAGTGGTGCCGATGAGTGTCTACCATTAAACAGATTTTCTTATTGTTCTCACACCCACCTGTTAAACAGGATAAATATAAGAAGCTTTATAGTTTAATGAATGATGAAGTGCCAATTTCATCGCTGATAAAGCACAAAGTGCAGTTATTTTATAAATTTCATTATTCTAAAATAAATCGAAACAAAACATGCAAGAAAATATTTTCTAATTGTCTGTTGCCTTATAATTTCTTTTTAGATATAAAAAAAGAAAAAAAGCACAGAAAGCAGCCACACTAAAAGGAAAAGGAAAAGAGCCCACAGAAGCACTGGAAAAATGTTTTTTCTAGTGCAATAAAATCTGCCAAGTATTTTGCTGTTATTCTTGATTGTACAACAATATCGGCCATCAGGAACAGGGCCAGATTAAGGTATTCCCGGGCAGAAAGATTCTTTCGACATCCTTTGCATAGCCTAGAAATCTGGGTAAAGTTGCCAACTCCAAGCTATAATCAGCTTCTAAAAAACAAACTATTATTTTTAGGCCACCCGAATTATTAAATCCATCTGCCATGCTGTGTCTCTTATTTCTGTTAATTACGTGTGTTCTATTGTCAATTTGTATGTTTTACTGGACAAAAAACCCCAGATTCTGGGGGGAAATCTTGCTATCTATGCCTGAGACTGACTAACTCAGCCACGGAGTGAAAAAAGCCCATTAAAGTTCTTCGCGTCATCGATGGGATTCGAACCCGGGGCTTTTCCATCCGGTGTGGGGAAAGGATGGTGACGATACCACTGTGCTACCCGCGCAGACTATAATCTGCTTCTGGAGCCCCTGTGTCTGCGTGGGTAGCACCAGTTGTATTGTCACTGTCCTCCCCACACTGGGTGGAAAAGACCCAGGTTTGAATCCCGCTGATGAGCGAGGAACTTTAATGGGGTTTTTTCCATTCTGTGGCTAGTTAGTCGGTCTCAGGCGTAGATTGCAAGGTATTTCCCCCAAAAACTGGGGTTTTTCGTCCAGAGAACACAGATGCAAAAATATGTGTAGATGTAATCAATTACGGGAGACCTTAATCTGGATCCCCTATAACAATGATGCCCCGGGCAACTGCCCTGTTAGCTCGTGCTTTAATCCAGCACTGATCAGGAACAAACATCCCGGACAATTATATATGTCTCCAACGGAACGTTTTGGGTCCCATTAGGGTCCTAGCGGCTAAATGACCAGAGGAAAAATGGTACACGACACGACACTACACATATACAAAATCCATATACCTTTAAACCTCTAGCATTGACAGTGTTCTGTTTCGACCTGCAATGTATACTATGCAGAGATGAGGGAAACCCCTGGTACCGTTTGACACTAAATAGAATCTACATTCTACTCCCCAATACGCCAGTCGGTGTGTATGAACAGTTCATAAAATTTATCAATGTAAAGAGCAGTACCGAAGAAAATTTGTACAATGTGCTGAAACAGGAATTCGAAATATTAGGATTAGACATAAATAATATCCGAGGGCAAGGTTATGACAATGGAGCTAATATGAAAGGAAAAGTTTCTAGTGTTCAGGCAGGACTTTTACAGGAAAATTCAAGAACATTTTTTACACCACGTGCTAGTCACAGTTACAATCTAGTTCTAGGGGATATGGCCAAAACCTGTCCTGATGCAATGACCTTTTGTGGGACACTTTAACAACTGTACGTGCTCTTTTCAGCATCAACAAAGAAATGGTCATTTTCCAAAAATATGTGAAGGGTCTTTCTGTAAAGCATCTCTGTGAAACAAGGTGGGAGTGTTGAATACAGTGTAAAGTATCAAGTTGGTGATTTCGATGATGCGCTTTTGGAAATAGCATCAGAAGATGTCCAAAGAAGAAGTGAAGCTGAATCACTAACCATCAATGAATACAAGTTTCTTGTTTCTTTAGTGTTTTGGCATGATTTTGTTGTTTCACATAAGTAAAGAACTGCAAAGTGATTCTACAAATCTTGCTACAGCTCTTTCTTCTTCATTTAAAAATCTTTTGCACTGGATGTGACAGTATAGAGAGACTGGGTTTAAACAAATCTTAGTTGGTATCACAAAAAAAAAAAATTATTATTATTACCTGTAATTGATTACATAAATCCGTATTTGTGTCTGTAAATTGCGTGTGTTCTCTGGTTGATTTGCCTGTTTTGCTGGATGAAAAAATTCCAGTTACTGGGGGGAAAAAACCTTGCTATCTACGCCTGAGACCGACTAACTCAGCCACGAAGTGAAAAAAGGCTATTAAAGTTCCTCGCATCATTGGCAGGATTCGAGCCCGGGCCTTTTCCACCCGGTGTGGGGAGGACGGTGACGATATCACTATGCTACCCACGCAGACTAGTTGGTGCGACAGAATTGGAAGTATCTCCAGAATTTTACACAATAAGATTACAAAAAAGAAAGTCACTTCAATTACCAGCCTGCTGATGAACCTATAACAAACCCTAAGGAAGCTTACAAGGTAAACTGCTTTAATAAAATCATAGACAAGGCTTTGCAGTCTCTAGTCATGTTTCGAACAGTTAATAAAAAATACAAATCTTTTGGTTTCTTGGGTAAATTTCTAAGAATTCCAAAGGATAAGTTAAGAAAACACGCTGCAGATTTAGAAATCGCACTTTTAGATGCTAAAATCATTAAGGGCAACGAATTGGTCAAGTCTGTGAAGGTGGCAGATATTGATGGCCATATGCTAGTGGAGGAAATGGAAACACAAAACAATTTTTCCAGAATCATGCTTCGCAAATCCTTTAAATATTTTACAATTTCTTGCAACTAATGACAGAGTCACTGGATTTTCGAATTTATTGATAGCGCTAAGAATATTTTTAAATATTCCAGTGACTGTAGCTTCTGGGGAAAGAAGCTTTTCCCAATTAAAGAATAAATATTTAAATTATAAATTATATAAATTATTTAATGAATTATTTAATTAATAAATTATTTAAATGAAACATATCTAAGGTTGACAACACTTCAAGACAGACTCACCGGCCTTGCTATTGTATCCACTGAAAGATCAGAAGCAAGGAATTTAAACTTTCAGAAAAGTCTTCAAAGATTTTACCGATTAATAGGCAAGAAAAATATCCTTGTGATTAGTTTTGTTTATATTATAAACATTTCTGGTCAGTTGTTAACAAATTGTAATAATATAAAAATAATGAACAATTATTAATAGTTTTAGTTTTTCATTATTTCAAAATATTGAATTTTTCAAGGGGCTCACTGGCATGCTCCAATCTGGCCCTGCATTTGCTAAGGCCGGCTTTCCCTTTCCCGAATATGGAATTTCATGCGCATTACAATACCACGTGTTCAGCAAAATATTTCGGATTCTTAAAGTTCACGCCAATTCTCTATCCTTCATTTCCTTAGTGCCAACTGAAGATGTTTTAATGAAAGTCCATCGTTCACGACTATTGGCCTTATTCTCATTTAAACATAACGTTTTAAAACTGACAACTAGAGAATGGCGCGGTGCACCTCTTCCTCTGAGCTTAATTTTAATTTTTAACCCAAGATTTTTAACTTATGATTTTAGTTTTTAATCTGAGACCTTCTCATAACTCCCCCCCCCCCCTTTTTATATATATATATAATTCATGCAACTAAATGGATCACGAGGTGAGTGCCTGTTTTATTTAAGATTTGACTAAAGTACATATTTTTCGTATCAACTTATCTATATTTGTCTGAACCTTGAACAATATTTCTTAGATATTGTTCAAAGTTTAGAAAAATATTGATATCAAATAAAAATGCATGGAATGATTATAGATTATCAAGGAACAGAGAAATCTACAGTAAGTATCAACTAATGTAAATAAGTCACTAAAGAGGTTAGATAAACTAAGGCAGATTATGTAAAGAGTTTGGCCAAGAATTCAAAGGTAGCAAAGCTGACTTCTTGTTAACACTACAAGGAAAGGGATGAACCACATTGGTCCACTAGACATGTATGAATAATTACTGGTTTTCATATCACGTGCTCTCAGTTTGCTAAAAATGTAAATTTGAAAGCGTCTGCAATTCTGCCCAGACACGATAGAAGGGAGTATATGATGAGAGCCTTGTCAATCAACTTGTCCATGGAGGGATTGTGCAAGGCTCATGTGGTAGAATTTTTCTCAGTGTGGTCTGTGCTTGTTAACAGGAGAGATTGTTTCTACATGGATGGGATACACTTAAATAGAAAGAGTGCAAGAATATTTGCTAATGCTATAGAATCAGTGTTAGGTGGGTCGGAAAACTGCTAGCTTGGGGGGGGGGATTCACAGACTAATAGATTAAAGGTAGCCACAGGCAGAGGTGAGAGTGATTCTTGCACTACTTCTATTGGAATGAGCAGCAGCCTGGAAAGCGAGATACAGGGGATTTCAAGGGGTGCGGGAGTCATCATGGAACAAAGAAATACATGATGTATGTATACTTGCATGTACACCAATGCTAGGAGTATAGTAAATAAATTTGATGAATTTGAGGTGCTGGTCAAAACATCAAAAGTGGATATTGTTGGGATATCAGAGACGTGGTGCCACATGGATATAAGCAGTGCAGAACTGGAATTTGGAGGAGAGTACAATGTATACAGAAAGGATAGATGGGGGGGAAGAGAGGAGGGGTTATGCTGTTAGTTAAGAAACACAAAATCTAAGGAAGTGCATCCAGTTGACATGGGTGGACAGTGCAACGTTGAGTCAGTTTGGTGTGACATAAATACGGAAAGGGGAAATGAGAGTAGGAGTGTGTTATAGGCCTAAGACTCTGATCAGTACAGGTAGCCTTCATTTTGCACTGGTTCAATTTGCAATAGTGTCGATTACTAACCACAACGCCATTTTTATTTTTATTTTTGCAATTTTTTTATAAATTGAAAGTTTAAAATCGTCAGACAAAATTTATTAGCATCATACTGTGCTATGTAGCATGCACTGTTCACGTGACTTAGGACGATCTGTGCCAATCAGCAATTAGCGCATCTGTATCAGAGACGAGAAAGATTCCCGTCCTCAAAGTAGCCACTTGTGGATTGTGGGTGTTTAACGGCATCATTTAGATTTTATCTCATATTGTGGCTTCACAATGATATACCAGGTATTGCACTACTTCAAATAAATAATGCTTCTCTAGTAGAGAAGACTACTGTTATTTATTCTCAGTGGGCACCACCACCCAGACGTGTTTCGGAGCTCATTGGCTCACTCATCAGTGGATGGGGGCAGGTACCCTGGTAATGCAGACGTGCCATCATGGTTGCCAAGTTAATTCCACAATATGAGAGATGCCAAATGGTGAAGACAATGATAATATTTTGAAGACTAAATGCTCAAGGCATAATACGTTATGGGTTGAGATTAACCATATAATATTGGTGTAAATACACCATGTTTACCCATAACTTTGCAGTGATGGCACGTCAGCATTACCAGGGTACCTGCCCGCCCACTGATGAGTGAGCCAACAAGCTCCAAAACGTGTCTGGGTGGTGGTGCCCACTGAGAATAAATAACAGTAGTCTCCTCTACTAGAGAAGCGTTATTTATTTGAAGTAGTGCAATACCTGGTATCTGGTTGTAAAGGTAGCCACAATACGAGATAAAATCTAAACGATGCCACTGCACTACGTATGTAGTTAAACTTTTGGGTAAACTATGATGTATTTACACTGATATATAGTTAATCCATTTCAAATGCATAATTTCCAACTGGTGGGAGATGTAATTATGATGATCAACCTCTCCATGAACAAACAACATTTTAAAGCGTATCTTCAACCTGGAAGTATGACCCCCCCCCCTCCCCTCTGAAAAATTTTAGCAGGGAAAAGATAAAGCCCAGGTAAGAACACAATAAATACAAATTTGATTCAGTTACTTCAGCATAACTGATTCGTGATACTCCTATATTTATTCATGAATATCTACACCACATCTGGTAACTGACTCTGAAACAGAAAATATTCTTATAAGAAATACTTAAATGAAAACAAATAACAGAATTTGAAGAATGTTCCTTTAACAATAAAAATTAGGGCACATGAAGTACATAATATACAAGATAATACAATATACTCAAATATGGTGGTATATGTAAAAGATATAGTTCTCTTCCAAATGAATTCTGATTAGTATATATTTTTAAGTACCATATGTGCGTGCTGTTGTCTTTGGAAGTGTTGACTGAAGTTCCCCTCCCACTTCAATCTTTAAAAGTAAAACAATTAAAAATGTACAATTTATATTCTATGAATAGATAATTTTCATTACTATTTAAACAGAACTGAATTCTTTTTTAATTAAAAACTTTTTGAATAATATTCAGTTACTTTTAAGAAAAATTAAGATCCTAATGTATGACTTTTTACAGCACTGGTAATTCTCGTTTGCTTTTGGTGGGAGAATTGTAATATTAAGAAAGTTTGAAAGGCATTACATTATCATAGTTCTAAACTTATAAAATCTCTTTTGACTAGTTAATCACATGTGGTAAAACTTAATACAGAAGGAGAAATATTTTTAAATGAATTCCACTAATCATAAGTTTTTCAAAGTGTCTGTGCAAAATGTATTATAAGATGTATTAGATGAAATTGATTTTAATCACTGAAGATTATAATGTTATATAACAATCAACAAAGCAACAAAAGAAGCTACTACACCTTATAAGTTTAAGTTAACGTTACTTGTTGTATAGCATTGCTGGGGGAACCTACACGAAAGGTATTTTACAAACAAGCCTAACTATCACAGAAGTTGTAACTTTGCATTTGTTGTTATTAAATAAAACTTAAGTTTTAGAATTAGTCCAACCATATTTTTAGAGCTATACATGATATACATAAATATAGGAGGGTATAGTGGAAATTAACAGTATTGACAAAATATATCATTTAATATGCCCAAGATGGTGACTTTCTACTCAGTACTTACAATTGACTTGAACTTAAAAAGATGTTTACATATCACATAGTACCATCACAGTTTTCAGTGTATATTAGAAACAAACAGTTCAAGAATATGATCTTGGTTCAAACATATAATGCTATTAACCTTCTGCAAGGTAGGCTGAATAATTCAAGGAATTTTATTTTACAAGTTTGCAGCAAATTAAATTATAGGCATGCTGCACACCACGAATACAAAAAAGATGTGATGATTGCTTAAAATAAAAGGCACTTTCTGCAGGAAGTGTAACACACAGTTAAGACATTAACACAAAATTATTTGATGCTCTTATCTACACCGGGATATAAACTACATAAAAATGTCAGTGCTACATAAAATAAAAAGTTGTCATAATTACTGGTGAAAAAAAAAAAAAAAAAAAAAATCAGACAGATAGCTAATATTACAAATTGTGTCAGATTAGCAGCCTCTAGAAATAGATGTAGCCAACAGTACCCTCCCAGTTTCATAAAGTGATGGTGGCAGTCAACAGTTGTGATAACACCTGCTCCAAGCAGTGGGTGATTTAATGCACATTTCCACTTTTAAACTTGACTTGAATGTAAATGTCAGAAACTATCTATATATGAAAGAAAAGTTGGAATAAAGTTTTCATTAATGCATTTTCAACTATAAACTGCATTTCTACTTGTAATTTCTGTAAAAAAAAGGGACTGCTTTAATATATTTATATGTATAGAAATGGAAAACAGAATTGTGAACCACTTCATTTAAAATGTTATACTACTGTATTAGATTTCCATTGCATTTGGTGTATTTTACTTCAGTGTAAGTTCATTGAAGTATAATTAAATCTTCAAAATGCTACTGACTTCTAGGAAATAACAATATTCATACAGTTTATTAATGGCAGTAAGTGAAATAAGTAACATGTCCTATTTCTCAATTAGCTGCTTATTTTACATCTATATCTTTATCTTTAATGACACCAAGAAAGACCGGAAACTTGTCCACAAAAAATCAACTTGAAAATAATGCACTACCAAAACTATCATTTGCCGTGCATCATTTTCAAATGATGCACTACAGCTGATAAAATTTGTGCTACCATAGCATTTATAGGAACATCATTCTTTCATAGGAACTTCTGCATCGTGTAATGCAGCCATAAAGTACTTCCTTGCCAAGTAAAAAAAACAGAATCTCCTCTTGTTTTAGATTCTCCATGATCTTGGCAGTTTTGATTGGACATTATTTTTATTACAAAAAGTCACCACAATAGTATGTATATGAGGAACAATCAATAAAGATTAGGGATTTGAAATTTGCCTGCCAATTCCATCCTTTTCAGTGTAGTCTTTTAGGGTCACTTTCCATCTGGGGATAAGCTATTTCAGGCTTCTAGAATATAAATCTGCAGTTTGAGCAAAAACCAGGCTTCTGCAGCACCATAGTGATTTCTTAGGGAAGAGGAAGGAATCTGAAGGTGAGAGGTTGGGAGAATAAGGTGGGTGCTCTATATTTTCAAAGCTACATCTGATTGCAAAGTCCACTGTAAGAGCTGCCTTGTGAGTAGAAGCACTGTCAACTAGGAGGCAAATACTTCTGGAAAGCTTCCTACTTTGATAGCCTCTCTTAACTTTCCTAAGAGGTTTCTGGTACTCCCAGTGACTGTTGCCTTTTTGGGAGGTAATCCGTAAGGACTTTTAGAGTACCAGAAGACTGACAACATGACCTTGCTGGCAGACAATTGAACTTTGACTTTTTTGGAGGGAATTGGTGATGATAAATGTTTTCATTGTTTTCTCATGTTTTGTTTCTTAGTCATAGTGATGTACTCAACATTCATCCAAATAAAAAAAAAATAAAATAAATCAACATTCTCTCAACAAAACTCCAACAACTGTGCAGAACATTCTTTCCTGTGGAACATTTAAAGAGGTGTAACAATCTCAGAACCAACTGGGCTGACACCCTTAGACATGTGCAGAACTCACGTTTTATATGCAAACAGACCAACAGCTACTGTTCACTTAATTTGCTATAAAATTTATAGTCACATGTCTCTCTTCAAGTACTAGCTGTTCCACTTTAGTCACACTAGTAGGATATATGGGTCTTTGTTTTCTTTTGGGCTGTTATATGCACTGCTTCGCTAACACTTGAACTGTCCTTTCCAATTTTTCAGTCTCATATGATAGGCAATCCTCCCTATAAACAACTTTCATCTCCTCATGGAATTGTTTTGCTTCTTTGCCTTGCAAATGAAGAAATTTTATAATGGATTGGATCAACCTTCTCCCGCACACTCCCTCTTCCTACATTCGTGATTCTAGTTCAGTAACTGACGGATCTAGAAAAATAAATAAACATACATTAAATTATGAGACTTAATAGTATACATATATAAAATATGTATACTATTAAGCATACATATTTATAGGTGAGAATAAATACTTATTGACTTCTCCTCATAGAATCAGCTTGATTACTGCCATCAGCCAAATATTGCCCATTTTTCACAGCCATTACTAAATCTTCTTTCCTTATTCATGCAATTTCATTAACAATGCCTGTTATTGTTCTTCCACAGCTGTATTTTTATTTTATTTTTTTATATTTCACTATTGGAAAACATATTTCTGAACAACACACCTGCATGACGAGCACAATTCAGAGAAAGATTATGTTCAATGAAAAAAGATTCAAATATTCAGCTTATCATCATCACCACCACGAAATGCAATATCTATTTTTTTTTTTTTCACATTTCTTTCTATGCACTGAAATGCTGTCTTTAAATGTTTATTTGTTTGCAAATTAAATTTTATAATTTAATTTGAAACAAAGTGTTCATATGGACAAGTTTGGGGAAGATAATGATGGAATACCTTCTAAACTTCCAGTGGATTGCAGAGTATTGGCAAAGGTTTGGGGGCTGGTGGTCAGCCTTTGCATTTATCAAAATGCTATGTTATCATAGCTTTTGGAATGTCATCATTGGATAACGTGGGAGCTACTGGACTAGCAAGTGTGGGAATGGGTACAGCAATCTTGGGTTGATGGGAGGTGCTAGTTTGGGCCTTGGTGGTGGTTTAAATATGGGTGTTGGTAGTGTTATGGGAAGTGAGAGAGGTCTTATGAGAACAGGTTTGGGAGTTGGAATGGGAGGAGGTGTTGGTGGAAATCCAGCAGCTGCTGGCTTGGCAAATGGGCCTGCTATGGGAATGGGAGTTGTTACAGGAGGAGGAATGATGGGTGGTGGACTAGGAGGTGGAAGTGCAAGTGGAGGAATGAGATTTGGAGATACACCTCCAGCAACAGGATCATTCAATGAAATGAGTCACAGTTATGAACGACGGGATTCTTATAACACTCCACAATGAAATGAGTCGCAGTTATGAATGAAGGGATTCTTATAACAGTCGACTGTTCACGTGATTACCACCAACGCTCATGGCTTGAAGCACTACACATAGCCACCAATAATAGTACTATGAATTGGACGAGGGGAGTACACTTACACCCTATTATAGAATGTACCGTATTGCAGTGCGATGAGCGCTGGCGATCATCACGTGTACGTAATTCTGCTTTACCGACACCAGACTCATGATACATGATCATGCCCAGCTGACTTGTGCTATTGTAACCATCAAATATATACTGACGTTTTTTTTTTTTTGGTAGTTGTTGGCGCATCGGCTTCTGTGGCCATAATGCACCTCCCAAGGTTTTGCAGTACTTTGATCCAAGTCCGAGGCGGGATTCGAACCCGTGACCTTTGGGTTGCTAGGTAGGGACTTTCCCCACCTGGCTAGCCCGGTCGGCCATATATACTGAAGTACACCATTCACAGACCAGCTGATGAAGAGGCACTTCGCTTCAAAAGCTACTATCTATGTATTTTAACGCTTTTATTATATATATTTTAACTCTTTTATCTTATTGTATTTTAACGCTTTTATCTTATTTTATTTCAGTTTTATCTTACGTATATATAATTTTTATTTTAATAAATTAATTTTAACCAGTTAGTCGGTCGTCGCAAGAAACTTTGATGATATAATGCAACCCGACGTACAAGGCCCGTTTTCTAATGTTCATAATTTCTGTTGCAGATTTTGCAAATTTAAATCAAAACTTGAAATTCAATCATTGATCAATTGCAAAGTTGTTGTTGTTGTTATTTAGTTTTTAGAAGCATTAGCAACTAAGGCCATATTGCTCCGGGATATGCGGTGATCATTCCCTGACCTTTCTGCATCCTCCGTATTTGGTGATCACAGGCTCTAACCCCGGTCTAATCAAGAAGCATGTGCTAAGCACTGCTGCTCCTGCCCACCTGGCTACAGAGGCACCAGAACTGTTTGGATATGAACAAATTTCCAAGCAGGAGGGAAAACACCTTTGGAATATGAAAGGGGAAACAAGCAACACAGAACAGCAGTAAGCTCAGAGGCACAGGTTTTGAGTGCAAGTGAAGAAATATCATCAGGACACGAAGCTTTCTTAGCATCGAGATTGTTCAAAATACTTTTGACATCCATTTGACAGATAACCACAGGAGGCATTGAACAGAGTGTACTGGGAATTGTAGGAGGTGGTTTAGCAATATTATCAATACATGAGTTGGAAGAAAAATAGGATGCTAGCAGGTCAGTTTTATCCTTGGCTGAAGTGGCAATAGAACCATCTGGTTTTGACAGAGGTGGGAATAGAGATGGGCAAATGTTGTGTCCAATATCTTTGGCAAGAGACAAAATGCCAGATCACTATGTGGATAAAAAGAAAAGCAGTTTTCTACTCTTAGCATGTTCGAAATCTAGTTTGGACTGACTAATAATTGCTTTACAATTGTTGCAAACTTTGGTGTAGGCAGAAAAGGAAGCTTGAGATTTGGATACAAGCCATTTGCGATATACAGAGTACAACATAACTGTACTCTGTACTCAGATTGTCTTATAATGGGGGATTTTAACTTCCCAGATATACTCTGGAACTTGTGGGTTGATCACTCCCACACTAGCAAGTCTTTGTTGGATTAATTGGATGATTGTTTTCTACAGCAGCATGTTTGAGAGGCAACTAGAGGGAGTAATACTCTTGATCTGATTATCAGCAGTGATTATTCATGCATTAAGAATCTGCAGATAAAGGAACCACTAGGTGTCAGTGATCACAGCATACTGGTGTGGGATTTACTCAAAGATGTAACTACCATCGGGGATAAAGAGAAGGGTTTTTGCTTTCATAAAGGTGACTACAGTGGTCTCAGACAGTTTTTAAATTCTACACAATGGGACCAACTGATGATGTTACCAACAGTAAATTCTAAATGGGAGGCATTCAAGGAATTAATCTTGGAAGCTACTAGGCTTTTCGTACCAAATAAGAAATACTGTTCAAGGTTTAGGCTTAAATGGATGTCAGATGAACTAATGAGACTCATGTAAAAGAAGAAAAATACATTGTTTACATATTAATTATCAGAAGACACAGAAGCCTGTGGTAGATATAAGCTGTTTGTAATCAAGTCACAAAGGAGGTTAGGCAAGCAAAGGCAGATTATGAGAAATCTTTGGCAAAGGATGCAAAGAAAAACAGTAAAGACTTCTTTACTTATGTAAGCTCTAGAAGGAAGGGGCGAATCCGATTGGTCCACCTGATATAGACAGTTCAACTGCTGATGATTCTGCTGACAAACTGAACGGTATTTTGCATTCACACATGAGGAATTCTGTAGGGAAGTTGAGGCCAGAAGCTTATCAAACTCTTAACAGGAAATAAATGATTTTGTAATAACTGAGAGCAAAGTGGAGGAGAAATTGTTGAAGTTAAACTCCTTATGAAGGCACGTGGGATGGATGGGATATATCCAGTTATATTAAGGAGGCAGCAAAGGAAGTAAGCAGGCCCTTAGCCATTATGAAGGCATCCTTGGACTCAGGGGAAGTTCCCACGGACTGGAGTTGTGCAAATATATCCCCAATTCAGAAAGGGGGATCAAAGGGTGACATGAGTAATTACAGACCTATTAGTTTAACTTCTGTTCTGGGAAAAATAACGGAGTCACTGGTTAAAGAAACACCATAGGATCATCTATACATGCCCGCAATTATAGTTCAGATAAAGCATGGGCTTGTTAAGGGTTGTTAAGGGGATGCCTTGTCTGACCAATTTGTTCGGATACTATGATGTGGTCGCAAAGGAACTGGATGCTAAATACTTCAACACGATCTAGAAAAATTGGACTGAAAGGTGGCAACTGAAGTTTAACATTGGCAAATGCAAAGTACTGCATATGGGTAGCAGTAACTCCAGAGTAACATACCAACTGTGTGGTACTACACTCAGATAGTGTAGAATGAAAAAGACCTGGAGGTAATTGTGCAGTCAGATATGAAGTTTTCTGAGAAGTGCAGACAGAGAGCAGCACATGGGGTCTTGTCTATGGTATATAGGAATTTTTCTAGCAGAGATAAGGAGGCGATTATCTGCTTGTATAAGTATAAAGCAATGGTGAAGCCACACCTTGAGTACTGCATACAGGTCTGAAGGCCTCATTTTAGGAAAGATGTAGTGCTGCTAGAAGGCGTACAGAGAAGGGAAATGAGATTAGTGAGTGGAACAAGGGGTTACTGTTACCAAGAAGGGTTTAAGTTCTGCAACTTGCAACATCTGGAGACAAGGCACCTGCGAGGCAATCTGATTGAGGTGTATAAGGCCTTGAATGGTTTGAGCAAGCTGATGCGATTTTTATTTTCGCTGAGATTTTGCAGCTGAGGGGGTACAAATTCAAACTGAAAGACAGTTGTAAAATAGATGTGCAGAAATTTGCCTTTAGCCAGCAGGTGGTTGATTGCTGGAACAAACTTCCATCTCTAAATAAATTCAAGGCTGAACCAGACAAACATTTGGAGTGAATGGATGAGTGAAATGGGGAGTTTTTTTTTTTTTCTTTGGTGATGCTTTATAAGCTTGATTTCTTGCATCATATGCCCTACTAAAGCAACATTCTCATCTTGAACAGCCTTAGCACATTTATTGGAAAAACCAAGGTTTAGATAATGGACAAGATTTTAAGGTATAATAAAGGATTTTATCCCTACAAGAATAATTTCGCTTACACGATCTGAGCAAACATTGACATAAGATTTGAAACAGTTTATCTGACCAAGGAAAAGAAATCTCACAGATCACCTATTTTGCATTCTCGTACTGCCAAACAACACGAGGTTGGGAATGGCCACAAGAGTAAGGCTCCTGTGGAGAAGAGACCATCACCATGCTTTGATCTGAGGTGCCTAGAGGATCACTCACCTTGACCGTGTACTTAGAAGGGTTGTTTGTGAAAAAAAGATCAAGCATGTTGGCTGCATGGTTAGGATTGTCTGTATTCTGGTAGGTAAATAAACAATCTGTGTGAGGTCATTAGTAATTGGAAAAGCCTCAGCATCTCGACCAGCTGGGTCCATGTGACTACAAAATGGAAGCCAGCTGGAGTTGCGAACATTAAAATCACCAAGGAAAATTACCTCACTGTTAAGAAAGTTGGACTGAAAAGATGCAAGTTTCAAAGAGAACAAGTCAAAGAGTTTCAAGTGATTAGTGGAGTTGGGAGAACGATTGAAAAGAGGAGATTCCAAATTACTAAGTCTCTGATATGGAATATCAGAGTGGACATATGCACCCATGTTTGAAGCAAAAGGAATGATACAGACAACTGAGATGAGCAGTGGTTGAATCAACTGATTATATCAAAAATGCATATAACAAATTAATGCATGAATTAGGATTAATTTTGGTGATACTGTTATGTATATATCAAGATACTCAAACAATAAAAATTGGAAAATATAAAGAAAAAAAAAAAAAATTGAAATAGCCCTATAAAATAATGCTACTCTGCATTATATCTTTCTGTTACCTACATGGAGATGCTGTTGTCCCTTCAGCGCTGTCACTGGAGAGACAAGAGCATCTCCAGACAGTCGACAAAAAAATATAAATGAGGGTAGCATTATTTCATAAAACTGTTTCAATTTTTAAATAATTTGCATTCCAAATTACTAAGTCTCTGACATAGAATATCAGGGTGCCCATCTTTGAAGCAAAAAGAATGATACAGACAATTGAGATGAGCAGTGGTTGAATCAACTGATTATATCAAAAAAGCATATAACAAATTAATGCATGAATTAGGATTAATCTTGGTGATACTGCTATGTATATCAAGATACTCTAACAATAAAAATTGGAAATTAGAAAGAAAAAAAAAATTTTTTTTTTCTTTCTTCATTCTATTCCTGCTTTATTCTATTGTAATATTGGGTTCACACAGCCTAATTAATAGCAGTTTAATATACATGACTAAATTTGGATGAAAACCTCCAATTTGTAGTTTTCTTCCGAACCACAACTTCACTGCTCAGTTAAAAGTATATCTCCTGTTTTGAGGAAAGAAGCAATAAACATAAGAAAAATCTGACTAATGTATAAAATGAAGCAGAGGTATTTAAGGATAATGATGAAGAAATGAGACAAGTCAACAGGAATGTCAAAATGGACTTAAAGTTTAACCAGGACATCCCAGACCTGTAATTATCACAATGTGTTCAGTTAGTGACCCCTCTAAACATCTTTTTCTCTCTTCAAGCGTTTATCTATTCCCAATTTCAAACTTTCCAGAGAACCCCATCTAGCCAATATTTGAGAGATAGCATCATTATTGATTCCATGTTCTTTAGCAAATAAAAATTCCTCTAACTTTCTTCTCATGCATGTAATGACAACACTGACTGGTTCATTATGGAAATCGTTAAAGTGCTTGTTTCTGCTCATTTTGGTTATTCGGTCCATCTCTATTAAACAACTGTGAATCTATTAAATCTGGTTCATAATCCAATTTGTTTTCTACTAAATCTTGCCACTGATATCCAGAAACGCGTGAGGATAAATAGTGATATTTCTCAGAGCCAATGGTGATGAATTATTAAAATTGTCAATATCCTCAAATGGATTCATATATGTCAATGTTTAAGTCTTAAATTTTGGGCAAGGTCTATGAATACATGCTTTCATAGCGAATATTGCAATATTCAAGAAAATTTGCGATTCTCAAATAAACAATATGGCTTTACTCCTGGTTGTGGTACAGAGGATGCTTTAAAATCTTTGGTTAAATTGATTAGAGAGTCAAATGCAAAATATGTTCTTGGCATTTTCGTTGATTTTGAAGGGGCTTTTGATTACATCATTACATCTTTTGGGACAGTGTGTTATTGATGCTTCACCTCACAAAACGCTCCCATCTGATTTATAGCATCATAGTGGATTATTTTAAGGAAAGATCTTTTATGGTTAAGTCTAGTTGGAATTCTGTAACTAGATCTGCTATTCGAGGATACCTGCAAGGATCTGTTTTTGGGCCACTAATTGGTATTAGAGAATTGGTTATGGAAGGAATATAGTCAAATTCATATGATTGCATATGCAGATGACCTGGTAATATTAGTTGAAGGCTCTTCATGGCTAAAAATTGAACAATGATCTAATGAAATAATAAAAGATCTGAATGCTTAGTGTGACTTCCATAAATTAACAATATCCAAAAAAAAAACAAAAATATCACTGCTAAAGGAGAACCTATCTGTTCGTAGAGAACCTCATGTGCTGATTGGTCGTGAAAGTTTAGTCTGTTAAGAATATTAAATATCTTGGGGTCTTAGATTTGACACCCATATTAATTTTCTATCTGAAAAGGTCGCAAGATTTGTTAACATAGCAAGAATTACTAAGAAGGATTGGGGATTAGAGGTAGGGCACTATCTCTTCTTTATTCTTTATGATTGTGTTTTCCTTCCTATTACCATAAGAAACAATGGTATTGTTTCTTATGGTAATAGGATGCTTCTGAAGATGGCTCTAGCTTGTAGAACTGTCTCCACTGATGTGCTACAGATTGTTGTAAGGAAAATGCCAATTGACATCTTTCTGATTTACAGAGTAATGACTTTCAATATTCAGCATGGAACTCCTTTTATTATTCATGATCTTGAGTTGGATTTGGCTAATCATTCTAAGAATGAGGCCAAGCAAATCTTAGATATCTTAATGACTCTTTGCAATCATAGATGGGCTAACTCAAATAAAGGTAAAATAACTCGTAGGTTCTTTTCCTCTGTTGTTGATGTTCCATGAGAAAAATGGTTTGTGCCTAATCTACAAACTATATTTTTATTAACTGGTCATGGTTCATTTTTAGCAAAGCTGAATCAGCTGGGTGTTTTGGAAAGGTTGCAGTGTCACTGCACGGCTCTGGAAACATGAAGTCATGTTCTATATTATTGTCATGAGTACTTGGATCTCAGAAATGAATTTTTATTTGCTAGTCCTAATCTTGCTCACCTGACTGAGGGTGATGAGGTTCAATTAATTAAGACTGAGGAAAGTTTTCAGGCTTTTCAAAGATTTTCCCAGAAAGTATTCCAGAGAAGATTAGCGCTGCTTGAACTTGAGGAAAGAACAGTAGAAGGCTTATAGACTATTAACATGAATTTTGTGTAACAGTTAAAGAAGCAGAAATGAACAGTGTAATTGACCTGGTAGTTAATGATCATTGTGTTCCTTTATAAACAGGCTAATCTTATTGGACAATTTATGTAGTTACTTGTGACCATATTGTTATTTGTCTTCATCTCATGTTGACTTCATAAGATCGGTGGCTCCTTGTGCCATGTGCTTGTCCCGTGGTTTTCCTTGTGCCACAATTTATATTTCTGTATATCATAGGAATCTGTATACTATCTGTACATCATATGAATCTGTATACTATCTGTATATCATATGATATCTGTATATAATATATATGTATATAGCAGAGTTGGCAGTTTCTGGTTAGGGACTGCTTGCTAATAAAAATGGGGGGGGGGGAGATGCTCATTTAGATTGATTATACCCATTCACCGTTCAACAGAAAATCACTAATGGAGGGTACCTGGTCTCTAATGACAGATCGAAATAGTTCTGAAATCAGTCACAATAGTGCCTTTGATTTTTTAATGGATAATGAATTTTTCTAATGGGTGATATTATCTGATTAAAAATGGTAAGTTATTTTACCTTAACTACAGGACAAATGGAATCGTTTATAAAGAGCCTAAGCCCAAGTTTTGTCACTGACTGGAGGAAACAACTGATGGTAAAACAATGCAGAGCAGAATTATTTTATAAAAACTCTTTCAAAAATAAGAAACTACAGTACATTCAGCCCTAAAAGTATAAACACGTGATGTCCATGGAGACACACATACACCAACAAACTATGGCCATTATTCCCTATATTTTAAAGAAACAAATGTAACAAACAAATGCAAATTTACATGTCAGCCAATCAATCAACAGGTCCAAAACAAATGAAAATATACAACTGAACCTTGAAATCACAATAAACAGAATTAATAAAAATAAATAAATCAATTATAAAAGTTCATTAGGTTAAACCAAATGACAATAAATTGAAACATAATATAGAAAATGGGAGGTGGGGAATCAATAAGCATTCAAACTAACCAGGAAAAAGTGGGATAGAAGAAACATCAGAGAGGAGAGAACAAACTGAAATGCACTGACCATGTTACATCAAAATTAACTTTACTTCAAAGGCATCTCCATGACTATTACAGAAAATTATACCACACAAAAAAAAAAACAAAAAAACCCCAGCAAATCAATACAACACCACTGCATCAGGGTTCCCTCACAGCCATGCAGTGGTGTTGAGGTACCATGCACTACATTTTTCAGTATGTGCTACATTCTGTAATTCAGTCGAACATGGCTGCACCTGCATCCCAGCTTGCTAGGAACTCCTTGTTTATACTCTGGCACTAGCCAAGAGGAGTTTACAATTAATTATTTTGACAATGAATACAATCATTAACCATGTTTAGCAGTCAGACAGGCTTGAACTGTGGTCCACTCGAAGTGCACATGCTACTGCACTCTCATGCATCACCGCTTGGTGCCTTGATTGTTTCATTGGGTTGGGCCTTGATTGTTGGGCCTTGGTTACGTTGGGCCTTGATTGTTTCACACATATTTATTACTGTAGTACAATAGTGCTTTATATATGTTAGAAACCATACAAGAAAATTTGGAAGAACCACAATTCTAAGTCAAACTACACAAAAAACAAGAAATTATCTAAGAATTATTTTTTGAAAGTACCTTCTAACTCTCATTGATAACAGATCACATATTCTTACTATTGTTAAAGGATGTATGGGAGGCATATAAGAATTATTTTCTGCTTGTGTGTGCACTCTGTATTTTATAAAATTTGTTCAAATTGTCAAGAATGGTTTCATCAAGTTAACTTTCAATCTGTAAAATCTATTTAATCCAATAGTTACTCATATAGTCATCAAACTGTTTGTTTTCAAACTGAGTACCTGTGATAATAATTATATGTAAAAAGCATACATAAATATTATTAATTATTTCATCAGTACTCAAGAATGAGTATCACTCTGAGCACTGAGGAAAAAAAATAGAGGGTATGGTGTTTGTGGGTGTACTTTTAGTGCTAATTTTCAAAATCCAAATTGTTTTTACCTATCACATTTTACTATTTTAACAATTGCTATTTTACAAACAGCAATTGTTTACATATTCCATGTACACACAATATGCGTACTACTTCCTTTGTGACTGACAGGTACAGACATGTTTTACTATATCAAGACCTGCAAGTTGGGTATCTATATAAATATGCAAAGTGTTTCTTCATATTTAGTTGTTTTCTGGTGGAGTCATGTTAACTAGTATCTGCTTCTAATGCAATTTTCATATTCTGTGTGTTTAACAATGGCAACTTGTGATTGTGTGAACAATCCAAATAAATTTTTTAATTTTTGCGGTAACTATACCGTAGCAAAACAAAAGCAGGATGTATAAGCTGTATATTTTGGAAATTAAATTAGGTGACCAGTGACCAAGATAAGAGTTCAGCTCCACAAATTTTATCTAGGAGGGCTTGCTATTGCAAAAACGCGGTAAAAAGAAGCCACGAGATTTGCCATTCCCATGGCATGGAGGAATATTCACATGAAGTATTCAAACTACATGAATACTTTTTTTTTTTTTTTTTTTTTGTAGTTGTTGGCGCATAGGCTTCTGTGGCCATAATGCACCTCCCAAGGTTTTTGCAGTACTTTGATCCAAGCCTGAGGCGGGAATCGAACCCACGACCTTTGAGTTGCCAGGCAGGCACTTTACCCACCGGCTAGCCCAGTCGGCCTTTTGTTTTGTAAATGTATCAGGTTATAACAAGAAGAACAAGCAGAGCAATGTGTACCCCAACAACATTACTTCAGCTGTAAGGTCTACGGAACTGTGCTACTGGTGTGCTACATCAGACACCAAATCTGATATTAGTGATCTAGATCAGTGGTTCCCAAACTACTGAGATCTACAAACCCTTTTAAAAAAGTTTGCAGAACCCTATATATAACATATGCATATGTTATGTGCATATATATATATATATTTTAGTTTGATTGCTTAGATTAATTAAATTTTGGTGTCTATTTTTTTATAGGGTATTAGGTGTATCCTGAACAGGAGATTTTGTTAGCGTTTTAAGTCTAACCTATTCCTAGGGGTCTGTGGTGGTGGTTTTCAAATTATATAATAACTAAAGAAGTTAGTTATAATTCTAATTATTTAACTTTAATTAATAATATTAATCAATACTAACTAACATTCCCTTACCTGGTCATCTATCCGCTACTTCATCAGGGGCTTTGAGCGGATCGATAGCCAGTTTTAAAGGAATGTCTCATAATTACCCGTTTCTGTTAACTCCTTATCAGTTTTGCCTTACTAGTGAGATTATTTTTCTCTTTTAGATTATTTAATTCATTGAAAAAGGATAGTTTTATGTCAATTTGTCTTTCAGTTTAATTTTAATTTTTGAAAATTTTTTAATACTTAATTTAGGATTCGGCAAACTGGTAGAGGAGAAACAAAGCCCAACGGGTAATTATCGGAATAAACGAGTGGAGCTATACTTATCTGTCCGGTGGTGGTCTTTCAGTAAATGAGGGGTTAGCCCTGCAGAAACGCGTTTATTGTTTGTTCATTGTTTGTTTTATCCCTGGTTTGGTTTTGAGTGCGCAGTCGCGTCTATTGTTGCTTGATATTGTTGTAGGGTGATATTTTTGCAAATCATCCGATGAGTGGGTTGATTCCTACGTCAGCCGGGGTGCGGGCTGGGTTGGGGGGGGGTTGTTTCCGTTTTAACTCTGTGGTGAACATTAATTTGAAAATAACGTGATTTGGTTGTATTTTATTTACAAGCGTTATTTTTTGTTATTTACATAAGTTGGTTTGCTATCCCTTTGGACTGGGCCGGTATAGTTTTTCTAAGGCATAACAGCCCGTTTTGTCCTCGGGGATAGCTATTTACATATTTACAGCCTCCTGTAAAGTGAATGTTACCTTGTGTCTCGTTACACACAAATTAATTTTTTATTTTTTATTTTGAAGGGTGGGTTAATATAGGAAGCCGGATTATAGTGCGGTCAGAGGACGAGCCTCCTCTGAGCGTAAGAGATCCGGACCTTAATTTAGGTATTTTGATATTGATATTTGATTTTTGTTATTAATAAGTGTGGCCGCTTTTATGTGGTGTTTGCTATAATTGTAGGGTATATTGTTTTTTGTGAGTGTTTTTATCAGTTTGTTAATTGCTTCTGTTGTGTTTTCTGCATTACTGCATATTTTTATTATTCTGGTTGTTTGGTTCCTAATTGTGTTTCCGTATATGTGTTTTGCAATGTTGCTATCCCAGTGGATGAGCTCATAGAAAATACATAGATCCACATCACAAACACATCATAACAGGCGACCTCAGCATTATAGAGGATCAAACACTTAAAGAAATAATGGAAAAAGGAACAAAATTCAGACCCAATAGCCCAACCAATTTATTCAACACACGTAAATCCTTATACAAGAATTTACTGCAATTCGCATTCAAAACTACACACAAATTTAACACACCCATAGAGGCATTCCAAATATGGATAAACATTACCACGGAAAAAATCATGAATAAAATCCAAGGTGTCTTAACAATAAAGAATCAAGTCAAACAACACAAGACAAAAGAACTGCAGAAGAAATTCGTTATAAAGAACACCGACAAGGCCAGCAACAACTTTAGCATAATATGCAAAAAGTTTTACATAGAGACTATTAAAGAAGAAATGGACAACAGTGAAACATACAAACAAATAGTATCCACACCCAACAGCATCAATAAGAAGATGATAGCACTACACAAAAAACTAAAACTGAAAATAGAAATCACAAAATACCCATTCATTTACTGGATCCCAAAATTCCACAAAATACCCACCGGCAAAAGGTTCATAACAGCAGGGAAAAACAGTTATACAAAAGTTTCCAGTAACCTATTGAAAGACAAACTTAAAATTATATTCAATGAAATAACTAGCACCAAAATAATCACCAGCAACAAAACATATCTGGACTACATCCAAAACAAAAGCAATAAGATAAGAAGCCTATACACCTATGACTTCCAAAACCTATTCACCAGCATATCACATGACAATTTAATTAAAGTCCTTTCAGTCTACTTTCAAAACCACCAAAATAGTTTAAACTGTAACAAACAATACTGGAACGATTTAGTCAATCTCAACGTCAAAAATAACTACGTAATGATGGGAAACGGAATCTATTTACAGACCAGAGGAGTAACCATGGGATCGTGCTGCTCCAGTGCGATTGCCAACCTATACTTACACCACTTCGAAAAAAACATAACAGAAGAAATCAACATATTTAGATATATCGATCAACCACGACGGTTTTGAAACACTAGCCCAAGTAATATACCCCACCGACCTCAGCATAGAACGTACATACCAAAACAGCAACTTACAAGCATATTACCTAGACAGCCAGATCACTATCAACAATAACAAAATCGAAACTAAACATTATGACAAAAGAGACCACTTCAACTTCCCAGCTATAAAGCTCATCCACTGGGATAACAACATTGCAAAACACATATACGGAAACACAATTAGGAACCAAACAACCAGAATAATAAAAATATGCAGTAATGCAGAAAACACAACAGAAGCAATTAACAAACTGATAAAAACACTCACAAAAAACAATATACCCTACAATTATAGCAAACACCACATAAAAGCGGCCACACTTATTAATAACAAAAATCAAATATCAATATCAAAATACCTAAATTAAGGTCAGGATCTCTTACGCTCAGAGGAGGCTCGTCCTCTGACCGCACTATAATCCGGCTTCCTATATTAACCCACCCTTCAAAATAAAAAATAAAAAATTAATTTGTGTGTAACGAGACACAAGGTAACATTCACTTTACAGGAGGCTGTAAATATGTAAATAGCTATCCCCGAGGACAAAACGAGCTGTTATGCCTTAGAAAAGCTATACCGGCCCAGTCCAAAGGGATAGCAAACCAACTTATGTAAATAACAAAAAATAACGCTTGTAAATAAAATACAACCAAATCACGTTATTTTCAAATTAATGTTCACCACAGAGTTAAAACGGAAACAACCCCCCCCAACCCAGCCCGCACCCCGGCTGACGTAGGAATCAACCCACTCATCGGATGATTTGCAAAAATATCACCCTACAACAATATCAAGCAACAATAGACGCGACTGCGCACTCAAAACCAAACCAGGGATAAAACAAACAATGAACAGCAGGACAAACAATGAACAAACAATAAACGCGTTTCTGCAGGGCTAACCCCTCATTTACTGAAAGACCACCACCGGACAGATAAGTATAGCTCCACTCGTTTATTCCGATAATTACCCGTTGGGCTTTGTTTCTCCTCTACCAGTTTGCCGAATCCTAAATTAAGTATTAAAAAATTTTCAAAAATTAAAATTAAACTGAAAGACAAATTGACATAAAACTATCCTTTTTCAATGAATTAAATAATCTAAAAGAGAAAAATAATCTCACTAGTAAGGCAAAACTGATAAGGAGTTAACAGAAACGGGTAATTATGAGACATTCCTTTAAAACTGGCTATCGATCCGCTCAAAGCCCCTGATGAAGTAGCGGATAGATGACCAGGTAAGGGAATGTTAGTTAGTATTGATTAATATTATTAATTAAAGTTAAATAATTAGAATTATAACTAACTTCTTTAGTTATTATATAATTTGAAAACCACCACCACAGACCCCTAGGAATAGGTTAGACTTAAAACGCTAACAAAATCTCCTGTTCAGGATACACCTAATACCCTATAAAAAATAGACACCAAAATTTAATTAATCTAAGCAATCAAACTAAAATATATCAAGCACATATAATAGTCCAATTGCCCATGGCAATGACATTAACGTAGCAAGGGACAAATTAAAAACAATCAATTAGACACTAACTAAAATAATAAAAACACAAAATATATATATATATATATATATGCATATGTTATGTGCATATATATATATACAGGCATACCTCGGTTAACGTTACCTCTGATAACGAAGCTTCGATATAACAAAGCCCGCAATTTCAAGCCCCATTTAACATTAAAAAAATTTTCCAGTTTAATCACCTGAAATCTAAACAAACTGAAGAAATCACGGAAACCTTTGGGGCTTCTCGTGGTTGGTTCGAGAAATTTAAAAAACGGGCCAGGATTCATAGTGTAAAATTAACAGGAGAAGCTGCAAATAAGTTTCCAGAAAAGCTAAAGGAAATAATTGAAGGTGAAAATTTTCCACCAAATTTTGTGTTCAGTGTTGACAAAAGCGGTTTGTTCTGGAAACGGCTACCAACAAAAAGCTTCATTTGTATTGAAGAAAAATCAGCTGCTGGGTTCAAAGCAGCCAAAGACCGTTTAACGTTACTCTTTGGATCAAATGCCTCTGGCGATTATAAATTAAAATTGTTATTAGTTTACCATTCAGAAAATCCGAGGGCGTTAAAAGGTAACATAAAAATGAATTTACCTGCAATATGGAAAGCAAATAGAAAACCGTGGGTTGCCAAGGAGTTATTTACTGATTGGTTTGTTAACCACTTTTGTCCTGAAGTAAAACGGTATTGTCAAAAAAACAACTTTGAAGAAAAAGCTCTTTTGTTGTTAGACAATGCTCCGGGACATCCTACTGATCTTAACACGTTGGACACATGCATTCCTGTCAAAGTTGTGTTTCTTCCAGCAAACAACTTCCCTGATTCAACCATTGGATCAGGGGGTAACAGCATCATTTAAAGCTTATTATCTGCATCGAACATTAAGCAATTTAACTGAACTAGAGGATAAAGAGGAAATGACAGTTAAAACTTTTTGGAAAAACTGCACCATTAAAAACATTGATAGTTCTTGGAAAGAAGTCACTAAGAAATGCTAAAATGGAGTTTGGCGCAAAATATGGCCAGAAGTTGTACTAGAAGAAGAAAATAACATCCAAGAAATTAGAAATGAAGTTATCCAGATGGCTCAATCAATAGGTTTCGAAAATGTCGATGAAGAGGATGTTAGAAATTTATTGAATGCAGAAGATGATGGTTTTTCAGTGGAAAATTTAGAAAACCTTGTTAACAACGAAGACAAAGATAATGAAGACGAAGTTAAAGAAGTTCCTGCCGAAAAAGTGTTAACAACTAAAGATTTAAAAAGGTGCTTAAATGACATTGAAAACATTTTAAATTTTTTTAGTGAAAATGATCCTGATTTAGGAAGAAGTGCTATTGTTAAGCGATCAGTGTTAAATGCAATAACTCCGTATAGGCAATTGTTAAATGAAAGAGAAAAAAAGCATAAGTAATCAACTTTAGACTCATATTTTAAAATGTGATTTCACTTTGTATGTAAGTTGACTGTTTATTTAATAAAACTTTTCTTTGTTCGAAAAAAAAAGCTTTTCATTTTCTTTACGTAGGAACGTATCCCTATTCTGGCCATAGTATTTTTACCTCTGAAAACGAAGTTTCGCTTAACGAAGTAATTTCGTGGAACGCATCCTATTCGTTATTCGAGGTATGCCTGTATACATATACATATGTTATGTGCGTATATACATATACATATGTTATGTGCATATATACATATGCATATGTTATGTGCATATATACATATACATATGTTATGTGCATATATACATATACATATGTTATGTGCATATATATATGCATATGTTATGTGCATATATATATATGCATATGTTATGTTGTTGTTCTGGAGGCTTAATGGCACATAAGCTGCTAAGGCTATAATGTGCCTATTCACTTATTATATTAAAACATGAGTTTTCCCTAGATCAAAAGAAAATCTGAAATCAGAAATAATTGAAAAGCCCAGTTTGCCGGAGAAAGTCAAAAAATTCAGAAATATTTGCCTTATCACCAATGAGATTTTCAAGAGTTACTGGTTTATGAAGGTTAACCAATGATATCAAGGATGAAGTTCTGGCTTGTTTATAATAGGGGCAGTCAATAAGAATATGTTTTACAGTCAAATTATTAGAACAATGTGTACATTGTGGTGGATCATCTCCTGTGAGTAAATGAAGGTGGGTCAGATGTGTATGTCCTATTCTTGCCCTTGAAAGGACTACTTCTTCTTGTCTCGATGTACGGATACTGGAGCGCCAAATTTTTGGATCACGTTTAAACTGAAAGAGTTTATTATTAGCCTGAGAGTGCCAGAGTGCTGTCCACTGTGATAGGCAAGCAGCATGAACGGTTAGTGCATAATCTGATGCTGGAACAGGTTAAATCAAATGTAGTTGGGTTTTTTGCAGCTTTATCAGCCAGTTCATTGCCTAAAATACCGGAATGGGCTGGAATCCAGCAAAAAGTGACCAGTTGGTTGCGTTCTTTAATTTGCAGTAATAAGCTTCTGATTTCATCAAGAACAGGGTGAACTTTATCTGAGGAATTACATAATGACATGATTGAGCTGAGTGAATCAGTGTAAATAACTGATTTTAAGGAACTGTCAGAATAGAGATTTTCTAAAGCTAGTTTAATTGCATATAATTCAGCAGAAAATATACTAAATTCTGATGGAAGGGAAACTGATACAGTTGTATTCGGAAACACTGCAGCTGCTCCAACATTTGAATTAGATTTAGAGCCATCTGTATAAATTGGAGAGAAATCAGTATATCTTTGAGTGTGAACTGCATGAATTTGGTTGACATTTGATGCTTGCAAAGTATTCTTTCTCCATTGACAGAGGTAAGTGTCACAGGTTGGAAGAGGAGGAGATGCCCATGGTGGCTGAGTATAAGTTGCCACCTGCTTTACGGAATGGATGGAAATATTCCAAACTTGCACCAATTCAAGAAGGCGAAGACCAGCTGGCTTTACTATACTAGGTTTGTTTCTGTATAGGATTTCTAATGGTGGGTTGAAAAGGTATGACTGAACGGGATGAGAGGCACAACTTTGTATCTTGACAGCATATTTGAGTAACAGTGTTTTCCTGCGTAAAGTTAGTGGGGGCTCATGAGCATCAATGTAGAGACTATGTGCTGGCGACGTTCTGAATGCACCAGTTGCAATTCTCAAAGCACTGTGCTGAATTGGATCAAGCCAGCGTAATGCGCTCTTTCTGGCAGAATCATAGATTGGAGCACCATAATCGAGATGGGATCTGATTAATGCCCTGTATAAACTAAGAAGCGAGGTACGATCTGCACCCCACGTTTGGGCAGATAAAGCTCTGAGTATGTTTAACATCTTTAGACATGAGGTCCGTACATTTTTAATATGATCTAGGAAATTTAACTTGTTGTCTAGGATTAATCCAAGAAATCTGATGTTGCTGGTGACTGGGACAACGATGTTAGAAATTTGAAGTTCGGGATCTGGATGAAGTTTGCGTTGTCTACAGAAGTGGATGGCAACTGTTTTCTGCTGTGAGAGCCGATAACCATTGAGGCTCGCCCATTGTTGGATTTTATTAAGTGCTATCTGAAGCTGTCTTTCAATAGACATGTTTTGAGAATGACAGGAGATCGAAAGGTCATCTGCATAAAGGTAAGTCTCAACTGTATTTGGAAGCTGCTTAGTGATAGAATCTATTCTCAGAGCAAAAAGAGTGGCACTCAGTACTGATCCCTGTGGAACACCTTCTTCCTGGATGAAAGTTGTGGAAAGGGCATGTTGGTATTGAACTTGAAATGATCTAGTATGTAAGAAGTTCTGAATAAATATAGGAAGGTTGCCTCGTAGTCCGAGAAGGTAAAGATCACTAAGTATACCATACCGCCAGGTGGTATCAAAAGCCTTCTCTATGTCTATTGAAACCATTACTAGATGTTCACGTTTGACAAAAGCATTACGGATGGCAAATTCAGCCTTGACCATAAGATCTAAGCATGACCTGTTTTGACGGAAGCCATATTGGTTATGGCTCATTAGCTGTTCCGACTCAATAATCCAGACGAGTCTTCTGTGGATAATTTTCTCAAGAATTTTGCTGAGGCAGCTTGAGAGAGATATTGGTCTATAGCTATTGGGGTTGGATGGATCTTTTCCAGGTTTCAGGAAAGCCAAAACTGTAGAGTGATGCCAAGTAGCTGGAAAAACATTTTCTAAAAAAATGCGATTGTAAAAGACCAGGAGGCAACGCAAAGCTTTGTCATCAAGATGTTGTAGCATGATATAATAAATCCCATCTGGCCCGGCAGCACCATTTCGGGCGGTTTTAATGACATGTAAAAGTTCAGAATATTGCAGAGGTTTGTTATATGGGAGAAGACGGGCAGCTTTGAAGTGAATACCATGTTTTTCTTCAGTGTTTTTAATTCTTTGGAATGAGGTAGGATAGGCTGTTGCTGCTGAGATTTCGGCAAAAGTATTGCCCAAAGCATTAGCTATATCTACTGGATTAGAGAGATCTTTCCCATTCCAAGAGAGAATTGGAGAAGGTATGGTAGGAAACTTACCAGACAGCTGTCTAATTTTTTTCCATATTATTTTGGAATCAGTATTTCTGTGAAAACTTGAGGCAAAACGGATCCAGGATTCTTTCTTTGCTTGCTTTTGTATGAAGCGTGCTTTTGCCCTTAATTTCTTGTAATTAATGAGATTCACTGTGCTCGGACATTGCCGAAACAAATTCCAGGCTTTATTTTTTTCTCTCTTTGCTGTGGTGCATTTGTCATTCCACCAGTAATTATGATGCTTTCGGCCCGGAGGTTTTGATAGTGGTATTGTGTTCTTAGCCACATTTAGAAGATGCGACGTGATGTATTCTGTCACTTCATCAATATGTTGGAGGCGGATTTTTTCTTCATCAAGATCGATTGATGATTGAAATTTTGCCCAGTCTGCTCGGACAAATTTCCACTTTCTGCAGGGTGGAATTGATGGAGTCTTTGCTTTCAGAAAGTTGCATACTATTGGGAAGTGGTCACTGCCCATGGGATCATTTATTACATACCACTCTATGGTTGGGACTAGTACTGGTGAACAAATCGAGAGATCTATTGCCGAAGTGTGTCCTGCTGGGAGCTGTACGTGTGTCGGTGCACCAGTATTGAGTATACTGAAATTTAGTGCCTCTAAAAAACTTTCAATTAATCGGCCCCGTCTATCCAATTTAGGAGAGCCCCATAATGGGTGGTGCCCGTTAAAGTCCCCTAATATACAGAGAGGTGGAGGTATCTGTATAAAGAGGTCTTCAAGATCTTTTAAAGAGTAAATATGGTTTGGTGGTAGGTAGATTGAGACAAGTGTTATTGCATTATGGAGAGTTATGCGAACAGCAACAGCTTCAATTTTAGTTTGGAGTGTGATATGTCTAGTTGGGATCTTCGAGTTTACTAGGATTGCTACACCACCATGGGCAGCATTAGCGGTATTTCGATCTCTTCGATAAAGGCAATAGTTCTTTATCGAAGGAGAAATTTGTGAGGTCAGGTAAGTTTCCTGTAGACAGAAGGCAGCTGGAGAAAATCGGTTAATTAGGTATTTAATATCGTCAGTGTTGCAACGAAAACCTCTGCAATTCCATTGTAAGATACTGTGGTTCATTTAGGTTTAGTTGAGGATGATTCATCAGACTGTTTTTTGTTTGAGCACTTTTTCCGGTCTTTTTTTGGGAAGCTGGGGCGCCCAGTATCCATAGTGTCATTTGCATGGAGTTCTAGTATGGGTTCTTCAAGATCTGAGTGTACGTCTACTTCCATACTATTGGTGGATGATTCAGGTTTCTTGTTTTCTTTGGTAGTTTTTAATTTTTCTTTATCATGCGAGAGTGTCCGAGTATCAGTTGGGATGCTGATTGGAGTGTTGGTCGACTCACTGGTTTTAGTTTGATGTGTGTCTTTTCCTGAATTAGATAATGTATTTTTAACCCAATTAGCCATAGATGTGCTGGGGGGTATTGATACATCTGTTTGTACTGCTGTTGAAATAAAGCTTCTAGTGTGAGACGCATATGAACGACTGGGCATGGTCAACATAACCTGTCTGCGTGCCTCAGGGTATGTGACTTTGTGTTCAATTTTATATTTTTGAATTTTCTTCCCTGTTTTCCACATTTCACAGGATTTTGAAAATGCTGGGTGACTTTCTTTGCAGTTGGGGCAAATGGGACTTGTTGCTGAACAGTCTGCTTGTGTATGTTCCTTGGAACCACAAATAGGACAAATAGCTTCTCCTCTGCATGCTTGTTGGGAATGTCCATATTTTTGGCATTTAAAACAACGAATGGGATTAGGAATATAAGCCCGAATTCGGCAGTTTAAATAGCCAGCTTTTACTGAGGATGGCAAATCTGGGGTACTGAAGGTTAAAATGATTGACCTAGTTGGGACGAGATTTCCATCTTTTTTAGTCATTATGCGTTTGGCGTTGGTTACTTTTTGATTACTCAGTTCTTGAACTAATTCCTCTTCTGATATTGTAAGTAGGTCCCATTCGGTTATAACGCCTTTCGAGGAATTTAAGGTGTTGTGTGGAGTAATGGATACTGGCAGGCCACCGAATGTCGTTGTTTTGAGCAGCCACTCGGAATGTTTGGAGTTGGCTGTTTCAATTAATAGGTCTCCGGATTGCAGTCGTTTAACCATTTTTGGTGTTCCAGCAATCGATTCCAGAAATCTTTGGATGACGAATGGTGATAATTTGCCGACAGGTTGGTTGGAGAGAGAGTGTATCACCAGAAAGTTTGGCATTTCATTGCACTGAACTTCTCTTCGGAGCCTTTTCGGTTGGTTCACGTCTTCATCATTTGGTTTGTCTAGCCTTGAGTTTGAAGGCTCTAGAGGTGGATATTCATTTTTATCCATCGTTGCTCCTTTTAGCCCTGGGGGATAACTTTTCCCCCAGATTACCGGCCCCGCCACGGGGAGGCAGGAGCAGTGCCGCTCGGAGGCCAAGCGGTTGAAGTGTTAGTTGGTTAATAGAACAAAAAATATAGGAAAAAGAAAGGTGTGTTTCCTTTCTGTGTTCTAACTTGTGGTTTTCAAGTATAGAACTAGTTATAAAAGAAAGGCTTTTGGTAGAAACGTAGGAACTTAAGAGGAAATAACTTCAATCACTTTAGAAGAGCGCTCTATATATCACCAGAATATCGCTTGGCCTCGAAATACGCTTGGCACCCGGGGCCGCATATGTTATGTGCATATATATATATGCATATGTTATGTGCATATGTTATGTGCATATATATATATATATATATATATATATATATATATATATTTTTTTTTTTTTTTTCATTATTCAAATATGTGTATATCACATAGTAGTAGTGGGTTGGATTTGCTAATGCTGCACCCATACCGCCACTTATAGCTCTTTATCTGTCTATACAGGGTGTTTCAGTTAAACGTTTCAGAACTTCTAAGAAGGGTAGGGTACATCCTGACAACTCGAAATCATATAGCAATGTGGGGTCAGAAATGCTTTCCTGAAGCGGTGTTGTACACAGAAGCACCATAAAAAGAAAAGAGACCGTAAGTGAGAAATCGTTTTAATAATACATGAAAAGAAGCAAAAGGTACATGGATTAAAGTAAGTGTTCGAAGTTTCTTCCACGGGCTACAATACACGCCTCACATCTCCGACGCATGGACATCCGAACATTCTGGAATACTCCAGGCGAATTTCGAATTTCTTCGGCAGCTACTGCGATTCTTGCAACCAGCTCCTCAGCATTGTCAACAGGGGTGTCATAAACTAGCGATTTCATATGACCCCATAAATAAAAATGAAGACATGATAGGTCGGGTGACCGAGCAGGCCAACGCACAGGACCACCACGTCCGATCCACTGTTGACCAAATGTGACATCCAGGTAGTTACGAACATCTCCGCTATAATGGGCAGGGGCTCCATCGTGTTGGAACCACATTGTGTGTTGCGTCGATGCAGAAATCTGTTCATCTCTCAAAAGTTGTGGCAATACTTGCTGCAGAAAGATCAAGTAGATAGGTCCGGTTAGACGACACGGTAACAGGTAAGGCCCGATGAGGTGATCTCCCATAATACCGGCCCATACATTGACCGAAAATCGAATCTGTGCTGCATGACGTCGTATTGCATGCGGGTTCTCGACCGCCCAGATATGGTCGTTATGCGTGTTGAAAATTCCTTCCCTTGTGAGGATGCCTCATCGGAAAACAACACTTCAGCAGGAAAAAGGGGATTTGTAGCACATTTTCCAAGGTACCACTGTGCGAAAGCAATACGAGGTGCATAATCCTCCGGTTGCTGTGTCTGGACACGCTGCCTGGAGTATTCCAGAATGTTCGGATGTCCATGCGTCGGAGATGTGAGGCGTGCATTGTAGCCCGTGGAAGAAACTTCGAACACTTACTTTAATCCATGTACCTTTTGCTTCTTTTCATGTATTATTAAAACGATTTCTCACTTACGGTCTCTTTTCTTTATGGTGCTTCTGTGTACAACACCGCTTCAGGAAAGCATTTCCGACCCCACATTGCTATATGATTTCGAGTTGTCAGGATGTACCCTACCCCTCTTAGAAGTTCTGAAACGTTTAACTGAAACACCCTGTATAAGCTGGTTAAATTGTGTCAGTGGATTTGCTCTGGAGTGTTAATCTGTTCTATATTTTTATTTTTTGCTGCATAAGGACCAACATTATTCAAATCCTCTGCACTGGCGGTTCGATCTGGGGATTGGATAGTGGACTGATCCTTCGATTGGTTCGCCATTGCGGCGATTTGTCTAATGATTGAAATGCAGTGATTCCCTGACCATTATTGGCCTAGTGATCCTCTGTCGATAAGGGGATAATGGTCAGTCTATTTTTATTAATTTGGTTTTATTTTATTGTAGTTAGTTTACGACTCTATTTGTGATATTTCACGCAATTTGGACCTGGTACCATACTAGGAGGGCACCGTTAAATTTTTATGTAATTGGCACTAAAATTTAATTGATTTTTATGATTATTAATTGGATTTTCTAAAGTTTCTACTACAATTTTTAGTCTTGTTACTTTCCCTGTTGATTTAATTATTTTGTTTAATTTATTATTAGTTTTGCTCTACAGTTTTGCCATACTACTGGCATTAGTTTTTATTTTTATTTTAAATTTACCTTTAGTTATATATATATATATATATATACAGTCAGTCCTCGTATAGCACGATAGTTGTCTTCCTAGAAACCCTCATGCAATATAAACAACAGATCCTATGGGAAAAATAGGGTTAGGTGCCGACCACCCAAGATTGAACACACATTTGTAACCGAAATATTACCAAACACAATAAATAATCGTAATAAAATACGTAAGTATTTTATTATGACTATTACGTAATAAAATATTGCTAATGCTTTTGCTTCTATCATAAGCAAACTTGTTTTTTGTTTGATTTTCTATCCAAACAGATGACAGCCATTCCATCTCTGTGTTTTAATCTAATAGATTTTAATTACACTTTGAGTTGCTCCTGCTATGAAAGTTGTTTTTATTTTCTCTGCATTCTTTGTAATTCTCGGCGTTGCTTCATTTAGGTCTGTAGCACGTGCAATATCACATGGTCTTTCATTTCGCTCAAAGCGTTTCACAATTTCATATTTTTTCTCTATCGACAGAGGCGGACTGGCCATAAGCCTTACCGGGGAAACCCCGGTGGGCCGGAGGCCAATGTGATTTTGGCCATAAACCATAGTATGAGGCCACTACAAATTTTCCCGGGTAAGAATTTTTGACCCAGTCCACCTCTGTTTATCAATATTGCTTTTCTTTTTCTCTCTGAATCTGCAGTGTCTTCACTAGGACACTTACTTTTCACACCTTTTAAGTATTTTACTCATTTTTAGGGAATAAAGCACAATTACAAAACGAGGAGGCATGCTTGATACACATAAACATGCGCAACTGAACAACTTTGTTCAGTTGTGCGCATGTAGCAACTGAACAAAGAACACCGTAAAGGCAGAGATTAACACCTCACATTTTACTAAAGCACATTTCTAGGGGTTACTACCATAAAACAAAAACAATTTCCAGTTGCGTTTCTGCTAGTTGGAATCTGTTACTAACTGGTAGTAAACTCGATCTAATTACATTTGCGATTATACCGATAGCTGGAATTGTGTTGGTTTTTACGTTATTATGGTGAAATGTGTTTCCCTTTCACTGATATAAAAAACAAATACATTTTCAGAATCTTCTCTTCATTCCTATCGTGTTGCGTTCGGTTGGGGTGATTCCGCGTTCGACTGCCATTTCTTGTAAACACAAAGGCGAATCGTGCATAAGCGAATTCGGTTCGTGTTATATAAGATATCGTTGCCCTATTTATAAATCGTGTATGATCAAATTCGTGTAGTGTAAACACGTGTTATACGAGGAATCACTGTGTATGTGTATATATATATATATATATATATATAGTCAACCACCATTTTGTGGACCCCTGGAACTGGTCGGCGGACCTCCAGGGCTCCATGGATCCTAGATCAGAAAATGCTGATCTAAATGATATAAACAATTGTGATAGAGAAATTCACAATTCTGGGCCTCATAAGAGTTCTGCTCCAAAATGGAAACAAGCATGCATCGATTTCTGTAGACCATTCAGCACACTTAAAAGAAAACTATGAAACCATTAAGCTTTTTTTTGGAAAAAATTCATTACAAGGATCATGGGAGGCTAGTGTGTCTGTGTGGATATTTTAAAGTTGTTGGTCTACTACTCAGCCAACAACTGGGTTATACAGAAAAAAACTGGATTTCTGTGCATGTGGGATAGTCAAGCAAGAAGTGAACACTGGGAAAGTGTGGCCACCAAAACATTATCTGACAAAAGGTTCACCAAACATTAAAGGTGAGCTACCCACTAGTGGGTTGAAACAAATTACTGTCATTACCTCCTGTGCATATAAAGCTAGGTTTAACGAAACAGTTCGCCCAAGCCCTGAATAAATAAGGATAAAAAAGGAAATTGTTGTATCTTTGCACAAAATTCCCATTGCATATATGAGAAAAAAAAAGTGGAATTTTTGTTGGACCCCCCAACTCTGCAAACTGCTGCTAGACTTTGCATTTGAACAATCCATGAACCAAATAGAGAGGCACTGGGACTGGCTTTAAAAATATACTATGCAATGTTTTGGGAAACAGAAACATCCAGCTTATGACATGATCGTGAGTGACATGCTGAGAAGTTCAGAAACTAGGCTGTAGTATGAATGGTAAGGTACACTTTTTGCACACTCCCAACTCAACTATTTTTCAGAAAATTTAAGTGAAGTGAAAGGGGAAAGATTCCATCAGGGCATAAAAGAAATGAGAAAAAATTACCAAGCAGGGATGGAATTTCAGAATGATGACTACTGCTAGATGATAAGAGGAGGAACAGCCACTGAAACTAACTGCCTAAGTCAAAAAAGGTGCAAGTTTTTAATCCAGTATATTGCATAATAAATCCAGTTTGCAGCCTGTCAAACTTAGTGGCTGCAAACTGGATTTATTATGCAATATACTGGATTAAAAACTTGCACCTGAGTAATTTTCAAAATTTCCATAAAAATGTAGTTCTGATCAGAACTACATTCATCTGTTGATTATCATTCTAGTGATCATCACAAGAGAACTTCTCTTAAAATGCAGACCAGCATTATACGACAAATTCAAAATCTGACTACTGCTAGATGACAGTAATTCAATAGAGATGAAGTTTTTATCACTTTTATTCAATGTTAGCACATTGAATGCTGGCTTAGCCAATGACTTAGTGAACTGAATTCAAAAATTATGTGATTGAGTCAATACGGAATGAAGGAAGAGACAAATTTGGGATTTCTTCTCATTATGGCTGAATTAATCAGCCACTGGCAAAGGCTGACTCACAAAAAAAAAAACTGGTTTTCCTCACATCAAATCAGAAGAAAATTGTTCTTATTATTCAGATGGTTTTACATTGATATGGATTCCAAGTACATTCAAATATATATAGATGAACCAGCAGTAAATGCATTAAATGGTTTTCCAAGTTGTTACAATGTTTTTCAAGGATTCATTTTTTTCTATTAAATAATATTAAAAAAATTGAAGATTATAAGAGATATTCAAATATATTTTCTTTGTGAGATTTCATCATGACTACAACAGCCACATTACACTAAATAGTTAATGTAGCAATATCGCAATTTATTATTAATATTAGGAATTTTAAAAAGTTCATACTATAATTAAATATGAACTTTATTTTACAGGAATGGCATAGTCTCACTGAGCATTAGCATTATTAGAGGCATACGATGTAAGAAAGCAAGCTTATACGGCATCAGCAAAAAAAAAAATCCATTTCACCCATCCATTTACTCCAAAGGTTTGTCCAGTTCTTCCTTCAATTCATTTACGCTATTAACTTCCACAGTGACAGATGGAAATTTGTTCCAGAAATCCATCATCTGCTGGCTAAAGGCAAATTTCCACATATCTATTCTATAACTGTCTTTCCTTAATTTGAATTTATGCCCACCCACCCTCCAGGTGTGTAATCTAAGCAATGGAATTTGGAGTGAATGGACAGGTGAAATGAGGTTTTTTTTTTTTTTTTTTTTTTTTGGCTGATGCTGTATAAGCTTGCTTTCTTGTATCATATGCCTCTACTAATGCTAATACTAATACCTCAATCCAGTCAAAGCCTTAAACACCTCAATCAGATCACTTTGCAAGTGCATAGTCTCCAGACGTTGCAATTTGCACAACTAAAGCCTTTCTTGGTAAGAGCACTCCTTTCGTTCCCTCACTGATCTCGTTGCCCTTCCCTGATTTGTTCCAGCAGCTCTATGTCCATCCTAAAATGAGGCCTCCAGACCTGTATGTAGTACTCAAGATGTGGCCTGATAATTGCCTTATACAATGGGATAATCACCTCCTTATCACTGCTAGCAAAATTCCTGTATATCTTTGACAAAACCCCACAAGCTGTCCTGGCAGCCAGTCTACACTGCTCAGAGAACTTCATATCTGACTGCACAATTACCCCCAGTTCTTTTTCATTTTTCACTACCCTCAGTATAGTACCACATTCATTAAAGAGGCCTCTAGAGTCAGTAACTCGACGATTCATTTTAATGCACTACACACTGACTCAAACAAAATAAAATAAAGCTTTAATATAAAATAAATCTGTACAATAAAATATAAACTGCGGTTAAAATAAAATAAAATACAATAAAATAAAAGTGTAGTTAAAAGCGCTAAAAAGATTAAAATCACTAAAACCATTATACAACAATAGCTTTCGGAGGAGGCGGTAGCTGCCTTCATCAGCTGAAATGGTTACGGGTTATCCAAACAATATATATATATATATATACACCTCTCAGCAGGTCTGCGACGACTCCTCATGGCACATGATCAGTATTAACTTCCAATACATTGCAACCATAAGTGGCTCAGGCACAATCCATTCTAAACCATTTGTCCCTCCCTAAAATAAGAGACTCAAAGAATGGATGAATACGGCAGCCCTTATCCCTCTTAATACTGTAGCGTCCAGAAGAGCATAACCACAAGCTCTCCAGCCACTTCTGGTTCCAGAAACCATGGACTCTATCAACAAGCTTTATTTTTATTTTTTTTGAGTTAATGTTTAGTGTATTAAAATGAATCGTAGCACCACACAGTTGGTACATTATGTTGCAGTACTTTGCGTTTGTCATTATAAACTTCAATTGCCATTTCTCAGCCCATTTGCCTAATATTTCTAGATTCAGTTGCAACAGCATACCATCATTAACCATCCTGCCAACCTTTGTATCATCTGCAAACTTGGACATGAAGACCTGATATGCCTTCATCAATATCATTAATACAGAAAATGACAATGGGGCTGAACACTGAATACTGGGGGGACTCCACTAGTAACATTAGTCCACAAAGAGCAGTGTCCACTGATTACCACTGTCTTCTCCCACTCAACCAACCCTTTATTCATAGCAGAAACTTGCCCTTAATGTCACACTGCTTCAATTTGTATAGCAGTCTTTTCTGTGCTAGAGTAATTATTTTTTGCATTCAGTTCCTTTGTGACCACAGGGTAGTATCAACCAAACTGGTCAAATAAGATTTCCCCCTTAACAAACTCATGTTGTGTGTGAAGTATAATTGCAGCCCTGTCTAGATTCTGCATTACCTCTTTAACCAGTGACTCCATTATTTTCCTTGGAAAAGAAGTTAAATTAACAGGTCTGTAAGTACTCGTGTCACCCTTTGATTCCCCTTTGTGAACTGGGGAGATATTCGCCCATCTCTAGCCTGCGGGGACCTCCGCTGAATCCAAAGATGCTCTCATAATTATGGCTAAGAGTTTGCTTACTTCCTTTGCTGCCTCCCATAATACAATTAGGTATAATTGAATAGCTTCTATTCACCACACGTGCCTTTCTTATGTTTAACTTCAACAATTTCTCTTCCATTTTCCTCTTAGTTATAACAAAATCATTTAGCTTCCTCTTAGAATTTGTTAAGCATCTGGCATCCACTTACCTAAGGAATTCTTCATGTGTGAATGTAGATGCAAAATACTCATTTAGTTTGTTAGCAACCTGAGCAGGATCATCAACAGTTTAATCACTGATATCAAGTGGATCAATTTGATTCATCCCCTTCCTTCCAGTGTTTACATAAGAAAGATTTCCTCTGCCAAAGATTTCTCGTAGTCTGCCTTCGATTACCTAACCTCCTTTGTGACTTGATTACAGACTAGCTTCTGTGTTGCCTGATAATTTATATGCATCCCATGCATTTTTCTTCTCTGCCACAAGACTCATCAGTTCACCTGACATCCATTTAGGCCTATAACTTGAAGAGTATTTCTGTATTTCTTAGTTCTACAAAACAGTGACAATACTGTACATAATGAACTGGCATGGAGAGGACACCAAATTGAATTAGATTAATATTTCTAATGTTTCTTAAATTGGAACAGTACTATTTTTTAATAGGGGAGGAATAGTGTGGGGGAATGCTGCTGTTGTTGATGTATAAGCTTAACAAATAAGGGAAAGTAAGGCAAAATGTATCTTTCTACAATTCATTTGACAGAAGGCTTGTAATCTGTATATCAAGCAAGTCAGATCTAGGCAGAGTGCTCTATTGCTTGAAGGAAGAACTCATAAATTTACTTTGTTCCTGAGAACATGTTATAATAATATAGGGCCCTGTAATTTCAAAAAATTCAGAAAATGCAAGCCCTGATAATTGAATAGAATGGACAATTGATTAAAGTATGCTTTACTAAAACCTGTGCACGGCGTCTAACTTTCGACTTTCAGAAAGATGGAGATTGGGTAACAGTAAGCAGGAGGAAAAAAGTAGATTTTTTTTGGTCAAAACAAACAAACAAACAAAAAAACAACAGAATTTTTTCAAAAAGCTGGAATATTTCTCAAAAAAACAGGAAATAAATTAGGGAATTTTAAAGTTCACACTGCACTAAAAATTGAATTTCACTGACAATATACACATTTTATATTAAAACACAGCCAGTCAATGTTTACCAGCAACTTATGCTTTTAAACATTAGTTTACCTAGGATTTTTCTGTAGGACATCTCTTCAGGATATTTCTGTTAAACATGAAATGATTATGACTACTTCAAGAAAGACACTGTTGCAGTTGAGTAAAAGTTTTGTTAATAACAATGGTAGTGCTGTTTACATTTAGCCATCAAGAGCATTTCCAAAGCTTCATCAGATAGAGGATTTGAACTCACGTTTTTTTTTTTTTTTTTCACCTAGCTGACTATTCTCTCATACTCAGCATTTATATGAGGAATTGTTATAATGCCAAAACTGACTTGGAATAATCTGTTATAATTCTATTATAACAGATTATTCCCAGATGAGAACACCTCGACCACCATATCAATTCCTTTCAGTGATGTTTGCGGGGTGATACCATGTGCCAACCTCTTGCCAGATTAGCTGACGTCCAGAATCACTGCTGAGACTGAATCTACTCTCATCAGTAAAGAGTACCTTAAGTAAAGATTTTGTCGTTGTAACCTTTAGAAATAGTGTTGGTGCTTAAGTTTTGCACACCAGTGTATTTGGTTTGTAATATGGACTTTTGCGATATAACTGAGTAGTGATTATTTGTTCTCAATTGTGACAAGAACTGTATATTTGGTCCACTAAACTTCATGGAATTTCCACCTTTTTTCCCATCATGTTAGTGTTTTGTAGGCCGCAGGGAAATAACTGCTATTAAGTCAATCATTTGAGATCCAAGGCAAATTGGAAATTAATTGTACCACCACAGTAATAAGTCTTAGATTATGCAGTATTTTTATGTATTTGTAATTAATTTAAAACCTATTCTAACTCATCCAATAATTTTTCAATCAGCTTTCCTCACTTGTCTTGAGGATAGAATCCCAACGAGGCATGATGCCCGTTTACACCTTCACATCATGATCGGGGAAGGGGATGTCAGCTGGATCACTAATCTTTGAAATCTTCATATGAATACTGCTAACTTGTGGAAAGCTAAAGTGAGACAAGTGCTAATGTAAACTGGAGTGAAATTTGGAACTGCAACTGCTTCCAAACATATTTGGAAGCGAATGCATTTACAGGGTATCCTGGAGTCTATTCAATCACAGTGGAATCATTTAAAATGGCTACCAGTAGACACCTGTGGGGATTGATCTTGCCTATATATGACATAGTCGTTTGTTTATACATTTACTTTTGAAGTAATAGAGAGATGCCTGTCAGATAATGATTTTTCAATCAGGTCATGAATGTCACTGATGCTACTGCAGGAATTTTTAAGCTTAGTATTTGCATGTCTGTTTCCAAGAGGGGGCCTGCTTATGTTGGTAGAGTTTACTGCCTTTTGTTGTTGTTGGCTTTAAAGTATGAGGCATGTTCGGGAGAATTGTAATTAGTGCACCGATGGCTCGATCAAAAAATGGCAACAAAAGAGGCTTTTGTGTGCTGAAGTTGTATTAAGCGAGTCCAATCTATCAAGGTATTAGGAGGAAATAAAATATTGGTTCAAAATGAGTTTCCTATTTTTTTTTTTGCTGTTGGATGGTTGCACTTGGTGATATTTGTCAGGTATGTAACTTTATACTCATTTTTTTTTCTGATCTTCCCCCCCCTCTCAATCTTTGTAATAAGCAGTATGTCAAATAACAGCAGTATGTGCTACCTACAAGAAGCATATACTGCTGTTACTTACATACTGTCTGTGAATGCCCAACTTTTTTGGCTATGGGCCAAATGAATAATTCCTTATCACTAATTACACTTTTTTCAAAATACGATTTATAATTTTTGTCAATCAACATTTTATATTTAAAAATCCAACACTATTATTACATGACATATTAAAGAAATAAATTTTTATTGTATGGTTGTAATGATATTGTTAAATATGGAGGAAGATACATAAAACGTCACAAAAAGTCAATGCCGAAAAATCAAATATTACTAAAACAGGTATTTTCAACAGTCATTGTGAAACTGTATTTCAAGACATGCTAGTTTTAATTTGTAAGAAAGGTAGGAGGGGTGAGTGGGTTGCATAATATTTATAGCTGCCTACGTGGCTACAGGTTGTATTGTATACCATCCCACTCAGCAATAGGGCTTGTAATACATTGTCAGACATGATAATTTAATTATCCTGATTTTAAGTAGTTGGTATATCGATGTGTTAAACTAAAAGCCATATCTTTTAATGAAAATTCTCTTGGCAGGAATGACATTTTGAACTGTAAGTTTCTATGCAATGTCTTGATCAGAGGCATGCTGATGGTCACAATTTGTTGTCACACCTTTTGAGTAGTTTAAGGGGACATGAGAGGGACATATGTACAAGGATGACTCTAAATGCAGCAATTTTAGTAATAGTTCAGAGTGCCTATATTGTATTGTTTCAACAAGCAGGTTATCTGACCAGCAAACCATTTTTGGCAAGCCAGTAGCACTGTCTAAGCATTTTTAAATCATTAGCATTAGCAGGGCACATGATTCAAGAAAGCAAGCTAATATAGCATCAGCCAAAAAAAAAAAAAAATAAACACAGACCCTTCTCATTTCACCCATCCACTCGCTCCAAATGTTTCTCTAGTTTTGCCTTGAATCTGTAGTAGTAGTAGTGGCATGTGATGCAAGAAAGCATGTGTATGAGCTTATGCAGCATCAGCCAAAAAAAAAATCACACCATTCCCTACAAATGCCTGTCCAGTTCCTCCTTAATTTTATTCAACCTATCAACTTCCACAACGACAGATGGAAGTTTGTTCTAGCAATTAACCACCCGCTGGCTAAAGACAAATTTCTGCACATCTATTCTACATCTGTCTTTTCTTAATTTGAATTTATGCCCCCTTAGGTTCGTAATCTGAACAAGTGGAAGGATCCCATCAGAATTCAGCATGCTCAACCCATTCAAGGCCTTATATACCTCAATCAGATCACCGCACAGGTGCCTAGTCTCCGGCCCCTGCAATTTGCAGAACTTAAGCCTCTCTTGGTAAGAGGATCCCTTCATTCCCCTCACCAATCTTGTTGCCCTTCTCTGTACGCGCTCAAGTAAATCAACATCCTTCCTAAAATGTTTAAGCTATCAACTTCTACGATGGCAGATGGAAGTTTGTTCCAGCAATCAACCACTCGCTGGCTAAAGGCAAACTTCCGCACATCTATACTACAACTGTCTTTCCTCAATTTGAATTTATGCCCTCTCAGGTGATTATTCTGAGCAAGAGGAAGAATCCCATCAGCATTGAGCATGCTCAAACCATTCAAGACATGCCTCAAACCATTTGGGCACACTCAATCCATACACCTCAATCATATCACCTTGCAGGTGATATGATTGAGGTGTATGGTCACTCGCTGGCTAAAGGCAAACTTCCGCACATCTATCCTACAACTGTCTTTCCTCAATATGAATTTATGCCCTCTCAGGTGATTATTCTGAGCAAGAGGAAGAATCCCATCAGCATTGAGCATGCTCAAACCATTCAAGGCATGCCTCAAACCATTTGGGCATGCTCAAACCATACACCTCAATCATATCACCTCGCAGGTGCTAGTCTCCAGACGATGTAATTTGCAAAATTTAAGCCTTTCTTTCTTTGTTCCATTCACTAATCTTGTTGCCCTTCTCTGTACTCGTTCCAACAGCTCTACATCCTTATTAAAATGAGGCCACAAGACCTGTATGGTTGTTATCATACTCAAGATGTGGCTTGGCCATTACAAGAGGATAATCACCTTCATTGACAAGACACCATGAGCTACTCTTGCAGACTGTCTGCACTGCTCAGAAAACTTTATATCTGCCTGCACAAATACCACCAGGTCCTTTTCACTCTCTACCACTGTCAGTGTAGTACCACACAGTTGACCCGTTACTCTGGAGTTACTGCTTTCTCATAAAAGGAGAAACTTGCTAACTGGCTGGTCAGATAAGTGAACTATGAGGAAGTGAGGCCAGACCTTCTGGCTTTGTATCTTTTTTCAACACATGAGTTATGATCAGTGTATGATGGATATATGGGCCCATAAGATGGAGTACTTGTATAATCCATGTTTTTCCTTTTAGCCCTTGGCAACTGAAGTTTTCTGTCTAAGTTTCCACCCTTCCCATGAAGGGGTGGTAGTAGTAGTGGCATGTGATGCAAGAAAGCATGTGTATGAGCTTATGCAGCATCAGCCAAAAAAAAAAAAAAAAAAAATCACACCATTCCCTCCAAATGCTTGTCCAGTTACTGCTTAAATTTATTCAACCTATCGACTTCCACAAAGACAGATGGAAATTTGTTCCAGCAATTAACCACCCGCTGGCTAAAGGCAAATTTCCACACATCTGTTCTACATCTGTCTTTTCTTAATTTGAATTTATGCCCCCTTAGGTTCGTAATCTGAACAAGTGGAAGGATCCCATCAGGATTCACCATGCTCAACCCATTCAAGGCCTTATACACCTCAATCAGATCACCACGCAGGTGCCTAGTCTCCAGCCACTGCAATTTGCAGAACTTAAGCCTCTCTTGGTAAGAGGATCCCTTCATTCCCCTCACCAATCTTGTTGCCCTTCTCTGTACACACTCAAGTAAATCTACATCCTTCCTAAAATGAGGCCTCCAGACCTGTATGCTATGCAGTACTCAAGGCGTGGCCTGACCATTGCCTTATACAGAGGGATAATCACCTCCTTTTCCCTGCTAGCAAAATTCCTATATATCATTGACAAAACCCCATGACCTGCCCTGGCAGCCTGTCTGCATTGCTCAGGAAACTTCATATCTGCCTGCACAATTAATCCCAGGTCTTTTTCTTTTTCTACCACCTTAAGTGTAGTACCACACAGTTGGTACGTTTCTCTGGGATTACTTCTACCCATATGCAGTACTTTGAATTTGTCAAGGTTAAACTTCAGTTGCCACTTCTTAGCACATCTGCCCAAATTATCTAGATCCTGTTGCAGTAGCACACTGCCATTACTGTCATTAACAACCCTGCCAACCTTTGTATCATCTGCAAACTTCGACATTAAGCCTGATATACCTTCATCAATATCATTGATAAATATACAAAACAACAGTGGACCCAACACCGAACCCTATGGGACTCCACTAATAACATTAGTCCACGAAGAGTAGCACCCATTGATTACCACCCTCTGTCTTCTCCCACTTAACCATCCTTTTATCCATTGTAGCAACTTACCCTTAATACCATTCTGCTCCAATTTGTACAATAGTCTTTCATGCACAACAGTGTCAAAAGCTTTCCTGAAATCCAAATATATGATATCAAAATTATTTTTTGCATCCAGTTCCTTTGTAACCACATCATAATATCCTATCAAATTTGTCAGACAAGACTTTCCCTTAACAAACCCATGCTGTGTCTGAATTATTGCTGCAGCCTTGTCTAGATGATCCTGCAATGCATCTTTAACCAGTGACTCCATTATTTTACCCGGAACAGAAGTTAAACTAACTGGTCACTTGGTGTCACCAAGTGACTAAGCAACTAGAAATTAGTAAGTTGGTTAAGTTAGTTTAAGAATAAGGGAAAAAAAAGAAAGGTAATCTTTCTTTCTGAAAACTTTTCTGACATCTTGTAGCAAAGAAAGCCTTATTAAGTACAGAAATCAAGAGCAAGTACTATAAATGTAATGAAACAAATAACTTAGAAGCACACAATATCACAGAGACTCACTTGATCACTTAAGAAAATTCATATGGCTAATATAGCAGATATGAATATTGTCCTTCTGCATGGAAAAGGCCTGAATTCAAGTCTCTGCTCAGATGTCAAGAACTTTTATAGACCTTTTTGAACACCATTGTTGAGTTTCTCTCTTCAAGGTTGCATGGTTTTCCTCCAAGAAAGCTGGGGTTTTTCAAACCAGTGAAACAGGTAAGAAGTGACTACAGAATGCTCGCAATTTACAGACAAAATTTAGGAACAGCTGGATATGGGCAAATTTTTAAGCAGAAGGGAAAACACATTTGGTAAAAAAAAAAACAGAAAAAAGGTGACACAGAACAGGAGTAAGTTCAGGAGCACAGGTTGAGTACAAGGGGAGAAATACCACCAGGATCTGAAGCTTTCTTAGCATCGAGATTGTTCAAAATCCTTCTGACATCCTTTTGATGGAAGACCAGAAAAGGAATTCAATAGAGTGTACTAGGAATACTGGGAGGTGGTTTACCAAGATCATCAATTCACAACTTGCAAAAAAATGCTAGGATGCTAGCAGGTCATCTTTATCATTGGCTGAAATGACAATAGAAACCATCTAGTTTTGACAGAGGTGGGAACAGAGACAGGCAATAGCTTTGGCAAGAGATCAGAATGTTAGACTACCATTTGGAAAAGATGCAAGTTTTCTACTCTTCACCTGTTCGAAATCTAGTTTGGACTAACGAATAATTGCTTTACAATTGTTGTGAGCTTTGGTGTAGGCAGAAAATGAATCTGAAATTTGGATACATGCCAATTGTGATATGCAACATTCTTATCTTGAAAAGTCTTAGCACACTTATTAGAAAACCAGGGTTTAGATATTCCCAGCTGTCACAGGACTGTTTTTTTATCCCAGGGGCTCACATCTGGTGAGAATGGGCTTGGCACACCCAGGGTCCTGAGCTGGATATCATCATTCTTCTCTTTCTTGGCGATTCCTATTTACTTCACTCACTCTCTCTCTCTCTCTCTCTCTCTCTCTCTCTCAGGGTAACTCAGAAATTTTTTCTTTGGACCGTGCAGAATAAGCCTCAGGTTTCCTTGCACTATATGGCTAATAATAATAATAAAGGATGACTAATAATAATGATAATAATAAAGGAATAATAATAAAGGAGGAGATTTTAAGGTGGTGTGTGGAATAAAGCATTTCATCCCTACAAGAATAAATTCACTGACACGATCTGGGCAAATGTTGACATCAGAAGTTGTGAAACGGTAATCCAACCAAGGAAAAGAAATCTTGCAGATCATCCCATTTGCCAAATGCCAAACAAAATGGCATTGAGAATGGCCACGAGAGAAAGGCTCCATTGGAGAGGAAACCATCACCAAGATTTGTTCTGAGGTGTCTAGAGGACCACTCACCTCTACCATGTACTTAGAAGGGCTGTTTGTGAAGCCAAGTATGTTGGCTGCATGGTTAGGAGTGAGTGGTAATCTGGTAGGTAAAGGAACAATCTGTGTGAGGTTATTAGAAATTGAAAAAGCCTCAGCATCTCAACCAGCTAGGTTTGTATGAATAGAAAATGAAAGCCAGTTGGAGTTGTGAACATTAAAATCACCAAGGAAAATTACCTCACCGTGAGAAAAGTTGGATTGGAAAAAGTCAAGTTTCAAAGAGGGCAGGGTAAAGAGTTCCAAGTGATTAGTGGAGTTGGGAGAACAATACAGGCAACAGATGAATTTGACAGAATGTGGTAGAGAGATTTTTGAGAAGATCAAAAAGAGGAAATTCCAAATTACTGAGTCTCTGAAAGGGAATATCAGAACGACATATGCCCAAGTACCACGTTTGAAGCAAGGAATCATACAGCGAATAATTCAGACAACTGAGATGAGCAGTGGTTGAAGCAACCGATAACTGAGATTCTGTCATAAAAAGTACATGGAGTTTGGCAGACTAAGTGGAAATGAGCATCATTGAGATTAGAACTGAGACTATATATATTTGTGAAATGAACAAGGAATGTTTGAGAGGTTTAGATCTTTTCGCAGATACGTTTGTACTATTATTTTGACAATTCATGATGTAAGAAAAGGTGGTGAGGACATGCTGTATGATGTAATGAAATGTTTAGATATGATGTACACATGGTAAGAATATACCCAGTTCCTTGACATAATGTGGCCTTGACAATGCCCCCCCCCCTACACATTACTCAGACTCCCTCCAGTCACTATTTGACAGAGAAGAGGCAGCAAGATTATACACTAGCTGATCCAGAGGCTGCCTAGAGAGTTACCAATAGGTTCAGTCCAGTGGACTATCTAGCAGCTGGCCTGCGAACATTGTTTTAGAGCTGTACCCTCAAAATGTAAGGAAAATTGGATCTCACCATGATGTCCATCATAACCTCAAAAGACATCAATCACACTGCGTGATGGAAGAGATGGAGTGGGGGTGTTCTGGAGCTTTGCTCTGGAGGCTAAACATGGGTTCCACCACTTCAAGCCTCAAATAAACAAAGTGGTGGTATTGTACCAGTCCATGAGAGTCATCTACCACCTAGTATTATCTGGTAACACAGAGGGGTGGCATTCCTCTGTGTGGTGTGGGCAGCTAACTTCAATCCCTGCTCTCTTTGTTTACACCTGGGTGGTCACCTCCAGTCTGCTAGGTGCCGTATTTCAAGACTTGCACATGGGGGTTATACCCAGAGTTACTAACAGTCCCACCGTCATGAAGGTACAAGCAGAGGATTTGGCTGTCACAGACCAACTGGTCTTTGCCAAAATTAGGTCGACACTGACTTGAGTATCATCTGAATATCAGTTCCATCAGCATTTTAGAATCCTAGGTAGCAAGGCAAGCTTGGCATACTCGAGAGAATGTCTGTGACAGCCTCAAGGACTATTATTGTTTTGGGTGTATTAATTATATCATTTCTATTCACACTTCATTTTTTTTTTTTTTTTAATCATCATCCCATTCTTCCATCAAAATGCTTTGCAATAATTTTTCTTATAATGTCATTATAATTGACAGTTGAGACGAAAACGCAGCCCTCCATTATCAATACATTCATAATCCTTTTGCAGTTTTTCTACAAAGCTATCAAATATCGACACAATGTTTTAAATAAAACATGAATATTTTCAATTCTTAGCTATTTACCATGAAATTTTCATTCAGGTTTGTTTCATTATCTTATCCAAAAAAAAAAATGTTTAAATCCAGCATTGCTGAAGCAATTTGCAGTCATTTTACTCATTGAGTGCAACTTTTGTAGATATAATGGATAACATTAAGAAGTTCTGTAAAGTTGTTTAGTTTTTCATAGCAGTTGTTAGATCTTCCATTAAGCATATAGCAGAAAATCTTTATATGACTCCTTGATATAAAGCAGATATTGTGCTTCAGTTTGAAGTGCTTCTAACCAACCATCAAAGGCTTCAAAATCAGTTTCTCGAATTTTTTTAGCAAATTCCAAGCATCCCTCTTTAAGGAGTGGGCCAAATATTAAAAAGGTGCATGAATGTACTTGCTTCTACCAAGTTAGAATGTTCCTGTTTTCACCTTTTTATAATCAGAATTTCAGATATTCTTTTTCTTTTTGATGTGCAATCAGCCACCAAAAAAATGCATTTCTTTTGACAAATGAATACTATTCAAAGTTGGATAGGGGTGTTTTTCTCTTTAGCAAGAGGCTTTAGATAATCTTGAATGCTCAAACTCTCTCTCTCTCCCTCTCTCTCTCAGTTCTTTGCCTGATAAAGATAGCTACAAATACCTTTTCTGTGACTTGGCCGAAACACTGTTTCACTACTGTAACTTTAAATAAATACTGTTGAAAATTACACTACACTACATTACCTAGTGTATGTATACGGTAACAAATTTAACAAGCTTTCAAAGGAACAAAAAACTCCAAAGAATAATACAGATTCTACAATGAAACCATCTCAGGTTTCACTGGTATTTTTAAGTTTCATTACAGATGCATCATTAATTAGCATTAGTAGAGGCATTTGATGCAAGAAAGCAAGCTTATGCAGCATCAGCCAAAAAAAAAAAAAAAAAAACACCCCACTTCCACTTCACCCCTCTGTTCGTTCAAAATACCTGTCCAGCTGAGCCTTAAACTTATTTAGGCTATCAACCTCCACCACAAGGGATGGAAGTCTGTTCCACCAACCAACCACCCGCTGGCTAAAGGCAAATTTCCACACATCTATCCTACATCTGTCTTTCCTCAATTTGAATTTATGCCCTCTCAGGCGATTTTTCTGAGCTAGAGGAAGAATCCCATCAGCATTGAGCATGCTTAAACCATTCAAGGCTTTATACACCTCTATCAGATCACCTCGCTGGTGCCTAGTCTCCAGACACTGTAATTTGCAAAACTTAAGCCTTTCTTCGTAAGAGCACCCCTTTGTTCCATTCACTAATCTTGTTGCCCTTCTCTGTACTCGTTCCAGCAGCTCTACATCTTTGTTGAAATGAGGCCTCCAGACCTGTATACAGTACTCTAGGTGTGGCCTGACCATTGCCTTATACAATGGAATAATCACCTCCTTATCCCTGCTGGAAAAATTCCTGTATATCATTGACAATACTCCATGAGCTACTCTTGCAGCCCGTCTGCACTGCTCAGAGAACTTCATATCTGTCTGCACAACCACCCCCAAGTCCCTTTCATTCTCTACCACTGTCAGTGTAGTACCACAGAGTTGATACGTTGCTCTGGGGTTGCTGTTTCCCATGTGTAGTACTTTACATTTGTCAATGTTAAACTTCATTTGCCACCTCTCAGCCCATCTGCTCAACCTTTCCAGATCCTGTTGCAGCAGCATAGTGTCAGTAGTGTCCTTGACAACCCTGCCAACCTTTGTATCGTCTGCAAACTTGGACATTAAGCTTGATATACCATCATCAATATCATTTATAAATACAGAAAACAATAATGGACCCAACACTGAGCCCTGAGGGACTCCACTAATAACATTAGTCCACGATGAGCAGTGTCCATTGATTACCACTCTCTGTCTTCTCCCCCTCAACCACCCCTTTATCCATAGCAGCAATTTGCCTCCAATGTCACACTGCTCCAATTTGTGTAGCAGTCTTCCATGTGCAACAGTATCAAAAGCCTTTCTAAGATCCAAGTATATAATATCAAAGTTATTCCCTGCATCCAGTTCTTTTGTGACTGCATCATAGTATCCAATCAAGTTGGTCAGGCAAGACTTCCCCTTAACAAAACCATGCTGTGTCTGAGCTATAACTGAAGTCTTGTCTAAATGATGTTGCAGTGCTTCTTTAACCAGTGCTTCCATTAATTTTCCTGGAACAGAAGTTAAGCTCACAGGTCTATAATTACTTGTGTCATCCTTTGATCCTCCTTTGTGAATTGGGGTCACATTTGCACATTTCCAGTCTATGGGTACCTCCCCTGAGTCCAAGGAAGCTCTCATAATTATGGCTAAGGGTTTGCTTACTTCCTTTGCTGCCTCCTTTAATATAACTGGATAGATCCCATCCACCCCGGGTGCCTTTCTTGTGTTTATCTTCAACAGTTTCTCCTCCACTTTACTCCCAGTTATTTCAAGATTCTGTAGCTTACTGCTAGAGTTGAATACACCTCTGGCATTCCCCTTGCTGAATAACTCCTCATGTGTGAATGTCGATGCAAAATATTCATTTAGTTTGTTAGGTGTGGATCCTGCTGATGATCCTACCTGAGCAGGATCATCAGCAGGATTTGGAACAGGACCAGGGTATGTCTGCCAGGGGCAAAGGTTGATGACGTTGTAGAGCGAATATCATCTTTTAAGGGCACAAAAGGTGATATAGTTGTACACGTTGGCACTATAATATTAAGAGTAGGAGACCGGCAAAATTACTTAACAAGTACAGGTCACTGCTGAACAAAAGCCGAGAATTAGGGTTGAATTTGAAAGTGTCTGCAATTCTGCCCAGACACGATAGGAGGGAGTATATGATGAGAGCCTTGTCGATCAATTCGGCCCTGGAAAGATTGTGCAAGGCTCAAGGGGTAGAATTTTTTTCAGCCTGGACTGTACTTGTTAACAGGAGAGATTGCTTCTACAGGGATGGGATACACTTAAATAGAAAGGGTGCAAGAATATTTGCTGATGCTATCGAGGCAGTGTTAGGTGGGTCGGAAAACTGCTAGCTTGGGGGGAGACAAAGACCAATAGATTGACAGTAGCCACTGGCAGAGGTGAAAGAGATTCTTGCACTGCTTCTATTAGAATGAGCAGAAGCCTGAAAAACAAGATGCATGATATTTCAGAGACTGCTAGGAGCCATTGCGGTACAAGTAAACACAAGGGTTGTGTTAGGGTAGCTAAGAATAGAAACAGGTGCAGGTATACTTGCGTGTACACCAATGCTAGGAGTTTAGTAAATAAATTTGATGAATTTGAGGTATTGCTCAAAACATCAAAGGCAGATATTGTTGGGATATCAGAGACGTGGTGTCACACAGATATAAGGGATGCAGAACTGGAATTTGGGGAGTACAACGTCTACAGAAAGGATAGACAGGATAGGAAGGGGGGAGGGGTTATGCTATTAGTGAAGAAACGCATAAAAAACAAGGAAGTGAAGCCAGTCGACATCGCTGGACAGTGCAGTGTTGAGTCAGTTTGGTGTGACATAAGCATTGGGAGATCAAAATTGATAGTAGGAGTGTGCTATAGGCCTAATGACTCTGATGAGTATAATAAGAAACTGTACAGGGAAATAGAGTGGGCCAGTAAATCAGAGTCTTATAATGGGAGATTTTAATTTCCCAGATATTGACTGGAATTTGGGGGCTGGTCACTCACACACTAGCAGGGCTTTTGTGGATTTATTGGATGATTGTTTTCTACATCAGCATGTTCGGGAGGCAACTAGAGGGAGTAATACTCTTGATTTGATTATCAAGAGTATTGATAATACTGCTGATAAATGATTAACACTATTAACAAGTGTTAATCATTTATCAGCATTGATTCTTCATGCATTAAGGATCTGCAGATAAATGAACCACTAGGTGGCAGTGATCACAGTGTGCTGAAGTGGGATTTACTCAAAGAGGTAACTACCATTAGGGGTAAAGGGAAGGGTTATTGCTTCCTTAAAGGCGACTACGATGGACTGAGACAGTATTTAAATTCTATACAGTGGGACCAACTGATGATGTTACCAACAGCAAATTCAAAATGGGAAGCATTCAAAGAACTTATCTTGGAAGCTACTAGGCTTTACATACCAACTAAGAAATATTGTTCAAGGTTTAGGCCAAAATGGATGTCAGATGAACTAATGAGGCATATGGCAGAGAAGAAAAATGCATGGGATACTTACAAATTAACACATGACACAGAAGCCTATGATAGATACAAGTTGATATGCAACCAAGTTACAAAGGAGGTTAGGCAGGCGAAGGCAGATTACGAGAAATCCTTGGCAAGGGATGCAAAGAAAAACAGCAAAGAGTTCTTTACTTATGTAAACTCTAGAAGGAAGGGGATGAATCAGATTGGTCCACTTGATATTGATGGGTCAACTGTTGATGATCCTTTGGAAGGTGATGAATTATTTGGACTAAATATCTTGAGGGAGGTTTTAAAAAGGGGATGAATTAAGTGAAAAAGATGAATTAAAAGAAAGAAAATTAAACCAATAAAAGGGAGGTCAGGACTTGGAAAAAAATAATAATAAAAAAAATAAGTGATGTGGCAAAATTTGAATTAAACTGAAAAATAGCTACAATTGTTGAAAAACAACTTACCTTTTATTTTTCAGTGGGCACAATTTGTTTTTCTTGTGATGAATATATGGGAGTGCTTATGTTTATAGAATTTGCTGTTGATGCATCACCCCCAGCCTGTAATACTGAACTCTGTTGAGAGCTGTGAGATGAAGAACGACTATGCTGTCCACTGGAAGGCATTATTATGGTTTTAGCCACTGGAGGTGGGGTACGAGGAGAGTTAGGAGAGGAACTTTGTCCTTGTATCTGCATATGATATCTATATATGTTCTCTGTACTTTCCACAACACCTGAAGAAAATATTTTAAAGAAATCAAGTAATTAAACAAATTTAGTATTATCTGAATAGGAAGGGTATGTTATAATTTATATATGAGAGTCAATAAATATCCTCACTAGAAATAGCTAGTTATTTTATTTAGAGATTTGATATTATGTATATATACTACAACTAATCTCATAAGTCAATGTATATTTATTTATTTTTCTCTAGGTCCATTGCTAACACTCGCTCACGCCTGAGTGGTCATACGCATTGTTATTAACAGTCCCACCATTGCAAATGTGTATGCAGACAATCTGGTTGTCGCAGAACAACCAGACTTCACTGAAATTTGGCCCTTTTCAAATTTCAACCAAAAGGTTAAATCTATTTCCTTTAGCACTTCTTTGTAGATAGCACACTAAATTTCCACCAAATATCTGTCCACCTTCACAGGGGGGTTTGCACTTCCCTTTCAGCATACAAATTAATAAGATGACAAGGACAGCCTATTAACAAGTGTTCAATCTCCTCTTTTAATACTATGCTCTTGCTGCTCCAGTTTTTAGGCCAAGAACAACAAATGCATTATCAACACTAAGTACCAGACAGTTTGTTGAAGAAATGCCACTTGCTTTCATTTTGTTCAGAAAATGATACCCAGTGTTACGTCCTATAGAATCACCTTCCAGTGCTGGCATTGAGAGCAGACCACTTTTGATTTGATGACTTTTATTGTTATCCCTTTCTTCTCCTAATGGGTTTTTCCCCATCCAGCGAAGGGTACTGGTACCAGGTGCATGGGGTGTTTATGTCCAGTTATTATTAGTGGTTGAAGAACTTGGTGACTGTCATGCAGGTGTTCAGGATTGTGGCTTTCTGTAGTTCCACATGTGTTCTCTGGGAGGGCTATTGCTGATAATTCTTATGGAGGCCGTTTGGCACCTTGCTGGTGGTCGGTATGATAATCTGGGCAGTCATTTGTTCCATATGCCCCATATCTTTGACCTCCTGTCTTAGGTCTGAGTACTTCCCAATCTTTTCCTCGTATGTTTTCTGGAGGTTTCTGGTGTTGGGTCATATATGTAGGTAGCCATTTCCTTCTTGTCAATGAAGTTTATGTCTGGTCTGTTGTGCAGGATCATTTTGTCTGTTATTATGGCATGGTCCCAGTATAGTCTGTGAGTACTTGTAATACAGTAAACTTTCTCTGATCAGCTGGTATTTTTATACTAGCTAGCTTCTGATGTATTATTCTAGCTGCCTGGTCGTGTCTGTGAGCGTAATCTGTCTGGGTGATCGCCCTGCAACCTGTGGCAATGTGCTGGATTGTTTCTGGGGCCAGATGGCAACAACATGTGTCATCTGTTACTCAGGGGGGTCCTTAGAGATGTATTTCCTGTAGTTCTTGGTATCAATTACCTGATCTTGGATGGTGAGGCATGAATCCTTCAGCCTCGGGGAAGAGGCTTTCCTTTCATGAGCCAAGCGTTCAAAACCATCTTATATATATAGTGGTGGATGGAGGTCCACACTACATATATAAGATGGTTTACTCTAGGGTCCACCATGGAATATCTTCTTCATCCATCTATCTGTCTTTATTTCATTTGTCTGTGTGAGTGTGGTGTCTTTGTTGAGGTTGAGTGTTGTGTGCCATTTGTCTCTCTCTTTCTTATGGCTTGGTAGATTGGTACAGTGTTTTCCCTTGAAGTAAAATCTTTCAGGTTTTTAATTGCCTTCTCTTGTACAATAAGGTCAGTCAATCTCCTCCCTCCTTCTTCACAAGCTATGATCAGTCTTTCGATGGCCAACTTCTAGTAGTGGTGGCGGCTCTTGGTCATCATCATCCTGGTCAATCTCATAATCTTCTCCAGCTTGGTGTTGGTCCAATCTACAATCCCAAAGGAGTATGTTAGTACTGGAACTGCATAAGTGTTTATGGCTGTGAACATGTTCCCACCATTCAGCTTTGATTTTAGCAGGCTTCTCAAGCTCTGATGGTATTTCTCAGTCAGACGGGCCTTGATGATTTCCTTGTGTTCTAATTGGTGGGCCTGAATTATCCCCAGATATTTGTATGTCTCTCCCTCTGTCATAGCTTCAATCTTTTCACTGGTCTTCAGCTGGTAGTTTGTCTGACTAGATGTCCTTGATGTAATCCATACATCTTGCATTTCTCTAGGCCAAATTGCATCCTAATGTCAGTGCCGAGCTCTTTGGTGATCCAGAGTAGCTGTTTGAGTTAATTCTCAATTGTGGCATAGAGTTTGATGTCATCCGTATACATCAGGTGAGAGAGTATATACAGGTTGTTCCATCCTTCTTTTAGGGCATAACCATACTTGCTGTTATTGAGCATGGTGGACAGTGAGCAGAGTGCTAGACAGAACCATAGTGGGCTCAGTGCATCTCCCTGAGAGATTTATCTTCTGATGGGTATCAGTCTGGTCGTGATGTTCTCTACCTTGATGGTGATCCTTCATTTTTCCATGGTTGCATCTAGCAAATGTGTCAGTGTCAGATTGACTTTGTAGATTTCAGTGTCTGCATTAGCCAGTTATGTTGTTTGTTGTTGTTATTTGGTTTTTTTAGGAGCATCAGCAGCTAAGGCTATATTGTTCCGGGATATGCGGTGGTCATTCCCTGACCTTTCCGCATCCTCCGTATTTGGTGGTGACGGGCTCGAACCCCAGTCTAATCAAGAAGCGTGTGCTCCGCACTGCTGCTGCTGCTTCCCACCTGGCTACGGAGGCGCCTTAGCTAGTTATGGAACAGGAAGTAAAAGGCCCTGTGGTAGTTAATGTAGGCCATGTTTGTTATAGAAAAAGGCCTTTTGCTATCACAAACACAGTATAGCAAAAGTATAGCAAAAGGCCTTTTGCTATACCGTGTTTGTAATGTCTTTGTCCTAAGCCTTCCAATAGATGATTCTTTGAGTTAAAGACTCTGGGATTGTGCCAGGGTGCCTTATTATCTGGGCAAATTGCTCCGCTACATGCTTGAGTGTGCAGCTGAACTTCTTGTACCAGTAGTTGTGGATGTTATCTATTCCTGGAGGTCACCAATTGTGGGACTTCCTGATCAATTATTGTATTTCTTCTCAAACCTCCCATTCTGCCATCTCTTGTACATTCTGTGTTTTCTTCCTTTGTAGAACAATCCAGGAGACATGGCTGATCAGAGAAATTTGATTTATTTGACATCAGAAATATTCATATAGTCTGGTTTGTTTAAGATAAGGAAAGAGCTCGTCTAGATTAGCATTGTTTCCCAACAGGTGGGTTAGTGATAAGGGTACTTGCATTTGTGTCAGAGAGCGGAAAGTACGATTTCTGATGTGAGAATGAATTGAACAGTCTAGGAGAATATATCAAACTGTAAGTTGTAATGAACAATGCATGCATATAGGAGGGTCATCGCCCATGAGCAGGAACAAGTGGGTCAGGTGTGTGTGCCCTATGCGTAGTTTTTCCAGCATTACCTCTTCATCCCTGTTTTGCCTATAGATGGAGTTCCATGGTTGTGGTTCACATTTAATTTCAAACAATTTATTGTTCATGTGTCTTCTAAATGTTTAACCACTGGTCTCTACAGATACAGATATGTGTTAGTAAATCTACATAGGGTACTTGGTAAGATGGCAGTGCAGTGCTGTTTGGATGCCTGGTCTGCTGTTTTATTACCTACGATGCCAGCGTGCCCTGGAATCCAAAAGAAGCTTACAGTATAATTCCTATTCCGTAAACGATTTAGACCTGACTGGATTTCTTTTACTATGGGATGTGGGGGTTGAGAATTTTTTTACTTATTGCAGAGAATGCACTGATGGAGTCTGTATATATTAAACTATGGTGTTCAGATGGATATTGATATTGTCTATAGCTAGTTGGACTGCATACAGTTCTGCAGTATAATTGCTGCATTCATTTGGGAGAGATACAGATACTGTGAACGAGAGAAAAGCTGCCGCAGCAACTATAGTGGCATCTGATTTTGAGCCATCAATTACTCTCACTGTAACCTGAACTATATTAACCCATGAGCCAATTTAAAAAATTAATATTGCTTTTAATTGAATAAAATCACCAAACAGGCAATTCTGGTATATGTTAAAAACTTTCACTGTCAGACAAAGACAGAAAAAGATAATTAATAGCAGCCTTCTTCTTTTTTCGAACTGATTGATTACCCAGGTTGAAATGGTACTAATTCCGCCTTCATTAATAATTTGGAGCAAATTTCATTTTATACAAATGGCATAGAGCTTCAATTGCAAGGGTTGGTAAAATTAAAATGAAGATACAGGTTTTATTGTCTTTTAAAATACCAGTAAAGAGGTTGCATATTTGGTGATGATAAATTTTATCACTCAGGAGAGATCAGAATATTTTGATCTTTATCTAAAAAGTTCTTTTTAAATAGTTTGATGAAATTTATTTTCTCTAATTTCTTTATTTGGAATCGCAACTAACTGGATTAGCTAAACAATGTACAATATCTGCCTGTAAATGCACACTGTACAATGTATATTTATAGGCAGATGAACCTTACAGAAGTGTTTAGAAATTTACCTGATGTAAGATTAAAGCTTCTCCCTTTAATACCTGTTTCTTTGGGTAAAGGAGACCACCAATTAAATAATGAGCCTACTACAGGAACGTGCCTCAGAACACCCTAAAATAAAGAGTACAGATTCTTTAGCAATAGAACTGTACAGCACAAGAAACAGCAAACAAAATAACTTGGCAATGAAAAAAAAAAAAAGTGCACTGAAATAAACACATACCTTAGGGTAAAGAAAGAAAGAAAGAAAGAAAGAAAAATAGGGAAACAAATTTGTAAGTGAATTTATAACGAATGCTACTTTTATTTAAGAATTATAAAAATATGCTTCAAAACACATTTTAATTACTAATTTAAATTATCAAAACATTACTTGTAGAATATCATACAGTTAATAATGAAGGATAAAATTAGAGTGCTCTATATTCATTAAATGAGATCTCTCTCTCTCTCTCTCTCTCTCTCTCTCTCTCTCTCTCTCTCTCTCTCTCTCTCTCTCTCTCACAATAATAAAAAAAATAAAGACTAATATTTCATTTGGATTATCCCAAGTTACATTGATTTTGAGCAAAGAAATAAGTGTAGGAAAGTTAATTGTAATTAAAAATGTTTATGATAGGGTGGGGATCACATATGGAACCATCCCTTGTTGTTGTTATCTTTGGCTGCCTTCTGCTCTAGTAGAGCATCGGTGGGAGTAAGCTGAGGAATACTGGTGTCAGGATTGGAGGTGGTGTGGGGGAAGAAATTCTAGTTTTCCGGGCTGATTTTTTTTTTTTTTTTTTTTTGCCTGGGAGAGTGCATGTTTGTGTGTTTCTTAAATAATATAAAAGCTGGTCTGGTCTTATTTTGGTGTTGCCCCTGATACCATTCGTTTGTTTGTTATTTGGTTTTTAGGAGCATTAGCAACTAAGGCCATACCTCCGTTATATGCTGTGGTCATTCCTTGACCTTTCCGCATCCTCCCGGGCTCGAACCCCAGTCTAATCAAGAAGCGTGTGCTGCTCCTTCCCACCTGGCTACGGAGGTGCCTCTGATACCATTCATAACATTCATTTTTCTCCAATGTTTCAGCATTGATGACTGTATGTCATCAATGCATCATCTATAATATTTATGCCATCCACAATATTGTAGTTTTCCAGCACTGCAAAACTGTTATTGCTTGGTCCCTGTTGAGGGTATTCAGAATGTAATAACTCTTCATTTTTACTATCAGACCTTGATCCACGGACTGAAAAAGTGACGTCATGTTAGGATGGATAAACATAATTTCAATATTTGGATGGATGAATTGAAGAATGTCTCAGGATGACTGGGTATATTGGCATTCCTTCATGCCACCAGGAAACTTTATAGCAACTTTGTGATCTGCTGAGGCAGATTTCCCCATAAAATATATGGAAAATTTTGTCTTTTAAAATTTTCAAACCAGTCCATACTAGATTGAAATTTAATGTCTTCTGCACTTGCACTCTCCTCTGAAGCCTTGAAAAAATACTTGTGCAAAATACTGCTTGGTCTTCTCATATATCACTGTGCTACTTAAGAGCAGTACACTGATACATCCATATATTATATTTTCCCCTTCCATTCTCCTAAATCACTCCCCCCTCCACTAATATTACAATCTAATTCTTCTTGGTGATTCATTCACTCCTAAAAGCAGCTCTAGCAATGCCATGTGAAAGTAGTGAGCATTTTTCTTTTTTTGTGTTCAAGTGTCATAACTTTCCTTGCTCTTTTCACACAATCACTTTCAGCACTTATTGAACATTTATTATTATTATTATTATTACTAGCCATATAGTGCAAGGAAGCCTCAGGCTTATGCTGCACCAGCTAAAAAAAATTTCCAAGTTTCCCTGAGAGAGAGAGAGAGAGAGAGAGAGAGAGAGAGAGAGAGAGAGAGAGAGAGAGAGAGAGAGAGAGAGAGAGAGAGAGAGAGAGTCAGAAACAGAAGGGAATCACCAAGAAAGAGAAGAATGATGATATCCAGCTCAGGACCCTGGGTGTGCCAAGCCCATACTCACCAGATGTGAGCCCCTGGGGTGAATTTAGAGGACAAAGAGTATAATAAATTTTAATTAATAACAAACATGGCAATATTCAAAGAGTTACAAAAACTAGCCCAAAATACGTATAAGGGGAAAAATTTAAAGAGGCAACATGTCCACGAACAACACCGTACATACAGTACAGACTAGTTTGTCACTGAAATGATAGAGTGTACACAAATGGCCTGCTAGATATGAATTGTTAACTCTTGATGATCGTGTCAGGTTTGCTGACAAACTGAATAGATATTTTCCATCTATGTTTATACACAAGGAATTTCAGGATAGTGATGTTGCAAGTACATCAAATTACCGGAAGTTAAATGATGCTATCAACTTTCAAAATGACAGATGGAAGTTTGTTCCAGCAATCAACCACCCGCTGGCTAAAGGCAAGCTTCTGCACATCTATTCTGCAACTATCTTTCCTCAATTTGAATTTATATCCCCCCCCTCAGGTGCAAAATTTGAGCAAGAGGAAGAATCCCATCAGCACTGAGCTTACTCAAACCATTCAAAGCCTTATACACCTTAATCAGATTACCTCACAGGTGCCTAGTCTTTAGATGCTGCAATCTGCAGAACTTAAGCCTTTCTTGGTAACAGCAACCCTTTGTTCCCCTCATCTTGTTGCCCTTCTCTGTACTCATTCCAGCAACTCTACATCCTTCCTAAAGTGAAGACTCCAGACCTGTATGCAATACTCAAGGCCTGACCATTGCCTTATACAAAGAAATAATCACCTCTTTATCCCTGATAGCAAAATTCCTGTACATCATGGACAAGACCCCAACGAGATGCTCTGGCAGGCTGTCTGTCCTGCTCAGCAAACTTCATATCTGACTGCACAATTACCCCCATGTCTTTTTCATTCTCCATTACCCTGAATGTAGTACCACACAGTTGGTAATTACTCTGGGGTTACATTAAGAGAGGCAGCAAATTAGGTCATCACATCTTTGACCATAATAATGAGAGAATCCTTAGATTCAGGATAGATCCCTATGCACCGGAGGTGTGCACAGTGTCCTCTCATACAAATGAGGGGGGAATCAAAGGGTGAAGTGAGTAATCACAGGCCTACAAGCATCATTTCTGTTGTAGGGAAAATAATGGACTCCCTGGTTAAAAAATAATGCAAGACCATCTAGACAGGAATTCAGTTATATGGCAGTGAAAGCATGGATTTGTTAAGGGGCAATTTTGTCTGACAAATTTGACTGCATACTATGTTGTAGTAACAAAGAAAATGGATGCAAAAATAATTTTGACATCATATAGTTACATTTCAAAAAAGGTTTTCATACTACGCCACATAAAAAAATAATGTACAAATGGAACAGTATGGCATTAGGGAAAGGTTAGTGCTATAAATAAAGGGATAATTGAGTAGAAGACAGAGTGGTTATGAGTGAACACCATGTTTCTTGGACTGATGTTATTAATGATATTGAAGAAGGTATATCAAGTGTAACGTAGATCTAAGACTGCAATGATACAAAGGTTGGCAGGGTGGTTAGAGAGAGTTTTTATGTGCAGTAATCCAAGAATAAAATATCTACTGAATGATAAAAAAACTCATGGAGGCAGATAACAAAAAAGACTTGGGAGTAATTGTGCAGTCAGGCATGAAGTTGTTTGAAAAGTGTAGACTGGCTGTTATGTCAGCCCATGGGGTGTTGCCAATGATACAGAGTAATTTTGCTAGCAGGAATAAGGTGATTATCCTGTTGTATAAGGCAAATGTTAGGCCACATCTGGCATACTGCATAAATGTCTGTAAGCTTCATTTTAAAAAGGATGTTGATATGGATACAGAGAAGAGCAACAAGATTAGTGAGCAAACAGAAGGGTATGCTTACCAAGAAAAGCTTCAGTTCTACAAATTGCATACAGTGGTCTAGAAACTGACAACAAATAATAGCATTAGCATTAGTAGAGGCATTTGATGCAAGAAAGCAAGCTTATGCAGCATCAGCCAAAAAAAAAATAATAATAAATAAATAAAAAAATAATAAATAAATAAAAAATAACCACTTCCACTTCACCCCTCTGTTCGTTCGAAATACCTGTCCAGCTGAGCCTTAAACTTATTTAGGCTATCAACTTCCACGACAAGGGATGGAAGTTTATTCCACCAACTAATGACCCGCTGGCTAAAGGCAAATTTCCTCACATCTATCCTACATCTGTCTTTCCTCAATTTGAATTTATGCCCTCTCAGGTGATTATTCTGAGCAAGAGGAAGAATCCCATCAGCATTGAGCATGCTCAAACCATTCAAGGCTTTATACACCTCTATCAGATCACCTCGCCGGTGCCTAGTCTCCAGACACTGTAATTTGCAATACTTAAGCCTTTCTTCGTAAGAGCACCCCTTTGTTCCATTCACTAATCTTGTTGCCCTTCTCTGTACTCGTTCCAGCATCTCTACATCCTTCTTGAAATGAGGCCTCCAGACCTGTATACAGTACTCTAGGTGTGGTCTGACCATTGCCTTATACAATGGAATAATCACCTCCTTATCCCTGCTAGAAAAATTCCTATATATCATCGACAATACACAATCAGCTACTCTTGCAGCCCGTCTACACTGCTCAGAAAACTTCATATCTGCATGCACAACCACCCCCAGGTCCCTTTCATTCTCTACCACTGTCAGTGTAGTACCACAGAGTTGATACATTGCTCTGGGGTTGCTGTTTCCCATATGTAGTACTTTACATTTGTCAATGTTAAACTTCATTTGCCACCTCGAAGCCCATCTGCTCAACCTTTCCAGATCGTGCTGCAGTAGCATAGTGTCAGTAGTGTCCTTGACAACTCTGCCAACCTTCGTATCATCGGCAAACTTGGACATTAAGCTTGAAATACCATCATCGATATCATTTATAAATACAGAAAACAATAATGGACCCAATACTGAACCCTGAGGGACTCCACTAATAACATTAGTCCACGATGAGCAGTGTCCATTGATTACCACTCTGTCTCCTCCCCCTCTACCACTCCTTTATCCACAGCAGCAATTTGCCTCCAATGCCACACTGCTCCAATTTGTGCAGCAGTCTTCCATATGCAACAGTATCAAAAGCCTTTCTAAGATCCAAGTATATAATATCAAAGTTATTCCCTGCATCCAGTTCTTTTGTGACTGCATCATAGTATGTAATCAAACAAATCAGGCAAGACTTCCCCTTAGCAAAACCATGCTGTGTCTGAGCTATGACTGAAGTCTTGTCTAGATGATCCTGCAGTGCTTCTTTAACCAGTGCTTCCATTAATTTTACAGGAACAGAAGTAAAACTAACAGGTCTATAATTATTTGTGTCACCCTTTGATCCTCCTTTGTGAATTGGGGTTACATTTGCACATCTCCAGTCCATGGATACTTCCCGAGTCCAAGGAAGCACTCATAATTATGGCTAGGAGTTTGCTTCCTTTAATATAACTGGATAGATCCTATCCACCCCAGGTGCCTTTCTTGTATTTATCTTCAACAATTTCTCCTCCACTTTACTCTCAGTTATTACTAGATTCTCTAGCTTACTGCCAGAGTTGAATACACCTCTGGCATTCCCCTCGCTGAATACCTCCTCATGTGTGAATGTCGATGCAAAATATTCATTCAGTTTGTTAGCTACCTGAGCAGGATCATCAACAGTTGACCCATCGATATCAAGTGGACCAATCTGATTCATCCCCTTCCTTCTAGAGTTTACATAAGTAAAGAACTCTTTGCTGTTTTTCTTTGCATCCCTTGCCAAAGATTTCTCGTAATCTGCCTTCGGTTGCCTAACCTCTTTGTAATTTGGTTACAGATCAACTTGTATCTATCATAGGCTTCTGTGTCACATGTTAATTTGTACATATCCCATGCATTTTTCTTCTCTGCCATATGTCTCATTAGTTCATCTGACATCCACTTAGGCCTAAACCTTGAACAATATTTCTAAGTTGGTATGTAAAACCTAGTAGCTTCCAAGATAAGTTCTTTAATTGCTTCCCATTTTGAATTTGCTGTTGGTAACATCATCAGTTGGTCCCACTGTATAGAATTTAAATACTGTCTCAGTCCATCGTAGTCACCTTTACGAAAGCAATAACCCTTCCCTTTACCCCTAATGGTAGTTACCTCTTTGAGTAAATCCCACTTCAGCACACTGTGATCACTGCCAACTAATGGTTCATTTACCTGCAGATTCTTAATGCATGAAGAATCACTACTGATAATCAAATCAATAGTATTACTCTCTCTAGTTGCCTCCCGAACATGCTGATGTAGAAAACAATCATCCAATAAATCCACAAAAGCCTTGCTAGTGTGAGTGACCAGCCCCCAAATTCCAGTCAATATCTGGGAAATTAAAATCCCCCATTATAAGACTCTCTGATTTACTGGCCCACTCTATTTCCCCGTACAGTTTCTTATTATACTCATCAGAGTCATTAGGCCTATAGCACACTCCTACTCTCAATTTTGATCTCCCAATGCTTATGTCACACCAAACTGACTCGACACTGCACTGTCCAGCAATGTCGACTGGCTTCACTTCCTTGGATTTTATGCATTTCTTAACTAATAGCATAACCCCTCCTCCCTTCCTACCCTGTCTATCCTTTCTGTAGACATTGTACTCCCCAAATTCCAGTTCTGCATTCCTTATATCTGTGTGACACCACGTCTCTGAAATCCCCACAATATCTGCCTTTGATGTTTTGAGCAATACCTCAAATTCATCAAATTTATTTACTAAACTCCTAGCATTGGTGTACACGTAAGTATACATGCACCTGTTCTTTTTCTTAGCTACCCTAACACAACCTATGTGTTTATTTGTACCCCAATGATTCCCAGCAGTCTCTGAACTATCCTGCATCTTATTTTCCAGGCTGCGGCTCATTCCAGTAGAAGCAGTGCAAGAATCACTTTCACCTCTGCCAGTGGCTACTATTAATCTATTAGTCCTTGTATACCCCCAATCTAGCAGTTTTTCGACCCACCTAACACTGCCTCGATAGCATCAGCAAACATTCTTGCACCCTTTCTATCCCTGTATTAGGCCTATAGCACACTCCTACTCTCAATTTTGATCTCCCAATGCTTATGTCACACCAAACTGACTCGACACTGCACTGTCCAGCAATGTCGAAGCAGTCTCTCCTTTGAATTGAAGGCCGAATTGATTGACAGGGCTCTCATCATATACTCCCTCCTATCGTGTCTGGGCAGAATTGCAGACACTTTAAAATTCAACCTTAATCCACGGCTTTTTTTCAACAGTGACCTGCACTTGTTAAGTAATTCCGCCGGTCTCCTACTCTTAATATCATTAGTGCCAACGTGTACAACTAAATCACCTTTTGTTCCCTTAAAAGATGATATCCGCTCTACAACATCATCAACTTTTGCCCCTGGCAGACATACCCTGGTCCTGTTCCACCTATCCTTTTTACAAAGCATGTTTCCCGTTTCCCTTACAATAGAGTCACCAACAACTACTAGTTCCTTTGGGACCAGCGTATTCTGCCTTGGGGGCTGCCGCTGTGTTGCGCGATGACCAAGTGCACGCTCTGGCATTGGTGTGGGCAGCTAAGAGCTTGATGGGCCCTCACTTTTAATGCTTCGAGGGCATCCACCCTGTCCTTCAACTCTCATATAGGCCCATAACAATGCTGAGTTGTCGCCTGATTTCCTTACACTCCTTGCATCTCGCACACACAAAGACATCCCCCATGGCAGTATCATGTCCCGTACCTGACTGCTCCACAAACATCAAGCAATTAGTGCATTTTAATAGGCTGTGATTCAGAGGGCAACTGCCCCCTGAGTTCTCCCCTGAGCCACAGCACTCCCATTAGCTTGAGCCTTTTGCTTTGCTGCTCTGGTCAGAGTCATGATTTCGGTTTAATTTCAATAAAATTTCAATTTCAGTACAAAATTAAAACCCTAAACTTATATCTCAACACAGTTATAACTCTATATTTATGTTTCAGTATCGAGTGTTATCTACGAAATCCCTTTATATAACTTCCGTATCAAGTTAAGTATTAATTATTTATTTTTTACTAATTATTTATGTTACGTAACCCAAGTTGTTATATGTATAGTTAAAAGTACAATTTAATTGACAATGAAGTTCAACAAGATTAATTCTCTGATTAATTGACAATATTATGTACTATACTATACTATATTATGCTTATGCTATCTATTTCGAGATATTTTGTATTGCGTAGCAATGGCGGCTATTTACGAACGGTAAACACGTGGATTTGATACCCTTTCCGATACTAAGTAATACCTACAAAATCTCTATCTAAGTTACTTTAATCTAAGTATCGTAAATAAGTTACTTTAATAAGTTATCTAAGTTACTTTAATCTAAGTATCGTAAATAAGAATATAAATCTACTCTAGAAAATAAGTTAATATGCCAATTTAAGCTAATAAAACAGAAAATAAATCAGAAAAAACTTCTCTGTTCCAGGAGCGGTAAAAATGCACGTCCGCACAGGCTACTCTCGTCTCATGTGAAGACAATAAAGTGAAGAGATTTTAAAATGCATTGTTGCCATTGATTAGGCATAGGCATGTGATTTTGAATGTAATCTACTTGTGAGAAGATATGACTAATGTGTTTAAGGCTTTGGATGGATTGAGTAAGCTAAATGCTGAGAGCATCCTTAAGCTTGCTCAGACAACACATATGAGGGATCATAAACTCAAACTGAAGAAAGATGGTTTCTAAATAGATGTGTGGAAATTTGCTTTTAGCTAGTAGGTATTTTGAATAAATTTAAGTTAAAACAAGACAAATTATTAGTGGATAGACAGGTGATGATTTTTTTTTTTTTTTTTTTGCTGATTCTATATTCTTGCATTCCTCCTCACTGGTAATACTAAATACCAATTCTTATATTAAATTTAAGTGGCACAATAATTAAAGCTGCTAGTGTAAGTAATAAATTATGCCATTCAGTATTTCACAAGATTGCATAGCAGAATTGTGTTCTACTAAAAGCCGAAATTAAAAAACATTAAATGCTAAAGAGCCATAAAAATTACTTATACATGAGAAAATTCCTCGGTGCTACTTATCCTGCAATATGACTGTAATGTTCTCTCTATAGTGGTAGATATATGTATACCACAAGGTGTATAAGTATATGTATACCTTGTGGGTTATCCCAAAGGTAATGCACATTGCACACATGCTCCTCACTCCACTGCACTTGCAACTGACATTTATCAGAATAATAATATGAAGTTTAACCTCAATATTAGAGTGCCTGAAACAGAGTCCCTGCATTGAATTTTTGTACAGAGACTTTTAAAAATTGAAACAGAGACATTGTTTCAAACCAGATCAAAGGTTGTTTATGAAAATTGAAAATTTATGTAGTCAAAACTGACATAAATTTATGAACTGTTGTGGCGAGTTGAAAGTAGATCAGAGCATGATTTAACATTGTTTTTAAAGGTTTTATCATAGTTAGACCAGTGTTGAAGACAAGCAACACTCAGGTAGTCTGTGAATCTACAAAATTTCAGGAGTTGTCTGTTCCATGTTGGAGGAAGACAGGTGTATGACCAGTGAAGAAATAGCCATCAGATCTGGAATACCAAAATCATCTGTTCACTGAATTTTAAGTGAGTTGTTATAAAAACAAAGTTTCTGCTTAATGGGTCTCGCTTTTGCTGTCAGATGAACAGCAAGGAAATTATAAAGAAATTGCAAAGCAGTAACTTGCACATTACTGACAACAAATAATAAAGTGAAAAGTTTTTAAAATGCATTGTTGCCATTGATTAGGCATATGATTTTGAACCTGAACTGAAGTCACAACTGGGTCAGTGGAAGTATCCATCCTTGACTTGTCCCTCTAAATGTTGCCAGCAAAAATCAAAGGTGAAAAAAATTATCATCAGAGTCATAGTCTTTTGGGGGAATTATTGCCACTGATCATGTGCCACTTGAAAGATTGGTAACTAAAACCTACTATGCAACATTTCTTCATCAGAAATTATGGCCAAAAATTGTCAGAAAAGCAGGCCACAGATGTTATAAGCTAGTGTGCTCATGGTCCATGACAACACAAGACCTCATATTACAGGTCTGTACAATTTGTTTTCACTGAATATAAGTGGGAAACACTACCTCAACCCCTTATAGTTCTCATATGAGTCCTTGCGGTAACGATCAGTTTCCCAAGCTCAACCATTGCATGGACAAAGTGTGTGCATCTGTGACCCAAAAGCATCAGACAGTTTAATTTCAGCAGACAGTTAAACAACATTCAAAAATTACTTGAATATTGGGAAGCAGTCATAAGATGTGAAGGACATTACATTTAAAGTGTTTAAAGTTAATTTTTTTTTTTATAAAATAAATTCATTTTATTTTAAATTAACCATTTTGCGCATTACTTTTGGGATTGTGTTGTGCACGTGTGTGCGTGCATATACACACATTTTAATAAACAAATATACAGTAAAAGTCCAAAAATCGGGACTTTTAGAAAACTCAAACTTTTTAAATTTAGCAGACTTTTGTGTGTGCACATGCATGCATGAGTGCCACAGATAGCCAGCAACAAGTGAGCTCCTGGTCGCCATTTTGAAATGAGCCATCAAACCCTGGCAACACTATAATTTTTGTCCTACTCTTTCCATTTACCATATATAGCATACGTATTTACAAGCCCATAATAATGGCTCCTAAAATAGATAAACTTAATGGTGTGAAGAGAAAGAAGAACACGTTGAAACTGAGTGACAAACTTGAAATAATTAAGAAACTAGAAAGTGGTGTGAGAAATACTGTTTTAATGGAAACACACAACATTGGAAAGTCTACAATTTACAATATAAAAAAGGCAAAGAATAAAATTGTAGAATTCACAGCCTCGTCATGAGCCTTACAATAAAATTGCTGAGAGAAAAAGTTTACGTCGGCCAAAATTAGAGAATCTTGATAAAGTGTTGTACGAATGGTTTTTGCTAAAACAATCGGAAGGTATGGCAATTTCTGGGCCAATGCTTATTGCCAAAGCAAGGTCTTTTAAGGAGCAAATGAACATTGAATCAGAGTGCACATTTAGTGATGGATGGCTTAAGAATTTCAAGGCTCGTCATGGTATTAGACAGTTAGATATTGCTGGAGAAAGACAGTTGGCTGATACACAAGCAGCAACAGAATATAGTGCAACATTTGAAAAAATTTTATCTGACTATGACCTTACAGCCAATCAAATTTATAATGCTGATGAAACAGCAGTTTACTGGAAGTGTTTGCCCATAAAAACTTTAGCTGGAAACCAAGAACGAAATGCAACAGGGTTTAAGCTTAATAAGGAAAGAGTAATTGTTCTTATGTGTGCGTGCTAATGCTTCAGGTCAGCATAAAATTAAACTTTTGGTGATTGGTAAATTTTAGCGCCAACAGGCCTTTAAAGGAATTGTGCACTTACCTGTGACTTATAAAGCCCAAAAGAATGCTTGGATGGACAAAGATATATTTTGTGATTGGTTTGTCATGATTTTGTTCCATCAGTTCATCAGAACTTGAGAAAATTGGGGAAGCCTGCAAATACAAAGTGCCTACTCCTTCTCAACAACTGTAGGGCCCACCCTGCATGAATCAAAATTAGTGTCTGATTGCGGAAATATTTTTGCATGTTACTTGCCACCAAACGTAACACTATTAATTCAACCCATGGATCAAGGAGTCATTAGGAATGATTTTATGATGAAAATGATGCATAAGAATATTGACCCTTCAGAATTTCAATGCAGTTTTACAGTCAAAGATGCAACATTTTTACTCGTGGCTGCATGGAATGCAGTCAAGCCTGTAACTCTTTTAAGAGAGTGGCAAAAGTTATGGGCAAACATGATGTCTGCAGATCTACAATCTGATCAAAACGAAGATTTTGAAGGATTTCACATAAAGCTGAAGGCATCTGAAGTGAAAGAACTGATGGAAATTGTTAAATTATGTATGGAAGACTACCCTATACACAAACTTAATGCTGATGACATAGAAGAGTGGATATGCATTGAAGATGATGTTGAAGTTGCAGCGACTTTCACTGATCAAGGAATTAGTCAAAGCATTATAACTCCTGATAAGATAGAAGAGAATTATTCAGAAGAATCTGGTGAATAAAATGAAAACTTCTTTAAAACTGCTCGTTTTGATAAATAAAGCATGGTTTATTTGCTAATGAATAAACTGTCAAAATTTACCTGGTCATCTCTTCTTTATTCCATCTTAAATTTGAATTTTAAAAGTACTGGCTGAGAATCCGGATCGACCCAGTCCCTGAGCAGTCTAGATTTTCAGACTTTTACTGTAGTTACAAGTATATTCACACATCACCTCACCGGTGCTTCCATAAACCTTCAAAGTGAAACGTGCATAATGTCACTTTAAACATTAACTCAGTAAAACTGCAAAGTCTATGTGATTAAGGTAGAGAAGGTTTCAATCATTAACCCTGAATCACCCATTTTTAAAAGAGTGAAGATTCTTTTCATGTGTCACTTATCAGTTCTGGTGTGACTACTTGGCAGTAGTCACACCAGAACTGATAGGTCCAGTTATTTAATTGTTAAAGCATGTAAGTGTTTTATTACATATAAATATATTATAAAATAATACATGTGTTATTTTTATCAATAAAATCTGAAAACCTCATTTTGGTTTAAGTGTACCACAATATAAAGTAAATAAAACATAACAAACCTCTTGCATGATTCTTTCTTGATTTTCTTGAATAAGTTCTTTGTTTGCCTCTTCAATTCCTTGCTTCACCATTTCTGCCATTGTTTCCAAAAACTACATAGTTCAATGCCATCCAAATCATAAAAAAAAAAAAAAAAATTTAGTTACATGATACAAAAAATTATAACATTACAATTTCAAAAGCTAACTTCATGGTAATCCGTTCACTAATAATAATGCATCATTAACAATTTCATATAATTTATTCATTTAATTATTCTGATAAAATAACTGGATATTTATTATAATAAAAAAATTACCTAAGTGACATCAAGTATTTGTAGTGTTTGCAAGGAATCTGAGAGATGTTTATGGCTATAAATGGTTAAGCAAACTTAATGGTGTAGGATTATTTTGTCTAGATCAGGGATTCACAATGGGGGCAATTCACCCCAATGGGGTGAAAATTGATTTTTTGGGGGACAAAAAAATCATGAGTATTACAATGGCTTGTGGCCCTCAAGTTCAACCCTGCTTGACGACATCTTATTCCTTAATATTTAATTTCTCTCATTGGGTTTTCTTTTCCCCCAAGACAACTGATTTTTTTAACATATAGGTATATTATATTAGAAGTGAATGAGAAATTTTGATTAAAGAAAGATAGTGGCTTGATTTAATACAACCACCTTTGCTTTTCATAGGCATTAATGCCTAAGTGCTTCCAGAGGTAATGTCTCCACAATCCTTGGCGGTAGTGTAGTGAGCCTGGTTTATTTAATTTATATGCCTCATATATTGACCACGGATACAACCCCATCATGCCTCATATATTGACTAAGGAAACAAAAGAAATGGATGGGATGAGGAACTGTTTCAGTCTATTGTTTCTACTTCCTAAGTGACAATTAGTATTGATTTATTGTTTCCTTGTGGAAGTTTATTTTTGATCCACAGTGCTTTTGTGAGTGACATGGGCTATGAAAGTTAAATAAAAATAGCTTATATTTTATTATTTAATTCTTTGTAGTTATTCAACCATGTCAACCATGTTCATCAATCATGTCAAGAGCTGGAAAGAAAAGTGTCAACAGTATCTGGATGAATATCTAGCCTTTCGGTGTTATTGAAAGCCCATTCGACTTGAGACAGCCTATGCGTCTTATGTGTAATAGTTATTTTTCAAATGAGGCTACGAAACCATCAAGACTTTTAGATCTTTTAAAAAGGAAATATCATGATAAAGTTGGTAAACATATCGAATTTTTAAAAATTTAAAACAGAATTTTGAGCAACATAACACTGTTACTTCCTTATTTAAGAACACAAACAAATGACGATGGAATGATTGCGTCTTATAAAATTGTAGAAATCATTGCAAAAACTGGTAGTGCTCATACAGTTGCTAAGACTGTTATACGACATGTATTAGAGACTGTAATTTCAACAGTGATGAGCAGCTAATTGACAAACTAGAGAATTTTCTATTCAGATTCATGAATCTATAGTTACTGACAATAAGGCCCTTCTAATGGCATACAATTATTATTTCGATAATGATTGTAAATTGCAAGAAAAGATGTTTGTAAAATCTATAGAAACTGATTGTACTGGAGCAGCCATTTTTGGGGCTGTAAAAACATGGTTTGATGAAAAACAAGTACCACTGGAAAATTTAGTATCCTGTTCCACTGATGGTGCTACCTCCATGGTTGGAAGGCAAAGGTTTTATAGCCCATCTAAAGGAAGTACGTCCTGAAGTGAAGTTCTTGCAATACTGAATTGTGCACAGACATCTGGTTGAAAAAAATATTAGTCCAGTTCTTTATCAATCTCTCAGTATAGTTATTAAAACCATCAATAAAATAGTCATATAGCAAATATGATCGCCTTTTCAGAAAATTGTGTTGATAACGAAGAACAGTATGTGAGGCTTCTTTTAATACAAAAGTCAGATGGCTTTCTAAAGGAAACTGTATAACAAGATTTGTAAGCCTTTTTGATACGATAATTAGTTTTTTTAGAAAGCGAAGGAGACAGATTTAGCAAAGGAGATCAGCAAACACAAAAACAACAAATATTATATGGCTTGAATTTTTCAAAAACTTAATGAAGTATCACTTCAAAGGATATTAATTACAGTGATAGATTTCAAATGTATATTAAAAGCCTTCACTGAAAAACTGGAAATATTTGAAAGCAATTTTATGAGAAAACAATTTCATGGTATGCAAGAGTTAGCTGAAATCAATGAATCTCTTACCGAGAATGATCTTAAGAATTATTCAGATCATTTGTGTTCTTTAAAAGGTGAAATGAAAAATAGATTTTCAGATTTATTTTCTTTGAAGGGAAGCCATGGATGTCAGATCCAATTGGATGTAATTTTGGGTCTGCTAATGAAAAAATTCAAGAACTCACTGAATTAAAATGTAATGAAGAATTCAAATATAAATTCAAAAAAGGTGGAATGGTTGAGTTGTGGGGATCAAAAATAACTAAACTTCCTTATCCAACAATGTGGTCTGAAATGGCCAAAGTACTTCTTTGTTTTCCAACGTCTTTTAGGGTTGAAAGTGGTTTTAGTTCATTAAATGACATATTAACAAAGGAAAGGAACAGAATTGATATATGTTCAAGAGGAGATATCAGAATTAAATTTACTAACATCATATTGAACATTGAACTTTTGGTTAAGAAGCATCAGGCTTAGGGATCCCATTGAATAAAAGGAGTAAATATAAAGTATTTTTTTATTAAAATTTCATGGGGGGGGGGAAGATTAGGGAAAAAACTGTCTAAAAAAGCCTTTAGGGGATGATAATTAAAAAAAGGTTGAGAAACACTGGTCTAGATAGAACAAGTTACCACCTAGCCTCGTAGAGGCAGTGAGCTTATGTAGATTTAAAGAGGGATTAGATATGTACTTGGAAAAAGTAGATAAATTATGAAACTTGGAGACTATTTCATCTCATTTTTATTTTATTTATTTTTTACAGTAGATGCTATGTAAGCTATCATTGTGCAATTTAAATACCACTACTAAACATAACTGTTACGTGTGCAATCGGGTACATTTTATCAACCATTATCCATATTCAGATGTCAAAAAGCTTGCAAAGAAGATTGAACTTGCTTGGAAATGTGATACCTGCAAAACGATCAATAATGACAGCGATAAAGCTGACACAGCACACCCCACCTTTTACAGAAAACATTTGGAACAGACTGATCCCACTGGCTGTGATGAGCTGAGAATCCTTGTGAACCCAATTCAAGTTGCGGTTACGGAATTGGTATCTGGACTACATCAGTTAAGATGTTCACATGCGTCTGAGAGAGAATGTAGTCGCAAAACTCGAACTTCAGCATAAAATGACAACGGAAAGTAATTCTGTCATGTGTGCATTTGTCAGCAGTTCCGAAATTGTGATGTCAAGAATCAACTGCATTGAAAACGAGTTAAGGAATCTCCAGGAGACCTCATCCGACATTATTTCAAAAATGGAATTCGGCTTCAGTATGATGAAAGCAAACCTCGCAGAACTGCATGATAACATCACACTTCTGCACCGATGTAACAAGGACATCAAGCTTATTTTTCTAGACACCTGCAATAAAATTGAACTGAATAAGTCCGAGGATTCTAGAGAGCTTTCCAACCTTCTCAACATGCAGGACCTTATTAAGATTTATAAAAATTATGAAAAGACCAATATCGTGTTAATTTGTCCTGAGTGTAAAAGGAAATCTGGTCACGTTCCTTCCCCTACAAATCCCAGGAGAAGTGATTCTTCTGAGGCTTCAATCATTTTTCCTGAGTGGGGGATGATATTCATCATCCCCCACTCAGGAAAAATGAACTGCACCCCCAACCCAGGATCAATACCGAGCCATTCAAGGAACAAACGTTGGGAGTGAATAACAGTTTTCAATGCAATGAACGATTCCCCACACCCAGAGAACCAGTGTCTGAACTCCAAACCTCCTCTTACCCCTCCTCACATCAATCACAGAAGGACAGCACCACCCATTTTCTCTCGTCTCAGGAACAAAACTATTCTGTCCAAGACTCAGAAGTAAGCCGATGTGCTACATTTGCAGATGTCCTTAAATCTAATCATTCAACCGTCCGGACACCATGGAAGAATGACCCTAGCTTACGGATCAGGCTGCACGCACCAGAGGAAGAGGAACAATCAAATCCCAGCATGCAAAGTCTATACAATCTGAGGCACCGGAGCCTCTCTATCAACCAAATCGCACCCCAAAATTTCTTAAGGATGATTTGCACCACAGCAAACATCCTGAAATTATTCATCTCGCTGCCACATTGAAGAAACAACCAAACCAGGATACCCAAAATTCCCTAAGAAGATGATGCCTTGCAAAAGGAAGCAGAAATGCACAAAAAACCAAGTAACTGCACTAGAAAAGCCAAACTATAACATGAAGCCCACAGTCGGGACCGCTAACTCAACGAAAATACATGCAATTCCGCTGAAAATCTCTTCACATGAAAAATCAATTTTTTGTCTCCAGGCTTTCTCCACAGTTAGATTGTAGTTAGATTCTGCTGTAGTGATTTTGAATGAAGACTTAAGTATAGACACAGAAGTTACCAGGCTCACCACCAAACAACCATACTATGCATCATTCAAAATCACTACAGCAGAATCTAACTACAAACTACTCAGCCTTGCATCATCTTGCCCTGCAGGGGCACTTGTGAAACACTTCTACACTACTACAAAGCGTACTTCTACCAGGATGCAGTATCCTCAACGGATTGAAACCATGAATTATGAAAGGAAAACCTGATCCAGACCCGCCATCAAGTCAAAGTTTGGGGAGGAACATTCAGGTTATACTAAACAGGAGCTTCGTAAAGGTTCAAACACTCTCACAGAAGCTTGCTACTAACGTCCAAGGGAGGACACATATGAAGAATGAGATGAGAACTACCTCCAGAACAAATCATAGATGATTGATGAAGGCCATCACAGCCCCAACAAACTTCTTTAAATGTGCACAATTTTCTATAAAAATGTCAGAAGCCTGAGAAATAAACTTCAGACAATGGAAATTCTTCTCTTGTCAAGGTTCTGACATCATTTGTATCACAGAGACATGGCTGTCCCCAATCAAGAAGACCTCGCATTCTCTCGACCTGCTTGCTTCTCAGGCAGTTTTGCCTCCAGGTGGTGGTGGTGTAGGCATTCCCTTCAACATACAAAAATTCTCACTGACTAGCTCAGCCACTCTAAAAACAGAACTGTTTGAAGCTGCAAGAGCCTCACTCAGCATTCAAGGCCACAGACTTGACATGTGCACAGTCTACATTACCCCTCCAAGAGTATTAAAAAAAAAAAAAAAAAAAAAATTTACAAGAGGTCTCCAACTGGATCATTAATCAATGCCACCCCAAAGCAACATTACTTGTGTGTGGAGACTTTAATATTAGCTTAGGCCAACACAGTCTTCGCAGATTGATCTTTTAATCTGGCTGCAGTAGGTTGACCCTCCAGAATTTTTCCCCAACCAGAGGCACTACCTGTTAGACCTAATCTATGCAACAGACACCCTCACCGTCAACAGCCAGCCTGAAAGTCTTCAGGTCAGACCATCTACCAGTAGCCCTCATTCTTCCAATCACTTCCAGGACATCCTGGAAACATTAGGCATCAGTTAAGAAGACAGTGATTAGCCCTTTACTCCTCATTCCACAGAAATGCTGCTTCGCAGCATCCATTTTTTCTTGGGAAGCCCCAAACCAATGTCATCCATAGCTCGGGCTGCACTTTCTTACCTGCTGGCTGCAGTCTATTGCTCGAGAAACTGTTCTTGATGCTGCAGTCTACTGCAGCATCAAGAACAGTTTCAATCTCCTGTCAGAGCAAAGCATGGTGTACCCAAGAGCTCAACTTTAAATTTCAGAATCAACACTACGTGCGAAATGGAAAGGAACATCAGACCCACTAGACAGGATTGCATACTCAAGAGCCTGTGCCCAATTTAATAGAAGCAAATCTAAAGCCATGAAAGCTTACATCGACAAAACAATCAAGATCGAGAAGGCACCGTTTAAGGCAAGGCATGATGAATTTCCTCAACAACTTAATCTGATCGAGTGGCTAAACTACATCACAAGATTTAAGCCAAAGTCAGCATCAAACCTCAAGAGCATTCACAACAGTTGTCAGCAAGATGTCCTCGCTTCCATCATCATCGCAAAAAGAGAGCTTATCCAGGTCACCAATGATATCCCACCATCTTGCACCGGATATGATGGGGTCCCACAATTCATGCTGAAGAGCGTTAGTGTTTTCATCACTGATGCACTCCTAGGAATCTTTAATGGAATCCTCACAATGCAAAGTGGTGCCTCCGTAGCCAGGTGGGAAGGAGCCGCAGTGCGTAGCACACGCTTCTTGATTAGACCGGGGTTCGAGCCCGTCACCACCAAATACGGAGGATGCGGAAAGGTCAGGGAATGACCACCGCATATCCCAGAGCAATATGGCCTTAGTTGCTAATGCTCCTGAAAACCAAATAACAAATAACAACAGAAGGATGATACCTTAAATATTAATCTCACCTAAATATGGAAGATATATGCTGTGGTGTTGAATTATGCCTTTCAAGTACTACCCTGGAATTTAAAGGAGTGATGTATAAGTAGGTTCACGGCACAGCTATGGGTTCTCCAATCAGCGCTACTGTCGCAAACTTAGCTATGGAAGAATTAGAGAACAGGATTTTTGCGAGGTTGGAGTTCCCTATGCATAAGTGGAAACGATATGTGGATGACACGTTCATTATAGTAAAAAGGGGAGAGAGGAAGATGTGGTTAGTTTTCTCAATGGTTTCTCTCCTTTCATACAATTTACCTCAGAGGTAGAAGTAGACGGCACCCTACCATTTCTGGATATAATGGTGTACAGGGAAGGCCCCAGGCTTAGAACAAAGATCTATAGGAAATCAATGTGTAGGGGCCAGTACACACACTATAAGTCGGCTCAGACTGCCCAACATAAAATAGTATGGGTAGGGTGAGGGCACATTGTAGTACCTCTGAGGAGGGAGAGAAAGAAATTAGGCAAGTTATGATGGATCTTATGAAATGCAGTTACCCCCAGAGGGTCATTGATAAATACAATAGAGAAATGGAGCATAATCAGGTAGTTTCGCCTGCACTGCTTACCACAATTTATATTCCCTACTATCCGGGCTTGTCAGATCGCATTGCGATGATGCTTCGCGACTTTCAGACATGCTGTGTGCAGCTCCCGGGTCGGAGATTGCACACAGTGCTGTCACAGATCAAAGACCCCATTACTAGGGACTCTAGTAGTGGGGTCGTATATGAGATCAAATGCTCGGATTGTGGGGGAACGGTACGTGGGGGAGACAGGGCGACGACTTAAGGACCCTGTCTGGGGGAACATACGAGAGCTATACAGATCACAGAGCTCAATAAGTCCGCAATTGCCGAGCACTATTGGGAAAAACAACACCAGGTCTCCCCTGAGAATGCTGTCATCCTTGACCGGGCGCATAGATTCTGGGCCGCAAGTGGCTGGAGAGTTTGTGGATTGGGTCATCTGGTAACAATAGTATGAATAGAGATAGGGGAGTTTGGCTCCACCCCCTTTTGGAAGCTGTGGTCCTTGCCAGAGACAAACGTTTTAATTTGCCACGCTCCCAGACCATTTCTGGTTCCAGCACACATGAAGGGAGTGTTGAACATGCGCCTGGTCAGACACGTATGCCGTGAACCTGATATTTAAGGATGTGTTGCTTGAACTTAATTATTGTTGAGAAAGGAGGCGGATGCCCCCGAAAGCTTCAATGGTGTTTTATTGCTTTTAAATTTATAATTTTTAATGTATTTTAAATTCCTCAATTCATTTTTATTTGTTTTATAGTAAATCAGTTTTTGGTAAATTATTATTTTATTTTACAGTTTTTATTGTACCATTTTATTCAGTATTATTTTATCATTAAATCAGTTTATTTAAACGATTGGTGTATTTGTCTAAACTTGTGGTATGTATAACCCTAACCTTAGAGGCCTTTTACAGATATTCACAACAAGGTCTGCAGATCCAGATGGCTTGCCAAACAACGTCACAGAGCCTGAGTACACATTCCAATACATATACCAGTTTCTGCAGCCCATCATCACCTACGGTTCAGAAATCTGGGCGTCGGCAACGAAAACCACGCTAAAAACATTTGCATCTGATGATACTGGCTTCTTTGGTGGGTCCTCTTCAAGCATAAAGTGCCACCACTCACACATACTACAGATATCACCCAACTTCTAAATTACAGGAAAGTCACCAAACGGATATTCGCCCTCCACTTGCTCATGTCAATTAAAATGATAGCGGGTGAAGTCAATGCACCAAGTTTTTGGCAAATGTGCAATTGGAGGATACCCCCAAAACCTTTAAGAGCCCTCCCCACTCTGCAGTCCGTGGCGTGGAGGCTCAGTATAGGCGATAGATTCCTGCCCATGGAGATGCTTCACAACTTCCAGGATAGGATGTGGACTACAAAAAGTACATGACAAATCCTACAGAAGATGCATCATCAGGGAACAGCTTTCGTCTTCAGCTGAGAGACTACCATCTTCTTTTCAATGCTTTTCATGTTCTTTCATTTCCCATGTTAATATTAATTTTATATGTAAAATATGTAATTATACATTTTATGTTTTAATATGTGTTTTATGTCATTTTTCCTGTATTAGTTATTTTATGTTAAATCCCTAGCATTGTCGCTGTTATGAGTATTATTGCATCAGGCAATCATGTAACCATTCACTGCCTGCAATAAAGATATTAATAATAATAAATACAAAAATCTTGCATAAAACTGATTTTAGGCAGATGAAGTCTTCAAGCTTAAGTGCCATTCTAAGGAACAAATGAAAATTCAGTTCTACAGGGTGATTCACTACCAGTGCGACAAATTTGCAGAAGGTGTAGGGGGGCACAAAGACGAATCGGAATCACATAGCAATGCAGGGTCCGAAATGCCTTCGTCATGCGGTAGAGGACGTTGAACAGGAGTTCGCGTGAACAGCGATCCCGCTGGAAGTCAGCATTTGCGAACCGGTGCCCGAGGCAGTAGGATGGACAAGTATTCAAACGTTGAACTGGCCGACATGCACCTCGCGTATGGAGCTGCGGACTGTAACGGGCGCGCTGCCAGGAACGTTTCCCGCACAGGCGTGCTCCTCATCATACGATTTTTCGCACGTGTGCACAGAAGGTTACGTGAGACTGGTTGTTTCACGAAAGGTGCCATGAATCGAGAGCGAACTACGAGGACGCCAGACAATGAAGAGAATATCCTACGTCTTGCAGAAGGCAATCCGAATACGAGTACTCGAGCGATAGGCCAACAATTGGGTATTTCCCAATTCACTGTATGGAGGATACTGTCAACAAACCAAATGAGTTCATACCATCTGCAACGCGTCCAATCATTGGAGCCTGCGGATTATCCACTCCGGAGGACTTTTGCTACTTGGTTTCTTCAACAGAAACGGTTAGCAAATGCTGACTTCCAGCGGGATCGCTGTTCACGCGACCTTCCGTTCAACGTACTCTACCGCATGACGAAGGCATTTCGGACCCTGCAATGCTATGTGATTCCGATTTGTCTTTGTGGCCCCTACACCTCCTGCAAGTTTGTCGCACTGGTAGTGAATCACCCTGTATATCCACAGTATCAAAAACAGAAAGACATATATGGTGGTCAAAAAGTAACTTAATGTAAAAATATTTAAACCTTTTGCACCAAAACATTTATATCAAATTCACAAACTTTCCAGATAGTTAACAGACAACCAAGCAAACACGCCCTGTCCATTCAATCCCCAGTCATCTGCATACTCAAAACAGATACAAGACAAAACAGAGTCAATCAGCAGAATGCAGCTTTCTTGCAGGGAACTGCAATGGTATTACATGCATCTGACTTCAGAAAACAGTAATTGTCAGAATACACAAAAAACTCCCACAGATATCTGACATGGAGAAATTACAATTTTCTATCTTTTTGGCCACCATCAAGTCACTCCATTTCCATCATGTGCAGTTTTTAGTAGTCGAAAAAAAATCCCAAAAATAAGCTGTTGAAGGCTGAAACAAATGGTGAACCCCCACCCCTTATTTAACTAGTGACGTTCCTCAGGATTCAATACTGGGTCCATTGTTGTTTTAAATATTTATCAATGATACTGATGAAGGTATATCAGGCCTAATGTCTAAGTTTGCAGATGATATGCAGGTTGGCATAGTGACTACTGCAACAAGATCTAGGAAAATTCTGTTGATGGGCTGAGAAATGGTAGTTGAAGTTTAAAATCGATAAAGGCAAGTTACTGCACATGGGTAGCAGTAACCCCAAAGTAACTTATCAACGATGTGGTAATACATGCAGGGTAGTGGAGAATGAAAACGACCAGGAGTAATTGTGCAGTCAGGCATGAAATTCTCTGATCAGTGGAGACATGTTGCAGGGAAAGCTTATGGGGTTTTGTCAATGATATATAGAAAATTTTCTAGCAGGGATAAGGAGGTGATTATCCCTTTGTATAAGGCAGTGGTTCTCAAACCTTTTAACGTGAAGACACCCTAAATCCATCATGAAAAATTTCCAGCACCGGATGTATGCAAAATATTTTGTAAGGTGGTGCGCATGTGGATGTTGTTGTTGTTTGGATTTTAGGAGCATTAGCAACTAAGGCCACATTGCTCCGGGGATATGCGGTGGTCATTCCCTGACCTTTCCGCATCCTCCGTATTTGGTGGTCATGGGCTTGAACCCCGATCTAATCAAGAAGTGTGTGCTACACACTGCTGCTCCTGCCCACAAGGCTACGGAGGCACCGCGCATGTGGAAGGGCGATGAGGAAATTTTTTTTTGAAAAATGCATTAAAAAAACATTTGGCTTTTGGTACAGGATTTTTAAACAAAATTTTTTTTATTTAAAAATTGGCCTCATACTGCATTTTATGGACAATTTCTATATCTCTAAGAATAATAAATTGTATGAAAAAATCTATATTAAAGAAATAATATTCGATTGTTTTTCCATACTTATTTTAATGTTTTTAGCACAATAAGTACATTTTCTAATTTATATCCAGAAACTAAAATAATTCAAAATTATTTTGAAATTTTATTAATTTTAGGGCTAAGGACTAAGATCTGCTAAGCGAGTACAAGCCTTCGCAGTGGCGACTTGGTGTTTCAAATACAGTGTACGCGACGGATAGCTCAGCTGTTACATATATGTAGGTGTATGTACATAAACACTGTGTGCAGTCAGCAATTATTTCATAACGACTTCTAATTTACACAGTTGTATGAAAATCAACAACCTTTTGTAGCGATGGCAAAGATGTAAGCCGATGCTAAATTTGACATCGCGGCACCCACTTTGAGAACTATTGGAATAAGCCCATCATTAGGCAGCAATATATACAGATATAGGTAGAACAGGACCAGGGTATGTCTACCAGGGGCAAAGGTTGATGACGTAGAGCGGATATCATCTTTTAAGGGCACAAAAGGTGATATAGTTGTACACGTTGGTACTAATCATATTAAGAGTAGGAGACTGGCAGAATTACTTAACAAGTACAGGTCACTGTTGAAAAAAAGCCATGAATTAGGGTTGAATTTGAAAGTGTCTGCAATTCTGCCAAGACACAATAGGAGGGAGTATAGGTTGTGAGCCTTGTCGATCAATTCGGCCCTGGAAAGATTGTGCAAGGCTCAAGGGGGTAGAATTTTTTTCAGCCTGGTCTGTACTTGTTAACAGGAGAGACTACTTCTACAGGGATGGGATACACTTAAATAGAAAGGGTGCAAGAATATTTGCTGATGCTATCGAGTCAGTGTTAGGTGGGTCGGAAAACTGCTAGCTTGGGGGGGGGGGTTCAAGGACTAATAGATTAACAGTAGCAACTGGCATAGGCGAAAGTGATTCTTGCACTGCTTCTACTGGAATGAGCAAAAGCCTGGAAAACAAGATGCAGTATATTTCATAGACTGCTGGGCGTCATTGTGGTACAAGTAAACACATGGATTGTGTTAGGGTAACTAAGAAAAAGAGCAGGTGCATGTATACTTGAATGTACACCAATGCTAGGAGTTTGGTAAATAAATTTGATGAATTTGAGGTATTGCTCAAAGCATCAAAGGCAGATATTGTTGGGATATCAGAGACGTAGTGTCACACAGATATAAGGAATGCAGAACTGGAATTTGGGGAGTACAACGTCTACAGAAAGGATAGACAGGATAGGGAGGGAGGAGGGGTTATGCTATTGGTTAAGAAACACAAAATCTGAGGAAGTGGAGCCAGTCAACATCGCTGGACAGTGCAGTGCCAAGTCAGTTTATTATGACATAGCATTTTAGCATTAGCATTAGTAGAGGCATATGATGCAAGAAAGCAAGCTTATTCAGCATCAGCCAAAAAAAAAAAAAAAAAAAAACATAAGCATTGGAAGATCAAAATTGAGAGTAGGAGTATGCTATAGGCCCAATGACTGATGAGTATAATAAGAAACTGTACAGGGAAATACAGTGGGCCAGTAAATCAGAGTCTTTAATGGAGAATTTTAATTTATCAGATATTGACTGGAATTTGTGGGTTGGTCACTCATACACTAGCAAGGCTTTTATGGATTTATTGGATGATTGTTTTCTACATCAGCATGTTCGAGAGGCAACTAGAGGAAGTAATACTCTTGATTTGATTATCAGTAGTGATTCTTCATGCATTAAAAATCTGCAGATAGAGGAACCACTAGGTGGCAGTGATCACAGTGTGCTGAAGTGGGATTTACCCAAGAGGTAACTACCATCAGGGATAAAGGGAAGGGTTACTGCTTTCGTAAAGGCGACTACAAAGGTCTGAGACAGTATTTAAATTCTATACAGTGGGACCAACTGATGATGTTACCAACAGCAAATTCAAAATGGGAAGCATTCAAAGAACTTATCTTGGAAGCTACTAGGCTTTACATACCAACTAAGAAATATTGTTCAAGGTTTAGGCCTAAATGAGACATATGGCAGAGAATAAAAATGCATGGGATACAGATAAATTAACACGTGACACAGAAGCCTATGATAGATATAAGTTGATCTGTAACCAAGTTACAAAGGAGGTTAGGCAGGCGAAGGCAGATTACGAGAAATCTTTGTCAAAGAATGTAAAGAAAAACAACAAAGAGTTCTTTACCTATGTAAACTCTAGAAGGAAAGAGATGAATCAGATTGGTCCACTTGATATCGATGGTTCAACCATTGATGATCCTGCTCAGGTTGTTGTTTGGTTTTTAGGAGCATTAGCAACTAAGGCCATATTGCTCCGGGAATATGCGGTGGTCATTCCCTGACCTTTCCGCATCCTCCGTATTTGGTGGTGACGGGCTCGAACCCTGGTCTAATCAAGAAGCGTGTGCTACTCACTGTTGCTCCTTCCCACCTGGCTACGGAGGCGCCTCCTGCTCAGGTAGCTAACAAACTAAATGAATATTTTGCATCGGAATTCACACATGAGGAGTTATTCAGCGAGGGGAATGGCAGAGGTGTATTGAACTCTGGCAGTAAGCTAGATAATCTTATAATATCTCAGAGTCACGTGGAAGAGAAATTGTCGAAGATAAATACAAGAAAGGCACCTGGGGTGGATGGGATCTATCCAGTTATATTAAAGGAGGCAGCAAAGGAAGTAAGGAAACCCTTAGCCATAATTATGAGAGCTTCCTTGGACTCGGGGGGGGGGGGTTCACATAGACTGGAGATGTGCAAATGTGACCCCAATTCACAAAGGAGGATCAAAGGCTAACACAAGTAATTATAGACCTGTGAGTTTAATTTCTGTTCCAGGAAAATTAATGGAGGCACTGGTTAAAGAAGCACTGCAGGATCATTTAGACAAGACTTCAGTTATAGCTCGGACACAGCATGGTTTTGTTAAGGGGAAGTCTTTCCTGACCAATTTGATTGGATACTATGATGCAGTCACAAAAGAACTGGATGCAGGGAATAACTTTGATATTATATACTTGGATCTTAGAAAGGCTTTTGATACTGTTGCACATGGAAGACTGCTGCACAAATTGGAGCAGTGTGGCACTGGAGGCAAACTGCTGCCATGGATAAAGGGGTGGTTGAGGGGGAGAAGACAGAGGGTGGTAATCAATGGACACTGCTCATCGTGGACTAATGTTATTAGTGGAGTCCCTCAGGGTTCAGTGTTGGGTCCATTATTGTTTTCTGTATTTATAAATAATATTGATGATGGTATATCAATCTTAATGTCCAAGTTTTCAGACGATACAAAGGTTGGCAGAGTTGTTAAGGACACTACTGACGCTATGCTGCTGCAACAGGATCTGGAAAGGTTGAGCAGATGGGTTGAGAGGTGGCAAATGAAGTTTAACATTGACAAATGTAAAGTATTACGTATGGGAAACAGCAACCCCAGAGCAACATATCAACTCTGTGGTACTACACTGATAGAGAATGAGAAGGACCTGGGCATAATTGTGCAGGCAGATATGAAGTTCTCTGAGCAGTGCAGGCAGGCTGAAAGAGTAGCTCATGGTGTCTTGTCAATGATATACAGGAATTTTTCTAGCAGGGATAAGGAGGTGATTATTCCCTTGTATAAGGCAATGGTCAGGCCACACCTTGAGTACTGTATACAGGTCTGGAGGCCTCATTTCAAGAAGGATGTAGAGCTGCTGGATCGAGTACAGAGAAGGGCAACAAGATTAGTGAATGGAACAAAGGGTTGCTCTTACGAAGAAAGGCTTAAGTTTGGCAAATTACAGTGTCTGGAGACTAGGCACCGGCAAGGTGATCTGATAGAGGTGTATAAAGCCTTGAATGGTTTGAGCATGCTCAATGCTGATGGGATTCTGCCTCTTGCTCAGAATAATCACCTGAGAGAGCATAAATTCAAATTGACGAAAGACAGATGTAGGATAGATATCCGGAAATTTGCCTTTAGCCAGCGGGTAATTTGTTGGTGGAACAGACTTCCATCCCTTGTTGTGGAAGTTGAAAGCCTAAATAAATTTAAGGCTCAGCTGGACAGGTATTTCGAACAAACGAAGGGGTGAAGTGGAAGTGTTTTTTTTTTTTTTTTTGGCTGATGCTGCATAAGCTTGCTTTCTTGCAACATATGCCTCTACTAATGCTAATATATATAGAGGCCTCACTTTAGGCAGGATTTAGATCTGCTTGAATGGGTGCAGAGAAAGGCAACCAGGTTGGTGATGGGAATGAAAGGGTGCTGTTACCTAGAAAGGCTTCAGTTCTGCAAATTGCAGTGTTTCGAGACCAGGTAGATCTGATTGAGATGTTTAAACCTTGGATGAACAGAGTAAGCTGAATGTTAATGGTATTGTTTCACTTGCTAAGACTACACACGAGTGAGCATAAATTCAAGTTGAGGAAGGAAGGTTGCAGGATAGATGTGCGGAAGTTTGCCTTCAGCCAGCGAGTGGTTTATTGTTGGAAGAGGTTCCATCTGTTGTTATGGAAGTGGATGGGTTGAATAAATTCAAGGGAGAACTAGACAAATTCTTGGAAGGTACAGATGGGTGAACTGTTTTTTTTTTTTCTTTCTTTTTTTCGTTGCCTTCAGCCAGCGGGTGGTTTATTGGGGAAGAGGTTCTGTTGTTATGGAAGTGGATGCGTTGAATAAATTCAAGGGAGAACTAGACATTCTTGGAGGGTACAGATGGGTGAACTGATTTTTTTTCTTTCTTTTTTTTTGTTGCTGATGCTATATAAGCTTGCTTTCTTGCATAATTTGCCATTACTACTACTACTACATATCAGGCATAGTCTCATTCTGCAAAAAGCTATGAGTAAACTAGGTTTGCTACTTAGTGCAGTGATCTGATATTGAAGTGACATAAGTTGCCTTGGTATTGCTCTGTTCTAAATAAAATGCACTGCTCCAATGTAGAGCCAGGGTCTTTTTGTGATGATCTTGTATTTATTGAAGTGGCATAAGTTGCCTTGGTATTGCCAGGGTCTTTTTGTAATGATCTTGTATTTAGTCATGAAACCTGTAAGGAACCTTGTATTCACCACCTAGTATGTATTAAAACAATATCATTAAGAAAATCAATTGTTTTTATAAATATTTTTGTTTATTTATATTCATATTAATTTTTAGCATTAAAGGAATATCCTAACTGTGAAGTACAGTGGAGTTCTGCTTTACGATATTAATCCGTTCCAGAGACACCATTGTATCATGAAAATATCGTAATGTGAACCCAATCACACATTGTTTTTTGGTAATTTGCTCCAAGACCTCGGAAGTAGAAATATTTGCTATATAACTACGCCAGTTATCTCTCTAAAAGGTGATTTTTATAGGGAAATTGTACATATTGATTAAAAAATTTGATTAAACTAATATACTGATTAAAGCACAAAAAAAAAAAAAAAAATCACTTCAACAAAAGGATACAAAAACAAAATACACAGCTAACATGTTTACAAAGGCTGCTACTGGCTGAGAGGTAGGACCATGTGGTCCAGTCAGAGACAAAGTGAAATAAGCAGGTGCCTCTTAACATGTTCACTTGTTAGTAGAATCAGCCGCTTTATAGAATCAAATTTCAGAAAACCAATTCAAATCATTAAAATGCTTTTCATTAAATATCACAATGCCATTCAATTTTGAAAGGCTTTGTAATATTTTTGAGGTCACGACCATAACAAACTAAAAAAAAATTTGTGGTTTCCAGTTTATTGGGCTTTTCTGTTGATTCATGCAATCTATTATAAACAGGTAGTAAACTTGATCTTACCGCATTTGTGATAGCACAGATAGCTGGAATTCAGTAGGTTTTTATGTTATTATGGTGAAATGTTTCTCCCTTCCACTGAATCTTCAATCATATAAAAAACATAAATAAAATTTCAGAATCTTCTCTTCATTTCTATTTTTTAATTTTTGTAAACTTCTTACTCCATATCTCACTAGCGTGTATTGTGCAGGTTGCAATTTTACGGGTGCCATGGTCTTCGTTATTGATTGCTGATCTTTTTTACTGTTTTAAATTTTACAGGAAAGAAAAAAAAAATGTCAGTGAACAAAAATATCACTTAGTTAGCATGTACATATTACAACAGTAATTAAGCTATGTATATAAGCATAAATTTATTTTTATTTTGCTAACCTGTGGAAAATATTCTTCTCATTTTCACATATCATTTAATTTTTTTAATTGGCAAGATAATAAAACATAAATTTGTGCATTATATCTTTACTTTTATAGCCTGTGGATAATATTCCTCCTATTTTCGCTTATCAGAATCGGCATTTAATAGAATTAAAATTCAATTCGCAAAGTGTGATCACTATGACTGGCGCTTACCACATATCGTATAGTGAACCAATCGTAAAGTGGGGGCCCCACTGTACTTTTGTTTCCTTTGTAATCTCACTGCCATTTCCAAAGATCACCACTCCTGAGCATAATGTTTAGGGAATCCTGATGTTGTTCATAAGGGAGGGCACCAGGTCGGCGAAGAAAACAGTCGGTGGATTTTTGGCTGCTGTAAAAGGATAAGTATTTTGATACTTTTACCATATTCTTCATTAATTAACATACTAAATTGCTTGAGCCCTACACCCAAAAACTTAACAACATTTATTTGCATAAATAGTACTTCTTTTTGGCTGACCCATAACTATAAAGTGTTTTTTTTTTTTTTTTTATTATTTATTTATTATTATTATTTTTTTTATTTATTTATTTTTTTTAATATTTATTTATTTTATTTTTATTTTTTTATTATTATTATTATTTTTTTTAAGGTCCTTGCCACTGAAATCTCAGGAAATTAGGTGGCAGGACCTGCCAGAGTAAATAACTATAATACTGGTGTACCTGGTCTGCCTCCACGAGGCAGTGGACAACGTTGGGTCCCATTAGGGGCCCAGCGGCTAAATGACAAGAGGAACAACGGTACGCGACACTACACATGTACAAAATCCATACACTTTTAAACCTCTGGCATTGACAGTGTTCTGTTTCACACCCACAATGTATAGCCCGCGGAGATGGGAGAAACCCCTCGTGCCGTTTGACACTAAACACACTCTACACTCTACATTGTGTTTTACAAAGATATTAAATAGGTTTAGTAGTGTTCATTAGCTTCTTATTTTGAATTTAACTAGCGATTTTTGGAAGTTACGACTCCCGGTGTTGGTGCCAATACTGTTGAACTAGCCTCCATATCGCAATCGGTAAGAAATAGCGCAACGTATATATCTCGAACTGATAACGTAAAACTAGATAACGTAATATGAAGCAATGTACTAGGAATAGGTTAGCTTAGTATAGTATTATCAATTAATCCAAAATATTTATTAATATTATTAAATTCCATTGTTAATTCCATCATTAATTAAACTGTATTTAAAGGGAAATCATGACCCAGACTAGAGCTGTGAAGCAAAGATCACAGACTAGTGAGAGTGCTGTGAGAAACAAATCTAGGTGGAGAAACAAATGGGGTGATTCTCCAACACATCACAGTCAAAAAATGTGTGAAATTTTTGCTGAACTTTCTAAAACGGGACATGATCTAGCGCCAAGGGGGACGTCTTTGTGTGTGCTAGATGCCTAGAGTGTCAAGAAATTAGGCGCCAACTCAAAGTTCTGATGGGCGTCTATGAGAGCTTGAGGTGTAGGGTAAATGCCCTCGAAGAAATTAATATGAGGGACCCATCAAGCTCTCAGCTGCCCAACGCAATGGCAGAGCTGACTCCTGTGCATCATACAACACAGAGGCAATCTCCAAGATAGAATGCACTAGTTGCAAAGGAACTAGTTATCATTGGTGACTATTGTCAGGGAGCGATATGTGGAACAGGACCAGGGTATGTCTGCCACGAGCAAAAGTTGATGACGTTGTAGAGCAGATATCATCTTTTCAGGGCACAAAAGGTGATATTGTTGTACACGTTGGAACTAATAACATTAAGAGTAAGAGATCTGCATATTTACTCAACAAGTACAGGTCTAAATTGAAAAAAGTCACAAGTTAGGATTTAATGTGAAAGTGTCTGCAATTCTGCCTAGACATGATAGGAAGGAGTATATGATGAGAGCCTTGTCGATCAATTCAGTCCCATGGAGATTGTGCAAGGCTCAAGGAGTAGAATTTTTTTCAGCCTGGTCTGTGCTTGTTGACAGAAGAGACTGCTTCTACAGGGATGTAATACACTTTAAATAGAAAGGGTGCAAGAATATTTGCTGATGCTATCAAAGCAGTAGTGTTAGGTGGGTCGGAAAACTGCTAGCTTGGGGGGGGATTCAAAGACTAAAAGGTTAACAGTGGTCGCAGGTAGAGGCAAAAGTGATTCTTGCACTGCTTCTATTGGAATGAGCAGCAGTATGGAAAACAAGGCAATGGAGGTTTCCAGGAGTCATAGTGGAACAAATAAATACATGGGCTGTGTTAGGGTAACTAAGAGAAGAAACAGGTGCATGTATACCAATGCTAAAAGTATAGTTATAAATTTGATGAGCTTCAAGTGCTAGTCAAGACATCAAAGACAGATATTGTTGGGATATCAGAGATGTGGTGCCACACAGATATAAGCAGTGCAGAATTGGAATTTGGGGAGTACAATGTGCACAGGAAGGACAGACAGGACAGGAAGGGAGGAGGGGTTATGCTGTTAGTTAAGATACACACAAAATCTAAGGAAGTGCATCCAATTAATGTTGGTGGACAATCCAGTGTTGAGTCTGTTTGGTGTGAAATAAGCACTGGGAAAGGAAAAATGAGTAGGTGTGTGTTATAGGCCTAATGAATCCGATGAGTATAATGAGCAATTGTGCAAAGAAATAGAGTGGGCCAGTAAATCAAAATGTCTTATATTGGGGGATTTTAAATTTTCAGATATTGACTGGAACTTGTGGATTGGTCACTCGCACACAAGCAAGACATTTTTGGATTTATTGGATGACTGTTTTCTACAGGCAACCAGAGGGACTAATACTCTTGATCTGATTATCAGCAGTGATTATTCATGCATTAAGAATTTGCAGATAAAGGAACCACTGAGTGACAGTGATCACAATGTACCGATATGGGAATTACTTAAAGATGTAACTACAATCGAGGCTAAAGGGAAGGGGGCTTTTGCTTTCGTAAAGGTGACTACAGGGGGTCTCAAACAGTTTTTAAATTCTGTACAGTGGGATCAACTGATGATGTTACCAACATTGAATTCTAAATGGGAAGCCTTCAGGGACTTAATCTTGGAGGCTACTAGACTTTTCATTCCTACTAAGAAATATTGTTCAAGGTTCAAGCCTAAATGGATGTCAGATGAATAAATGAGGCAGAGAAGCAAAATGCATGGGATGTATATAAATTATCAGGAGATACAGAAGCCAATGGCAGATATAAGCTTGTCTGTAATCAAGTCACAAAGAGGGTAGGCAGGCAAATGCGGATTAAGAGAAATCTTTGGCAAAGGATGCAAAGAAAAACAGCAAAGAGTTCTTTACTTATATAAACTCTAGAAGGAAAGGGATGAATCAGATTGGACCACTTAACATTGATGGGTTGACTATTGATGATCATGCTCGGGTAGCTGATAAACTGAAGAGTATTTTGCATCTACATTCACACATGAGGAGTTATTCAATGAGGGGAATGCCAGATTTTATCAAACTCTAACAGGGAGCTAAGTGATTTTGTAATAACTGAGAGTAAAGTGGAGGAGAAATTGTTGAAGTTAAACATAAGAGAAGCACCTGGGGTGGAAGGGATCTATCCAGTTATATTAAAGGAGGCAGCAAAGAAAGTAAGCAAACCCTTAGCCATAATTATGAGAATTTCCTTGGACTCAGGGAAGAACCCCATGGACTGGAGGTGTGAAAATGTATCACAAATTCACAAAGGAGGTTCAAAAGATGACACAAGTAACTATAGACCTATTAGATTAACTTGTGTTCCAGGGAAAATAATGAATTCGCTGGTTAAAGAAGCATTGCAGGAGCATCTAGACAACACTGCAGTAATAGTTAAGACACAGCATGGGTTTATTAAAGGGAGGTCTTGTATGACCAATCTGACTGGATACTATGATGTGGTCAGAAAGAAACTGAATGTCAAAAATAATTTTGATATCATATACTTGGATTTCAGGAAAGCTTTTGATACTGTTGCACATGGAAGATTGCTGTACAAATTGGAGAGGTTGTTGTTATGTGGTTTTTAGGAGCATTAGCAACTAAGGCCATGTTGCTCCGAGGATATAAGGTGGTCATTACCTGAACCTTTCCACATCCTCCATATTTGGTGGTCACGGGCTCGAACCCCGGTCTAATCAAGAAGCATGTGCTACGCATTGCTGCTCCTGCCCACCTGGCTATGGAGGCGCCGACAAGAGGCATGGCATGAAGGGCAAGTTGCTACAATGGATAAAGGGATGGTTGGGTGGAAGACGACAAAGAGTGGTAATCAATGGCCACTGCTCATCATGTACAAATGTTATTAGTGGAGTTCCCCAGGGTTTGGTGCTGGGCCCATTGTTGTTTTGTGTATTCAACAATGATACTGATGAAGATATATCAGGATTAATGTCTAAGTTTGCAGATGATACAAAGGTTGGCAGGGTTTTAATGAGAATAAAGACAGTATGCTACTCCAACTGGATCTAGACAAGTTGGGCAAATGGGCTGAGAAGTGGCATATAAAGTTTAACTTTGAGAAATGCAAAGTTCCATTTGCATTTCTCAAAGACGTACCAACTGTGTAGTACTACACTCAGGTGAAGTGGAAAGACCTGGGGGTAATTGTACAGTCAAATATGAAGTTTGCTGAATAGTGCAGACAGGCTGCCAGGGCAGGTCATGGAGTCTTGTCAATGATATATAGGAATTTTTCTAGCAGGGATAGGAGGCGATTGTCTCGTACAAGGCAATGGTGAGGCCACACCTTGAGTATTGTGTATAGGTCTGGAGGCCTCATTTTAGGAAGGATGTAGAGTTGCTAGAACAAGTACAAAGAAGGGAAACAAGATTGGTGAGGGGAATGAAGGGGTGCTCTTACCAAGAAAGGCTTAAGTTCTGCAAATTGCAGTGAGTGGAGAGTAGGCACCTGCGAGGTGATCTGATTGAGGTGTATAAGGCCTTGAATGGGTTGATCAAGCTGAATGCTAATGGGATTCTTCGTCTTGCTCAGATTAAAAACCTGAGGTCATAGATTCAAATTGAGGAAAGACAGTTGTAGAATAGATGCGTAGAAATTTGCCTTTAGCCAGTGGATGGTTGATTGGTGGAACAGACTTCCATCTTTTGTTGATAGCCTAAATAAATTTAAGGCTGAGCTGGACAGTCATTTGGAACGAATGGAGGGGTGAAATGGGAGGGTTTTTTTTTGGATGATGCTGCATAAACTTGCTTTCTTGCATCGCATGCCTCAACTAATGCTAATTATAAAAATATAAAGGACTGAGTAAGAGTGTTACATTTTATTAGAAGATAAAATAAAGATTTCCTTTAACAATTTTTTTGTTTGTTGCTAGATTTTTCCTCTTGTCTTAACTTGAGAGAATATGTAAGTTTTCATTCCAGTAAACAAACAAAAAAAAAAAAAAAAAAAAAAACATGATATAAGAAAATAAAGTAATTTTTTTTTAATCAGCAATTCTAGATGCTGTTCATCTCATACCTGTAAAGTGTTACTTCCAGAATAAAGACCAAAGTGGATGGCCCACTAACTGATGAAGTTAGTAACAGAAACAAAAGTTGGAAAGAATGGATATAAATTTTTTTCTGTCACTTGCAAACTAAATAGCATACCTAAGAGGACATATAGACAATTAGCTAAAAATTAGTCAATGTCTGGAAGACCTTGCATAGCGCACAAAATCAAAGAAAAAGCTGAGCACTATGGCAGGTATATATTAATCTGTCTGTAATAAAGTTCCTTGGAGAGAAAGGCAGACTAAATCAGACTCTGAAAAAATCTTAGTAAAGACGGTACAAGTGTATCAGGCAAGACTTTTTTTTTTTTTTTTTTTTTTTTGCTTATGTGAAACACTAAAAGTAAAAGACTGAACCATCCAAATTACTGATGATCCTACAAATAGCTTATAAGCTAAATAATTTTTCTGCATGAATATCCATCCACACGAGCATTCTTTTAGGCTCAACATTACTACTAGTACTGACAACTAGATGACTGTATGATTGCTGAAAATGGATTGGAGAAAAATACATAAGGAACCGATAGAATTTATTCAATGATATTAAAGGAGGCAGCAGAACAGACTGCCAAACCTTTATTTATTATAATGGGTGCATCACCGAATTCAGATGAAGTCACAGTGGAGTGGAGATTTACAGACAGGGTAAAAGGTGGCAAAAGTGGCACCTGCTCTGAGTGAACAACAGTCACAAGTGGGATCCCACAGTATTCAGTAATGGCATGACAGTACTGAATACTGTGGGATCCCACTGTGAGATCTGATGTCCAAGTTTGCTGAATACCAAGGATAAGAGGGTAGTACTTACCACAGTAATAAAGCCATATTGCTTCAATATCCATTAAGTGTAAACCTTTCCCTGGTTCTATCACCCACCCACTTAGAAAGCAGACTCAAGAAATGCACAATATGGAAAAAAATTAAATTATGTAAGCCACATTTCATTTTCTTTAATTAAGCCAGAAGAAGGAAATGGAAGTCGGGAAAAGCAAACCATAAAATATGGCCAGTGTTATCTAATAATAAAATGATCACGAAAGCAGTCACTGTTTACTTTAATAAATTTTATTTTTATATTTAACCCTTTTATGAGTACGCATATATATATATGTAAACACATTTTTATCTGTGCTGGCTCAAAGGAATATGAATGTATGTGTACACATACATTCATACTCCTTTGAATATACATTTGAATTTGAAAAATATACACGTGTGCGTGTGTATATTTTTAAGGTTGTTTCACCTCAATATCAAATTATGTATGTTTATGTAAGATCATTTTGAAATTCTACAGAGACATTCTGCCATCTAGTATTGTTTTACAAGTAATAGAAGCAATTTTAACACATACAATAGTTTCAAAAATCGGCACACGAGGATGCAACCTTTCACCAAGATTAAAGACAACATGGAAACTGAAGTTCAGATCCAAAAATTTATGAAAATTAATCAAATAATACATATAAATGTAGAGGATATTATTGAATCATAAAAGAGTAATAGCATGTTTTTTTAATGATTATTTTACATCTTTTTAACAAAATGTGATTTTATCTTTTGACAATAATCACACTAATGTTTGGCTATAAAGCCAAAATATTAAAAAAAAAATTAGCATTTAAAAGCAATTATGTACACAGTTTTCAGTTTTTTTACAAAGTTGGAAATAATGGTCTGAACAGGATGTATGCCACCGTCTTACAGGTGGCATAGGCATTTTTAATTTAATGCTTAAATTTAAATGGCTAAATTCAGGTATAATTTCTCATAAGAAATTCTCTATTTGCCACTATCTTTCAATGTTTTTTTTTTTTTTTTTTTAAAGTGAAACTTTCGAATCAATATGCAGCACACACAAAAAAAAAAAAAAAAAAACATTTGCAGTGTGTGTGTTTTCCATAATTACTCCTGTTTAACAGCTGATAATGATAATAAAAACAGTTGGTGCATAAATTTAAACTAGTCTGCTCAAGAACAAGAATAGGAAAAATTATTACAAATAATGAAAAAACTTAAATTAAATAACTGTATGTAATTCATGTTGAATAAAATTAATAAACTACATCTACCATATACTTTGTTTCTGTATTAAAGCAAGAACTACAGTGTCGTAAATTCAAACAGATATATATTGTTTGATCACATTAAACTGACAAGGTGCAAATGAAAAGCAATATAACGAGAATGTATAGTTTATCACATGCAAGTGAAGGAACATTATCTCCTACAAAAGTAGGACATCCAAAGTTAGAGCATTTGATAAGGATATAACTACAACAAGGACTGAAACTGTAATAGCACTTAAACAAAATCCTCCATTATGCAATGGCAGAATGGTAACTACCAATAAATTGGTGGGATAAATACTGAAGATTAGGCTAATTCTGGAAAGACTGAAGTGATTTTTTTGGGATATTCGTTCTTTCACACTGAATTTCCATTACCTTTCAATGTTAACAGCACTGCCAAGGAAGGACTACAAGCTTTATAAAGCCAGTAGTTGCCTATACTTCTCTGATCAAACTGAGAAGTATAGTATATTTCTAGGGATGGGATCAAATGCTGATATATCATGTGAACTTTACATATTTATAGTGCAGCAGTGCTTCAGAGCACTTTAGAGAGTTTTACATCATGGAATACAGATTTTTCTTCAAACCACACTGACATTATGTGATGCACACTGATTGCTTACTACACTACCGAGTATAGTGAAATCTCGTTACACTGCACAACCCAACTTGTAAAAAATGTCCTCTTCTCAATCCTTTGAAAGTAATATTCTCAAAGTGTGTTGCCTGATTTACATAATGCATACAGCACCAAATTTATTCAAGTGTCACTATTTGAAACCCCTGCTCAATGTAAACACACCTTGTTTCCACATGATCTGGATACAGTTCATTCCAAATTTCAACTCTGTGCAATTAACTGTTTTGTGTTTGCGGTATTTATGCTGTATGGTAATTTATATACTAGTACAAAAAAAGGGGGGGGGGGGTTACATTCCAAAGACTAACAAAAATAAGCCATTTTTTTTATAACTATTGGAAACTTAATTTTTATAGTAGTAATAACTTAATATTTTAACTTTATTTTTATAATAGTAGTAACTTAAATATTAATAACTGAACAAATGTCTTACCTTACAAACTGTGATACTTATAGGTCAGATAATGTATGTTCATTTAATTTTCTTCGTCTTCATCACTGCTAAGCACAATCTTTTCTGCAGCATCTAGATTCCGTGTACCTTCTGCTCTCTTTAAAATTCACGATTATTTTTTATGGTCTCAAACACGCACAAGTTCAATAGCACAGAACCTAACCCAGTGATCTCCCAACAAAATATAGTGGACTAACACTTTAAATGATACGTGAAAATCTGAAGAATATTTTCCAGTTAGCAAAATAAAAATAAATTTATGCTTACATATGTATCTTAATTATTATGATCAAACTGAGAAGTATAGTATATTTCTAGGGATGGGATCGAATGCTGATATATCATGTGAACTTTACATATTTATAGTGCCTCAGAGCACTTTAGAGAGTTTTACATCATGGAATATAGATTAATATGTACATACTAATTGATATTTCTGTTCACTGACTTTTTTTTTGGTTGTAAAATTTAAAACAGAAAAAATGATAAGCAATTAATATCAAAGAACACGGTAAGCACAAGTTGCAACAAACATGACACGGAGTAATGAGTTTCTGAACATTTGTTTTTTATATGATTGAATATTTCATGGAAGGGGAAACATTTCACTTAATAGCTTGAAAACCTACAGAATTCCAGCTATCGGTACTATAGAAAATGCAAGAAAATAGAGTTTACTACCCATTTATAATTGATTACACTAACAGAAAAGACCAATAAATCAGAAACTGCAAAATGTTTTTATTGTTTTATGGTAGCGACTTCCAGAAATGTGCTTTATAAAAATACCATGAAGGCGATAATGACTAGCGAGTCAACAGCAGGATTCACAAAAAGGAATGGAAATGTTGAAATTACATCTAACATAATAACAGGGTTTTCACAGCAGAAAAGCTCAAAAATACCGTGTTATGCAAGATTTCCCGCAATTCTCAAACCGGGTTAGAGCAAAACCATGTTGTAGAAGTACAGTCAGTCCTCGTATAGCACGATAGTTGTGTTCCTAGAAACCCTCATGCAATGCAAAATCGTGCAATATAAACAACAGGCCCTATGGGAAAAATAGGGTTAGGTGCCGACCACCCAAGATTGAACACACATTTGTAACCAAAACATTACCAAACACAATAAATTATCGTAATGAAATACGTAAGTATTTTATTATGACTATTACGTAATAAATATTGCTAATGCTTTTGCTTCTATCGTAAGCAAACTTGTTTTTTTGTTTGATTTTCTATCCAAAAAGATGACAGCCATTCCATCTCTTCCAATTCTTTGTGTCTTAATCTAATGGATTTTAATTACACTTTGAGTTGTTCCTGCTGTGAAAGTTGTTTTTATCTTCTCTGCATTCTTCATAATTCTCGGCGTTGCTTCATTTAGGCCTGTAGCATGTGCAATATCAAATGATCTTTCATTTCGCTCAAAGCATTTCACAATTTCATATTTTTTCTCTATCGACAGAGGCGGACTGGCCATAAGCCTTACTGGGGAAACCCCGGTGGGCCGGAGGCCGGTATGATTTTGGCCATAAACGCTAGTATGAGGCCACTACAAATTTTCCCGAGTAAGAATTTTTGACCCAGCCTGTCTCTGTTTCTCGATATTGCTTTTCTTTTTCTCTCTAAATCTGTAGTGTCTTCACCAGGACGCTTCCTTTCCACACCTTTTAAGTATTTTACTCATTTTTAGGAAATAAAGCACAATTACAAAATGAGGAGGCACGTTTGATGCACATAAACAAAGCTGCACGCATGTAGCAACTGAATAAACAACACCGTAAAGGAACACTATACGAGAGACACTATGAACACCTCACTAGCTCACATTTTACTAAAGCACATTTCTGGGGGTTACTACCATAAAACAATAAAAACAATTTCCAGCTGCATTCCTGCTAGTGGAATCTGTTATAAACTGGTAGTAAACTCGATCTAATTGCATTTGCGATAATACCAATAGCTGAAATTGTGTGGGTTTTTACGTTATCATGGTGAAATGTGTTTCCCCTTCACTGATATAAAAAACAAATACATTTTCAGAATCTTCTCTTCATTCCTATGTGTTGCGTTCAGTTGGGGTGATTCGGCGTTAGACTGCCATTTCTTGTAAACACAAAGGCGAATCGTGCATAAGCGAATTCAGCTCATGTTATATACAATATCGTTTCCCTATTTATAAATCGTGTATGACTGAATTCGTGTAGTGTAAACACGTGTTATACGAGGACTGACTGTACCAAGTTATATGGGGATTGCCTGTAATTTATAAATTACCTATACAGCAATTAAAAAAAAAACACTAAATTAAAGAAATCACATTCTGATAAACTTTCCTTTCACAGAGTTTCATTTAAGCAGATAAACAATCAATACAAGTGATATTAAAGGAATTCAAGCTGAATTTTGTGTAATGTAAAAAATGTAAAAAACAATTACTTAACGTTGCTAAAAAATGTAAAGGCAAAAAAAAAAAAAAAAAACCTTTGATGATTCTTCTAGTTCCTTTCCTGCGGTAAGTACCATACTGACAAGTTCATCCATATCTAGATCATCAGTCACCATACCAAACCTAACACACAACATACCATCATCCCCCTCACCTAAAAGAAAACAATATATATATATATATATATATATATATATATATAAAAAAACTGGCTTAATATTCACAAAAAATATATATATAATTAAAGAAACTGCAAACATAAATGTGCTTAATAGCTGATCATAAAAAACAGCTGGTTCACAAATTTTAGTCGATCTGTTCAAGGATAAGAATAGGAGAGAACTTATATCACAAAAGCAATCGTGAAAAAAATATTAAATTCAGGAATTTTGTATAATTTTATGAATAATGCATTCTTGCAAATTAATATTCAATGCATGCTGAAAAAAGTATCCACTTTCATAAGTGATGCATCTGTTGTTGTTTGTTAGATTTATTGGTGCATCAGCAACTTAGGCTATAATGCACTAATTACTGTCTGATATTTTCTTCATTTTTCTTACAGGTGATAGTGGTTCAGATAAGGTGATATTTACTAATAAATTTTAGAAAAAGAAAAATGTCATCCATGTTCTCTCGATCTCCTAGGACACACTGTAGTGTTAAATGATTGTAATTATGAAAATTAGAGGTAAAAGCTGTTTTCCGTTCTTTTTGATACTGCGATGATATGCTTTACTGTTAGTGGGCATAAACAATTACTGCATTGTGGAGGGTCACTGTTTGTTAGTAGATAGCTATGAGTGAGGAAAGTATGACCAATGCGTAATCTGGCTAGAATAGTTTCTTCCTTTCTGTTTCTGCTCAGGCTGGATTTCCACTGTTTAGGTTCTCTCTTGATTTCAAAAAGTTTATTATTTGTCTGATCTTTCCACATGCATGTCCATACTTCTTTATATGTCTGTTTGATAAAGGACTTATGATCACTATAAGGAGTCCTGAAATTAGATGGCATCACATTTGTAGCAATTTTAGCAGCTAAATCTGCCTGCTCGTTTTCTAGGATTCCAATGTGTCCAGGGATCCAGCAAAATATTACGAGCTGTCCACGTTCATGAAGTGCTAATAACTGTGCTAAAATTTTCTGTATCTGAGGATGACTAGGGAAGGATTTACACTGTAGAGCATTAGCAGCACTTAACGAGTCTGTATATATGATGGATTTAGCGTACAAAGCTTCTTTTATATTCTCTAGGGCTAGTAGAATACCATATAACTCTGAGGTATAAGTACTGCATTCTGGTGGGAGCTGTCTGGAGATGGTGGCATTTGGTAGTACTACAGCTGTGCCAACTTTATTACCAGTTTTGGATCCATCTGTGTATAGTTGAATGAAGCTGCTAAACTCGGTGGAGTGAGCCATATGTATTTGTCTAATGTTGTTCTTGCAATGGGGAAGTTATTCTTTCCCCATTGCTGAAAATGTTTATCAATATGTACTGGAGGCAATTGCCATGGCAGGGTTTCCATGTTAGTATCCTGGAGAATGTTAGAAAACTTCAGGCCCCAGCTTGTGATCAAAGCTTGAAGCCTAATGCCAGATGGTTTGTTGTAACGCCATTTAGTTTGATAGATTTCTCTCCATTTTGGCATGAAGAGACATTGCCACATGGGATGTTGTGGGAGACTGCTGATTTTGGCTGCATAATTTAGTAGTAGAGTTTCTCGCCTAAGGTGTAACGGTGGTTCATAGGCTTCAGTATAGAGGCTTAAGATTGGTGATGTGCGAAAAGCCCCCAGTGCAACTCTTAGTGCACTGTGATGTACACGATCGAGCCATTTAAATACACTTGGCCTGGCTGAGTCATATGCAGAGACCCATAGTCTAACCGGGATCTGATCAGTGAGCGGTATAAATGTAACAGCATGTAATCTGCACCCCATGACATAGAAGAAATTACTCTGAGAAGATTTAGTTTTCTAAGACAACTTGTACGAATATATTTTATATGTTCTAGGAAGTTTAATTTTTTATTAAGTATTAAACCAAGAAATCTAATACTAGGTTGGAAAGTAATACAATGAGAATCCAACTGAAGGTCTGGATCCGGATGTAAAGAACGTTTGCGACAGAAGTGCACAGCAGTCGTTTTTGGTTTAGAAAGCCGATATCCATTATTTTTGGCCCAAGAGACTATTTTGTTAATGGTGCCTTGTAGTTGTCTTTCAATAAGTCTCATATTTTGAGAATGACGTGACATGGCAAGATCGTCAGTGTACAAGTATGCGTCAACTGTGTTAGGTATACACTTGGTAATAGAATCAATCCTAATGGCAAAGAGTGTGGCGCTCAACACTGATCCTTGGGGAACTCCCTCTTCTTGTACATATGCTCGAGATAATGAAGAGTGGAATCGGACCTAAAGGATCTATTGCCTAGAAAGTTCTTAATAAATTTTGGGAGATGACCCCGAAGTCCAAATTTATGCAAGTCCTGAAGAATCCCATATCGCCAAGTTGTATCAAAAGCTTTTTCGATGTCAACACATACCATGACTAGGTGTTCATCTTTTTCTCCGGAAACCATACTGACTTGGACCTCTGAAAACCATGTCAGTCTGGCATTAATTATTTTTTCCAATGTTTTTCCCAGACAACTGGTTAGAGGAATAGGACGGTAATTTTTGGGATCTGTGTGGTCTTTCCCTGGTCTCGGGAATGCTGGCACATAAGAATGGCACCAGCTAGCGGGGTAATACTCCTCTAAGAAAATTCTGTTATACAGTTGTAAGAGTACAGTTAATGATTCCTCGCTTAAATGACAGATCATGGTGTAATAAATCCCGTCGGGACCTGGAGCACTGTTTTTCACTCGTGCAAGTGCATTACACAATTCATTCATGGTCAGAGGCAGATTATAAGAATGAAGGATGACAGTATTAAAATTTAGTTTGTATTTTTCTGTCTGGGATTTTAACAATTGAAATGCTGGTTCATATGTGGCAACAGCTGAAAGCGTTTCAAACATAGTACCTAAGGCATTGGCAATTTCTGTAGGTTCAGAGATTTCTTTCCCTTTTACAAGTAGAATAATAGAAGTTGTTTGCTAGTATTTACCATTAATTCTTTTAATTTTTTTTCCATATTGTAGAAGTATCTGTGGATCTGTTTATGGTGGAGGCATAATGCGCCCATGCTTCTTTTTTACTCTCTCATCTTATATGAAGAGCTTTAGCTCTGACTCTCTTAAACTGTAGGAGGTTAGCTGTGGTTGGATGTTTTCGAAAAATATTCCAATATTTGTTCCTTTCTTTTTTAGCACTGTTGCATTTTTCGTTCCACCACATTTTTGGATGAAGCCGGATTTTGGATAGCAGTCTTGGATGCTTTCATTATTTTATCTGTAATGTAGCTTACTGAAGAGTCAATTGTGTGGGTTGCTATAAAGACAGTATCTAAGTGAGCTATTTCTTGGTATTTAATCCAGTTAGTCTTAGCAAATTTCCAGGTTGTCCTAATGTTACTCTGAGGAGTAGAATTTATACAGAAAGTACAGATGATAGGAAAGTGATCGCTACCACAAGGGTTATTAGTAACGGTCCAGTCTATGAGAGGAAATATCACTGGAGAGCATACTGAAAGATCAATAGCAGAGCTTAAGCCAGATGGTAAATGCACGTATGTGTGAGCACCAGTGTTCTAAATTTTTTTCAATTATCTGTCCTCTGGAGTCAAGATGTTGAGAACCCCATAGCGGGTGATGGCCATTCCAGTCACCCATAATACAAAAGGGAGCAGGTATTTGCATTACTAAATTATCTAAATCAGCAAAGGTGTATGTATGATTTGGTGATAGATACAATGAAACTAATGTTATTGTGATTCCGAAGGTGACACGGACAGCAATTGCCTCTAAAGATGTTTGCAGGGGGATAGGTCTAGAGGGCACCAAAGAGTTCACTATGAGTGCTACTCCTCCATGAGCTAAATTAGATGATGTTGTTGATATGGGGTTTGATGGCGCATAAGCTACTTTGGCTATAATGTGCCTATTCATTTATAATAAAAAGAAATGAAAAAGTTTCATAAATTCAGAATTGATTAAAAAGTCCAGTTTGCTTTAAGAAGTTGAAAAATTCAGAAATATCTGCGTCATCTCCAATGAGATGATGCAGATATTTCCGAATTTTAACGACTGGTTAATTTTGGCTAATTTTGACGAAGATTAACCAGTGATAGCAGGGTTGAAGTTCTTTCTTGTTCGTAGTAAGGGTAGTCGATGAGAATGTGTTTAATACTCAGATTTATATTACAAAGTGGACACTGTGGCAGGTCATTCCCTGTGAGTAAATAAAGGTGGGTCAGGTAAGTATGTCCTATTCTTACCCTTGAAAGGACTACCTCTTCTCGTCTTGATGTGCGGACACTGGAGCGCCAAATTTTTGGATCATGTTTAAATTGAAAGAGTTTATTATTAATTTGAGAGTGTCATATTGCTGTCCACTTTGACAGGCATGCAGCCTGAATGGTTAATGCATAGTCTGATGGCGAAACAGGGATATCAGTTAAGTCGAAGCTAGTTGGATTTTTTGCAGCTTTATCAGCCAGTTTATTGCCCAAAATGCCAGAATGAGCTGGAATCCAGCAGAAGGTGACCAGTTGATGGCGTTCTTCAATTTTTAGTAATATGCTTTTTATTTCGTCTAGAATAGGGTGTACTTTATCTAAGGGGTTACATAAAGCCAAGATTGAGCTGAGGGAATCAGTGTAAATAACAGATTTTAAAGCACAGTCAGAAGAGAGATTCTGTAAAGCTAGTTTGATTGCATATAATTCAGCTGAGAAGATACTGAAATCAGATGGCAAGGATGCTGAAATCAGATGGCAAGGATGCTGAAATAACGGTATTTGGAAACACTGCAGCCGCTCCAACGTTTGAATTAGATTTAGAGCCGTCTGTATAAATTGAAGAAAAGTCAAAGTATCTTTGAGTGTGAGCTTCGTGAAGTTGTTTGATATTTGATGTTTGTAAAATGTTCTTTCCCCATTGAGAGAGGTAAGTGTCACAGGTCGGTATAGGAGGTGGAACTCATGGTGGTTGAGTACAAGTTGTTACCTGTTGCACGGAAAGGATGGAAACATTCCAAATTTGCATCAGTTCAAGAAGGCGAAGACCAGCTGGCTTTACTATGCTTGGTTTATTTCTAAAAAGGTTTTCTAATGATGGATTGAACAGATATGACTGAGTCGGATGCATGGCACAGCTTTGTATCTTGACAGCATACTTCAATAACAGTGTTTTCCTATGTAAAGTTAGTGGGGGTTCATGGGCATCAATGTAGAGACTATGTGCTGGTGATGTTCTGAAAGCCCCGAGTGAAAGTCTCAAGGCACTGTGTTGAATTGGATCAAGCCAGCGCAATGCACTCAATCTGGCTGAATCATAGATGGGAGCTCCATAATCAAGACGGGATCTGATTAATGCCCAATATAGCCGAAGCAGAGATGTACGATCTGCGCCCCATGTTTGGGAGGATAAAGCTCTGAGTATATTTAACTTTTTTAGACAGGAAGTACATACAATTTTTATGTGGTCTATAAAATTTAACTTATTATCAAGTGTTAATCCTAAAAATCTGATGGTATTAGTGACAGGGATGGAGACATCATAAATTTGAAGTTCAGGATCCGGATGAAGTTTGCGCTGTCTACAAAAATGGATGGCAACTGTTTTCTACTGCGAGAGTCGATAGCCATTGAGGCTGGCCCACTGTTGTATTTTATTAAGTGATATCTGGAGCTGCCGTTCAATAGACCTCATGCTTTGGGAATGGCAGGAGATGGAAAGACCATCTGCATAAAGGTAGGTCTCAACTGTATTTGGAAGCTGATTGGTGATGGAATCTATTCTAAGAGCAAACAAAGTGGCACTCAGTACTGATCCCTGTGGTACTCCTTCTTCCTGTATAAACGTTTTGGAGAGGGCATGTTGGTACTGAACTTGAAACGATCTAGTACGTAGGAAGTTCTGAACAAATATAGGAAGGTTGCCTCGCAGACCAAGAGAGTAAAGATCACTAAGTATGCCATGCCGCCAGGTAGTGTCAAAAGCCTTCTCGATATCTATTGAAACCATTACAAGATGTTCACGTTTATCAAAGGCATTTCGAATGGCGAATTCAGCCTTGACCATAAGGTCTAAGCATGACCTATTTTTACGAAAGCCATATTGGCTATGGCTCATTAGATGTTGTGACTCAATGATCCATACGAGTCTTCTGTGGACAATTTTTTCAAGGATTTTGCTCAGGTAGCTTGAGAGAGAGATCTGTCTATAGCTATAGGGGTTAGTTGGATCTTTCCCAGGTTTTAGGAATGCCAAAACAGTAGAGTGATGCCAAGAAGTTGGAAAAACATTTTCTAAAAATATACGATTGTAAAACACCAGAAGCAGGCTTAAAGCTTTGTCATCGAGATGTTGAAGCATGACATAATAAATCCCATCTGGCCCGGCAGCACCATTGTGGGCTGTTCTAATGGCATGCAGAAGTTCAGAGTGTTGCAGAGGTTTGTTATATGGAAGAGTACGTGCGGTTTGAAATTTTACGGCATGCTTTTCTCTAGTGTTTTTAATTCATTGGAATGATGTAGAATATGCTGATGCCGCTGATATTTCAGCAAAAGTATTGCCCACAGCATTAGCAATATCTAAGGAACTGGACAGATCTTGCCCTTTCCAGGAGAGGATTGGAGAAGGTATAGTAGGAAACTTACCAGATAACTGTCTAATTTTTTTTCCATATAGTTTTCGGATCAGTGTTTCTGTTAAAGGTCGATGCAAAATGGGTCCAGGATTCTTTCTTGGCTTGCCTTTGTACAAATCGTGCTTTTGCTCTTAGCTTCTTATAATTAATGAGATTGGTTGTGGTTGGACATTGCCGAAATAAATTCCAGGCTTTGATTTTTGCTTTCTTTGCTTTTGTGCATTCATCATTCCACCAGTAATTATAATACTTGCGACCAGGGGGATTTGATAATGGTATTGTGTCCTTGGCCACTTTTAGGAGATGTGATGTGATCTGTTACATTATCAATATTCTGGAGCTGGATTTTTTCCTCGTCAAGAGAGATTGATGATCGAAATTTTGCCCAGTTTGCACGAACAAATTTCCATTTCCTGCGGAGTTTGTTTGAAGGAGACTGTGATATTAAAAAATTGCATATGATTGGAAGGTGGTCACTGCCCATATGATCATTTAAAACGTACCACTCTATGGTTGGGAGGAGTATTGGAGAACAAATTGAGAGATCTATTGCTGAGGTGTGTCCAGTTGGGAGTTGTATTTGAGTGTGCGCACCAGCATTGAGTAAGGTGAGGTTTTGTGACTCTAGAGCTTTCAACGAGTCGACCACGTGTGTCTAGTTTAGGATCGCCCCATAAGGGGTGGTGCCCATTAAAATCCCCTCATATACAGAGAGGTGGAGGTATCTGTATGAGGAGATCTTCAAGATCTTTTAAACAGTAAGTATGGTTTGGTGGTAGGTATACTGAAACAAGTGTTATTGAAATATGGAGAGTTATATGAACAGCAACAGCTTCTATTTCAGTTTGAAGTGGAATATGTTTAGTTGGGATCTTTGAATTTATTAGGATTGCTACACCACCATGGGCAGCATTTGCTGTATTACGATCTCTTCGATAAAGACAATAGTTCTTTATTGAAGGAGAAATTTGCGAGGTTAGGTAAGTTTCCTGAAGACAAAGGGCAATTGGAGAATATCGGTTAATTAGATCACGGATATTACCATCTGTGTTGCAACGAAAGCCTCTGCAATTCCATTGTAAAATACAAGGCATTATTTGTGTTTAATTGATGGAGATGTATCTGACTGCTTTTTGAAGGTTACTGGCTTATGACGTTCTAATTTAGATTTGTCTTTTTTGGAGAAAACTGGCCGACCTGTGTCGATTTCTTCTTCTGCATGGATTTCTAGAAGGGGATCTTCCTGTATGGATGTGCCCATATGTGTCCATGGTTGTGTCCTGAAAATTTTTCACTACATTTCCGTTTGAACTATGAGATATAGTATCTATGGCTGGAGTAGGAGATGCCACTGGTATTGTCAGAGGAGTATTATTTGCCTGGTCAGAGAACTTGGATTGTTGCTTAGAAAGAACATTTCTAGCCGAATCAGAAATTGATTTGTTAGTGGGAACTGTTACATCGGTTTGAGTAGAGACTGTCTGATATTTTTTTACAGCATTGGCATAGGTCATATTTTTGGTTATAGAAGGAGCAAGTAATTTTCTCGCTTCTGGGTAACTTACTTTGTTCTCAACCTTGTATTTTACTATTTTCTTCTCGGTTTTCCACTTTTCACGTCTTTGAATATGCAGGATGGTCACCTTTGCAATTTGGGCAGGTCATTTTTGTAGCTGTACAGTTACTTTGTATGTGATCTGAGGATCCACAATTAGGGCAGACAGGAACTCCTCTGCATACAGAGGAGTTTGTGAGTGGCCACACTTTTGGCATTTGTAATACCTTAAAGGGTTTGGAATGTAAGGGCGGATTCGGCAAAGTAAATAACCTGCTTTTACAGAGGAGGGTAAGTTGGGTGTATTGAAGGTGAGAATAATATTTCTTGTAGGTGTAAGTTCATTATCTTTTTTAATCATTATTCGTCTTGCTTTAATTACGTGTTGTCCCTGCAGCTCTTGGGTTATTTCTTCCTTGGTAACGTTTAATAAGTCCCAACTGGATATCACACCCTTAGATGAATTTAGGGTTGTGTGCGGAGATATTTTAACTGGAATGCCAGCAAAGCTTGTAAGCTGTAACAGCTTCTCAGAATGTCTGTGGTTGGTGGTTTCTACTAGTAAGTCTCCTGATTGCAGTCTCTTCAATAAGGCTTTGTAATTAAGGCATTACGGCTTTGTAATTATTTATTAGATTTGATGACACAGTATTTATCCACATACGGAAAGCTTCAATAGGTGTGTTGTATTTACAGGCAAGCAAGAAGCAGTAGTTAAGGAGGTCATGATATAACTGCTTTTTGAATGTGGTTAGGCTGCCAGTGCATGAAACTGAATACTGAAAAATTCAGGTTTTTTTAAACAACCTGAATTTGTATCCATGAGAAAGAATGTTTCTCAGTTTCTGGTGAGGTATAATCTCCAGGTTAATAGTTATAATATGCCCGTGGTGGGGATTAACATACGGCTGTAGTTCTGCCTTGTGGCAAATGCATGTGTTGGTGTCTAATTCTGCTTTGTCCATATTGGTAGCAAGGGATTTGTAATTTCAGGAAAGAAGGCCGAATGGTTTATCATATCTGTATATAGCTTTGATTCTGATGTTTTGGCAGTTGGCTGGAAGGAGGTAGGCATGTGAGTTAATGTAGTGGTTTATAGCGATGCAATCCACAGTGGTGTTCTGAAATTTTAATATAATGGTAGAATACTCCTTATTAATATTATTATTTATAAGGTTTAGTTTAAATTTACAAATGTCAAATAGCAGGTATAATAGGTGTTTAGTTTTGAATTCACAACTGTTGACAAATTTAAATAGTGCTTTTAGAATGCAGTGTTTCATACTGAAGAGTAAGTAGGGTAAGTATCTGTTGCACCTCTATGTCCCTGTTGTCCCAATTGGTTACCAAGTGGGCAAAGTTACCTAGTTTGTGATTGTTTGAATTATTATTTCTTGGTTTGCATTTTTTGTGGCATCTTGGTTTGCTTACACATTTATCATTTGAAATTTCTTATAAATACAGAGGTTTTCTATAGAGCTGGTAATGATACTATGGCTAAATTTGTTGTTTAAGATAGTGTTTTAAGTTTCAGTATAAACATTTCTTCCTGTCTGTTTCTTAAAGCAGGATTCAAGTATATGGGCTGAGATGGAGATTTTAGAGAAGCAATGCTTCTGGAACCTGGCAAAACCTTAGAGCAACTACTGAAACCTATCATTAACATCTTGCCTAACAGCAAGATAAGCAACAACAATATCCCTATTATAAATGCCTTACATAGTAACAATATATCCCATATACTAACCTTTGACTTCAATAGTCTATTTACAAGCATAAGTCAAGCCAATTTGAAGCTTGTCCTAAACAACCTGTTTAATAGATACAAACATATAATAGACTGCAAAACTATATATTGGAATAATCTGTTCAATTTGTGCATTTCCAACAACTACATTTTCGACGGTAAAACAGTTTACCAACAAACTATACGTACTCTTATGGGCAGCCCAGCGAGCTGTATCATTGCCAATCTATATCTATACTGGTACGATACATCACTACCTCCGGATATATGCATATTCAGATATATTGTTGATTTATTTGCAGCAAATTGCCCCAACTTCATACAAAACGTTGCCAATATATACTCTACTGAGCTCACACTAGAAAAAACCAATGATAATAACAAGGCTGCTAACTACTTGGATTTAGATATGGACCTCAACAACAACAACCCCTACACCATGGTCAATATATATAATAAGCGCGACGCCTTTAACTTTAATGTATTCAGCTTCACTCACTGGCATTTGAATATTTCCAAAAAAAGTACATGCCAACATCATCTTATCTCAAATCATCAGTATAGCCACTATATGCCATAGCAAACAACTGATAGTTAGCAACATCAGAAACCTGTATAGCAGGTTTCTAACAACCAGTTTCCAGCAGCCTACTTATATTACCACATCAAAAAAGCTCTCGGTATTATCAAATATAAAAAATTGATTAACTGTACTATTGATATCAATAATATCATGGCTAACTGATATTCCATAACTGCTAGGCTTGTACATGTGTGTAGTCAATACTCCCAGCCACTTTGGGGTCTTACAAGCATAGAAAATTTGTACCCCCCTGATTGGCTATCTCTAGGAGTATTCATTTACCATTTATATATTATTATTTATCTATCTATTTATTTATTTTCTTTTTTATTTTTTATATTCATATACCATACGTAAACGCCTGAAGGATGCTCACAGAACTATGTTCAAGGTCCTACTATAGGAACGGGTATAGCAACCACTAACTGCCCTAGCACCATCTTCAGTACTCTTTATGCTTTCCTATCCCATATATCTTTATTTCTTGTGAGCCATTAGTTTACTGAATGCTCCTTTCCTTCTTTAAAACATTTTTCTCACTTATACAAAGTTCAGAGACTTTTTACCACTACTTTGCTAACCTATTATTCCTTTCTATCCTGGGATGCATTCCTTCATCCATTTAACCTTAAAAGGGTAACTCTAACAGTAACTCCTTTTTACATTCGTAACAAATTGGTTTAATTAATTTTAATTTACTAATTAAATTTACTACTTTGCTAATTTAAAGTATTTTAATACATCTCCAATTTGAGACGCATGGGGTAACTAGCCCAACTTATTTAATTATAAATTTTCCCAATTTCTTACGCCAGTGGTCACCAGTTTATACCATATACTGTAGCTTAAACCTTTTATTTCTCCACAGCAGTACAGATCGCCACAACCTACACAACCCCAGTAAGTTATCCCATTTCTTGCCTTTTTTATTCATGTTATTCTTTACTTCCAGCCTCTGTCGGGTCAGCCATGAAATATATGCACGTCTCATGATTAAAATTAGAATTAAAATTTATAAAAAAAATTTTTTTTAACTAACTTTACCTACTTTTCATGTACACCATGTGCGCCGTGTATTTCATGTCAGAAACAAAGGCTTTACCCACTTATTGCCGCTTCCTCCTTTGATTTCGGCGGTTGGCCCTTGAAAAGGGCACTGAGGTCACAGGAAGAACGGCGCTAAATTATTATTATTACTTCTCCTTTATCTTAGCACCCTGATTTATTATTCACAGTTGTAGCGATTTCCATTCCGTTCCATTCGCCCTTTGTTCTCCATACTTAGCGTTACTAGTACCGTAACGTTAGCACATTGCCTTTCACGACTACTAACTTATATATATATACACACATGCATTTAACCTATTAAGATTCTTTAAGTGCCAGAAGTGGAACAAAGTAAAAAGAAATACAGTGACTTAAGTTGAGCTGAACATGTCATAACAAGAGATGAGAAAAGACGTGAACCAGTAAATAGCAATAAGCCAACATATACTGAAAAGATTGTTGGGAAGTATTCCATCGGGACAAAAACAGAAATAACTGTTCCATTGAAAGAATCATTCATTCCCATTGCACTTTTTTTTTTTTTTTTTTTTTACTGAGTTCTAAAAACTTGCATGGAAAACTCTGTCAGTTAACGCTCCAATGTCAATACCTTCTAATGCTTCACCACTACAACAGTCCAGTGATACAGATAAAACACAGAAAACCAAGTGACAACAACAGTACAAGAAAAAATTGGTGTCAGTGCTGAGAAGGTATTTGATAAATCATCTCAGAAAACTCACTGCAGAGGAAGAAATGGACATGGGACAATGTCCATGTCCATACTTCCCAAGAAAAGAAAAATCTAAGGCTGAGAAAAGTAAACCCTCATCACTTTGGTAGCTAGCCAGCAGGTCTACCAAGCCCAAATGATGTTTAATTCTTTCAGTGCTATGTCATGGATTCTAGCAAAATTCTGACATTAAGGTCCTCCTGCAAAAGTATGAACCACTTTGCTCTTGCCTGCAGGTGGTATACTGAAAGGCAAATGAAAACCCCTCTTTATATAAACATTACTATCATCCATAAAGATAGAGTTGGGGATGGACCTACCCATGGAGGATTTGATATCCCCCAAGCCGGTGAGACCCAATTTTGGCTTTTGCTGCTGACAACAAATATAGAATCAGTTGCAGTTGTAAGCGCACTTGAGTTTTTACTAAAGCAGATATGCTCTATTTGTCACTTGGGACAGACATAAAGGCAAGAAGACTATATTAGCTGATCTGGATGTTTTCTAATGAGTTACTAATATTTTCAGCCTGTTGGAATATCTAGCAGCCAGCCTGCCTAAACCATTTTAAAACTGTACCCTTGAAGTGTAAGAAATATTGGATATGTCTAATATGATGATCCCATCATATTAGACATTAATCATAGGCATCAGGCATTACTCATTCTGTTATACTGCATGATAGAAAGATGGGGTTGTTAGAGCTTTGCTCTGGAAACTGAAAATGAGTTTTGCCAATTCAAGCCTCCATTAAATAAAGTGGTAGTATCATATCACACTAGATAATGAGAGCCTATGACCTGGTATTTCCTGGTGACACAGAGGGGCACTAGGCAATACCAGATGCATCGGCCCCGAGTGCAAAGCGAGCGACTAAAGCAATTCTTCAATGATTTGAAAGCGATTTTCTTAAAAGAGCGATTGATTGTATTTGAACGTTATTTTCTAATTTCCAAAGTTATATAATTTTGCTCTTCTAAAGTAAAGAAGTCAGCTTACTCAACAGAAAGGAAAGCCACCTTTCTTCTTGTATATAAGACTAATCTACTAACGCACTACACTAACAACCTTATCGCTTGGTGACTGGTGGCGCTGCTCCTGCCTCCACGTGGCAGGGCTGGAAGCCTGGGAGAAGAAATCCACTCTCCTGGGACTAAAAGGAGCAACTATGGACAACACAAAACAGTCCTACTATGGATCTTTTGATCCAGATTCAAGTAGACATGATGACCATGATAATTTGAATAAATCCCATGCTAAAAGACAAAAAAGAAGGGACAGATTTTTCTGCTCCTCTCTTCTTAATATTGCATTCCTCCACAGACCAACCATTGAGTAAACTCTCCCCATTTTTGATTCATAAATGTCTCGAAAATGTAGCTGGGCCTCCAAAAATGGTTCGGCGACTAAGATCTGGAGACCTATTAGTGGAGATGAGTGAACACAAACATGCTGAAAGACTCTTGAAAATATCTACCTTTGGTGGAATTCCCACAAAGGTTACCCCACATGCTACCTTGAACTCCTCTAAAGGGGTAATATCTGAATGGGATCTTCTAAATGTATCAGAGGATGAACTTGTCTCTGAATTAAGCAACCAAAATGTAGTCCAGGCAAAAAGAATTGTCATAAAAAAAAAAAAAGATGGAGAGCCTGTCCCTACATGAACAGTCATATTGACATTTAAGTCACCAAATCTCCTCACAACTATAAAAGCTGGATATCTCAGATGCCATGTTCGACCGTACATTCCCAACCCAGTCCGGTGCTTTAAGTGCCAAAAATTCAGTCATTCGCAAACTGTGTGCAGAGGTATAGTCACTTGTGCTTCTTGTGGTTCAAAAGAACACACACATATGGACTGTAATAATGAAACCCAAAACTGTCCTAACTGCCATGGAAATCATTCTGCCTTCTCTAAGGACTGTATCCAATGGAAAAGAGAGAATAACATTCAAAAATATAAAATAGAGAACAAAGCGCGTCATATCAAGAGGCAAAGAAACACTTTGCAATCCCTACTAAATCATCTACATATGCCTCAGTTACTCAACAGCTACGCACAATATCAACTCAGACTGACTGCTCCGTCCCTCCAAATATCTCTATATCTGGTTGGGCGAAATGATTACTTACTTCATTAAAAGAACAATCTCCCTCCAAATATGCAACCCAAGAAGTAAATATACCGGTAACAATACCTCCAGATAAGAATCCCAATCAGCAACTGAAAGTACAAACTAAGAGCTCTGAAAGAACTGATACACACACATTCAGATCTGATACCATAGACACTGATGAAAAAGCGGATGAAGATGACACATTTCTTGAAATTCATCCAGAAGGTGACATTGACACAAGCAGATCAGTCTTCTCAAAGAAGGATAAAGGAAAAATAGACAGGCGTAAGCAAACTACCTCACGGAAGTTAGCAGACACTAGCTAAAACCAAACAATGGATACAGTTATTCAATGGAATTGTCGTGGGCTCCGTGCTAACTTTGACGACTTTTACAATCTCCTATCTGAATATAAGCCTGTTGCAGTATGCATTCAAGAAACAAATCTCACAAATGAGATATCTATGATAATTAAGCATTACAATATGTATAGAAAAATAGAAACTCATCTAATTTAGGCCCCGGGTGCCAAGCGAATTCGAGGTCAAGCAATTTTTCTGCTATATATAGAGTGCTCATCAAAAGCAATTAAAGTTATTTCTAATTTCGTACGTTTTTATTAGCAGATTTATTTTTATATTGTTCTACACTTAAAAGCCACAAGTTAGAACAGAGAAAGGAAACTCACCTTTCTTTATTTATCCATATATTTATATTTCCACTAACCAACTAACACTTTAACCGCTTGGCCTCCTAGTGGCACTGCTCCTGCCTCCCCGTGGCGGGGCCGGAAATCTTGGCAGGTAAGTCCACTTGCCAAGGGCTAAAAGGAGCAAACATGGCAAACACAGACCATCAGGATATTGAGAACGATAATCCAAAGAGACAAAAGACTGATCGGATGGAGCAACCTTGCCCATCGTTCTTAATTATCCACTCTCTCTTACTAGTCAGCCCATTAATAAATTGTCTCCGTTTGTCATACAAAAACATCTGGAGGGTATTGCAGGATCTCCCAAGTCTGCTGTGGCCGAACATTTTTGGGAGAAGCAGCATCAAATTTCCCCAGAGGATGCGGTTATCGTGGATCGAGCGCATGGATTCTGGAACCGTAAATGGCTCGAGAGCCTACGAATCTGTTCATCCGACCACAATATTATGAATAGGGACAGAGGTATGCGTATGCATCCTCTGTTTGAAACTATCATCCTAAGTACGGATGAACGGTTTTGCTTAACACGTTCCCGAGCTATTTCCGCTTCCAGTTCAGACCATGCGCCGACTGCACCACGTGTATAGGTACCGTGAGCCTGTTATATATGGACATGCTGCAGGAAGTTTTGTTACTGCTGAGGAAGGAAGCCGATGCTTCCGAAAGCTCCAGAGATTTTTATCGTTTTTTATCGCTTTTAATCCGGTTTATTTTAGTGTTTTTATCTCAAGGATTTTATCACAGTTTTAATGTTTTTTACATGTATATAAATTAATTAAATATAATAGCAGTTTTTATAAATATTTATTTTATTTTAATATGTAAATATTTTAGTTACAGTAAATACTTATTCTTATGGTTGGTGTGTGAGCTGATTTAATGTTAAAATATGAATTTTCCCAACCTCAGAGGCCTTTTTCAGGATAATGTTGAAATAGTTGAAAAACGAAATATTTCATAACAAAAAGGGGGGTACAGCATACATCAGAGGCAGCAAAAAGCATATTCCTCTACCTGATGCTTGAAATTTAACCATATAAATTAGAATAAAAATAAAAATAAAGCATTGCCAACAGTACGGCAAGACAAGAGCAAAAAGGCGAAATTATAACTAAATTCAAATCAAATAAGAAAGGAAGAGACGGGTAACAAGAGTAAAAATATTGCAGCAGAAACTCTAAATTAATTTAGAAAATCTAAATATACGAATAATAATTCTTTATAATTTAAAAGCCAATTAAATAGAAATTTAACGGTGCCCCCTCTGACGGGCACCAGGTCCAAATTATGTGAAATATCACCAAACAGAGATTTAAACCATTACAATAAAACAAAACAAAACAAAAATAAACAAAAATAGACAGACCATTATGCCCCATCTCGACAGAGGACCACAAGGCCAATAATGGTCAGGGAATCGCTGCATTTCGAATGCTAAACAAGTCACCGCAAAGGAAAATCGATCGTAAGATCAGTCCGCCACACCGATCTCCAGATTGAACCGCCCATGCAGGGAATTGAACAGCGGTTGTCCTTAAATTTCTATTTAACTGACTTTTAAATTATAAAGAATTATTATTCGTATATTTAGATTTTCTAAATTAATTTAGAGTTTCTGCTGCAATATTTTTACTCTTGTTACCCGTCTCTTCCTTTCTTATTTGATTTGAATTTAGTTATAATTCGCCTTTTTGCTCTTGTCTTGCCGTACTGCTGGTAATGCTTTATTTTATTTTATTTTTATTTTAATCTTTATTCTAATTTATATGGTTATATTTCAAGCATCAGGTAGAGGAATATGCTTTTTGCTACCTCTGATGTATGCTGTACCCCCCTTTTTATTTTTTATTATGAAATATTTCGTTTTTCAACTATTTCAATATTATTTAAATATATGTATAATTATGTCACATGATAGTATTGGGCTAATTGCTAACGCTGCGCCTGTACTGCCATCTATAGTTCATTATTCGTTTATATAAATGAGTTAAGTTTACTTTGTCAGTAGTGTGGCTTTGTACTGGATTGCTCATGTCTGTTCTATTTTTGATTTTCGCTGCATAAGGACCACCGCTGCTCAATTCCCTGCATGGGTGGTTCGATCTGGGGATTGGTGTGGCGGACTGCTGATCTTACGATCGATTCTCCTTTGCGGTGACTTGTTTAGCATTCGAAATGCAGCGATTCCCTGACCATTATTGGCCTTGTGGTCCTCTGTCGAGATGGGGCATAATGGTCTGTCTATTTTTGTTTATTTTTGTTTTGTTTTGTTGTAGTGGTTTAAATCTCTGTTTGGTGATATTTCACATAATTTGGACCTGGTGCCCATCAGAGGGGACACCGGTAAATTTCTATTTAATTGGCTTTTAAATTATAAAGAATTATTATTCGTATATTTAGATTTTCTAAATTAATTTAGAGTTTCTGCTGCAATATTTTTACTCTTGTTACCCGTCTCTTCCTTTTTTATTTGATTTGAATTTAGTTATAATTTTGCCTTTTCGCTCTTGTCTTGCGTACTGCTGGCAATGGTTTATTTTATTTTTATCTTTATTCTAATTTATATATATATATATATGTATGTGGCCCACTAGGCAGTGCAAGTACCCAGTGTGATTGAACTGTGATATGTGATAGGAAACATTTGTATATTGAAAGTAAGGATGACATTTCTGGTGTGTACCAAATTCTCATCCCTACACATGAATATTCATTTTGCAGCTATCGTTGACTTTTTAATTCAGAACAGATTTCCTCTTCAAACATTTCAAGAAGATCCAGTTCAGAGATGATGCCTTGTGGAGGTGTTACTGTAATTCCCCCAATAGATGCAGTTCTCAGGAACTGTTCTGAATGTTTGTCATCTCTAGTCTCTTTACAAGGATGTCACACGAATAAAGCCATTTGACTGATTTTCAATGGCCTGCCAACTCTTCCAAACACTTCTGGATAGAGTGACACTGTCCCTTTTGGTTTTTTCTTTAGTATTGTTAAAGTGTTAAAAAAATGCTGTCATTTTTTAACCCTTTCACCTGCTTTAAGGGACATTTATATTTCAAAGTGTTCTATACTGTTTACACGGTCTATACAATTAATCGGACGGATGAACTCAGTTTAACTTTTGGTTTTGTAACGGCAGTCAGTCGCTTCCCTTGGGGGAAGTTGTGGCTGAAACGATATGCTGCGTTTAGTGCCCAGAGCAATTAAAGGACGTCAGTCACCCCTCTCCGCGTATGCTTAATTGCTCACAAGCGAAAAGAGCAGTTAGCGACTTTGTCAGAAGAGCGTGGGAAATCAGAACATGAGACCTAATTCCTTACGAGATCGAAACTAATAAACCCAACGACTGTCATGCTAAAATTCCGTTCGTAAAAGCATATCGATTTATGTTCGCTGACGTGATTTTAAAACAAAAGAAACTGCCTTACACAAACATTGTATTTCTTTTCTTCACACAATATTTCATTTTTAGTGGTGACAATTCACAAAGTTGACAGCCCCCAAATGAAGTTCTTTGCTCAGCATTATTGACCTGGTATTCTCAGAACAGGTCAGGGCAAATTAAGGGGGAAAAACCAGAGGTATTTATATGAAAAAAGGGAAAGAAAAGAAAGTTTTTTGATCTTTTATCTTTGGAAGTCTTACAGTAGGTTGCAGAGTTCTTGCAAGTCGTAACGTAGATTTCGTGAGATGCCGTGTTGAAAAAGTTAGAGAACAGATTCAAGAAGTGAAGCGAAAGATTAAGTAGGTAGAGAGAGAAAGAAAGAAGATAGCCAAAAGTCGTAGTTATGGATCAGATGGTAGTACCAAGGAGTGCCGAGAAGGAAAGACATTTTGTCGGTAAGTGAATAGCCTTTTTCTTAAACAGCATAACCTAATCACTCGAAGTTAATCATATTCTCCCACTGCCTTTAATTCACACGCACTGACCTCTCTTCTCATTAAAGTCATTCAGACAAATGTATATCTATTTTTATAGTTAGAAGTTAACAGTAAGCACAAATTGTCCAATTAGTTGTTTTAATACTAATTGTAATTATTATGTTGACAGATGATTCTTATTCAAATAATGGAACAATTGTATGACATAACTGTCATCACAGATTGTAAATTCATTAGCTGAAAAGCCACATGAAGAACATTACAAAACTGTAATACTGATAACAGCAAGATACTGCTTGTATCCAGTTGAATTACCTAATAATCACATACTAATTAATCTAAACTATTTACCAGTTCTATTGTACTCTTTTGTATACTTATATGTTTAATAAATCTTGTTTTGTTGATCATTTTGCCTTGTGACAATTCTCTGTTACACAAATTATATCATTATTGAGTAGTTTTGAGTTGGAGTTATGCGGGCTCAAGGTTCACCATTAGGAGAACCTTGAGTTAAACACAACGCAATCTTGATGCTGTGGGCTAACTCTTATTTAAATCTGAGTGGGCTTGAGGGTGCAAGATTTTGTTCTAATCCAACTACTTGACTTTCATTTGAAACCCAGGCCTTCTGGAAACACATATTAGCGTGCAGCCTTGTTAGAAGCTGAGTGATTCATAGAGAACGTTGTTTAGGCAAGCATACACGTTAAAACAGAAGGATCAGTGGAACAGTATAGAATGTACTGTTAGGTATCAAGGTGTTAGATTGAATATGTCTTTGGTTCTTGGTCCCTTTGCTAAAGTGGTATTATCTGGATCACAGACATAATTTTGTGGTAGAGACCTTGTTGGGGTCCCAGAAGAAGGATTTATATTATCAGAATTCGTGAGTTATTTGTTCAGTGCCCAGGCTCCTCACTGACCACAAAGTACAAAGGGACATCCACTACCCAGCAGAAAAATTATTACACTTGGGAATGAGGTGTCAGAGCTACCCAAGCATCTGCTTGTGCAACTACCAGTCGGAATCCCATCCCTCCCTTCTTGTCAAAGCAAGGAGCCAAAGTGATGTGTTGAGGCTGTGCCCCTTAACTATCAAAAATCCCCCTTCTCTTGATAATATGATAACCTGGAATACTGCAATGCCACCAGGAAACCCCCCTCAGCACATGTGTCCATGTGTCAAGGGGTTTAAGGATGCAGACAGTAAATAAAATAGAATTATCCAAGTACTGTTGTTTTTTTTTTTTTTTTTTTTAATTTGGTAGTTATTGGAGCATCGGCTTCTGTGGCCATATTGCACCTCCCAAGGTTTTTGCAGTACTTTGATCCAAGCCCGAGGCGGGAATCGAACCCGCGACCTTTGGGTTGCCGGGCAGGTACTTTACCCACTCGGCTAGCCCGGTCGGCGCCAAGTACTGTTGTAGAAGATGGGAGGGGGGATAATAATATTGCAATGCATGATCCACAGACTGTTGTTCACAACACAATTTAAGTGTCTGTGTTGATTGAAAAGTGCTAATGTTTTCTGAATCAAGGTATAAAAGCAAAGCTCACATTGGTCAAATTCACGTTGTTCAAGAAATGGAAACTTGTGAAATAATGAGCACTTCAACCTGGTGGAATATAATCTGCTTTTAATATCTTTAAGAATTATGGATTATCCTCAGATGTTTTGTGGTACTTTCTGGAACACTACTTCAAATACCACTACTTTACTAAAGTAGTGGTATTTGAAGTCTGAGTTCAAGTGCTCATTATTTCAACAATTTCCATTTCTTGATATACATGCCACAACATGCAACTAAAAGAATGTTTAAGATCCACAAAGAAGGTGTATATAAGTATCTTCTCAAACCTTTGGAAACTGATTTTTGCTAAGATGTTAAAAAACATGGGGAACACAAAACCTCTTTTCGTGTGTTTGTGTGCATTTGCATGCATGCATATATGTGTGCATGTATCTTATTACAATGTGTTAATCTTTACATAAAGGAAACGCACCAGGCTGAATGCACATATTCTGGGGGGGGGGATAAAAGATACATAAAGTCAAGGATACTGATGGAAGTCAATAAGCACATTTACTATAAAAATATGCATATGAAAGGCAACCTATATAAGGAACACAATTCTACATGTGATTCATATCATGTTGAGTTTTAAGGAAATTTTGGAAAATACTTACAAAAATAGGCAAATTTCAAAAGTTTGCTCCTCTGCAGCTTGCAGATTCAAAGTCTAAACAATAAATGCAACAAAATTTAAAACTCCATATAAAATAAAAAGTGATTCATCCACTGGAAAAACGCTCATCAAAAATCACAAAGGGCTTCCTGAATGGAAAAATTCAAGGACATAGTACTTTGGTAATCCCCAAATCCCATAGCTTCTCAATATTTATGGACCAATATCTTATTCACATACTATACGATTACTCCTGCATTAAGAGAATGCACTCCCATTGAAGACCATACAGGTCTGTGCCATGCGACACTCTCAAATCAATGTGAAGGCCTTATCTATGAACAATATTCAACAAAGAACAATTATGTTGCCATTTGTGCATTATTTCTATGCCAGATCTCCAGTGTTTCACACAGTAAATAAAATAGAATTATTTTAGTGGACATAGATATGAGAGTATTTCCCTGGGTTACAAAATATGTGTAACAGTTAAAGTATCATCCTGTAGAATATACAGTGCAATCACAAATACTAAACTTTAAACTGTGCCATTGGTTTTTATCTTACAAAAACAAGAGAAGAAAAACATTCTTTCAGAACTTTAAATATCACCAGCCTTTACAATAAAAAAAATACAATGATATCCTGCATGTACATTCTCAAAGTATTATAAATGAGAAAAACTATTCAGTTAAAGTATCAAGCAATTAGGACAGGAGAAATGCTCACTACACTCAAAATTAACAAAATAACAGCTAATTTTAATGACAATAAAAATGCAATTTAACAACAGCATGTGCAAGCACACAGCAAACTTTGTACAATCCATCACTTTACACTGCAGAATTCTTTAAAATTCAAGCAAGTTTATGTTTTTCAACACAGTATGTTTCTCCAATCTTCAATTATCCAAGTTGATTGCTTGAAACAGTGCCTAAGCCACTGTTTCTTTCGATTTTCTACTTTCTTTCCATTATCCAATTCCACATTATCCAACAGAATTCCACACGACTATGAAGTCCTGCTTGTTTAAGACAAAGTTTTACAGTGGATTTACAGAGTTTTACAGGTGCAGTAAGTTGTCAATTTTGTGTTTGGAAATTAGTTACAGTCTTATCTTGTGCTTCTGTTGTTACGCACAGTTGTCTTGATTATGGTTTGCACTTCAAACTGCCAGTCTTCTTGAATCGTCTAATGGTAGTTTGTACTCCTTTAAATGAAACACCTAGTTTTTTTAACAGTACTTTTCATGGAATGACTTTCTTTATACAGACTTATAGTAGCACTTCTTTTTCCAACAATCAGTCTTATTTCTGACCATATTTATCATGAAACACACAAAACTTGCACAAACACTTTTGCTGAATGATGGGTATTTGATTTTATAAGTTACACCTCTTACTCAATTTATATTATTGCAAAACGCTCTAGAATCATCTACAATCTTCTATAATATAGAAATAATACTACCATTTTTTTAATATTCTAGAATAATCTACAATGTTCTACCACATTCAGGAGTCTTTCTAGAATATTCTGAAACATTCTAGAAAATATTTTAATAAAAATTGATGAAAAAGTTGGTCCTATTTTCATAAAATACTTTTAAAGTTAAGAAAAATGAAACATGATTCCACACTTTTATGTAGGAGTATATACATCTAAATTCAGCAATTTTTTTTATTTTAGAAACTTAACATGCAACATTTGAAGAACCATAAACGTGATTGAAATATGGGGAAAAAAGTAAACACCTGTAAAACTGTAACTGTCATACAATTTTCAGATATCTGACTTACACTGTATATGGAAAATTGGAAAATGTGTTAAGTATGATCAAAGTATTAAAGTTTGTCATTTTAATTTATACTGAGTGGACAGAAATCACAGGATACCTACATTTTGCCCGGATAAGGGCATTCACACAGCAAGGCATTGAGTCAACTAGTTAATGAAAGCGTTCCACAGTCTCCATCCATGCTTGCTGCACTGCTGTCCATAATTCCGTCGCATTCCTGGGTGGAGGGTCCAAAGTTAGAATGGGCCTTTCTGCAGCATACCAAAGATGCTGCACAAGGTTCATGTCCGGTGAACGGGGAGGGCATTCCATGGTGGTAAACTCCGTGGAATGCTCTTGGAACCATGGTCTAGTCACTACGGCTCTGTGGGGAGGCACATTATACTACTCTACTAAAAGGGTCCATTGCTCTGTGGGCACACAATGACCATGAAGGGATGGCAGACGGTTCTTGAGGCTGTTGCAGACATTCTCGCAGATATGCCAGACAAGCTGTGCTTGCTACCTGAGAGTCTAAAATGCTGATGGAACTGATATTCGGATGACACTCAAGTCAAGTGGACCCAATTTCGGCAAAGTCCGGACGGTCTGTGACAGCGAAATCCTCTGCTTGCACTTTCACAATGGTGGGACTGTTAGTAATAATGGGAATAACCCCCATGCGCAAGCACACTGTGCGTGACCACCCAGGTGTGAGCCAATGTAAGCAGGGGTCGAGGTGTGATGCCCACACCACACTGAGGAATACTGCCCCTCTGTGTTACCAGGCATCTACTAGGTGATAGATGATTCTCATCAACTGGTGCAATACCACCACTTTGCTTATTGGAGGCTTGAAGTGGTGGAACCCATGTTTAGTCTCCAGAGCTAAGTTCCAGTCAACCCTTCCCCATCTCTTCCATTATGCAGATGACTGATGTCTTTTGAGGTTATGATGAACACCACAGCTAGATCCAAACCCTTACATTTCGAGAACATGGCTCTAAAACAAGTGTTTGCAGACCTGCCACTAGTTAGTACACCGGACTAAACCTACTGGTAACTCTCGAGGAGGCTTCCGGATCAGCTAGTGTATAATCTTGCTGCCTCTACTCTGCCAGACAGTGACTGGAGGGAGTCCGAGTAATGTGTATGTGGGGGGGCATTGTCAAGGCCATGTCATGTCATGGATCTGGATATAATCTTACCATGTGTATGCCATATCCAAAAATTTCATTACTTCATACAGCATGTCATGTCCCCCACTTTTTCTTAGTATTGAATACACCGTGAATAGTCAAACTAATAGAGCAAACTTATCTGCGAAAAGATGTAAACCTCCCAAACACTTCCTAGTTCATTTCACAAATATAAGTGGTCTCAGTTTGAATCTCAATGATGTCCATTTCCACTTACAGTCTGCCAAACCACATGTACTTTTTCTGACAGAATTTTAGTTATCAGTTGATTCAACCACTGCTCATCTCAGTTGCCCAAATTATTCACTGTATGATTCCTTTGGCCTTAACGGTGGTACTTGTGCATACGTCCACTCTGATATTCCCTGTCAGAGACTTGGTAATTTGGAATACCTCTTTTCGATCTTCTTTGACTTAAAATCTCATTCATCCGTCATCTCTACCATTCTCCCAATTCCACTAATCACTTGGAACTCTGACTTCCCCTCTTTGCAACTTTACTCTCCTAACAATTTTCCTTGGTGATTTTAATGTTTACAACTCCAGCTGGCTTCCATTTTCTAGTCACACAGACCAGGCTGGTCGAGACGCTGAGGCTTCTGCAATTACTAATGACCTCGACAATCCTAACCATACAGCCAACACGCTTGATCTTTTTCTCACAAACAACCTTGATCTTTTTCTCACAAACAACCTTGATCTTTTTCTCACAAACAAACTTCTAAGTACACAGTTGAAGTGAGTGGTCCTCTACACACCTCAGCTCACAACTTGGTGATTTTCTCTTCTCCAATGGAGCCTTTATCTCATGGCAATTCGCAAGCTCATGTTGTTTGGCATTACAAGAATGCAAAATGGAATGGCCTGCGAGATTTCTTTTCTTCTTTTTCTTGGTCAGATTACTGTTTCAAAACTTCTGATGTCAATGTTTGCTCAGATCGTGTCAGTGAAATTATTCTTGTAGGAATGGAATCCTTTATTTGATATTCCACCTTAAAATCTCATCCTTTATCTAAACCTTGGTTTTCTAATAAATGTGGTAAGGCTGTTCAAGGAAGAATGTTGCATATCGTAATTGGCTTGTTTCCAATTCTTCAGTTTCATTTTCTGCCTACACCAGAGCTCACAACAATTGTAAAGCAGTTATTAATCAGTCCAAACTAGATTTTGAACAGGTTAAGAGTAGAAAAATTGCATCTTGACCTAATGGTAACCGAGCATTCTGGTCTCTTGCCAAAGCTATTGGCCGCAACTTTTACCCATCTCTGCTCCCACCTCTGTCAAAACCGGATGGTTCTATTGTCACTTCAGCCAAGGATAAAGCTGACCTGCTAGCATCCCATTTTTCTTCCAACTCATGTATTAATGATCTTGGTAAAACACCTCCCACCATTCCTAGCACATTCCATTCAATGCTTCCTGTGGTTTTTCATCAAAAGGATGTCAGAAGGATTTTGACAAATCTTGATGCTAAGAAAGCTCGAGGTACTGATGGTATTTCTCCATTTGTTCTCAAAATCTGTGCTCCCGAACTTACTCCTGTGCTTTGCCGCCTTTTTTCACTTTCTTATTCCAAAGATTTTTTCCCTTCTGCTTGGAAATTTGCTCATATCCAGCCAGTTCGTAAAAAGGGTGACAAATCCCTCCCATCCAATTATCGTCCCGCTGCAATTACTTCTACTCTTTCTAAAGTAATGGAGAAATCAATTAACCACCAAATCTTAAACTATCTAGAAACCTTCCATCTGATTAATGATTGCCAGTATGGATTCCGTCAGTGTCGATTTCCTGGTGATATTCTGGCTTATGTTACCTACCTATAAACAAATTCAATGGAAAAGTTCGGTGAAACCCAAGCAGTTGCTCTTGACATCTCAAACTTTCGATCGTGTTTGGTATAAAGGTCTTCTAAACAAGCTTCCATCTTATGGTTTGCCAACTGTTTTTTGTAATTGGTTATCCAGTTTTCTCTCTGACCGCTCACTGAGGGTGATGGTAGATGGATCTCTGTCTTCTAACTTCTCCACTAATGCTGGTGTCCCCCAAGGTTCAGTTCTTTCCTCCACTCTTTTCCTCATGAATATTAACGACTTGCTTCCATTGACCAGAAATCCTATCCATAGTTTTGCTGATGATAGCACATTGCATTCCACTTTCCAATTTGAGAAACCTTGCCGAGAAGTTGAAGCTTGAACACAGAACTGTTCAAGCTTCAACTTCTCGAATATCCACTACCAAGTCCTTAATTGCCAATCTTCACATAATTCTCCAGTGGGGCAAAGACAGCTTAGTTGACTTCAATCCTTCTAAAACTCAGTCCTGTGTTATATCTCGCAAAAAAGGATTCTTCTGCTCCTACACCTATCTTTGGTGACACTGATTTCTAGACAAGATGATATATCTCTTTTGGGGATTACCCTGACTTCTAATCTCTCTTAATACAAGCACATTACAAATATTGCTTCCTCTGCAACTAAAAAACTTGGTTTTCTGTTTCACTCTCAGCGTTACTTTTCTTCCAAACAGCTGTTCACTCTGTACAAATTGCAAATCCACCCTACCATGGAATATTGTTCTCGCATCTGAGGGGGTGTCCACAAAACCTCTCTTAGGCTTCTAGATTCCATTCAGAAGAGGGCAGTTAGGTTAATTAATCACTCATCTCTAACAGTCTCTCTCCTCTCTCTGTCTCATAGATGCACTGTTTCTGCTGCATGCCTTTTCCACAGATACTTCTTCTGAATTGGCACTGAACAGCACTGTTCTTCTGAATTGGCTTCTATAATTCCCGCTCTCTCTTTAAAAACAGTCCGAACACGTGCCACCACCAGACAATATCCATTTTCTGTCCAACTTCAAACTCACAGAATCGACATTTCATCTTCCTTGTTTATTCATTCAACTGTTGTTTTCTGGAACAACCTGCCTTCATATGTATTTCCTGAAAATTACTGTCTACAGAAGTTCAAGTCTAATGTCAACAAATATCTTCTTTCATCTTCCCAACCTCCAACCCATGCAGGGTACTAAGTACTATAGGTTCTAATACCTCTCACGCTCGGGGTTTCTATAATAATAATAAAAAAAAAAAGGATGGACAAGTAACCTGAACCTTTCAGAGAAGTGTCTAGTACCAGAGATCCCAGCATGTGCCAGTTTAACACACCCTAGGCCATTACTGACCATCCACCTGCTTGAACAGTTCCTTATTGACATGATGGGTGCATAGCTTTGTGTAGCTTCCACCAGATATGCACCATCCCGTCTGCTTGAAATAACTAGAAGCAGGACTCACTGAACCATGAGACCCATCTCCAATCATTCAAGGTCCAGTGGCAATATTCATTTGCCCAGTTGAGGCGTAGAGTCCTGTGTCATGGTGTTAGCAATGGGACTCTGGCAGATCAGTGACTCCCATAACCTATTGCAGCTAATGATCGCCTGATGGTCTTGGTGGAGATGTTTCTGGCACCTCCCTCGTTGACGTCAGTGGAAATTTGTGCCACTGTCGCTTCTCCGGTTGGCTGAAAACAATGTGAAACAGACGTTGATGGCCACATTCATCCACCATCTTTCTCCACCCATATTGCTGTTCACGACGAGATGTTATTCCAGAAATGGCATATTCCCAATACACTCTTGATACTGTTGAACAGGGATAGGGCAATTTCTGTACCACCTCCACAATAGAGTGACCCATGTGTCGGGTGCACGCACACTATCATCCCTCTTTCAAAGTCAGTTTACTCACGATCTTTATTCATACTGACATCAAATTATCGTCTACGTGAATGCAGTGTACCTATATACCTGCCAAGTGGTGGGTTTGTCCACTAGCGAGAGGGGTGACAGCATCATTTTGCCTAGGAACCAGGTGACCCATGAATTCTGTCCTTTCAGTGTATAATTTACAGTTTTCTTACTGATGATAGCTGCATTATTTAACAATGCAATTCATCAGAATATATAAAATTTCAAGTGTGGAATTACAAGACTTTATTAGTTTCATATCATGTTTAAATTTCTATTAATGGGATTTTAACCATTTATAGTACTTTAAGAATGAATGTTTATACCAAGTCACAACTATAATTTCAGAAGTACAAATTTATTTTTTGTATACTTCTAATAAAAAAAATCAAAAATAAAATTAATCCCTTTTAAATTAAGTTTAATGGCTATTTATATGTGAATAATATTCTTCATATTTTTATATATGAATGCTTACCCAAAGAAAAGGCAGAGTCTGTATTCTTCAATTTTACTACCAAGTCTGAATTTAAAGAATTGATATCTTCTTTACCACTATCTGTAAGTTCATTTAATCTACCACTCCAGAATTCTGGTATATATCTGTAAAAAAAATTTTTTTTTAATATTCTTCTTTGGATCAATAATCTACATAGTGCAATAAAACATTATTGCAATTATCATGCATTATCAATACCACAATAGGATTAGAGAAATTAATAAAACATCTATTCTTCAATACCACAATATATATCAACTGATAACTTAGAATTCATGGCTAGGCCATAATTATACTATATTATTGAAAAGCAATAATTTTTTTTATTACTGTTGGTTTTAGAAACAATTACACATTTCTCCAACCTCAGAATGAGGATGGAGAAATGTGTAATTATATTCAGGACTGTAACTTTATATTGTTGTAATAATCAAAGTGATATCACAGCCACACTCAATAAACATATGACACAGAACACAGAGAATTCATTATAAATAAAATAAAATAAATAAATCAACACATCGCTAAATAAAGTTACAGATGTATTTCGCTGCAAGTAGGAAGGGAGCAAAACTAGACAATGAACAACATGATACTTTGGTCACTTTTGATGCAACTCAAAGCAAGCAATGGTGTTAGGAAACAACATTCCTCATGGAGGATTAAGTCACTAGCAGTTACTACAGAAAGCCAACTTGTGCTAAGGGAAGAACATACAATATCAAATTAATTACACAAATCTTAAATTCAATAATAATAATAATTAGAATGTCCAATATCCAGCAACCTCAGAATCTGATTTTTGGTAAATATTCTAAATATAAAAATTAAATGTCAAAATCCGAGTGTACAGGCAGTTCCCGCTTTACTATGCTTTTTTTTTTTTTTTTTTTTTTTAATATCAGGTATCAACAAAAGCAAAAATATGAACGTTAATTGCAAAAAATGAATGTGAAACATTCATAAATACCGCATTTCAAACCACGCACATAGCTATACAATATTCCCCACTTTACGACATTAATCCATTCCAGAGACATCATCATATCGTGAAAATATTGTGTAAACCCAATAACACATTGTGTTTTTTTTGGTAATTCGTTCCACAGCCTTGGAAGTTGAAATTTTCACTATATAACTTTCTAAAAGGTCACTTTTATAGTGTAAATTGTATTAGTTACCAATTCAAATCATTAAAATGCACTACACTTTCATTGTTATTATATGTTATAAGAACATATAATATGGGCTGTTATAAGAACCAATTTTGAACGGCTTTGTGATATTTTTCTAAAGCACATTTCTGGAGGTCATGACCATAAAACAATAAAAACAATTTGCACTTTCCAGTTTATTGGGCTTTTCTGTTACTGAAAGCAAATATAAATGGGTAGTAAACTCTATCTTATTGCATTTTAGAAAATACCGATAACTGGAATTGTGTGGTTTTTTTTATTTTATTATGGTGAAATGTGTTTCCTCTTTACTGAAACCTTCAATCGTATAAAAAACAAATAAATTTTCAGAATATTCTCTTCATTCCTTTTTTTAAAGCTTCATAAACTTGTTACTCTGCGCAAATCGTGTTAGTTGCAATTTGTGCGTTCCAAAATGCTTAAGCATGCTATTGAAATTTATAAATAAAAGAGAAGATTATCTTGGAAACAAATTCCTCTTGAAGCATTTATAAAGAAGATGACTCCTTGTGCAACAAACCAACGAGTGCCGAGCCAATAATGAGTGAGCAACGAGTGTGCGTTTAGTCGATGATGATGAAGAATAAACATTCTTTAACATTTGTAAGTCATAAATAATTTATTTATTATTATAATTTGCTTGATTTTATAGGCAACGTTTTCATTTCTTTGGATAAATCAATCATTGTTTAAACAAACTAATTAGCTAACTAATTTCATTGTTGAGAATGTAACTCCTATTTTTAACATTATGTCTATGGGAAATAAATTCCAGCTATACGAACATGCGATAGGAACGAATTAACTCAAAGTCAGGAACTACCTGTATATACAAGTTAAAAAAAAAAAAAACCATTTGCTCCGCAGCAATGCTGGGCACCCACATTTTTACAGTTTATCAATGTGATCAACTTATTAACTATATTATTTAATTCCTATTAATTTTTTATCCCCTTTGGCTGTTAGTTAAAATTATAAAACAAAAAGACACAAATGAGAAATCCAGACAAAACAACATTTCTCATGGAGATTACCAACAAAATCTTTAATAATGTTCCATTAAAAAAAAAAGCTAATGATTATAATTTGCAGTTCTTACAAATGCATTCTGCCTGCAGTTCTCCATTCCAAGCTTCACATACGTACAGAAATTGGCAAAAAGTAGACAGCCACCTGCGAATGAACAGGCTACTAATGTATTCTCCATTTACTTCTGTTTGGATTTTGACAATTAAGTTCATTTAGCTTATTAGAACATTAAAAAAAAAAGCAGCAGGATGAAGAGTAGAGTAATTAAATTTTATTTACTTACAAAATGTATTTTAGTTTTCATCCTGCTGCTTTTTTTTTTTTATGTGTATAAAGCCTTGAATGGTTTGAGCATGCTCAATGCTGATGGGATTCTGCCTCTTGCTCAGAATAATCACCTGAGAGGGCATAAATTCAAATTGAGGAAAGACAGATGTAGGATAGATGTCCGGAAATTTGCCTTTAGCCAGCGGGTAGTTGGTTGGTGGAACAGACTTCCATCCCTTGTTGTGGAAGTGGATAGCCTAAATAAATTTAAGGCTCAGCTGGACAGGTATTTCGAGCGAATGGAGGGGTGAAGTGGAAGTTTTTTTTTTTTTTTTTTTCCTGGCTGATGCTGCATAAGCTTGCTTTCTTGCATCATATGTCTCTGCTAATGCTAATATCACACAGTTTTAACTGGGTTGTGCATTTTGGTTTTTCATTAGATTAAAATGTACCTTAAAATCCAACACAATTCCAAGGAGCTTAAGTTATGAATAACGGAAAGGTACTTGTCTATTAACCCACATAAGAACTAAGAAATAAAGATATTTGTGAAAGAATAAATATCACAGACTTCAAGTTTATCCTTGGACCAAAACAGCTAAAAAAAGTCGTCAGATTATAATAGAGAAGATAAAGTCAAATGGTGTTTGCACACTGACTAACAAAAAACAAAATCACCAGCATAGAAAATAAAATCTAGATTATTTTGCATAAATGGAACCAAAAATAGTGAACAAAAAGCAATGCAAAAAGAAACTTGATCCTTTGAAGAATATCAACAGAAATTTCAAGCTAGTTATCATCTGGGACATTGGAGAATGGCAGGAAGAACTGCAGGAAGAACTTAGATGAAATGTCTGACAAAATAAAATCAGACTATTAAAACAATACTATGAAAATTATAACAAAGGAGAGACACAGTGTCAAGTGTTGAAGCTTCATCAAAAAAATATCACATTTAAGCCAAAATAGTCATTCTTCACTAAGTAGATTTTCCCTATTAATTGTTCAAGACATGTACCCATTGATCTCCTACTCATGAAAGCATGAGTAGAAGATGTTTTCAAACTGCTAGGCAAAAACTTGGTTCAATAAGGGTTTCAACATCTTCTGCATAACTTTCAAAAAAGGGGAATAAACAGAAATTGGATGATAATCAGAACATCTCAGTTTAAGAACTTTAGGAATCAGAATAACCTTACATCTTCTAGACACTGGGAACCAACCCTAAACATAAGATCTGATTACATAAATGGGACATTTATATTTAAGATATTTACTGAATTTAAGACAGAAGTTTGTGATTAAATTAAAACCAATCACTTACTGATTCAGTGAACTTTTAATAGTACAGTAATTCCAATAGAGGGGAACTTAGAGGGGGAACAGGTATTCTGTGTGTTATCAGACACTCAGTCTAAAACACAGATGGATCCAATATCTTTCTATTACAGAAGATTTAGGAGAAGTCCGGTTGGCTTGCCTCCCTAAAATCCACTCATGCACACCTTCTCGATAGTAAGCCCTGTTACGTCACTTAGGTGGCAACGAATGTGTAGAGTGGTTCTCTTCAAGATGCCTGGTCAGCGTGAAGAGGAAAAGACCAAACCCTCCAGCATATGACAGCACGATGAAACAAATGGCCCTCAGTCCCCAGCGGCTTTCACTCCCCCTCTTACGGCAGCAAGAAGGTCAGAGTGGAAGCAGAGGGTGCTAAGAATCTCTGGGTACGACCAGGCTGCCACGCACAGAAACTGAACTTGGCCTGTTATAACGTAAGATTGCTCATCGGTGAAGACAGGATATTAGAGCTGTAAAAGGAACTAGAAAATGTGAATTGGGATATCATTGATTTGGCTGAAACAAGAAGAAATGAATCACTTATAAGTTTATCAAGTGGAAATCTGCTGTACACCAATGGAAACAGTGAAAGGAGTGAAGGTGGAGTTGGGTTTCTGGTCCATAAAGATATAACAAACAACATTTTGGAATTCAAAAGTAAATCATCAAGGGTGTCAAGACTAATAATCAAGATTTCTAGGAGGTACAAGCTAAAGGTTATAATGATTTATGCACCAACATCGAGCCATGATGATGAAGAGGTTGAAACAATTTACACCGAAATTGAGATTCTTCTAGATGAGCAGAAAACCCACTACACTATTATTATGGGGGGACTTCAATGCCAAGGTTGGAAAAAGACAAAACAGTGCAGAAAGAGGAAATATAGAAAATTTTGAAATTGGTGAAAGAAATGTTTTATAAGCCTTTTTCACAAGGTCACTGAGTTAGTTCATCTCAGGCGAGGATACTTTTTCTCTCCAAAACTGGGGTTTTTTCATCCAGCAAACTGACTACAGAACACACAAGAGGTGAAAGACTTGTGGAATTTGCAGAATCTCAAGGACTGTCAGTAATGAACACTTTTTTTCAAGAAAAGGGTGAACAGAAAGTGGACATGGAAGAGTCCAAATGGATTAACAACTAACGAAATTGACTTCATTCCCGCTAACAGAAGATATACTGTGAATGTTACCGTCCTGAATAAGGTAAATGTTAGAAGCGGTCACAGAATGGTAAGATGCACACTTGATATAGATGTAGGAAAGGAAAGGAAAAAACTGACTGTAGTAAATAATATGAAGGTCTTTGAGATAACAGAAAAGGAGAAAGAGCAGTATGTACTGGAACTTAAGAACAAGTTTGAGCTTCTGCAGACTGCTCAGGACCAAGATATCGACAAGAAATATTACAACTTTCTGAAAGTGATAAAGCCCAAGAAACCTATAGGGAAAAAGAAATCCAAAGAAGAAAAAATTAGTCAAGAAACACTTGTAATGATGAACCGAAGGCAACAAATGAAGAGAAAGATAAACACCAACAAGGAGAAAACTGAGTATACTGAGTTATGCAAAGTCATTAGAAAGAGGCTCAGAGAGGACATAAGGAGTCTAGGAAAATTGATCGCCAGCAATTCACCGCCACGTCAGTTTATCGCGTTTTGCCGTCTAGAAGCAATGTGTTTTGGTCAAATCATAAAAAGTTATTTTATGATTTGACCGTCTCAAAATCTATAGTTATTGATTGAGGGGACATAGCTGGTTCCAATACTTTCAACTGCTGTAGTAGAGATACATACGTTTCCTCAGACTTGTTAGGCAATAATGCATAAACTAATGGAAGCGATATTTGGTCCTTGAATCCATGTATCGTATACAGCTGATAAAAAAGTAAGGGAACAGTTTTGTTTTGAAAGTCCCATCGGCATACCAGTGTTCACTTCGTGCTAACAACTGCAAATTTCTTTTCGTACTGAAAATTAACATACGATTGTCCTCAGGTCCAGAATCAAATTGTAGAAACAATTCTCCATTGCACGATGTTTTATATTCTTCTGTAAAAACTATGTCTCTACGATGCGTTGGAAGAACTGGGCCATCAAAATTTCGATTTCTTATATTTCGGATCGTTCGTTTCATTGTACTTGGAAGCTTAGGGGCTGCTGCTTGGCTACAGATTCTCGAAACATTTGAAATAATACTATGAGGCATATTATTTGTTGTTTCTGCATAAGTTCGAATGGTATCAAGAAGTTGTGCTGCCTCAACTCCTGCTGAGTCTCCACAATGATTGTGCTCCTTCCATGTTTTAACGATGGTGTTATTTACGATAGTAAATTGAGCGGCACATTTGGTTTTTTGGTAATTTTGACACTTCCAATGAATTTTTGTTTCATTTTGCCTGTCTTTATGAAACAAATGCCCACTAAAGCACAATTTCGGTTTTCCTTTTTCTGATTTCAAAAATTCCACTGACATGATGCGTTCACAAACTCAAAAGGATGAAAAATAAACTCAAAATAAGAAAATGTTGTGATTGTAAGAGATTATAAATATATAAGTACCTCCCTAATCGGCACACCCAACCCCCACTTCCCTAAAACATGCTACTTAAGTTAAAAAATAAATTTATATAAATTATATGTATTGCCTGGCGATATTTGTAGGCTATAAATTGTTTATGTGATAAACTGACGCGGCGGTAAACTGCTAGCGATTAATTGCTGGCGATGAATTGCGGGCGATAAACTTTCCTAGACTTAGTCGAGGAAAGTTTATCACCGAAAGTTTAAGAAAATTTAATTTATAAACAATTTATACCCTACAAATGATTGCTAGCATATTTTATCGCCAGGCAATACATATAATTTATATAAATTTATTGGTCATTTTAAATTGAAAATATGGCTTTTCTATAGGTGTTATTTAAGAATTAAGTGCAATTAAAAATGGAAGTTATATGCTAGGTATACATTTCCTAGAAATACATACCATTCCAGGTGCTTTAATTTAATTGCCTGTTATTTTCCAAAATTGGAATTAGGTAGGTACTTACTTAATTCCTTTAACTTAAGTGGAAGTGATCCGGGCGACAAAAAAAAAGAAGTATCGCAATTGTGATTTACGAATTAAAAGGCTTGTTAGCGCATACGATGAACGGGGTGATATTGTTGATTATCTAAGAGGTATAGCGCATAATATTTCTTATTAATAATTTACATACCGTGTTGTAAATATTACAGTTTCTTAGTAATTAATTATCCCAACGTGACTGATTCTGAAGATTGCATAAACATTCATTTTGAATTTTTGCAGTGTACTATGACATACCTAATGTTATAATTAGTTTAGTTTAAAATTAACCAATTGTTATATTGTTCAAATAATGGATTTTTTGACTATTTTTGTGATACATGTAACTATTAAAATACGTAATCTACCTATTAAATTACATATTTCCATACAAGTGTTTTTTTGTTTTTTTTTTATTTCCATACTATTCCCTCACAGTTTATAGAATTCCAAAAATATGTTAATCATAGATTAATGCAGAAACTTAAACAAAAAATAACTTTTTATGATTTGACCAAACACATCTCATTGCTTCTAGACGGTAAAACGTGATAAACTGACGCGGCGGTAAATTGTTTATGCGATAAACTGACACGGCGGTAAATTGCTGGAAATCAATTTTCCGGACCCCCATAAGAAGATTTAACACAAGATAAGTAGAACAAGCATTAAAGGAAAACAAAGGCCTTAAATCAGCAGCCATGAGCAGTAATACAGAATGATACTGAAACTGAAGAATAGCAATGGTGTACTTATAAAGAACAGAGAAGGCATAATTCAAATAGCAGAAGACTACTACAGAGAATTATACAAGGAGCGAGGGAATGATGCCAGCAGTGGGGAAGATGGATTGCAAATTAGCAACACATACGACACACCCGATATTCTTCCTGATTAGGTAGAACAGGCGTTGAAGAAAATGAAGAATCAGAAAGCCCTGGGGGAAGATGAAGTTACTGTAGAGTTGTTAAAATTGGAAGAGATAACACAAAAACTGGCAAGGCTCTTCACAAAATGCATTAGAAAAGGTGTGGCGCCTAAGCAGTGGAATAATGTAATCATAGTTTTGCTGCATAAGAAAGGTGATAAATCATAAATTGGAAATTATAGACCAATTAGCTTGTTATCCCACATCTACAAGTTGTTCCCAAGGGTCATTACTAACAGATTAGAAAGAATACTTGATCAGAATGAGTGAAATTCTGAAAACTTAAGAAAAGATTTATCCACTCACCTGAATTTAACATAGTTTTCAAATGCAAGGAGCTTTCAGAAAAATTCTCAGTAGAACTGGCACCACCAGCAACAAACCTCTGTATCACATCTCTCTTTGCCATAACAAAACAACAGTGAGTCCACCAAAATAAATGTGTAACTTCAGATGGAAACTTTCTGAATAAAAAGAACAGTTGTTCCTGCTGACCATTGTTGATCCTTTTCCATGTTTGACAGTTGATGCACTTCCTTTGGCATTCAACAAGCGTAATCTCTCACTGATATTGGAAAAAGTATGAACAATGATTCATCTGAAAATATGACATGTTTACAATCATCGAGTGTCCAGTTTTTGTGCTCCTTACACCACCGGAACCTCTTTATAGCATCACCTTCAGTAACGAGTAGTGTCGCAATAGCAGCTCCGCAATAAATTTCAGCTATATGAACTTCTTGCCAAACTGTTTTGCAAGCAACTGGATTGCTGAGACTCAAATTAAGTTCTGCAGTTATTTCTGAGATAGTATTTTTTTGTTTTCAGGCTATAATCCTTTTCAGTGTCTGGTGTTCTCTTTCGGTAGGCTTTAATTTTCTACTACAATTCAGATTTTGTTTTTTCACACATAGTGAATGCACACATCACTTTCAATACAGTTGCTCTGGATACATTAAACAAATCAGCATTTTTAGTCACTGATGCCCACTACAAAACATGCACGACCGATTTGACCTCTTTGGAATTCAAACAGATAGTCATTTTCTTCATTTACTTTTTTATATCATCTCTAAATGAATATCAGCGTTTACTATCTTTCATTCAAAGTACTACATGCAAGAAACAAACAAAAAAAAAAAATAAATAAATAAATAAATTATCACTGCATGTTCAAAAATATGCCACACAGCCATCACAAAAACTACTACTTTCATATCAGGTGTTTCCATTATTTTGTCCACCTCCTGTACTTATTATTTGCATCTGAAAAAATGCATTGCACATTTTAATAATATATAGATACATTATCTAAAACAACAACATGCTCAGTTGGCATTGTCAGCATTCTGACCCTGTTGGCATTTTGAGCTGTTACCATTTTAAACAAAATTTTGTATGCAATAATCAAGATGTAATCTAACCACTGCTTCTTACAATGGAATCATTTCCAATTTCTCTCTATTGGAAAAGTTCTGTGATATGGCAAATACTTTTTAAATATTTCTCTTATAGCATGCCAATTAATTCAGCAGCTCAAAATTTTCATTTTACACACAAAAAAGTGTTTGCTGCCATATTAAATTACTGCTTTTGTTATATAGAGCAGTGGTCTCCAAACTATTTAACTTAAAAGGACTAGCACACAACCCGGAATAAAAAATTAAATATACAAGGTTAATATTTTTTTTTTATTTAGAAATCATTTACATGGAAGGCATTAATCTAAAATCACATTTACAAAATCACTTAATTTTAAAAGATCACAGATAAAAAAATACAAAACAAAATTAAATTGAACTTCAAGTGCAAAATTATATGAAATCATTAATGTAACAAGCGCAGTAAATGTAATATAATACTATTTGTTTTATTTATAAATAATTCACATGGTATGCATTATATCTAGAATCACATATATAAAATCACATTTGAAGAGATTTGAAAAGATCACAATCTAATTCGATGCAAAAATACAAAACAAACAAATTTTAAATTAAAGTTCTAAGTGGTATAAATCAAATCAACAGCACTTTTTAGTGGGAACAATGTGTTTGAATATTTTTCATTATTGCTGTATATCTTGGTTTCATATTTTGGGACACGGCTACCCAAAGATCTAGTTCCAAGTTAAGTTTTTTTCTAAACGTGGTTTTAATAATAGTTATAGCAGAGAAAGTCACCTCATATAGGTAAGTTGATCAAAATGGAAGGATTGCATTGCTCTGCTTGCCAAATCAGGATACTCATTTTTCAAAACCCATCCAGAAATTATGAAAAGGTTTTTTGTGAAATTCAGCTCATAAATTTCCATCTTCCCTAATGTCAATCAGCTGTTCTTGGGCAGTGATCGGCTGGTGTTGAATCTTTATAGGCATCAACAAATGGACTCAAAACACATTGTTATTCTTCATTTGACATATTTCCAAAAAAATTTTAAAATTCTGTTTCCAATTTTTGTAAGTGACCAAGTATCGTTGTGTAAGTGGCCAAGTATCGTGATATATTCAAATCATTTTCGACAAAAATTCACTTAATGGTGGAAACATTTCCAAACTGCTCTCTGTAGAGTGCAAGTTTTTTTCTAAAAGCAGTTACCTTCTCGCACATGCTTAAAACATCGCCTTTACCTTGGAGAGAGAGATTAAGAGTGTTCACTTTTTCGAAAATGTCTGCGAGGTAACACACTACCGACAACCACTTTCTCTTTTTCGAAAAGAAAAATCCGTAATTCATCTTTGAGTTCAACTCTTCTGAGAACTTTACTGTGCGATAACCAACATACCGCTGTGTGATATAAAAGATTTTCACGGACACTCACCATCTTATTACAAAGTTTTTTGAAAATTCTATTACTCAAAGGGCTTTTTTTTTTAAATAAAATTAGCGGTAGAGGCATGTGATGAAAGAAAGCTAGCATATGAGATTATGTAGTATCAGCCAAAAAAAAAAAAAAAAAAAAAAAAAATTCACACAAATATTACCTCTAAACGTTTGTCCAATTCCTCCTTGAATTTATTTAAGCTATCAACTTCCACAATAATAGATGGAAGTTTGTTCCAGTAATTAACCACCTGCTGGCTAAAAGCAAATTTCTGCACGTCTATTCTACAACTGTCTTTCTTCAATTTGAATTTATGCCCCCTCGGGTTTGTAATCTGAGCAAGAGGAAGAATTCCATCAGAATTCAGCATGCTCAACCCATTCAATGCCTTGTACACCTCAATCAGATCACCTTGCAGGTGCCTAGTCTCCAGCCACTGCAATTTGCAGAACTTAAGCCATACTTGGTAAGAGGACCCCTTCATTCCCATCATCAATCTTGTTGCCCTTTTCTGTACATGCTCAAGCAACTCTACTTCCTAAAATGAGGCCTCAAGACCTATGCAGTACTGTGGCCTGACCATTGCTCTATATAAAAAGGGATAATCACCTCCCTTTTCCTGCTAACATAATATCTGTATATCACTGACAATACCTCATGACTTGTTTTGGCAGCCTGTCTGCATTGCTCAGAAAACTTCATATCTGGCTGCAAATCACTCCCAGGTCTACACCCTAAGTGTAGTATCACACAGTTGGTACGTTCCTCTGGGGTTACTTCTACCCATATGCAGTATTTTGCATTTGTCAAAGTTGCTACTTCTCAGCCCATCTGCCCAAATTTTATAGATCCTGTTGTAGCACACTGTCATTAACAACCCTGCCAACCTTTGTATCATCTGCAAACTTCACCGGTTTGTCAGATATCAGAGTAGGATCATCAACAGTCGAACATCGATATCGTCGACCAATCTGATTCATCCACTTCTTTTTAGAGTTTATACATGTAAAGAAGACCTTGCTGTTTTTCTTAGCACCTTTTTCCAAAGATTTCACATAATCTGCCTTCGCTTACCTATCTCCTTTGTGACTTGATTCCAGACTAGCTTATATCTGCCATAGGCTTCTGTGTTGCCTGATAATTTATATGCATCCCATGCATTTTTCTTCTCTTCCACTCATTAGTTCATCTGATATCCATTTAGGCCTAAACCTTGAAAAATATTTCTTAATCAGTATGAAAAAGCCCAGCAGCTTCCACAATTAATTCCTTGAATGCTTCCCATTTAGAATTTGCTGTTGGTAACATCATCATCAGTTTTTTTCCACTATACAGAATTTAAAAACTGTCTGAGACCAGTGGTCACCTTTATGAAAGCAAAAATCCCCCCCTTTATCTCTGATGGTAATTATATCTTTAAGTAAATCCCACATCAGTACACTGTGATCAGTGCCACCTATAGGTTCTTCATCTGAAAATTCTTTAATGATCGAATAATCACTGCTGATAACCAGATCAAGAGTATTATCCTCTCTAGTTGCCTCTTGAACATGCTGCTGCTGCTGCAGAAAACAATCATCCAATAAATCCACAAAAGTCTTGCTAGTGTGCGAGTGACCAAACAACAAGTTCCAGTCAATATCTGGGAAGTTAAAAATCACCCATTATAATACAATTTGATTTACTGGCTCATTGTATTTCTCTGTACAATTGTTTGTTGTACCCATTACAGTCATTAGGCCTATAACACACTCCTACTCTCATTTTTGATTTCCCAGAGCTTATGTCACACCAAACTGACTCAACATTGGACTGTTCATCTATGTCAGCTAGATGCACTTCCTTAGACTTTATGTTTTTCTTAATTAACAGCATAACCCCTCTTCCCATCCTATTTATCCTTTCTGTACACATTGTACTCCCCATATTTAAATTCTGCACTGCTTATATCTGTGTGTGACACCACGTCTGTGATATCCCGACAATATCCGCCTTCGATGTCTTGACCAGCACTGCAAATTCATCAAATTTATTTACTATACTCCTAGCATTGGTGTATATGCAAGTATACATGCACCTATTCTTATTCTTAGTTAGCTTAATGCAGCCCATGTATTTATTTGTTTCGTGATGACTCCCACCTGTCCCTGAAATCCCCAACACACAGCCTTCGAAGCCGCTGCTAATTCTAATAGAAGCAGTATAATAATCACTTTCAGCTCTGCCTGTGGCTACTGTTAACCTTTTAGTCTGTGAATCCCCCCCAAGCTAGCAGTTTTCCGACCCACCAAACACTGCCTTGATAGCATCAGCAAACACTCTTGCATCCCTTCTTTTTAAGAGTATCCCACCCCTGTAGAAGCAGTCTCTCCTGTTAACAAGCACAGATCACGCTGAGAAAAATTCCACCCCATGAGCCTTGCACAATCTCTCCAGGGCTGAATCAATTGACAAGGCTCTCATCATGTACTCCCTCCTATCGTGTCTGGGCAGAATTGCAGACACTTTCAAATTTAACCCTAACTCAACTTTTTTTCAACAGTGACCTGCACTTGTTAAGCTCATCTGCAGATCTCCTACTCTTAATGTCATTAATGCCAACGTGTACAACAATATCACCCTTTGTGCCCTTAAAAGATATCTGCTCTAACAACATCAACTTTTGTCCCTGGCAGACATACCCTGGTCCTATTCCACCTATCCTTTTTACACAGTATATTATCCATCTCCCTGACAATAAAGTCATCAACAATAACTAATTCCTGTGGGATCAGAGCATTCTGCCTTGGAGATTGCCGCTGTGTTGCCTGATGCACAAGAATGAGCTCTGGTGTTGAGTTTGGCAGCTGAGAACTTGATGGGTCCCCCATTTATACCTTCAAGTGCATCTACCCGACTCTTCAAATTCTCATAAACGCCCATCAGAACGCTGAGTTGGCACCTAATTTCTTGACACACTCTGCAGCTAGCACACACACAAAGACATTCTCCTCCTTAGCTAGATCATGTCCTGTCCCAGAAAGTTCTGCAAACATTTCACAAGTTGCACATTGTTTTAGGCTTTACCTATTTACCACAATTAAAAATTTGAATTCCCTACCACTCACTCTATATTATAACAATGGTTGCAAGATTCAAACGAAACAACGGTTTTACATATATTAAGTAGTAACTTACAAAAAAAATCAATCTAAATTAAAAATAATGAGATTAACTAGAACTATAAAGCTACTTATAAAGTACAATATAATATGACAATTAAGGAAATAAAATGGCAAAACATGCTTTTTTGGAGCTTGTAATTCACAGCTGGAACTTGTAAAGACAGTCAGCACCCTCTAATACCAGTCAGTGCCTGTCTTCTGGGACTCTAAAGGTGCAGATTACTTTCCAAAAGGAAACATCAGTGGGGGCATACTACCGAAACCTCTTAGGAACGTTAAAAGATGCTACTAAGTTGAAAAGATGGAAAGCTATCCAAAAATGTTCCCCTCCAAGCTGACAATGCTGTTGCCCACAAGGCAGCTCTTACAATGGACTTTGCAATCAGGTGTGGCTTTGAAAATCTGCACCCCCCTTATTCTCACAACCTTTTACTTTCCGACTTTTAATCCGTAAAATGAAGAATCCATTACAGGGCTGCAGATTTCTGACTGATGAACAAGCAGTTAATGAAGTGGAGGGGATGTCGATAGGTGATGTGGGAGGGTTTTTTTGCCATACTTTATAAGCTCGCTTTCTTGCAACTATTACAACTACTACTACTACTACTACTACTACTATTAATAAGTGGAAGCCTGGTTTTCTGCTCAAAGTGAAGAGTTCTATTCAAGATGCCTGAATGAGCTTATCCACAAATGGAAAAAATTAGTAGCTATAGAAGTATAAGAGAAATTTATCTCAATATGATATGTAGAACACTTCCTAATGACACTCTCCAGAAAATAAACGAATATAAAATTAACACAACATTGGACTTAGTGTCTAACGTAATTATACTAGACTTATTAATTGCAAAAACCTTCGAAATTAAATTACATGAGAATTCTATTAACGTTTGCCGTCTATCACGAAGACCACAAATCTTTGATTCGTGGTCTTCTACGCATGCACAAAGATAAATAATTGCGGTCTTTTACAAACATGAGTGAAGACAAATAATATCTCTATTTAAAATTCCAGCTCACACATACTCAGTAATTTCCATTCCTGTGATCAATAAATATGGTCTAAAAGCCCTTTCAGCTTTAGGAAGGAAATTTTTTTTTCCCCCTTCAAAATTTGCATTGAACTTGTTTTAATTTTTTTAACTGTTGTTTTTAATATATTCGTTTATTTGCTGGAGAGTGTCATTAGGAAGTGTTCTACGTATCAGATTGAGGTAAACCTCTCTCATTTTTCTAGAAATATTGAAATACAATGTAGACCGTATTAAGCTTCATAGCTCTGTTTTATACAGTAGCTATAGAAGGTAAATTCACAGAGAAAGATGAAATTGCCAATCAAGTTTCAATTCCCTAAGTCAAATTTGTATGAGTAGGGTAAATAGTTAGTGCCTGCTCCTTGTAGATTTCAATAAAACTTTTGACACTGCTCCACATGAAAGAATGTTTTAAAAACTAGAGCAGTGTGGCACTGGGGAAAGTTACTGTTGTAGATGAAGGGACTGTGAGATGGCAGGAAAGAGTGTGTTTATTAATAGTCACTGCTGTTTACAGACAAATGTTATTAGTAGAGTCCCTCAAGGTTCAGTGTCAAGCCCTTAGTGTTTTTAATATTTATTAACAATACCGACAAAGGCATGTCAAGATTATTGTCTATGTTTGCTGATGATACAAAAATATGTAGAGTGATCAAAGACTGTAATCAGGGTAACTGGATAAATCAGACCAATTAGATGAGAAGTGCCAATTGAATGTAACATTGATAAAAACAATGTAATGCCTTTGAGTAACAATAATCTCAAAATAACCTACCAAATGGGTGGTACACCACACTCAAGGAAGAGAATGCAAAATACTTAGGTGTAACTCTACAGTCTTATATGAACTTCTCTGAGCAGGGCAAACAGGCAGCTCAAGCAGCTCTGTCAATAAAATATAGCATTTATCTAGGCATGAACAAGGAGGGCATTATAAAATTGTATAAAGCAATAGTTAGAACAGATCTTTAGTACTTCACATGTCTCGAAGCCTCCTTTTTAAAAGGATGTGGATCTATTGTAATAACTGCGGAGAAAAACAGCAAGAAACAGGGACACAAAAGGTGACTTCAGTTCTGTAAATTGCAGCATTTGAAAACCAGGCACTTGTGAGGAGACCTGACAGAAGTGTTTAAGCCTTTAAATGGATTGTGTAAACTAAATGCTAATGCCACTTTGTTTACACATATGGCATCCTTTCTCTCTCTCTCTCTCTCTCTCTCAACACATAAGGGGGGCATAAATTTAAATTGAAAAAGGATGATTGCAGTAGAGATATGCAAAAAATTTGCTTTCAACCAGAGGGTAATTGATTGTTAGCACAAACCTCCATCTGATGTGGAACAAGGTGGTGTGAATAAATTTAGGAAGGATTATATAAATTATTAGAGGAGTTATTTGGTTTTTTAGGAGCATTAGCAACTAAGGCCATATTGCTCCGGAGATATGCGGTGGTCATTCCCTGACCTTTCCGCATCCTCCGTATTTGGTGGGCACAGGCTCGAACCCCGGTCTAATCAAGAAGCGTGTGCTACGCACTGCTGCTCCTGCCCACCTGGCTACGGAGGCGCCTGAATTGTACAGCAAACAATTAGGACAGCTGAGGAGAAGTGGTTGAGGCAATCAAAATCCGGACTATGTCATGAAAAGTAAGTGGGGCATCAGTTGGCAGGGCAGTAGAGAATGAAAAAGAACTGGGGGCAATTGTGCAGTCAGACATGAAACTCTCTGAACAGTGCAGACACGCTGCCAGGACAACTCATGGGGTCCCGTCAGTGATACACAGAAACCCCGCCAGCAGAAGGTGACTATCCCTTTGTATAAGGCCTTGGTTAGGCCACATTTTGAGTACTGTATACAGTACTAAGTGGGGTATTTAGTTGGTAGACTGCAGGTGGTAATGGAACTGGGATCAAATATATGTCTCATTTTTCCAATCACAGAGACTAATTGAAACCACATAGATTTAGCAGTAGTAGTAATGGCAAATGATGCAAGAAAACAATATAGCATCAGCATAAAAAAAAAAAAAAAAAAAAAGTACAGTTTACCCATCCATACCTTCTAAGAATTTGTTGGGTTCTCCTTTGAATTTATTTAACCCATCCACTTCCACAACAACAAATGGAAGCCTGTTCCAAAAATCAACCACCTGTTAGCTGAAGGCAAACTTCTGCATATCTATCCTACAACCCATCCTTCTTCAACTTGAAATTATACTTGTGTGTAGTCTCAGCAAGTGGAAGAATACCATCAATATTCAGCTTACTTGAGGCTTTAAAGGCCCGTCAAGGCAACATTCCGCTTACTCAAGGCTTTAAACAGCTCGATCAGATCTCCCCGTAGATGTCTGGCCTCGAGATGCTGAAATTTGCAGATATGCAGCCTTTCTAGGTAAGAGCACCATTTTGTCCCCTTCACCAATCTAGTTGCAATTCTCTGCACCCATTCCAGAAAATCTACATCATTCCTAAAGTGAGGCCTCCAGACCTGTATACAGTACTCAAAATGTGGCCTAACCAAGGCCTAAAAAGGGACAATCACCTCCTACCAGCAAAGTTTCTGCATATCACCAACAAAACCCCATGAGCTGTCCCGGCAGCACGTCTGCACTGTTCAGAGAATTTCATGTCTGACCACACAACCACCCCAGGTCCCTTTCACTCTCCACCACCCTGCCAACCAACACCCCACCTACCCTCCATGACACAATCCAGATTTTGACTGCCTCAACCACCCCTCCTTTCAGCTGTCCTAATTGTTCACTGTACAATTCCTTAGTCTCAGAGCTATTTGGAATCTCCCCCCTTCGATCCTCTGCAGCTCAAAATCTCCTCACTCCACCCTCTCTCATTCGTCCACCGCTGCCACTGGTCTCCTACATCTATTAGTCACTTGGATTAGTAGGCTGAGAATAACCATGGGAGAGAGGCTCCACTGAAGAACCTAGAGGACCATCAACCTTGACCAGGTATCAAGGGTTGTTCACGAGAAAAAGATTAAGAGTATTGAGTATGTGGTTAGGATTGTACGGTATGCTATGTCACTTAACACAAATGGCTCAACTATTGATGATCCTGCTCAAATAGCTGATAAACTGAATAAGTATTTTGCATCTACATTCACAAGAGGAGTTATTCAAGGAGGGGAATGCCAGAAGTTTATCAAACTCTAACAGGAAGCTAAGTGATTTTGTAATAACTGAGAGCAGAGTGGAGGAGAAATTGTTGAAGTTAAACATAAAAAGGGCACCTGGGGTGGAGGGGATCTATCCAGTTATATTAAAGGAGGCAGCAAAGGAAGTAAACAAATCCTTAGTCATAATTATGAGAGCATCCTTAGATTCAGGGGAGGACCCCATGAACTGGAGATGTGCAAATGTATCCCCAGTTCACAAAGGGAGTTCAAAGGGTGACACAAATAATTATAGAACTGAGTTTAACTTCTATTCCGGGGAAAATAATGGAGCCACTGGTTAAAGAGGTGATACAGAATCACCTAGGCAAGACCGCAGTAATATTTCAGACACAGCATGGGTTTGTTAAGGGGAGGTCTTGTCTGACCAATCTGATTGGATACTCTGATGTGGTCACAAATGAAATGGATGCAAAAAATAATTTTGATATTATATACAGCAGACTCTCGATTAACCAGGACACTTCAAGACGCCAAATAAAATTTAAAAAAAGAGAGAGACCAAATGTTTAGTTTGTTTTAGTGCGTCGCGTCGATTGTTGTGTTCCGTTCCAGCGCAAAATGATAAATTTTGTTTCGTTATTTATGTCAGGGATGTCGGAATTTTTTTTTTAGTATAAATTATTCGAGGAGATGAACAGATGAGGTGGGTAGTTTTTTTTGGTTGATGCTGTATAAGTTTGTTTCCTTGCATCATTTGTCACTACTAATACAAATTTTTCTTTCTTTTGGCTCTTCTATGAGCATATTTCTCATATACAATTAATTATTTTCTTTTTTCATGACATTATTTACAACAAGCATACCATATTCTTTCATTTCACTTTTATTTAAGAAAATTTTTTTGAAGGTAATAAAGAACTCAAACCCATGTTGGTTTAATCCTGCTTATTTCCAATTTGGAAATATGTACATAGTGGAGTCAAACATTTCATAGTATTTTCTTGCCATTTTTCCATAACAACAGTCCTAATTGTTATGGAAAAATCCTAGTAACAATCACCGTCACGAAATGTCACTTAGGTCTCAAAAACGTTTGCTTACACACTTAAGGGCACTTAGGAAAACAAGAACTCATTTCATTTTATCACTTAAATGTACTTAAATAAACTGTATTTACATTTCACAATGCATTCTTAGTCTATATATTACTGACCTTTTTTTTCTTTTTTTTTTTTTAAATTAAATGAAATATGTTACACAATCCATAATAATCACTATATATATATATATATATATATCAATAAAAAGGAAAGAAACAATGTACTTCAATAAACTGTATTTATGTGTACTATTCGCTTAACTTTCTCAGCCCACATATCATTGCTCTCATTTAAAAGCAAATATCACCTTGCACACAGATTTCTGCTATGTAATTCTGTGCATAAACAGAAAATTTAAATTTTTGTCTTGAATGCTCATAAAATGATAACATACCTGACTCCCCCTAGTCCTGCCCAATTAGAAATTTCTACTAATTGAAGATTCTTCTGATTTTGAAGCAGCTTATAAAAAGTATCTTTCTGCCGTACTGTAGCATTTAATATATCCTGTAAAGAATGGTACATTTTATAAATTTTACAACTGATTGAATAGGTAACATGCCAATATATATATATCACATGAATATAAAAATTCAGTCCATGAAAATTTTGCATTTGAAAAAAAAAAAAAAAAAAAAAGTCGTGATCAGATGAACAATCTATTTCATATTAAAGAACACAAGAACAATCTATTTCATATTACAGTGAAAAGGTTTAATTACCGAAATTTAAGCCAGCTTTGAATGCAATAACTTAGTAATTTGATAATTTATTGAAAAAATAAATAAATAAACAAAATAAAATAAAATAAAAGAAATAAAGAAATAACCTGGCGAAGACGTATTTTAACAATTTAAAATGATTTCAAAATAATGCACTGAAAATTAAAGGTTTAATTCCCCCCCCCCCCTCTCTCTCTCTTATGGTGACCCCAAACAAAGGATATTGTGAAACACAATGCAAATAGTATATGCTCCATAGTGACAGGCAAGGGAAGGATACTAAAGTACCATAGATTACTGTTTGTAATTATTTTAATATCATTGAAAAATAGTGATTAATAATTCAATAAAAGCTTTAAAATATTTTAAAAACTTAACACATAAATGCACACATTTTTCCAATACTTGTTTGAAGTTGGATTTTCTGTAGATAGCAATTTTCAGGAAATACAGGTAATTCCCGACTATACGAGATAATTTGTTCCTTGCGCAAAACCGTAAAGCGGGAATTTATTACCCATAGACATAATGTAAAAAATTGGGGTTACGTTCTCAACAATGAAATTAGTTAGCTAATTAGTTTATGTTTAAACAATGATTGATTTATCCAAAGAAAGGAAAATGCAGCCTGTAAAATCAATCAAATTATAATAATAAAGAAATTATTTATTGTTTATTCTTCATCATCGACTAAATGCATACTCGTTGATCACTCATTATTGGCTCGGCACTCGGTTTGTTGCACAAGGAGTTGTCTTCTTCAGAAATGCTTCAAGAGGCATTTGTTTCCAAGGTAATCTTATCTTTTCTTTATAAATTTCAATAAGCATGCATAAGCAATTTTTAACGGAATGCACAAATTGCAACTAACATGATTTGTGTGGAGTAACAAGGAATAGGGCTTAGAGGGGGAAACAGGTATCCTGTGTGTTATCAGACACTCAGCCTAAAACACTGATGGATCCAATATCTCTCCAATACAGAAGATTTAGGAGAAGTCTGGTTAGCCTGCCTCCCTAAAATCCACTCATGCACACCTTCTCGATGGTAAGCCCTGTTACGTCACTTAGGTGTAGAGTGGTTCTCTTCAAGACACCTGGTCAGCGTGAAGAGGAAAAGACCAAACCCTCCAGCATATGACAGCACGACAAAAAAAATGGCCCTCAGTCCCCAGCAGCTTTCACTCCCCCTCTTACAGCAGCGAGAGGATCAGAGTGGAAGCAGAGGGTGCTAAGAATCTCTGGGTATGACCAGGCTGCCATACACGGAAACTTAACTTGGCCTGTTATAACGTAAGATCACTCATCGGTGAAGACAGGATATTAGAGCTGGAAAAGGAATTAGAAAATGTGAATTGGAATATCATCGGTTTGGCTGAAACAAGAAGAAGAAATGAATCACTTATAAGTTTATCAAGTGGAAATCTGCTGTACACTAATGGAAACAGTGAAAGGAGTGAAGGTGGAGTTAGGTTTCTGGTCCATAAAGATTTTAAAAACAACATTTTGGAATTCAAAAGTACATCACCAAGGGTGTCAAGACTCAAGATTTCTAAGAGGTACAAGCTACAGGTTATAATGATTTATGCACCAACATCGAGCCATGATGATGAAGAGGTTGAAGAAATGTACACCAAAATTGAGTCTTCTAGATGAACAGAAAACCCACTACACTATTATTATGGGGGATTTCCATGCTAAGGTTGGAAAAAGACAAAACAGCGCAGAAAGGGTAACTATAGAAAATTTTGGAATTGGTGAAAGAAATGAAAGAGTTGAAAGACTTGTGGAATTTGCAGACTCTCAAGGCCTGTCAGTAATGAACACTTTTTTCAAGAAAAGGGTGAACAGAAAGTGGACATGGAAGAGTCCAAATGGATTAACAACTAATGAAATCGACTTCATCCTCACTAACAGAAGATATATTGTGAATGATGTTACCGTCCTGAATAAGGTAAATGTTGGAAGTGATCACAGAATGGTAAGATGTACACTTGATATAGATGTAGGAAAGGAAAGGAAAAAACTGACTCGATTAAATAATACAACGGTCTTTGAGATAACAGAAGAGGAGAAAAAGCAGTATGTACTGGAACTTAAGAACAAGTTTGAGCTTCTGCAGACTGCTCAGAACCAAGATATTGATGAGGAATATTACAACTTTCTGGAAGTGATAAAGCCCAAGAAACCTATAAGGAAAAATAAATCCAAAGAAGAAAAAATTAGTCAAGAAACGCTTGTCATGATGAATCGAAGACGACAAATGAGGAGCAAGGAAAACACTGACAGGGAGAAAATTGAGTATACTGAGTTATGCAAAGCCATTAGAAAAAGACTCGGAGAGGACATAAGAAGATTTAACACAAGAGAAGTAGAACAAGCATTAAGGGAAAACAAAGGAATTAAATCAGCAGCCATGAGCAGTAATACAGAAAGACAAATGATACTGAAACTGAAGAATAGCGATGGTGTACTTATAAACAGCAGAGAAGGCATAATTCAAATAGCAGAAGACTACTATAGAGAATTATACAAGGAGGGAGGGAATGATGCCAGCAGTGGGGAAGATGGATTGCAAAGTAGCAACACATACGACATACCCGATATTCTTCCTGATGAGGTAGAACATGCATTGAAGAAAATGAAGAATCAGAAAGCCTCGGGGGAAGATGAAGTTACTGTAGAGTTGTTAAAATTGGGAGGAAGAGACATAACACAAAAACTGGCAAGGCTCTTCACAAAGTGCATTAGAAAAGGTGTGACGCCTAAGCAGTGGAATAATGCAATCATAGTTTTGCTGCATAAGAAAGGAGATAAATCAGAAATTGGAAATTATAGACCAATTAGCTTGTTATCCCACATCTACAAGTTGTTCACAAGGGTCATTACTAACAGATTAGAAAGAATACTTGACGAGAATCAACCAAAAGAGCAAGCTGGCTTTAGGACAGGATTCTCAACTATGGATCACCTTCACATAATATCACAGCTAATGGAGAAAGCAAATGAATATAAAACATCATGCCTGGAATTTGTGGATTATGAAAAGGCATTTGACTCCATACAGCATAAGGAAATGTTTTGGGCACTGGAAAGACAAGGCATAGATACCCCGCATATTATGATTTTTAAGAAAATATATGAGAGTTCTACCTCCTTTATTAGACTAGACAAAGACAGTAGGAAATTTAAAATTGAGAAAGTAGTTCGACAAGGGGAGACAATATCTCCGAAGCTGTTTACTGCTGCTCTTGAGAAAGCTTTCAGAAGATTAGACTGGTCGCAGAAAGGAGTCAATGTGAACGGAGAGTACCTAAACCATTTACGTTTGCAGATGATATTGTGGTCATAAGCCACAATCCCAAAGAATTAGAGGAAAATCTTAATCAGTTATGCACAGTTAGTAAGGATTTTGGACTAAAGATGAATATGGCTAAAACAAAAGTAATGATGAACAAGTATGCCACAGAAAGAGAAATAATGATTGAAGGAGCAGTAATTGAAAAGGTTCAGTCATATACTTATCTAGGACAAGTTATTAGCTGTAATAATGATAAATGGCTGGAAGTCAAGAGAAGAATAAATTTTGGATGGATAGCATTCAGGAAATATAGTCACATACTGAAGAGCAATATCCCAGTTTGTCTGAAATGTAAAATAATGAACCAATGTATACTCCCCTGGAAGAGAAGCTGAGAACTACACAGCGAAGAGTGGAACAAATTATATTGGGAATCAGACTGTTAGATAAGAAGAGAAACACATGGATTAGGCAGCAAACTCAAGTAAAGGACATTCTTATCAAAACTAAAGAACTAAAATGGTCTTGAGCAGGACACATTGCTCAAAGACATGATGACAGATGGACTAAGAAAATAACAGAATGGTACCCAAGAGAAGCTAGAAGAAAACCTGGAAGACAAAGGCGGAGATGGATAGATGAAATTCATGAGTTTGTGGGTAGTAAATGGATGGCCAGTGCTCAAAACAGAAGGAACTGGAAAGTTGCTGGAGAGGCCTTCATCCTGCAGTGGATTGAAAATGGCTGAAGAGAAGATTCTGAAAATTTATTTATGTTTTTTATACGATTGAAAATTTCAGTAAAGCAAAAACACGTTTCACCACAATAACGTAAAAATACATACAATTCCAGCTATCGTTATTTTTGCAAATGCAATAACATTGAGTTTATTACCAGTTTAAAACTGCTTGCAGTAACAAAAGAGCTCAATAAACCAGAAAGTGCAAATTGTTTTTATTGTTTTATGGTCGTGAGCTCCAAGAAACATGCTTTATAAAAATATCACAAAGCCGTTCAAAACTGGTTCTTATAACAGAGCATATGGTAATGATGAAAGTGTAGTGGAATTTAATGATTTGAATTGGTAATTAATACAATTTACACTATAAAAACTACCTTTTAGAGAGTTATATAACGAAAATTTCAACTTCCGAGGTCGTGGAATGAATCACCAAAAAACAATGTGTTATTGGGTTCACATTATGATATTTTCATGATACGATGGTGTCTCTGGAATGGATTAATATCAAAAAGCGGGATGCGCTGTATTGTATAGCTATTCATGTGGTTTGGAATGCAGTATTTATGAATGTTTAACATTCATTTTTTGCAATTAATGTTCATATTTTCGATTTTGTTGATACTTGAAAAAAAAAAAACTCATAAACCCAGGGCAAAAACTCATAAAGCGGGAACTGCCTGTACATAAAAACTAAAGTTGTTCTAAAGAACAGAACTAACTCAGAAGAAGTCAAATAGGATAAACATGGAAAAGAAAAGGTTAATTTGGTGAGTTTAGAGGTGAACTATGAATGGATACTGACTAGCTGATTCATGAGTTTTGGTTTGGGTTGGGCTCTATTGGCACATCAGCAACCGAGGCTGTAATGCAAAACCAGTGCATAAGAACAATAAAAGATAAAAAAAGAAGACAATGTTTCAGTGGCATATGAAAATTGGTTCAATATGTCCAAAGGTATATACAGATATGTAATGTATAAACATAATAAACATAAGTAGTAAAAGTATTAAATATATAAGAATTAAGATATTTTAAATGATTTTAAGTAGTTAAAAATATCTGACACAATAGTATCTCACTGAGAGTATAAGGCTGTCAGTTGATTAAAAGCAGCAAAGGATATAAAATATATTCTTTTCTAAAATGCAGACATTCAGACAAAATATGATAGATAGTTAAAAAATGAACCACAGTTCTCACGCACAACAGAGTCAGATGACACTTAAGTTGGGACTGGTTTTGAACAAAAAGATGAAAACTGAATATGTATGTGATAGAAAGTATAGAGGGATTTTTTAAATGAAGGATGAGTGATTTAACCTGATTTTCTTCTTGTATGGTAGAGAAGTTTAAGAGAGATTTTAGGGTGATCATCCCATTACAAAAAAAAAAAAAAAAAAAAAAAAATTGTGTGGAGAGCATATTTTGAGATTTGTACACCATTAAAAAGAAAAGTACGAATTAGGGTATAAAAAACCTATTCAATGCAGAGTATTAAAAGAAATGTATCAAAAAAAAAAAAAAAGGGAGAGATGGAATTTTTTTCTAGAAATCAGTTGCTAAAGATGAGAATGGGAGCGGAAGACTTCTATTACAATAAACAAGGCAAAACTGGGTTTTAAAAGACTGAAGTAACTAGATTTTTCTTTCCCCACTGAAGAATTACTTTGAGATCACAATTTAGGGAAGAAGCTATGTATATTTGCAGAGTTGTAGCTGTTTGTGCATAGAATTTCAAATTAATAAGATTGTTATTAAAATACAACAGGAAAAAAAGTGGATTAAGGAGCAGAACCTTGTGGAAACTTGAGCATTTCAATTTTCAAGTTTATTCTATATTTCACAAGATAGTCTGAACCAGAGCTCGAATGCTCAATACATTCTATGTTGATATCAATATTTGTAAAAGAATAAGAGAGTTTACCTCAATATGATAAGGAGAACTTCCATATAATACTCTCCAGAAATTAAAACGAAAACAATTAAAAAATCGAAAAAGTTACATTACAGTAAAAAATAATTAAAAATCAATTTAACACAATTAAAAAACAATTTAACACAATTAAAAATCAATTTAACAATTAAAAATTAAGTAAAAAATTAATTTAATGAAAAAATTGCAAAAGATTTTGCTTCCTGAGAAGCAAAATATATATATATATATATATATAAGTATTAATACATCTAGTGCACAACACAACGCATCCAATTTTTAATTTATGGTTTTGTGGAGCAGAATACAAATATTTGAAGATTTGTAATTGTAGATATGCAGGTGACACAATCCCCCTCCATGAGACCAGGTGTAGCTATTTTTAAGAGACCAGCACCTTATTTAATCTTATCACTCACAGACATTAGTCAATAAGTAGTGATAACTGTTGATTTTAAAATACCTCTATCTTAGAGTCTTAGAATACATTAGACAGACTTCATATTTTACTCGATATCGTGGATTTTATTATTGTAATCTAACTTTTAGGAATCATTGTCAAAAGTATATCTATAACAGCAGAGAAGAAAAATGTAAGGGTTGCATATAAATTATCAGGTGACGCAGATGTAAAATAGTCTGTAATCAAGTCACAACGGATGTTAGGCAGGCAAAGGCAGATTAACAGAAATATTTGACAAAGAATGCAAAGAAAAACAGCAGAGCGTTCTTTACTTATGTAAATTCTAGAAGTAAAGGGATGAATCAGATTGGACCACTTAACACAGATGGGTTGACTATTGATGATCATGCTTAGGTAGTTGATAAACAGTATTTTGCATCTACATTCACACATGAGGAGTTATTCAAGGAGACATATGCCAGAAGTTTATCAAACTCTGAGAGGGCTCTAAGTGATTTTGTAATAACTGAGAGCAAAGTGGAGGAGAAATTGTTGAAGTTAAACATAACGAAGGCATCTGGTGTGGATGGGATCTATCCAGTTATATTAAAGGAGGTAGCAAATAAAGTAAGCAAACCCTTAGCCATAATTATGAGAGCTTCCTTGGACTCAGGGGAGGTCCCCATGGACTGGAGGTGTGCAAATGTATCATCAATTCACAAAGGGGGGGGGGGGGTTCAAAAGGTAACAAGTAACTATAGACCTTAGAAAACAGGCCTTGTGCGTCGGGTTGCATTACATCATCAAAGTTTCTTGCGACGACCGACTACAAGAAACTTTAATGATGAACTATAGACCTGTTAGTTTAATTTGTGTTCCGGGGAAAATAATGGAGTCACTGGTTAAAGAAGCATTGCAGGATCATCTAGACAAGACTGCAGTAATCATTAACACACAGCATGGGTTTGTTAAAGGGAGGTCTTGTCTGACCAATTTGATTGCATACTATGATATGGTCACAAAGGAACTGAATGCAAAAAATAATTTTTACAACATATACAGTCAGTCCTCGTATAACACGATAGTTGTGTTCCTAGAAACCCTCGTGCAATGCAAAATCATGCAATATAAACAACAGGCCCTATGGAAAAAATAGTATTAGGTGTCGACCACCCAAGATTGGACATACATTTGTAACCAAAACATTACCAAACACAAATAATCGTAATAAAATACTTACACAGTTGAAAAATGTAAAATTAATAATTTAAATTTAGATTCTTACCTTAAAAGTAAATGAAGACAGCTTGAGGGAAAGGGCTTGAGAAAGGGTTGAAGCAGCAGAATTATGGGGAAAGTGGTGGCAGGTTGTCATCATTATTGGAACTGGGAGGTGGAGGAGATGCCGATGAGGACTTTGGATGAAACGTGGTCACACCAGAACTAGAGGGCTGTGGCTCATTTTGTCTCTTTCTTGGGTGTTGTCATAAAAAAGACATCTAGTTTGTTGTTTTGCAATCTTCCTTCTTTCACAAAGCAGCTGCTTATATGGCTCCAAAGTAGACCGAATTGTATGAAGTGCTCTTCTGCTTCTTTCTGCATTATAATTGTTGCATTGCGTACTGCATTATAATTGTTGCTAGCCATTGCATACTTTTCTCAAATGAATTTAAAACTTAAGATAACTCTAAAGTAAAAAGCGGTTTTATGGTGGCATTCAGGCATTCAACTTCGTCGTCTTTCTCATCTTCCACCTGCCCTCCAGCAACAAGTTGTTGCAGTTCTTCAGTTGAAAGTCCTTCTTCATGAGACTGAAGCAACTCTTCTAAATCATCTTCCTCCAATTCCTCAAAGCCAACCTGCTTTGCGAGGGCAACACAATGTGCTTTTAATTTAGGATGCTCGTTTACAAGATCAAAGCCTTTAAAATCACGAATAAAATCTGGTAAAAGAGGGCGCCAAACACCATGTAAGCATTCTTTTGTCACTTTGTTCCAAGCCTCCACAATTATGTAAATTGCATTCTTTATGTTGAATCGCTTCCAGAAGTCTTTAACTGTTGGTGCATTTTCGCCATCTGTTTCTGCTATCAGCATCTTAAATGTGCGTCTTTAATACTGCTTAAAAGCAGCAATTACTCCTTGGTCAAGTGGCTGAATAAGAGATGTTGTATTAGGTGGTAAAAACAGGATTCTGATGTTCGGTGACAGTTCAGCAAGGGTTGGAGGGTGACTTGGTGCATTGTCCAAAATAATTAAAATCTTAAAATCCAAATTTTTATTTTTGCAGTAGCTTCGAAACACATCCTCAAACACATGTAGTAGAAGGTCAGTGAAGATCTGCCCTGTCATCCACTCTCTTCTGCTGTTCCTAAAGTAAATACCCAGGGTAGTCCTTGCGATCCCTTCTAAAGCTCATGGATTGGCTGCATGATACACAACAGCTTCAGTTTCAAGTCGCCACTTGTATTTGCTCCTAACATAACGGTCAACCTATCCTTAGCAGCCTTGAAACCAGGAGCTCGTGCTTCCTCTCTTGAGATATATGTTCGTGATGGCATTTTTTTCCAATACAGTCCGGTTTCATCAAAGTTGAAAATTTGGTCCAGTGTATAGCCCTCTTCCTCAATTAGTTTTTTCACTATCGGTGGAAATGCCTTTGCTGCTGCTTCATCTGCACTCGCAGCTTCACCCGATAATTTCACATTATGGAAAGCGTGACGTTTCCTGAAATTATTGAAACCAACCACTAGTGGCAGTAAAGGAAGGCACTTCTTGAGGGTTTTCAGCTTTATTTCTGAGGTCTTCAAATATTGCCAATGCCTTTGCTTTTAACGTAAACAAACTTGTTCCTGATCTATTCTTTGTTTGATCTTCTATCCAAACAGATAAAAGACGTTCCATCTCTTCCAGTTCTTTGTGTCTTGATCTAACTGATTTTGTTACACTTTCTGTTGTTCCTGCTATGAAAGTTGCTTTTATTTTTTCTGCATTCTTTCTAATTGTTCTCAGCATTCCCTCATTTAGGCCTGTAGCAAGCACAATATCGCATGTTCTTTCATTTCGGTCAAAGCATTTTACAATTTTATATTTTTCTTCTATCAATATTGCTTTTCTTTTTCTCTCTGAAGTATTTTCACCAGAACGCTTCCTTTTCACACTTTTTTCAAGTATTTTACTCATTTTTTTTAGAATAGAGCACAATTATAAAATGAACAAAAATGAGGAGGCAAGCTTGATATATATAAATGCACAGCGAACAAGTAGTAACTGAATAAACGACTCAGCGCCCGTGTACAAACTGAATAAACAATGCAGTAAAGGAAGGCGGAAACACACTATTCTCACATATTACATGCTTATGTTTTACTAAAGCAAATTTCTGGAGGTGACTACCATATAATAAAAACAATTTACGGTTTCCAGTTTATTGGTGGTTCCTGCTAGTGGAGTCTGTTATAAATGGGTAGTAAAAGCCGATCTAATTACATTTGCAATAATACCGATAGCTGGAATTCTGTGGATTTTTACTTTATTATGTTAAATGTGTTTCCCCCTTCCAAGAAATCATAAAAACAAATTTTCAGAATCTTCTCTTCATTCGTACTGTATTGTGTTCAGTTGGGGTGATTCTGCCCCGTTTGACTACCATTTCTTGTAAACACAAAGGCGAATCGTGCATAAGCAATTATATTTGTGTTATATGCGACATTGTTCCCCTATTTATAAATCGTCTATGATCGAATTTGTGTAGTGTAAACACGTGTTATATGAGGACTGATTGTACTTGGATTTCAGGAAAGCTTTTGATACTGTTGCACATGGAACACTGCTGTACAAATTGGAGAGGTATGGCATTAAGGGTAAGTTTCTACAATTGATAAAGGGATGGTTCGGTAGGAGACGACAGAGAGCGGTAATCAATGAACACTACTCTTCGTGGATGAATGTTATTAGTAGAGTTCCCCAGGGTTTAGTGCTGGGCCCATTGTTGTTTTCATCAATGATATTGATGAAGGTATATCAGTCTTAATGTCACCGTCTGCAGATGATCCAAAGGTTAGTAGGATAGTTAACGACAGTAAAGACAGTATGCTCTCCAAGTGGATCCAGATAAGTTGGGCAAATGGGCTGAGAAGTGGCAACTGAAGTTTAACATTGACAAATGCAAAGTACTGCATATGGGTAGCAATAACCCAAGAAAAACGTACCAACGGTGTGGTACTACACTCAAGGAAGTGGAAAGTGAAGAAGACCTGGGAGTAATTGTGCAGTCAGATATGAAGTTCGCTGAGCAATGCAGACAGGCTGCCAGGGCATTTCATGGAGCCTTGTCAATGATATATAAGAATTTTTTTAGCAGGGACAGGGAACTGATTATCCCATTGTATAAGGCAATGGTCAGGCCATACCTTGAGTACTGTGTACAGGTTTGGAGGCCTCATTTTAGGAAGGATGTAGAGTTGCTAGAATCAGCACAAAGAAGGGCAATATGATTGGTGAGGGGAATAAAGGGATGCTCTTATTAAGAAAGGCTTAAGTTCTGCAAATTGCAGTGAGTGGAGAGTAGGCACCTGCAAGGTGATCTGATTGATATTGTATAAGGCCTTGAATGAGTTGATCAAGCTGTATGCTGATGGGATTCTGCCTCTTGCTCAGATTAAGAACCTGAAAGGGCATAGATTCAAATTAAGGAAAGACAATTGTAGAATAGATGTGTGGAAATATGCCTTTAGCCAGCGGGTAGTTGATTGGTGTAACAGATTTCCATCTCTTGTTGTGGAAGTTGATAGCCTAAATAAACTTAAGGCTGAGCTGGACAGGCATTTGGAATGAATGAGGGGTGAAATGGGAGGGTTTTTTTTTTTTTGGCTGATGCTGCTTAAGCATGCTTTCTTGTATCGTATGCCTCTACTAATTCTAATGATAACTGTATGGTTATGGGTCTATTTTTTGAATGTTATTGAGTATGAATAAATATAAAATTTGAAAGTCAGGAGGGAAAAAAATTTACAAGCAGAATTAAGATCCTTTTCCATTATCAAATTAATTCAAAAAATGAATGCTCATTTAGATAGGATTCCAGAATTATATCACTGAAAAGCTGGTGAATTTTAGCATTTTTAAAATTATGTTTAGTTAGAAATGTAAAAAAAAAATTCTTACCATCTGTTGTTGAAGACTGGCACAAAAGTCATCAATATCTTCTTTTGTCATACTGGTAACTAAATTAAAATAATTTAAATTCAACATATGTTAATCTGAAAGAAATAAATTAATAATTTAAGAAAATAATGGGCAAAGCATGCGTATTAAAAACACTAGTCTTTAATTATTTTTCATTCACATTCATAAGTGTTTTTTGGAACATTACATACCAACTCCATAAATGATCCAATTTTAAATATCACTTAGCCGTTTTTTTTACAACTTACACAACTTTTATATTATACATCATGTCATTTTAAACTTTCATATTATGCATTATATACAGGACCATAAGAGATCACATTAAGTACAGGATCACAAGGAGTACTAAATCCAAAGCTATGATAAATCACACAAAAAAAAAAAAAAAAACAATTAAAATTAGGGAGTATCATGCAACCACTAAGCTAGCAATAGGACCATTCATTGCAAAGCCAAACTTCAGACAAGCACTTCAGTTATAGCTCGGACACAGCATGGTTTTGTTAAGGGAAAGTCTTGACTGACCAATTTGATTGGATACTATGATGCAGTCACAAAAGAACTGGATGCAGGGAATAACTTTGATATTATATATTTGGATCTTAGAAAGACTTTTGATACTGTTGCACATGGAAGACTGCTGCACAAATTGGAGCAGTGTGACACTGGAGGCAAATTGCTGCTATGGAAAAAGGGATGGTTGAGGGGGAGAAGACAGAGAGTGGTAATCAATGGACACTGCTCATCGTGGACTAATGTTATTAGTGGAGTCCCTCAGGATTCAGTGTTGGGTCCATTATTGTTTACTGTGTGTATACATATATATATACACACACACACACACAGGGTGATTCACTACCAGTGCGACAAACTTGCAGGAGGTGTAGGGGGCACAAAGACAAATCGGAATCACATAGCATTGCAGGGTCCGAAATGCCTTCATCACGCGGTAGAGGACGTTGAACGGGAGGTCACGTGAACAGCAATCCCGCTGGAAGTCAGCATTTGCAAACCGTTTCTGTTGAAGAAACCAAGTAGCAAAAGTCCTCCGGAGGCTCTGGATAATCCGCAGGCTCCAATGATTGGACGCGTTGCAGATGGTATGAACTCATTTGGTTTGTTGATAGTATCCTCCATACAGTGGATTGGGAAATACCCAATTGTTGCCCTATCGCTCGAGTACTCGTACTCTGATTGCCTTCTGCAAGATGTAGGACATTCTCCTCATTGTCTGGCGTTCTCGTCATTCGCTCTCGATTCATGGTACCTCTTGTGAAACAACCAGTCTCACGTAACCTTCTGTGCAAAAAGCGTGAAAATCATATGATGAGGAGCACGTCTGTGTGGGAAACGTTCCTGGTACAAGCCCAGAGCGGCGCGCCCGTTACAGTCCGCAGCTCCATACGCGAGGTGCATGTCGGCCAGTTCAACGTTTGAATACTCATCCACCCTACTGCCTCGGGAACCAGTTCGCAAATGCTGACTTCCAGCGGGATCGCTGTTCACGCGACCTCCCTTTCAACGTCCTCTACCGCATGACGAAGTCATTTCGAACCTTGCAATGCTATGTGATTCCGATTCGTCTTTGTGCCCCCTACACCTCCTGCAAGTTTGTCGCACTGGTAGTGAATCACCCTGTATATTTATAAATGATATTGACGATGGTATATCAAGCTTAATGTCCAAGTTTGCAGAAGATAGAAAGGTTGCTAGGTTTGTTAAGGACACTACTGACACTATGCTGCTGCAACAGGATCTGCAAAGGTTGAGCAGATGGGCTGAGAGGTAATAAATGAAGTTTAACATTGACAAATGTAAAGTACTACATACGGGAAACAGCAACCCCAGAGAAATGTATCAACTCTGTGGTACTACACGTGGCAGATATGAAGTTCTCTGAGCAGTGCAGACGGGGCTGCAAGAGTAGCTCATAGTGTCTTGTCAAGGATATACAGAAATTTTTCTAGCAGGGATAAGGAGGTGATTATTCCCTTGTATAAGGGCAAGTCAGGCCACACATTGAGTACTGTATACAGGTCTCAAAGCCTCATTTCAAGAAGGATGTAGAGCTGCTGGAACGAGTATAGAGAAGGGCAACAAGATTAATGAATGGAACAAAGGTAATGATTAATTCCAGAAGTCAAATGGCAGATTACATGCTACCAATTAAAAGTACAACATAAAAGGCACACACACACATTCAAGAACAGGTAGATAGAACACAATTGAATTAGATGAAGACTTAGATCCCTCCACAAATGGTTACAAAGGAACTGGATGCAAAAAATAATTTTGATATCATATATTTGGATTTCAGGAGAGCTTTTGACACTGTTGCCCATGGGAGAGTATTGTATAAATTGGAGCAGAATGGTATTAAGGGTAAGTTGCTACAATGGATAAAAGGATGGTTAAGTGGGAGAAGACAGAAGGTGGTAATCAATGGGTGCTGCTCTTCGTGGACTAATGTTATTAGTGGAGTCTCACAGGGTTTGGTGTTGGGTCCACTGTTGTTTTGTATATTTATGACAATGATATTGATGAAGGTATATCAGGCTTAATGTCGAAGTTTGCAGATGATACAAAGGTTGGCAGGGTTGATAAGGTTGAAGGGTAGATGACATTAATGGCAGTGTGCTACTGCAACAGGATCTAGATAATTTGGGCAGATGGGCTAAGAAGTGGCAACTGAAGTTTAACCTTGACAAATGCAAAGTACTGCATAGGGGTAGAAGTAATCCCAGAGAAATGTACCAACTGTGTAGTACTACACTTAAGGTGGTAGAAAATGAAAAAGACCTGGGAGTAATTGTGCAGTCAGATATGAAGTTTTCTGAGCAATGCAGGAAGGCTGCCAGGGCAGGTCATGGGGTTTTGTCAATGATATATAGGAATTTGGCTAGCAGGGAAAAGGAGGTGATTGTCCCTCTGTATAAGGCAATGGTCAGGCCATGCCTTGAGTACTGTGTACAGGTCTGGAGGCCTCATTTTAGGAAGGATGTAGACTTGCTTGAGCGTGTACAGAGAAGGGCAACAAGATTGGTGAGGGGAATGAAGTGATCTCTTACCAAGAGAGGCTGCAAATTGCAGTGGCTGGAGACTAGCCACCTGCGTGGTGATCTGATTGAAGTGTATAAGGCCTTGAAGGGTTGAGCCCGCTGAATTCTGATGGGATCCTTCCACTTGTTCAGATTATGAACCTAACGGTGCATAAATTCAAATTAAGAAAGGACAGATGTAGAATAGATGTGCGGAAATTAGACTAATTTATATATACCACAAGGTTCTGTATCATCTAATATATTATATGCATCCCATGCACTTTTCTTCTCTGCCACATGTCTCAATACTTCATCTGACTTCCATTTAGGTCTAAGCCTTGAACAGTAATCCTTTTAGTATGAAAAGCCCAGTAGCTTCTATGATTGTTTCCCTGAATGCTTCCATTTAGAATTTGCTGTAGGTAATGTCAAAAGGTGATCTCACTGCATAGAATTTAATTCAATTCCACATTAGTAGACTCTAATAGCTGCCAACCAGCGGGTCTTTTACCTGCAGATTCTTAATGTATGAAGAATCATTGCTGATAACCATATCAAGAGTATTGCTCCCTCTTTTTCTTCTCTAACATGCTTCTGTAGAAAACAGTAATCCAGGAATCTACAAAAGGCTTGCTAGTGTGTGAGTGATCAGCACACAAATTCTGCTCAACATCTGGAAAGTTAAAATCCTCCGTTATAAGACATTAAGATTTACTAGCCCACTATTTCTCTTTATAGCTTTATAGCTACATATACTCATCACGGTCATTAGGCCTATAACACACTCCTACTCTCGATTTTGTTTTCCCATTGCTAATATCACACTAAACTGACTCAATATTGCATTGATCACCAATGTTGACTGGAAGCACTTTCTTAGATTTAATATGCTTATTAACTAAGGGCATAACCTTTCTACCCCTTCTGTCCTGTCCTCTCTACCCTTTCAAAACTTGTGCTCACTCCTGTTCTATGTTGTTTTTTAATACTTCTTTATTCCACTACTGTGTTTCGTTCAGCATGGAAACTTTCTCATATCCTGTCAGCTTGCAAAGAGGATGACAAATTCATCCCTTCCAATTATCCTCACTGCACTTAACTCCATCCTTTTTAAATTAATGAAGAAATTCATTAACCTCCTATCTGGCCAATGATCACCAAAATGGATTCTTTCAATGTTGATCCACTGGTGATATATTGGCTTATGTTACACATCTTGGGACAAATTCAAAGGAAAAAGTTTCGAGAAACACATGCAGTTGCTCTTGATATTTCTGAATCTTTTGATCACATTTGGCATAAATGTCTTCTAAACAAACACCCATCTTATGGATTGCTAATTTTCTCTGGGTCAAGGAGAATACAGTGTGTGAACAATTTGCTGTGTGCAATAATTTGGTGAATGATTTCACTGCACGATTCTTTTTTTTTTTTTTTTTTTTTGTAAAAGAAAAACCCAAACACAAAAGTTATTAGAACATATAGTGCTTGATACCACATGTGGATTGAATGTTGGGAAGACAGAAGAAGATACCTGTTGCCATTAGACTTGAATTTCTGTAGACTGAAATTTTTGTAGACCGAAAATACACGTGAAGAAAGGAAGGTTGCTACTGAAAGCTGAAGTCGAAAGAATAAATAATGAAGAAAACAAGTTGGTTCTGTGGGTTTGAAGTTGAACAATGAATGGATGTTGCCTGCTTGGGCACTTGTTCAGAATGGTTTGAAAGAGAAAGGAGAAATTACACAAGCAGATTCAGAAGAAGAGCATCAATGAAAGTATCTATAGAAAAATCACTCAGAAGAAACAGAACATCAATGAGAGAGAGACTTAAGAGACTAAAAGAGATGGAAGAGACAAGTCATCAAACTGACTGTCCTTTTTTGAATGGAATCTAGAAGCCTGAGAGATGTTTTAGGGGCACCATCCCGATGTGGGAACAATATTCTGTGGTAGGAGAGACTTGAGATTTGTAGGGAGCAGGTAGAAGAAAAGTATTACCAAGAGTGAAAAAAGAAAAGTTTTTTAGATGTGGAGGGAGCAATATTTGATGTGCTTATGCTAACAGAGAGAGAGAGAGAGAGAGAGAGAGATTAGAAGCAGGAGTGAGTTTTAGAAGATTTGAAATTAACTAAATCATTTTTGCCCCATTAGAGATTTATCTAGAGCAGCATTTAAGGAATGAACACTTATTGGCAAGATGGATATTCAAGAGGTTGAAGCTGTTTGTGCAGGGAATGTTCCCCAAACTGGAAGGTGGAATGCAATGTACTACAATCATCTACAAAACTATGAACAAGATTTCCTTTTTCGTTAATATATAAGAGGAAAAAAGTAGGAGAAAGAAATGAACTTTCTATTCACCAGTGAAGAAGTTAGAAGACAGAGCCTCTACCATTACTTGCAGAGGGTGGTCAGAGAGAAAACTGGATACCCAATTGCTAAAAAAACAGTCAGTAGTCTCTAAGATGGAAGCTTGTTAAGAAGACCTTTGTATCAAACACAATCAAAAGCCTTATAAATGAAGTGGCCACTTCATTTTCACCAATCCTTTCCACTGAATTTATCCATAGATTTTCCAAATAGAACAAAAAAAAAAAAAAAAACAACAGTTGAATAACAAAGTCATACAGAACAGAAGCTTAGGAATACAGGTTTTGAGAACAAGCGCAGAAATACCATTATGACCTGGAGCTTTCTAGGCATCAGGATTGCTCAAAATTTTTCTAACATAATTTGGTGGAACACTGTAGGAGGCACTGAGTGGAATGTAGGAATGGTAGATGGTTTTTCCAAGATTGTCAATACAAGAGTTAGAAGAAAGGTAGGATGCTAGTAAGTAGGCTTTATTTTTAGCTAAGGATGCAATAGAATCATTAAGATTTAACAGAGATGGAAGTACACACAGGCAAAAGTTATAGCCAATAGCTCTCCCAAGAAACCACAATGCTCCACTAATGTTTAGACAAGAAGAAGCAAGTTTTCTACTCTTAACAGCCTGTTCAAAATCTAGTTTGGACTGATTAATAACCGCTTTACAATAGTTTCAAACTTCAGTGTAAACAGAAAATAAACCTGGAGATTTTGAAGAGCCAATTACAAAAGACAACTCTCTCATCTTGAACAGTCTTAGAATACTTAGAAAACCAAGGTTTAGAGAAAGGATGCAATTTTAAGATGGAGTATGAAATAAAGGATTTCATCTCTACAAGAATAATTTCACTAACATCAACATATTTAAAACAATAATCCAACAGATTATCCCATTTCATATTCTTGAAATATGAAATGCCAAAAAACATAAAGATGAGCATAGCCATGGGAGAGGGACTCCACTGAAGAAAAGATCATTGCCAAGTTGCAATCTGAGGTGCCTAGAAAACCATCCACCTTGACTTGGTACCAAGGGTCATTCGTGAGAAAAATATTAAGAGTATTGAGCATGTGGTTAGGATTGTATGGTATTCTGGTAGTTAAATGAACAATCGTTAGTAAGTGCAGAAGCCCCAGCATCTCAACCAGTCTGGTCTGTATGACTAGAAAACAGAAGCCAGCTGGAATTATTAACGTTAAAGTCTCCAAGGAAAATTACTTCAATGTTAGAAAAGCTGGGCTGGAGAAAGTCGAGTTGCAAAGAAAGGAAGTCAAAGAGTTCCAAGTGATTAATGGATGTAGGAGAACGATGGCAGCAGCAGATGAATGAGAGAGAATGAGTAAGGAGATTTTAAGCAACAGAAGATCGAAAAAGGGAGATTCCAAATAGCTCTGAGACTAAGGAATTGTACAGCTTGTTATTTGGTTTTTAGGAGCATTAGCAACTAAGGCCATATTGCTCCGGGGTTATGTGGTGGTCTTTCCCTGACCTTTCCGCATCCTCCGTATTTGGTGGTTACGGGCTCGAACCCCGGTCTAATCAAGAAGCGTGTGCTACACACTGCTGCTCCTGCCCACCTGGCTACGGAGGTGCCCAAGTATGTTATAATGCAAATTAATGCACACAGAGCTCTGCTGCTGAAGGGATGCCTCAGCTGGATATGCCCCCCCCCCATTTGTCGTTCTGGGGACTTCTCTCTTCGAGTTGTCCACAAGGTGATGTACTTAGGGGTGTGCCTTGAAGAGAGGCTGACGTGCCTGGTGCATGCTGGGTACTTGCAGGAGAGAGTGAAGTGGACATATGCCAGGCTTCAGCGTGTCACCCGCATGGATTGGGGCATTAAGGTGGGAGGGCGTAGCCGACTGGGCTAGCCGGGTGGGTAAAGTGCCTACCTGGAAACCCAAAGGTCGCAGGTTCGATTCCCGCCTCGGGCTTGGATCAAAGTACTGCAAAAACCTTGGGAGGTGCATTATGGCCACAGAAGCCTATGAGCCAACACCTACCAAAAAAAAAAAAAATTAAGGTGGGAGCCCTCCACCTCCTTTATGATAACATCTTTGTCCCAATTCTGACATATGTGGCTGGAGCTTGGGGAGGGAGGGTACAGAACTCTCATGTCCATCGGATCCCTCTCTGCATTTCTTTGCATAACCAAGAAATTCAGAGCATGCACGACTGTTTTCACCAATGCGCTTTGTGTATTGGTGGGAAAGATTCAGGCAGGTTTGCTGGTAGCCAGAGCCTATTTGAGGTATGGCTTGAAGAGGAGGAGTCCCTGATTGACGTCCGATTGTGCCCAACGGATGATGCATGGAATATAACAGCGGAGCGGAGGAGGATATATGATGAGCTTGAGCTCATATGGCAGAACCGATGGACCACTTCTGACAAAGGTCAACAATTGTTCACCTTTATACTCTCCGTTTATACTGTGAGCCTGTGAATGCCTTGGCTCCGGTTTGGCCTGGCACCCTGCTGTGTCCTGACTGGACATGGCCTGAAGTCAAGGTTGCTTCAGTTGGGACTGGCAACCTCAGACCTTTGCTCTTGTGGAGAGCCAGAAACTGGTCTCCACATCATGTTGGATTGTCCCAATTATATGGATCTCTGAGCAAGGCTGGAGAAAGGGATGCATGCTCTTACCCAGGCTACTTTAGGGGAGTTATGTTTAAGATCTGATTTGGGTTGAGTTGACTAAATATGTCAAAGATGCCTTTGGGTGTCGATAATGATTTTTCTAGATAGGGCGACCTACCTTCTCGTAGTGGGGGCAGAAATTTGTAGTGGGGGTAGAAACACCATCGCCATAGCGAGGCCAAAGGTTGTTCCTGTCTTTACTGTCACTGAGTTGTGTTGATTTTGAGTTGTATAATATGACTAACATACTAGCCTTGAACAGGTTAAAGATACACTCACAGCTGAGAACTAGTTGCATATGGGCAAAAGCCCAGTAGCCTAGGATAAGCATTAACACAAATAATAAATGTCCACATGTAATATCTCAATTGTCAGTGGATGGATTTTGATGCAATTTTATATTTGGATATTTTAGAAAGAGATGTTGAGCCATTTTGAATTTCATTAAAAGTGACTAATAAAAAACTAGAAGTTACAATATGTAGGTTAGTGCAACTGCATCATTTTAACATAGCTATCTACCAAAGTAGTTAAATTAATTAATTAAATTAGCATCGTTTTGTGACTGCCTTCACAATGAGTTGCCATGGTATTGTACTACCTCAAATAAATAACACTTCAACAGTGGAGAAGACTATTGTTATTTATTCTCAGCGGATACCACCACCCAGACGGCACCGTTTCAAAGCTTGTTGGCTTCTCTTCGGTGTGGGCAGGTACCCTGGTGTTGCAAAAGTGCAACCCAGTTATGAAGTATAACTTCACAATATGAGAGATGCCTGATGGTGCATAGCGATATAGACTATAAAGTGCAAAGGCCTCATGCTATGAAGTAGAATGAGGCCTTTGCCCTTAAATACTTTATAAACCAGAAGTTATTTCTTTGTATGTTTGAACACAAGTGATAATTCATTATATGGATAATGAAATTTTACATCTGGCTTTTTAGAATGATTTATTCATCATTCCCACATTTTATTAAAATTTGACCAAAGAAATCTAGCAATTATTTTATTTCATTTTTTTTTCATGCATATTGCATAGGCTATCCATATTAATTATAAATTTAACTCATGAACATTAATCATATTAATAATACTTTCTTTTAATAATACTATATAATATCAGTGTGTAGATACACCATAGACAACTCTTAAGAAACTACAAAGTAGTTGTTGTAGGCATCATTTGCTCTTTCTCATATTGTGCTCTGTCTTCACGAGGAGTTGCCATGATATTGCACTACCTCGAATAAGTAACGCTTCACTAATAGAGAAGACTATTGTTACTTATTCTCAGTGAGTACCACCACCCAGACATGTTTCAAGGCTATTGGCCTATCATCAGTGGGTGGCCAGGTACCCTGGTATTGCAGACACGACGACCCAGTTGTGAAGATAATCACACAATATGAGAGATGCCAAAAGGTGTATATGACAATATTTAAAATAACTAAATGCACACGGCATAATACATTAAGAGTTTTAATATCTGATGATAGGCCAATAACCTTGAAACATGTCTGGGTGGTGGTACTCACTGAGAATAAGTAACAATAGTCTTCTCTATTAGTGAAGCGTTACTTATTCGAGGTAGTGCAATATCATGGCAACTAGTTGTGAAGGCAGAGCACAATATGAGAAAGAGCAAATGATGCCTGCAACAACTACTTTGCAGTTTCTTAAGAGTTGTCTATGGTGTATCTACACACCGATATTATATAGATATTAAAACTCTTAATGTATTATGCCTTGTGCATTTAGTTATTTTAATAATATTTCTTTTCTTTTCTCCTGTTTTCTCTGCACATGATTTTCTTCTAGAATTACCGAAGAATTACTGAAAACAGAGCAGTCAGAACAGACACTTTCATACAAAATAAAGTCTCTTTCCTCTCTGTCTCCTAGACCTCAACCAATTCATTCTGCTAGAACAGTAGCATGTGTTGGTTGAATGGGCACCTATTATCTTCAGCATGACTGTCTTTCCATATTATAAAATTGTTACAATATGGATGGATAGTCATGCTAAAGATAATAGGCATATACAAACTTTACAACTGACCTATGAAGAGCATATGTGTATATATATATAAGAATCAACTTGAATACTTTTACACAAAATAAATGAATAAAAAAAATTTTTTTTTTTTTTTTTTTTTTAATTTATATTTCTCCTTTTTAAGTGACCAACATTTCTCTTGGTTCCCCAAACCTTCTAGTTCAATGATTTTCTTCATTTTTGGTCTCTATGTGATACACCAAATTGTCACAGCCACCAAATTGTCACAGCCGCCAAATTGTAACACAGAAATACCAGAGACAAAACTGTCTCATACACAGATACTCAACTATATGGCAAATTTTAAGACCATACACCATACCACAATCCATGATCCATTTTGCTCAGTGTGGATGATTGTAGATGGCTCACTGTATTCTTACTTCACTGATGCTAGCATTCAAACAAGGCTAAGTTTTTTCTTCTGGTCTTTTTGTATATTAATGACCGCCACTGACTTGAAATCCTATCAACAGCTTTGCTCATGATTCCTCCACATACATTTCACCTTCCACTTTCAGAAACCTTTCCATGCACAAGCAACTTCAACTTTATGGATATCCCCCCAACCCCCCAATTTCTCAAATGAGAACCATTAGGCAATTTCAAACTCGGCAAAGTAGGAAATTTAGTTAACTTCAATCCTTCTAAAACTTGGTCCTGTCTTGTTTCTCACAAAAAAAGAGATTCTACTGCTCCTATGTAGATTTTTGATGACCCTCAGATTTCTATACAAGAGCATATATCTCTATTAAGGATTACCATAACTTTTGATCTCTCTTTTGGCATAAGAATGTCACAAAATTTGTGACATTTTTTTTTTTTTTTTAGCTGATGCTGTTTGAGATTCTCTCTCATAATTTGTTACTACTGTACTAAAATTACTAATATTAGCATATCTCCTGAGAGGGTCACCATTCTACACTAGTTTCTTAGATAATGAAAAAAATATATATTTATTTTATTTATTTTTTTGCTCATATTTGACCACTCAGCTATAGTGGCCATATTAAAAAAAATTGGGTGTTCATTTTTTGTTCTCAGTGTTACTTTTCTTCTCTATACAAATTATAAATCTGCTCCACTCCACCATGGAACATTGTTCTCACATACTGGGTAATGCTCCCAGAGATATTGGGTAAAATTCGCTATTCTATAGAAAACATGGCAATCAGAATAGACACTTTCACACAAAATAAAGTCTCCTTCCTCTCTGTGTCCTAGACATTCAATTTCTTCTGCAAGGCTTTTATATAAATATTTCCATGTGCAGTGTTCTCCTTCCTCTATGTGTCCTAGACATTCAATTTTTTCTGCAAGGCTTTTATATAAATATTTCCATGTGCAGTGTGATTCCCCTGATATCTTCCAAATCAGATTGACAATGAGACAACATTCACTTACTGTCTAAATCGAAAGTCACTGAGGCAATTTTAACTCTTCCTCATTTATCTCTTCTTTTAATCTCTTTGAACCACCATCCTTCTTGTGTATTCTCCAAAGGTTACATTCTATAAAAATTCAAGTCTAACGTCAATGATTATCTTTTGTCTACTCAACACAACCTACTCACGGTACAGAGTACTATAGGTTCTAATATTTTTTATATTTGCAGTTTCCATTAAAAAAAACAAAAAACCTATTAAGCAAGTATTTTTAATATTTCTTAAATTATGGCAATCCGACACCTCACAAGGAGACAAGTTTACATGGAATTATGGTTCAATGTTAAACCTCAATTGCCACCTCTCAACACTCATCTCCATAATTTTTTATCAGTTTTCTTGTTGCATGCAAGAAGATCTAGAAAAATTAGTATGCCTTAGTAATCAGCAATGTCAGAAAAATTAGGAGAATTAGTAAACACAGGAATCAAGGTAAGAATGCCAAGGTTTCTGTCATTAACCACCCAACCAACCTAGACAATAAACTTGATAAGTCTTTGTCAATAAATGTTGCAAACAATAAGGGGTCAGCACTGGACACCGAAGGGCTCCACTAGCAACATTAGTCAGAAAAAAAGCAGTGCTATTTATAACCACCATCTGTCTTCTGAGACTCAACCATCCCTCTATTCATAGCAGTAAATTGTCCCTAATTTGCAATGTTTATATAGTAGGCTTCCATGTGAAAAAGTATTGAAATCTTTACTGAATCTAAGTATACAAGTCAAAATTATTTTTTTTTTTACATCCAGTTCTACTATGAGTTACTACTAGCTACTATGATGCTACTGTCGTAGTAGCTATTCAGATTGGTCAGACAAGATTTCCCCACCCCATCCCAAAAATCCCTGCTATGCACTTCCATATGCATAAGATATGTTCGTGTCAGACGGCGCCTAAAATTTCTCCCATCTCCACGTGTGTTCGCTGTATCGAGGACAGCACACTGTCAAGCCAGAGACTTGAAAGTGTGTGGGCCATTTCTGTGCAGTGTGATGTGTTGTGCCCATTGTTTGTCTGGCTTATTGGCCGCCAGGCCCTTAGTGGGGCCCGATGTTGCCCATACCTCGCCACGTGGAGGCTAGCCGGGTGTCCAGAATCATGACAAGTTGCTCTGGCAGGTCCTGCCACCTAGTTTCCTGGGATTTCAGTGGCTAGGACCTAAAAAAAAAAAAATATATATATATATATATATATATATATATATATATATATATATATATATATATATACGCGTTTGACGTTAATTCTTAATAAGATTGCTGTTAGAAAATCGCTGGTTGGGGCTGAACGCTAGAGAGATGTGTTAAAAGGCCGGGCAGAATTTTGTTGTTATTAAATTTAGACGTGTGGGCTATACATTAGATGAAAGATAAAAGTGGGAGGGAGGGAGGGGAGGCTGAAGACTGGGGGGGTAGAAGTAAGGGGTCGATAGAGGAGATGACCCCTGCTAGGCAGTATGGCATGCCCATGCCACACCAGAGGGGAGTTTGGATGGCGGGTGGGGGAGACGAAGAAGAGTTATCTCCCCCTGCCATGGATAAGGTATACAGGTAGAGGGGGGGAAGAGCCTGAAGACTGGGGGGGTGAAAGGCAGAAGCATGGGGACGATAGAGAAGGCGACCCCAGGTGGTCAGTGAGGCAGGCCCATGCCGTAAACCCCTGCTATTCGTGGTTGCTGATTTAATATAAAATGAAACCTAAAAAAATGTGAATTTTAAAGCGCCGTGAACATTTTCCGCCATAAAAAAAACATGGGCGTGGCTAAAATTATCTTTCCCGGTCAAAACAGCACTCAGTGGTGGTGGTGGGGGGGGGGATGGGTGACAAAATTGCGAACATGGATGTTTCTCGCTAATCCTTGTTCAGTATGTGTTATGCGCTTGTCATGGAAGGTTTCGTCGTTTGCTTTTAATTTATATGCTTATAAATTGAATAAATTTATCAATTTATAAATTGATACGCTTACAAAAGTGATAAATCTACCGTTTTGCAGTGTAAAACAGACTTTTTCGAGTGTGTTAATGGAAGAAAGTGACTTTATTGTGGACAAGTTCTTTCTAACCCGTACAAAAATATGGCTACGAATAACAAGGGAAATGTGAAAAGATCAAAGAAGGTGATGACATTAGCGAATAAAATTGAGTTATTAGACAAAATTTCTAATGGTGAAAGTGTCTCCTCAGTGGTAAAACATTATAAAATCAATGAATCAACGGTACGATCAATCAAGAAATCGAAAGAAAAAATCCGCCGTAGTGTCCGTGAAAACGCGCTAATTGCTTCAAAAATTTGCTCTGTTACTCGTGATGGAAAAGCTTAAAATCTATGGATAGAAGACCATAACTCAAAATAAAATTCAGTTAAGTTCACTCATCATTCATGAAAAGGCAAAACTCCTTAAGAATACTTTATCGAAACTGGTGATAGCACTGGCGGGATAAGTTTTTTAGCTAGCAAAGGCGCTGGTTTGAAATTTCTAATAAATATTACATTTAATATTAAATTGTTTCTTATTTTCATTTCGATGCCATATGCTTGCATTTCACTATGTACTGTCTATGTATATAGTCATATTATGAAGGTACATATAATACATACACAGGCAAAATTTTAGACTAGTTTTTCTTATATATTTCATACTTTGGAATGGAACCCCTTTATTACTATGGGAGCCATAACTCAGTATTCGCGACATTTCTCAGGAACGTAACCCCCGCGAATAGCGGGGGTTTACTGTATATGCATTCCTGTCAAGACAATCCTGCAATACTTCTTAACCTGCCAAATCCATTATTTTTCTCTGGAACAAAAGTCAAGCTTAAAGGTCAGTAATTCCTTCATCTTCTGATCTCCCCTTTGTCAATAGATGTATTTGTGCATCTCCAATCTATAAATACTATCCCTAAATCAAAGGATGTTCTCATAATTATGGCCAAAGGTTTACTTTTTCATTGGCTACTTCTTTTAATATAATTGGATAGATTCCATTAGCTCCAGGTGCCTTATTTACTTTTAGCTTCAACAACTTCTCTTCCACTTTTCTTTATCACAAAATCATTTAGCTCCCAGTTATAATTTGATAAGTTCTGGTATTCTCATTCTTAAATTTCTATACATGTAAATGTAACTGCAAAATATTATTCAAGTTTCCAGCAGTCTTAACAGGATCATCAGTAATTATACTATTTCTCTTCCACTTTCCTCTGTCATAAAATCATTTAGCTCCCAGTTATAATTTGGTATACTTCTGGTATTTCCATTCTTAAACTTTACATGAAAATGCAAAATAGCAGTCTAAACAGGACCATCAGCAGTTAATATATTCATATGCAGCAGCCAATGTGGTCCATCTGTTTCCTATTATACTAATGTGTGTTACAAACAACAGATGTGAATTTCACAGGAACGTAACCCCCGTGAATTAGCAACTAAGGCCATATTGCTCCATGGATATGCGGTGGTCATTCCCTGACCTTTCCACATCCTCCGTATTTGGTGGTCACAGGCTCGAATCCTGGTTTAATCAAGAAGCGTGTGCTACGCACTGCTGCTCCTGCCTACCTGGCTACGGAGGCATCTGCAGTATAATTACACAGGTTAGTAGTGATAACTTTATACAAGCTATTCATCAATTCATGCATATTTTGCATTATGACATTAGCAGTTTTTTATCATTCTAAATATGATTTCAGTTGGTTCCCCTCGCAGGGCTAAATGTTCAGTCTTGCAATTATCCCATGTGTGTTTCATTGATGTATTTTTTTTTAATTTCATCTTTAACTGAGGAGAGACTGGGAGAAACTGAACATTTACAGTAATTACTCTCAGATAACTACTGTTGTTTATAAAAATTTGTCTAACAGACAAGATTTCCCCACTACAGAAGACAATAGAATAGCTCAATGATCCATACTTTTCACACCACTGCAGAGATGGAGATAGTTTGTACCCGTGATTTTCCATATATATATATATATATATATATATATATATATATATATATATTTTTTTTTTTTTTTTTTAAATTCCTCCTGAGAGGATACAATCGAACTCATATTTAAAATTGCAGGATAATTGCCATAGTATATTAATTAAGATTGCACCATATTTTTAATTTGTTAACACTGGTTCAAAACATGATTTCAGTGAACCTAGACAATTTTGTATTGTAAATTCTGCATCCAATAAACTGTAAACAGGAAAGTTTCAAATGGCAGATAGAAATAGAAGCATCCCTGCCATAAGTGCAATTTACTCTCCTCGCAAAAAGGTATTATAAATTTGGTTTGGATCAGACTGAAAACAAATGAGCAGCCATCACAGCAATTTAGTCAGAATGATAATGATATACAGCTGTCTGCCACTCGTCTGGAGGGGGTATGGGTTTAATTATCATTAACTGGAGGTGTTTCTAAGGTCCTTTTCAATCAAGGCTGTAGTTAACCTATCTCTGATTGATGGAGTAGGGCAGGGGTAGCTAACGAGTCGATCACGGATTTAATTTCAGTCGATCATGACGAATTTTAAATATACAGTCATTTCTCGATTTGTGCACCTTGTGCAATGAAATTTTTGAGATAGTAGAGAAAAAAGTAGATTGCATCACAAATTCAGTTGGCCACTCCTGGAGAAGGGTATTCCCAGTGAGTTATTTGGGGTTTTTTTTTTTTTTTTTTTTTTTTTCACACTAGTCCACACTACATGCAAATCAATCAACCCATGAAGACATATACAAACACTTATTGAGACTAAATACATAAGACTGGGAGTAATAAGATCAGATGCCATTAAAGAATAAGGTAGTTTTTTTTTTGTAAAAAATAGAAGTAATTTTATTGTTTATAAACAAACAAGTTATAAACAATTTATGTTGAAACTGAATGGTGGTAAAATCATTACTCCCTTCCTATCAGAGTATTTGAGCACCCTGATGGAGGAGAGGGTATGTGCAAGATAAATTTCATTTTGAATAGACTGTAAAAATTAATATTATTAGATTGAGAATATACAGACAACAATTTCCTAAGTCAATAGCATGCAGAAAGCAGACTATACAAGTTAGTTAATGTATGAAGGGTGTTACATTTCACATAAATTTGATTTTTACTTTTTAAATTTAATATTTTATTTTTCTGTAATTAATGGTAGTGAAAAGTGAATAATAGATTATTAATAAATAATTACTAACTAAAAATATATAAAAAATCATTATTTCTACAGACTAAATTATATAAGGATGCACAGGATATAAGGATCCAATACCATCAAAGAATAAGTATTTATTTATTTTATTATTATTATTATTATTTTTTTTTTTTTTTTTGTATATAATAAGTTATGTTATTTTTTGTAAACAGATGTCTTATACAGAGTTCATGCTGAAACTGAAAGATGGTCATCTTATTTCAAAATTACTATGAATCACAGCCTTACAAAATATACTTCTTGTTCAATGTTTGCAGACCTATCAGGAACAGGACATGATACAGCTGGGGGATGGACCTATCTGGAACAGGACATGGTACAGCTGGGGGAGGGATGTCATTGTGTGTACAGAGCAAAGAGAGTAAGGAAACTAAGCACAAACTCGATATTGTGATAGACATTTATGAGAGCTTGAAAAACAAGGCGGATGCCCTCAAAGGAATTAAAATGGAGGACCCATCAAGTTTTCAGCTGCCTACCTCAAGCCCGGACTTCTCACTCAAGCATCATGACAACAGCAGCAATCATGAAAGGAGAATGCACTGATCCCACAGTAATTACTGCTGGTGACCCTACTGTCAAGGAAACAGAAAATATGTTGTACAAAAAAGGATAAGTAGAACAGGAATATGTCTGTCAGGGGGAAGAACTGATGACATCGTAGGGCAGATATCTTTTAAGGGTACAAAAGGTGATACCGTTGTACATATTGGCACTAATGATGAGTAGGAGATCTGAGGACTTAATTCACAAGTACAGGAAATGTTGAGAGAAAGTTGCGAGTTAGGATTAAATTTGAAAGTGTCTGCAATTCTTCCCAGACATGATAGCAAGGAGAATGAGCCCTTGTCAATCAATTTGGTCCTGCAGAAACTGTGCAAGGCTCATGGTGTTGAATTTTTCTCAATGTGATGGCTTGTTGAGAGAGTGTTTTTACAGGGATGGAATACATGTAAATAAAAGGGGTGCAAAAATATTTTCTGCTGCTACTGAGAAAGTGTTAGGTAGGACAGAAAATTCAGGGGAGATGCACAGATTAATGGATTAACATCAGCTGCAGGCAGAGGTGTACATGATTCTTGCAATGCTGCTATTGGAATGTTCAACAGCCAGGAAAGCATGGTGGTTTCAAGGACTGCTGGGGGACCACATGGAACAAGCAAATACATGGGCTGTGTTAGAGTAACTAAGGGTAAGAACAGGCGTACTTGCATGTGCACTAATGCTAAGAGCATAGTAAATAAATTTGACGAACTTAAAGTAAGTCATCAAATAAGGACATTGTAGGAATATCAGATATGTGGTGTCACTCGGGCATAAGGGAGGTAGAACTGGAATACAGGAAGTACAATGTTTACAGAAAAGACAGAGCACAGGAGGGAGAGAGCAGCTATGTTCTTGGTTAAGAAGTACAAATTTGTATATAAAATGTAAGTCAGTGCATCCAGTTGACATGAGTGGACAGTTGTGTTGCAATGTTGAATCAGTTTGGCGACTTTTTTTTTTTTTTAAATGAAAACCCCAAACACGAGAGATATTAGAACCTATAGTACTTAGTACCATGCATGGGTTGGAGGTCGAGAAGGTGAAAGAAGATATTTGTTGACATCAGACTTGAACTTCTGCAGAATGTAATTTTCAGGAAATATGTATGAAAGTAGGTTGTTCCAGGAAGCAATGGGAAAACAAAAATGAGGTAGAACTGTGTTGTAGTAGTAGTGGCATGTGATGCAAGAAAACAAGTATATAAGCTTATGCATCATCAGCCAAAAAAAAAAAAAAAAAAAATCACACCATTCCCTCCAAATGCCTGTCCAGTTCCTCCTTAAATTTATTTAACCTATCAACTTCCACAACGACAGATGAAAGTTTGTTCCAGCAATTAACCACCCGCTGGCTAAAGGCAAATTTCCTCACATCTATTCTACACCTGTCTTTTCTTAATTTGAATTTATGTCCCCCTTAGGTTCGTAATCTGAACAAGTGTCCCAACACTTGAATCTGAACAAGTGAAGGATCCCATCAGAATTCAGTGTGCTCAACCCATTCAAGGCCTCAAGGCCTTATAAACTTCAATCAGATCACCACTGGTGCCTAGTCTCCAGCCACTGCAATTTGCAGAACTTAAGCCTCTCTTGGTAAGAGGATCACTTCATTCCCCTCACCAATCTTGTTGCCCTTCTCTGTACACACTCAAGCAAATCTACATTCTTCCTAAAATGAGGTCTCCAGACCTGTACACAGTACTCAAGGCGTGGCCTGACCATTGCCTTATACAGAGGGACAATCACCTCCTTTTCTCTGCTAGCAAAATTCCTATATATCATTGACAAAACCCCATGACCTGCCCTGGCAGCCTGCCTGCATTACTCAGAAAACTTCATATCTGACTGCACAATTACTCCCAGGTCTTTTTCATTTTCTACCACCTTAAGTGTAGTACCACACAGTTGGTACGTTTCTCTGGGGTTACTTCTACCCATATGCAGTACTTTGCATTTGGCAAGGTTAAACTTCAGTTGCCACTTCTTAGCCCATCTTTCCAAATTATCTAGATCCTGTTGCAGTAGCACACTGCCATTACTGTCATTAACAACCCTGCCAACCTTTGTATCATCTGCAAACTTCAACAAGAATACCTTCATCAATAACATTGATAAATATACAAAACAACAGAGGACCCAACACTGAACCCTGTGGGACTCCACTAATAACATTAGTCCACGAAGAGCAGCACCCATTGATTACCACCCTCTGTCTTCTCCCACTCAACCATCCTTTTATCCATTGTAGCAACTTACCCTTAATACCATATTATAGGCATAATGACTGTGATTAGTATAATAAACAATCACACAAACAAAAATTAAGTGGGCCAGTAAATCAGAAGGTAATGGGCGATTTTTAACTTTCTATATATTGACTAAACCTTCTGGGTTGGTCACACATACAATAGCAAGACTTCTGTGGATTTATTGGATGACTGTTAACAATAGAAAACAACACTCTTGATCTAATTATCAGCAGAAATTCTTCATGCATCGGGAATATGCAGATAAAAGAACCACCCAGCAGGCAGAAATCACAGTGCATTGAATTGGGATTTACTTAAAGATGTAATTACCAACAAGAGTAAAGGGAAGGGCTTCAGACAGTTTTAAATTCTATGCAGTGGGACCAACTGATGATGATACCAACAGCAACTTCTAAATGGTAAGCATTCAAGGAAGTAACTACAGAAGCTACTATTAGAATTTTAATAGCAACTAAGAAATATTGTTTAAGGAGTGGACCTAAATGGATGTCAAATAAATTAGATTCATGGCAGAGAAAAAAAATGCATGGGATGCATATAAATTATCAGTTGATACCAAAGCCTATGGTAAATATAAACTAGTCTGAAATCTAGTCACAAAAAAAATTAAGGCTATGGCACATTATGGGAATGTTTTTGGCAAGGAATGCAAAGAAAAACAGCAAAGACCTCCTTACTCATGTAAACACTAGAAGGAAGGGGATGAATCACACTGCTCCACTTGATATCGTTGGTTTAACTGTTGATGATCCTGATCAGATAGCTGAGAAAACGAATATTTATTTTGCATCTACATTCACATATGAAGAATTCTTTAGGGGGAGGGCTGCCAGAAGTTTAACAAACTCTAACAGGGAGTTTTGTGCAAATGAGGAAAGTGAAGAAAATATATTTTCTTCCATTTATACCTGTAGACCTGTCATCTGCCATGATGACAATATAAGAGAGAGAAGATTCCCAACCAAGTCTCCACTGTTTGGTCTCTTATATTAAGATAAGAGAAAAGGTTTCCAGCAAATCTCCATTGCTAACCATGCCACATGCAGATGGCACTTCCTCATAATTGGATTAGTATTTGTAATGGCCGCATGGTGCAAGAAAGCCTATGGCTTATGCTGCACCAGCCAAAAATAAAATAAAATAAAATATCCGAACAAAACTATGATAAAAACAAAAAAAAAAAAAAAATAAATAAATAAATAAAATAAATAGATAATAATAATTAATAAAAAAAAAAAAAAAAAAAAGAAAATTAAACCTATCATCCTATGCGCTTCCCTTACCCGAAGGTACTATCAAGATGACCTTTGAATTTCCCCAAACTGTCGGCCTCTACCACCCATGAAGGCAACTTATTCCAGTAATTTATAACTCGCTGGCTAAAATAAAACTTCCTGCAGTCCACCCTAAACATTTCCCCGCGTAACTTGAATTTATGTCCCCTAGTTCTAGCATCATTTATAATCTTGAAAATTTCGTCCTCATTCATTTTACTGATGCCTCTCAGAGCCTTAAACACCTCAATCAAATCTCCTCTAAGGTGTCTAGTTTCCAAACTCTGCAACCCACATATTCGAAGTCTTTCTTCATAAGGACACCCTTTTGCCGATCTCACAGGCGAGTTACCCGTCTTTGCACCCTTTCAAGAAGCTCAATGTCTTTCTTTAGGTGCGGTCTCCATACTTGAACACAGTATTTCAAGTGTGGTCTAATATAAGCCTTATATAATGGGATTATCACGTCCCTATCTCTACTTGCAAAAGTTCAATAGATCATCGATAGGACACCATGGGCCTTCCTTGCAACCTGTTTACAATGCTCAGAGAATTTCATGTCTGACCGTATCGTAACACCCAAGTCCCTTTCCTCCAGTACTGGGTTTAGTTGAACTCCACCAAGTGAATAAGTTATTTTGGGATTACTGTTTCCCAGCAACAGTTTAATCCAACAAAGTGTAATACCTTACACTTTGTTGGATTAAAGCATAGCTGCCATTTTTTTTACCATTCCTGAAGTCTATCTAGGTCTCTCTGAAGAAGCTCAGCTTGACAGTGATCATTAACTACTCTACCAATTTTAACATCATCTGCAAATTTAGACATCACGCCCTCTATCCCTTCATCAATGTCGTTTATGAAAATTAAAAACAACAGTGGTCCTAATACTGATCCTTAGGGAACCCCACTTCTTACATCAACCCAATCTGAGGAATAGCCATTTATCACAACCCTCTGCCTCCTGCCCTGAAGCCATCCTTCTATCCATCTAAGGATTTTCCCAGTGATTCCAACCTGTTCCAGCTTATAAAGCAACTGCTCATGTGGGACTAAGTCAAAAGCTTTGCTGAAATCTAAATAAACAATGTCGAAATTATTCCCTAAATCCAGCTCGTGAGTGACCCTTTCGAAATAGCGAACCAGATTTGTTAAACATGATTTTCCCTTTACAAAACCATGCTGAGAATTCTTGAGAATTTCAATTCGATCCAAATGATCCTGAATTCCACCCTTGATCATTGCCTCCATGATTTTCCTTACTACTGAAGTCAGACTGACAGGTCGATAATTTCCAACTTCACTTTTAGAGCCACTCTTATGTATGGGAGATACATTGGCACTTTTCCAATCCAAGGGAATCTCTCCAGAGTCTAGTGATGCTCGCATTATTAGCCTCAATGGTTCAATGCACTCACTTGCCGCCTCCCTTAAGATTATAGGGTATACTCCATCAACCCCAGGAGCCTTACTGGTCTGTAGGCTCGAAAGTTTTTTCATTAAATAATCTTGCGAAATTTCAATATCATTAATTACATATTTTTTAACTTCGCTCCCACAATTTCCCATTGCCACAAAAGGTTTTTCATTTGTAAATATCGATGCAAAATAACTGTTGAGTTCATCTGCAACGGCAGCTGGTGTATTTAATACTATCCCCTTTCCCTTACGTAAAGGTCCAATCTGGTTTGTCCTGCTCTTCTTGGCATTTAATATATGTGAAGAATTCTTTATCCCCCCTCTTTGCTCTGTTTGCTAGTGATTTCTCATAAACTGCCTTTGCCTGTCGAACCTTTTCTGTGGCTCTATTACACATCACCTTGTAGCTGTTATAGGCTTCAGTACTTTTTATTGCTCTGTAACCTTTCCATGCTACCTTTTTCTGCTCAAGTAATGTGGCAACTTCACTATTCATCCAACTTGGAACCCTCCTCGAGGAGTATTTTTTTAATGGTATATACGCATTCAAGGCATCTGTGATTAATGTTTTAAAAGCGTACCACAGTTCAAATGTATTCATTTTCTGCATGATATTTACCCAGTTAATAGAGGCCATGTAGTACCTTAAGGCATTGTAATTTCCTTTTCTGAAATTAAAACCCATTCCTTTGCCTTTTACTTCTGCTACCTCTCTCGTCATCATCCACTGTAAAACTCCATGATCACTTCCTGCTACTGGTTCCTCTACTGTCAACCCTGTTATGTCATCTGATTCATGTGTGATGATGAGGTCTAGGATATTCTTTTCTCTAGTACTTTCCCTGACATGTTGATACAAATAACAGTCATCTAGTTGATTTAAAAATTTTGTTGCCCATGTCGAGTCTCCTTCCCATTTACTCCAATCAATTAGAGGCAAATTGAAATCACCCATAATAAGGCATTGACGCTTACTTGTCCATTCCATTTGCATGTAGAGGCTTTTATCATAATCTTCACAATCATCTGGTCTGTAGATTACTCCTACTCGCATTATACCTTTGTTTCCAACTATCTCACACCATCAGACTCTATACTAGCATGTGAAATGTCTGAATCCGGGAAAGCTATCGTCGCACTCAGGCTGCTTCTGATAAGAAGCATTACCCCACCACCCCTTCTATCTACCCTATCCTTCCTAAATACATTATACAAGCCACACTGAAACTCATCATCCCAAATTTCCGGATGGTACCACGTCTCTGTAAGCTCTATTATGTCTGCGTTACTTGTTTTAACCAGCAGTTCGAATTTGCTCATTTTATTGACGACACTTCTAACGTTACTGTATAAACAATTAAGATTTACAGTTTTAACAACCCTAACACAACCCTTGAAGTTTTTTAGGCTCTCTTCCCTGATATTAGTTACCCGCTCACGTAAAACGTTTCTGTCACCAGAACATCTAGATAATACGTCCAGTTGGGGTAGCAGATAAGAACTCTTAAGGTATGTGCAAGAGTTACTGTGACCAATATTATCAGATAAACGCGTGTCAGTATTACCCACATCCCCCCTAGCTAGCAGTTTCCCTGAACCTTTAAGGTATCCTCAATAATACTGGCAAAAACTTTTGCACCACCTTTGTTTAAGTGTATCTCGTCTCTACAAAACAAATTCCTTCTACCTACAAGTGTGGGCCATGCTGATAGAAATTTCCCCCCCTAAAGCCTTGCAGATTCCTTCAAGTCTTGAGTTAATCCACAAGGCTCTTAACATATAATCCCTCCTATCGTGTCTGGGCAGAATTGCAGACACTATAGGAGGCATAGACATTGTGGCCTAGCTCGCGGCATTTCCTCAGCATGGTCCTGTATTTTTCCAACAAATCATCAGATCGTGTACGTTTAATATCATTAGTCCCCACATGAATAATAATATTCTCTTTACCCCCTTTAAAATCTGACAATCTGTTGGTGACATCATCAATAGTTGCTCCCGGCAGACATACCCTGGTTCTACTCCACCTATCCTTATTACAAAAAATATTCCCCGTTTCCCTGACAATGAGGTCTCCTAATAAAACAAAGTCCTTTTTAACCAGAGTAGTTTGCACTTGGTTTTTCTGTTTTGAGGCTCGAATCGGGTGTGCATCACTTGGTAGATTGCTGGAGTCTTGAGTCCCTGACGAGCTCCCAGATGCATTATTCTCGAGGGCAAGAACCCGTTTTTTCAGGGACTCAAATTGTTCCATCAGTGCACCAAATTGTAATTTAAGATCGGTGCACTCCTTACATTGATCACAAAGAAAAGAATCCCCAGGTGAGGTAGGATTAGTCACCAGGTCGACCTTGGAAAACATTCCACAGGTTCCACAACGGATTAAATCATGACTCACCCATAACTCACCATCGGCTATTTCCGTGTGAGTCACGATACCCTGTGACGTGTTTAAGGCAGATCTCATAACTACCATTATAAAATTAAATAAATATCAATGAAAGTAACTTTAAAAAAATATATCTATAATATTATTAAAATCAAACTGTTACAGGAAACTTATAACAAAATAATCCAACAATATCTAAATAAATCAAATATTTAAAAGCACTATCCAAAAGTAAACCACTTAACTGAGGAGCCCTGACTAAGCGCGTCTGCTCACCTCGAATGCCAACACTGAACTGAACTGAAAATATGTCACTTTCAAATTTATGACATATTTTCATCTTTAAGATGAAAATATCAAGGTGTGGCATATCAAAAATCTAAATTACAATGAAGTGGTAACCAGCTAAGGTAGATTTCAGCTGTAATCCAATTTCCCACACCAGCTTACTGAAAAATCTGTATTTGTCTGAAACTCTTTACATGAGTAACTTATTTGTAAAATAATAAGAGAAGTTTACCTCAATAGAGTACGTAGAACACTTCTGTATGATACTCTCCAGAAATTAATGGAGAGTATGATACTCTCCATTAATTAATATAATGTAAGTTTTTCGATTCTTCTGTTTTAATTTCTGGAGAGTATTCTTCTGTTTTAATTTCTGGAGAGTATCATACGGAAGTGTCCTACATACTATATTGAGGTAAACTTCTCTTATTATTTTACAAATATTGATATCAACGTAGAACATATTGAACATTACAGCTCTGGTTCATATTATCTAATGAGTAACTTATGTGAAAAGATTTTACTATAATGAATAGGTAGTTTCAATGGGGAAGTAGGGTATTTTCCTTTGAATTGCAGAATGAATTTATTTGAAATTTTTGACATCACTTACCATGAACAGATTCTAAGGGACATATTCTTATGCAAACGCCATGCAATTCTAAATCTAATATGTCAAGTCGAACAGCTGGAACATCTCTGGATAGGATTTGACCCAACTGAAATGCAATGTAATACGCTTTTATGAACTTTAAATAATGCCACAAAAAAATCAGGATTAATATGCTGACAAACAATATTAAAGACAATATAGTAATGACACAACTAAACTGATTAAGTATATAAAAACAGAAATATTTTATTTAATACTTAGCAAAAGTATCCCCCAGCAGAGTTTAAAATTAAGGCCTCCATGAGCGATGATGCTGTCACGACTGTCACAGTATCATCACTTCAGTAACTGCATTCTATTCTTTATTATTATACCTTAATATTGTCATCAATTCCAATATAAGAATATACAATACAATTATGTATTCTGTGACCTGTTAGCTTAACTTGTCCAGGGAAAATAATAATGGAGTCATCGGTGAAAAGAGTAATGCAAGAACATCCAGACAGTACTTCAGTTATACTTCAGTCACAGCATAGGTGTGTTGAGGTGCGATCTTGTCTGACCAATTTGATTGGATACTATGCTGCAGTCACAAAGAAACTGGATACAAAATACAATTTTGATATCCAAGGGTTGGAGAAAATGTATTCTAAATCATCTTTGAAATGGAGGAAATTCTTTATAAAGCAAATGAAGTTCAAGATTTAGTCCAAGATTTTATACATCTTGGAGGATTTCATGTATCCAGGAGTTTTTTTTTTTTTTTTTTGGTAGTTGTTGGCGCATCGGCTTCTGTGGCCATAGTGCACCTCCCAAGGTTTTTGCAGTACTTTGATCCAAGCCCGAGGCTTAACTTAGATTTCAGGAAAAGTTTTAATACTCTTGCATGTAACAGACTGCTGTACAAATTGGAGCAGTGCGTGGCATTAATGGCAAGTTACTGCTAATGGATAAAGAGAAGGTTGAGTGGGAGAAGACAGAGAATTGTTATTAATGGACACTGCTCTTCGTGGACTAATGTAATTACTGGAATCATCTAGGTTTTGGTGCTGGGCCCATTGTTATTTTCTGTATTTATTAATGATATCGAAGAAGGTATATCAGACTTAATGGCAAAGTTTGCAGATGATACAAAGGCTGGCAGGATGGTTAATGACATCATGCTACTGCAACAATATCTAGAAAATTAGGCAATTCAGCCAAGAAATGGCAATTAAAGTTTAAGAGTGACAGATGCAAGGTACTGCATATGGATAGCTGTAAACCCAGATTAACATACCAATTGTGTGCTACTACATCCAGGGTATAGCAGAAAATATAAAACCAAGGGGGAATAAAGTTCTCTGAGCTGTGCACACAGGCTGCCAGGACAGCACATGGGGTTTTGTCAATTATATACTTTAATTTTGAAAGCAGGGATAATGAGGAGATTATTTTAATGTATAAAGCAATGGTCACACCAAATTTTGAATACTGCATACAGGTCTGGAGGCCTAATTTTAAGAAGGATGTAGAGCTGCGGAGTACAGAGAACAGCAATGAGATTGGTGAGGGTCACAAAGGAGTGGTCTTAGCAAGAATAGTTTCAAGTTCTGCGAATTGCAGCATCTGGAGAATATGCACCTGCAAAGTGATCTGATTGAGGAGTTTTCAGATTTGAATGAATTGAGCAAGCTCAATGCTAATGGGATTCTTCTTCTTGATCAGACTACACATGTGAGGGGGCATAAATTCAAATTAAAGAAGGATGGTTGCAGAATAGATAAGCAGAAGTTTGCTTTTAGCCATTGGATGTTTTACTGCTGGAAAAAACTTCCATCTGATGTTGTGGAAGTGTATAGCTTGAATAAATTCAAGAAGGAAGTAGACAAACTGCTGGAGGTAATGGATAGGTGAAATGGGATTTTTTTTTTTTTTTTTTTTTTTTGGCTGATGCTGAGCTTGCTTTCTTGAATAATTTACTAATATTAATACTAAATACAATATTATTACAAAGCTGTTCCAATGTACTGCAATTCTAAGAATCATGCTACCACTGACTTGCCAATAATCCTCAAAAATTTGTAAAATCAACAAAATCAGAGTTAAATGACTACCAATATATTACATATAATTTTACTTCCTAAACAGAAAAGAATTAAGCATAAGTATTCTGGAGGTGTAACAAGAATAATAGTAATATGTGATTTACATATACCGTGCTGAAAAATTTTGTTTGTTGGCAAATACTGCCCAAGAAACTTACCCAAGAATTTAAATTATCAAAATAAGGTGGATTCTTCACTGGTTGTCTTATTTGCTCATCATCTTCTTTTGAACCTTCATAAAAAAATTAAATATATATGTTTGAATATTAAAAAATGAAAAGTTTCATTTTTTATAAAAAAAGGACATCACTCTCTCAAATAAATATGATGTAATAAGTAGACTTAGGATTACATGGACGTCACTGGAGATAAGGATGTCATAATTCCATTATATAAGACTATTGTTAGACCACACTTGGAATACTGTTTTTAAGTATGGAGATCACACTGAAAGAAAGACATTGTGCTTCTTGAAAGGGTCCAAAACAGGTACATCGCCTGGTGAGATCTGCAAAAGGGCATCCATATGAGGAAAGACTTCGAATATGTGGGTTGCACAGCTTGGAAACTAGGCACCTTACAGGAGACTTGATTGAGGTGTTTAAAGCTCTGAGAGCATATGCACAGTTCTTTTGTTCCGGTTAAACTTCTGATTCGCAAGTGTTTTTAAATATATTGTAAGATGAAAAGTGTTCCGTGACTAACAAAGTTTGGGAAATGCTGGTCTAACGTTTGATGCTTCCATTGTAACATTTTTGTATATTAATGAATATTATATATTTGTAAATATTTCAAATATTTGTATAGTTTGTAAATATTTTAGTCCTGCTCTTTCGGATGCAACAATATTCCTATTGCATTACGGAACCCGAAGCAAAAGGCCTTTTCCTAAGTGACCTATGCAAATGCAGGTAAATAATTATATAGTGATATTTATTTGACCTTGAGAATGTCACATACTGCAAATGCACAGGTAAATAATTATATAGGTACTTTCCTGATTAGATACTGATCATAGTAACAGAATGTTTTTGTCTGGTGGCACCGGACGTTTTCTCCCAACTCCATGTTTTTACTCTGTGTAGAATACAATACTCAGCATAAGGCCAGGGTATGTGTTAGTGTATGTTTAAAAAAAAAAAAAAAAGCCACAAGTTAGGGTTGAATTTGAAAGTGTCTGAAATTCTGCCCGGACACGATAGGAGGGAGTATATGATGAGAGCCTTGTCAATCAATGCGGGCCTAGATAGATTGCGCAAGGCTCAAGGGGTAGAATTTTTCTCAGCCTGGTCTGCGCTTCTTTACAGAAGAGACTGCTTCTACAGTCTGCAAGAATATTTGCTGTGCTATTGAGACAGAGGTAGGTGGTTCGGAAAACTGTAGCTTGGGGGGGATACACAAACTAATAGATTAACAGTAGCCGCTCGTTAATTGAAATGCAATTGAGCAGCAGCCTGGAAAGCAAGGCAATGGGGATTTTCAGGACTGCTGGGAGTCATAGTGGAACAAGTAAATACATGAGCTGTGTTAGGGTAACTAAGAGTAGAAACAGGTGCATGTATACCTGCATGTACACCAATGTAGGAGTATAGTTAATAAATTTGATGAGCTTGAAGTGCTAGTCAAGACATCAAAGGCAGATATTGTTAGGATATCAGAAACGTGGTGTCACAGAGACATAAGAAGTGAAGAAATGGAATTTGAGGAGTAAAAATGTGTACAGAAAGGATAGACAGGACAGGAAGGGAGGAGGGGTTATGCTGTTAGTTAAGAAACACAAAATCTAAGGAAATGCATCCAATTGATGTTGGTGGACAATGCAATGTTTGGTGTGACATAAGCATTGGGAAAGGAAAAATGAGAGGTGTGTGTTATAGGCCTAATGAATCTGATGAGTATAATGAGCAATTGGATAGAGAAATAGAGGGGCCAGTAAATCAGAGTGCCTTATAAAGGGGGATTTTAATTTCCCAGAGATTGACTGGAATTTGTGGGTTGGTCACTCACTCACTAGCAAGGCTTTTGTGGATTTATTGGATGATTGTTTTCTACAGCAGCAGCATGTTCGAGAGCCAACTAGAGGGAGCAATACTCTTGATCTGATTATCAGTAGTGATTCTTCATGAATTAAGAATCTGCAGATAAGTGAACCACTAGATGGCAGTGATCACAGTGTGCTGAAGTGAAATTTACTCAAAGAGGTAACTACCATCAGGGGTAAACGGAAGAGTTTTTGCTTTTGTAAAAGTGACCACGATGGTCTGAGACTATTTAAATTCTATACGGTGGGACCAACAGCAAATTCAAAATGGGAAGCATTCAAAGAAATAATCTGGGAAACTACTAGGCTTTTCATACCAACTAAGAAATATTGTTCAAGATTTAGGCCTAAATGGACGTCAGATGAACTAATTGGACATGTGGCAGAGAAAAAAAATGCATGGGATACATATAAATTAAGAGGTGACACAGAAGTCTAACGTAGGCTTCTGTGTCACTTGTTAATTTATAGGACTGCTGGGAGTCATATAGGGTGGTCTGTAACCAAGTCACAAAGGAGGTTAGGCAGGCAAAGGCAGATTACGAGAAATCTTTGGCAAAGGATACAAAGAAAAACAGCAAAGAGTTCTTTACTTATGCAACCTCTAGAAGAAAGGGGATGAATAAGATTGGTCCACTTGATATCGATGGTTCAACCATTGATGATCCTGCTCAGGTAGCTAAAAATTAAATGAATATTAAATGAATCTACATTCATACATTAGGAGTTATTCAGGGAGGGGAATGACAGAGGTGTATTAAGCTCTGGCAGTAAGCTAGATAATCTTATAATAACTGAGAGTAAAGTGGAGAAGAAATTGTTGAAGATAAACCTAAGAAAGGCACCTGGGGTGGATGAAATCTATCCAGTTATATTAAAGGAGGCAGCAAAGGAAGTTATTTGTTATTTGGTTTTTAGGAGCATTAGCAACTAAGGCCATATTGCTCCGGGATATGCGGTGGTCATTCCCTGACCTTTCCGCATCCTCCATATTTGGTGGTGAGGGGCTCGAACCCCGGTCTAATCAAGAAGCATGTGCTACGCACTGCTGCTCCTTCCCACCTGGCTGTGGAGGCGCAGCAAAGGAAGTAAGCAAACCCTTAGCCATAATTATGAGAGCTTCCTTGGACTCATGGGAAGTACCCATGGACTGGAGATGTGCAAATGTGACCCCAATCCACAAATGAGGATCAAAGGAGGAAGACACAGGTAATTGTGTCTCCCTTTACAGACCTGTTAGTTTAACTTCTGTTCCAGGGAAATTAATTGAGGCACTGGCTAAAGAAACATTGCAGGATCATCTATACAAGACTTCAGTTATAGCACAGACACAGCATGGGTTTGTTAAGGGGTGGCCTTGTCTGACCAATTTGATTGGATACTACGATGTAGTCACAAAGGAATTGGATACAAAGAATAATTTTGATATTTGGATCTTAGAAAGGCTTTTGATACTTTTGCACATGGAATACTGCTGCACAAATTGGAGCAGTGTGGCACTGGAGGCAAATTGCTGCTATGGATAAAAGGATGGGTTGAGTGGGAGAAGACAGAGAGTGGTATTCAATGGACACTACTCTTCGTGGACTAATGTTATTAGTGGAGTCCCCCAGAGTTCAGTGTTAGGTCCACTGTTGTTTTCTGTATTCATTAATGATAGTATATCAGGCTTAATGTCCAAATTTTCAGACAATACGAAGGGCGGCAGGGTTGTTAATTACTCTAATGATAGTACGCTGCTGCAACAGGATGTAGAAAAGTTGAGCAGATGGGCAGAGAGGTGGCAACTGAAGTTTAACATTGACAAATGTAAAGTACTGCATATGAGAAGCAGTAATCCCAGGGTAACGTATCAACTGTGTGGTGCTACACTGACAGTGGTAGAGTGAAAAGGACCTGGCGTAATTGTGCATTTAGATATGAAGTTTTCTGAGCAGTGCAGACGGTCTACAAGAGTAGCTCATGGTGTCTTGTCAATGATATACAGAAATTTTTCTAGAAGGGATAAGGAGGTTATTATCCCCTTGTATAAGGCGATGGTCAGGCCAAACCTTGAGTATCGTATACAGGTCTGGAGGCCTCATTTTAAAAAGGATGTACAGCTGTTGGAATGAGTACAGAGAAGAGCAACAAGATTAGTGAATGGAACAACGGGTTGCTCTTATGAAGAAAGGCTTAAGTTTTGCAAATTACAGTGTCTGGAGACTAGGCACCTGCGAGGTGATCTGATTGAGGTGTATAAAGCCTTGAATGGTTTGAGCATGCTCAATGCTGATGGAATTCTTCCTCTTGCTCAGAAGTATGCCTTTAGCCAGCGGATGGTTGATTACTGGAACAAACTTCCATCTGTCGTAGCATTAACATCATGTGCCTTTACTAATGCTAATGTTTTGTGAAGTATTAGGACGTGTGGGTTATGTTGGTCCTCTGGACACTTAGCCTGAGGGCCTGTGGAGAGCAACTAACATCTTCAGTTTCCGTCACTGCCCTGGGGAGGCGGGGCCAGGACACATTAGGAGAGAAGAAAGCTCTGGTGGGGCAAACCCTGGGGCAGCCTAGGCATCTAAGAAGATGCAGCGCTTCCGTAGCCAGGTGGGCAGGAGCAATAGTGCGTAGCACACTCTTCTTGATTAGATCAGGGTTCGAGCCCTTGACCACCAAATACGGAAAGGTCAGGGAATGACCACGGCATATCCCCGGAGCAACATGGCCTTAGTTGCTAATGCTCCTAAAAACAAAATAACAACAACAAAGAAGATGACAAAAAAAAAAAAAATTAGAAAGGAGATAATGGGGAGATAGGAAGAGGGTTGGATATAAGGGGTAGAGAACAGAGGGGGTAATAATTGAGGCACTCGCCTGATTTAAAAGGGTAGACAGTAAGAGGACCCCTGGTCCAGAGGGTGGGAGTTGAAAGTGGGTGGTGGGGTGAGCACTAGGCAAAAGGGAAGTAGGGGCCACACAGAGTGGGAGAAGGGGTTTGGGTGATGGAGACTCAGCCACTACAGGTGGTAGGGATAAAAGAACATAGGGAAAGAGATTCCTATGGTGGAGCGTGCTTTTTGCAGCTCTGTCCCACACTGGCCTGGGGGTTACCCTAATGGCCAGAGTCAGCATCCCACACCATGCCAGCTAGGAAAAGCTAGAGCATGGTGTCAGCTTGGATAACCACGAGGCTCCTGAGGGCCTGCAAAGCCATCAGTCTGTCCAGCAAAGAGGCTAAGATAGAATATGCAATTAATAATAACTTTCATTCACTCAACATTCACACAATTTTACTTTTTTAGTTTTTTTTCTTACATTTTATTTTCTTTCATATATTAGATAAGATATTGATCAGTGCATTTCAACAGGTGTCTTTTACATAGAAAAGATTTGGCTTACTCCATCATACATCTACATATTATGTAGGAAAGAGTGTTCGAGGGTTGAAGAGCAAAGCGAGCAGGGGGCAGAGCCCCCTAGTAATGGATTAGTAAAATTCCAAGTTGAATGAATAATGAAACTGCCATATTACACAGGCGGAAAAAGATGGCATAGAAAAGTTAGAGGAATAAAAAGTACTAAAGCCTATAACAGCTACAAAGTGATCTGATCTGTAATAGTGTCACAGAAAAGGTTATGCAAAAGGCAGATTATGAGAAATCACTGGCAAAGAGAGAGCAAGGAGTGGGGATAAGGAATTCTTCATATATATATATATATATAAAAATGCAAAGAGAAGGACAAACTAGATCGGACCCTTATGTAATGGACGTGGGATAGTATTAGAAATCCCAGCTGCAGATGAATTAATTAATTACTTTGCATCGATATTTACAGAAGAAAAATCTTTTATGTCAAAGATAAATTATGGGAGTGAAGTAGAAAAATTATCTAATTAATGATATAGAAATTTCACTTGACTATTTAATGAAAAAACTTGAACCGACAGGCTAGTAAGGCTTCTGGGGTTGATGGCATATGCCCTATAATCTTAAGGGAGGAGGCAATTGAGTGTATTGAACCATTGAGGCTAATTATGAGAGCATCACTGGACTTGGGAGCAATTCCTTTGGATCGGAAAAGTACAAATGTATCTCCGATACATAAGGGCGGTTCTAAGAGTGAAATGGGAAATTACAGGCCGGTAATTCGAACTTCAGTAGTAGGGAAAAAATCATGGAAGCAATGATCAAGGGTGGAAGTCAGGATCATTTAGAAGAAATGGAATTTTGAAGGATACTCAGCATGGTCTTGTAAAGGGAACATCATGTTTAATTAATCTGGTTAGCATTTTTGACAGGGTCACTCATGGGCTGGATTTAGGGAATAATTCCAACATTTTTAATTTGGATTTTAGCAAAGCATTTGAATTAGTCCCACATGAGCAATTACTTTATAAGCTGGAACAGGTTGGAATCGCAGGAAAAATCCTTAGATGGATAGCTAGATGGCTTCAGAACAAGAGGCAGAGGGTTGTGATAAATGGTTATTCCTCAGATTGAGTTGATGTAAGAAGTGAGATTCCCCAAGGATCAGTACTGGGACCACTTTTCTTTTTGATTTTCATAAATGCATCGATGAAGGTATAGAGGGTGTGATATCTAAATTTGCAGATGATGTCAAGATTGGTAGTGTAGTTAATCACCACCAAGCAGAGCTTCTTCAGAGTGACCTAGATAAACTTCAGGGATGGTCAGAAAAATGGCAGCTATGCTTTAATCCAGCAAAGTGTAATGGACTACACCTGGGGAACAGTAACCCCAAAATAACTTATACACTTGGTGGAGTTGAACTAAAGCCAGTAGTGTAGGAAAGGGATTTGGGTTTACAATACAGTCACACATGAAATTCCATCCAATGTCATTTTTGTTATTTTTATCATTGAATGGTCTGCATAATCAATTATTGATATAATTATTAATAATTATTAATCATTTGATTAATCCCATCACTACTTTGGAGCGCCCCCAAGACCTTGGGAAACCATAACACAATTAGTTTCAATCCATGGCCCCTAAGGTGTTATTTTTAAGGTCTCTAAAAATGTCTACAATGCCCCAGATGACATAAATCTGGCATTGCCCCCTCCCAAGACTTTCAATGTGATCTACATGAGGCAGAAGTAATAAAAAAAAAAAAAAAAAAAGAGGGGGAAAAAAAAAAAAAAAGGAGAAAAAGAAAATAATAAAATTTCTGTATACAAATATAAACCTCCGTTATCTCAAATTTGTAGTTGGCAAACCTGCAGATGGGGGAGGGATTCTTGAATGTATTGGTCCAGAGTTGTACAGGTATATGCATTTAATTATTTTTTTAATAAAATTAAAATTAATTAATAACAAAATTAACTTTCAAAATTACATTTATTAACCATCATCAGCACAACAATTGGCAAACTACTTACATTTCTAGAACTAACCCTCTGAGATGTCTGCAAAATTGATTAATATTACAATGTTATGTCACAGATATGCTAATAATCCATGTGGCTCTATGGTGCACATTACAGAAATTAGATAACTATTAACAAAGTGGTGATAAAGAGATTTAAGTTTTATTTGCTAATAAAACTTAAATATGCTTTGCTAAGAGATATCTAATTTATTGCTAATATTTATCTAATACCACTTTGCTAATAGTTATCTAATTTATCACTTGCTTTTGTTACAAAAAGTTTTGTTTGTGGATAACAGAACAAGAAAAAAATTTTTAGCAAAAAATCATGTAAGGATATCCTACTGTGAAGTAGGGCTGTCCTCTGTGGCTGCCTAGTTGGTATAAAACATTACTGTTCTGCAATTCATTTGGAGAGGTTTGGGTTTGATTTCCATCAACTGCATGAATTTTTTAAAAGTTTCTTCAATCCTGTGTTCATGGCTGATTTACATGTTGTGTAGGCCGAAAAATGTGGAATAACTCGAGGGTCTACTCCCTCCACCTGAGATTAACCACTTGCAGCCTCAATCGAAGATGACTTTAAAAATTCCTCCAGGTGGGTATCAAACTAAATGACCAAAAACTCTACAAATAAGTGAAAAGTGGGGAAAAAGTTCTTTTCAGTTTCTTCATCCCACAACAACATGCAGAAATTTGCCTTCAGTTGGCAGGTAGTTTAATTGCTGGTGTTCCATCTGGTGTTGTAGAAGTGGGTAGTTTGAATAAATTTAAGGAAGTAGAAGACAAACTATTATATGATGGGTAAGAAGTGCTGGGGTTTTTTTTGCTGATGCTGTATAAGCTTGCTTTCATGCATCATTTGCCTACTAATGCAGATTGGCTCATGAAAACATCTCTATAGACAACTTGACACAATGGATATAAGCGTAAAGTGTAGTTGCTGTTAAAATAACAAAATATAGTTTGAAATATAGTTTGTGATGTGTTCTTCATCTACGGCAGCTTTGTTGGCATGATATATTGCCATCTGCCACTTGTTTAGAGAGGTCTGGGATTGACTGCCATCGATGACTGGAGGAATATTACATCCCTTTCAACTGAGAGATGTAGTTAGCAGATCAAGTGTAGGAACTCTGGTTCTGCTATAAGTTATTCTAGTTGTGATAAATACATGAGATTATTCGATAATTGTAGATTTCTTAAAAATACCATTTATAATTTACTTAATATGACAGCATAGCTTAATTCATTATGGTACTCACTTTTTTTATAATCTGCAATTGATGTTTGAATAAAGTGGATGATAATTTTAATTTAAATTGGGAGTAAGTAAGTTGGGATTTAAAACAGAAGTTAAAATATGCGCAAGGAAGTAGAAGTGCACATCTTCGTCCTTGGTTGTCAATATTAAAATTGAAAATAAATGATTAATACTGGAGGCCAATAGCCATAACAAGTGGCTTTCGTTATCCACGTCTTCAGTTGGCAATGATGGGTTGAGAGTGAACGCGTGTATTTAAGAAAGCTAAGTTCCCATGACGCTCCTGGTTACATGTGGAAATCTTAGGTGCATGAGATTCCAAGCCGGTGTGGGCATCTCATGAATTTACAGAACTGCCTTTCTTGGTAAGAGTACCTTTTAGTGTCCCTGACTGACTGACTAGTTGCTCTTTTCTACACCCCACTTCCCAATCTGTATGCAATACTCATGTGGATTAACCATTGCCTTATATAATGTAATGCATATTGATTAATATTTTCTTGATTCTTAAAACATTGCAGTAGGATGATGTTGGACTTGCAGGGTGGCCTGTACAAGTGTTTTTATATAAGAACCCCCATTATCATCTCCATCTCTCTCTCCTAAAATATAACACCTTTTTCTATTGACCTGTTAAAAGAGTATTAACTGAACCCTCTCTAAAATATCTCTCTCTCTCTAAAATTTAAAACACCTTTTTCGATTGACTTGTTAAAAGAGTGTTAACTGAACCCTCTAAAATATCTCTCTCTCTAAAATTTAAAACATCTTTTTCGATTGACTTGTTAAAAGAGTGTTAACTGAATCCTTCAAAAACATCATTTTTTTTTTTTTTTTTTTTTTTAATGAAAAGCCCAAACACAAGAGGTATTAGAACCTATAGTACTTAGTACCGTGCTTGGGTTGCAGGTTGAGAAGACGAAAGAAGATATTTGTTGATATTAGACTTTAACTTCTGTAGACTGTAATTTTCAGGAAATACATATGAAGGAAGGTTGTTCCAGAAAATGGCAGTTGAATGAATAAATGAGGAAGATGAAAAGTTGGTTCTGTGAGTTTGTGAAGTTGGTTCTGTGAAGTTGGACCGTAAAAGGATGTTGACTGGTTGCAGCATATCTTTGGACTGCTTTGGAAGAGAGAGAGAGAAAGTGAGAATTACGAAGCCAATTCAGAAGAACAGTGCTTGCTCATCTGTAGATAAGGCATGCAGCAGAAACAGTAAGTCTATGAGACAGCGAGTGGAGAGAAACTGTTAGAGATTAATTAACCTAACTGCCCTCTTCTGAATGGAATCTAGAGGCTTGAGAGAGGTTTTGGGGGCACCACCCCCAGATGTGGGAACAATATTCCATGGTAGGGTGGATTTGCAATTTGTACATAGTGAACAGCTGTTTGGGAGAAAAGTTATGCCGAGAGCGAAAGAGAAAAACCAAGTTTTTTAGATGCAGAGGAAGCAATATTTGTAATGTGCTTGTGCCAAGAGAGATTAGAAGTCAGGGTAATCCCCAAAAGAAATATATCATCTTGCCTAGAAATCTGAGTGTCACCAAAGATAAGCACAGGAGCAGAAGAATCCTTTTTGTAAGTTATAAGACAAGACTGAGTTTTAGAAGGATTGAAATCAACTAAGTTGTCTTTGTCCCACTGGAGAATTACCTGGACATCAGCATTTAAGGAACTGGTAGCAGATATTTGAGAAGTTCAAGCTTATTGAGCAGGACAAGGTTTCTCAAATTGGAAAGTGGAATGCAATGTGCTATCATCGGCAAAACTATGGATAGGATTTCCAGTCGGTGGAATAAGGTCATTAATATACAAGAGGAAAGAGTGTGGGAAAGAACTGATCCTTGGGGGCAATCAGCATTAGTGGAGAAGTTAGAAGAGAGCCATCTACCAACACAGTCAGTGAGAGATCAGAGAGAAAACTGGATAAATAATTACAGAAAGCAATTGGCAAACCATAGGATAGAAGCTTTTTTAGAAGATCTTTATGCGAAACACAATCGAAAGCCTTTGAGATATCAAGAGCAACTGCTTGTGTTTCACAAATTTTCCACTGAATTAGTCCATAAATGGGTAACATAAGCCAGAATATCACCAATGGATCAACACTGAAGGAATCCATACTGGCGATCATCAATCAGATGGAAGGTTTCTAGACAGTTTAAGATTTGTCTGTTAATTGATTTCTCCATTACTTTAGAAAGAGTAGAAGTAATTGCAATGGGACGATAATTGGATGAGAGGGATTTGTCACCCTTTTAAGGAACTGGCGAGATATGAGCAAATTTCCAAGCAGAAGGAAAAACACCTTGGAATAAGAAAGTGAAAAAAGGTGGCAAAGAACAGGAATAAGTTCAGGAGCACAGGTTTTGAGCACAAGTGGAGAAATACCATCAGGACCTGGAGCTTTCTTAGCATTGAGATTCATCAAAATCCTTCTGACATCCTTTTGACAGAAGACCACAGGAGACATTGAATGGAGCATGTTGGGAATGGTGGGAGGTGTTTTACCAAGATCATTAATATATGGGTTGGAAGAAAAATGGGATGCTAGCAGGTCAGCTTTATTCTTGGCTAAAGGGACAACTGAACCATCTGGTTTGGACAGAGGTGGGAGCGGAGATGGATCTCGCCATGATGTTCATCATAACCTCAAAAGTCATCAGTCATACTTTATGATGGAAGAGATGGGGAAGGGTTGACCAGAACTTAGCTCTGGAGACTAAACATGGGTTCCACCACTTCAAGCCTCCAATAAGCAAAGTGGTGGTATTGCACTGGTTGATGAGAGTCATCTACCACCTAGTAGAAATCATGGACAAAATAAAAAATTAAAAATTAAAAAAAAACAGTTAACACTTGCACTATTACCTTTGTTTCTCTGCTTATTGAACACATCTAGGAATTATCATTCCCATAAATTAATAATGTTATAAGTAAATGGTTGTTGTTGCTGTAACAGTTTTATGACACAAGAGCAACACAGTTATAATGTGCCCACCTTGTAGTAATCAGATGAGCAAGTTTCTTCTATTAGAGAAATTGTTTAGGTGTTATACTGCATTATAGCATTTTTTCTGTTTAAGAAAGGAAAAAAGTTATTTATCATGCAATCATTAGAATTAGCAGAGGCACCAGATGCAAGAAAGCAAGCTTATACAGCATCAGCAAATAAAAAAAAAACCCTTCCCATTTCACTGATTCATTCATTCCAAATGTTTGTCTAGTTCTGCCTTGAATTTATTTAAGCTGGCTAAATGCAAACTGCTACACATATATTCTACAAATGTCTTTCCTCAGTTTGAATCTATGCCCCCTCAGGTTTGTAATCTGAGCAAGAGGAAGAATCAAACAGCATTGAGCCTGCTCAACCCATTCAAGGCCTTAGACCCCTCAATGCAGGTGCTTAAGTCTCCAGAAGCTGCAATTTGCAGAAGTTAAGCATTTCTTCATAAGAGCACCCCTTTGATCCCATCACCAGTCTTGTTGCCCTTCTCTGTATTCATTCTAGCAACTCTACATACTTCCTAAAATGAGGCTTTCAGACCTGTACGCAGTACTCAAGGTGTGGCCTGACCATTGCCTTATACAAGGGTACAATCACCTCTTTATCCCTGCTTGCAAAATTCCTGTATATCATTGACAAGACCACATGACCTACCTACTCTGTCTGCACTGCTCAGAAAACTTCATATCTGACTGCACAATTACCCCAGGTCTCTTTCATTCTCCACTACCCTGAGTGTAACACTACACAGTTGGTACATTTCTCTGGGGTTACTGCTACCCATATGCAGTACTTTGCATTTTTCAATGTTAAACTTGAGTTGCCACTTCTCAGCCCATTTACCCAACTGTTCTAGATCCTGTTGCAGCAGCATACGGTCATTACTGTTATTAACAACCCTGACAACCTTTGTATCATCTTCAAATTTTGACATTAAGCTTGATATATCTTCATCGATATCATTGATAAATATACAAAACAACAATAGACCCAACACCGAACTCTGAGGGACACTACTAATAACATTAGTCCACGTAGAGCAGTACCCACTGATTACCATTCTCTGTGTTCTCCCACTCAACCATCCTTTTATACATTGTAGCAACTTGCCCTTAATGCCATACTGCTCCAATTTGTACAGTAGTCTTCCATGTGCAATAGTATCAAAAGCTTTCCTAAAATCCAAGTATATGATATCAAAATTATTTTTTGCTTCCAGTTCATTTGTGACCACATCATAGTATCCAATCAAATTGGTCAGACAAGACTTCCTCCTGACAAACCCATGCTGTGTCTGAATTATTACTGCTGTCTTATCTAGATGATCCTGCAATGCTTCTTTAACCAGTGACTCCATTATTTTCCCTGGAACAGAAGTCAAACTAACAGGTCTGTAATTACTCGTGTCACTCTTTGATCCCCCTTTGTGAACTGGAGATACATTTGCACATCTCCAGTCCATAGGGGATTTCCCCCAAGTCCAAGGATGCTCTCATAATTATGGCTAAGGGTTTGTAACTTCCTTTGCCACCTCCTTTAATATAACTGAATAGATCCCATCTACCCATTTCTTATGTTTAACTTCGATAATTTCTCCTCCACTTTGGTCTCATTTATTACAAAATCATTTAACCCCCTTTTAGAGTTTGATAAACATCTGGCCCTCTCCTCCTTGAATAACTCCTCCTGTGTGAATGTAGATGAAAAATACTCATTTAGTCCGGCAGCTATGTGAGAATGATCATCCACACTCAAACCATTGATATCAAGTGGACCAATCTGATTCATCCCCTCTCTTTTAGAGTTTATATAAGTAAAGAAGTTTGCTGGTTTTCTTTGCATCCTTTGCCAAACATTTTTCATAATCTGCCTTCGCTTGCCTAACCTCTTTTGTGACTTGATTACAGACTAGCTTGTATCTACCATATGCCTCTGTGTCACCGGACAAGTTATTTGCATCCCATGCATTTTTCTTATCTGCCACGAGCCTCATTAAATCATCTGACATCCATTTGGGCCTAAGCCTACAGCAGTATTTCTTAGTTGCAACAAAAAGCCTAGCAGCTTCCAAAATTACTTCCTTGAATGCTTACCATTTAGAATTTGCTGTTGGTAACATCATCAGTTGGTCCCACTGTATTAAAACCTAAAAAAAAATCTCTCAAATAATTGTAGTCGCCTTTATGAAAGCAAAATCCTTCCCTTTACCCCTGATGGTAGTTACATCTTTAAGTAAATCCCACATCAGTACACTGTGATCACTGCCACCTTGTGGTTCCTTTATCTGTAAATTCTTAATGCATGAATAATCACTGCTGATAATCAGATCAAGAGTGTTACTCCCTCTTGTTGCCTCTCTAACATGCTGCTGTAGAAAACAATCATCCAATAAATCCACAAAAGCCTTGCTACTGTGCGAGTGACCAATCCACAAGTTCCAGTCTATATCTGGGAAGTTGTAAATCCCCCATTATAAGACACTCTGTCCACTATTTCTCTGTATAACTGTTCACTGTACTCAGAATCATTAGGCCTATAATAAACTCTTACTCTCATTTTTGCTTTCCCAGTGCTTATGTCACACCAAACTGACTCAACATTGCACTGTCCATCTTTGTCAACTGGATGCACTTCGTTAGATTTTATGTAACCCCTCCTCCCTTCCTATCCTGTCTATTATGAAAATGCAACCATTTTCACTTATGACGGGACGTTCATGAGGAGAACAAGCGCCCCATACTTTTGTGACTATGCTGTATATTTGGAGCAACACCTGCTCGCGGGGAGAAGGCGGAAATATTTCTGGTTCCCCGCACGTGCAGTGAAAGTCACCCCGTGGAGCGTCAGCCCTCCGCCGGTCGCCTGTTATCTAACAGCCGGAGGTCATTTGTCCGAGCGGAGTGGACAGACGTCCGGGCGCATTTGTTGACAAAACAGCAAAGGAACGTGATTCTCGTGTGGAGATGCGAGGCTACATCTTCCAAATGACACTTTTGGGATAAACAGAATAAGACGTCCACTGGGGGTTTGTGTCTTTTTGAAAGTCTGGTGTGAGGAAGTGAACGAACTTGTGGCCATCAGGTCTTTGTCCAGTCTGAAGGCACAAACCCTACCAAAATAAAGTCTCCTCCGCACCACCTCCATAAATCCAATATTTTATGTGAGCAGAGCTCCAAAATCGACAGTCCTAAAATTGTTGATGAACTGTTGAAATTAACCAGAACAAATACGCAGGGGAAAGCAAAAGGTGAGGGGGAGATATATATACGAACCTAGGGAAAAGCACAGGGAGTTCAGGCCGTGACGAGTTCGGAGTTAACAGTTCAGTTCTGAGTTTGGTTTTGTTGAAGCGAAGTCTGAAAGTAGAAGAGAAAGTGTGAACGAGAGAAAAAGAGAGAAGGTGTCTGAGCTCCTGAGAAAATACAGAATCCTGTTCGAGAGAAAGCAGATCCAACCACGGATAAAAGAGTAGCAGAAATGACCGAGATTGACGATCTTCCCAGAGTATCAACTCCTGAAGATATGCAGATTGAGTCTGGTAAGTCAACTTTCCATGTCCCATTAAACAACTGAACTAGATAGTGTAAAAGGCAATCCTATTTACCCTTACATAGACTTCTCTCCTCATAATAACTTATCTTGTTAAGTATAGAGAATAAGCAATATTTTGAACTTAAGGAACACACATCACATCACATTATAAGTTTAACATTATGATCTCTTTATAATTGTTATGCTACAAACGTCATTAGTGTCTTACATGAACCACTGAGATGTTTTTGCCTCGACGGGATGTACTTGGAGTTTCCTACAACAGACAGCAAGCACGAAACTACACGAAGAACAACACTACCACTACTATTCAGCTAGTAAATTTACATTAAGAAGCTAACTATATATTAACGTAACGAGGAGTAAGCCAAATGTTACATGCCCTATTCTAAAAACTATACTTGTTTACTGAGTGTACATCTTATTTGTCTTGTGTAATAAACCATGTTTTGTTTAACAACCTTTGCCTCATGATTACTCTCTGATGACACATGATTCCTTGAATGGATTACTGATAAAGAACTTTGTTAAGGCGGCGCTTTTGATTCTAGTCAAATAGAAAGGAATCAAAGGTGAAAATCACAACGCAATCTTGATGTTGCAGATTTGCTCAACGTCCATCTGAGTAAGTTTTTAGAACACGGGAATTGTCCTAACTAACTGCATGTTACATGAAAGCCAGGTTTCTCCGGATGTAAATATTAGTGTAACTCTTGCAAAGAACATTTATTCCTAACTGACACATCACACCATAACTGAGAATTGTTGGAACCCTAGCAAGTTTATACTATAACGGAGTAAAAGACCTACGCAACACTATCCTTTCTGTACACATTGTCCTCCTCAAATTCCAATTCTGCATCCCTTATATATGAGTGGCACTATGTCTCTGATATCCCAACAATATCCTTCTTGGATGTCTTAACCAGCAATTCAAATTCATCAAAATTATTTACTATAATCCTAGTAATTGGTGTACATGCACCTGTTCTTACTCTTAGTTACTCTAACACAGCCCATTTATTTACTTGTTTCACGACCCCCAGCAGTTCCTGAAATCCCCAGCAACTGGTTTTCCGAGCTGCTGCTCATTCTAATAGAAGCAGTGCACGAATCATTTCCACCTCTGCCTGCTGCTACTGTTAATCTATTAGTCTGTGAATCCCCCACAAGCTAGCAGTTTTTCAACCCACCTAACATTGCCTCAATAGCATCAGCAAATATTCTTGCACCCCTTCTATTTAAGTGAATCCTGTAGAAGCAATCTCTCCTGTTAATCAATCTGCCCTGTAGAAGCAATCTCTACTGTTAATCAATCTCCCCTGTAGAAGCAATCTCTACTGTTAATCAATCTCCCCTGTAGAAGCAATCTCTACTGTTAATCAATCTCCCCTGTAGAAGCAATCTCTACTGTTAATCAATCTCCCCTGTAGAAGCAATCTCTCCTATCATACACAGGGCATTCCATAATCACATGTTGGACAGTACGCAGAGTATTACAATTTGAGTATAAGAATAGGTGAGAGCACATTAGATGGGTGTGGCTTATCCTTATAGCAGCTAATACTACTTCTTCACATCTATCACAATCAGTTTATGAAACAAAATTATGAAAATCAGTTTTCCAAGATTTAAAGATTTGTTTAATGTCATATAGCTTATTGTCTACTTGATTATACTAGCTATGTTGCCATTTTTCAATACATAATTCCTTTGTAATAGCTTTATAATCACTAAACAGTACACTAAAGGAAGAGTTAACAGAATCTAATGCTAATTTGGCAGCTTTGTCTGCACATTCATTCACTGGGATTCCTGTGTGAATCCTTCACACAGTCAAAAGAGAACTTATTTTTTATCAAGAATTCTTGTTAGAGTATTCCAAATTTCCTTGAGTAACTGACTATGATGCTTTATCCAATGTTGTATAGCTTTCAACAGTGTAACTACTACATTCAGTTAGAATGTTTTCTGACTACAGAATGTTAATGGGTGATAGTTCAAATTTCAATCCTTTAAAACCAGTAAAACAAACAACAAGCATATTTGTTTCTCAAAGACTTTCAATAATATCAAATATGTCAAGCATGGTAGTGTTTCACTTTAAAGCTATGAGAACCTTTGTCTTTGCTGGTGGTCATTTCATGGATAGCTTCTGAGGTAATAGACAGGATACAGCCTATTATCATTCATTTAAATCTGCCACTTCCCTAATCACAAAAACTCTGAATACAAGCTCTTCTCACACCTATCAAAATACTTTATACTAACTATCAAGTAATCCCATCTCAACCACAGTCAACTTTTTCTATAATCATAAACCATTTGAAGCAATATTTAAAATTTCACATGTTAAGAAAGATAATACCTCTAGAAAGTTACTAGGTGTATCTACAAGTACACTGAATTAGAATGATACCTATTCCCACTTTTCCCTTGAAGCATTTTGACTGAAATTCAAACCTTGGAGGTAGCCTTTCAATGTTATTGATGAAAGCATCAGGCTTAATGTTAAAGTCAACAGATGATACAAAGGTTGGCAGGATGGTTAACGACAGTAATCAGAGTGAGCTACTGCAACAAGATCTAGGAAAATTGGGTAAATGAGCTAAGAAAAGGTTGCAGTTTAACATTGACAAATGCAAACTACTGCATATGGGTAGCAGTAATCCCAAAGTAATTATCAACTGTGTGGTACTACACTCAGGGGTAGGGGAAAATGAAAAAGACTTTGCAGTCAATTATGAAATTCTATAAGCAGTGTAGAGGTGCTAACAGAACAGCTCATGGGGTTTTGTCAATGATATACAGTAACTTTTCTAGAAGGGACAAAGAGGTGGTTATCCCTTTGTTAGGCCACACTTTGAGTACTGTATATGGGTCTGGAGGCTTCACTTTAGGAAGGATGTAGATCTGCTGGAACGGGTGCAGAGAAGGGCAACCAGATTGGTGAAAGGAACAAATGGGTGCTTTTACCTAGAAATGCTTCAGTTCTGCAAACTGCAGCGTTTGGAGACTAAGCACCCACAAGGTGATCTGACTGAGGTGTTTAGGACCTTGAATGGATTGAGTAAGTTGAATGTGAATGGCATTTTTCCTCTTGCTGAGAATACACACAAGGGGATATAAATTTAAGTCCAGGATACATGGCTGCAGGATAGATGTGCAGAAGTTTGACTTCAGCCAGTGGGTGGTTGATTGTTGGAACAGGCTTCCACCTGTTGTGTGGAAGTGGACGGTTTGAATAAATTCAAGGAAGAATTAGACAAATTCTTGGAGAGTATGGCTGGGTGAAGTGTGTAATGGTTTTTTTTTTGGCTGATGCTACAGACACTTACTTTCTCGAATCATTTGCCACTACTACTGCTACGTACAATAGTGTGGAATGTCAATCTCGTAAGAACCTTTACAAACATACCCAATGCTATCTACAAAAATAACCCATCTCAACTTTAATATGCTAACTTTGAGTCTTAAGCAAGGTTTCCTTAATGCCTATGCAAATCTAGATTTAAACATAATAAATGAATTTTCTATTCTACAAGTAAACCTCTCCACTGACACAGGATACTAATCTCAGGAGTATCCTGTCAGTGGAGAGGTTGTACAACACCTGTCTTCTCTTTGCTTCTATCTTCAAACCTTTCTTCAACGTTTTCCCATTCTTTTGATCATATGCAGATGACCATTACTTTGCCTTTTCATCGTCAGATACTCTTTCCACCACTAACTAATAATGAATCTCTCAATGGCCTGCTTGAGCAATTTGTCTGATATGCAAGCTTCTTTGGTCATACAGTAAAATCTCATTAATACAAACTACTCGTTTATAATAAGCACATACCATTCCCCTGCAAAAGGGGAATGATTTAAAGATAGGCTTTTCAATGTAAATATATTCGTTTATTACAAAGTTCTTTTTCACCCCGTGAGAAATAAATATTGTCATTTTGTATGTCTAATACAAATCTTGGCAGAGTGATCTGATTATTGCCCCCGCCCACCTGGCTCCCTACTTCCCGAAGGATGGCACTGACTTGTTAGAAATTAGTTTTGTGTAAACAAAAGCAGTTTATGGTAGCTACAATGTCAAGTGCACTCTGAAAAACATCTTTCTGAAGGATGAGTTGCTAAATTAACAAAAGAATAAAGTTTTTCTAAGTTTTTTACATGCACTCCCGTGCTTTCCATGGGAAAAATAAGGCCAGTTGCAATTGTTACCCCCAGTTCAAAGAGTCTTTTGCTATCGTATACAGCAATCTATTTTTTGTTCCATTTTATTTGAGCCAATGTCTTTTTCGGATCTTGTCTTTAAATTAATTTAAAATTTGTTTATATTAAATCTTATCTAGCAGTGTTATGGAGACAAAACATAGACGGACAGAATTAAGCCTAGAAATTAAACTAAAAATTATACAAGAGGCTGATAGGATGAAAAGAAGCAAAACAGACACTGGAAAGGTGTACAACATCCCTTTACCTACTTTTCTACAATACTGAAAAAGACTTGAAGTGCATGACACTAGAGCAGCAATGAAAAACAGGAAATGAATTCATGGCGCAAAACACGAGGAGCTTGAAACAAAACTTTTCGAGGGGTACCAACAAATGCATCTAATTTGCCAATATCAGGTCCGATTTTGCAAGAAAAGGCAAATTATCTAGCTCAGCAACATGGGATTAGTGACTTCAAATGCAGCAGTGGCTGGCTCCAAAATTATGGTTTTTTAATCACACAGAGAGATTGGTTGAGTGGGGATTTATTTGGCACATCAGCATCTATGGCCATAGTGCACCCCCCCCACACACACACACACAGAGAGAGAGAGAGAGAGAGAGAGAGAGAGAGAGAGAGAGAGAGAGAGAGAGAGAGAGAGATGTGTATTCAAATTTTGTGCATTTAATAGATTTTTAAACTGGAAAATTGAAGAGACTAAGAGACTGATGCTTCTATTTTATGTGAAAACCATTTTTTTTTTTGTTATTTTGATATTATTATTGATATTATTAATAATAATCAATAATGAAATATTGGTATTGTTTAAGCAGAATTCAAAAAACTCAAAATGTTTTGGAAAAATTATAAAGAAAGTTGGGCACCTGTCATGTTACTCACCACCATTTTCCCTAGATTTTTGGGGCTGCAACCACTAGGTTAAACAGTATGTAAAATAGATCTAATGGAGAACTTGAACATTGCTTCCCAATAAAGCAGAAGTCATTTAAACAAAACATTACCTCACAAGCACAACTATTTGTAAATCAGAGAAAAAAACTAGATGGCAAATGTAGTCTGAGTAGTATTCCAGTGCTCACATGATACTTTCCAGTCTTTGCTGAATACTAACTCTTACTCAATGAATTCCAATCTTTGGACAATCAACTTTGAGTACCAGTGCAGGTGGAGGGCAAAACCTGCAAACATTAGCAACAGCAATCTACTGGTTTGCTGTTGCAAGGATTTACTTCAACATACTTACGGGAATAAAGAATTTATTCTTTATTCCCGTAAGTATGTAATAAAGAATTTATTCTTTATTCCCGTGATTTTAAGTGATTTTAAACTGTGTGTATTACCAATCACTAACAAATCCTCTCAGGTTTATTTGTCAACATGACTACAATTACCAATCTAGATTCTTCAAAATATCAAATGAATTATAATTGAATGATATTACAGCACAATGATGTCAATAAATTCAATGTAAAAAGTAATCTACCATTTATATAATATTTCAATGTTTTTTTTTTTTCAAAGTCTGCAGGGTAAATTATCTTTATTTTTTGTTTTTGGCACTACGTTTATTAACCAATATGTGTTAAGCCTATTTTAAAACCTTGTCCTGCAAACACTTCAAAGTATTTGAGCAGCTAAACAAACACTTTTGAAATCACTTTTAGAGGTGCTGGAAACTTTTTAAAATATATTTGAACTGACCATCACTAATTCTGTTGTCATTTTTCTTTTAATGTTCTCCATACCTCTAATCAACAAGTATCTTCTGTCTTCTCAACAAACATCCACAACAAACCATCCTTTTAGCATGGATTTAATTTTACGGAACAAGAAATAATCTAGCACAGAATTTATAGAACTGTGCAACACAAACCAGCTTCTTTTTTCTTGAAACCAAGGCCTTACTCGGTAAATTATTTTAACCAACAGTCCAAAAACTTCTACACAGTGCTCCATATTCAAAGTCTTTCCTGGTGAAACAAATTCCTTCAGAATCAAGGAAAAAATTATCAAAGAAAGTGATCAACATCACTTTCTTTGATAATTTTAGTTTTAATTTTTAAAAACTAAATTTTTTGCCTCAGAGAGAAGAGAATGCTGGTAATCATTTCATGCTCTTTGTAGATTGTATTCAAAACCCATGATTCGTTACGTGTTATGATCAAATCAAGCAACAGAGGATCAAGAGTGATGCCTTGCATGATAAAAGTTTGAATAGTTTTTGTTCATTTGTCAAATAGTGTTGAATGAACCTAGTGCAAATCTTCAGTCCGAATTGCACAAATTATATCTCTGCAGCTGTTTTTCCATCTTGAAAAGCCACTTAATGATCAGATACAAATGAATGAACAAAATTTGACCATTTATGAAATTTGAAGAATTGTTGGACATCAAGAAAACTTGCAAACTAGTGGGGAAAAAAAAAAAAAAAAAAAAGCAAATGAGATAGAGCATCATTTACCATAACTTCTTTTACTAATTTTTAGGTTTCAGTTTGCACTTTTCTCCAACTTTAAACAAAGGAAAATGTTCCTCTTTGTTCCAACACTTAACACAATGACAGTACCTTGAACAATGCAACAACTGTAACACGACTACATGCAAACAACTTACAAGAAAATGGCTCTTTGGGGGAAGTAGTCACATAGATCAGCTGGCATGACACACTGCATCATGATACTACATACTATGATATGTACAATGGACTCAGTCCTAGAACTTAATTGTCAGACCTTATAAAACTAACTCTAACTGAAATCATAACATACATTTCTATTTAAATAAATACAAGGGTAGAAAAAATAATGAAAACTCATGTGATAAACATGAGTTATGGTGCTGGGGCACCCTTTACTTTTAAAACAGCTTATATTCTACGTGGAATAGATTCAAATAAATCTTAAATCATCTTAGAAGGAATACTGGAGCACTTTTCACAGAGGAATGTTTTAAGCTCTTTGAGTGATGAAGGTGGAGGAAATTGCTTCTCACTCTCTCCTCTCCAAATATGCCTATAATGGCTCAATAACATTTAAGCATGGTGATTGCACAGGCCATGGGGGGATGCTTAGCCTCAGTTTCATTACCTTAACACTAAGATTGGACAGGCCTGGTGTGTGCATTGGAGCATTATCATCTTGAAACATGGTATCCTTTTTGAGAAACAACATTTACATCACATGATGAACCTGGTCACTCACAATATTGAGTAATCAGTGGCAGTAATTTGCCCATTCAGAGTGCTATAGAATGACAAGATATTGCTGCCCAAACATTTTTGATCCTTATCTATGTTTGATGGTTAGCACAAGAGTCAGTATGATGTGCTTCCTTTGGCATCTACCAAACAAACTCTCCTTGATGTTGGAAAAAGTGTGAATGATGATTCATTTGAAAATATGATATTTCCAATCAGCAAGCATCCAGTTTTTGTGCATCAAATGCTAGAAATAGGATGCACTACTGCATCTTCTTTCTAGCATTACCATCAATAACGAGTGGCTTGGCAATAGCGGCTCCACCATAAACTTCAACTTTATGAAGTTCTTGATGACCCTTTTCTATAAACTGGATTGTTGAAACCCATATTAAGTTCTACAGTTATTTTTGAAGCAGTAGTTTTCCTATGTTTTCAGGCTACAATCTTTACACTGTCTGGAAGTCTCTTTTGGTTAGCTTTGATTTTCTGCCACAATTTGCCCTCTCAGATTTTCTTTTATTGCACTTGGTGAATGTAGGTATCACTTTTGATACTGTTGCACTTAAACAAAGTTTTAGTTGCTGATGTCCCCTGCTAAACATGCACCAACAATTTGACCTCTTTGCAATTCAGAGAGGTCAGTCATTTTCTTCACGTACATTTTTATATCACCTCTAAATAAACATCAGCTTTTATCATCTTTCCTTCACAGTACTACATGCAAGAAATGAAAAAAATTCATCACTGCATGTTCATAAACACATCCATTACAAAAACTATTACTCCCATATCAGGTGTTTCCATTATTTTGTGCATCCCATGTATGAGTTGATGACATGATAAACAAGTACCAATCTTCTTTCCCAGTGAACCACTGCGTTAAACTACAGTTTGATATATACAGTTTAACATATGAAACACTTAATTTTTACAATTAGTTTACAATTAATGGGACTCATGCCAGGTGAACATGATTCTGAACATAGAACAACAATCAAAAATTTGAAAGTTGCCAGTTCCAATAACCAAAGTGGCTAGAAGCTTCTGTCTCATATATATCATTCCAATACTGGAACTGAATTAATGATTTTCAATGGAATACTTATCACTACTAATATTAAACATGCATAATTAAAAATGCAATTTAATTGTTTAGGTAAACTGAAATGCAAGTTATTTGAAATAAATTAGTTTACCTTGGTGGCCTTTCTTTGGAACATACTGGAACACTACAACAGGAACTAGGATGTCAAACAATAACTGTTAAAAAAAGTTTTTGATTAGTTTTTAAATGTATCATTTAAGAATTAGTAATACATAAATAATTACATAAAATAGCTACACCATTTTAAACTTAACTCACTGGCAGTTGTGTGAAATCACATTCAATATAATGACTTTGGGATTCAATCTGAGGCTGTTTGAAGTGTAGACATCACTTTCAGTAGTCACATACAGGAAACAAAATAAAAAACTCATGACTGTATGATGGACTTTAAGACATGCACTCTCCTGACTCTTCCTGCTGAAGGAAGGGAGAGTCTGGAGAGTGCATATTGGATATGCAGTGCCCAGGGTTAGTGATCAGAGAAGTCAGTTGTTGTTGTTGTTATTTGGTTTTTAGGAGCATTAGCAACTAAGGCCATATTGCTCCGGGGATATGCAGTGGTCATTCCTTGACTTTTCCGCATCCTCCATATTTGGTGGGCACGGGCTTGAACCCCAGTCTAATCAAGAAGTGTGTGCTATGCACTGCTGCTCCTGACCACCTGGCTACGGAGGCACCAAGCAGCTACAAATGTAGTCAAATTATGTTGGCTACTTTAGCATGTAGCATTGGCAAAATGCATATAATAAGACCGGAATGCAATGAATAAAACAGTCCTATGCTTATATAATTATTAGCCATACTTATATAATTATTATTATTAGCCATAAGGAAGCCTGAGGCTTATGATGCACCAGCCAAAATATTTCCAAGTTACCTTGTGAGAGAGAGATTGACAGAAGTAGAAAGGAATCGCCAAGAAAGAGAAGAATGACGATATCCAGCTCAGGACCCTGGGTATGTCAAGTCCGTACTCACCAGATGTGAGCCCCTGGTATATGTTATAAATTAAGGAAGATTTTTGATTTAATGACAAAGGTTAATTAATAAGTGAATAGGAAGGGTTAATTAATATGAAGAAATGGAGGATGGAAATGAGTGCAATAAATTATGATTGGATGAAATTGATGTTATGGTATAAGAAGTGGAAGCCAGAATAAGAACTAGCAGCATCTACAGGCAAAATCAGAAGTTCTGCCTGCAGCACTACCACAAAGAAATGAGTGATATTGAAACAATAACATCAAAAACTATAACAGTAAGAATTCAAGAAACAAAGCCAATGCAATCAACAAATACAAAGGGAAGGAAAGCACTTTGAATTTATAGATAGGAATGGCATCCAATAGCAAAACAGAGCTGAGAAACTATAAGATAATTTTAACAATTATTTATTGATCTGTGTGAATGCTTATGAAAAGGGAATAACTGTGTTGTTAGTTATGTAAATCTGACGAAACTGATTTTTATAAATCTGACAAAACTGATTATTAATTATAAATCTGACAAAACTGATTATTGATGTCATAGTAATTTAAATTAGTTAGGAGAACAGCACACAGAACTATAAAGTGAAATGCATAATGCTGACATTTTGATACCTTCTTGTAAGTATAATCTTTGTGATAGCCAACAAAAACTGGAGAGCAGTAACAGGGCAGTCATAAGGTAACAACATAAAAAGATATTTAAATATTCTGGCATAAGCATATTAATTTACATACAAGAAAAGATAACTAAGTTTTATTGAAGGCTTCAATTTGTATCGCTACAAAATGTTATCCTTCTGAATCTACGACAGTTCTGATGTGTAATGAAATTGTGAGGATTGACGAAAATCTCAGCCATCTTGGACACAATTTTTATCTTCATTTGGAGGCAACCTTTTAGATAACCCCGAAACCAATAATTGACAGTCCATGTTCAAACCTGGACTGCATAGTTGCCACTGTTTCAAAAGCTCTACTGAAGTTCTTCCAGAAAAATGTTCTCTTAATAGTGCAGTAACTCTCTGGCAAATATTGGCAAATTATGAAAGTAAATGTGAAGCCACTTCACACTGTTACTTCTCAGCATAGATAGGTTTGTCAGTTACTGCATGTAGATTTTCTTCAGCCCACATAGCACAGTTGCATATTAACAGCACTATGAAGATAAAAATGGACTGTGTCAGATCTAAAATGCAATCTAGCCACTACTGTCATTAAAGTTGAATAATACACAGGTGTGCAAAATTTCTTCTTTGTGGAGTGGACACCAACTCTACATAATATAGCAGTACTTGCCTTTACTCCTGTACCCTTGTCCCATACCGTTTGAGATCTGTCAATGAGGGTCTTGTTTTGGACATACAGACGGACCATAAATCTGTCCTGTACTGCAGAAGATATTCATGGATGTTCACTTCCTTTCTTTCTGTTTACACTGCCAGTTTCTTATTATTTTCATAATAAACGTGCCACTGTTGACTGGTTACAGTGAATTCTTTTAGCTATTTCATGTGTACAATGTCCCTTTGTATTCAGGGACACTGTATTCAGGGAGAATGTTAGAAATGTAGTATTGTTTTTATTTATTATTACTTTATTTTATTTTTAATTAAAATAAAATGGCCATCCAAAATCCAATAACTTCCAAGATCTAACAAGGTTTAACCTGATTTTACTAGATTTCAAAGGTTCAACTATATAAAATGAAACTTCTAAAGGTTGCATGCAAAGGCATGCAACCTTTAGAAGTGTTGTGGGGTGGGGGGGGGTCACAATGAACAATCGGTATAGAACTAAGAAAACTGAAGTAATGGTTTAACAGTCTACACGCAATTTAATATATTTTAAACTGTATTATTTTTTTTACTCAGCACTATCAGATTAATAATTCTGAAAAACTTCAGGGTAAGGTAGCACAAAAATCACACGGGTTCCAATATATCCATAAATTTTTCATAAAGAAAATGTAAAACTTACATTATAAAAATCATAATTTATTGATTTTTATAATGTAATGTGATTTTTACAGAAAATTTTCATAAGTTAACATCTCACTCAACTCAAAACTATATAAATCATCTGGGAGTACTACATCAATACATTACGTATGAATTACCACAAAGCAGTTTAAAAAACACTTACTGTTGTTGTGACAGATTTACTAACTACATCAGCAATTGAATATGTTTTACCCTCCTTAGACTTTAGCCTTTCTTTTCCCTAATACAAAAAAAAAAAAAGAAAAAATTTACTAAATTTTATTACATTAAGTTCTCTTCATATAATTTAATATTAATATTTAAAATGTAATACAGCCACTCCCCAACTTACGTAAGGGTTGCATTCCACGGAACTCTACATAAGTCGGAATTTCCCTAAATATTTAGGCAGCACTTGCAAATTTGATTTAAACAACAAAGAAATGTGCAATGAACATGAAAATGGAATTATTTATTCAATTTTTTAACTCAAAATTTTCAAATTAAAAAAATTAGAAAAAGAGAGAAGAGACAGGCATAGCAACAGCAAGTTTTACCTTTTGAGCATTGTTGCCAGAATTAACCCTCTGGCTGATAAACACGTCGCTGCAGAAGTTGAGGGCTGTGGAGATTTAGAAGAAGTTTTTTTCCAACACATCACAAAACTTCTATGCAGCTGCAGAATTGGCACTGGCGACTTCACCACATACTTTAATGCAGTGGTTTTCAACCGGGGTGGTGGAGCACCTTAGGGTGCCATGTAATTTGGGTTTAAGTTACTTAAACTTATTTTTTTTTAAATTTACAGTGAAACTTCTCCTAACGGACACCTCTCGTTAACGGACATCTCTCTACAACGGACATTTTCAAATTCCCCAACTCACCTCCATTGGTTTTAACGTGTTTGCATCTTCTGTCTAGCAGACATTCTCTGTAACGGACGCGGACAGGCAATCTGCACTGTTTCGTTTAGATTAGCACTTAATTTGATCTCACCATAACGGACAGCGGGCGAGCTCACGGCACTTTTTCTAGAAAAAGTTTCTTCCACGTATTGCCTCAATCGTGTGTTTATTTTCTATTTCCGATTCTCTGAATTTTATCAAGGTTTACGTCGCGGTTCTAAACCCTTTTTCAAGAATTTTAAGGCACGTGTAAAACTTCTGATGAATTCGGTGTGTGCAGGGAGGGGGGAGAATATGGTCGGCCTTTCGTCTTTTCAGTTTCAGTTTTCAGTTTTGTTCAGTGTCGTGTGAAGTGCACAATGTCTTCTCTTAAACATTTAACTTTAAAAGATAGTCGAACACATTAATGCGTATGATCGGCAAAAAAATAGTGTTCGCAATCTCGCTGCAAAATTCAAAATCGGGATAACGCAGGTAAGCGACATCCTAAAGAAAAAAAATTAACTGCTCAAACAATTTTGGCAACACGTAAATGATCAGGTTCAAAAATCATTCCTGAAAACTGTTGGAGTTCAAATTTGTCGCGCACGTGCTAAAAAAATTCCCATTAATGGGCCTATTATTAGGGAAAAGGCTTTAAAGGTTGCGAAATCTATGGGAGTAAATGAATTCAAAGCTTCTGTGGGATGGCTAGACAAGTTCAAAACTCTGCATAAAATTTCTTGGAAAACCGTAAGTGGTGAAGGTGGATCTGTTGATACTGGGGTTGTAACAGAGTGGACCGTCAAATTGGAAGATTTATGTCGTGATTTTGAAGCTAAGGATATTTACAACTGTGACGAAACAGGGTTGTTTTTTTAAAGCTCTTCCTGAAAACACAATGAGTGTAAAAAACGAAAAGTGCCAGGGCGGAAAAATTTCTAAGGAACGCTTGACTGTACTATTGTGTACAAACATGCTGGGAGACTTTGAACAACCTCTTGTTATAGGAAACCCACAAAATCCTCGTTGTTTCAAGGGCATAAAGTTGAATCTTTTGGATGTTGACTGGAAGTCTAATAAAAAAGCATGGATGACACGAGATATCATGAGCGAATGGATAAGTCACTTTAACCAAAACATGATTCGTCAAAACAGAAAAATTATTCTTTTCATGGATAATGCTGCATCTCACCCGCACATTGAATTGTCCAACATTCAAATCATTTTTCTGCCGCCAAACACATCTGCAGAGTGTCAGGCCTTGGATCAAGGGCTAATAAAAAATTTTAAACTTCACTACAGAAAACGTGTTTTAAGACATCTCATTGCAAACATGAATGATGTAACATGTGAGAGTGACCTTGCAAAGAAAATCAGCATCCTAGATGCGATTCAGTGGATTTCCTCTTCAGTAAATGCAATTAGAAAACAAACTGTCGTGAACTGTTTTGTAAAGTCTGGCTTCTCAAACGCAAAAACTGAAGTTGTGAACAGCAATGTGGAGCACCAAGAAGAACAAGAACTTTGACATCTATTGATAATGTACGATACTTCTGCTACAAGTGACCCTGGCTACAAAGATATAGACTCGAACCTCACTACAGAAGATGGTGCTCTAGATATCGACATTATCATCAATATTTTTCAAGAAGTTCCTCACGAGGATGAAGAAATGGAAGGAGGTCATTCTGTCGAAGAACATATTAACGACGAACCACCGATGAAAATAGAAGAAGCGCTCATACAAATCAATCGTTTAAAAATGTTTTTCGCCGCTGAAGAAGATACTGAAGGACGTTCGATGGTTTCTTCACTCCAAACAAATGTTGAAAACAAAATTATCAGCCGGAAGAAGGTGCAAAAGAAAATAAGTGATTACTGTATGTATTTTTCTTAAGATAAAGTCATAATATGCATAGCACAATTGTATATATATTATTTACAAAAATATTGTGCAAAATCTGTATATAATTTAATTTAATTTTACATTAAACGTTTAACGATTTTTCTTTCTTTTTTTTTTTTTCTCCCTCAGACTTCTTGTTAGCGGACACTTCTCTCTAACAGACACATTTTCGTTCCCCATGGCTGTCTGTTAAAGGGAAGTTTCACTGTATATGTTTATTTCATTATAAAAAGGTGTACAGTATCTTTTTAATTTTGTGGTGATCTATAATTGATGTTTACTGAGTACCTTTTTTTTGTGATTGCTTTTTCCGATTACATATGGGGTCAGAGTTTTTATTGTTTTGGCATGCAATTTTTATGGCCAGATGCCCTTCCTGACTCCAACCCTCACCCTTTATCTGGGCTGGGGATATGCGGTGGTCATTCCCTGACCTTCCGCATCCTCCATATTTGGTGGTCACGGGCTCAAACCCCGGTCTAATCAAGAAGCGTGTGCTATGCACTACAGCTCCTGCCCACCTGGCTATGGAAGCACCACTGAGTACCTCTATATAAACAATAAAATTATATACTGTATATATATATATATATATATATATATATATATATATATATATTTGTGTATATATATATTTCGCTGTATATATATATATATTTCGCTCTGCATTATTACCGTACTACTGGCTGATATTTTTATTTTAAATATCATATTTATGTTAATTATCGGATATATATATATATATATATACTGTATATATATATATAAAACTTGTATTATGAAATGTAATTTTTATAATTATATTATTGTAATAACTATCATATAACATATTTTTTAATATTACACACACACACACACAGAGAGAGAGAGAGAGAGAGAGAGAGAGAGAGAGAGAGAGAGAGAGAGAGAGAGAGAGAGAATCGGATCTAACAGGCAGAAAACTGAGTAGGGGTGCTGAAAACAATGCTTGAACATATTAAAACTACCCGTTGCTTGCCACGAACCTGGCTTGGGGTTTGCCGTACTTATTCTTAATATCTTCATAAATACTTCTTTCTTTTGCTTGAACGGCCATTAGACTCAGGGGGGGGGGGCACTTACTGCTGAATCTGACTTTCCATCTGTATTATTAATATCTGTTGCATCTTTGATGTAGCACCTGAATGCTGTTTTGTGATCACTGTTGATCTTAATTGCGTTGATCCTTTAACACGTTCTTTTATACGCACACTGGCCCTTAAAATAGTATTCACTGTTGAAGCAGCGAGACCTAATTCCCTTGCTTGCAATAGATGATAAATTTGGTCCTGCTTCATACTTCTTAATCATTTTCATCTTCATTTCTAAATCAATTTTGTTTCGTTTCCTGGAACTGCCAGCACTTTCATTTTCCATTGGTCCCTTTATCTTCACCACTGTGATAATTAAATAGGAATGAAGAGAAGTTTCTGAAAATTTGTTTTTTTATATGATTGAAGATTTCAGTGAAGGGGAACATATTTCACCATATTACTGTAACATAAAAACCCACAGAATTTCAGCTATCGGGATTATCACAAATGCAATAACATCAAGTTTACTACACATTTATAATAGATTGCGCTAACAGAAAACCCCAATAAACCGGAAAGTGCAAATTGTTTTTGTTTTTTGTTCGTTACCTCCAGAAATGTGCTTTAGAAAAATATCACAAAGGCATTCAAAATTGATTCTTATAATAGGAACACATGATAACGATGAAAGTGTAGTGCAATTTTATTTCCATTATAAACATGACCTTTTAAAGAGATAAATAGCTTAGTAACATAGTGAAATTTTCAACTTCCAAGGACTTGGAACGAATTACAAAAAAAACAAAAAAAAAAAAAAAAAACACCCCAATATGTTATTGGGTTCACAATACACTAATTTCACAATACCTCCATTTATCCTTACAGATGCGAAATATGTTCCCATATTTTTTTCAGTTTGCATCGGCCGGCAAAAACTAATGTATAGTCAAATTTGCATAAGTCGAGTATTACGTAACTCGGAGAGTTACCGTATATTGTTTTCTGGATGTTTATTTATATATAAATAGTTAAATTATTGTAAATAACTGATTTTTTGTCCGTTACCAATTGTTTGTCTGGGCCAATGTGTTAAGTAAATGGCAGATGCCCTTTTTGGAAATTATTCTTGCTTTTGTGGAGAGACTTTAAATCGTCCGTTTCTTCTCCTGAGTTGGGGAGGGGCTGGAATGATTTTGGTTGCTGAAATGTATTCTAATTTTGTTTTATTGTTTCTCACTGTACTTGTGAATAGGTATTGCGAACCCTTTGCTAGTACTGAATTGTAATGGGCTTAAAACTTAACTTAGCTTTTGTCTAGACATGATTTTCTTTGTTTTCTGTTTACCTAATGGTAGGATTCAGGAAACAGAATTCATTTGTTAACGTCTCCCTACTTGTGTTGTGGGATGGTCTAAAGCTAGACCCAATGTACATATTGTTGTTATTGTTTAGTTATACTGCAAAACTATATGCAATCCAGCTAGCTGGATTGCATACAGTTTTGCAGTATAACTGCTGCATTCAATCAAGAGAGATACAGATACTGAACGAGGGAAATACGGATGCAGTACCTACAGTGACATCTGATTTTCATGCCATCAGTATATGTTATGCAGCTCTGCACATTGCTAGTAGCATGCCCTTCATGCAGTTGTTAAGCATGACAGTTTAAAATGTGGAAAACTATTATCCTTCAGGTGACCAACCAAAGGTTAACTGTAACAGACTTTCCTCAGACAAAACAGAGTTCAAACTGTAAAAGTTTTAGTCACTCAACCCATATAAATGAAGATCACCTCGTTAAAATACTTATTTCTGCTATTAACTTGAAATTTATGATACTCTAGCCATTAAAACATTTCAAAATAATTTTTAATTAGTTAACACTCATATTCAAGTTAAAATTTCAAGTTCATGGTGTCTCTCACCCATAACAAATTCTCATGCAAACAGGGGGAGAACAAGATTATAACTAAATTGATGCACGATCTTTCGGGCATAAGTTCACCTGTTTTCTTCCCTTCTTTCATTATAATATTGGCAGAAAACTGATATCCCAAGCTCCTGATTGCAGTCACAGTATTCTTCAGTTTTCAACTTTGTGGTGGTGGAGTCACCTCACAGGTCACTATTGAAAGTAATCCTGCATTGTGTTAATTATTGATCAAAAAATCTGAAATATTTTCTGCCTTCCTAAATATAGACAAACTTTCACTGCAATTGTTGTTGTTGTTGTTATTATTTGGTTTTAGGAGCATTAGCAACTAAGGCCATATTGCTCCGGGATATGCGGTGGTCATTCCCTGACCTTTCCGCATCCTCTGTATTTGGTGGTGCCGGGCTCGAACCCCGGTCTAATCAAGAAGCGTGTGCTACGCACTGCTGCTCCTTCCCACCTGGCTACGGAGGCGCCTCTGCAATTGTCTTTGAAGTAATTTTTATAGTTTTTGCAGTTTGCCTTGGTTTAAATTCTTTCTTTGTCTAACTTCTTGATATTTTGCTTTTCCATTCTGGCTACCTCCTATGTTACTTTAAATATGTTATAATACAGGCTATGTGTTGTTGGTTTTGCTTACATAGCCTCTGATGTCTGCTGATATTTCTTTATTGCTTTATTTCTCCAACCCTTTTGTTCTTCTTCAGAGTCTATCCTGTCACAAGTATGAGGACAGCCCATAAGAAAAAAAAAAAAAAAAAAAAAAACCAAAAGAAAAATGCTATATTAATTATATAAATATAAAAGGAAACTTACTATTAATAAAATCTGTGGAATTCCCTCAAGTTTTTCTAGTAAATAGTCACTCTAATAATGAAAAATTTAGTTATATAAGAGATGATGTAAGTAAAAATTGTATATATTATAAGTACTATAAAGAAATTTGAAATAAATATATAAAAACTATAAATTAGTAAAGGGGTTTTATTTATCATAAAGAATTCATTCCTCAAAAACAATTTCAAATACTTAAGTATCAGAATGATTGGTATAAGACTTACAAGGACAACACAAAGATTTTTGGGTGAAAAAATTCTGCTTAGATACACAAAGCAAATTTACACCTTTTACCTGTCTCTTCAAAAATAAACATTTTATATAAAATTTGACAATATTAAATCTAAAGGTATATCTATTTGCATGTCACAGATTTTCTGAAAAATATTCATATTAATTTTCAATGAACTTCTTACTTATATACAAGGTGTGTCAATAAAGTTCCCAGATTGGTGCTATTGTAGTCATGTTTGAGGAGTTTAAAAATAAACAGAAATGGTATGTTGTAGTTCAAACTTTCTCCTACAGATGGCAGTAGAGATTGTCCAGTAGGCTGACAGATTGCAAGTAACCAGTTTCATTAGTGTTAATGTTCCATGTCCAATTTTGCAATGGTGCAACAAATGAATAACAAATTTTGTTTTAAACTGGGAAAATCTGCAAGAGAAATGAATGAAATGTTAAGACATATCAGTGTGTTTGAATGGTATAAGTGGTTCAAAGATGGATGTCAGGAAGTATGCAATAACCCAAAACATGGGCATCCATAATGCCCATGTTTTGGTTGTTAACTCATCAGCTGTCATAATGACAGCTGATGAATGGGATATGAATAATGAGGCAATTTGCCAAATTTTGCATGAAGATTTAGGGAAAAGGAAGGTCTGTTCTTCCTTTTCCTAATGAAGAGGGTCATCATGCAAAGACTCCAAGATAATTCTAATTTCCTTCACTGTATTGTCACTGTAGATGAGTGTTGGTTGTTTCAGTATAACCCAGATACGAAACATCAGAGCAAGCAGTGAACTTCAAATCATCACCAAGGCCTAAAAAGTTTTGTTTGCTGAAGTCTAGGATCAAGACTATGTTGATCATGTTTTTTGACAAAAAGGAAATTGTACCTGAAGGGGGGGAGAGAGAGAGAGAGTCAATGCTGTGTTCTACGTACAGGTGCCTCAGACTACCGAAGTGCATTTATCAGGTGAGGCCACAATTTAAGGAGAAAGGCAGCTGGTTCTTGTTGCACAACGATACTCCTGTCCTTTCCACACTTGCTGTGAAGACAATTCTGACAAAACATGGCATTGTACAGATCAACCATCCACACTACTCTCCCAATCTACCAAAGGTTTTCTTTATATCCTCAAGACACTGAAGATATAAAGGATAACACAACCACTGAATTGAACATTCTCTTTGGAAGTTTTCATTGCTCTTTTCAGAAACTTTTAGAATGGTATAATAAGTGCATTCAATCAGGTGGTGATTACTGAATAAAATTTAAATACATTTAAATTTAAATAAAAATATTAAATAAAAACCATTTTTGAGCTCCTTCTCTTTGTATTCTTTTCATTCCCACACCATGATATATTTTAAAATGTGTTAAAGTAAAGCCAGAAAGTTGAAGTATTGTGTACTGCAATCATTTAAGATAACACCAACAAAATAATTCTCAAAAAGATCAGTTTAAAATAGGACAGAAAAACCTACCCAATTTTTAAAAGAATGCTCCACAGTAACTGATTGAAACAAATAAGTCATTTCATTCATGTCATTTATGGAGTAGTCAGTTAGGATAACTTAGAGTCTGCTTTAAATAAATAATTGACTTCTTTCATCAGGACTAAGAGACAAGTGAGAATACTGGAAAGGAAGTATCAAAGATTTAAGGACAAATCCAGTAACTCCTTGATGTAGCCCTGGAAATGGCTGGATTACTAAAATGGTAGCCTAGATCAACTACAGATACGAGATTTGCTGTAAATAGTGTGAGACTCATTCACCAGTGATTTCAGTAGTGAATATGGTTCTTTAACATCATTGCCATAAATCTTTGAGACAATTTCCAATCTTTCCAGCATATTTATTTCTGATGATACAACCTATAATTGAGAAGTTTTAATACACTATCAGTTTTAAACTTCCATTCAAAGCACCCTATGTGAGTAAAGATGAGCATTATAAAAAGTATAATCCTGAGAGCTCTCAAAATCTGCTCACCAACTTATTGTAGTAACTTACAGCTGAGAAAATAACTTACAACTTCTTGTAAATATTGTATACTGTACAACTTACAATAAGAACATCATAACATAAAACTTATACTTACCCATACCCAATAGCCAGAAACTAGTTATTAAAACATCAGAAGAATCACTGAAAACTTCCAACCCCCTGCCCCAAAGATACAACCTCCTCAGACAGGCCCCAATTTGCATTTCAATTCTTTCAGGTATAAGTGAACAATAATAGATTTATTAGAGGGTAGTGACTCGTGATGAATCTTGGATTTTTCACTATAATCCAGAGACAAAACAACAGTCAAGTGGAAGCATTCCGATTCAACAAAACCTAAGAAATTAAGGTTCTTATTTGACTGGCAAACAAATGGTTCTTGCGTTTTTTGACATAAAAGGCATTCTTGTTACACATTTTGTACCCCGTGGAACAACTATGAATAAGGAAGCATACTCTTCAAGTTCTCGAAGTCAAATTTCGCCGCACCATTCGTGAAAAACATCAAGAACTTTCTGGTGCGAAGTGGTTTCTTCAACAAGACAATGCCAAGCCCGTGATATCACTGCCATAGGTGCTGAGGTTCTGCCACATCCCCCTTATTCACAGGACTTAGCCCCATGTGATTTCTTCCTGTTTCCTGAAGAAAGCTCTGAAAGGCAAACACTTTGTGTCCAACAACAATGCTTGCAGAGCTACAACGGAAGCACTTCACAGTCATTCAAAAAAATGGCTTGTAAGAAGCATTTAATGCATGGGTGTGATGGTGGCGAAAGCGTGTAAGGTTTGAGGGAGAGAATTTCGAGAAGGAGAAATCCACAGAAGATTTAGATGATGACAATTAAGATAAGATCTTGCACCAGTCCACAAATTAAATGATCACTACTTGTACGATAAATAATATAAAAAAAAAAAAACCCTTGTACTAATTGTCATAATGCACATGGTGGGCTTTGATTTTTATTAGCTAAATTATAATGAATTGGTATCAACACAATCCTAATGTGTACAAATGTTTTCATTGGAAAGCAGCAATCTGATTTTTCCTTTATTAAAGCTTTATTTGCTTATGCATATGTTATTAGGAGCAGTGTATTGTAAAATTTTTATTTCACCTTTACCTGCAAATGACTTCAATGAAAAGATAGTACGTTGACAAATACATCAAGTCCATGGATTCAGGGAAGATACCTAAGGACTGGAGTTCTGCAGTGCCAATTCAGAATCCCTAATTCACACATCTTAATGAAGATGTGTGAATTAGGGATTCTGAATTGGCACTGCTTCTAAGATGTGTGAATTGGGAATTAAGAAGGAATTGAGTAATAAAAAGACCTCTTAGCTTAACTTCTCTTCCAAGAAAAATAATGGGTCATTGGCTAAAGATGTAATGCAGGACCAACTATACAGCAGTCACAATATGGATTTCTTAAGGAGTGATCTTGTCTTACCAATCTGATTGGATACTAGGACACGGTAATAAAGGAATGGATGCCACCAATCATTTTGACATTATATACATAATTTCAGCAAAGCTTTTGACACTTTGAAAGACTGTTATACAAATTGGAACACAGTATGTCATTAGAGGCAAGTTAATGGATAAAGGGATGGCTTAGTGGCAGAAGGGAGGAGAGTGGTTTTCCATGGGCACTGCTCTTTTTGGACTAATGTTAGCAGAATCTACAGAATTCAAGTACTAGGTGCATTGTTGTTTTCAATATTTATTAACAATATTGAAAAAGATACTGATCCTCTGAAGGCTTAACATTAAGTCAGCAGATGATACAAAAGAGGTACATCTGAATCATCACTATCACTTCTATTCATCAAACATTTGTCTTTAGCTCATTTTCCATAAAAAGAGGAGGGGCTAATTTCAAAACTTTTTAGAAATAGATATCTATAAATACAAAATACAATAAATGAAAATTTGAAATATCTAAAGAATTTAACTCAATCTCTAGATTATAGTGATAAAAGAAAATTTTCTCCACACATGCATGTATTTGAAATGAAGTCAATATTAAGGCAATAACTATTGTCAGTCTCACAGAGTACAAACAAATTGGAAAACAATGCTCGTGGTGGTACCAGGAAGTAATTCGAGTGTGCACATTGGTGACTCACTGGCACTTATCCCCATTCATTGACAATACTTAGCACCACAGGGCAAATGACAACCCACTTTTCTTGCACATACTGTGTTATTTGTCACTTAAATGAACCGAACTATGAAAAAAAAACAGTGGTCATTTGAGAAATAAAAGTTGAGTCTGTCTCTCAGGCTTCATGTTAAATAAATGCTCCAGCAGGAACACGTTAAAGAGAGCAAAGAATGAGGACAAGGAATTTTTCATATATGTGAATATAACGAAGAAGAAGAATAAAGCTACTCAAAATTGTACCCTTGGGCACAGGGTGTGAGAAAATCTTAGATAACCCAGTCAATGTTGCAAATGAATTGAATAGGTACTTTGCATCGGTTTCTACTGATGAAAGCCACCTTCATACTAAGAAGAGGCAGTGTGATCGAGGCCGAGCCACATGAAATTTAGTGATGTTATAATTACGGATGATTGTTTATTAGAAAAACTTTTGTTTAAAGTTTTGTTTTAGTATAAAGGCAAGTAAGGTTGCCGGAGTTGATGGCACATACCCTGTAGTTTTGAGGGAAAGCATAAGGGAGTGTACTGAACCATTGACGTTAATTATGAGGGCAACAGTGAACTCAGGAGAGATTCCTTTGGATTGTAGAAGTGCCAACATATTGCCAATACATAAAAAGTGGTTCTAAGAGTGAAGTTGATAACTACAGACCGATTAGTCTGACTTCAGTGATACAAAAAATCTTGGCAATGATTAAGAGTGCAATCCAGGGTCATTTAAATAGATATGACGTTCTGAAGGCTTTAAGGGAAAATAATGTTTAATTAACTTAGTAGGTTATTTCGACACAGTTACTAATCAGCTAGATTTAGGGAATCATTTTGACAGTTTTTATGGATTTTAGCAAAGCATTTGACTCAATCCCCATGAGAAGTTGCTGAATAAGCTTGAACAGGTTGTGATTACTGGTAAGATTCTAAGATGGTTTGCTGGGTGGTTACAGGGCAGAAGGTTGTGATTAATGGATATTCATCAGATTGATGTAACATCAGGAGTGGGATCCCTCAAGGATAGGTTTTTGGACCACTGTAGTTTCTCATTTTCATAAATTACATCAAAGAAGGGATAGAAGGCATGATGTCAAAATTTGCAGATGACAAAGACTGGCAGAGCCGTTAACAATCAGGGCCAAGCCACACTCCTTCAGCATGACTTGAACAGATTTCAAAGATGGTCAGAGAAATGGCAGCTATGTTTTAATGCTGCTAAATGCAAGATCTTACACTTGGTGAATAGCAACCCAGAAATTATACACTTGGTGGGGTTGCATTAAAAATAGTGGAGGAGGAAAGGGATCTGGGAGTTACAATGCAGGTAGATATGAAGTTTTCTGAACCAGGTAACCAGGAAAGCCCATGGTGTTCTATTGAAAATTTATTGAATGTTATCCTGTAGAGATAGGGAGGTCATAATCTCACTATATGAGGCAATTGTAAGACCACATTTGGAATATTCCGTTCCAGTATGAAAACCTCATCTGAAAAAAGACATTGAGCTTCTTGAAAGGTCCAAGGACGGGCAACTTGAATGGTGAGATCGGCAGAAGGACCAAAGCCAAGCTTCAGTACTTCTGCCGATTGCATCATTAAATTATTACACCATTAAATATTACCAAAGGATTAAGTTATTCATTAAAGATTTTTTTTTTTTTTTTTACATAAATAAGTTTAAATTTTATTTGCTTCAATTTACCTACACATACATTTCTGTTGGTTACAAAATATTGTAGTATGCTAGTAGATATACAAAATTTTAATTTTACTATTGTTATCCATTGGCTTTTTCTAAGTTGTTGGTATTTCAGATAGACAGAACTGCTGTTAGGTTATCCATAAATTACCCAATCCCTGTATGCTAGATAATAAAGCTACAGGGAATATTAGGGTGGGTCAGGACCAAAAGGAAATATATGCAGTATTTTCTTAAAGTTACAAAAGCACATTTTATTTCGTTACTGTTCAATGTATCGAAATAAAATTTTCTACAGAAGAGCATGCTGGATGGATTCAGAGGATTTTTTTTTTTTTTATGCTGATTTTTTGAATGTGCAACCCAATTTTAACTAGCACTCACAGTTTGCAAGATATTTTACATTTTACTTTTCAAAATTGGAGTCAGGATTTTCTAGATCCTGCTGCAGTGGTCAGTTTCAGTTTCTAGACTATTTTTGCACCACCTGAATATCAGAGAGACATGTAGAGTAAAACTCCCAGATAGGTAAATTAGCTAGAGTCATAAGTGTGAGTTAATGCTGTTACATATTAGTAAACTCATGCTGGTCTATTGTGAATAAACATGCTTTTAAAATGTCATGTCAGCACATTAATTTACCAGGCAGTTTTTGTTGTGTGTGTGGTGATTACACAAAAATCTCAGAGAAGTGCAGAATGTTGCTATTAAAAAATGCACATGAACTTTATTTTGGCTGAAAATTATGTGATTAACACAAGTAGCCCTCTTATATATAAGCTGCACTAATTATGCTCCGCATCTCAATGGGTAGTTAAATATTAATACGTCACTGCTATTTACTGTTCCCACGGTGTAAAGAGAGCCAACAAACCAATCAATCAATGACTGCTAGTTTTCCCCACATAACTCAAACTAAAAGATGGAAAAGAAAAGACTGGAAAAAAATATATATATATATCAAAATATCCCATCACCCAATATACTGATCAGTTACAGTGATGAACTACCTGTTCCTCCTGTTCACTGGATGAGAAAAATGGATGACCCAGAACAGAGCATACAATAATAAAATCCTGGCTGAGAATTTATTACAAGGTTAGCAAAATCTTGGTTGAAATGTGTCTATAAAAAATAGATTTCCTTCATTCCTATTTTAATTTTTACATACAGAAATTGAAATATCCTGATGGCCTTCTCTTTTTCCTATGAAGATACTTGAAGTCCATGGTTTACAGCCCAAACCACAGAAGATTGCAGAATAAACTGGACTGAATGCTCTTAAATCACTGTCTCTGTTTTAAGAACATTCAAGAAAATATTTGTACAAAAATTCATATGGGTATGGATGGATGTTAATGGCAATCAATTCAAAAAAAAGAATTAAGTGCATATTGTTTTATTTTTCCTATGGGTACAGACTTCTGTATACATGAATGTTTTTACACACACACACACACACACACACACACACAGTATTAATAACAAGTGGTTGTAGTAAATAGTAAAAAACAGCTTAAAAAAAATAATTTAGAAATGAATGATATAATATATTGGGATGGTTTATGGAACAGGGGCACTGCTAGTAATAGCAGAAATACCCAACGACCATAATGGAATGTAAATAAGTAGATTACAGTATGAGTGGAGAAATGCTGACCACATCAGATGTAGTAACAATGGAAAAAATTAAATAGGCACCTTTAAAATAAAAGTAAAATTTTAAAAAATTAACACAAATAGTACTTAATGCTATAGATCCGATGATTGTGACTTCTTCATCAAGGGTCAGCAGCCAAAACCAAAGGAAATACAGCAAGTAAGGCCTCTGTTTCTGATATGAAATATACGTAACAAAAGGTAAAAAAAACAAGCGACCTGACGTATATTTCATAGCCGACTTGACAGGGACTGAAACGGAAAGGAATAAAAATCAGATCAATCTAAAATAAAAGTAAAACGCAAAAATCAAGATTTTAATTTTCCTAAATAAAATAAAATTAAAAGTTTGCTGTTAAATGAAGATGAAAGGATATAAACAAAGGAGGATCTATATCCTTTCGTCTTCATTTTGTATTACTTTTGTTTAAATTCCTCTTGCATAACTTGCTATTTCAATTTTATTTTATTTAGTTTTACCTTTTTTTTTTTTACTTTTTACTTTATATTTAATCTGATTTTTATTCCTTTCTGTTTCGGTCTCTGTTGGGTTGGCTATGAAATATACATCAGCTCACTTTTTTACCATTTGCTATGTATATTTCTTATCAGAAACAGTGGCCTTACTTATTGCTGCATTTTCTTTTGTTTTGGCTGCTGATCCTTGATGAAGAAGTTAAAATCATCGGATCTATAGCATTAAGTACCATTTGTGTTATGTTTATTTAATTTTATTTTACAGGTACCTATACTACATCTGATGTGGTCAGCATTTCTCCACTCATACTCTAATCTTCTTATCCCCCCCCCCCCACACACACTCTGGGTGGTTATAAAATAAGTTTCCCTATTCAGGAAATTTCCCTAATGCCAAAACAGTTGGAGATAGCGCTGTGAAAATTGGTGAGTATGTCATTTAGGGTATGGGGAAGACATTTGTAGAAGGGAAAAAAAAATAATAATAAAAAAATAGTTCAAATTTCCATCACCAGGGGAGAAATTGGCACTGTAAACATGAGATGGAATACTTAACTTAGGATTAGATTTTAATATCAGAACTTAGAAATCTACAGATATTGTTCTACGTGCTTTCCTTCACTTGAGATGACATTCTGAAAATGGAGGACTGCATACGACACAGTTTCGCATAGCATCTTTTTTTTTTTTTTTTTTATGAAAACCCCAAACACGAAAGGTATCAAAACCTATAGTACTTAGTACCGTGTATGGGTTGAAGGAGAAGTATGGGAGGAGGGTGATGCCGGAAACTTTGCTCTAGAGACTAAACATGGGTTGGGGATGTTGGCTACTTGCTATTTAATGCTTGCTCTCAAATCGACAAGCATCTGTATGCCGCCACAGTAAACTCTGTCTTTCAGGTGCCCTGATAGCCAGAAATCACAAATGATGCTATCATTTCTGAATGTTGAATGGAGCAGTTCTTTTACTTGTTGACCAACATGAGGAGAGACACCATCTTGCATGAACACTATGGTCTCCAAGCATTGCCTTTCTTGCAGGTTTTTGCATTTACAGCCACATGAAGAGTGAGATGTGCCTCTTCTGACCACAAGATTATTCGAGCCCATGTATCGTCAAGTTCCATATGAGCCAGAAATTGTTGCTGATCGCAAGAGACTTTAGTTCTTGCACTATGTGAATCTTGTATGGGAACCAGTGTAAAATTATTCAAAGCACTTTATGTACAGTAGACCAAGGAAGGTTCAAGTCTCTTGACACACCTCTGGCACTACTGACTGGTATTGCATTCTGACCATTGCAACCGCCACTACCTCCATTCCGATACATGTCGTCCCCTGCCTGGAATTACACCTAACTCCCCGGTTGCTTCAAATTTCTTTATTACATTTTGAAGACCCTTTACACAAACCTTTAAGTTTCTGATATTCACGTAGTACTGCATTAGTGTTACTATTATTCTGGTAGAACAGTTTTACTAAAAGAGCACATTCTTTTTTGTAAGAGCCACAATGGTTATTGATGGTGGCACTGGCCTTTCTGCTTTTATCTAACAGGATGTCATTTGCGTAAGCAGCGTGTCTTGAAGTAAATGACAACTTTTACATATGTGCATTAACGTTTTTCTCCTAGTGGCAGAAATTTGGACTAATTTTTTTTCTTCTACAAATCGCTTCCCCATACCCTAAATGACATATCTACTGATTTTCACAGTGCTAACTGTAACCATCTTGACACTAGGGTCTCCTGAATAGAGAAACTTATTTTATAACCACCCCGTGTGTGTGTGTGTGTGTGTGTGTGTGTGTGTGTGTGTGTGTGTGTGTTTCTATTACGCTCCTGGCATATCCAAAGTACCTTTATTAGAAGCTATTTTCTTTGCTTTTCATTTTTTGCTTTCTAACTCTAAATTTTTATACCTTAAGATCTATTAGAGTAATTCAAGGGAATCTGAGGTGCTATGGCTTTCCTTATTCTTACCTCATTTCCCTTATGTCAGCATAAGCTTTTTTTTGCACATGAATATAATAAAATAATAAATACACCACAAATATAGATTGTCTTAATGCTTATAATTTTGATGATTTGGACCTAGTTAAACAGGTAGATATGAAACAGAAACAGACAGCCTTGCTAATTATTGATTGGATATATTGAATGGTGCTAGCCCTCTAAAATATAGCATTCAAGGTATCCTATTATTAATAATTAGCCTCAATCATTATTTTATTTTACATTTTTATTATTTTATTGATAATTATGTTTATTTATTGGGTATAATGAAGTAAATCTGCACAGTCTACTTAGTCTTTATAAGTTATTTTTGCTTAACAACTTGCACTGTACTCATACTTTTATGCAAAAGTTTTATCACACATTTGCTCTGTTGGGTCTGTAAACAATGTGAGCACTTATATTGTACATATACACTCTTACAGTAGTAATTATATATATATGTTTTTTTTTCCAGAATTATTTTACTTTATTATGAGACCTCATAAATAAATTATTATTAATTGTTTCTAAAGGAAATGCTTAAAAAAAATCAAAATTTTAATCATTTAATCATACCAGTTCAAAACAGTGATGTATCCTCTGAATGACACCTTCATGTCCTAAGGTTTGCAACACTACCCAGAGAGGCAAGAAATTTAAATAACCATGTAAAGTGAAACTTAATCCAGCAGCATGAACAAGAGCTGCTTCTGCAGACCTGTATAATGTCTTTAAACAGTTGCAATTAAGGAATACTAACAACATTATGTTCAAAAAACCAAACTTATTATTGCAGTTTCTTTAAGTGGAAAAATTAAATTAAAAAAAGGAAGGAAGGGGCAGCTATTATTAATGTACTTACTACAATAATACAATATATCATTTATTTGCATGTATGTGCAAGCATACAGAACAACAATACCAATTATCAGTAAGGAGGGAACACGTATCATCACATAGGCAACATCTAAAATAAACACAGAATAAATATAATAAGTGGTTTAGCCCATTTGGTGATATAGTGGAAGCCCTCTTATCCAGCATGATCAGGACTAGATGTTAGTCGGTTAACTGAAAATGTTGGTTAAAGTGGGGAATCATAAAAAAGTTTATTTTATTTTCATTTCATTATATTAATTTATTTTTTAATTAAATTTTCACTTAAAACGTGTACATATACATATATTTGCAAATGACCAGTAATTTTCATCCATCATTTCAGCTGTTAATAGCACTCTCAAACTTTGGATGAAAGTGGAAATTGCAAACAAAATGTTTCATTGCTGTGTTCAGAAACCATTAATACAGTACATGCATGTCTGTTTCACTTACTAAAATATTGAACAGCTATATAGTAGATAATTAGGAAGGTAAGAGTAATGAAAGTGATAATAAACAACTGAGAAAAGGTTGCCAAGAGCCATCAAACAAAGTCTGTTCTATGGGGTTTTTTTTTTTTTTTTTTTTGGTTTTTTTTTTTTTTTATTTCCAGGGCAATGCAAGTAGTACAGCCCAGAGATGATAGCCTTCTTGCTTTAGAAATCAGTAAAGATTTAACTAATAAGATTAATAAAGATTAATTTTTAAAGAAAATAAGTGCCCAAAATGGCAATAGTAAATTTCATTGCCGGACACAGTTGAAAAATTGTGAACCAAAACACTGACCTCTGCTCTATCAACAGCATAAATTACAAATAACATGTGTAGGGATATATTGCAAATACCAGTTGATATCTTTAATAGATGACCAACACAAAATTTCAAGTCAAATTCTGCAATACAGTGAAAGTATGGCAATGTTTATATGCAATTTTTCAAATAAATAAATAAATTTCGTAAATTATTGACTTCATTTAGCAGCCAGCAAACTTTTTGTTCTGAATAAGACAGTGTTTACTTATGGCAGTTAAGGAATACTAACAACATTATGTTCAAAAAACCATAATGGTCACCAAAAATAAATTCATAGACAAAAAGCTACCAATGGAGTTTTCAAAAATATTAAGTTAAATATTGTTTCATCAAATTCAGAGAACCAATTCATCAGCACTATTTACAGAACAGGTTTTGCTTCAAACTGAAATGGCCCAGTATTACAAAAAAAAAAAAAAAAAAAAAAGTTTCGATTTCAGACAATTGTGATTTTTGGACAGTTGGATTTTTCAAACATTCTATCCATGTAAATTTTTTTTTTTTTTTTAACGAAACCTCCAGACATGAGAGGTATTAGAACCTATAGTACTTAGTAGCATGCATGGGTTGAAGGTTGAGAAAATGAAAGAACATACAGCCAGGCCTCGCATAACACGAGTTCGATTAATACGTTTTTCAGTTACCACTATTTGAAAAAATTATACCACTTTTCACTTTACATAATGCAAATTTTCAGTTAACGCAATATTTTTTTTTTTCATGCAATAGTTGAAAAAGATTTGAATCACACGCTAAACTTACCACGCATCGGACGGGCAATAAACAAACATTTGCCTGCTGCCTGTCTCGGTGTGTTCCATCACCCATCGGAAGAAGACGAGTTACTTGTTTGTCTCCCGCTAATAAAGTCAATGCAGACTTGGATTTAAAAATTCAAATTTTTAAATGAGCAAGATGAAAATGTTACCGTGAAAGAGATAACAGTAAAAGAACTAGATGAAATCTTTCGTATCACAGAGAACCTTAAACAAAAGGTTTGAGGTTCTCTGCGATATTTATTTCGCCAGGGCCCAGAGAAGATTGTAGTTGGCTATCGGAAATTGATTGATGAAAAGAGAGTCAAAACTGTTCAAATATTTCCGCAACAGTGTGTATTTTATGTCAGAAGTTCCCAAACTTTCTTGGTTCACGGCGCCCTTAGTGTCTCAGTAATTTTTTCACGGTGCACCTGGACCAAAAGAAATACCTAACATTTCTGTTTATTAAGTAGTTTGGCCCAAACAACTTAATAAGAAATGTTGAAACTGTGAACTACCTCGAGCAAATAGTTTGCGCAGTGTCCGACAGATGTCGAGTATCGCTGTGTTTCCCTCGAAAATTTTAAATATTCCGCGGTGCACAGTTTGGGAACCGCTGTTTTTTTTTCATGCAATAGTTGAAAAAGATTTGAATCACACGCTAAACTTACCACGCATCGGACGGGCAATAAACAAACATTTGCCTGCTGCCTGTCTCGGTGTGTTCCATCACCCATCGGAAGAAGACGAGTTACTTGTTTGTCTCCCGCTAATAAAGTCAATGCAGACTTGGATTTAAAAATTCAAATTTTTAAATGAGCAAGATGAAAATGTTACCGTGAAAGAGATAACAGTAAAAGAACTAGATGAAATCTTTCGTATCACAGAGAACCTTAAACAAAAGGTTTGAGGTTCTCTGCGATATTTATTTCGCCAGGGCCCAGAGAAGATTGTAGTTGGCTATCGGAAATTGATTGATGAAAAGAGAGTCAAAACTGTTCAAATATTTCCGCAACAGTGTGTATTTTATGTCAGAAGTTCCCAAACTTTCTTGGTTCACGGCGCCCTTAGTGTCTCAGTAATTTTTTCACGGTGCACCTGGACCAAAAGAAATACCTAACATTTCTGTTTATTAAGTAGTTTGGCCCAAACAACTTAATAAGAAATGTTGAAACTGTGAACTACCTCGAGCAAATAGTTTGCGCAGTGTCCGACAGATGTCGAGTATCGCTGTGTTTCCCTCGAAAATTTTAAATATTCCGCGGTGCACAGTTTGGGAACCGCTGTTTTTTTTTCATGCAATAGTTGAAAAAGATTTGAATCACACGCTAAACTTACCACGCATCGGACGGGCAATAAACAAACATTTGCCTGCTGCCTGTCTCGGTGTGTTCCATCACCCATCGGAAGAAGACGAGTTACTTGTTTGTCTCCCGCTAATAAAGTCAATGCAGACTTGGATTTAAAAATTCAAATTTTTAAATGAGCAAGATGAAAATGTTACCGTGAAAGAGATAACAGTAAAAGAACTAGATGAAATCTTTCGTATCACAGAGAACCTTAAACAAAAGGTTTGAGGTTCTCTGCGATATTTATTTCGCCAGGGCCCAGAGAAGATTGTAGTTGGCTATCGGAAATTGATTGATGAAAAGAGAGTCAAAACTGTTCAAATATTTCCGCAACAGTGTGTATTTTATGTCAGAAGTTCCCAAACTTTCTTGGTTCACGGCGCCCTTAGTGTCTCAGTAATTTTTTCACGGTGCACCTGGACCAAAAGAAATACCTAACATTTCTGTTTATTAAGTAGTTTGGCCCAAACAACTTAATAAGAAATGTTGAAACTGTGAACTACCTCGAGCAAATAGTTTGCGCAGTGTCCGACAGATGTCGAGTATCGCTGTGTTTCCCTCGAAAATTTTAAATATTCCGCGGTGCACAGTTTGGGAACCGCTGTTTTATGCAATAAACATTTAATACCATAATTATTTTCATTATCTTTTACATTGTATACAGTTAAAAGTTATTTAAAAGGTATTTTTAAAATTCTTTATGGACATTCCAGAAGATAGAGGACCAATTATAATTTTTCCTATTGATTATTACATTCGATTTCCGATTTGTGCGAAGCACTCGCGGGACGAATTAATCGCGTTAATCGAGGCCAGCCTGTACTTGTCAATATTAGACTTGAATTTATGTATACTGTAATTTCAGGAAATGTATGCAGAAGGTTGTTCCAAAAAATGGAAATTGAATGAATAAATGAGGAAGAAGGAAAGTTGATTCTGTGAGTTTGAAGTTGGACAGTAAAAGGATGTTGACTAGTTGCAACACATGTTTGGACTGCTTTTGAAAAGGGAGAGTGTGAATTATAGAAGCCAATTCAGAAGAACAATGCCCATGGAAGTATCTATAGAAAAGGCATGCAAGAGAAACAGAACATCTATGAGACAGAGAGAGTGAGTGAGTGAGTGAAGAGACTCTGTTAGAGATAAGTCATTAATTAACCTAACTGCCCACTTTCAAATGGAATCTATAAGGCTGAGAGAGGTTTTGGGGGCACTGCCCAAGATGTGGGAACAATATTCCATGGTAGGGCAGATCCCATGGTAAGGCGATTTGTACAGCATGAACAGCTATTCGAAAAAAAAGTAACACTGAGAGAGCGCAAAAAAGAGAAAACCCAGTTTTTTAGATGCAGAGAAAGCGACATTTGTAATATGCCAAGACAGATTAGGAGAGGGCAAACCCCAACACAGAGAAATGATTTTGCCTAGAAATTGGAGGGTCATGAAAGATAAGCATAGGAACAGAAAAATCCTTTATGCAAGATATAAGACAGATCTGAGTTTTCAGAAGGATTGAAATCAAATAAGTTATCTTTGCCCCACTGCAAAATTACCTGGAGACAGCATTTAAGCGATTGGCAGTGGATTTTCGAGAAGTTGAAGCTGTTTGTGCAGGGCAAAGTTTCTCAAACTGGAAGTTGGAATGCAATATGCTTTCATCAGCAAAACTACGGATAGGATTTCCAGTCACTGGAAGGAGGTCATTAATAAACAAGGAAAAGAGTGGAAGAAAGAACTCAATCTTAGGGTATGATAGGATTAGTGGAGCAGCTAGAAGACAGATAGGCATCTACTATCACATGCAGCGAACAATCAGAGAAAAAACAATTACAAAAAACAGTTGACAAACCATAAGATGGAAGCTTATTTAGAAACTTCCATCTTATGGCTTCTTTATGCGAAACACAATCAAAAACCTTTGAAATTTGAACACGAGCATTTGCTTGAGTTTCTCCAAACGTTTCCACTGAATTTGTCCACAGATGGATAACATAAGCCAGAATATCACCAGTGAATCAACTGACGGAACCCATACTGGTGATTGTTGATCAGTTTCTAGATAGTTTAAGAGTGGTGGTTAATTAATTTCTCCATTACTTTAGAAAGAGCAGAAGTAAGTGTAATGGGACAATTGGATGGGAGGGATTTGTCACCCTTTTTAGGAACTGGCTGAATATGAGCAAATTTCCAAGAAGGGAAAACACCTTTGATATAAGAAAGGGAAAAAAAAGGTAACACAGAACAGGAGTGAATTCAGGAGTTCATAGATTTTGAATACACTGGAGAAATATCATCAGAACCTGAAGCTTTCTTAGCATCGAGACTATTCAAAATCTTTCTGACACCCTTTGGAAGGTTGTTGTTGTTTGGTTTTTAGGAGCATTAGCAACTAAGGCCATACTGCTCGAGAATATGCAGTGGTCATTCTCTGACCTTTCTGCATCCTCCGTATTTGGTGGTCACTGGCTCGAACCCTGGTCTAATCAAGAAGCGTGTGCTACGCACTGCTGCTCCTGCCCACCTGGCTATGGAGGCACTCCTTTGGAAGGAAGACCACAGAAGGCACTGAATGGAGTGCACTGGGAATGATGGGAGGTGGTTTACCAAGGACATCAATACACGAGTTGGAAGAAAAATAGGATGCTAGCAGGTCAGCTTATCTTTGGCTGAAGTGGCAATAGAACCATCTGGTTTTCACAGAGATGGGAAAAGGTTGCAGCCGATAGCTTTAGCAAGAAACCAGAATGCTCGGCTACCAACTGGACAAGAAGCAAGTTTTCTACTCTTAGCCTGTTCGAAATCTAGTTTGGACTGATTAATAGCTGCTTTACAATTGTTGCAAGCTTTGGTGTAGGCAGAAAATGAACCTGGAGATTTGGATACAAGCCAATTATGATATGCAACATTCTTCTCTTGAACAGACTTAGCACATTTATTGAAAAACCAAGGTTTAGATAAAGGAAGAGATTTTAAGGTGGAGTGGGGAATAAAGGATTCCATCCCTAAAAGAATAATTTCACTGACATGATCTGAGCAAACATTGGCATCAGAAGAGTTGAAACGGTAATCCGACCAAGGAAAAGAAGAAAAGAAATCTCACAGATCATTCCATTTTGCATTCTTGTAATACCAAACAACATGAGATTGTGAATGGTCACGAGAGAAAGATTCCATTGGAAAAGAGACCATCACCAAGTTGTGAACAAGGGTGCCTAGAGGACCACTCACCTTGACCGTGTACTTAGAAGTGTTGTTTGGGAAAAAAAGATCAAGCGTGTTGGCTGCCTGATTAGGATTGTCCGGTATTCTGGTAGGTAAGGTAAAAGAACAATATGTGTAAGGTCATTATTAACTGCAAAGTGTTCAGCATCTCGACCAGCTGGATCCCTGTGACTAGAAAATGGAAGCCAGCTGGAGTTGTGAACATTAAAATCATCAAGAAAAATTATCTCACTGCTAAAAAAGCTGGACTGTGAAAAGTCAAAGAGTTCCAAGCGATTAGTGGAGTTTGGGGAATGACAGAGGCAACAAATGAATTGGACAGAATGCAGTAGAGATTTTAAGCCAGATAAGATTGAAAAGAAGAGATTCCAAATTACTAAGTCTCTGACAGGAAATATCAGAACAGACATATGCACAAGTACCACCTTTGGAGAGAAAGGAATCATAGAGCAAATAATTCAGACAACTGAGATGAGCAGTGGTTGAATCATCCGATAACTTGGATTCTGTCAGAAAATGTACATGGAGTTTGCAGACTGTAAATGGAAATGAACATCATTGAGATTAGAACTGAGACCATGTATATTTGTGAAATGAACGAAGAAGTGAAAGAAAGAAATCACTGTACCAGGTTTTTTTTTTTTTTTTACTCATTATTACATATGTGCTAAAATGTGAAAATTGTTTTTTTAAAAAAGCTCCAGGAATTTCAAGTTATCGCTACCTAATTGGAATGATATATCACCGCCTGCCATTCTTTTGGAAAAGTCTGGGTTTGATTCCTGTTCACAATTGGAGGAATTTCTCACGGCCTCTAGTGTGATCAAGGCTGTTGGTACTTCAAGTCTGCTGACAGATGAGTTAGTATGATGGCAGCCTCATGTAGCACTTTTCAAATGGTGCCATAGCAATGTATTCAACCTGCTGTGAAAGAACTATAATATTGGGGGGGGGGGGGAAGAAGCTAACTACTTGGAGTAAACAGGCAACAATCGGTGTTTTAGAATACTGGTTAATGCATAATGTGTACATGAAAGCATATAGATACAACATCATGCATATGCTTACAAGGCAGAAAAAATATTCAAACAAATTTCTGACTGTGGAACAACTAACCCCAAAGTCCAAGACCACTGCAAGCAGGAATGAGAAGTGGTGTGCACAGCACACTGGCAGCCAACTGATAAGGACAGCCAAATTGGGTGGGCAATACCAGCCAAATTTCATATGAACCAAAGACAGTTTCCATTCATATGGTATCAAATACTAAAGAAAATATTTTAATGATTGCAGAGAAATAAAATAAAAATGAGGACAAGTAGGACACTACTACTAGACTTGTAGATTGTAGAAGTTAATAGGCCTCTTATACCAACTAAGGGACACTGTTAAAAGCTTAAACCTAAATGGATGTCAGATGAACTGACTGAAATTTGTGGCAAAAAAAGAAAATACAGGAATGCACAAATTATCAGGTAATACAGAAGCTTAAATTAAATATAAACTAGTCTGCAATCAAGTCACAAAAGGAGGTTAGACATGAAAAAGCACATCGTGGGAAGTCTTTCGCAAAGAACATAAAGAAAATCAGCAAACTTCTTAACTTATGCAAACACTAGAAGGAAGGGGATGAATTGCATTGGTTTTCTAAATATGAATGGCTTAACAGTTCATTCAACTCATGTTGAGACACTGAATAGATATTTTGCATGTACATTTACACCAAGGAATTTTTTGGGGATGCGGATGCCAGAAGTGTATCAAATTCAAGCAGAGAGCTAAATGATTTTATGAAGACTGAGGGGAATGTTGAAGAAATTTTTGAAGATAAATGTAATAAGGCACCAGAAGTGGACGAGATATATCCGATGATAATAAGGGAGGAAGCAAGAGGTAAGAAAAGTTTAGACATAATTATGAGAGCATCCCTGGATTCAAGGTAGGTGCCTATGGACTGAAGATGAGAGGATGTACCCCCAATTCACAAAGGAAGATCAAAGAATGAAGTGAGTAATTACTGTTCCAGAGATAATAATGGAGTAACTGGTTAAAGAAGAAATGCTGGACATCTAGACAGGGATGCAGTTTCACAATGTACTCACAGCATGCATTTGTTAAGGAGCAGTCTTGTCCGATTCATCTAATTGAATACTAGATGCAGTATCAAAGGAAATGGGATGTAAAAAATAATTCTAACATTGTATACAGCCACACCCCGGCTAACATAATACTCGACTTACGGAAATTCGACTTTACGTAAGTTTTTTCAGGCCGGTGCAAACTTAAAAAAATTGTGGAAACATATTTTTCATCCAATAGGAATAAATGGAGGTATCGTGAAAATATCATAATGTGAACCCAATAACATATTGTTTTTTTTTAGTAATTCATTCCAAGACCTCGGAACCTGAAGTTTTCGCTATATAACTAACTATTTATCTCTCTAAAATGTCATTTTTATAATGGAAATTACACTACAATCTAATCTTTATCATATGGTCCGTATCAATTTTGAATGCCTTTGTGATATTTTTCTAAAACATTTCTGGAGGTCACAACCAGAAAACAAAAACAATTTGCACTTTCTGGTTTATTGGGCTTTTCTGTTAGTGCAATCTATTATAAATGGGTAGTAAACTTGATCTTATTGCATTTGCGATAATACTGATAACTGGAATCCTGTGAGTTTTTATGTTACGGTATTATGGTGAAATGAGTTCCCCTTCACTGAAATCTTCAATCATATAAAAATTAAATAAATTTTCAGACACTTCATTCCTATTTACTTATTACAATATTGAAGGGAAAGGGACCAACAGAGAGTTCAAGTGCTGGCAGTGCTAGGAAATGAAACAAAATTGATTTAGAAATGAAGATGAAAATGATTAAGAATTACGAAGCAGGACAGTTTATCATCTATTGCACAGAATTAGGTCTCACTGCTTCAACAATGATTACTATTTTAAAGGACAGTGTGTGTATAAAAGAATATGTTAAAGAATCAAAAGTGATCAGGTGCTATATTGAAGATGGAAAAGCTATTAATAATATTGATGGAAAATCAGATTCAGAAGCAAGTGCCCCTGAGTCCAATGGCCATTCAAGCAAAAGAAAGAAGTATTTATGAAGACATTAAGGATAAGTATGGCAAACCACAAACTAAGTTTGTGGCAACCAATGGGTGGTTCGAGCATCACGCTGGTTTCCGAAACATTAAAGTATGCAGTGAAGTCGCCAGTGCCGATGCTGCAGAGAAATTTTGTGATGTGTTGGAAAAAACCCCTTCTAAATCTCCACAGCCCTCAACTTCCACAGTGACGTGCTTATCAGCTGGAGAGTTAATTTTGGCAATGATGCTCGAAAGGTAAAACTTGCTGATGTTATGCCTGTCTCCTCTCTCTTTTTCTAATTTTATACACATTTGTAATTTTTCCTGCACATGAGATAAAAAAATTGAATAAATAATTCCATTTACATGTTAGTCAAACATTTCTTTTTTGCTTCAATCAAATTTGCGGGTGCTGAATACACATTTAGGGAAATTCCGACACGTAAAATTCTGACTTAACGTAGCATTCCGCGGAATGCAACCCTTACATAAGTCAGGGAGTGACTGCACTTAGATTTCAGAAAAGCTTGTTATACTGTTGCACATAAAAGACTGCTAAAAAACTGGAGCAGCGTGGCATTAATTAAGAGCAAGTTACTCCATGGATAACGGACTGGCAAGTGGGAGCAGACAGAGAATGACTATCAATGGGCACTACTCTTCTTGGATTAATATTATTAGCAGAGTTCCCCAAGGGCTCAGTGCTGGGTCCATTGTTTTCTGTATTTACTAATGATACTGATGGAGGATTAATGTCTAAGTTGGCAGAAAATATGAAGGTTGGCAATTCACAGTAATCAAGGTATGCTACTGCAACAAGATCTAGAAAAATTAGGCAAATGGCCTGAGAAATGGGAGTTGAAGTTTAACACTGACAAATGCAAGGTACTGCATATGGTACATTAATATGCAATTACTGTAATCCCAGTTTAACATATCAACTATGTAGTACCACACACACACTCAGGGAAGTGGACAATGAAGAAGATCTGGGGGGGAGGGGTAAATGTGCAGTTATACATGAAGTTCTCTGAACTGTGCAGATGGGCTGCTAGGCAGCTCATGGGCTTTTGTCAATGATATACAGGAGTTTTGTCAGCATGGATAAGAAGGTGATTATCCCATTGTATAAGGCAATGGTTAGGCCAGAGATTTGAGTCTGGAAATTCATCTTAAGGATGATGTGGATCTTTTGAATGGGTATGTAGAAAAGCAATGCTCTTATCAAGCAAAGCCTGTTCTGCAAATTGCAGCATCTGATTTCTTCAGATGCTGCAATTTGCAGCATCATCACTAGGCACTTGTGAGGAGATCAGATTGAGGTCTGTTTAAGGTTTTGAACGGATTGAGTAAGCTAAATGCCGATGGCATCCTGTCTTCCTCTCGTTCACACTATACACATGGTGGGGCATAAATTTAAACTGAGGAAGGATGGTTGTAGGATAGACGGCAAAAATTTGCCTTCAGCCAGAAGGCAGTTGACTGTTATACCCAAACTTCCATCTGGTGTTGTGGAAGTGGGTAGTATGAATAAATTCAAGGAAGAACTAGACAAGTTATTAGAGGGGATGGAAATGTAAGATAGGAAGTTTTTTTTTTTTTTTTTATATGTAAACGTCTTTGGCAGCACTACTAATTTTCAGACAGTAGTAGAGTCAATTTGTCACGATTTTGTGATGCGAAAATGACATAATCTCCGTTTCATAACCAAGAAAAATGGAGCCGGGAGAGGAGATCGCGCGAAGGATCGTGGGACTAATGGGAATGACGTCAATTGACATCATTTCCATTAGTAATCTTATTTATTTATAACCTTAACGGAAATTATGTCAAATGATATTTTCATTAAGGTTACTAATCTTCGCATTTCTTTCAGGTATTTTGATTTGTATATCTTGGTTTGTATATTTTATTAATCATTCACAAATTTCCATAATTTCAGCTGGAAGACAAGATACAATAGATTTATGAGAGCTGAAGTAAGAGACATATACTTGCGACTGCAATGTATCTAAAAACCTCTTAAAAACATCGTCGATTGATGTACCCGATCTTATAGTTGAGATTGAGGGATTAGTGTTCATTGTGAGATCGAACGTTTCTTTCAGGAAAGTAATTAACAGTTTACTTTCTTCCAGTTTGAAGTTCATGTTGAAATCACTGCTGATGATCATGAGTATTTTATGTAAATCTTTCAATCTCACAATGAACATATGATTGAGAGATTAGTGTTCATTTCTGAGACTGAAAGTAATTATTGTATCTAAAAACCTCTTAAAAACAGCGTCGATTGATGTACCCGATCTTGTAGTTGAGGGATTAGTGTTCATTGTGAGATCATACGTTTCTTTCAGGAAAGTAATTTTGTAGGTGGTAGATGACTTTCATCAACCGGTGAAATACCACCACTTTGCTTATTGGAGGCTTGAAGTGGTGAAACCCATGTTTAGTCTCTAGAGCAAAGTTTCCGGCATCCCCCTCCCCCCATACTTCTCCTTCAAACCATGCACGGTACTAAGTACTACAAGTTTTGATACCTTTCGTGTTTGGGGTTTTTCATAAAAAAAAATTAATGGTTTACTTTCTTCCAGTTCGAAGTTCATGTTGAAATTGCTACTGATGATCATGGGTATTTTATGTAAATATTTCTTTAACAGCGAACCTTGAATTGAGTACAGGAGCAAAGCGAAATAAATAAAGTCAATTATATCCTGTATATCACTGTTAGGAGAAATATAGACAACCGTTGTATCACTCGGCCGTTGAGTAAAAAGCACTCCACTGTACATATATCACTGCCAAAAGGCAAACACTGACTGTTGGACCAGTCGTTTGTCGATAGATGACATCTAAGTATGATGTGACATTGTCTACCTTGTCCATCTTATTGTGACATATTGCAACTCCAGTTGTCCGTTTGGTTTTTCACATCAATTGAAACACACAATTGAAGTTCGGGATGCTGACACTTGTTATTTTCTAACCAAGTCTCATATAGCAGTAAGATTTGGCACTGATGCATAACTGTGTCGGAGAGGTCAGCATGGTGCACCCATAGGCTTTGGCAGTCAAGTGAGAGAACTGAGAGTTCATTCCTATAATGGATGAATTCAAGCAAGCTGTCCTGTCTTGTTTGTAGCCGATTAGTCTCAAGCCTGGCAAACTCATTTTGTAGATAGATGATGGATGGTAGCATTTCTCAGGACAAGGTAGAATCTCCTATCACCAGTCAGCAAGACGATGATAAAGTCAAATGCTGTCGGTTACGCATGACAGAGTGACATAAACCAGCTGCTGTTCATGCCCCTTTTCGTACTCGTAAACCACTGTATCGAATGTGCCACCTTGTGACTTGTGCATCATCGTTGCACAAGCTGGTATGAGAGGAAAGTGATTTCTTTTGGCACAGATTTTGTGGTTGTTGTTCAATGATATACTCACGGTTTGTCTTGCGAGCGGAACAGTTGCGGGACTGATGTTGTTTGATTGCATGTATCTCACTGCCTTCTTGCGAGCTTACTTTCTGATCTTAGCCGAGGTGGTAAATTCGAGCCACAATCGTTGTATCTGTTGCTCTTCAATGTATTCGACCTTGGATAATTTACCAAGGGCTCCGTTAGCGAGCCCATCAGTAACGTCCACATTGGTGGTGACAATATATGGCTTTCCGATGACCAGATCGAAGGGTAATCTGCCAGTGTCAATGTTGTTGTTGTTTGGTTTTTAGGAGCATTAGCAACTAAGGCCATATTGCTCCGGGGATATGTGGTGGTCAATTCCCTGACCTTTCCGCATTCTCCATATTTGGTGGCTCATGGGCTCCAGTGTCAATAACCAACATTTTATAATTTCTTGCAAATGTGTGCTTCTTGCTCTGCATTCATGCAAACCATGAAGATGTCTTGCGCAATTGATTAATTCACCTTCTCTGTGGCACAGAGGATTGCACAGTTGTACTCACTGATGGAATTATTTCTCAAGTAAAGTCGTATACCATTTGGGCAGTGGTGATTGGCTTCCTCCTGAGCGAAGAAATGCGACTCGATAAATTCTTGCTTATCTGATCTAATTTAGTTCCGGTACCGATTTTGGTTAACACAGATGAGAACATGATGTTTGACTGGTACATAAGTTGATTGAGTTCACAGTATTTGAAGCCACGCTAGAGAGTGGTGCCAGCAATACACTGCTTTATCTGTTTATTGACCGAGGTCGCTCGAACAGGAGGTAGCTGGCGTAAGTTCCCGATTAGGAACATGTTCTGCCCACCGAAACTCGTTTTGACATTTCCAGTTATCTGTTTTAGCCTCACATCCATTTGTGATAACAGCTCGGCACCTATCATACTGACTTCATCAATTATTATTGCTCTGACATACTTAAACAGCAATCTGTATTGTTGTGCAATTTCCGCCGACAAAGGCAGATTTCTCGAAATGGATATCTTGAGAGCAGTGTGCACAGTAGTTCCATCTATCACAACAGCAACATCCAAGCATCATTACATTACATACGCTTCAGCCTTACAAGTTGAAGTGCATGTAATGTAGATGTTACAGCACCCGTCTGGTACTGCTGAAGCGGTTGAATATTTCCATCAAGAGGCCAATCATAAATGTTTTTCCACAACCAGCTGGGCCGGTCAAGAATATTTGAATCGGTTCACGATTGTGAGATAGCAGACTCCAAATTACATGCATTGGTCATCAGGTTTTCGCATTTATTTGCAATTGCATCGAGTCGCATTTCTTTGCAATTGCACTGAGCGTAGTGAACTTTAGATCTTCATTCATCTCACTGTTTGGATGATTGTAAAAGTTTTGAAATGTGTCTTCTCCTCCAGTCACATTACAAGGTTATGCAGGTCATTACCACATGCTTTGTCAGGGTCCCCATCGTCAATGTGTTGACACATCACCTTACATATTTCAATTGTTTTGCGAATGTCCAAGTCCCATTCATACAATTTACACTGTTCTAGTATGAGCTCTTCATTGTCGTAGATCTTGACATATACCATCTCTGACAGTATCTCTGTTTCCTCGTTGCAAAATGGAATGTGCAACATTACCATCTCGCGTTTGTACTCGTTGAGATTCTGAGCCATGTCAGATTTGATAATATATTATGCATGGATACTTGCATAATACATTATCAAATTGTTTCTTGCAGATCCCATTAGAGCTGTGTGTAATTTGCGACAAAGCATGACAGAGTAATATGATCCAACTGGTGTGGTCTCTTCTCGTATTTATCAAACCAATTTTCTTTCCATATATCACACATATATATTAGACATCTCTCTCTCAAGCTAAAATAGAGCCTAGAATTTTCTACTTTTACTTTTAAAACATTCTGTACATAGAGTTAACAGGAAGTGGGAAAACTAAGTTACACATGCTATATAACTCGAAAAAAAATTTTTCCCCTATGACCAGGTTGTTTTACAACAAAAAATGATCTCCAACAATCTCAATCAATTAAAGTTATGAAAAACATATCAGTATTTCAGTAAGGAAAAAATAATAAAAGAAAAATACATTCATAGGAACTCCTGAAAGGAATAAAATTGTATTAAACAATAAAATAATTGAGTAAGTTGCCTATTTTGATTATCTTGGATGTGATATATCCTACAGCTATGATAACGATTTAATGATAATCAAGCACCACAAATACCAAACAAGCTGCCACATCACCTAATGAATTTTAAAAAGAAAAACAAGGAAGGAAACATCTCGCAAGTTTCACAAAACCATAGTGACACCCACACTACCGTATGGAAGTAAAACATAGATGTTATCAAAGGATGAGAAAAGATTAGTGTAGAAATGAAATTCTTAAGCTCTCTCAAAGGATTCACATAGCTCGACATTATATAAAATGAAGATATTAGGAGAGAACTAAAAATCTCAATCAGCAAAAAACTTCATGCTTAAGAAACAAAATGGAATGAGCACCTTGCACAGATAAATGAAAAACACTACAAAACAAACAACATGCACCTATAACCTCAAGGGAAAGGGTGAAAAGATAACCAGTGCAGTCAGAGTAGACTCAAAGGTCTAACTTGTAAAACAGAGATGACAATTTAACAAGAACAGTTCTGCACAGTATATAAAGAATACAGGAACTCCCCAACTTATATAATACTCGACTTATGGAAATTCGACTTTAAGCAAGTATTTGAAGGCCGGTGCAAACTTAAAAAAATCGTGGAAATGTATTTTGCATCCCGTAGGAATAAATGGAGGTATCGTGAAAATATTGTAATATGAACCCTATAACACATTGTTTTTTTTTTGTAATTCATTGCAATTCCTTGGAAGTTAAATTTCGCTATATTACTAAGCTACTTATCTCTCTAAAAGATCATATTTATAATGGAAATTGCACTACCCTTTCATCATTAGCATATGTTCCCTTTATAAGAATCAATTTTATAGGCCTTTGTGATATTTTTCTAAAGCACGTTTCTGGAGATCAGGACCATAAAACAATTTGCACTTTCTGGTTTAGTGGGCTTTTCTATCAGTACACCTAACCGGTAGTAAATGTAATCTTATTGCATTTGCGATAATACCGTTACTGCAATTGTGTGGGATTTTACGCAATTATGGTGAAATGTGTTCCCCTTCACTAAAATCTTCATAGAAAAAACAAATTTTCAGAAACTTCTCTTCATTCCTATTTGCGTATTACAATGATGATGAAGGGAAAGCTACCAACGGAAAGTGAAAGTGGTGGTAATGCCAGGAAATGAAACAAAATTGATTTTAGAAATGAAGATGAAAATGATAAAGAAGTACAAAGTTTGTCAACTATTGCAAGGGAATTAGGTCTTGCTGCTTCAACAGTGAATACTATTTTAAAGGACAGTGCATGTATAAAAGAACATGTCAAAGGATCAGCGCACTTAAAATCAACAGTGATCACAAAACAGCATTCAGGTGCTATATCGAATACGGAACAGCTGTTAATAATTTGGATGGAAAATCAGATTCAGAAGCAAGTGCCCCTGAGTCTAATGATCATTCAAGCCAAAGCAACAACAAGTATTTATAAAGATATTAAGGATAAGTATGGCAAACTCCAACTAAAGTTCATGGCAACCAATGGGTGGTTTAATAGGTTCAAGCATCGTGCTGATTTCCACAACATTAAAGTATGCGGTGAAGTCGACAGTGCCGATTCTGCAGCTGCAGAGAAATTTTGTGATGTGTCAGAAAAAATTATTGATGAAGGAGGCTATTCAACACAGCAAATTTTTAAATTTTTAACATTGACGAGACTGCTCTGTATTGGAAAAAAATGCCAGATCGAACATACGTTACCAAAGAGAAAAATACAATGCCAGGTTTCAAGGCCTCAAAAGATAGGGCCACACTCTTGTTTGCGACTAATGCAGTGGGAGATTACAGAATACAACTGCTTGTGTACCATTCTGGAAATCCTTGTGCATTTAAGGGCATCAATTAAGCCACCCTACTTGTGTATTTCCGATCAAACCAGAGAGCATGGATAACAATATCTCTCTCTTTGAGGATTGGTTTAAATGCTGCTTCATTTCCGAGGTTGAAAAATATCGTAAAGACAACGACGTTCCTTTCAAGATTTTGCTTATATTAGATAATGCTTCTGGACATCCCTCGCATCTAGATGATTTCAATTTGAAAGCGAGTCTTATTTCTACCGCCAAACACGACTTCACTCATCCAACCTATGGATCAGGGTGTTATTTCCAATTTAAAAGCATTCTATTTATGCACAACATTTGCTCAGGCGTTATGTGCAGTAGATGATGAGAAAAATTTTACATTAAGAGACGTCTGGAAATCTTACAATATTTACCACACCATCTTCAACATTAATAAGGCCTGGGTGGAAATTACTAAAAGTTGTTTAAATGGCGCATAGAATAAAATATGCCCACGGTGCACAAAATGCTTCGAAGGATTTGAAAAACACAAATCACATGAAGAAGTTACAGATAAGATTGTAAAGGTTGCAGAGCTACTTCAGTTGGAGGGTGATGCCAAAAACATGGAGCATTTAATAGAGGAAGAAGAGAAGGAATTATCTAACGAAGAACTTATTGACTTGCAGGCAGCAATAGTGAAATAAAATGCTGAAGAAGCTCAAGATAAACCAAATGAGGGGCTGAGACACTTCATCGCCAGAGAGATGGCATGGCATTTCTAGAAATTGCCTCAGCAGTGGCAAGGTTTGAGAAGATGGATCCTGACAGCAAACATTTCTTAAAAGATAACAGAGGGGTGAATGATATGCTTGCTTGCTACAAAGAAATCTACAATGAAAAGAAAAAAGCCACCGTCCAGTCATCCATTAATATGTTCTTTTGTTAGGTTGAGCGGCTGACCCCTTCTAAACCCGCAAAGACCTCAACCTCTGCAGCGGCGTACTTATCAGCTGAAGACGTCGATTCTTGCAAGGATGCTTGAGGGGTAAAACTTACTCTGACATTGTGCCTGTCTCCTCTCTTTTTTTGTAATTTTATAATTTTGAAATTTTTTAAATTTAAATTGAACGCTTTAATTTTTCCTGTGCATGAGATAAAAAATTGAATAAATACAATAAATAATTCTATTTAGATGTTCGTCGAACATTTCTTTTTTGATTCAATCAATTCAGCAAGCACAGTTGCGAGTGCTGCACAAGCATAGGGGAAATTCCGACTTACATAGCGTTCCACGGAATGCAACCCTTACGTACATCAACGAGTTCCTCATTGTCTTTGTTTTTTAAATCTAATGAAGCTTGCTAAATCTAAATTTAAATATAACTGTTGTCTCCATATTTAGAAACACATGTATGGTATGCAATATACATTTGTAAACACTGATGCCTGACTTATGTTCAGTTTATTTATATTCTATAATTTGTTTTAAAAATTATATGGCAAATTGCCTAGGCAGCCACTTTCATGTATTTATACCATTACAGTTTAAAACAAAGTACTGTACTTAATTTTTTTTATAAATACATCCTATTTCTTTATATATATATATATATATATCTCAATACTATTTCTTTCAGCGCCTCCGTAGTCAGGTGGGCAGGAGCAGCAGTGCATAGCACACACGCTTCTTGATTAGACCGGGGTTCGAGCCCATGACCACCAAATACGGAGGATGCGGAAGGTCAAGAAATGACCTCCGCATATCCCCGGAGCAATATGGCCTTAGTTGCTAATGCTCCTAAAAACAACAACTATTTCTTTATATATATATATATATATTCTCTGACCTCGTGGTCCTCTGTTGTGGTCCTTGAACTTGTGGTCCTCTGTTGAGATGGGGCGTAATGATCAGTCTATTTTTGTTTTATTTTATTGTAGTTGGTTTACATCTCTGTTGGTGATATTTCACATAAATTTGGACTTGGTGCCAGTCAGAGGGGGATGCCATTAAATTTCTATTTAATTGACATTCAAAATTTAATTTATTATTTTATTATCTTTGCATTTAGATTTTTTCTAAATTATCTTGGAGAGTTTCTGCTGAAATATTTTTACAGTTGTTACCCTTCTCTTCCCTCCCTGTTGGTTTGATCGTTATGTTTAATTTTGACTATTTTCGCTCTTCTGCCTTGCCATGCTGCTGGCATTATTTTTATTTTTTTAATCATCATTCTAATTTATTTTTATATTTCAAGCATCATGTAAAGGAATATGCTTTTGCTGCCTCTGATGTTTGCTTTACCTTTTTATTATGAAAGATTCAGTTTTCAACTATTTCAAACATTATTCAAATATATGTATAAGTATATATAGGGCTGTTAAAATTAAAGTAACCCTATGTAGAGGGCTCTGGAGCGAGTTCTAAGGCTTGTACTGAAGAGAAACTTGGACAACAGGTACAATAAAGAATGCGCTCGCCATTTATAGGGAAAAAAAAATTAGTTACAAAATTTGTCCCTATATGGCACTGTGGAAATACAAATCACTTGAACAGTGCTACACTTGTTGGTCAACAACAGTTTCCATTTGAAAAACAGCATTTTCCACAGCAGAACGTAACATGTCAACTTGAATAGCCAACACATGACGTCTAATGCTGTCCTTCAGATTTGCCAGAGTTTAATATCCTTCCCGATACACCTGGTTCTTCAAAAAACCCCCCACAACCAGAAGTCGCATGGGGCGAGGTCCGGTGATCGGAGTGGCCAAGATGTCTGGAAACAAAGGCTGATGACCTGTTCGTCTGTAAATTGTTGCCTTAGCAATCTTTGGACACAACAGTGGATGTGGGGTGGTGCACCATCTTGCATGAATATGGTCCCACATTGTTGCAGCTCTGGTATTGCGAAATATCGCTGAATATTCATAATATCGCTGTCCAGTGACAGAACAGTTGCGGAGTCCAGTCGGTGTTGCCTGTTCAAAAAATTATGGCCCAATCATGAATGTGGCCGTACACACCGTCACTTTTGGAGAATGCAATGAGACCTCTTGGATAACTCGAGGTTTTTCTGTTGCCCAAATGCGACAGTTGTGCATATTCACTTGTCCATTTAAGCAGAAATGGACTTCATAACTCCAAAGGATGTTCCATGGTCAAGTGATATCCACTGAAACTGAAGTGCGTATGTGAAACGAATATCTGCATCACCACGCTTTAGATGCTCTAGCATGCCTGTGCATCTTGTAAGGATGCACAGGCAACACCTGATGCATTACTAGCCTTACAGTGGAGCACGGCATGACCACTTCACGAGAAACAGCTGGCATACTTGTGCTACCACATGGAGATTGACTTGATAAATCCCCGCCAGCCATAGCCACGTCTTCAACACGAGAGGAGTCCACTTGTTTTCAACCTCTACCTGGTTGAACACCAAGGTGTCCTGTCACTTCAAATTTCGCAATCATTTTGCGGACAGCACAAACAGTCATAGGTCCATGACTTATGCACTTCTGATGCCTGAATTTTCTGATAGCTGCAGCTGCATTGTTGGTGTTCTGATAGTACAGCTAATAGCGCCTTTTCCCACAACGTTGTTAGCATTGCTGCTGTAGTGCAGGCAAACATCTATTGTATGATTTTGAAGAGACTGCTTTGCTTTTATACAGCACAGTAGAGCTGAGTAGTGGCACTGTGGCAATAACTTATGATTATGTAAATAATGCAAGTTATTTGCATAATCGTAACTAAGATAGTTACATGCCATACAGTGACAAATTTTTTTTTTCCAATAAATGGTGAGCGCATTCTTTATTGTACCTGTTGTCCAAATTTCTCTTCAGTACGAGCCTTAGAACTTGCTCCAGAGCCCTCTACCTAGGGATACTTTAATATTAACAACCCTGTATATATAAAAAGTAAAAGTAAGACATAAGAATTATAGAACATTCTTATATCAGTCTTACTTTTATATAGTTTTGATTTCAAAATAGGTTCTGTTTCTATTATATGTTATTGTAATGTATTTACACACGTTATAATAACATAAAAGTGCAATGAAAAACCTTTGTAAAAATTTTGGGAGAAGGGAGACTGGATAAGAAAATAACAGCAATTCCACAAATATAAAGGATACAACACAGGGTAAAGAAGGTACCCCAAGCCAAGTTCCTATTGATAATGTCATACTGTCACCAATTCTTGCTGGCTAAACAAGGAATTAAAAATAAAACAGCTAGAATTAAAATAAATTTTCTTGCAATAAGAATGCAATACACATAAAATTACATTGTGTAATTCAATATAAAGTGCTGTACTTTTTTTAGCAGATTCTACCTGTATTTACATAATAGTTACCTTTAACAGTTACCTTTTTTTCTTTTTTTTTTAAATCTTTTTTTAAAGTATGAGAGTTCACCAAGTAGATTTTAGAATAGTTTTCAAAATTATTACCAAACTGATATACTTTAATAGTGGATAAAAATAACAATAAAAAAAAGCCAACTATATACAAAATTGAAAGTTCAGGATACAGAAGTTACCAACAGAAATAAACCAGGAGTAAAGGCTGCTAGCTTTATTGCTACTCTATTGCTTCCATTCAAAGATCAATAGTTAGAATGAGAACAATGAATACATTATGACAAAAATTGATTCCTTTGCTCATACATTTTAGTGTCAAATTAATATAATAATAATTTCTCTATATAAAAATAGGAGTTGGAGTTGCCAAATTTACTGAGGGAGCTCACTCCCAATTCTTTCTATGCACTGCACTACCAATATTCCAAATTGACTATTTTATGTTGTTTCTCACTCTCCACTTAACAAACTTATCTTAATAAATTTACATAGTTAGTTTAGGAAAACAGGAATAATGAATAAATTTATTCCTATACACTATGCACTTCCTTGGCAGTATAAGGTCTTGTGAAACTAAACAAATGTCACTGATCATAGCTACAATGCACTATTGCTTGAGCGAATCAAAACAAAAATGTCATTGTTTAACACACTGCTGCTAATGCAGTCTCTTTGCACAGTCCTCAAACAACCTCCCTGTATAAATGGAAGTATGTTTTAGAAGTTTGGGTATTACTCAATAAGAAATGAAGACAGACTGACACCAAATTTTCAGCATGTGTTCTGTTAGTCCACCAGGAAGATTTTACGATAAATTCTGATTTCCTCCAACCAAAAAACCTACCCATGCAAATGAAATTGTTTCAAGCATTAACTGAAGGAAAGGTAGAATAGATACAAATTTTTTTAGGCACATTCACACATATATATGCATATGTATCTATTTGTATTCACCATGTCCGCCCACCTGTCCACATGGAACAGGACTCCAAGTGGAAGAATTTTCATGAAATTTTTATTTGGGACATTTAGAAATTTGTTGAGCCATTCCAAATTTCATTAAAATCAGACAAATAGAAACCTGGCAATTATTTCTCTTTTCCATACAAATTGTATGGTAAAATAAAATTCACAGACTAAATGCAGTGTTAATGTAGTACTGTTGGTTTAGACAGTCCATGCCCCACTTCATGTGTACTATTAAGCAAGATTTGTGTGAATATAGTAGTGCCACTTGTGAAGAGATACATATAAATAGAGAAAAGACACACACACAAAAAAAGTACAGTCAGTTCTGCTATAACACAGTACATGTGTTCCTAAAAATCTCCACGTTGTGGTATTTCACGCATTAAAAACAACAGGACTTATGGGAAAAACAGGGATGGGGCAGAGCACTAAAAAAAAAAAAAAAAATGTCCAGTCTGGTAAGTAAAACACTAAAAAAAGTTAGAAACCCAATAAAATTGCTAAACACAGGTTTAAATAACTTAAATTTCTAATAAATAAATAAATATTATAGTAAATATAACACTTTACCTTGACAAAATATGAAACTTGATTGATATCTGTTCACTGACATTTTCTTTTTTTTTTTTTTTTTTTTTGGATTGTAAAATTTAAAACAGTAAAAAAGATAAGCAATCAATAACCACAAACACGGGATGCACAAATTGCACAAGTGAGATAAGTTTACGAAGCTTAAAAATAGGAATGAAGAGAAGATTCTGAAAATTTATTTATATTTTTTATATGACTGAAGACTTCATGGAAGGGGAAACATTTCACCATAATAATATAAAAACCCCCAGAATTCTAGCTATTGGTATTATCATAAATGCAGTAAGATCGAGTTTACTATCCATTTATAATTAGATTGCACTAAAAAGCTAAAGCCCAATAAACCAGAAACAGCAAACTGTTTTTATTGTTTTATGGTAGTGACATCCAGAAATGTGCTCCTCTGCTCACGCTATCACAAAATTTCTGTTCGAACTGAAAAATGTGAGTTCCTGAAAACATGAGTCGACCTACAATATCTTGTGAATACAGCAAATAACAGTGTGTCTCCGAACCAATACAACTACAATAAATGGGAAATATAGCTCACACCTATGATGTTTAACATTTTTTAAGCCTTATACCGGCATTGTTCTCTAATATATCAGTCATGTTGGAGCAAATTTGTGTTGCAAAAATGTGCATTATAGCAGAACTGACTGTATATGGGTAAAGAGAAATAAATATTATACCGTTTCAATTACAATCTTAATAATTAATTTAAGAAGTAACTATATTTTTCACTTCTATTAATCCCAAAAAAGAAAAGAAAATTTCAATAAATTGAAGTTAAGTTACTGCCTACATTAACTAACTTGTTTAAAGTTAGTGCAATGGACTTTGGAATGTCCTTGAACTCCTCAGAGAGTAGGCACAGTCATTCAGATGTTTGGGCATTTCTCAAGAAGGAAAAGTATGATCAACACCAAATTTCCAGTGCTTTTTGTTTTACATCCAATCCACATTCCATAGCCATACCCCCCACCCCACACACAGAAACATTGCTAAATTTGAAGGCTTGATGAGAATAATTTTTGGGACCTTTGTGGTAAATGGTCAATAGGCTAACCCAGCGGTTCTCAAACTTTCTGAGCCCACGTCTCCCTTGAAGTTAAACATCTATAATTGTGCAATTTCTTATTTTTAATATGTTAATACAATAATTATTAATACATGAAATAATAATTGGGATATTATTTTATTCTTAAAAAACATTAATGTGATCAATGTGCTTGCTTTTTATTGCATAATTAATCAAACATAGGCATTATTTTCAAAATGGCAACACATATTTCTTTTTCAACATTTAATTTTGATCTGTACTTAGATTTAATGACTGTCAATGCCGAAAATCCAACTTCACAAAGGTAAGAACTTGCAAATGGCACTAGTATTCGCACAGTTTTATTGCTACATTCCGGGTATTTGTGTTTTACTAAATACCAAAATTCATATAAAGATAACGACAAAACTTTATCATTATTAAGTGCGAAGTCTGATGTGAGATTAATAAATTGTTCTTCTTCGACAGTAGATAAATTTGATGGGAACTTTGTAATGTCCTTTTTAATCCATATGTACTCTTCAAAATTTTCTGCAAAATATTTTGAAGTGCATGGAGTTGTGATAAATGCTGAACAATTACTGATTTTAATTCTTCATTAAAATTAACTTTTTGTTGTAAAAATTGATGTAAGAGTGGGAAGCAATCATTTTTACCTGCTTTTATTTTTTTATTCCAAAGTTCTAGTTTCCTTTTAAAGGCTAAAACTTAGTCTGACAGTTGTAGAATATTGGTGTCATTTCCTTGAAGAGATAAATTAAGTAAATTGAATTTATCAAAAATATCGCAAATATAAGCTAACTTAGAAATAAAATCATTGTTTACAAAGTCTTAAGCATTGCAGTGAGATTCTGTGAGAAGATATGAATGGAGCTCCATTCTCAATTTATATGTGTGATAAGACACTGCCACAAGTAAGCAAGCAAGAGTTATAAAAGTATAGTAAAGAAGTATTCTCAGCTCACATGTCAATACACACATTTTTAAACCAGCGAGTCTTCTGTGGAAGTGTTGTAATAAAGTTCATTATTTTGATTACTGTTTGTAAAACTTTGTTTAGAGTGGGGCTCAGACACTGAGATGCAAGTGCTTCTCTGTGAATAATGCAATGTGTCCACACTGCATTAAGTGCTTTCTTACATATAAGCGCTTGCAGTCCACTCTGATGATCTGACATGGAATGACCACCATCTGTACAAACCCCAACATGTGTTTGGTCCAGTCAGTTTTGTTTTCAGCCATGAAAGTATCTAAGATTTCAAACCAATCGACCATGCGTTCTTTGTCAAAAATACCAAATATTTTCTATAATTATTTACATTAATAATACAGATCAAATAGTAGTAGATATCTAATAGTAAAAACAAATCATTCTTAATACATTTTCAATACTTGCCATGGAAATCTTACATAAACTATTACATCATCTGCGACACCCCTGGTAAATTATGGCGAGTTCTCAGGGTGTCCCGACACACAGTTTGAGAACTGCTGGGCTAACCTATTTCCTCTTTACACCAGGTCCCCTCCCCTTCAAAAGGAGCCACATAAATTTCAGCTCATGGCTACCCATTACGCAAAGTAAAGTTTTTTGGTACATTCTAGAGTACAGTACAGAAGCGTTTTAATCAATGAGTGACATTATTTCATAAATGAATAGAATGCATGCATTACTTAACTTGTCTTATCACAATATGGGAACATTGTGAAATATAAAGTAGATGTTATAATCTGCAGCATATTTGTCCAAAGAAAAAAGGAAGCATAATTGTCCAAACAGCTTCTGCTAAGAAATGTACTTCTCATAATGTAACATTCTCTATATACTCATACAAGGTGTGTCAAAGAAGTATCCAGATTATGTTCAAGGTTGAGGCAACGAAGTGCACTGCAACAAAGCACGACATGTTTAGACATGCCTCATCCTTACTTCAATGCAGCTGTTCATTTACTTGTGGCAGTTTGCTATTGTCACCCAATAATAAAGATGTGTTTTCACATTTTGTCATATTTTAAAACATTGGAGTACAACAGTGAACAATGTACTCCAACATATTAATACATTAAATTTTGCTTTAAAATTGGAAAAGCTGAAAGTGAAACACAAAAAAAAAGAAATGAATGGGGACTCTGCAATGGTCTCTACACATGGTTTTGATTGGCACCATCATTTCAAGGAGTAGGAACTCTGCTGAAAGTGATCCTTCATCTGGACACCCCCTCAACTTCAACAAATTCTGGATGTCTCACGTGTGAACTCTGATATGCACTTCAAACCAAAGATTAACTGTTTGTGAAATCGCTGCAGAAATTTATATCTCCATTGGATCACGTTATTCCATTTTAATGAATATTTTGAATATGAGGCATGTTCATGCAAACATTGTGCCACAGCTATGAACAGAGAACTGAACACTGCCATCAAGTTGCTTCCAATTTGCTTGAACATGTGACTAATGGTGAGGCATTTTTTAATGTATCATAACTGGAGATGAAACATGAGTTTACAAACATGATCCCAAAACCAAGTCATCTTTCACCGAGCAACATCCCAGTCCAGTGTAAGATGACTCCTTCCAACCCAAAAAACAGTAGCAAGTGCACAGGAAAAGAAAGGTCATATCACTAGTATTTTTTGACCGTGAAGTTGTTATCCGCCACATACATTCCAGAGGGACAAACAATTAACTCAATCAATTGTTAAAGGCCAGAAAAGATAATGGCCAGATAAGTGGAACTCTAAATTCTACATGATAATACTGCATCGCATTTGCCACTACTCGTAGTGGTTTTTTTTGTTTTTTTTGACCAAACATGGTATCGCTGAACTCAATCATCATACATGGCTCAATGTAACTACCCCCCAATCCTGAAAAAATCCTAAAAAAGATGTAAATTGGATGGAAGTACAAACAATAAAGAGAAATACAATGACTCAACCTTCAACAATTTCAAAATCAACTTTCCAGAACTGCTTCCAACACTGGAAAAACTGTCAACGCTAATTATGTAATCTCAGAAGGGCACTATTTCAAAGTGTATTAAGTCACCCACCCTGTAAATGCTGACCTGCTGCTATATCACAGCAGTTCAGACAATTTTTGAACAGACCTCATACATTTAAAACAAATGATACTATAAAAACATTTTGCAGCCATAACAGGAAAAAAATAAATAAAATTCTATTAAATGCCATTTCTTTTCAGTACACAGATAGCTGCATTTTTATGCAATTCTTAAAATAAGATTGGTAAACAGAACACTTTGTTCCATTAAGACAAAATCCTTCATACAATAGCATTAATCTCAAATCCAATGTGATGCATTAGTATTGAACTACTAATAAATAAGTAACACATCTCTCCAGAGAAGTATATTATCATTTCTCTCAAAAAAAAAGTAATACGGAAACAAACTCTCGTGAAAGTCTCTCACTATAACAGCTTAATGTCACTATATTAAAATTGTCTTATGTATCTTTTTAGAGCAATATCAGGATTCCTTCACACTGGCTATCAATGTGTGAACAGAAAAAGATTCCAAAAATATTTACATCAGGAAGTCAGAGTATCTAAATCCACACACTGCTTGAAAGAAAATATCTCTCCAATTATGAAGTCATTAAGTTCAAACTACAACAAATAAAATGTTTAGTGTTGCAGTGGAATTATTTAAAGACAGCAAATGAAAATTATCTGATGCAAATTTTTAAATACAACTGTTACTAAAATGGTAATAAATATTCCATATAATTCAGATATCGATGTTATGCTGGTACATTACTTTGGGATGGCTGCCCACATGCAGTACCTTGCATTTATGATGTTAAACCTAAATTTCCACTAGTCAGCCAATCTGCCTATTTTTTCAGATCTTGCTGCAGTAGTGTGCTTAGATCCTTGTAATTAGCCACCCTGCCAACCTTTGTATTATCTGCAAACTTAAACAATAAGCTTGATATACCTTCATCAATATTATTAATAAATGCTGTAAGAAGGAGCCAAGCTCTTCAATCAAAGGTTAGCTAGATCCCACATTATCTACGTGAGAAGGGGAACTAATTTTTAAACATTTTTTTATCATTTATTTTATCTTTTTATCATATTTTATTTTTTTTGTTTACTTTTTTTTTTTTGGGCAGTGCAGTAAAAGCCATTGGCTTCCTTGCACTATAGAACTAATACAGAGAATGTGGAATATCATTTTCTTTCTTCACTGACTAGTTTTTTCACATTTCATTATATGAAGGTTAGGAATTAACTAACTTTGAGACATATCCGGAAATAAAATGTTTCTGTTAAGTACAATACACCATTGTACTTAACAATCATCTTCTGCTGTCGTTGAAAGACCTTTCTCCTTTACCACCATGCCAAATCTGCATAAATCACAAACTTTGTGATGAAATTTTTGAGAAGAGTTGTAAAGGTCTTGCTACTTATGTAAACACTACTCCAGTGTTGTAATTATGTCATATTTAACTATTTATCAATAATTAATAATAATTAACTTAATAATTAACACTGTTTTTGCTCATTTATAATGATTTAGTTTGTTTGTAATTAATGCCCAGCATCCTCCACTCTTAACATTTGCTGCAAAAACATTGCACTAAGTAAATCTGCATTAAGTGGGAAAGATTTATCTATAGAGTAAATAATTATGTAAATAAATAATGTAAATAATTTTAACCAGTTTGAGTGACAAGGTGTCAGGCTAATTTTAATGTGCTGTTTCTCTATATAACAATATTAAATGTAGCAAAAACATTTAAAACTTTAAATACGAACTATGCCATAAAATATAAATACAATGTATGTTCAATATTCCAGAACATGCAAGAAAGCATACCTTGAAATTACAGAATCTTATGTATAAAAATAAATATAAATTTGCAATCACAGCTTATGATATACTGTTGATTTTCAAATTGCTCAAAACCACTAAATATAGTGTAAATCTACATCTGCCCAAACCAAGTCTCTTTAGAATGTCTAATTTAGCTTCCAGTGAAAAGTTTTTCCAATAACTTTTCACCTTCTTCACATTATTAGCACTAGACAGTGCAGTTTATAAGCAACACATCACAATAAACTTCAACTAATTATAATCCCCAGTGGGCACTTGCTTTTAAATAACTCTGCTGTGCTGGATGGGTTCAGAGCTACCAGAGACAGTGAGACATTTGCTGTAGTGGTCGCCGACCTCTATTAGGCGATGGCACACAGAGAAGAAGACTTATTTGGAGAGAAATAAAATGTTTCAGCTTATTTTTAATATTGATTATGATCTGCTTCAATTCGGAAGATAAATTAAATTGTAGAAAAGTGAAAATACAGTCGAACTTCCCTATAACGAATTCAATAAATACAGCGAAAAAATTGGTTATAGAGAAATTTCATTATACAGAGAATCTTTTTTATTAGAAATTATCTAATTAGAAATGAAAACGAATCTACATTTATTTTTAATGTATTTGATTTCAAAAACATAATTATTTAAATCACGTTTACACAATTTTCGCCGGTATGTATCACAAATTTAAAAAAATCTGTAATTTTCGTTTAAGCAGTACAATTAAAAAATTGTCTGATTCTCAAAGAAAACCTCACATTTGTTCAGAGCATTAAAAACATTATCAGGAACATTTTCACAAAAATGTAGACCCATACGAACCATTTTAAGAGCGTTAATAATTTCTTCACAAGTTGGCTTTTCTACGGGTTGTTCTGATCCGTCTTCAGCATCGTCTTTAATTTCTTCGTGGTCGTGGTCGTGTCTAACACTGTTCAGCAGTATTTCATCTTTGTTTGGATGTTCTGCTGTGATCTACATAAACATAACTATCCAGTGTTATTTCATTTTCGACGTTTCCGGACGATTCTAATAATGTCCAAAAGTTTTTCAGTTGTGAAAGGGGCAGTTCATCTTGTTCGACTTCTGTATTCAATGCAAATCCTGCTTTCGAAAAACAATTTTGAATAGTGTATTCAGCGACATTGTTTGTCCAAACTTTTGCCAGTTCAGAGATGCAATCTCTAAGGTTATTGTAACCTCCAAGTTTCTATTTTCTGATAACGCATTGACAATCTTCATTATTATTCTCTTTCGATAATGAAATATAAAATTTTTAATAAAGCCTTGGTCCATTGTTTGGTGGTAAAAACAACAACTTCGCACTTTTAAGTTTGGCAAAAATACTGGCAGGATGTGCCGGACAGTTGTCAGTTACCAACACGATTTTCCTTTTTAATTTTTTTGTTAAACGCTTGTCTAGTTTTAATATCCATTCTTCAAAAATATCACTTGTCATCCATGCTTTTTTATTAAAAGGTGTAGTCAACTTCCAAAGATTTTGTGCCTCTGAAACATCTTGGGTTTTTTGATATTCCGATGACTAAAAGTCTAAATTTTTCACTTCCTGTCATATTTGCTCCAACTAGCACAGTGATTCTTTCTTTGCTTTCCGCCAAAACATTTATCATCCTTAAAAGCAAGTGTTCTATTCGGTAAACATTTAAAGAATAAACCCATTTCATCAGCATTAAAAATATCCTTACGCTCATATTCTTCCAAAATCTTCTTTAAGGTATTGTTCCTCCAACTGTTGCAATCTTCTTCGTTTATATTAACACTTTCTCCACAATTCTGTGGCGCTTCTTAAATTTATCTAGCTACCCAGTGCTCGCATTAAATTCTGTATTTGCACAGTCCCTTGGAATTTCATTCCAATGGACTGTGCAAATTTCAGAGCTTGTTGCTTAATTATTAGGCCCAATATTGGTATATTCTTTTCACGTATCATTTGCATCCATTTTAGAACAGCTTTATCAACATATTCGTATATACACAACTTAATTCGCTTCTTTGCTCAATTTCGGAATGCGCAATTTCGGAAGGAAGGAGGCAGTATGTCTGAGCGGCTGTTTAGCAGTAAATGCTTTAAAATCTTCAAAAATGCTTTTACTAATTTTTTTAAAAATTTGTTATAGAGAGACTAACACTTCACTATATGGGGTTAATTTTACATGCAATTTCTTTTCAAGGTGCAATGTTTTGCGAAAAAATTCATAATATAGAGAAATTCGTTAAATAGAAGTTCGTAATAGAGAAGTTCCACTGTATTTTGAATAAAGAAAGAAAAGGGAACATAGAAAGTAGATTTTGTAAGCAGTAATCTTACACATCTTATGTGTATTTTCACAATACACATGAAATTGTGCAGCAACCACTTCTGTATATTTTCCACCTTTATCACTGAATGACCAAAGCATTTTACAGCTATAGATCGTGGGAAACTTGTCAGTACAGACAGCTACAGAAAATCAGCAGAGATGTAAATTAACGATGGACACAAATTTATAGCCACTAGTTCTAGAATCATTTATAACTGAAAATTTTTTCCTCATTCATTTTTTTTTGCCTCTCGGAGCCTTAAGCACCTCAATCAAGTTTCCTTTAAGGTGTCTGGTTTCCAAGTTCTGCAACTCACATATTCAATCTTTCCTCATATGGATGCCCTTTTGCCGATCTCACCAGGCGAGTTACCTGTCTTTGGACCCTTTCAAGAAGCACAATGTTTTTCTTTAGGTGTGGTCTCCATACTTGAACAAAGTATTCCAAGTGTGGTCTAACGACAGCCTTATATAATGGGATTATGACATCCTTATCTCTACTAGCAAATGTTTGATAAATCATCAATAGGACACCATGGACTTTTCTTCCAACCTGTCTACAATGTCTACAATGCTCGGAGAACTTCATGTCTGATTGTATCATAACTCCTAAGTCCCTTTCTTCCACTACCGACTTTAGTTTAACTCCACCAAGTGTATAAGTTATTTTGGGGTTACTGTTTCCCAGTTGTAAGACCTTGCGCTTTGCTGAATTAAAGCAAAGCTGCCACTTTTCTGGCCATATCTGGAGTCTATCTAAGTCACTCTGAAGAAGCTCCGCTTGGCAGTGATCATTAACTGCTCTACCAATCTTTACATCATCTGCAAATTCAGACATGCCCTCTATCGCATCATCAATGTCATTTAAGAAAATCAAAAACAACAGTGGTCCCAATACTGATCCCTGGGGGAACCCCACTTCTTTCTTACATTAACCCAATCTGAGGAATAACCATTTATCACAACATTCTGTCTCCTGCTATCCATCTAAGGATTTTCCGTGATTCCAACCTGTTCCAGCTTATAAAGTAACCACTCTGTGGGACTGAGTCAAATGCTTTGCTGAAATCTTAACAATATCGAAATTATTCCCTAAATCCAGCTCATGAGTGACCCTGTCAAAATAGCTACCCAGATTTGTTCAACATGATTTTCCCTTTACAAAACCATGCTGCATATCCTTCAGAATTCCACTTCTATCTAAATGATCTTGGATTGAACCCTTCATAAATGCCTCCATGATTTTCCCTACTACTGAAGTTAGACTGACGGTAGTTTCCCACTACATGCTTAGAGTCGCCGTTATCTACTGGAATACATTGGCACTTTTCCACTCCAACGGAATCTCTCTCTCTCTCTCTCTCTCTCTCTCTCTGTCTCTGTCTCTCCTGAGTCCAGTGATGCTCTCATAATTAGCTGCAATGGTTCAATGCACTCACTTGCTGCCTCCCTTAAAATTATAGGTTGTTGTTGTTGTCATCTTGGTTTTAAAGAGCATTAGCAACTAAGGCCATATTGCTCCGGGATATGCGGTGGTCATTCCCCGACCTTTCGCAACCTCCGTATTTGGTGGTGACGGGCTCGAACCCCGGTCTAATCAAGAAGTATGTGCTACGAATTGCTGCTCCTTCCCACCTGGCTACGGACGCGCCTTAAAATTATAGGTTATATGCCATCAACCACATGAGCTTTACTCACCTGTAGGCTTTAAATTTTTTACATTAAATAATCATGTGAAATTTTAATATCAATAATTACATATTTTCAACTTCACTCCCATAATTTCTCATTGACATACAGGTTTTTCTTCTGTAAATATTAATGGAAAATAACTGTTGAGTTCAACTGCAACATCAGCTGGGGTATCTAATACTATCCCACATCCATTACATAAGGGTATGATCTAGTTTGTCCTTCTCTTATTTGCATTTATATATGTGAAGAATTCCTTATTCTCACTCTTTGCTCTCTTTGCTAGCGATTTCTCACAATACGGAGAAATAGAGTGGGCCAGTAATACAGGAGAAATAGAGTGGGCCAGTGGACAATACCAATAACTGCAATTGTGTGGGTTTTTACATTACGCTATTGTGGTGAAATGTGTTCCCCTTCACTGAAATCTTCAATCATATAAAAAACAAATTGTCAGAAACTTCTCTTTATTCCTATTTACATATTACAATGATGAAGGAAAAGCGACCAACAAAAAGTGAAAGTGCTGGCAGTGCCAGGAAACAAAACAAAATTGATTTAGAAATGAAGATGAAAATGATTAAGTATGAAGCAGGACAAAGTTTGTCATCTATTGTATGGAATTAGGTCTTGCTGCTTTAACAGTGAATACTATTTTAAAGGACAGTGCCCATATAAAAGAACATGTCAAGGGATCAACACACTTAAGATCAACAGTGAGGTGCACTATAGCCATAGCAGCTTGTGCGCCATTAAACACACACACACACACACACACACACACACACACAAAACAGTGTTCGGGTGCTTTATCAGAGATGGAACAGCTATTAATAATATGGATGGATAATCATATTCAGAAACAAGTGCCCCTGAGTCCATTCAAGCAAAAGCAAGAAGTATTTATGAAAATATTAAGGATAAGTACGGCAAACCCCAACCAAAGTTCATGGCAAGCAATGGGTGGTTTAATAGTTTCAAGCATCGCACTGGTTTCCACAACGTTAAAGTATGCAGTGAAGTCACCAGTGCCGATTCTGCAGCTGTAGAGAAATTTTGTGATGTATTGTAAAAAATTGATGAAGGTGGCTATTCAACGCAGCAAATTTTTAACGTTGACGAGACTGCTCTGTATTGGAAAAAAATGCCGGATCGATCATACATTCTCAAAGAGGACAATACAATGCCAGGTTTCAAGGCTTCAAAAGATAGGGACACTCTTGCTTGGGGCTAATGCAGCGGGAGATTACAAATTAATACCACAGCTTGTGTACCATTCTGGAAATCCTTGTGCATTTATGGGCATCAATAAAACCACCCTACCCGTGCATTTCCATTCGTACCAGAGAGCAAGCATGGATAACAATCTCTCTCTTTGAGGATTGGTTTAAATGATGCTTCATTTCCGAGGTTGAAAAATATTGTAAAGACAACGACGTTCCTTTCAAGATTTTGCTTCTATTAGATAATGCTCCTGGACATCCTATGCATCCAATGATTTCAATTAGAACATGAGTCATAATATTTCTACCGCCAAATACGACCACTCATCCAACCTATGGATCAGGGTGTTGTTTCCAATTTATAAGCATACTATTTACGCACATTTGATCGGGCATTGTGTGCAATAGACGATGAGAAAAATTTTACGTTAAGAGACTTTTGGAAATCTTATAATATTTACCACGCCATCTTAAACATTAATAAGGCCTGGGCGGAAATTACTAAAAGTTGTTTAAATGGCACATCGAAGAAAATATGCCCACGGCATGTGAAAGGCTTAGAAGGATTTGAAAAAGACGAATAATAATAATAATAAAGTGGTTACAGATAAGATTGTAAAGGTTGCAGAGCAACTTCGGTTGGAGGCTGATGCCAAAGACATGGAGGAATTAATAGAGGAAGAAGAGAAGGAATTATCTAATGAAGAACTTATTGACTTGCAGGCAGAAATAGTGAAAGAATAAAGTGCTGATGAAGCTCAAGATGAACTAAATGAGGAGCCGAGATGCTTCATCATCAGAGAGATGGCAATGGCATTTCTTGAAATTGCATCGGCAATGGCGAGGTTTAAGAAGATGGATCCCATCAGCGAATGATTCTTAAAAGTTAACAGAGGGGCGAATGATATGCTTGCTTGCTATAAATAAATCTACGATGAAAAGAAAAAAAGACACCGTCCAGTCATTCATTAATATGTTCTTTCGTAAGGTTGAGTGGCCAACCCATTCTAAATCTTCACAGCCCTCAACTTCTGTAGCAGCATACTTATCAGTTGAAGATGCCGATTCTGGAAACGATGCTCAAGAGGTAAAACTTACTGATGTTATGCCTGTTTCCTCTTTTATTTGTAATTTTATAATTTTTAAATTTTAAATTGCACTGTTTTGTAATTTTTCCTGTGCATGAGAAAAAAATTGAATACAATAAATAATTCTATTTACGTGTTCATCGAACATTTCTTTTTTGATTCAATCAATTCAGCGAGCACAGTTGTGAGTGCTGCACAAGATGGGGGGAAATTCCGACTTACGTAAAATCTGACTTACGTAGCGTTCCACATAATGCAACCCTTACGTAAGTCGGGGAGTTCCTGTGGTGAGTTTTTTTTTTTTGCTGTTGCTATATAAGCTTGCTTTCTTGCATCATTTGCCACTACTGCTATTTCCTATTCAATAAATCTTTGACATGACAGAGAACTCCACATTTGACCATATTATAAATCCCTTTCTTCCTCTACTTTTTTTAATTCAATCCCACCAAGTGCATAAAAGTCATTCTCCAGGGGTTGCCCTGGAATAAGACCCTTTAGAGTAAAACCTTGCATTCTGCTGCATTAAAATATAGCTGCCACTTTTCTAACTAGATATGAAGTCCATCTAAGTCATAATGAAGAAGTGCTGCTTGGCACTGATCATTAACTACTCTACCAATCTTATCATCATTTGCAAATATTGATATAGTGATCTGTATCCCTGGGCAGATGTCATTTAAGAAACCAAAACCAACAATGGTCCCAGTACCAATTCTTGGGAACCCTTACTTCTTACATCAGCCCAAAATGAAATGAAACCATTAATCAAATCCATCTGCCTCCTACCCTGAAGCCAACCTGCAATACACCTGAGGATTTTTACTGTGATTATGTGATTCCAATATGTTCCAATTTATACAGTTACTCTCATGCAGGAATGAGCCAAATGCTTTGCTGAAGTCCAAGTAAATCATGTCAAAATTATTTCCTGCATTCAGCTTGTGAGTGACTCTATGAAAACAGCTAACCAGGTTAATTAAGTATGAATTTCCCTTTGCAAAACCATGATATTTTTCCTTCAGAATTCCATTTATCTAAAAGATTGTGAACTGAGCTCTTGAGGTTGCTCCTGATTGCTTCCATGACTTTTCTCTACCAATGAAGTCAGACTAGCCAGTCAGTAGACACTCATTCACTCTTAAAATTAGAACCGTCTTTAAAAATTGGTGATATGTTGGCACTTTTCCAATTCAAGGAAATTTCTCTTGAGTCTTGTGCAGCACTCATAATTAACCTTTATAGTTCAATGCCCTCTCTTGCTACCTTCCACAAAATTCCTTGGTATATGTCATCATCAACACCAGAAACCTTCAGGCTCTAAAGTTTTTCTAATAAATAATCTGAATATTGCTGCTTTCATGCTTCCCAGTTTCACTTGCACAGTTTTCATCACTGTGAAGGGTCTTTCTTCCCTAAGTATCAATGCAAAGTACCTACCCGAATCGTCATCAATGTCAACTGGGTTATCTAAGACTCCCTGTGACCATTACATAAGGGTCTGATCTAATTCATTTTTTGTATTTGTATAAATGGAAATCTCCTTATCCCCATTCCCTGTTCTCTTTTCCAGCAATTTCTCGTAATCTGCCTTTGCTTAACCTTTTCTGTGGTACTATTAAAGATCAACTTGTAGCTGTTACAGGATTCAATACTTTTTATCATAATTTTCCCATCTTTCTGCTCTATTAAGCTGAATAGCTGATTATTCATCCATCTCAGCATTCTCCTTGTGCTATATTTTTGAATGGTGTGTGTGTGTGTGTGTGTGTGTGTGTGTGTGTGTGTGTGTGTGTGTGTGTGTGTGTGTGTGTGTGTGTGTGTGTGTGTGTTATGTAGATGCATGTATCCATGGCTTCTGTGAGAATAGCTTTAAAAGGTATACCATAATTCTAATGTATTCATATACTATGTGCTATCTCGCTAGTTATAGAGGCCATGTAGCACCTTAAGCTGTAATAATATCCTTTCCTGAAATTTAAAACCCATTCCTTTGTCTTTAACAACTACTCCCTCTCTCTCTCTCTCTCTCTCTCTCTTCATCATCCAATTTAGAACTCCATGATCATTCCCTGCTAACAGTTCCTGTACTGTCAGCCCTATGACTGATTAGGGCTGATTTCAGTTCATAGGTGATGGTCAGAACTAGAATATTTTTGCCCCAGTACCATGCTGATACAAATAGCAATCATCTAGTTGATTTAAAAATTTTGTTCCCCATAGCAAATTTCTCTCCCACTTGCTCCACAATTAGTAGCAAATTTAAATCACCGATAATAAGACATGCACACTTGCCAGCCATTCTATTGCATGGTGAGGCTCTCATAATCCTCACAATCTTCTGGTCTGTAGATTACTTCCACTCTCATTATACCTTTGTTCTACCTATCTTACACCCCACAGATTCTACTAACACGCACAATTTCTGAATCTGGGAAAGCTTCAGTTGCACTTTTCATAATAAGCATGACCCACCCTTTGTTGTTGTTATTTGGTTTTTAGGAGCATTAGCAACTAAGGCCATATTGCTCCAGGGATATGCGGCGATCATTCCCTGACCTTTCCGCATCCTCCGTATTTTGGTGGTCCCGGGCTCAAACCCCGGTCTAATCAAGAAGCGTGTGCTACTCACTGCTGCTCCTGCCACATGGCTACGAAGGTACTGACCTACCCCTTGTACATCCTTAATAAAAGAAAATACACACACATACACACATATATATATATAAGTTAGTAGACGTGAAAGGCAACGTGCCAGGTTACAGTAATCGTAATGCTAATTAGGGAGAACAAAGGGCGAATGGAACAGAAATCGCTATCACGGTAAACAAAGAAGGGAGCTAAGATAAAGGAGAAGTAATAAGAAGTAATGATCCATAAACCATTATTATTATTATTAATAATATCTTAAACTGTTGCTTCCTTTAAAACACGTTATATATATAATCCAATTAATCCAAAATTAAATAAAGAGATAAAAAGTAATCAAAATATATTAAAATAAAAAACAATATATATATAAAATAAATAAGAAAAATAGTAGAAAAACCAACATCAGTGGCAGCAGAAAAGCACAATCCACTACATGTTGCTTATAATAAGCTAAAATAGGATATTTGCCAGCAGCATGGCAAACCAGTAGAGTGAAAAAGAACTCAATCAAATAAAATAACAATAACAGAAAAATATATAGGGGAGGGATAAAGAAGAGGGTAGGGTTGAAGCAACGTTCCCAAAATAATTTAGAAAATTGAGCCAATTAAAAGAAATTTGGTGGTGCCCCTCGAAAGCACCCGTTTCCAAATTATGTGAAATCAATGTGAAAAGAGTTTTTTTTTTTTCACTCTACTGGTTTTCCATGAGTATCCTATATAAAATATAGGAGATAAAATATCCTATATTAGTGTGTGTATATATATATACATACACAAGGGGGGGGGGTATCAAAAAGTTCGTACCCTTACTTAGAAATAATAGCCCTAGAAATGCAAACCTCATAGGAACTTTAATCCTTTTCTATGTACTCTCCATGTATAGTAACACATTTCTCCCATATATGGATCAGTTGTTTAATGCCTTCATCATAGAAGTTTTCGCACTTTTTTTTTACCTAAAACCACGATTCCGCTTCATTGATGACTTCCAGAGACGAATCAAAGCGGCATATTTAGTCTCCAGATCATACTGGTACACCCAGCATTCATCATGTCACCAATCGATCAAAACGTTCTCAACATCCGCATTACAAAAACAACAGCTGGAGAGAACATTGCTTCTGCAAAGCCGTCAGCAATCTTGGAATCCATTGTGTGGAGACCTTAGACATGTACAGATGGTCATGTAAAATGCTGTGGGCAGACCGATAACTAATTCCCATTTGCGATGAAATGAATTGCCACATGTCTATCACTCGGTACTAGCTGCTCAACCTTTGCAGCAGTCTCACTTCTTGGATCGTCAAAGACACTTGTACAACTGCACTGGAACTCCCATTTCCACTTTTTTACAGTGTCATAGGGTTGACAATTCTGCCCATACACAGCTTTCATTTCTTCGTCAATTTCCTCAGCTTTCTTGCCCTGCAAATGAAGGAGCTTGATCACTGCTCGATACTCCACTTGGTCAACCATAGCATACTGCTTCAGATTCCAGGCTCCACATCTGGTGTATGATCACCTACGGGAATGAAATTTCACCTGTTAGTTATCAAATATGTAGACAACTTATATTAAAAAAAGCATCTTCCTTCTGATGTTTTATCTAGGTCAGGGTACGAACTTTTTGATACCCCCTCGTACATACACACACTACAGTGAAGCTCATCAGCGCCTATTTTGGAATGATGCCACATTTCTGTTAGCCTATTATGTCAGCATTAAGTTATCCTAACCAGGAATTTGAATTCACCCATTTTAGTAATGGCACTCCTGACATTACTATAAACACAGCTGTGACTAAGCATTCTTGTATGGTTCACTACCTTTACTACATTAAAGCTATTTAAACTTGCTTCCCTTCCATTAGCTTCCCATTTGTTTGAAACATTGCTACCTTTAATACATCTTGCAAATAACAGCTGTTACACGAAAAAGGGCTTTGAGATTTGTGCAAACATTTCTTTGATCAATATCGTCAGATAAACTTGTAACTGTATTATCCTTATCCCTCAAACTAAAGTTTTCCTGAACCCTTAAGGTAATCTCAGTAATATCGACAAATCCCATACACCACTTTAGTATTCCATCTCTACAAAATGAGTTCCCTCTACCTACAAGTGCAGGCAAAGCTGATAAAAATTTCCCCCAAAAGCCTTGTGGATTAACTCAAGCCTTCAGTTAATCCACAAGGTGTTTTTCACATAGTTCCTCCTATCATTCCTGGGCAGAACTGCAGACAGATATACATGCTGATCTAATGCACTGTTCACCACATTTTTTTTAGTGTAGTCCTATATCTATCCAATAAATTGTGCATTTAATACCATTAATGAATAATAATGCTCTCTTCTGGAACTCTACTGGTGAACATTAATCTATCCAAACAGCCTATCCAAAACTAAATCCTCTTCAACCAGAACAGCATGCACTTGTTTAATCTGTTCTGGGGGCTCAGATAAAGGGTGCATTCACGCGGCAAGAATCGAGTCCCTGATGAGCCCCTAGTTACTTTGTCTCCAGTGACTCAAATTCTTCTAGCAATGCACCAAGTCTTGATTTGAGATCAGTACACTCCTTACATTGGGAACAAAGAAAATAATCATCAGTTGAGCAATAATTATTGCTCAACTTCAACCGAAAGTAACCTGGGGGGCATTTTTTATTGTTCTTAATGTAAGAAGAAAAGATTTAATACAATACTTTTTTATTTTTTTATGAAAACCCAAACAAGAGGTATTAGAACCTATAGTGCTTAGTACCATGCTTGGGTTGGAGGTTGAGAAGACGAAAGAAGATATTTGTTGACATTAGACTTGAACTTCTGTAGACTGAAATTTTCAGGAAGGACATATGAAGGAAGGTTGTGCCAGAAAACGGCAGTTGAATGAATAAACGAAGAAGATGAAAAGTTGGTTCTGTAAGTTTGAAGTTGGACGGTAAATAGATGTTGGCTGGTGGTGGCAAGTGTTCGGACTGTTTTGAAAGAGAGAACGGGAATTACATAAGTCAATTCAGAAGAACAGTGGACATGGAAGTATCTGTAGAAAAAGCATGCAGCAGAAACAGTATATCTATGAGATAGCGAGTGGAGAGACTCTGTTAGAGAAGAGTCATTAATTAACCTAACTGCCCTCTTCTGTATGGAATCTAGAAGCTTGAGAGATTTTGGGGGCACCGCCACAGTTCTGTGAACAACATTCCAGGGTAATGCGCATTTGCAATTTTTACAGAGCGAACAACTATTTCGAAGAAAAGTAACGCCAAGAATGAAAGAGAAAACCAAGTTTTTTAGATGCAGAGGAAGCAATATTTGTAATGTGCTTGTGCCAAGAGAGATCAGAAGACAGGGTAATCCCCAAAAGAGATATATCATCTTGCTTAGAAATCAGAGTGTCACCAAAGAAAAGCATAGGAGCAGAAAAATGCATTTTGCGAAATATAAGACAAGACTGAGTTTTAGAAGGATTGAAATCAACTAAGTTGTCTTTACCCCACTGGAGAATTACCTGGAAATCAGCATTTAAAGAATTGGTAGTGGATATTCGAGAAGTTGAAGCTGATTAAAGCAGAGAAAGTTTTCTCAAAATGGAAAGTGGAATGCAATGTGCTATCATCAGTAAAACTATGCATAGGATTTCCAGTCAATGGAAGGTCATTATTATACAAGAGGAAAAGAGTGTGGGGAAAGAACTGAACCTTGCGGAACACCAGCATTAATGGAGAAGTTAGAAGACAGAATGCCATCTACCATCACCCTCAGTGAGCGATCAGAGAGAAAACTGGATAACCAATTACAAAAAGCAGATGCAAACCATAAGATGAAATTTGTTTGGAAGACCTTTATGCCAAACACGATCGAAAGCCTTTGAGATATCAGGAGCAACTACTTGTGTTTCACCAAACCTTTCCATTGAATTAGTCCATAAATGGGCAACATAAGCCAGAATATCACCAGTGGATCGACACTGACGGAATCCATACTGGCGATCGTTGATCAGACGGAAGGTTTCTGGTAGTTTAAGGAGTTGGCGGTTAATGGATTTCTCCATTACTTTAGAAAGGGTAGAAGTAATTGCAATGGGACGATAATTGGATGGGAGGGATTTGTCACCCTTTTTAGGAACTGGCTGGATATGAGCAAATTTCCAAGCAGAAGGAAAAACACCTTTGGAATAAGAAAGTTAAAAAATGCGGAAAAAAACAGGAGTAAGTTCAGGAGCACAGATTTTGGGAACAAGTGGAGAAATACCATCGGGATCCGGAGCTTTCTTAGAATCAAGATTCGTCAAAATCCTTCTGACATCCTATTGACGGAAGACCACAGGAAACGTTGAATGGAGCATGTTGGGAATGGTGGGAGGTGTTTTACGAAGATCATTAATACATGAGTTGGAAGAAAAATGGGATATTAGCAGGTCAGCTTTATCCTTGGCCGAAATGACAACAGAACCATCTGGTTTTTACAGAGGTGGGAACAGAGATAGGCAAAAGTTGCTGCCAATAGCTTTGGCAAGAGACCAGAATGCTCGGATACAATTAGGGCAAGAAATAAGTTTTCTACTCTTAGCCTGTTCAAAATCTAGTTTGGACTGATTAATAACTGCTTTACAATTGTTGTGAGCTTTGGTGTAGGCAGAAAATAAAACTGAAGAATTGGAAACAAGCCAATTATGATATGCAACATTCTTCTCTTGAACAGCCTAAGCACATTTATTGGAAAACCAAGGTTTAGACAGAGGACGAGATTTTAAAGAGGAGTGTGGAATAAAGGATTCCATTCCTACAAGAATAATTTCACTGACATGATCTGAACAAACGTTGACATCTGAAGTTTTGAAACAGTAATCCGACCAAGAAAAAGAAGAAAAGAAATCTCGCAGGTCATTCCATTTTGCATTCTTGTAATTCCAAAAAATATGAGGCTGGGAATATCCATGAGATAAACACTCCATTGGAGAAGATGTTGTTGTTATTTGGTTTTTAGGAGCATTAACAACTAAGGCCATATTGCACCGGGATATGCGGTGGTCCACTTCCGCATCCTCCGTATTTGGTGGTGACGGGTTCGAACCCAGGTCTAATCAAGAAGCGTGTGCTACACACTGCTGCTCCTTCCCACCTGGCTATGGAGGCGCCTCCAATGGAGAAGAGAATCACCAAGTTGTGATCTGAGGTGCCTAAAGGACGACTCACTTCAACTGTGTACACAGAAGAGTTGTTTGTGAGAAAAAGAACAAGTGTGTTGGCTGTATGGTTAGGATTGTCTGGTATTCTTGTAGGTAAATGAACAATCTGTGCAAGGTCATTAGTAATTGCAAAAGCCTCAGCATTTCGACCAGCTGGGTTGGTGAGACTAGAAAACGGAAGCCAGCTGGAGTTGTGAACATTAAAATCACCAAGGAAAATTACCTCACTGTTAGGAAAGTTGGACTGGAGAAAGTCAAGTTGCAAACACAGGAAGTCAAAGAGCTCCAAGTGATTAGTGGAGTTGGGAGAATGGTAGAGACAACAGATGAATTTGACAGAATGAGATAGAGAGATTTTAAGCCAGACGAAATTCCAAATTACCAAGTCTCTGGCAGGGAATATCGGAACGGACATATGCACAAGTACCACCTTTGAGGTGAAAGGAAACATACAGCAAATAATGTTGACAACTGAGATGAGCAGTAGTTGAATCAACTGATAACTGACAATCTGTCAGAAAAAGTACATGAGATTTGGCAGACTGCAAGTGGAAATGGACAGTGTTGAGATGAGAATTGAGACCACGTATATTTGTGATATGAACTAGGAAGTGTTTGGGTGGTTTAGATCTTTTCGCAGATAAGCTTACTCTATTTTTTTGACAATTCACAGTGTATTCAATATTAAGAAAAAGGGGGGACACGACATGCTGTATGAAGTAATGAAATTTTTGGATATGGCGTACACATGGTAAGAATATACCCAGATCTTTCACATAACATGGCCTCGACAATGTCCCCTGCATATACACTTCTCGGACTCCCTCCAGTCACTATCTGGCAGATAATGACTGGAGCAAGATTATGCACTAGCTGATCCGGAAGCCTACTAAAGCGTTCCCAATAGGTTCGGTCCATTGTACTAACTAGCGGCCAGCCTGCGAACACCGTTTTAGAGTTGTACCTTTGAAATGTAAGGAAGACTGGATCTCGCCATGATGTTCATCATAACCTCAAAAGTCATCAGTCATGTTGCATGATGTAAGGGATAGGGAAGAGTTGACCGGAACTTGGCTCTGGAGACTAAACATGGGTTCCAACACTTCAAGCCTCCAATAAGCAAAGTGGTGGCATTGCACCAGTTGATGAGAGTCAATTATCACCTAGTACTGCCTGGTAACACAGAGGTGCAGCATTCCTCCATGTGGTGTGGGTGCCACACCTCGATCCCAGCTTACATTGGTGGTCACCCACAGTGTGTTTGTGCATGGAGGTTATATCCAGGATTACTAACAGTCCCACCATCGTGAAGGTGCAAGCAGAGGATTTGGCAGTCACAGACCATCCGGACTTCGCCGAAATTGGGTGCACTTGACTTGAATGTCACCCGAATATCAGTTCAATCAGCGTTTTAGATTCCCATGTAGCAAGTACAGCTTGTCTGGCATATCTGAGGAATGTCTGTGACAACCTCAAGGACCAAGGATACAGTACTGTGAAATATAAAATTATGTTGCAATTTGGCCTTTGTTTTACGGATATCAGAAACAGTGTTTTTTTACGCCATAAATTTCACAAACATGTGCTACTGAGATGCTTGTTTTAATTTCTCAATTAGCTCTAATTTCTGTGCCACATTTAAGTTCACATGCTTTCTTTTATGGCATCTATCACTTGATGCCATTTTAAATTGAAAGGATTGCAAAATTATTTAATAAATAAAGTCACAATTCAGAAAACACAGAAACACTCTGTATACAACCTGACTGCACGATAGCTCGAGGCAGACGGAGACCGAAAAAGAGACCGAAAAAAAAAAGCGAGTCAGTAGACCTGAAGTTTACTGTCCCGAATCACATTAGGCTCGCAAGTCACCGCCTACTATTATCTATTATCTGGGAAAACAGCTATTTGAACATGTTTTCAGAAAGAATAAAAAACAATTTCCTGAATTTGATTATAAAAATAAAAGTAGGTAATTATCAAAACAACAATGGAAATAGGTAATTATCATTAATGTTTAATTAATAATAATACTGAAGTTTTGGATAACCTAAAAAAAAATAATATGGTCGAGATTAATATGTACATTACTGTATTATTATTTGTCCGGTCCATTAAAATTTGAAATCCATTATATCAGGTCCGTTAAATTGAGGGTTTACTGTATTTGAAGCTTTATACAATTGCTCTCAAAGTAAAAATAAGAGAAATGAAAACTTCTGCAAATATTATTTACAAAATGAAATATCATTAATAACAAGAAACAGCAATATCTGAACCTTCAACTTATAGGACCAATGCTTCAGATTACCAAAGTTATCTGGTTTTTTTTTTTGCTACTTATATCTATTGATTAATCTTCAGATGATTAAATTATAAAAAAAAAAAAGATTAAATTCATAACCTGACTATTTAATTGACTCACTACATACAAGATTTGGTACAGATAGAAGAGACAGTGCTGCTAAGCTATGTCCTTCCACATGTAACCACATGTCATGACTTTTGCTAATTTCTTGAAGTCTTTGCAAATTATCAACATGCCCAACAACTGGAGTCCCACAGTTTGCTACTAGTATAAGAGGTGTTCTAGCAGCATTTGAATCTTCTTGAATCATTTTTTCTAGAGCTGTTATATCCTGTATGGGGTGAAAAAAAAAAAAAAAGTAAAATTTTATAAGCACTGGTAGTAATTATATTTCTATACACATATTTAACAAATATCCCAAGATTACTGAATAAAAGTGAAAGGTGCATAACTTATTTCTAATAAAAATTATCATAAATCGGTATGAACCTGAAACAGACTATCACTCATCATATAAAATGACATTCAGCCACTTGATTTGCTGCATATTATATATCACTTGACATATATCTGTTTATCTATAAAATGTGGTACACAGACATTTAAGGAATTCAAATAATTTAAATGAGCACTGAGAAAATTTTCTCATCTTTTACCCCAATGTACAATTAGTATAATGAGATACTGTTATATCATAGATATCAATACTCCCTGTACATTTTGCAATGATAAGTATACAAAAACAATGCATAATAACATAAATTAGCTGCACAGTGATGAATTTTAATCATGTGGCTGCGGGGAAGTCTTGTCTGATCAATTTGATTGAATACTACAATGTGGTCACAAAGGAACTGGATGCAAGAAATAATTTTGATATCATATACAGGCACTCCTTGACTTGCGTACTTAATCGTTTTTTTTTTTAAATGTACATAAGTCCATTTTGTATGCAAGTCCAACCCCGGTCTTGTAGATACAAAATACATGTACAATACAGTACAGTACAATGCACCGAAATTATAACTCCCAACAACCTTCATCATGTACAGCATTTTACAATTTGTAACTCGGTTACAAATTGTAAAATGTAAAGAACAGTATTTATTCAAAACTAATTTAATCTAAATACAATACGTAATTTAATTTAATCTAATCTACGTTCAAATAACTCTACGATGGACTCTCCAAAATAAAATATTGTTTACTATACGATATGTAGTAAGTGCCAGTCATGGTGATCACATTTACAAATTGAATTTTAATTAAATTTAACGGAGATTCTAATAAGCAAAAATAGGAGGAATCTTATCCACAGGCTATAAAAGTAAAGATATACAGCACAAATTTACACTTTATTGCGACGGTAAATCGTAAGCGAATCATTTAATTAACATAATTAAATGATACGTGAAAATTGGAGAATATTTCCCACAGGTTAGCAAAATAAAAATAATTTTACGCTTACGACATAGCTTAATTAATAGTGTAACTTATTGATATTTCTGTTCACTGACATTTATTTATTTATTTGGTCATAAAATTTAAAACAGTAAGAAAATAAGCAATCAATAACAAAGAACACAGAACGCACAAATTTCAAATAACACGATATGTGCAAGTGAGGAGTGACAACTTTATGAAACTCAAAAAAAAAAATAGGAATGAAGAGAATATTCTGAAAATGTATTTATGCTTTTTATGATTGAAGATTTCGGTGAAGGGGAAACACATTCCACAATAATAACGTAAAATTTCACAGAATTCCAGCATCGGTATCATCGCCAATGCAATAAGATCGAGTTTAATACCCGTTTTTAATAGATCGCACTAACAGAAAAGCCCAATAAACCAGAAACTGCAAATTGTTTTACGGTAGTGACCACCAGAAATCTGCTTCAGAAAAATATCACAGGCGTTCAAAATTGATTCTTACACACCAAACATAGCAACAGCTTTGTGCGTATCTGCGAGTTCTGCGTAAGTTGTTTGTACGTAAGTAGAGGAGTGCCTGTACTTGGATTTCAGGAAAGCTTTTGATAGTGTTGCACATGGAAGACTGCTATACAAATTGGAGTAGTATGGCATTAAGGGAAAGTTACTGCAATGATAAAGAGATGGTTGAGTGGGAGATGGCAGAGTGGTAATAAATGGACACTTCTGTACATGGACTAATGTTATTAGTGGAGTCCCTCGGGGTTCGGTGCTGGGCCCATTGTTGTTTTGCGTATTTATCAATGATATCGATGAAGGTATATCAGGTTTAATGTCCAAGTTTGCAGATGATACAAAGGTTGACAGGGTTGTTAATGACATTAAAGACAGTATGCTACTGCAACAGGATCTAGATAAGTTGGGCAGATGGGCTGAGAAGTGGCAACTGAAGTTTCACATTGACAAATGCAAAGTACTGCATATGGATGGTAGTAACCCAAGAGGAAACATACCAACTCTGTGGTACTACACTCAGGGAGGTGGAGAATGAAAAAGACCTGGGGGTAATTGTGCAGTAGATATGAAGTTCTCTGAGCAGTGCAGATGGGCTCCCAGAGCAGGTCAAGGTGTTTTGTCAATAATATATAGGAATTTTGATAGCAGAGACAAGGAGGTGATTATCCTTTGTATAAGGCAATGGTCAGTATTGTATACAGGTCGAGGCCTCATTTTAGGAAGGATGTAGAGTTGCTAGAACAAGTATACAGAAAGGCAACAAGATTGGTGAGAGGAACAAAGGGGTGCGCTTATGAAGAAAGGCTTAAGTTCTGCAAGTTGCAGCACCTGCGAGGTGATCTGATTGAAGTGTATAAGGCCTTGAATGGTTTGAGCAAGCTCAATGCTAATGGGATGCTTCTGCTTGCTCAGACTAAGAACCTGATAGGGCATAGATTAAATTGAGGAAAGACAGTTGTAGAATAGAGGTCCTTGAGGTTGTCACAGACATTCTTTCAGATATGCCAGACAAGCTGTACTTGCTACTTGGGAGTTTAAAACGCTGATGGAACTGATATTCGGGTGACACTCAAATCAAGTGGATCCAATTTCAGCAAAGTCCGGACAGTCTGTGACAGCCAAATCCTCTGCTTGCACCTTCACGATGGTGGGACTGTTAGTAATCCTGGGTATAACCTCCATGCACAAGTAATCGTGGGTGACCACCCAGGTGTCAACCAAAGTAAGCAGCGGTCGAGGTTGGGCGCCCACACCACATGGAGGAATGCCACCCCTCTATGTTACCAGGCAGTACTAGATGTTAGATGACTTTCATCAACCGGTGCAATACCACCACTTTGCTTATTGGGTGCTTGAAGTGGTGGAACCCATTTTTAGTCTCTAAAGCTAAGTTCCGGTCAACCCTTCCCCATCTCATCCATCATGCAGTGTGATTGATGACTTTTGAGGTTATGATGAACATCGTGGCGAGATCCATTATTCCTTACATTTCGAGGGTACAGCTCTAAAACGGTGTTTGCAGGCCAGCCGCTAGTTAGTACACCGGACCGAACCGAATCTATTGGTAACTCTCTAGGAGGCTTCCGGATCAGCTAGTGCATAATCTTGCTACCTCTACTCTGCCAGATAGTGACTGGAGGGAGTCCCAGTAGTGTGTGTGTGTGTGTGTGTGTGTGTGTGTGTGTGTGTGTGCGGGGGTCATTGTCGAGGCCACATTATGTCAAGGATCTGGGTATATTCTTACCATGTGTAGGCCATATCCAAAAATTTCATTACTTCATCCACACACTTTTTCTTACTATTGAATACATCATGAATTGTCAAACTAATAGAGCAAGCTTATCTGCGAAACGATCTAAACCTCCCAAACACCTCCTAATTTATTTCACAAATATACGTGGTCTCAATTCTAATCTCAATGATGTCCATTTCCACTTGCAGTCTGCCAAACCCCATGTACTTTTTCTGACAGAATCTCAGATATCGGTTGATTCAACTACTGCTCATCTCATATGCCCAAATTATTCGCTATATGATTCCTTTTTCTTCAAAGGTGGTACTTGTGCATATGTCCGTTCCTATATTCCCTGTCAGAGACTTGGTAATTTGGAATCTCCTCTCTTCGATTTTCTCTGGCTTAAAATCTCTCTACCTCATTGTATCAAATTCATCTGTTGTCTCTACCATTGTCCCACCTCCACTAATAACTTGGAGCTCTTTGACTTCCTGTGTTTGCAACTTGACTTTCTCCAGTTCAACTTTCCTAACAGTGAGGTAATTTTCCTTGGTGATTTTAATGTTCACAACTCCAGCTGGCTTCCATTTTCTAGTCACACTGACCCAGCAGGCCGAAATGCTGAGGCTTTTCCAATTACTAATGACCTTACACAGATTTTTCATTTACGTACAAGAATACCAGACAATCCTAATCATACAGCCAACAACTTGATCTTTTTCTCACAAACAACCCTTCTAAGTACACGGTCGAAGTGAGAGGCCCTTTAGGCACTTCAGATCACATCTTGGTGATTTTCTCTTCACCAATGGAGCCTTTATCTCATGACTATTCCCAACCTCATGCTGTTTGGCATTACAAGAATGCAAAATGGGATAACCTGCGAGATTTCTTTTCTTCTTTTCCTTGGTCGGATTACTGTTTCAAAACTTCTGATATCAACGTTTGCTCAGATCATGTCAGTGAAATTATTCTGGCAGGAATGGAATCCTCTATTCCACACTCCTCTTTAAAATCTCGTCATTTATATAAACCTTGGGTTTTTCAATAAATGTGCTAAGGCTGTTCAAGAGAAGAATGTTGCATTTCGTAATTGGCTTGTTTCTAATTCTTCGGCTTCATTTTCTGCCTACACCAAAGCTCGCAATAATTGTAAAGCAGTTATTAATCAGTCCAAACTAGAGTCTGAACAGGCTAAGAGTAGAAAACTTGCTTCTTGCCCTAATGGTAGCCGAGTATTCTGGTCTCTTGCCAAAGCTACTGGCCGCAACTTTTGCCCATCTCTGCTCCCACCTCTGTCCAAACCAGATGGTTCTGTTGTCATTTCGGCCAAGGATAAAGCTGACCTGCTAATATCCCATTTTTCTTCCAACTCATGTATTAATGATCTTCGTAAAACACCTCCCACCATTCCCAACATGCTCCATTCAACGTTTCCTGTGGTCTTCCGTCAATAGGATGTCAGAAGGATTTTGACGAATCTTGATTCTAAGAAAGCTCCGGATCCCGATGGTATTTCTCCACTTGTTCCCAAAATCTGTGCTCCTGAACTTACTCCTGTTTTTTTCCGCATTTTTTAACTTTCTTATTCCAAAGGTGTTTTTCCTTCTGCTTGGAAATTTGCTCATATCCAGCCAGTTCCTAAAAAGGGTGACAAATCCCTCCCATCCAATTATCGTCCCATTGCAATTACTTCTACTCTTTCTAAAGTAATGGAGAAATCCATTAACCGCCAACTCCTTAAACTACCTAGAAACCTTCCGTCTGATCAATGATCGCCAGTATGGATTCAGTCAGTGTCGATCCATTTGTGATATTCTGGCTTATGTTACCCATTTATGGACTAATTCAATGGAAAGGTTCGGTGAAACACAAGTAGTTGCTCTTGATATCTCAAAAGCTTTCGATCGTGTTTGGCATAAAGGTCTTCTAAAAAATTTTTCATCTTATGGTTTGCATCTGTTTTTTGTAATTGGTTATCCAGTTTTCTCTCTGATCACTCACTGAGGGTGATGGTAGATGGCATTCCGTCTTGTAACTTCTCCATTAATGCTGGTGTTCCACAAGGTTCAGTTCTTTTTCCGCACTTTTTTCCTCTTGTATATTAATGACCTTCTTCCATTGACTGGAAATCCTATTCATAGTTTTACTGATGATAGCACATTGCATTCCACTTTTCATTTTGAGAAAACTTTCCCTGCTTAATCAGATTCAACTTCTCGAATATCCACTACCAATTCTTTAAATGCTGATTTCCAGGTAATTCTCCAGTGGGGTAAAGACAACTTTGTTGATTTCAATCCTTCTAAAACTCAGTCTTGTCTTATATTTCGCAAAAAGGATTTTTCTGCTTCTATGCTTTTCTTTGGTAACACTCTGATTTCTAAGCAAGATGATATATCTCTTTTGGGGATTACCCTGCCTTCTAATCTCTCTTGGCACAAGCACATTACAAATATTGCTTCCTCTGCATCTAAAAAACTTGGTTTTCTCTTTCACTCTCTCTCACCAAACAGCTGCTCACTCTGTATAAATCGCAAATCTGCCCTACTATGGAATACTGTTTCCACATCTGGGGTGGTGTCACCAAAACCTCTCTCTGGCTTCTTGATTCCATTCAGAAGAGGGCAGTTAGGTTAATTAATGATTCATCTCTAACAGAGTCTCTCCACTCGCTATCTCATAGATATACTGTTTCTGCTGCATGCCTTTTCTACAGATACTTCCTTGGGTACTGTTCTTCTGAATTGGCTTCTATAATTCCCGTTCTCTCTTTCACAACAGTCCAAACACATGCAGCCCCCAGCCAACATCCATTTACTGTCCAACTTCAAACTCACAGAACCAACTTTTCATCTTCCTCGTTTATTCATTCAACTGGCATTTTCTGGAACAACCTTCTGTCATACGTATTTCCTGAAAATTACAGTCTACAGAAGTTCAAGTCCAATATCAACAAATATCTTTAATCTTCTCAACCTCCAACCCAAGCACGGTACTAAGTACTATAGGTTCTAATACCTCATGTTTGGGGTTTACATAAAAAAAAAAAAAGATGTGTGCAACTTTGCCTTTAGCCAACGGGTAGTTGATCGATGGAACAGACTTCCATCTGTTATTGTGAAAGTTGATAGCTTAAATAAATTTAAGGCTGAACTAGAGAAATATCTGGAGTGACCGGATGGGTGTAATGGAAAGGGATTTTTTTTTGTTTTTTTTTGGGCTGATGCTATATAAGCTTGCTTTATATGCCTCAACTACTGCTAATTACAGTTATTTGGCTTTAACTGCACATTGAGATCAATGCTAAATGCCATACAACAGCAACAAGAATTATCAATGTCATCATGAAGACTCATTAATATGTGGAGGGCTGATTAGCCTTGGGACCTTATGACTAACAACTTAGATGAATAGAAATAAGATCTCAAAACAAATCATCCCTCCACATTATAGCAAAATGGAAGCGATTCATATCCCCAAGTTCATAATGATCAACAGGTGCACAGAATAAGACTGTAATAATAGCACAAGGCATAATACTATATGAGCATGAAATAACTATAATATCGGTGTAAAATTATATAGTTAGAAAAAGAAGAAACATATATAGTTAGTTGAACACAGCAGATTGATAACAGGCCACATATCAACCACATATCTCTTCCCCCCTCTAAGTTTAATCCGATAAAGTATGTCTGGTATGATATAGGCAAACAATATATCATATCGGCATAAAAACACCATAGTTAGCTCAGAAAAATAAGATACAATCGAAGTGTAAAGGCATCGATTTAATTGTATCTCATATTGTGACTACCTTCACAATGAATTATCAGTATTACACTACCCTGAATAAGTAATGCTTCACTAATAGAGAAGACTATTTTGTTACTTATTCTCAGTGGGCACCACTACCCAGACGGCACTGTTTCAAGGCTTGTTGGCCTATCATCGGTGGGTGGGCAGGTACCCTGCTGGTGTTGCAATCATGCCAGCCAAGTTGTGAAGTTAATTCCACAATATGAGAGATACCAACAGGTGTACAGAATAATACTGTAATAATAATGTAAATGCACAAGGCATAATACGATATGAGCATGAAATAACTATATTATATTGGTGTAATTATATAGTTAGAAAAAGAAGAAATATATATAGTAATTATAGTTAGAAGAAAGAAAAAAACTGCATGGAGCTCATATAAATTATCAGGCAATTTATATGAGACCCATATACGTAGATATAACTTTTCTGCAATAAAGTCACAAAGGAGGTTAGGAAAGCTAAAGCAGATAAGACACCACTGGCGAAGTATACAAAGAAAAACAGCAATAACTTCTTTACCTATATAAAACTATGTATATAAATATTTTATATACATATATATAAAATAAAGCATACATTTTTAGTTAGTATATATAGTTGATTTTAAACATATATTTAACTTTTTTACCAGGTAACCTCCTTTAAATTTACCAGAATCTATTTTTAACTCGTCATGGCACATAATAGTCATTGCTGTTAATGTGCCAGTAAAATTGTGTACCAAACTAAACTTGGTTACCACAAAATCATTTAGTTTCCTGTTAGAATTTGATAAACTTCTGGCATCCCCTTTTCTAATGAATTCCTCATGTGTTAGTGTAGATGCAGTAATACCTGTTCAGTTTGAAAACTAGAAGGAAGAGGATAAATCACATTGACACACTTAATATCAATGGTTTAACTGCTGATGATCCCACTCAGGTTTCTGACAAACTGAACAGGTATTTCTGCATCAACACTCACACCTGAGGAATTCTTTAGAAAAGGTGATGCCAGAAGTTTATCAAATTCAAATTCTTTATCAGGAAGCTAAATGATTTTGTGGTAACCAAGTTTGGTTTGGTATACAATTTTACTGGTGCATTAGCAGCAATGACTATTGTGCCAAGGCAAGGTAAAAATAGATTCTGGTAACTTTAAAGGAGGTTACCTGGTCAAAAAGTTAAGTATATGTTTAAAAGGCGGTATATATTTAAAAATGTATGCTTTATTTTATATATATGTATATAAATTTGTAAGTTCTAAAAAAGGTAAAAACCGCTGATACCTTGTCATTACCAGATAAAATCTGAGTGTATAAGGCTCAGTAAGTCACATGGTTAAAAGTGGTAAAACACGTATCATTAAAATCTGGGCACTCGATTAAAACATGTCTCAGAGATAAAACTGTGTCAGATGACTCACATATAGGAGAGAGTCATCAGCCCTCAATGTGATAATTAAAAAACAGTGCCCTGTTGTAACTCCTACAACTACTCCGACCTTCGTCGTTGCACAGCACATCCCAGCAGCAAACATTCTCCATACATACCCCTGCCCATCTGATCGGAACAGGATGTAGCAAGATTCTTGCACCAAGCATGGTGAGACTGTTGCACCAGGCAAGGTGAGACTGTTGACTGCAGTTGATGTTTGGCTTACAGCACCACCCTTTCATAAAAACTGAGACTGTGGAGCTCTGCACACAGAATGTTCGTATAGACATCAACCTCTACTGATGCTTTAAACTCAAGGTTGATGCAAGATTGTTGTCCTGCCTATTTGAGTACTCTTTGGTTACATCAGGTAATCTTCCACATTCTTCCATTTAGTTTCCTGATGATTGGGGGGGGGGGGGTTGATGTAGGTTATATTGCAGATAGCCTACATCAACTTTGAATGATGTAGGCTATCTGCAATTTACTATCATGAATTGATATTCGGTGATAACACTCCTCTTTGTACCAGTCAGCTTGGCTCTGCATACAGTGATGAGAACAGTTAAAAGGTCTGAGTCACATATATATCTATGAAGGTCCAATAGACTATGAAAGCAAAGGCAGGTGTCTGGATACTTTTTTGAAAGAATATCACTGTTTTGCTAAAATGTGCTGCATTAAACAATAGAATTATTATATTAGAATCATTATTACAATAATTAAATCACATTTACCATTTTATACTGGGAACCAAACATAGTATTGCAGGGGACAGTTATAAGGCAAGACAATGGAAGTCCTAGCTGCAAAAAAATAAAAATAAAATAATATCAATAATAATAATAATAATAACAATAATAATATGTTATTAGTAATATTTTAGCCAATTAATTTTACTTTAAGCTGAATTCAAGTTTAAAACAAACTTAACAAATGAAAATAAATCCAAAGTAGAGGTTTTAACTTGATTAAACTCAAATGATGGATTCTCAAATTTTGATTGTAACGAAATCTCTGTTTTAAATAACAATTCAGAACCCTAGTTATTGATTTCTGGGTTCTCTGAAATCTAAAATAAATTATAAAATGTAGATTTCCTGTAAAAATTAACAAATTACCAATACAATTTTCATATTTATATAGTTTAATGCACATTTTAAGTTTGCTTTCAATTTTTCACTATCTTATAATGAAAAATATATAATAAGTAACTTAATTAAAAAAGGACCCCATGTAGTTATGTTTATACTGTTGTTTGGTTCTGTTTTAAGTTTTTTTTTTTTTTTTTTTTTCCCACAATTGATTAGTGTGTTTCAACCACAAAAAAAAAAAAATTTAAATATTCCTATGCAGCCACATATGCTTCTAAAGACTATGATGACACCAGGCTTCTTACATGATGATGCTTACTTTACAAACAATGGATGACAGTTAAGAGGTATAACACAATGACAGTCCAAAACTAAATATCAAAATAATATTTGATGAAAACCAATACAGCTAATATTTTGACTATACTAAAGCAAGAAATATAACAAAACAATGAGAAATTACAAAATAGTAACAAGATGCGGAAAAATAACAAAATAGTAACAAAAACATTGAGAAACACAAAACATTAAGAAATGTTGATGACTGATCGACCAAGGAATATGCAAAGTTGTTTAATACAAATTAACTACAAAGCTACTTAATAATTTGTAAATGATGATGAGAAGGTGCATATGATTATCATACTTCACAATGTGAAAGTGCCATCAAGGTGGAGGGGGAAGAATTTTAGTTTTCCCACCACTATTGTAATGTTCTCTGCAAAACCCTTCACACCTTCTTGCAGAACACAGTTTGAGAAACACTAGTTAAGAATAATATAATTTAGTGAAACAATATAATTTATCAAAATTTTGAATAAAATGAAAAATGATTAAAAAAAAAAAAAAAAAAAAAAAACACTACAATTCTAATGTCATGAGAGGACTGAACATTGCATAAAGCACATACAGTCCATTTCGGTTATTTGGGACACATCAGGACTAGTGCATTTTGGCCCGATTAAGCGGCTGCCCCAATTATCCGAAGTTTCACATAAATAGTTGAAAATACAATGTACCCCCCCCCCTTACAATTGGTTCACTGTACAATCAAATCACGTTACGACAAACTCACCATAATTAAGCACCGTTCACAATACAATGTGTAGTAAGTGCCGGTCATTGTGATCACGTTTGTGAATTGAATTTTAATTCTATTGAACAGCGATTCTAATTAGAGAAAATAGGAAGAATATTATCCACAGGCTATAAAAGTAAAGATATATTAAGCACAAATTTACCCTTTATTACCTTACCAATTATAAAATAAATGATACGTGAAAATCGGAAGAATTAATACGTATTGTAATATGTACATACTAATTAGTTGACATTTCTGTTCACTGACATTTGTTGGTGGGGGTAAAATTTAAAACAGTAAAAAGATAAGCAATCAATAACAAAGAACGTGGCACACACAAATTGCAAGTAACACCATACGCACGAGTGAGAACGGAGTAACGAGTTACAAAGCTTTAAAAATAGGAATGAAGAGAAGATCTGAAAATTAATTTTTTTTATGATTGAAGATTTCATGGAGGTGTAAACACATTTCACCATAATAACCCACAGAATTCCAGCTGTCGGTATTATCACAAATTCAGTAAGATGGAGTTTACTGTCCATTTATGATAGATTTCAACTAACAGAAAAGCCCAATAAACAGGTGACTGCTAATTGTTTTTATTGTTTTATGGTTGTGACCTCCAGAATTTCGACCAAACCACATGGTACCGTCGGAGACAATCGTAGGGTAATCTCTGGTGCCGCGGTCTCCTGCCCCGATTAAACGGCATGCTGTCCCAATTAAGCAAAGTAAACCCTGGCTATTTTCTCGATTGGTTTCTGTTTTTAAGATTTTCCCCAAATAAACGGCTGCCCCGATTAACTAGTGGCCCAAATAACCGGAATCCACTGTACTTTCTTCTAGGATACTCTGCAAGCACTATTGCATATGTCATTTAACTATAAATAGAACAGCCACCAAAGGATTCCAGTACCTGTTTTCATCTTTATGCCTATGCACACATCCACATGTGTGCATAGGCATAAAGATGCTACGTACAGTCAATGATGGGTTTGGGCATGAATGTGCAGACAATTTGTAAAGCTTAAAAAAAATGCACACTTTAGAATGGCTTGTTTTCATACCACAAATTGAACAATGAGCAAAGATAAAGTTGTATGGACAACTGAGGAATGATTTGTAACAAGACTTTCCCAAATATATACAGCAATACCCCGCTTAGCACGGCTTCAAACAGCATGGGTTTCACTATAACACAGTTTTCAATTAAGTTTAAGTCAAAAATTTACTGTACATATTAAAACTCATTCAATAGCCTAGACAGGTACTATACATATATGCTGCATTGTCGTACCCTAGGTACAGTACATACATGCTGCGGTGCCAACTCTATTGTCTACCATGCACATGTGACAATAGCTCCTTTCAGGCAGTCAGCTGCAATGTGCAACAGTGTTCAGTATTCTTAATTCCATCCTGACGAGACAACATGATAGTTTTTCAAACATTTCATTTCAAAATTTATTTTTTAACCCTTTAAATATGATCGAAAATATATCTGCACCTTGGCTAGAAATCACTGCCAACAACATGTGTTCTGTTTGGCAGAATGTTTGTTAAATAGGGCAAAACAAATTCACTGGTTTTGAATCACAAGTTCAGATAATTGCCAAAGACATTGTGAAGGTTGGAAAAGACTTGGGATTTTAAACTTTGGACACTGCCAATGTACATGACTGCACTGACTCACATGCGACTTATACGATGCAACTCTCCTTGAAATTGACGAGAAAACTGCATATGCAGAAGAGGAAAACAATTCTGAAGTGCCACCAAAACAATTTTCAACAGAAGAACTGAAGAAAGTTTTTTTTTTGGGGGGGGGGGGTTGACATGGCCTGCAAGATGATTACGAATGGAGATCCAAATGTTGAACATAGCATCAAGATACGGCAAATTTTACAAGATGGGATTCGATGCTACAAAGACTTGTACGCCGAGAAAAAGAAGAGATGGCTTCACCAGACTTCATTATTGAAATACCTAAATAAACAACTGCTTTTTTTTCTCATCTCTCATGATGTTACCTTTTCATTAATAAAATTTTTGCAATTTTTTTTTTTAATTTCAAATCCTTTTAATTGGCTATCAAGTGCAAATTGTTTATAGATTTAGTATAATTTGTTTATAGCCTGTTTCTCTGCTACGCATTAAATTAAAACCCATTATAATTATACCTCAATCAGCACAGTTTCATATAACATGGAATAGTTTCGGTACCAATTATCAGTGATATGATAATTGGTATGTTCATATAATTGCATTAGCAGAGGCATATGATGCAAGAAAGCAAGCTTATTCAGCATCAGCCAAAAAAAAAAAAAAAAAAAAAACCCCACTCCCATTTCACCCATCTGTTCGTTCGAAATACCTGTCCAGTTGAGCTTTAAATTTGTTTAGGCTATCAACTTCAACAACAAGTGATGGAAGTCGGTTCCACCAACCAACCACCCGCTGGCCAAAGGCAAATTTCCGCACATCTATCCGACATCCGTCCTTCCTCAATTTGAATTTATGCCCTCTGAGGTGATTATTCTGAGCAAGATGAAGAATCCCACTGGCATTGAGCATACTCAAACCATTCAAAGCCTTATACACCTCTATCAGATCACCTCGCCGGTGCCTAGTCTCCAGACTCTGTAATTTGCAAAACTTAAGCCTTTCTTCGTAAGAGCAACCCTTTGTTCCATTCACTAATCTTTTTGCCCTTCTCTGTACCCGTTCCAGCAGTTCTACATCCTTCTTGAAATGAGGCCTCCAGACCTGTATACAGTACTCAAGATGTGGCCTAACCATTGCCTTATACAAGGGAATAATCACCTCCTTATCCCTGCTAGAAAACTTCCTGTATATCATTGACAAGACACCATGAGCTACTCTTGCAGCTCTGCACTGCTCAGAGAACTTCATATCTGCCTGCACAATTACCCCCAGGTCCTTTTCATTCTCCACCACTGTCAGTGTAGTACTGCAGAGTTGATACGTTGCTCTGGGGTTACTGTTTCCCATATGTAGTACTTTACATTTGTCAATGTTAAACTTCATTTGCCACCTCTCAGCCCATCTGTTCAACCTTTCCAGATCCTGTTGCAGCAGCATAGCGTCAGTAGTGTCCTTAACGACCCTGCCAACCTTTGTATCATCTGCAAACTTGGACATTAAACTTGATATCCCATCATCAATATCATTCATAAACACCGAAAACAACAACGGACCCAACACTGAACCTTGAGGAACTCCACTAATAACATTAGTCCACGTTGAGCAGTGTCCATTGATTACCACTCTCTGTCTTCTGCCACTCAACCAACCCCTTATCCATAGCAGCAATTTGCCTCCAATGTCACACTGCTCCAATTTGTGCAGCAGTCTTCCATGTGCAACAGTATCAAAAGCTTTTCTAAGATCCAAATATATAATATCAAAGTTATTCCCTGCATCCAGTTCTTTTGTGACTACATCATAGTATCCAATCAAATTGGTCAGGCAAGACCTGCCCTTAACAAAACCATGCTGCGTCTGAGCTATAACTGAATTCTTGTCTAGATGATCCTGCAGTGCTTCTTTAACCAGTGCCTCCATTAATTTACCTGGAACAGAAGTTAAACTAACAGGTCTATAATTACTTGTGTCAGCCTTTGATCCTCCTTTGTGAATTGGGGTTACATTTGCACATCTCCAGTCTATGGGTACCTCCCCTGAGTCCAAAGAAGCTCTCATAATTATGGCTAGGGGTTTGCATACTTCCTTTGCTGCCTCCTTTAATATAACTGGATAGATCCCATCCACCCCAGGTGCCTTTTTTATGTTTATCCTCAACAATCTCTCCTCCACTTTCCTCTCAGTTATTACAAAATCATCCAGCTCACTGCCAATGTTTACTTTACCTACATCATTCTCCTTCCTGAATAACTCCTCATGCGTGAATGTAGATGCAAAATACTCGTTTAGATTGTTAGCCACCTGAGCAGGATCCTCAACTGTTGAACCATCAATATCCAGTGGACCAATCTGATTCATCCCTTTCCTTCTCGAGTTCAAATATGTAAAGAACTCTTTTCTGTTTTTCTTTGCATCCTTTGCCAAGGATTTTTCGTAGTCTGCCTTTGCCTGCCTAATCTCCTTTGTGACTTGGTTACAGACCAACTTATATCTATCATAGGCTTCCATGTCACCCATTAATTTGTATGTATCCCATGCATTTTTCTTCTCTGCCACATGTCTCATTAATTCATCTGACAACCATTTAGGCCTAAACCTTGAACAATATTTCTTAGTTGGTATGTAAAGCCTGGTAGCCTCCAAGATTAGTTCCTTGAATGCTTCCCATTTTGAGTTTGCTGTTGGTAACATCATCAGTTGGTCCCACTGTATAGAATTTAAATACTGTCTCAGACTATCATAGTTGCCTTTACGAAAACAAAAACCCTTCCCTTTACCTCTGATGGTAGTTACCTCCTTGAGTAAATCCCACTTCAACACACTGTGATCACTGCCACCTAGTGGTTCATTTATCTGCAGATTCTTAATGCATGAAGAATCACTACTGATAATCAGATCAAGAGTATTGCTCCCTCTTGTTGCCTCACGAACATGCTGATGTAGAAAACAATCATCCAATAAATCCACAAAAGCCTTGCTAGTGTGCGAGTGACCAATCCACAAATTGCAGTCAATATCTGGGAAATTAAAATCCCCCATTATAAGACTCTCTGATTTACTGGCCCACTCTATTTCCCTGTACAATATCTTATTATACTCATCAGAGTCATTAGGCCTATAGCACACTCCTACTCTCAATTTTGATTTCCCTATGCTTATGTCACACCAGACTGACTCGACACTGCCCTGTCCATCGATGTCGACTGGCTTCACTTCCTTGGACTTTGTGTTTCTTAATTAATAGCATAACCCCTCCTCCCCTCCTGTCCTGTCTATCCTTTCTATACACATTGTACTCTCCAAATTCCAGTTCTGCATCCCTTCTATCTGTGTGACACCACGTCTCTGATATCCCAACAATATCTGCCTTTGATGTTTTGAGCAATACCTCAAATTCATCAAATTTATTTACCAAACTCCTAGCATTGGTGTACACGCAGGTATACATACACCTGTTTCTATTCTTAGCTACCCTAATACAACCCATGTGTTTACTTGTACCGCAATGACTATCAGCAGTCTCTGAAATATCCTGCATCTTGTTTTCCAGGCTTCTGCTCATTTCAATAGAAGCAGTGCAAGAATCACTTCCACCTCTGCCAGTGTCTACTGTTAATCTATTAGTCCTTGTATCCCCCCCAACTAGCAGTTTTCCGACCCACCTAACACTGCCTCGACAGCATCAGCAAAAATTCTTGCACCCTTTCTATATAAGTGTATCCCATCCCTGTAGAAGCAATCTCTCCTGTTAACAAGTACAGTCCAGGCTGAAAAAAATTCTACCCCTTGAGCCTTGCACAATACCTCCAGGGCCGAATTGATCGACAAGGCTCTCATCATATACTCCCTCCTATCGTGTCTGGGCAGAATTGCAGACACTTTCAAGTTCAACCCTAATTCACGGCTTTTTTTCAACAGTGACCTGTACTTGCTAAGTAATTCCGCCGGTCTCCTACTCTTAATATCATTAGTGCCAACGTGTACAACTATATCACCTTTTGTGCCCTTAAAAGATGATATCCGCTCTACAATGTCATCAACCTTTGCCCCTGGCAGACATACCCTGGTCCTATTCCACCTATCCTTTTTACAAAGCATGTTCCCCGTTTCCCTGACAATAGAGTCACCAACAACTACTAGTTCCTGTGGGACCAGCGCATTCTGCCTAGGGGGCTGCCTCTGTGTTGCCTGATGACCAAGTGCAAGCTCTGGCGTTAATGTGGGCAGCTGAGAGCTTGATGGGCCCCTCAATTTATTTCCTTCGAGGGCATCCACCCTGTCCTTCAAGCTCTCATAAAGGCCCATAACAACGCTGAGTTGTCGCCTGATTTCCTTGCACTCCTTACATCGTGCACACACAAAGACATCCCCCTTGGCAGTATCATGTCCCGTAACCGACTGCTCCGCAAACATCAAGCAAACAGTGCATTTTAAAAGACTGTGATTCAGAGGGCAACTGCCCCCCTCAGTTCTCCCCTGAACCACAGCACTCCCATTAGCTTGAGCCTTTTGCTTTGCTGCTCTGGTCAGAGTCATGATTCCGATTTAATTCAATAAAATTCAAAACAAAAATTAAATCAAACATAATCAATCAAACAAAACAAAAATTAAATTAAACAAAAATAAAATTAAATTGGTATGATAATCAGTGATATGCGGGGTATTGCTGTATATATATATATATATGCAAAGCTTGATAATGCTTGTATTCAAATCACTAATTCCTAGCAAATGCAGTATGAACACAACTTGCTCCAACAAAGAGCATACAGAAACTTGTCACACTGAGCTTCTACAAACTGACAGCAGGTAGGACCAAACAACTCACATGGTGCAAATATATCTCTTCCTGAACACAGAAATGAAAACACATACAGGTACTTAATCTTTCACCAACTGTTTATAAAGTTACAAATCTTTTACAATCTACTACATAAAACTCTGTAAAAGAGGAATACAAACACAATTAGGAATGTCACAAATATGTTTGCTGAGAGACTGGACAATAGGAAGGTATCACTGAAATATTGCAAGATAAAATGCAAATGATCACAACCCATATGAGAAGAGGATAGACACTGAACATTTTGGTGATGCAATCACGTCATATTACCTTAGGAGTATTAATGCCTAAAAATTGATCAGAATGGATCTGCAATCAGCATGCCTTATCATGGGTATCTTTAACTTTCCAGTTATTGACTGGACCTTGAGGGCTGGCAGCTCACTCTGCACAACATTTCTTGATAACTACATTCTATACTAAGATGTTAAAGAGGCAATAGGAGAAAGCAATATTCCTCTCATCAGTATCATGTATTATGACTCTTCAAATACAGGAATCTCATGATGTAGGATTAATTCAAAGAAATAACGACAACTATCAAGGGAATATTGAAAGCATATTATTTTCTCAAAGACAATTACAATGGCCTTAGACATTTTCTAAAAATTCTTGCCAGTGGGACCAACTGATGTTAAAATCAGATGGTCAGAGATTTCCATGTTCAAATGGAAAGTGACACCAACTGATATTAAAAAATGGAAAATGTTTGGAGAAGTATTCACAAAAGATTGTAAGCATTTTATATGTTTTAACAGTTACCGTTCAAACTTTAGTCCAAAAGATGTCATATGAACTAATGAGTTTAGTGGCAGAAAATAAAAATGCACAGGATGATTACAAATTATTAGTGGACATGGAATCCTACACTGAGTATAGCCTGTAAAGAAATTACTCTGAAGGTTAGGCATGTTAAAACATTATGAGAAATCTTTGGCTAAGAATGTAAAGAATTCTTTGCCGAAATTAACACTTAAAGCAAAGGGATAAATACATTGATCCACCTCATACATAACGAATGATTACTAATGACCCGTATGCAGGTTGTTGACAAAGTGAACATATATTTTGAATCTACATTTGCATTTGAAAAAGTCTCTAGAGATGTAATATCAAAAGTCTATCTAATATTGATTGGGAGCTAAGCAATTTTATGATAACTGATGGAATCTATCTAACTATATTAGAGCAGCAGCAAAACAAGTAATCAAACATTTGATCATAACAATGAAAGCATCGTTGAATTCAAGTATGAGAGCATCCTTCAAAATTTGTGGCATGCACAAATGAGATAAGGAGTAACAAGATTAAAAAATAGGATTGAAGAGAAGATTCTGAAAATTTATTAGTATTAGTAGAGGCATACATTGCATTAGTACAGGCATACAATGCAAGAAAGCAAGCTTATGCAGCATCAGCCAAAAAAAAAAAAAAAAAAAAAAAAACCCTCCATTTCATCCCTCCATTCGTTCCAAATCCCTGTCCAGCTCAGCCTTAAATTTATTTAGGCTATCAACTTCCACAACAAAAGATAGAAGTCTGTTCCACCAATCAACCACCCACTGGTTAAAGGCAAATTTCTGCACTCTATTCTACTTTGTACAACTGTTTTTCCTCAATTTGAATCTATGTCCCCTCAGGTTCTTAATCTGAGCAAGAAGAAGAAGAATCCCCATCAGCATTCAAGCTTGCTTAACCCATTCAAGGCCTTATACACCTCAATCAGATCACTTCTCAGGTGCCTACTATCCAGACACTGCAATTTGCAGAACTTAAGCCTTTATTGGTAAGAGCCCCCCTTTGTTCTCCTCACCAATCTTGTTGCCCTTTTATGTACTTGTTCTAGCAACTCTACATCCTTCCTAAAATAAGGCCTCCAGACCTGCACACAGTACTCTAGGTGTGACCTGACCATTGCTTTATACAATGGGATAATCATGTCCCTGTCAGCAAAATTCCTATATATCATTGACAAGACACCATGACCTGCCCTGGCAGCCCATCTGCACTGCGCAGTGAACTTCATAGTTGACTGCACAATTACACCCAGGTCTTTTTCACTTTCCACTTCCCTGAGTGTAGTACCACACAGTTGGTACGTTTCTCTTGGGTTATTGCTACCCATATGCAGTACTTTGCATTTGTCAATGTTAAACTTCAGTTGCCACTTCTCAGCCCATTTTCCCAACTTATCATCTGCAAACTTGAACTTTAATCCTGATATACCTTCATCAATATCATTGATGAATACACAAAACAATAATGGGCCCCCCACCGAACCCTGGAGAACTCCACTAATAACATTTGTCCACGAAGAGCAGTGTCTACTGATTACCACTCTCTGTTGTCTCCCACTCAAACCATACCTTTATCCATTGTAGCAACTTACCCTTAATGCCATACTTCTCCAATTTGTACAGCAGTCTTCCATGTGCAATAGTATCAAAAGCTTTCCTGAAATCCAAGTACAGTCAGTCCTCGTATAGCACAACAGTTGTGTTCCTAGAAACCCTCGTGCAATGCAAAATCGTGCAATATAAACAACAGGCCCAATGGGAAAAATAGGGTTAGGTGCCAACCACCCAAGATTGAACACACATTTGTAACCAAAACATTACCAAACACAATAAATAATCGTAATAAAATACTTACGTATTTTATTACGACTATTATGTAATAAAATATTGTAAAAATCGTAAGCAAACTTGTTTTTTGTTTGGTTTTCTATCCAAACAGATGACAGCCGTTCCATCTCTTCCAATTCTTTGTGTCTTAATCTAATGCTTTTTAATTACACTTTGAGTTGTTCCTGCTATGAAAGTTGTTTTTATTTTCTCTGCATTCTTTGTAATTCTCGGCATTGCCTCATTTTGGTCTATAGCATGTGCAATATCACATGGTCTTTCATTTCGCTCAAAGCGTTTCACAATTTCATATTTTTTCTCTATCGACGGAGGCAGACTGGCCATAAGCCTTACTGGAGAAACCCCGGTGGGGAGGAGGCCTGTGTGATTTTGGCCATAAACCATAGCATGAGGCCACTATAAATTTTCCCGGGTAAGAATTTTTGACCCAGTTCGCCTCTGTTTATCGATATTGCTTTTCTTTTTCTCTCTGAATCTGTAGTGTCTTCACCAGGATGCTTCCTTTTCACACCTTTTAAGTATTTTACTCATTTTTAGGGAATAAAGCACAATTACAAAATGAGGAGGCACGCGTGATACACATAAACAAAGCTGTGCGCATGTAGCAACTGAATAAACAACACTGTAAAGGCAGATATACACTATTAACACCTCAACATTTTATTAAAGCACATTTCTGAGGGTTACTACCAAAACAATAAAAACAATTTCCAGTTGCGTTTCTGCTAGTGGAATCTGCTATAAACTGGTAGTAAACTCAATCTAATTGCATTTGCGATTATACCGATAGCTGGAATTGTTTTGGTTTTTACGTTATTATGGTGAAATGTGTTTCCCTTTCACTGATATAAAAAAAATTATACATTTTCAGAAACTTCTCTTCATTGCTATCGTGTTGCATTCAGTTGGGGTGATTCTCCATTCGACTGCCATTTCTTGTAAGTAAACACAAAGGCAAATCGTGCTATATTCGGTTCACGAATATAGCACGAATTCGGTTCGTGTTATATAAGTTATCGTTCCCCTATTTATAAATCATGTATGATCGAATTTGTGCAGTGTAAACACGTGTTATATGAGGACTGACTGTATATGATATCAAAATTATTTTTGACATTCAGTTCCTTTGTGACCACATCATAGTATCCAATCAAATTGGTCAGACAAGACTTCCCTTTAAACCCATGCTGTGTCTTAACTATTACTGCAGCCTTGTTTAGATGATCCTGCAATGCTTCTTTAACCAGTGACTCCATTATTTTACCTGCAACACAAGTTAAACTAAAAGGTCTATAGTTACTTGTGACACCTTTTGAACCCCTTTTGTGAATTAGTGATACATTTGCACCAATTTAAAAACTATAAAGCAAAAAATTACGGTTTCAGATTCATAGGTACTAGAGCTATGCATATTATATATATTAGTATTAGTAACGGCCGCATGGTGCAAGAAAGCCTATGGCTTATTCTGCACCAGCCAAAAAAAAAAAATATCCGAACAAAACAATGATAAAAACAAAAAAAAAATAAATAAAATAAAATATAAATAAAAAGGAAATTAAACCTATCATCCTATGCGCTTCCCTTACCCGAAAGTACTATCCAGATGACCTTTGAATTTCCCCAAACTGTCGGCCTCTACCACCCATTAAGGCAACTTATTCCAGTAATTTATAACTCGCTGGCTAAAATAAAACTTCCTGCAGTCCAATCTAAACATTTCCCCCCGTAACTTGAATTTATGTCCCCTAGTTCTAGCATCATTTATAATCTTGAAAATTTTGTCCTCATTCATTTTACTGATGCCTCTCAGAGCCTTAAACACCTCAATCAAATCTCCTCTAAGGTGTCTAGTTTCCAAACTCTGCAACCCACATATTCGAAGTCTTTCTTCATAAGGACGCCCTTTTGCCGATCTCACCAGGCGAGTTACCCTTCTTTGCACCCTTTCAAGAAGCTCGATGTCTTTCTTTAGGTGCGGTCTCCATACTTGAACACAGTATTCCAAGTGTGGTCTAACATAAGCCTTATATAATGGGATTATCACGTCCCTATCTCTACTTGCAAAAGTTCGATAGATCATCAATAGGACACCATGGGCCTTCCTTGCAACCTGTTTACAATGCTCAGAGAATTTCATGCCTGACCGTATCGTAACACCCAAGTCCCTTTCCTCCAGTACTGGGTTTAGTTGAACTCCACCAAGTGAATAAGTTTTTTTGGGATTACTGTTTCCCAGGTGTAATACCTTACACTTTGTTGGATTAAAGCACAGCTGCCATTTTTCTGACCATTCTTCAAGTCTATCTAGGTCTCTCTGAAGGATACACTGCTTTTGTATTATGGCCTGGAAAACCTGTACCTGCTGGCTAGCATCCTATAGTGTGTTACTTATTTTCTATTTTTTATTTTAATAATAATATTGCATATATACTTATACTACTTAAGTTCATGTAAAAGACACATGCAAATTCAGCTCAGGGTCCTACTACTGGAACGGGCTTGCGATCCTCACTTTATATCTTGCATCACACTTTAAGCTGTCTTATACTCTTCATTCTTATTTCTCCAAAATTATTATGGAAATCTGAGAATATAGGAGAAACTACTTCTAAACATACTTCTATAGTTTCACCTTCGTGGAGTTCAGGTACTATTATTCCTACTCCATTAGCCATTTATCCCACCTCGCTAACACCATGTTTCTTTTTGCATTAACTTAATAATAGTTAATTGGCTATTTATAGGCATATCTACACACACATTTTATGCATCCAACACACAGGGACTCCACATGGTAATTCTCACTAGAAGGTCATACAAAACACACAATAGTTTATGCTATGACAAAGAGCAGATCTATGATAAGACTTCAGCATTAATAGCATCTGGTATTAATTTTACTTTACAGTTCCTTCACCTCCAAATTGGCTATGCAATTCAGCCCATAATTTTCTTAATTCATCATAACTTTTAGGATATTAACATTCTTTTGCCTTTTTCAAATCTACAATACTTCTTTTTTCTACTAGTCTTACCCTTCTAGTCCTTGGGACTTTGTGTAATTTTCACCTCCATCTATGCAAACTTTATCAAACTTATCTATTTTTACATGCTTATATACTTTTGCATTCTTTGCTGCTGCTTTGTGCATTTTGGAGCATTTGTCATACCTTGTTTATTTATTTTTTAATTTTTCCATCAACTGTAACTTTGACTTTATATTACATTATTATATATATATGATCAAATTAATCCAAAAATTAAATAGAGAAATAAAAATTATATATTAAAATAAATAAGAAAAATAATAGAAAAAGTAACATCAGTGTCAGCCTAATTTGTTTCTATATATTTTCAGTTCAATTATTGATTTGTCAGTGGTGTGGTTTGGCCATGCGAGTACTGGGCTTTCTGTTTTATTATTTTTTGCTGCATAAGGATCACCGCTATGCAAATCTATTGCATCGGCGGTTTGATCTTAGTACCATTCCGTCGTTGCATGGATTTGTTTAGCGTTCAAAATGCAGTGATTCCCTGACTATTATTGGCCTCGTGGTCCTCTGTCGAGATGGGGCATAATGGTCAGTCTACTTTATTTTATTAATATTCGGTATTTAGTCATCTAATGTTGTTAGTTTACGTTTCCACCTTAGTGAGATTTCACATAATTTGGAAACAGGTGCCATCGAGGGGGGGGGGGGTGCTGCTAAATTTCTTTTAATTGGCTTAATTTCTAAATTATTCCAGGAATGTTGCTTCAACACTACCCTTTTCTTCTTTACCCCTCCCCCATATTTTTCTGTTATTGTTATTTTTTGTTTCAGTTCATTTTCACTCTACTGGTTTGCCATGCTACAGGCAATATTCTATTTTAATTTAGCTTATATATATATATATATATATATATATATATATATATATATATATATATATATATACACAAGGTGATTCCCTACCAGTGCGACAAACTTGCAGGAGGTGTAGGGGGCACAAAGACGAATCGGAATCACATAGCATTGCAGGGCCCGAAATGCCTTCGTCATGCGGGAGGTCGCGTGAACAAAGAAGCAAAGAAAAAGAACAGAAACAGCAACTCGTTAGTGTAACAGAAATCATTTTAATGACAAGTTTTACATTGGCAAAAAGCCATGCTACAGAAGGTGTTCGAAAGTTCGACCAGAAGCAGTCACACAGGCTTCACAACGCCGCCACATGGAATCCCTAACGTTCTGGAAGATTCCTGGCATGTCTCGAATCTCCCCGGCAGCTACGGAGATGCGAGCGATGAGGTCTTCAACTGAATCAACGGGGGTCTCGTACACCAATGTCTTCATTTGACCCCAGCAGAAGAAGTCCAGGCATGATAGGTCTGGCGATCTAGCAGGCCAATGAATCAGACCACCACGACCTATCCAATGCTGTCCAAATGTAACATTTAGGTGTTGGCAGACATCACTGGTGTAATGTGGGGGAGCCCCATCATGCTGGAGCCACATTGAGCGACGCAACAACTGAGGAACATGTGCTTCTTCAATAAGTTCGGGCAGGACTTGCTGTAGAAAGATCAAGTATGCCCTACCATCCAGACGATGGGGCAGAAGATACGGTCCAATGAGGTGGTCTCCAACAATGCAGGCCCAAATATTGACAGAGAAACGGCGTTGAGTTGCACATGTTCGTACCATGGGGGGTTCTCCAAAGCCCACAAATGGGCATTATGTTGATTGAAGGTTCCCTCTCTTGTGAAACTTGCCTCATCCGTGAACAATACGGATACAGCAAATGCGCTGTCTGTCGCACTCTGTTGAAGAAACCAAGTAGCAAAAGTCCTCCGGAGTGGATAATCCGCAGGCTCCAATGATTGGACACGTTGCAGATAGTATGAACTCATTTGGTTTGTTGACAGTATCCTCCATACAGTGGATTGGGAAATACCCAATCATTGGCCTATCGCTCGAGTACTCTTACTCCTACTCGGATTGCCTTCTGCAAGACGTAGGACATTCTCCTCATTGTCTGGCATCCTCGTTGTTTGCTCTCGATTCATGGTACCTCTCGTGAAACAACCAGTCTCATGTAACCTTCTGTGCACATGTGCGAAAATCGTATGATGAGGAGCACGCCTGTGCGGGAAACATTCCTGGTACAAGCGCAGAGTGGCGCACCCATTACAGTCCACAGCTCCATACGCAAGGTGCATGTCAGCCAGTTCAACGTTTGAATACTCATCCATCCTACTGCCTTGGGAACTGGTTCGCAAATGCTGACTTCCAGCAGGATCGCTGTTCACGCGATCCTCCTGTTCAACGTCCTCTACCGCATGACGAAGGCATTTCGGACCCTGCAATGCTATGTGATTCCGATTAGTCTTTGTGCCCCCTACACCTCCTGCAAGTTTGTCACACTGGTAGTGAATCACCCTGTATATATTTCAAAATATAAGACCAATAAAGCTCAAACCTTACTAAAGTACTATTTGTAAAATATAAAGATCTACTCATACCTTTTGATGGGAAAATTCTTCAGTCCGACACTCACATCAAATTGATCCAATAAAAAATGTGAAAGTATAAATTTATAACACGATATTATGCTTTAAAATTATTGTTAATATATATATATACGGGTTTCTTAAAAACTAATCTTGTATTCAATTTCCATTATCTACTCACTGCCAAAAGGAAGAGCAAAGTGTAGCCAATGTAAATTGACCCAACCACAACTAAAACGACCAGCAATAACAGAATGGAGACTGAAGACAATTGTCAAATTTACTTAAAATATTTTTGACTAAACTTCTTTATAAGGGACTAGGTTATTTCGGTATGATCCGTGGTCACAAGAAGTAAAGTGACACACTTAACAATATCCACTCTCTTATATAATAAGATTCAATTAAAATTAGCACTCCGCGATGAGATTATTTCTGTTAACCGATGTAAGTAATGCTATTTACACATGCACGTAAAGGTCCACGAGTCCGAAATAGCGTATGGACTATGTATTTATAGAGTTAGGGTTTAACTTCATTTCAAGTGTTTCGGCTATTAAGAGCTTTGTATATTCGTATTGTGTATTAATTACTCTTGCCTCATTAAAAAGAAAAATGTGATTCTCATGGATGGCATGAAAGGAAAGTTCAGATGCCTGGTGTTGTTGAATTCGCATTGAAACATAATTTTGGGTTGAACCAATTTAAAAAGAGTTACATTCCCCACACACAATGTTATAGACTATGTTGGTTCGTTCCATGTGCAGTTTACTTATGGGCTGTGCAACAATTTTAAATTCCGTGTTTTTAAAAATATTAATAAATTGTTTATACCACTGTTGTACATAAGGAACTTTAATATAATATTTTTGTGTAGTGTTCTCATTAAATGAAACCGATTCTGATTTTTGTTTTGCCTGTCATTGAATACATATCCCCTGTTCAAAAATCTTGTAGAGAGTTCCCTAAGTTCATTATTAAGAGATTCCTGTGTAGAACTATATCTGTATGCATTATAAAATTCGTTGAAACTGATATTTCTTTTATAAGTAAAAGGTTGATAACTCGAATAAGGTAAAAATTTTCTTGTGTTTGTTGGTTTGCGGTATATTTTAAAATGTATGTTATCGTTGACTCTTGTTAACTTAAAATTAAGAAAATTATAGACGTCTCTCCCAGTTTCTCCTCCCTCTAAAGTGAATTTAAGTCTCGTATGAATTTTGTTTAAAGAAGCTGTGAGATTAATTACAATATCTTTATGAGAAATATCAAGGATATTGTCTAGGCACCTACCATAAAATGTTAAACTGAGAATATATGGATTAAATATAATTGTTCAATATTGTTAAGGTAAATTTCCATGGCAAGGCCAGTCAATCTAGGTCCCACCGGAAGTCAGAAAATTTATCTGTAGATGTTCAATTGAAAATCAATGTAATTGGCGTGAATGAGAAATCTGATTAAATAAAATATTTCAGTTTTTGGTAACTTGGTTTTATTCAACATTATGGAATCACTGTTAATCAAATCCCATAATGTATCGAGGGAATAATTAATAGTGCAGTAACGTTGGGTGGCAAAAATTGTTGTTGTTGCCAGATCTCAGTTGTTCTTCTACTCGGTGGGTTGGAGCGTTATCAATGAATAAAACTGCTTTTCCTTCCAGTCATTGATCCCTTAAATATTTTTTTAACTAAGAGAACAAATGAGATGGAAAACCAATCTTTAAAAAGAGCTGAACTCATCCAAGTTGATTTTTGTGACTTGTACTTAGCTGGGAGGGCATTTAAGTTCACATTTTTAAGAGCGCAGGGCTTGGCAACACAATCACCAGAAAGACTTTCACCTGTAATTCCAAGCTGTCGGATTCCATGACACTCCTTCCACCTTGATAACCACTCCAAACTCGCAGTAAAAGACGGGTCACCACTTAACTTTTCTTTAAAGCTAAGAGCCCTTGATTGAAGGGTTGAGCCTGAAAGAAGAACTCCTTGCTCTCGTTCTTGACAAAACCAAATGTATAAGGCCTTGTCCAAATTTTAATTTTTTGCCTGTTAATGGTAGCTCTATTTCCTAAGCTCTTTTGGCCACCATTTTTGCACAAAAGTTTGATTTCTTTCCTATTTTTTTTCCAATCGGAAACCATTTGTTTTGCCACCCCTATAATGAGAGCAATCTTTTTTAAACTTTCCCACTTATCAATGTGAAAAAGCACATTCAGTTTTTGTTCCATCAACATGGTAACACTCTTTTTGTTGTCATCTTCTGTTAATCCAAAACCACAAAAAAATCAAATAAATAAAAACACAAGTAAAAACAGAGTAAAGAACTCAGGTAAGGTGTACCCGTGGACAATGCTAGCTGCAGCTGTCAACTGAATAGGCCAGCACTCGAGGTTACCCTACAATTGTCTCTGACCATATCACGTGGTCGAGTCAGATTTCTGGAGGTCACAACCATAAAACAATAAAAACAATTAGCAGTTCACTGTTTATTAGGCTTTTCTGTTAGTGCAATTTATTATAAATCTATAGTAAACACGATTTTATTGAATTTTCGATAATATCGACAGCTGGAATTCTGTGGGTTTTTATGTTATTATGGTAAAATGTGTTTCCCCTAAATTGGTGTTTCCACTCACCAATCTTGTTACTCTTCTCTGTACATGCTCAAGCAATCTACATCCTTCCTAAAATTAGGCCTCCAGACCTGTGTGCGGTACACAATGCGTGGCCTGACAATTGCTTTATACAAAGAGATAATCCACCTCCTTTTCCCTACTAGCAAAATTCCTGTATATCACTGACAATACCCACATGACCTACTCTGGCAGCCTGTCTGCATTGCTCAGAAAATTTCATATTTGACTGCACAATTACTCCCAGGTCATCTTCATTTTCTACCACCCTAAGTGTAGTACCAGATAGTTGGCACGTTTCTCTGGGGTTACTTCTACCCATATGCAGTACTTTGTACTTTGCATTTGTTAAAGGTTAAACTTCAGTTGCCACTTCTCAGCCCACCTGCCCAAATTTTCTAGATCCTGTTGAAGTAGCACACTGCTATTACTGTCATTAACAACCCTGCCAACCATTGTTATCATCTGCAAACTTTGACATTTAGCCCTCATCAATATCAACTAAATATTAATACCACATCCTGGGGGACTCCACTAATAACATTAGTCCCCGAAGAGCAGCGTCCATTGATTACCACTGTCTTCTCCCACTCAACTATCCTTTTATCCACTGTAGCATCTTACCCTTAATACCATACTGCTCCGATTTGTACAGTAGTCTTTCATGTGCAACAGTATCAAAAGCTTTCCTGAAATCCAAGTATATGATATCAAAATTATTTTTTTCATCCAGTTCCTTTGTAACCACATCATAGTACCCAATCAAATTTGTCAGATAAGACTCTCCCTTAACAAACCCATGCTGTGTCTGAATTATTACTGCTGTCTTGTCTAGATTATCAATCTTTAACCAGTGACTCCATTATTTTCCCTGAAACAGAAGTTAAACTAACAGGTCTGTAATTTCTCGTGTCACCCTTAGATCCCCTTTTGTGAATTGGGGATACATTTGCACATCTCTAATTTGGCTGGACTTCCCAAGTCCAAGGATGCTCTCATAATTATGACTAAGGGATTGCTTACTTCCTTTTCCGCCTCCTTTAATATAATCGGACAGATCCCATCCACATCAGGTGCCTTTCTTACGTTTAACTTCAACAATTTCTCCTCCACTTTGCTATCAGTTATTACAAAATTGTTAAGCAGCCTTTTAGAGTTTCATAAACATCTGGCATTTGACTCCCTTAATAATTCCTCCTCATGTGTGAATGTATATGCAAAATACTCACTCAGATTATCAGAGTAGGATCATCTGAGTAGGATCATCAACAGTTGAACCATCGATATCAAGTAGACCAATTTGATTCATCCAATTCCTTCTAGAGTTTATATAATTAAAGAAGTCCTTGCTGGTTTTCTTAGTATCCATTGCCAAAGATATCTCGTAATCTGCCTTTACTTGCCTAACTTCCTTTATGACTTGATTACAAACTAGCTTATATCTATCGTAGGCGTCGGTGTTGCCTGATATTTTATATGCATCCCATGCATTTTTCTTCTCTTGTACAAGTGTTGTTAATTCATCTGACATCCATTTAGGCCTAAACCTTGAACAGTATTTCTTAATTGGTATGAAAAGCCAAGTAGCTTCCATGATTACTTCCTTGAATGCTTCCCATTTAGAATCTGCTGCTGGTAACATCATTTGTTGGCCCCAATATATACAATTGGTAGGAGCATCAGCTTGAATAATTTGAAGAGAACAGTGACTATTTAGCTTAACAGCACAGCAAGCAATTCTTTTGGTAACGCATTCTATTTTTATGGTTAAATATGTAGATCAATGCATTAAAGCAGTGATGCACAACCTTTTTTTCTTCAAAGGGCAATTTAAAAAAAATTATTCTATATCAGCAGGTTGCAGGATGAGAGAACTAGATATCTCCTTACACAATTAAAAATAGAAATTTATTTGAAACTTAAATTGTATTTATGTTAATAAAGTACAGTTTTTTATGAATTAATAAAAACTTAGAGTAATACTTATTAACGAGATTTTTGAGTTTGCATAGAGTAGGCTAAACCTTTTAAATCTGCTTCAATATTAGTTTGCAAATCACATGATTGAACCAAAATTGTCATTTGTAAGCCGGTACGATGATCTAATATGCAGATATCAGCTCATTGCATCACTGCTCAGGGAACTTCAGATATGATTTTCTCTGAGCAGTGCTGACAGGACAGCTTATGGAGTTTTGTCAATGATACACAAGAATTTTCCTAGCATGGATAAGGAGGTGATTATAACATTATACAAGCCACATCTTAAGTACTGCATACAGGTCTGGAGACTTCATTTTAGGAAGGATGTACAGGTGCTAGAACAAGCACAGAGAAGGGCAACGATATTGGTGAAGGGAACAAGGGGGAGATGGCTCTTACCCAGAAAGGCAAGTTCTGTAAATTGCAGCATCTGGATACTTGGCATCTGCGAAGTGATCTGATTGAGGTGTGTAAGGCTTTGAATGGTTTGAGCAAGCTCAATGCTGATGGGGATTCTTCTTCTTTCTCAGATTATGCACCTTAAGGGGTATAAATTCAAATTGAGGGACAGTTGTAAAATAGATCTGCAGAAATTTGTCTTTAGCCAGCTGGTGGTTAATTGCTGGAACAAACTTCCATCTGTCGTTGTGGAAGTTGATAGTTTAAATAAATTCAAGGGGCTAAGGTAAAGAAAGCCAACGCAAGAACGATGAGAAACGTCGGATAACTTACGCGAAAAAATTAGTTTCCCGACACTGGACTCTAGCGCTGCTCGCTCGGTAAACAGACGGGAGGTGTTATCGGTCTGGAGCCGAAATCGAGAAGGATATAATGATTGACAGGTAGGTGTGGCAAACAATGAAATGATTAGTGGTGGGCGCGACAGACGACAAGCTACTGTGTAGTCATTGGTTGGCATTATAATGTGTATTTATGAGTAAAGAACAGTGTATAATAGTTTTGTGATGAACGGTAAACAGGTAATAGTAGCGATGAATCTTTTAAAGGTGGAAGAAATTTGTAAGGAAAATAAAACGTTGGTTGATTTTTTGATGAAAACTAAATTAATAAAAGTTTCGTTCCATTCATTGTTTTTTTCTCATTATTAAAAGCAGATTTTTGGAGTTCATGAGTGATTTTACTGTATTGTTGATTTAGGTTTGGTTATGAAAAAAGGAAAAGGTTTCTTTATTTTTCATTATATTTCGTAACCTGACCTTAAATGGTAGGGTAGAAAATAATAGAAAGGTTTCCTTATATTTCTTGACCTAACCTTAAACGTTAGGTTAGGAAATAACAGGAAAAGAAAGATTATATATATATAACAATGATAGGAGGTTATGCTTTTAGTATAGAGAGAGAACAGCTGGTAGTGTAATCAACCAACGGGTTAGCTAATATGGAAAGGCAGTCATAAAATAACACAATTCAAACCTGCAACACAGAAAGTCAAAAATATAATATTATAAGTACTTAGTGCTGTACTTCAAATGATTTCAACGTCGTTAACGAGGGCCAGCCGTCAAAATCAAACAGAATGCAGAAAAAAGTAAGGCCTCTGTTTCTAACATGAAATATATGTAGCATGTGGTAAAAAGATACCAGGCTAATCGTAATGCTAACGTATACAGGGTGTCTTGAAAATACACGGCATAACTTCGGGAATGAGTTCCTCATATGGAGACAATAAAAATATTTTATATCAACATAGTTGCTGAAATGCTTGGTTTTCGAGTTTTGAAAGTCTGCCTATGACACTTAACTGTTCACATCAACCTTATAGTAATTGTTCAAAATGTCCACCTTCTGCCTGAATACAGGCCCCACATTGACGTCTCGTGGACTCACGAAGACTATTCAGGTAATTGCGGGCTAGGTGGCTGAAATGTGTGGGAGCGCCATCATGCATAAAGTGTGCTTGTTGACAAATGATCAGTGGAGCATTGTCCAAGAAATCAGGCATGTTGTTTTCCAGAAAGCTTCTGTATGCCTGCCCTGTGAGTTTGTTTGGAAGTACATGGGGCCCAAATAATTTATCACCAAAAACACCAACCCAGATGTTGAGGCTGAACCGCTGTTGGTGATGTGATGAAAGAATTGCATGTGGGTTTTCCTCAGCCCATACATGCTGATTGTGAAAGTTTTGGATTCCGTCTCGTGTGAACTGTGCTTCATCTGTGAATATCACTAAGGCAGGAAAGTGAGTTGTACCACACTGCTTCAAGAAGCACTGGCAGAACATTACTCGTGCAGGGTAATGTGCTGGTGACAAGGCCTGTACCCATTGCAGATGGTAAGGATACAGTTGGTGTTCTCGCAACACTCTCCAAATAGTCGAATGTTGAACAGCCAGTTGCATTGCTATTCTGTGTGTGCTGATTCCAGGAGTGGCATACACTACATCCAAAATCTCCTCTACTTCAGGAGTCGTAGATCTTGGTTGTCCTCTGTTGGCAGCACGAGGTTTAAAGGTCCCATGTTCAAAAAGGCAGCGATGGATATCTTCAAACATTTTCCTGTCTGGACATCTTCGTTCTGGGAACCTTTCGTGGTACAAACGACGAGCCTCCAGAGCATTGCCTTCTGCCAAACCGTACATAAAGTGCATATCCGCTTCCTCCTGATTTGAGTATATGGTCGGAATGGAAAACCACCAGATTCTGTCAGTACCTTGTGATGAAGGAAATCACCTGTGAGAGATAAGACATTCCGGTTAATAACTCGGGAACCAAGCATTTCTGGAACTATGTTGATATAAAATATATTTATTGTCTACATATGAGAAACTCATTCCTGAAGTTATACCATGTATTTTTGAGACACCCTGTATATCATGGCTGACCCGACAGAGGTGGAGAAATGATAGATAATAAGCAATATATATAGGTAGTAAAAAAAATTACTAAAGATCATGTTGCAATTCTTTCTTCACCTTATTTCATTGTATTATTATCATCATTATCTTTATTTTGCCTAATTTCATTGCATTATTTTAGATTGACTTTACAATTTCTATGGGAATTGTCGGCATTCTAGTTTCTTTTAGCCAGCGAGTTGTTGATTGCTGGAACAAGTTGCCCTCACAGATAGTTGAGGCTGACAGTTTGAACAAATTCAAAGGCCAACTGGATAGTTACCTGCAAAAAGAAGGAAGCATATAATTTGTATTTTCTTATCTACTTGGGTTTTTCTTTTTGTCAATGCAGAAAAGCTTGGAGCTTCTTTGCACTATATGGCAAATACTATTATTATATGGATATCAGGCCTATTCAGCCAATATTTTTACTATGGATGTCTCAAAAAAATTTTCTCTCCTCTCTTTCCCTTAATTCTATTTATTAATTTTCAAAAAAAAAAAAAAAAAAAACCACGCTCCCATTTCACCCCTCCGTTCGTTCCAAATACCTGTCCAGCTCAGCCTTAAATTTATTTGGGCTATCAACTTCCACAACAAAGGATGGAAGTCTGTTCCACCAACCAACCAACCACCCACCCGCTGGCTAAAGGCAAAATTTCCGCACATCTATCCGACATCTGTCTTTTCTCAATTTGAATTTATGCCCTCTCAAATGATTATTCTGAGCAAGAGAAAGAATTCCATCAGCATTGAGCATGCTCAAACCATTCAAGGTTTTATACACCTCAATCAGATCACCTCACAGGTGCCTAGTCTCCACACACACTGTAATTTGCAAAATTAAAGCCTTTCTTTGAAAGAGCAACCCTTTGTTCCATTCATTAATCTTGCTGCCCTTCTATGTACTCGTTAAAACAGCTCTACATCCTTCTTAAAATTAGGCCTCCCTGTATACAGTACTCAAGGTGTGTCCTGACCGTTGCCTTATATCAGGGGATAATCACCTCCTTATTCCTGCTACAAAAATTCCTGTATATAATTGACAAGACACTATGAGCTACTCTTGCAGACTGTCTGCACTGCTCAGAAAACTTCATATCTGCCTGCACAATTATCCCCAGGTCCTTTTCGTTCTCTACCACTGTCAGTGTAGTACCACAGAGTTGATACGTCACTCTGGGGTTGCTGCTTCCCATATGTAGTACTTTACATTTGTCAATGTTAAACTTCATTTGCCACTTCTTAGTACCATCTGCTCAACTTTTCTAGATCCTGTTGTAGCAGCATACTGTCATTAGTGTCCTTAACAACCCTGCCAACCTTCGTATCGTCTGCAAACTTGGACATTAAGCTTGATATACCATCATCAGTATCATTTATAAATACAGAAAACAACAATGGACCCAATACTGAACCCTGAGGGACTCCACTAATAACATTAGTCTACGTTGAGTGGTGTCCATTGATTACCACTCTGTCTTCTCCCACTCAACCATCCCTTTATCCATAGCAGCAATTTGCCTCCAATGCCACACTGCTCCAATTTGTGCAGCAGTCTTCCATGTGCAACAGTATCAAAAGCCTTTCTAAGATCCAAATTAGCATTAGTACAGACATCTGATGCAAGAAAGCAAGCTTATGCATCATCAGTAAAAAAAAAATAAATGAATAAATAAATAAAAAATAACCACTTCCACTTCACCCCTCTGTTCGTTCGAAATACCTGTCCGGCTGAGCCTTAAACTTATTTAGGCTATCAACTTCCACGACAAGGGATGGAAGTCTGTTCCACCAACCAACCACCTGCTGGCTAAAGGCAAATTTCCTCCCGTGTATCCTACATCTGTCCTTCCTCAATTTCAATTTATGCCCTCTCAGGTGATTATTCTGAGCAAGAGGAAGAATCCCATCAGCATTCAGAATGCTCAAACCATTCAAGGCTTTATACACCTCTATCAGATCACCTTGCCGGTGCCTAGTCTCCAGACACTGTAATTTGCAAAACTTAAGCCATTCTTCGTAAGAGCACCCCTTTGTTCCATTCACTAATCTTGTTGCCCTTCACTGCCTCGTTCCAGCATCTTTACATCCTTCTTGAAATGAGGCCTCCAGACCTGTATACAGTACTCTAGATGTGGCCTGACTATTGCCTTATACAACACAATAATCACCTCCTTATCCCTGCTAGAAAAATTCCTATATATCATCGACAATACACCATGAGCTACTCTTGCAGCCCGTCTGCACTGATCAGAAAACTTCATATATGCCTACGCAACCACCCCCAGGTCCCTTTCATTCTCTACCACTTTCAGTATAGTACCACAGAGTTGATACGTTGCTCTGGGGTTGCTGTTACCCATATGTAGTACTTTACATTTGTCAATGTTAAACTTCATTTGCCACCTCTCAGTCCATATGCTCAACCTTTCAAGATCCTGTTGCAGTAGCATAGTGTCAGTAGTGTCCTTGACAACCCTGCCAACCTTCGTAGCATCTGCAAATTTGGACATTAAGCTTGATATACCAACATCAATATCATTTATAAATACAGAAAACAATAATGGACCCTAAACTGAACCCTGAGGGACTCCACTAATAACATTAGTCCACGATGAGCAGTGTCCATTGATTACCACTCTCTGTCTTCTCCCCCTCAACCACCCCTTTATCCATAGCAGCAATTTGCCTCCAATGCCACACTGCTCCAATTTGTGCAGCAGTCTTCCATGTGCAACACTATCAAAAGCCTTTCTAAGATCCAAGTATATAATATCAAAGTTATTCCCTGCATCCAGTTCTTTTGTGACTGCATCATAGTATCCAATCAAATTGGTCACGCAAGACTTCCCTTTAACAACAAAACCATGCTGTGTCTGAGCTATAACTGAAGTCTTGTCTAGATGATCCTGAAGTGCTTCTTTAACCAGTGCCTCCATTAATTTTCCGGGAACAGAAGTTAAACTAACAGGTCAAAATTACTTATGTCGCCCTTTGATCCTCCTTTGTGAATTGGGGTCACATTTGCACATCTCCAGTCCATGGGTACTTCCCCTGAGTCCAAGGAAGCTATCATAATTATGGCTACGGGTTTGCTTACTTCCTTTGCTGCCTCCTTTAATATAACTGGATAGATCCCATCCACCCCAGGTGCCTTTCTTGTATTTATCTTCAACAATTTCTCCTCCACTTTACTCTCAGTTATTACAAGATTCTCTAGCTTACTGCCAGAATTGAATACACCTCTGGCATTCCCCTCGCTGAATAACTCCTCATGTGTGAATGTCGATACAAAATATTCATTTAGTTTGTTAGATACCTGAGCTGGATCATCAACACTTGACCCATCAATATCAAGTGGACCAATCTGATTCACCCCCTTCCTTCTAGAGTTTACATAAGTAAAGAACTCTTTGCTGTTTTTCTTTGCATCCCTTGCCAGTGATTTCTCATAATCTGCCTTTGCCTGCCTAACCTCCTTTGTAAATTGGTTACAGATCAACTTGTATCTATCATAGGCTTCTGCGTCACGTGTTAATTTGTATGTATCCCATGAATTTTTCTTCTCTGCCATATGTCTCATTAGATCATCTGACATCCACTTAGGCCTAAACCTTGAACAATATTTCTTAGTTGGTATGCAAAGCCTAGTAGCTTCCAAGATAAGTTCTTTGAATGCTTCCCATTTTGAATTTGCTGTTGGTAACATCATCAGTTGGTCCCACTGTATAGAATTTAAATACTGTCTCAGTCCATCGTAGTCGCCTTTACGAAAGAAATAACCCTTCCCTTTACCCCTAATGGTAGTTACCTCTTTGAGTAAATCCCACTTCAGCACACTGTGATCACTGCCACCTAGTTGTTCATTTACCTGCAGATTCTTAATGCATGAAGAATCACTACTGATAATCAAATCAAGAGTATTGCTCCCTCTAGTTGCCTCCCGAACATGCTGATGTAGAAAACAATCATCCAATAAATCCACAAAAGCCTTGCTAGTGTGTGAGTGACCAGCACCCAAATTCCAGTCAATATCTGGGAAATTAAAGTCCCCCATTATAAGACTCTCTGATTTACTGGCCCACTCTATTTCCCTGTACAGTTTCTTATTATACTCATCAGAGTCATTAGGCCTATAGCACACTCCTACTCTCAATTTTGATCTCCCAATGCTTATGTCACACCAAACTGACTCGACACTGCACTGTCCCGCAATGTCAACTGGCTTCACTTCCTTGGATTTTATGTATTTCTTAACTAATAGCATAACTCCTCCTCCCTTCCTATCCTGTCTATCCTTTCTGTAGACATTGTACTCCCCAAATTCCAGTTCTGCATTCCTTATACCTGTGTGACACCACGTCTCTGAAATCCCCACAATATCTGCCTTTGATGTTTTTAGCAATACCTCAAATTCATCAAATGTATTTACTAAACTTCTAGCATTGGTGTACACGCAAGTATACATGCACCTGTTCTTTTTCTTAGCTACCCTAACACAACCCATATGTTTATTTGTAACCCAATGATTCATAGCAGTCTCTGAAATATCCTGCATCTTATTTTCAAGGCTACGGCTCATTCCAATAGAAGCAGTGCAAGAATCACTTTCACCTCTGCCAGTGGCTACTGTTAATCTATTAATCCTTGTATCGCCCCAATCTAGCAGTTTTCCGACCCACCTAACACTGCCTCGATAGCATCAGCAAACATTCTTGCACCCTTTCTATTTAAGATATCAAATATATGATATCAAAGTTATTCCCTGCATCCAGTTCCTTTGTGACCACATCATAGTATCCAATAAAATTGTTCAGGCAAGACTTTCCCTTAACAAAACCATGCTGTGTCTAAGCTATAACTGACGACTCGTCAAGATGATCCTGCAGTGCTTCTTTAACCAGTGCCTCCATTAATATTCCTGGAACAGAAGTTAAACTCACAGGTCTATAATTACTTGTGTTGCCCTTTGATCCTCCTTTGTGAATTGGGGTCACATTTGCACATCTGCAGTCCATGGGTACCTCCCCTGAGTCCAAAGAAGCTCTCATAATTACGGCTAAGGGTTTGCTTACTTCCTTTGCTGCCTCCTTTAATATAACTGGATAGATCCCGTCCACCCCGGGTGCCTTTTTAATGTTTATCTTCAACAATTGTTGATGACTCTATTGTCAGGGAAACGGGAAACATGCTTTGTAAAAAGGATAGGTGGAACAGGACCAGGGTATGTCTGCCAGGGGCAAAGGTTGATGATGTTGTAGAGCGGATATCATCTTTTAAGGGCACAAAAGGTGATATAGTTGTACACGTTGGCACTAATGATATTAAGAGTAGGAGACCGGCGGAATTACTTAACAAGTACAGGTCACTGTTGAAAAAAGGCGTGAATTAGGGTTGAATTTGAAAGTGTCTGCAATTCTGCCCAGACACGATAGGAGGGAGTATATGATGAGAGCCCTGTCGATCAATTCGGCCCTGGAAGAATTGTGCAGGGCTCAAGGGGTAGAATTTTTTTCAGCCTGGTCTGTACTTGTTAACAGGAGAGACTGCTTCTACAGGGATGGGATACACTTAAATAGAAAGGGTGCAAGAATGTTTGCTGATGCTATCGAGGCAGTGTTAGGTGGGTCAGAAAACTGCTAGATTTTGGGGATACAAGGACTAATAGATTAACAGTAGCCACTGGCAGAGGTGAAAGTGATTCTTGCACTGCTTCTATTGGAATGACCCGCAGCCTGGTAAATAAGATGCAGGATAGTTCAGAGACTGCTGGGAATCATTAGGGTACAAATAAACACATAGGTTGTGTTAGGGTAGCTAAGAAAAAGAACAGGTGCATGTATACTTGCGTGTACACCAATGCTAGGAGTTTAGTAAATAAATTTGATGAATTTGCGGTATTGCTCAAAACATCAAAGGCAGATATTGTGGGGATTTCAGAGACGTGGTGTCACACAGATATAAGGAATGCAGAACAGGAATTTGGAGAGTACAATGTGTACAGAAAGGATAGACAGAGTAGGAAGGGAGGAGGGGTTATGCTATTAGTTAAGAAATACATAAAATCCAAGGAAGTGAAGCCAGTCGACATTGCTGGACAGTGTAGTGTCGAGTCAGTTTGGTGTGACATAAGCATTGGGAGATCAAAATTGAGAGTAGGAGCGTGCTATAGGCCTAATGACTCTGATGAGTATAATAAGAAACTGTACAGGGAAATAGAGTGGGCCAGTAAATCAGAGAGTCTTATAATGGGGGATTTTAATTTCCCAGATATTGACTGGAATTTAGGGGCTGGTCACTCACACACTAGTAAGGCTTTTGTGGATTTATTGTATGATTGTTTTCTATATCAGCATGTTCGGGAGGCAATTAGAGAGAGTAATACTCTTGATTTGATTATCAGTAGTGATTCTTCATGCATTAAGAATCTGCAGGTAAATGAACCACTAGGTGGCAGTGATCACGTGCTGAAGTGGGATTTACTCAAAGAGTTAACTACCATTAGGGGTAAAGGGAAGGGTTATTGCTTTCGTAAAGGCGACTACGATGGACTGAGACAGTATTGAAATTCTATACAGTGGGACCAACTGATGATGTTACCAACAGCAAATTCAAAATGGGAAGCATTCAAAGAACTTATGTTGGAAGTTACTAGGCTTTACATACCAACTAAGAAATATTGTTCAAGGTTTAGGCCTAAGCGGATGTCAGATGAACTAATGAGACATATGACAGAGAAGAAAAATGCATGGGATACATACAAATTTACACGTGACACAGAAGCCTATGATAGATACAAGTTGATCTGTAACCGAGTTACAAAGGAGGTTAGGCAGGTGAAGGCAGATTACGAGAAATCTTTGGCAAGGGATGCAAAGAAAAACAGCAAAGAGTTCTTTACTTATGTAAACTCTAGAAGGAAGGGGATGAATCAGATTGGTCCACTTGATATCGATGGGTCAACTGTTGATGATTCTGCTCAGGTAGCTAACAAACTGAATGAATATTTTGCATCGACATTCACACATGAGTTATTCAGCGTGGGGAATGCCAGAGGTATATTCAACTGTGGCAGTAAGCTAGAGAATCTTGTAATAACTGAGAGTAAAGTGGAGGAGAAATTGTTGAAGATAAATACAAGAAAGGCACCTGGGGTGGATGGGATCTATCCAGTTATATTAAAGGAGGCAGCAAAGGAAGTAAGCAAACCCGTAGCCATAATTATGAGAGCTTCTTTGGACTCAGGGGACGTACCCATGGACTGGTGATGTGCAAATGAAACCCCAATTCACAAAGGAGGATTAAAGGGCGACACAAATAATTATAGACCTGTTAGTTTAACTTCTGTTCCTGGAAAATTAATGGAGGCACTGGTTAAAGAAGCACTGCAGGATCATCTAGACAAGACTTCAGTCATAGCTCAGACACAGCATGGTTTTGTTAAGGGGAAGTCTTGCCTGACCAATTTGATTGGATACTATGATGCAGTCACAAAAGAACTGGATGCAGGGAATAACTTTGATATTATATACTTGGATCTTAGAAAGGCTTTTGATACTGTTGCACATGGAAGTCTGCTGCACAAATTGGAGCAGTGTGACATTGGAGGCAAATTGCTGCTATGGATAAAGGGGTGGTTGAGGGGGAGAAGACAGAGAGTGGTAATCAATGGACACTGCTCATCGTGGACTAATGTTATTAGTGGAGTCCCTCAGGGCTCAGTGTTGGGTCCATTATTGTTTTCTGTATTTATAAATGATATTGATGATGGTATATCGGGCTTAATGTCCAAGTTTGCAGACGATACAAAGGTTGGCAGGGTTGTCAAGGACACTACTGACACTATGCTGCTGCAACAGGATCTGGAAAGGTTGAGCAGATGGGCTGAGAGGGGGCAAATGAAGTTTAACATTGATAAATGTAAGGTACTACACATGGGAAACAGCAACCCCAGAGCAACGTATCAACTCTGTGGTACTACACTGACAGTGGTAGAGAATGAAAGGGACTTGGGGGTGGTTGTGCAGGCAGATATGAAGTTCTCTGAGCAGTGCAGACGGGCTGCAAGAGTAGCTCATGGAGTATTGTCAATGATATACAGGAATTTTTCCAGCAGGGATAAGGATGTGATTATTCCATTGTATAAGGCGATGGTCAGGCCACACCTAGAGTACTGTATACAGGTCTGGAGACCTCATTTCAAGAAGGATGTAGAGATGCTGGAACGAGTACAGAGAAGGGCAACAAGATTAGTGAATGGAACAAAGGGGTGCTCTTACGAAGAAAGGCTTAAGTTTTGCAAATTACAGTGTCTGGAGACTAGGCACCGGCGAGGTGATCTGATAGAGGTGTATAAAGCCTTGAATGGTTTGAGCATGATCAAAGCTGATGGGATTCTTCCTCTTGCTCAGAATAATCACCTGAGAGGGCATAAATACAAATTGAGAAAAGACAGATGTAGGATAGACGTGAGGAAATTTGCCTTTAGCCAGCGGGTGGTTGGTTGGTGGAATAAACTTCCATCCCTTGTCGTGGAAGTTGATAGCCTAAATAAGTTTAATGCTCAGCTGGACAAGTATTTCGAACGAACAGAGGGGTGAAGTGGAAGTGGTTATTTTTTATTTATTTATTATTTTTTTATTTATTTATTTTTTTTTTTTTTGGCTGATGCTGCATAAGCTTGCTTACTTGCATCAAATGCCTCTACTAATGCTAATGCTAATTTCTCCTCCACTTTCCTCTCAGTTATTACAAAATCATCCAGCAAAATACTCATTTACTTTGTTAGCCAGAGTTTAACTCACTTCTGGCATTTCCCTCCCTGAATAACTCTTCATGGGTGAATGTAGATGAAAATACTCATTTAGTTTGTTAGCCACCTGAGCAGGATCATCAACAGTTGAACCATCAATATCCAGTGGACCAATCTGATTCATCCCTTTCCTTCTAGAGTTTACATAGGTAAAGAACTCTTTGTTGTTTTTCTTTGCATCCTTTGCCAAGGATTTCTCATAATCTGCCTTTGCCTGCCTAATCTCCTTTGTGACTTGGTTACAGACCAGCTTATATCTATCATGAACTTCCATGGTCACCCATTAATATATATGTATCCCATGCATTTTTCTTCTCTGCCACATGTCTCATTAGTTCATCTAACATCCATTTAGGCCTAAACCTTGAACAATATTTCTTAGTTGGTATGTAAAGCCTAGTAGCTTCCAAGATAAATTCTTTGAATGCTTCCCATTTTGAATTTGCTGTTGGTAACAACATCAGTTGATCCCACCGTATATGATTTAAATACTGTCTCAGACCACCGTAGTCACCTTTACGAAAGCAAAAACCCTTCCGTTTACCCCTTATGGTAGTTACCTCTTTGAGTAAATCCCACTTCAGCACACTGTGATCACTGCCACCTAGTGGTTCCTTTATCTGCAGATTCTTAATGCATGAAGAATCACCACTGATAATCAGATTAAGAGTATTACTCCCTCTAGTTGCCTCCCGAACATGCTGATGTAGAAAACAATCATCCAATAAATCCACAAAAGCCTTGCTAGTGTGAGTGACTAACCCACAAATTCCAGTCAATATCTGGGAAATTAAAATCCCCCATTATAAGACTCTCTGATTTACTGCACACTATTTCCCTGTACGGTTCCTTGTTATGCTCATCAGAGTCATTAGGCTTATAACACACTCCTACTTTCAATTTTGATCTCCCAATGCTTATGTCATACCAAACTGACTTGACACTGCACTGTCCAGCGATGTCGACTGGCTTCACTTCCTTGGATTTTTGTGTTTCTTAACTAATAGTATAACCCCCTCCTGCCTTCCTATCTTGTCTACCATTCCTGTACACATTGTACTCTCCAAATTCCAGTTCTGCATCCCTTCTATCTGTGTGACACCACGTCTCTGATATCCCAACAATATCTGCCTTTGATGTTCTGAGCAATACTTCAAATTCATCAAATTTATTTTCAAATATATGCAACCATATAATTTTATATAAGTAGTCAGTCCTCGTATAACACGTTTACGCTACACGAATTCGATCATACATGATTTATAAATAGGGGAACGATGTCTTAAATAACACGACCGAATTCGCTTATTAACAATTCGCCTTTGTGTTTACAAGAAATTTCAGTCGAACTCGGGAATCATCCAAACCGAACGCAAAGTAATAGGAATGAAAAGAAGATTCTGAAAATTTGTTTTTATATGAGTGAAGAGTTCAGTGAAGGGGAAACACATTTCACCATAATAATGTAAAAACCCACAAAATTCCAGCTATCGGTATTATTGCAAATGCAATTAGATCAAGTTTTCTACCCGTTTAAAACAGATTCCACTAGCAGGAATGCCCAATAAACTGGAAAGTGCAAGTTGTTTTTATTGTTTTATGGTAGTGACCTCCAGAAATGCGCTTTAGTAAAATGTGAGCTGTGAGCTAGCGTAAGGTGATAATAGTGTGTTTCCGCCTTTATTATGTTGTTTATTCAGTTGATACGCACATGCTACTTTGTTTATGTGTATCAAACGTGCCTCCTCATTTTTTTTATTTTTTTTATACTGTAATCGAGTAAAATCTTTAAAAAAGTGTATAAAGGGAGCATCCTGGTGAAGATACTTCAGATTCGGAGAGAAAAAGAAAAGGAATACTGATAGAGGGAAAATACGAAATTGTGAAACGCTTTATCAGGAGCGAAATGAAAGAACGTGTGATATTGTGCATGCTACAGGCCTAAATGGGTAATGCTGAGAATAATTAGAAAGAATGCAGAGAAAATAAAAGCAACTTTCATAGGAGGAACAACTCTAAGTGTAATAAAATCCATCAGATCAAGACAGAGAATTGGAAGAGATTGAATGTCTGTTATCTGTTTGGATAGAAGATCAAACAAAGAACAAGTTTGCTTACGATTGAAGCAAAAGCATTAGCAATATTTTATTACACAATAATCGTAATAAAATACTTATGTATTTTTTTATTACTCAAATACTTATGTATTTTATTACGATTATTTATTGTGTTTGGTAACGTTTTGGTTCCAAATGTGTGTTTGATCTTGGGTGGTCAGTACCTAACTCTATTTTTCCCATAAGACCTGTTATTTATATTGCACGATTTTGCATTACATGAGGGTTTGTTTCTAGGTACACAACTACCGTGTTATACGAAGACTGACCGTATTTATTTATTTCAATATTGTTTAAAATGTTTTTTTCTTTTTTAGTTATACTACCTACTCTCATCTTTTTTTTTTTTTCAGTAGCTATTATTTATCTATACATTATATACACACACACACATATATATATATATATACACAGAGAGGGGGGGGGGGAGAAGAATAGTAAATGGAAGATATGGTAGTTCAGATGTTTGTTTGTTTGTTATTTGGTTTTTAGGAGCATTAGCAACTAAGGCCATATTGTTCCGGGATATGCGGTGGTCATTCTCTGACCTTTCCGCATCCTCCGTATTTAGTGGTGACGGGCTTGAACCCCGGTCTAATCAAGAAGCGTGTGCTACGTGCTGCTGCTCCTTCCCACCTGGCTACAGAGGCACGGTAGTTCAGATAGATGGATTTGTATTATCATAGTCACCAATGTACTCCTACTCAATCAGATTTGAATCAATCAGATTTGAATCAATTTCACTTCACTCAATCAGATTTGAACAATGATGTGTATAACTTACTTGTGTGCATAAGTACTGTCCCAACCCTGGCCTTGCTGCACCACTAATATATATGACAGGTGGACGAGCATATAGTGCTTCGTAGCCCTCTGCAGCAAATTTTGGATACTTAGCATGCAGAACCATTCGGCAAATTTTTACCAAGCCATCTCTACTTTCATTGTGAAAATATACCAAGGAATCATAAAACCTAAAAAGAAAAATGAATAAAACATATAAAAAATTAGTTAACATACATACATAAATCTGCAAATAAGAGAAGAAATTCCTGAGATTTACAGTAAATTTTACAAACTGGGATTTGAAAACTTTTAACGAATCTCAGTATTTCAGCTTGAACATACCAAAACAGCATTCTGGAACATTTCTTCTAAAACCACTGTTTGTTCTCCCCCCTTTTCTTTTTTTAATTACTCTATATGCAAACAGGTACACACAGATTGGCTGCACACACACACAAACTTAGGTACAGCTATGCTTTTTGTGAAATAGAGCACTCCTTCAGTAACAGAATCACATATATACACTTTATATTTGTAAAATGCAATATAAAGTAGGTGGGCAAATATGCAAGGATGTTGTAGATATGTAATTCAGTACAAGAATAAGCAAGAGTGACTTTGAATGTGGCTGGTACCAGTATACTGGTATGGGTATCTCGAAGCTGCAACCCTGATGAATACATGCCTGTGTCTCGGTACCAGTATACTGGTATGGGTATCTCGAAGCTGCAACCCTGATGAATACATGCCTGTGTCTCGGTATCAAGAATGGTCTGATAACCAAATAACATCCAACCAATGGATATTCTGCAATTGGAAACAGTTCATTAATGTGAGAGGCCAAAGAACTGATGTGACTTGTACAGGGTAAAAGAAAGGATACAGTAAGTCATATAATATCCCAGTAAAGTGGAAACAAAATAGATGTTTCAGAATGCATAATTCATCATATCTTTTTACAGATGGGATATTGCAGCCAATAACCAACAAAAATCAAGATGGTATGGTTACAGTGGATAGGGGAGGGTTGGAAAAATGTTGCATTAGTCCACAGGACCCATCATGCCAGGTGTCAACAATGAAGGCTGTTGATGTAACGACTTGATGTTTTGCCCCTTTATACCTGTGGGACAAAACATTTGAATGTGACAGGTTTTCTGGACTGTTTCCAACCAGGATGGCCGCAGTGTATTCATCTGTAAATCAGTTCTTCCAACAGGATAATACACCAAACCACTAAGCCAGGATTGTAGAGAACTGGTTCCAGGAACATGACAGTGAATTCAACCTACTGCAATGGCCCTTCCCAGTCACCAGATCTCCAACCAATTGTGCACTCATGGGATGAAGTAAAACAAGCTCTTTGGAGTAGAGATCCCCAAACATCCAACTTGCAACAACTGCTGGAAGCAAATGAGTCAGCATTGAATATCATGCTTTTGACAACTCATTGAGTCAACTCCATAATGAATCCAGGCTATTCTGAGAGTTAAAATGGGATCTACTCGCTATAAGTAGGTGTACTAATAAAGTGGTTGCTCAGTGTGTACACACACACAGACTTAGATGGCACAATCTGAGCAAGTCACTCACTAGTCTTTCATTCCTTTATCATGGGCATGGTGGTTGCAGCTTTGTCATATTCATGTATTCTGTTCCTGCTCAGCAGTCATGTTTTAGATTTCGTTCTAGGATCAATTCTGTGGTCTACAGTAAATTAAAAAGTCTTCAGATTTTAAGCTTCTTTGAAAAAGGACTAATAATTTTCAGAAATGTATCAATAAGAAGGAAAATTATCCATACAATTTAACTTTTATTACTTGCACTTTCATAGTTAGCCATCTATGTCAATAAAAAAATTAGCCTACAAGGATTCAAATTCTGTTCTGTTATTTTTGGCAAGACTGAAAATACATGCATATGTATATTCTGTAACTGTAAAGAAACAATTTTAAATTCCTCCCTACTCTCTATATCACAACAAAATTTTAGATAATCTGTTATACTTGAATTCCATTTGCTTCTAGCCCAATTTGCATACTATTTTTTACTGTGGTAATGGCCAGATCAATATCCTTCTGAATTTATTCACATAAAATGGAAGGTTTTTTTTTTTTTTCCATTCTGGAATGGGGTCTAGCACTCAATAATTTGGAGAAAATCCTCACGGAAAATAAAACTCTTGGGAATGTTGAACATTTCCAACATTTTAACATCTTTTCTTGCTTAAGAACAAATAATTAGAAGAATTAATATATATATCAAACATATATCACAAACTGAAATAATAATAATAATAAAACTTTCAATAAAACCACCACAAAAAACAATTTCTAGACAGATCAGAAAAAATGGGCACATATGTTCTCTTGATCCTAAAACTTGTTCTGCTCACAATCTATTTCAGGTAAATGGCTATTATTCTTCATTACACCTTAAACCTTTTCTCTATCTAAAGCTCTGTTTTCCAGTATATGCAGAAAGACTATACTACAACAACCAACTATACTGCAACTGACTTGCACTGACCTGTGCTAAAGCTCACAGTATTTGCAAACAAATATTAATAAATTAAAAATTTTAATAAGTCCAAAAACAGAAAATTTGTTTTGTGCACAAATCAAAGATGTGCTTTCTACTCCACTGATAAATCATATTGCTACAATATCTGCTCTTCTTTCCATCCACCACATCTGCATCCAGACTGTTCCATTGCAACATAAAGACAAATATGACCCCAATGCTATTTAAATGAACACCAAATAACCACAAAACAAATGCGGCAAATGAATGCCACAATTAGGGTTATACTTGACAAGGCGCAATTTTGCTATATGAGTAACAAGACACTAATATTCAAAATAGAATAAACCATAAAAAATAATAAATTCAAGTAAACCTAATTTCAGCATTAATTTGCAACATTTGTTTTTTGGTAATTTAGTGTTCTTTTTCTAAATTAACTATTTTAGTTCTAAAAATAAATAACTTTTCTGCTTTTCTTCCAACTTTTCATGGATAATACTAACCATCCAATTACAACTCAACTGCAATCTCACTAAAGCAACTTTTCCTTCTCATTGTTTGCTATAATTCCATCTTTTTTAACAACTTCCTGTCATTTGCATTATCTGAAAATAAAATTGCACAGAAATTCAAGTGCTGAACACTAACAAGGTTATTCTCTTTCTTCCCTCAGACAGCCCTCAATAATAATGTATTGAACATGGTTTTAGCAACCTTTGGTGTTTGCAATTACCAAAACAAAATTAAAATTTGCTAGAGCTTTAATAGGAGAATTTTGATATAGTAATTGCAAACAATTTTAGCATAAATTCTGGAGGAAAAATATATATAAATAATACATACCTAAACAGCCTATTTATCCACAAACTAGTATCTGTCACAATCTGTGTGGCTAACCTCCGTAAATGTTTTGTTTCAAGAGTTGATATGTAAGCTGCTAAGGTATGGGAAACTATGGCTATTTTCCCAACTTTATCCAAATGTCGTAAATGACCCCTAAGGGGGAAAAAAATTACTACAGCTAATTAAAGATATTGAACAGTTTAAACTGATAATTTCTGCTATAGCATTTCTATTGAGAGATACTTATAATATCACAGAATGAGCTCATAATAAAACTAATCCATTTAGCCCTACATGAAACCAAATCTCATTAAAAGTTCATACCAAAATCAGTTCTATTTATTCATATCAAAATCAGTTGTATGACTTAATACCTTCCCTATCCTAATAAATGAATATGCATTTACAGTTACCTGACCTATTTAGATTTTTTTTTTTTATGGTAATAGTTTTAAAAAGAATATGTTCCTTTTCTGGTTGGGAAATGATAATGTATTCAACTTTAGCAATTTGACTGTGCTCCCAGTTATCTTTATAACCCTAAGCAACTGCACACCAGAAAATTACACAGTTGCAATGGTTGCCAGTATTCTAACAGAACGCTATTTTTAAATGCTTGTAATGTAGCTATTTATAAAGCCACACTGTGTAATGTGTCACATTACACAGTGTGGCTTTAACCACAAAAAGTGAAACATCTCTCACTATTTTCTAATCAGGTATCATACTCAGAAAATGAAAAACAACATAAATAAAATTTACCATATAAGATGTGCCAGACAATAAGATGCACACGGGTTTTAGGTGAATTTTGGAAAAAATATTTTATTGCCTGCATCTAAAAACACAAGTTGCAATTAAACAAAATTGTCAATGTAGAATGAATTCACTTGTTGTAGAATACACAAAACCTGCTACCATCATTACCACGATGTCATGATATTAACTTTCAATTTCTTCAGAGTGCATCATCTTTACTAATCAAGGACATTGTAATTCTCCATTTATTAAAAGACTTCAGATTTATTAATCTTTTTTTTGTGAATAAACAACAAATTCTAATGATACATGTGTAAGACCTCTCTTGGATATGCAAAGCTGCAATTTACAGTTTGATTTTTAAAAAAATAAATATAAATCACTGCATGCAACTAGTTTACCTTTGGGACCATAAGACACACAGGAATATTTTCCATAAAAAAAAAAAAAAAAAAAAAATCTTTCTTATTGACCGAAAATATGATATATATCATATTCAAAATTGTAACAGTTTTTTTTAAACAATTCATAACCTAAATGGATGTGCACAGTAATTTTCACACCATAATGTCCTCCATGACAGTTTTACTACTTGTCACTCATCTGGTAAAATCTAAGTTCAAATTCTATGTATTCCAAGTTTTTTGACTCACAAAAACATGCAAACAGATCCACGGGGGTGGAAAAAAAAAAAACACTGGCATAATTTGGCCTAAGATGCTAATGCACTGTATAAACCAACAACAATCTTATTTAACAACCATAACCACCCCAAACACTGCTTCAAACAGATATTTCTTTTTGACTTTTTTTTTTTTTTTTTTTTCAAGTAAATAATAGTATAATGCTGTATATAAAAAAGTGGCATTGTATAAAAAGATATTAGTTTCTTTCAACAACAGTTTTAACTGATCTCTAGAAAACTAAGTTAGTATATGCTAGGCAGGAAAACATTTAAAAAAAAAAAGTAATGTAAATAATTAGGACTGATCACCTAGACTAGTCCTTCTGGCCAAGTTTTAGGCACAATTTTCTCTATATTTGGAACCTAACAAACCAACCCTTATTAACAGTAAAAATTTCAACATTGAATCCTCCAAGCAATGTTTCTTAAGATATTTTATAAACTCAATGCCTTCTTTTTAATTATTATACTTGTTGAACAAGGGATTTCTATGGTTTATATTATCCTCTATAAAAGCAAATTTAATTATCTGGTATGATTAAATTCTAGAATATGATATTGAAATAAAACTGCTCTAAAAATAAAATATATTTTGAGCAGTTTAATTACTAGTTTAAAAAAATTCATAACCTATTTTCATACAACTCAGAAGCTTGAAAATGTGACAGTGAAGGGTCATTTTCTGATTAAAAACAGCTATAAGCACTAAATATAATATATTTTTCATGAACACTAACTATTTCTTTAAAACAATTTTAAAAAAATTCATTTCACAAACATACAGAGAGAGAATTTTTTTCCACTCCAACATAGGCTAAGATGTCTAAACAGGCTTAGATGTCTGTTGTAAGTTGGTTGTGTCACTTACTATGTCAGTGTGATTAGGAAAAAATAATAATAACAAAAAAGAAAACTGGAAAATTTAATTGCTCATTGCTACAAGCATCATTTCGACTTTATGTAGTACTTTTGGCACTACTTGCAACAAGAAAAAATTAACTTTGCATTATGATTTGCTTATCTCAAAAGTCCTGATTGTTCCTGTTATTGGGTTTTAGGTTCATCAGCAACCTAGGCCACACTGCCTGCACCATTGTATATTATACTGCTACAAGTGTGAGTTCATGAGCCTATTTGCATGTTATGCAGTGCTGAAAAGCTCAGAATGACTCAGAGGAAACCTTGTTCCTCATCTGAGATCAGCTAACTATAGCTCCCCCCCCCCATTGAAGATGCCTTCAGAAATTGTTCCAGTTGGTAAAGGAATCTGAACCCAGACTCATCAAAAATAATGAAACTGCAGTGTAGCAAAAAAGTAAGACTGAATTTAAGAAATAATAATAAAAAAATCTTTTTGTAAAAACATTTTTTGTACATCATGTCTAATGTCACCATCAGAAAGAATGGAACAACTCTGATCAACGTCAATTTTTTATGTAGAGCTGGGGAAAAGTCCCACTGAAACACATGAAATGTTATGAACAGCTTAAGGGGATAAGGCTCTAACCTGAGCACAAACATCCTGACAGTTTAAGAATTTTAGAGGGCAGAAAAGAAGTAGCAGATACTCCTTGAAGTGGACAACTGAAAATGACTGTAGCCCCAAATTTGTGAACAAAGTACTTCCACAAGTTACTAGAAGTGACCACGAATTAACATTCAGAATGTTAACGTGAGTTAAATATGAATAAGGAATTGGTAAGGTCCATAATACCACACACCAGGGAAATCCACACTGTTTGTGTCATGAGGAAAAACCCCAGAGAACTACATGCTTGCAAAGATTTTGATCAAACAACTGATTTCCCAAATAGCCTTATTACTAGGTACAAGAGTTGGCAGTTCTAGTATGATCCTGAGACCAAAAGAATGACCAAGTGCAGTCTGGCAATGACGGAACTCATCAAGGGGGAAAAAAAAAAGTCAATCTCCAAAAATTGCGTCTCAAGACCATGCTTTTTTTTTTTTTTTTTTTTTTTATGAAAACCTCAAACACGAAAGGTATTAGAATTTATAGTACCACAAATGGAAACTAGTACCATGCACTAGCTGAAGGTTGAAAAGATGAAATATACCTCTTGACATTAGAGTGGACTTTCTGTAGATTATAATTTTCAGAAAATACGGTGGATTCAGGTTATTTGGGCCACCAGTTAATCAGGGCAGCCATTTATTTGGGGCAAATCTTAAACAGAACCGAATTGAGAAAATTGCCAGGGTTTACTTCGCTTAATTGGGATAACATGCTGTTTAATCAGGGCAGGAGACCGCAGCACTAGAGATTACCCTACGATTGTCTCCGACCGTACATGGTTCGGTCGGATTTCTGGAAGTCACAACCATAAAACAATAAAAACAATTAGCAGTCACCTGTTTATTGGGCTTTTCTGTTAGTGCAATCTATCATAAACAGATAGTAAACTCGATCTTACTAAATTTGCGATAATACTGACAGCTGGAATTCTGTGGGTTATTATGGTGAAATGTGTTTACACTTCCATGGAATCTTCAATCATATAAAAAAATTAATTTTCAGAATCTTCTTTTCATTCCTATTTTTAAAGCTTCATAACTTGTTACTCATTCTCACTTGCATGTATCGTGTTACTTGCAATTTTTGTGTGCCTTTTTGTTATTGATTGCTTATCTTTTTAAAAACATTGTTTTAAATTTTAACTGCCACCCACAAATGGCAATGAACAGAAATGTCAACTAGTTAGTATGCACATATTACGGTACGTATTAATTATTATGATTATCATGTATATTGGGGCTTAGAGGGGAACAGGCATTCTGTGTGTTATCAGACACTCAGTCTAAAACACTGATGGATCCAATATCTTTCTATTTCAGAAGATTTAGGAGAAGTCTGGTTGGCCTGCCTCCCTAAAATCCACTCATGCACACCTTCTTGATGGTAAGCCCAGTTACGTCACTTAGGTGGCAACGAACATGTAGAGTGGTTCTCTTCAAGATGCCTGGTCAGCATGAAGAGGAAAAGACCAAATCCTCCAGCACATGACAGTAAGGCGAAACAAATGGCCCTCAGTCCCCAGCGGCTTTCACTCCCCCTCTTACGGCAGCGAGAGGATCAGAGTGGAAGCAGAGGGTGCTAAGAATCTCTGGTTACGACCAGGCTGCCATGCACGGAAACTGAACTTGGCCTGTTACAATGTAAGATCGCTCATCGGTGAAGACAGAATATTAGAGCTGGAAAAGGAATTAGAAAATGTAAACTGGAATATCATTGGTTTGGCTGAAACAAGAAGAAGAAATGAATCACTTATAAGTTTAACAAGTGGAAAATTGCTGTACACCAATGGAAACAGTGAAAGGAGTGAAGGTGGAGTTGGCTTTCTGGTCCATAAAGATAAAAAAAAAACATTTTGGAATTCAAAAGTACATCGCCAAGGGTGTCAAGACTACAACTCAGGATTTCTAAGAGGTATAAGTTGAAGGTTATAATGATTTATGCACCAACATCAAGCCACGATGATGAAGTTGAAGAAATGTACACCGAAACTGAGTCTTCTAGATGAACAGAAAACTCACTACACTATCATTATGGGAGGCTTCAATGCTAAGGCTGGAAAGAGACAAAACAGCACAGAAAGGGGAACTATAGGAAATTTTGGAATTGGTGAAAGAAATGAAAGAGGTGAAAGACGTGGAATTTGCAGAATCTCGAGGAATGTCAGTAATGAACATTTTTTTTTCAAGAAAAGGGTGAACAGAAAGAGGACATGGAAGAGCCCAAATGGATTAACAACTAATGAAATCGACTTCATCCTCACTAACAGAAGATATATCGTGAATGATGTAACTGTCCTGAATAAGGTAAATGTTGGAAGTGATCACAGAATGGTAAGATGCACACTTGATATAGATGTAAGAAAAGAAAGGAAAAAACTGACTCGAATAAATAATACAAAGGTCTTTGAGATAACAGAAGAGGAGAAAAAGCAGTACGTACTGGAACTTAAGAACAAGTTTGAGCTTCTGCAGACTGCTCAGGACCAAGTTATCGACAAGGAATATTACAACTTTCTAAAAGTGATAAAGCCCAAGAAACCTATAGGTAAAAAGAAATCCAAAGAAGAAAAGAATCAGTCAAGAAACACTTGTCATAATGAACCGAAGATGACAAATGAAGAGCAAGAAAAACACTGACAGGGAGAGAATTGAGTATACTGAGTTATGGAAAGCCATTAGAAAAAGACTCAGAGAGGACATAAGAAGATTTAACACAAGAAAAGTAGAACAGGCACTAAGGGAAAACAAAGGATTTAAATCAGCAGCTATGAGCAGTAATCCAGAAAGACAAATTATACTGAAACTGAAGAATAGCAATGGTATACTTATAAATAGCAGAGAAGGCATAATTCAAATAGCAGAAGACTACTATAAAGAGTTATACAAGAAGCAAGGGAATGATGCCAGAAGTGGGGAAGATGGATCGCAAATTAGTAACACATACAACATACCTGATATCCTTCCTGATGAGGTAGAACATGTGTTGAAGAGAATGAAGTATCAGAAATCCCTGGGGGAAGATGAAGTTACTGTACAGTTGTTAAAATTGGAAGAAAGACACATGACACAAAAACTGGCAAGACTCTTCACAGAATGCATTAGAAAAGGTGTGACGCCTAAGGAGTGGAATAATGCAATCATAGTTTTGCTGCATAAAAAAAAGGAGATAAATCAGAAATTGGAAATTATAGACCAATTAGCTTGTTATCTCACATCTACAAGTTGTTCACAAGGGTCATTACTAACAGGTTAGAAAGAATACTTGATGAGAATCAACCGAAAGAGCAAGCTGGCTTTAGGACAGGATTCTCAACTATGGATCACCTTCATGTAATGCCACAGCTAATGAATATAAAACACCATTATGCCTGGCATTTGTGGATTATGAAAAGGCATTTGACTCCATACAGCATAAGGCAATGTTTCGGGCACTGGAAAATCAAGCCATAGATACCCCATATATTATGATTTTGAAGAAAATATATGAGAATGCTACCTCCTTTATTAGACTAGACAAAGACAATAGTAAATTTAAAATTGAGAAAGGAGTTCAACAAGGAGACACAATATCTCCGAAGTTGTTTACTGCTGCCCTTGAGGAAGCTTTCAGAAGATCAGACTGGTCGCAGAAAGGAGCCAATGTGAATGGAGAGTACCTAAACCATTTACGATTTGCAGATGACATTGTGGTCATAAGCCAAGATCCCAAAGAATTAGAGGAAAATCTGAATCAGTTATGCAGAGTTAGTAAGGATTTTGGACTAAAGAGGAATATAACTAAAACAAAAGTAATGATGAACAAGTATGCTACAGAAAGGGATATAATGACTGAAGGAGCAGTAATTGAAAAGGTGGAATCATATACTTATCTGAGACAAGTCGTCAGCTGTAATAATGATAAATGGCTGGAAGTCAAGAGAAGAATAAATTTTGGATGAATAGCATTCAGGAAATATAGTCACATACTGAGGAGCAATGTGGAAGTGGTTATTTTTATTTATTTATGTTACTTTTTTTTTTTTTTTTTTTTTTTGGCTGATGCTGCATAAGCTTGCTTTCTTGCATCAAATGCCTCTACTAATGCTAATGCTAATGCAATATCCGAATTTGTCTGAAACGTAAAATAATGAACCAATGTATACTTCCCACCATGACTTATGGAAGTGAAACTTAGGAACTCACCAAAAGAATGGAAGAGAAGCTGAGAACTACACAGCAAAGAATGGAACGAATTATATTGGGAATCAGACTGTTAGATAAGAAGAGAAACACTTAGATTAGGCAGCAAACTCAAGTAAAGGACATTCTTATCAAAACTAAAGAACTAAAATGGTCTTGGGCAGGACACATAGCTCGAAGACATGATGACAGATGGACTAAGAAAATAACAGAATGGTACTCAAGAGGAGTTAAGAGAAAACCTGGAAGACAACAACGGAGAGGGACAGATGAAATTCATGAATTCGTGGGTAGTAAATGGATGGCCATTGTATAAAACAGAAGGAAAGTTGCTGGAGAGGCCTTCATCCTGCAGTGGATTGAAAATGGCTGATGATGATCATGTATATTCTTCCGATTTACACGTATCATTTAATTTTTTAATTGGTAAGATAATAAACGGTAAATTTGTGCTTAATATATCTTTACTTTTATAGCCTGTGGATAATATTCCTCCTATTTTCGCTAATTAAAATTGCTGTTTAATAGAATTAAAATTCAATTCACAAACGTGATCACAATGACCAGCGCTTACTACACATCGTATAGTGAACGGTACTTTACTATGGTGACTCCATCGTAACGTGATTTGATTTTACAGTGAACCAATTGTAAAGCGGGGGTCCATTGTATTTTTAACTTTTTATACGCAAAACTTCGGATAATTGGGGCAGCCGCTTAATTGGGCCAAAATGCACTACTCCTGATGTGTCCCAAATAACCGGAATTGACTGTATGTGTAAAGGGAGGTTGTTTTAGAAAACAATAGTTAAAGGGATAAATAAATAAGGAAGAAGAAAAGTTGGTTCCATGAATTTGAAGCTGGACAGTCATTCATTCCCAGCTTTGAATTCAATAGGTTGCACCTATTTAAATTCAGCCACATTACTTTTTTGCTGCACTGTTCATACTGCCACAGAAGCCAATCTATCCATTATCCTTCAGGCTAATGAGATTACACTACTTTAGCACAGTAATTTTCACACTGGTGGTTGCACCTTTGAATCTGGATTCATTCCTAGCTTAAACAAAAAGGCACCAGGAGCAGTTTTCCTTCCCAGTGTGAGCATGAACATCAGTCAGCAAGTGAATGAAGTATATTTGTTGAGTGATTTTCTACAGATCATGTACAAGTGAGCAGTTAGTCATGTATAAGGGGTTGTAGCTGGAAACATGCAATCAAAACTATAGGTTAGATCGATCTATAGGCTGGAAACATGCAATCAATACTTGCTTTAATGTTGTCAGACCCAGTCTGACAAGATTAAATCAAGTTCAGAAACAATACTACACAATACTATTACTGCAGTAGGTATTTCTTTAATTGTTAATATAATATTATTATTAGGTAACACTATTAAACAACATCACACAGGTAAATAACACTTGAATTGTGAGAAACACCAAATACTGGAGAGTAATTTGTAAAATTCACTTCTTTTTAACTAATATAGTTATCCCTCAATAAAATAATAAAGGATTGATCAGAAACAAAACTAGTACATATACCATAATGTTTTGGCTGTTACACCACAGCCTTTGAATGACAAAACTATTTGCAAAGGAAATTCTCTGCAAATATTTTATCTGTGGATCATACCACATTTTGTCTCTGTGAGGCTGGAAACCAGGTTCTTCAGCAAGGTTGAAGGACGTGATGACTATGTCAAGGTTGAAGGATGTGATTGATCTAACCTGAGTAATTTCCTAAGTCACTGGCAGAATTTTTGGGCTGGGGGAGGGGTTGGTAGAAAGTTATTAGTCCTTGGGTGGAAACCTCTCCCCCCCCAACAATGAACACTTCCATGTTCATTGTTGGAGGAAGGGGAGGAACAAGAGGCCCACTGACAATATCTTGGTAGGAAGTTATTATTCCTTGGGTGGAATCCTCCTGCCCCCCCCTTCCCTCCAACGATGAACATTTCCATGTTCATCATTGGAGGGGGGGGGGCAGGAGGCCCACTGGGAATATCTTCTGTGGGATGAATGTAGAATCCTGAACATCAGCAATATGTCCTCTTCCATGGTTCTGTGAAATTTTCTTGGCAATCTGTTCTTTGAAAATACTTAAGAATACCTAAATAATACTTGGTTCTTTCTAAGAGTCCTGAAGCTTTATTAAACTAAATAATGCTAAGAAATAATAAAACTGTAAGGAATATTGAACCTGCAATTTATAAAATACACTTCTTTTTAATTTAATGTACATTATATTATTACACCTCACAATAATTATCAAACATAGTTAACTTCATTTAATGAACACACTATTAATGTTCATGTCTGTTCAATGAATTTTAGTTCTTCATTCCCTTAAGATATTTTCCAAAATTATTAGCAAAAAAACATTACTTCTGCATTGTTCACTATCAGTGATTACGCTATCCATAAAAATATACTCACTAATTTGCATGGTAATGTAATTTAAAAAAAAAATTACTTTCATATGCAAAATACTTTCTTTTGGGATGCAAGATACTATATTGCTTGCCAAAAGACAATGTGTTGCTTCAGCATCCACATCCCATCCCCTTCGTTTCAAACAATTATGCTACTCTTCTGATCATAGCAATTGTATTGCAAATTGCAATGTCTGGAGACTAGGCAACTGTGAGAAGATATGAATGAGGTATTTAAGACCTTGAATGGATTTAATCCTTTCTCTTGCTCAGACTACACATACATGATTTGGCATAAATTCAAGTTGAGGAAGGACAGTTGCAGGTCAGATTGTGCAGAAATTTGCCTTCAGCCAGTGGGTGGTTCATTGTTGAAAAAAACTCCCTCTGGTGTAGAGGTGAGTAATTTGAATAAATCCAAGGAAGAATTAGATAAACTGTTAGAGGAAATGGACAGGTGAAATGGGAAGCACTGGCATTTTATTTTATACTGTATAAGCTTTCTTTCTTAAGTTTTGCTTTTTGCTCTCTTCACTCAGCTGATTCTTCACCCATGAAGAGTCAGCTGATATAGGAATTTTATTCATTGCCACACTATGCATGCATAATGCTTAGATGTGTGAAAAAAATCAACTTAGCAGTTCTCTCACAATAGCACACAAAGTAACACTCAAAACAGCACCAGTGTGAAAAGACACACATAAATTAATTGTAAAAGAAGAATAATATCAATCAAAGGTGAACTACAATTCTCCTCCCTCACCACCACATGCTCTTTAACCCTTTCAGCAGAGAGTTTGTGCATGTGGGTGGGCTCCCTGCAGTGAATTTTTCATATTGGGGTCTGTGGTTCATTTATTCCTATGGCAATTTCAAAATTTTATAAAAAAACAAAAATTTAAATAAATATAAATCAATACTTTAAAATATCAACATTTATTTATTTTGATGACTTTACTGCTCAACACTGGAGTAAAATTACTGTCAAAAATCAAATGATACATTTTACAAAAAAAAAAAGTAGATAAAATCAGTCATGGCTTTTTTGATACAACAATGTCCTCTACATCTATTTATATATTAAAACATTCAGTTTTATCAAATTCTAGATCTTAATTCTATAAATTCTTCAATTTTCCTTTTGTAAGCCAAAAACTGAGGTCAGTAAGTCTCGTTGTCTCTCATTTTCAATGCTATTTTCATTTTTCCAACTAATATATACTATATCTACAATTAGTTGGAAAGATAAGAGATGACAAACAAATTAGAAAAATTTCAAAACGATTCGCATTAAGAGAACAGCCTTTGAAGCTACCTTCAAAATGTTGGTCGGTTTACATATTCCCTTACAGTCCACAGGTGAAAACAATTTATGTATATACTGCTCAGGTGGTATGGTAGTTTCACCACCGATATCAATACTGGTTTATTGACTGGCATCACATCTCATGAAGGGATTAAACAAAAGGGCACTAAGGTGGATGTTTAGAGAAGAAAACTAAACACTGTTTGCATTTAGCACAAGGTATTCATGCACAGGTAATCTCACACCCCAGCCAACATGAATTAATTATAATTTATATTTCAAAAAAAAAAAAAAAAAAAAAGCATATGTAAAAACATCTGGCAGGGAGTCATAGAAGCAGACCAGGTGGGGGATGATCCCATCAAGCTAGTTGTTATGCTTGCTATACACAGGTTCACCATCACTACCTTTTAGTCATTGCCAACCTCATATGCCAAGGAAGTTGTTGCTTGCACTTCCTCAAAATTATTATACTTACATCATCATATAGACAAAGCATATGGCACAGTTGCCAACATCTGCCTTTCAAAAAGATGAAGATAAAGTAAGCAGGAGGAAAACAGATTTTTTTGGCCAAAACCAGGTAGAACTACTTTTTATTATTATTATTATTATTATTATTATTATTTTTTTTTTTTTTTCAAAATAAAAAATTAAAAAAGAAGGAAAGCATTAAATTTTTCAAAAAAAAAGCAGATTTTTTTTTTTTTTAAAGTCCACAGTGCACTAGAAATTTCACTGACAACATATACATTTTATATTAAAATACCACAACAAGATTATTAACCAGTACAGAATGCTTTCAAACATTAGCTTACCTACAATTTTTCAGTCTTCTGTTTTGATTTTGAGTGCTTAAAGAAATGTACCATTTCAGACATTGTACTCATCATCAATACTGATTCTAGGCTTTGTTTATAACAATGGTCCTGCTGACAAGAGCATTTCCAAACTTTTCTAGATTTAGCTGTCAAGAGCATTTCCAAAGCATAACCAAGAAGAGAAGATAGGAATTGTTTTTCTTTTTCCTCACCTGGCTGAATCTCACACTCAACATTGCTGCTATGAGGAAAAATGCTAGGCAAGATTTGGCCTTGGATGACCTGAAAAATCAACTGTTAGAATGTAGAAACAAATTTAATTTTGTATGCAAAAAGTGCACTGTGGCTCAAAATCTAAAACAAAGTATAGAGTGATCATGATTTACAGCATCTTATTTTGTGCGATTTTAAAATAAAATGCCCTTATAATATATTATTAATTGTAATATAAGTAATAATAATAAATATAATACAGTGAAACTTCTCCTAACGGACACCTCTCTTTAATGGACATCTCTCTACAACGGACATTTTCAAATTCCCCAAATCTCCTCTATTGGTTTTAACGTGTTTTCAGCTTCTGTATAGCGGACATTCTCTGTAACGGACGCAGACAGGCAATCTGCACTGTTTCGTTTAGAATAGCACTTAATTTGATCTCCCAATAATGGACAGTGGGCGAGCTCACAGCCCTTTTTCTAGGAACATTTCTTCCACGTATTGCCTCAATCGTGTGTTTATTTTCTATTTCCGATTCTCTGAATTTTATCAAAGTTTACGTCTCGGTTCTAAACCCTTTTTCAAGAATTTTAAGGCACGTGTAAAATTTCTGATGAATTCGCTGTGTGCAGGGGGGGGATTTTGTTGGCCTTTCGTCTTTTAAGTTTCAGTTTTCAGTTTTGTTCAGTGTCGTGTGAAGTGCACAATGTCTTCTCGTAAACATTTAACTTTAAAAGATAAATGTCGAACTCATTAATGCGTATGATCGGCAAAAAAATAGTGTTCGCAATCTCGCTGCAAAATTCAAAATCGGGAAGACGCAGGTAAGCGATATCCTAAAGGAAAAAAATGAACTGCTCAAACAATTTTGGCAACATGTAAATGATCAGATTCAAAAATCATTCCCGAAAACTGTTGGACTTCAAATTTGTTGCGCCCGTGCTAAAAAAATTCCCATTAATGGGCCTATTATTAGGGAAAAGGCTTTGGAGGTTGTAAAATCTATGGGAGTAAATGAGTTCAAAGCTTCTGTGGGATGGCTAGACAAGTTCAAAACTTGGCATAAAATTTCTTGGAAAACTGTAAGTGGTGACGGTGGATCTGTTGATACTGGGGTTGTAACAGAGTGGACCGTCAAATTGGAAGATTTATGTCGTGATTTTGAAGCTAAGGATATTTACAACTGTGACGAAACAGGGTTGTCTTTTAAAGCTCTTCCTGAAAAAACAATGAGTCTAAAAAACGAAAAGTGCCAGGGCAGAAAAATTTAAGGAACGCTTGACTGTACTATTGTGTACAAATATGCTGGGAGACTTTGAACAACCTCTTGTTATAGGAAAACCACAAAATCCTCGTTGTTTCAAGGGCATAAAGTTGAATCTTTTGAATGTTCACTGGAAGTCTAATAAAAAAGCGTGGATGACACAAGATATCATGAGCGAATGGATAAGTCACTTTAACCAAAACATGATTCGTCAAAACAGAAAAATTATTCTTTTCATGGATAATGCTGCATCTCACCCGCACATTGAATTGTCCAACATTCAAATCGTTTTTCTGCCACCAAACACATCTGCAGAGTGTCAGCCCTTGGATCAAGGGATAATAAAAAATTTTAAACTTCACTACAGAAAAAGTGTTTTAAGACATCTCATTGCAAACATGAACGATGTAACATGTGCGAGTGACCTTGCAAAGAAACTCAGCATCCTAGATGCGATTCAATGGATTTCCTCTTCAGTAAACGCAATTAGAACACAAACTGTTGTGAACTGTTTTGTAAAGTCTGGCTTCTCAAACGCAAAAATTGAAGTTGTGAACAGCAATGTGGAGCACCAAGAAGAATAAGAACTTTGACATCTATTGATAATGTACGATACTTCTGCTACAGGTGATCCTGGCTACAAAGATATAGACTCGAACCTCACTACAGAAGATGGTGCTCTAGATATCAACGACATTATCATCGATATTTTTCAAGAAGTTCCTCGTGAGAATGAAGAAATGGAAGGAGGTCATTCTGTCGAAGAACAAATTAACGACGAACCACCTATGAAAATAGAAGCAGCGCTCATACAAATCAATCGTTTAAAAATGTTTTTTGCCGCTGAAGAAGATACTGAAGGACTTTCGATAGTTTCTTCACTCCAAACAAATGTTGAAAACAAAATTATCAGCCGGAAGAAGGTGCGGAAGAAAATAAGTGATTACTGTATGTATTTTTCTTAAGATAAAGTCATAAGATGCATAGCACAATTGTATGTATATTATTTACAAAAATACTGTGCAAAATCTGTATATATTTTAATTTAATTTTACATTAAACGATTTTTCTTTCTTTCTTTTTTTTTTCTCCCTCAGACTTCTTGTTAGCGGACACTTTTCTCTAATGGACAGATTTTCATTCCCCATGGCTGTCCGTTAAAGGGAAGTTTCACTGTATATAAATTATATATAATATTTTATAAATATAATAAGATTATTATATGCATAAAAATTAAAATAAGCTACATGTTCATGCAGGGTCAAAAAAGTGTTTTTGCGTTTTAATTTGTTTTTATGTTCACAAGTTTATTTCTTAATTTAGCTTTTAAATTAGTTAAATTAATTTCTTAATTTAGTTTTTTTTAATTTACAGTAAATTAAAAAAAAATCTGTAAATACAGATAACTATCTCAGTTGAATTTTTTATGAAAATAATTTTTCCTCATAAGTACATGTAAATTTTCGTTACAATTTAATTTTATTTTATTTATGTCAATTATAAAATTCCATTCACTTTAATTATCTGATAAAATAAGCCAAAATATTGTTACACTGGCGACTATTTATGCATTCACTGAAAGCACCTCCCTGAATTTTAATGTATTTCTGTGAGATAAAAAAAAAAAAGCTGCAGCCATTATCAACCCACTGCAGGATGGAACCTCCTCAACAATTCGTGCTGAGGGAAATGGACCATAATCTGCCACGCTGGTCCAGTGCAGGCTGGCAGATCGACTGTATTTAGCAGTCAGAGGCTAGAACCCTAGAACCCCAGTCTACTCAAAGAGCGTGTGCTACTGCACTTCAGCTCCTGACCACTCGGCTACGGAGGCCATTCTGTGAGATAATGGGTCTTAAATCTGAAGAATCTTTTCTTATGCAAATGTTCCAGGAATTCAACCCAAGCGTAAATCACACCTGCCCTGTATAAACTACTATACATTCTACAAAATTATCAACGATTTCTTTCATACTTTCTTATCTTATCTTCCTTCACAGATTAGGTGATCCGCCTGTTCCGATCTCAAAGAAGTCTGCCCATCTTTTCTTCAGACTTCCTCTGTCTCTTTTTACTTTTGCTCTATATGTGTAAGCTAATTTAGAGAATCTATTATCTTCTATTCTTTCTACATGTTCTATCCGTCTTTGTCTATATTCTATAATTTTTTCATTAATTGAGTAAATCTTTAATTCCTTTCTAATATTTATATTTGGTATTTTATCTAATTTTGTACATCCTTTAACATATCTTAAAAATTTCATTTCTGAGCTTGTATTCTATTAATGTCTCTTTGTTTTGATATCCATGTTTCAGAACCATAAAGAAGTGTTGGTAATGCCATTACTTTGTAAAATTTCGATTGTGTTTCTTTCCTTGTCTTCTTAGCCAGAGTTCTTTTTATTGTTCCACATATATTTTGAAATTTTGCCAATTTCTGGCTCATATCTTCTTCAACATCATATGTTATATCACATTCTAGATATTTAAAATGTTTTACTTGTTCTAATGTTTTATTGTCTATAACTATTTTTGTTCTCACCATATTTTTCCCTTAAAAGCCATTGTTCTGGTTTTCATTGTTGATATTTTAACTTTATATTCTTCTGTTATTTGGTTTAATTTAGATTTAATTTAATTTAGTAAGCTAGAGAATCTTGTAATAACTGAAAGTAAAGTGGAGGGTAAATTGTTGAAGATAAATACAAGAAAGGCACCTGGGGTGGATGGGATCTATCCAGTTATATTAAAGGAGGCAGCAAAGGAAGTAACCAAACCCTTAGCCATAATTATGACAGCTTCCTTGGACTCAGGGGAAGTACCCATGGACTGGAGATGTGCAAATGTGACCCCAATTCACAAAGGAGGATCAAAAGGCGACACAAGTAATTATAGACCTGTTAGTTTAACTTCTGTTCCTGGAAAATTAATGGAGGCACTGGTTAAAGAAGCACTGCAGGATCATCTAGATAAGACTTCAGTTATAGCTCAGACACAGCATGGTTTTGTTAAGGGGAAGTCTTGCCTGACCAATTTGATTGGATACTATGATGCAGTCACAAAAGAACTGGATGCAGGGAATAACTTTGATATTATATATTTGGATCTTAGAAAGGCTTTTGATAGTGTTGCACATGGAAGACTGCTGCACAAATTGGAGCAGTGTGGCATTGGAGGCAAATTGCTGCTATGGATAAAGGGGTGGTTGAGGGGGAGAAGACAGAGAGTGGTAATCAATGGACACTGCTCATCGTGGACTAATGTTATTAGTGGAGTCCCTCAGGGTTCAGTTTTGGGTCCATTATTGTTTTCTGTATTTATAAATGATATTGATGATGGTATATCAAGCTTAATGTCCAAATTTGCAGATGCTACGAAGGTTGGCAGGGATGTCAAGGACACTACTGACACTATGCTACTGCAACAGGATCTGGAAAGGTTGAGCAGATGGGCTGAGAGGTGGCAAATGAAGTTTAACATTGACAAATGTAAAGTACTACATATGGGAAACAGAATTGAGGAAAGACAGATGTAGGATAGATGTGAGGAAATTTGCCTTTAGCCAGCGGGTGGTTGGTTGGTGGAACAGACTTCCATCCCTTGTCGTGGAAGTTGATAGCCTAAATAAGTTTAAGGCTCAGCTGGACAGGTATTTCGAACGAACAGAGGGGTGAAGTGGAAGTGGTTATTTTTTATTTATTTATTTTTATTTATTTTATTTTATTTTTTTTTTTTTTGGCTGATGCTGCATAAGCTTGCTTTCTTGCATCAAATGCCTCTACTAATGCTAATGCTAAAACAAATACAGAATCTTCTCCTCATTCTTATGGTGTTGCGTTCAGTTGGGGCGATTCCATGTTCGACTGCCATTTCTTGTAAACACTGCCATTTCTTGTAAACACAAAGGCGAATCGTGCATAAGCGAATTCGGTTCGTGTTATATACGATATTGTTCCCCTATTTATAAATCGTGTATGATCGAATTCGTGTAGTGTAAACACGTTTTACGAGGACTGACTGTACTTAAAATGTATTTAAATAATTGACAGCATCTAAATAATTTAAAGTATTTTAGATACTCTCAAAGTACTTAAAATACATATTTAAAATACTTTAAGTACCTTAAATACTTTTTTTTCTAAAAGATACCAAATATTTTTCAAAATTATCTTTCATTTTAAAGACAAGATACTGAAAATAAAAAGTATTTAATATTATTTAAATGCTTCCCAGCTATGGTGATAAATACACGGGGAAGATACTTACTGTGGTGTGTTTTCAAAACATAAACACAGTTCTGCAAGTAACGACAACCTACAGACAAACGCAGCTACGATGCTCGTGGTGGCGGTACAGCTCGGCGATAGACACAAGCAGAATCCATCCTTTCTTTATCTACATTTGTTCAGTAAGTTAAACAAGGATGGAAGATATACTCCGAGCCCGAAGCAAGCATGTGGCTGCTTTGTTTCGGACATGGAGAAAACTGACGGCATGTCCCATATTGAAGCCCCATATTGAAGTATTAAAAAAACATTTATAATTTTTATTTTCAATTATGTTCCGAAAAACTAAAGTTTTCATGATTAATAAATACTGATTTATTGCGGATTATCTTGTGCACCCCATGGATCATCTAGGGGTGTACACACCCAACTTTGGAGACCACTGTTATAGACAATGCTGTCTATGAAATGCCTATAATACTCATTCAGTAAAATTATATTCTTAATTATAGCAAACTCTGGTTCTAAGCTGGTCATTCAGTCAAACGTTTTATCATGGCTGCATTTGTTTAGATGGATATATTTGACATATAGTTGGATATATTTGATGGATATATTTGACATATGGATTTAAAATTCAATAGACTAATGGTGCCTACAGATTTGCCATAGACTGTATGTATACATGGTGGAATCTAACATCTAAGAATGGGAGGGAGGCCATTACTTCAATTTTCTGTTTCATTTTAATGTTTTGTTGCTGGTTGTTAATATGGGTAAACAGGTCTTTCAACCTCTCCAAACTATGGTTCCAGATCAACAGAACATTGTGATTCATAGCTTGGGAAGGAGCGAATAAGCGAAATTAGGGAGGGCAACATTCTCAAAATTAGATATAAAAACCTCAGCAAAGAGATTGGGTTCCCTCATACTAAGGCTTTTACGGTTTACTGGTAAAATTCATCTAGGAAGGTGATTGATTGATTGATTTGGTAGTTGTTGGCGCATAGGCTTCTGTGGCCATATTGCACCTCCCAAAGTTTTTGCAGTACTTTGATCCAAGCCCGAGGTGGGAATCGAACCTGCGACCTTTGGGTTGCCGGGTAGGTGCTTTACCCACTCGGCTAGCCCGGTCGGCATCTAGGAAGGTGAAGCTTTGCCAATGGAAAGGCGTAACAAATTTCCAGCAAGAGGGAGGTGATTATCCCCTTGTATAAGGCAATGATTGAATCACATCATGAATACTGCATAGCATTAGCATAGGCACATGATGCAAGAAAGCAAGCTTATACACAGCATCAGCCAAAAAAAAAACCCTTATTTCACCCATCCACTCGCTCCAAATGTTTTTTAGTTCTGCCTTGAACCTATTTAAGCTATCAACTTCTACAACGACAGATGGAAGTTTGCTCCAGCAATCGACCACCCGCTGACTAAAGGCAAACTTCTGCATATCTATCCTACAACCATCTTTCCTCAATTTGAATACAGATCTACAAGCTTCATTTTAGGAAGGATGTGGATCTGTTAGACCAAGAGTTTCGGATCTCTCAATAATCAGGCAGAATTTATTAACTGACAAATAGCTAATACAGTGTCTTGCTATATTTTAAATTATTAAAACGATGCTTCTTTAAAACTCTTTGGTCTACCCAAAATCAACTATTCTATTGTTATAATCGTATCTCAGGAATCTGTAGGATAAAATTATAAAACTATATTCATTTGGAACTTACGTTTAATACAATAAGGGAGGAGAAACTTATTTTCCAGGGAGAGAGAGAGTGTATGGTCAGATATTGTGCAATTCCTTACCCTAGTTCTCTATCATTGGCCTCTCACCAACAGAGCAGAAGGAGAGGAGATCATCTCAGTTCCCACGCCCGCAAGGGTACTAAAAAGGGCTTTTATTGTTACAGCATGGACGGGATATGTTCAGTCGTTTTTTGTGGGACGATTACCAAAAATGGTAGTGTCCCTGTGAAATGGACATTCTTGGATGATTCTATCACCATGACGTAGAATGAGATAATATTAGTATATAAAGTTTTGGGAGGCACCAAGGGACAGAGAGGGAGTATAGAGAGACCTTTTAGCTTTTCCAACAGAGACTGGCAGGAGAGTAGAATGTCTCGTCGTCGAACGCCCAGGGTCCTAACAATGTAAAGGGAAGGTTTTGCAGTCGTGTGCCGCTCCAGCCTTAAGAATGGCCGAGGAGATGCTGAGACAAAGGAAACATGGCTCAGAAGACCACACCCTACTTTCTATAAGAGGGAAGGAGGTCTCACAACCTGTCCTGAAGCAAGAGATTTAACTGGTAAGCCATTATCTCATTTGTGTGAATGTGAACCTTGAACATAACATGAACAGATACCATTTTTAATGCTTCCTTCCTAAATATTTATTTTTTGTTAATTTAACAATGAAAGGGAATTTCTCCCATGGTAGTTGGTACACAGAATCTTACAGCAAGGTGCTGTGGAAATAAGAAATGGGAGGGAGTGAGCCTGTTCACATCAGAATGGATGTAGGATGGTCTAAAGTGATGAGCACATCAAAAGCAGTTTGCCTAAGGTTCTTCTGTTCCCAACCGTTCTGTTCTATGTTGAAGTGTTTTGTGAATTGAAATGTTTTGTGAATGCTGCAGCTTGTTAAACCAGAGCCAAACAATAAGTCTATTGAAGGAATAGTTCCAGTGATACCAGAATCCAGTATGTTATAAAGATGTGTTTGGCTGTAATATTGTTGTTATGAACAGAAACCTTGAAGCAATACATATATACACATGCCTTTACTTTTACACAAACCACTAGATGAAGTGTAAGTCTGTACGCATGTTTTCTTTTGTTATAATAAATGTTGTGTTACATATGTCTCATTCTCTCTGCCCATATTCTCATACACCAGTAGATACAAGTATGAACCAGTAAAGGTAAAGGCGGGAGATTGGGGTCGATGCTTTGTGTCGCTCGATCTTAAAATCACAACGCGAATCTGATGCCGCAGCAGTTAATTGCTAGAACAGCCTTTAATTTGCCGAGAGCACGGATTTTGTCCTAGCCTGACAATCTCACTTAGAATAATTATCAGAGGAAAAGTAATACAGCCATAAGAGAGAGAGAGAGCCCCCCCCTGACAGATCCGTTGGAATGGGTACAGAGAAGAATAACAAGGTTGGTGAGGGGGGGATGAAAGGGTATTCTTACCAGGAAAGACTTCAGTTGATTTTTGGAATAAACTCTCATCTGGTGTTATGGAGGTGGGTAATTTGAATAAATTCAAGGAATAACTAGATAAACTGCTAGATAGTATAGACAGGTGAAATGAGAAACGTTGGCATTTTTTTCTTTTTCTTTTTTTTTTTGGCTGATGCTATAAGCTTGCTTTCTTGCATCAATTGCCACTACTACTACTAATAATAATAATATTTAGGAAAGTAGAAAAAATTCTAGATTTCTAATCATTAATTAACAGTTAACATGGAAATGTTATTTTTTAAGGGTAACCCTAGTAACTTTTAGTCTCTTATAACAGTTACTAAAACATTTAAAGAAACTTTATAAACAAATATATTTTTGCTATCTTATAAAATTTATAAACATTTCTTATAAAGATGCTATCATCTTTATAAGAAATGTTTACTCATCTTATAGCACAGCCACATTAAAATAAGTAAACAAATACATATCATGATTCAACTGCTGTGAATATAACACATTCACATTATATGCTAATGTTATGAAGCACCCACTATCTAAGTCTAGAACCTACATAATGTGGGATTGCCATACACAGATACAATGAGGTATCCCATTTCTTAGTTAAGGAAATCTGGTCACTTTTTTTTTTTATCTTTTTATACTACAATACTGAAACAAATCATGGTGATTTGTTCACAACATGAAATTTTTAATACAGTTGTAGAAAACTTAGGTTATTCTTAAGGAACTAAGTTTTATATAACTAGACAATTTTAGCAAAAGATGTTTAGCAAGGGGGATGCTTGCTAAACAGCATATGCTAAAATTAACTGTTTGGTTGGTTGCTTAGACAAAGATGATACGTATTTATTGAACTACTGAAATTAAAAACCTGGTAATATTTGTTAACAGGTACAGAAACACCAATTAGCATTGCAAGAAACATATACCTAAAACTCAATGTAAACTTTCTTAAAGATATTCCTCACTAAACTATCATAAATATTCCTTAAATGATTCATTGTAAGGAATTCTTAACTGGGAATCCCTTACAATCCCTTATATTAGATAAAAATACAGTGAACACAATATAAAAATAATGTTTTACAACACAAATATCCTTTGAATAGACTACTTACCGAACTGAAAAATCTCTATTTGATTCATCTTCACTACGCAGAATTAAATTTAATAACTGCTGCTGGATCTCAACAAGAGACAATCCACTATCAAAAATTGTCATCGTATTAGTTAAAATGAAGTACAATTATAACCAATTTTACAAAGATTTATTTCTAAAAATAACATTTTGCTTTTACTTCAGAAATCACCTTTGAAGTATCCCCAAGAAGAAAATACTGTGTTCCATTTATGCTTCACATTTATTACTGGAATAAACCTGGCTTTTTCTGGCTGTGAACCAACGCAATTACACATTCCTCTAGAGATTACCCTAGAGAAAAAATCTGGACCAAAAAGGACTAACAAACACATTCATCTGATATTCAGTTATGTACACTGGCAATGCAAGGTTTGTGAACCATTTACTAGAATGGGTGTTACAGTTGTGTGCAGCAATGCCAAAGAACAAATATAAAAGGCCGTAAGGTGTAAGCTTTGAAGAGGCTGATTGTCTTGCACACAATCATTAGACCATAGGTTCTTAAACTTTTTTTTATTTGCTCCCCTTTTCATGAGACAAAATTATTAGTGGCCTCAGATTCTTTTTGCGATCCCTCCGGGGTCGCGACTCACAGTTTAAGAACCCCTGCATTAGACAATGTCATGGTTAATGATGAATAATTCTCAAGAACAATCTTATGGAAAATATTCTCTGCTTACAAGTGTAACCATGGCAGTGCAGTAGAGAGTCTGCCCAAGTTTCATCAAGAAGTTTATGAAACTGAATCATGTGATAAATTTAATAAATATAGTGGATGCTTCTGCATCAAAAAATAAGTAATGAAGAGCTCATTTTTTATATATATTTTTTTAAAATTCTGATTCTATTTTGGCAATAATTCATTCAAATGACAGACATCAAGTCAAAATAAGCATAATTAAAATTTAAAAGCATTTAAATATAATATTAAAATTACACAAGAAAACTGAATCTGCAGAGCTGGATGCTAGAGGAAAACTGACTGCCAAGAACTCACTAAAGTTTAGTGAATTCAATTAATGCCTGAAATTATTTCCCTACAACATATTCAGTCTCTAAACTGGATTATTAACACCATTCTTCTATTTGTCAATGACACTCATTTTATTATTAATGGATATAACTATATATAAGTTTCAGAGACATTTTTACAACATAAAAAAAGGCTATTCTTGTTCACAATAATCAAATGCATTATTGTAAAGCATCTTTCTATGAGAAAAAAATTACTTGTGCTGCACAAAAGTTTACTCAAAAAATTCAAAACATCAACAAAGATATTTCCATGCCATAAACAAATTATAGTATAACAGCAGAAACTGCAAGCATAACATCCTATATGATATTCAAAAACAGATAAGCCACTGGTCTTGAAAGTTTCATTTGGGTTTTGTTATTGCTAAATAACAGTCTAGCCTTTTCATCAGCTGTTTTGGATAATTGTCATCAAATATAATACAACAGCTGATGAAAAGGCACATGCACCCACCCACACACACACACCACAGAACATTAAGCTCTATTTTGCTTATTTGGCTGTTTAGGCTATTTGTTATCTGGACTTTTTTTTTAATCATGTTTGGGCTAAATTTTTTAATTTGGTTTCTAGGGGGGAAAGATAAAGATATATGTGGGAAATAACTAATTCTAATAATAAATTAAACAACACTGCATTCCACATAACTTTTTATTTAATTAAAAAAGGTGTTGCTTAATCTGGTATTAGAACATAGTTGCCAAATTTTGATTTTCAAAAAGCTGATTTTGATTTTCTTTCTGCTTACAGATGCCTAATCTGTAAGCAGAAAGAAAACAAGTTGTTTTTGAGATAAACAGGGAAAAATTAAAAAGAAAACAGGAAAAAAAATTTTTTTTTTTTTTTTTTTTTTTTTTATCAAATATTAGCTTACATTTTATTAGCTATCAAAAATTATCTTACAAATATTAGCTATCAAAAATTATCTTACAAATATTAGCTATCAAATAATAGCTTACATTTTTCTGTCTACATATTCTATTAGAAACATAATTTAGATTGCTGGTTTTGATTTCTTCAAGAAAGATATTGTTGCAGACTTTGTCCTCTTCAGAAAAGTTGTCAAAGCTTTGTTCATAATAATGGCCCCCCTTTTAGACTTGGCTATAAGGAGCATGTACAAAGCTTCACTTTTAAAGAGATCTGAACTCAGTTTTCTTTCCACCTGGTTGAATATTCAGCACTGCTATAAGGAGTTAAGATGCAAAAAATGACGAGAAAACTTGTTATATTTCACTTGTTATGCTTCCTTTTGCATTTCACATTCCCCTCCTCCCACCAAGGACCACTGCACATCAATTCTTTCCTGTTTAATAATAATATCTGGTAGGTTCTCACACTGAAACTGACAGAACTGATGGTGCAAAATCCCTGTTGCTTCACCTATTTCTTTAACAACACCACGAAGTATTAAAAACATCCATAAAAATTTCAAATTTGAAAATGATGCACTGCCAACTGATGAAATTTGTACTATCTCTTTTATTTATAAGAATTTTTTCATGGGAACTTAAGCACCGCATAGTCACATGCAGCCATAAAGTACTCCTAACTGAGCAAAAGAACAGGATCTTTCCCTTTGGTTTAGGACTTTCCATAATCTTGACATTAGAAATGTCTATGACTAATGTCTACCTTCTGGTTTAGTCTGCTATGGTAATCAATTTCCAAAGTGGAAGATTTGAAAACTTTTGGTAAATTTAATTCCTCATAACATTCTTCAACATATGTAGGAGAAGCAACCTCAAGTGCATGGATGTGAGGGTATACGGGATTGAAGGGCTATGTTCAGATTTTCAAACTTATCAAACAAGTTGGAAAATCTGAAAATAGCAAATTCAAAAGTTTTTTCGTTTGGGGAGCCCAATAATTTGTCTTCTTTCAAAAATTCTTTTGGAATATGAATTGGATTTGGAATTAGTCAGTGTCACTCACTAGCAATCACATACCCTATTTGGTAATTATGAAAAGTGCTCATATAGCTTTTCTTACTGCTTCTAACCTCTTCTTTAAATATACTTGTCAAAGGCTGACATTGTTCCACCAGTCCAGTTATACTTTTAATAAAAGACAACCAATGTGATCACATGCTTCAAAATCCTTTTTTTTTTTTTTTACTTCAGTGGCATGCATCAGCTGAAATTGTTTAAAAATCTCTCTCTCTCTCTCTCTCTCTCTCTCTCTCTCTCTCTCTCTCTCTCTCTCTCTCTCTCTCTCTCTCTCTCTCTCTCTCTAGTAGTATATGAGCTGCTCAAAAGCCAAACTGATCAATTCCATGAAATAAAAAATAAAGAAAATTTAATTTATAAATATTGTTTTTTAAAATTTAGCTTGCAATATACACACCAAAAAATATTATATATAGTGTATTATTTAAGATCTAGGTCTATTACAAGATATAAAATACATAAAAATAAATATATCGAAAAAATTTGTTCATGTTTTTGCAAATTTTCTATAAAATTATGGAGTTAATCAATTTGGCAACTGAAAATATCGAAATTACAGAAAAAAAAAATACAAAAGTCATTATAGCATAAAAAACTGATATAGAAATTGTTTTATTATTATTATTTTTATGATATTATATTATTATTATCAACATAAATAGCATCTTCAATGTGAGATGCATCCAATGTACTGTCACCTCGATGTCTAAATTTTTGTAATAGGCATGTTTAATGGGAGGAAGTATTTCAATAGGTCCATCATATCTTTTCTCTTTTCTTTTGTTACAGATCTACCAGAAGGATATAGCAAGGGCTGGTCTATGTTTCTCAGTATTGATGGTCACAACCTGCTTGGGATTTTATACTTATTCAATCAACCTCTATATCTTCGTTAAACTTGCATTTGAATTATATAATTTGTGGTTTCGACCTCTCCAATTTAATCCATTGCATAATCAGCCAGTTGACTGATAATCCCATAATTTTAATTTGCATTTTAATCAACATTAGAAGGTTGCTTAAAATTCAAATTGAATTTAGTAGAAAATATATTGTAATAATATTTTCCTTCCGCTAGTGTTATTTCTTCTATTTCACATTGTGCAACATAGAGTTTGTACATTTTATTAATGTACAAACTGGATTCAAATATTGTCACCTAGGATTATGAGCTCTTGTATAGTGACTGGTATAAGTAGGAAACGAATTTACATTTTATGACATGCGAGTCATCAATTTTATTGCCTGGAACATGGTGGCCTCTGTGATATTTCAGAGACAAAATTTCAACATGGTGGCCTCTGTGATATTTCAGAGACAAAATTTCATCTTTTGAACAACAATTGTACAGTATATTCATCCATCGCTTATCTGATAGGTGTCCCTAAAATACTTCTTGCAAACATGAACATCTTGCCAGTTCTGTGGAAAATAAAATGTAAAAGAATGAGATCTTGGCTTTCCGGTGTTATCTTTGGGATGATGTCTTTTTATTGTTACAGTCCTAATAGAACTCTGTTAAAAATATTTTGTTTAACTTGACTCTCCAAGTTGTAAAATGCCCTCATGGTTTATTCTCTTTGATCAGAAGTAATATATTTTGATTACATTTCCAAGCACTGACATGGTTTATCTTGAAATTATTTTGCAGGCATTAAATGTCCATTCCTATGGCTATGGGCAATATTTTCCTTGTTTGAATCTGACTTTGAATCCGAATAAATATGAAAATGTTTCCTTGAATTGGGGTTTCCGAGTATTGGAGGATCACTATCCGATGATTCCTTACACTGCATGTCACAATAATAATTACTTGCTATCTTTATTTTACACCCTTAAATTTGTTTCTTTCATAAAACAATGTACTTTTAAAATTAATATGATGTTTCTTGTTGTCATCAAACTAGAGTTAACCGAAATGGCTTCTGAAATATATTAACTGTTATTCAGAAGCCATACATGGTTCTTCCATCTCGTGGTGATAAATAGAATTATCAAATTTAATCGTTCGGTTTCTGAAAAGTTAAGCACTAATCATGTGCTCTGATACTAAAATTGAGAAAATTACAAAAGGTGGAGTTGATCGGTTTGGCCTCTGAGTGGCTCACATGCCTACTTTCACAAGAAGGTATGCAGCTCCCTTTCTTGCACACAAATTAATAAGATGGCCAGGATAGCTTACTACAACTAAGTGTTTATTCTCCTCTCTTAATACTTTTGCTCCTTTGGTTTTTATGCCCACTATAACAGGCATATTATTATCGCTAGCATTATTAACATTAACATATTAAATGCCAGACAGTTTCTTGAAGGAAACCCATATGCTTTTTTAAGTTTTCAGACGATGTCCAGCATTGTACCCTGTAGAGTCATTTTCCAGTGCTGGTACTGAGAATAAACTACTTTCAATTTTAATTCCCCTCCCTCCTTTTTTTTTTACAAAAGGTCATCACAATGTGATATAACCTGGAATCACTTTGATTACTACCATATATATCAATCGACACTTTTCAGAAACATTGCTACCTCTTATTTCTCTATCTGTGCAATTTCACTAATAATGCCTGTTAGTTTTTATTCTTCCATAACCATAGTTGTTTTGCTATTACAAAACATTTCTGAAGAACACATTTGCATGATCAGTACAACTCAGAGGAGGATTATGTTCTATGACAAAAGATGCAGGTAAACGTTCAGCATGACATCATCATCACTAAAAAATGCTACATCTCTTTGAGATGTAGCTTCTTTCTATGCACCCAATCCTCATACTTAGTTGTTTGCAAATGTCTGATTACATTGTTTCCCATTGCTGGAAAATGAAAAATCACATCTACATACAATACAAATATGTTACCTTTTTAAAGTTTACAATATGTGGAAATCTTGTATAATATGTATTCTGAAATTTTACTGAATGACTCAATTATCTTCCCATTTATGCAATAACAATATCGCACATTTCTATTCTGGAAAGTAGACTACCACAGCACACCTTATGGCAAATTTGTTAGCAGAAATTTGAAAATTTTTTTAAAAATCCAATTTTAACATAATTTTATTATTTTCTATGAAAAGAAAAAGAACAAACTGAGTTTTTACAAAAAGACAGAAAAACTTTGTGTCATCAACTATAACAGTGGAATGGAGAGGTTAAATCAAGAAGATGGTTTCTCTGTCATAAATCCGAGGAATTGGCAGCTACATTAAAATTTTGAATTTGGTGTGTGTGTGTGTGTAACATATTACAGTAAATAAAAGAAAATGTATGTTATTAGGGTATAATTGACTGTAAAGATAAATGACAGTATGGGATGTGGAATTACACCTTCAAGTGCAAAGCAGGTACAAGAAGAATACAAAGATTACGTATCTAAATGAATTATACATAATAGAAAATCAGGCATAATGTTTAATGTATTGATTGCCAATCTTATGAGAAATAAAGTTGGAAGAGAAAACAGCAAAGGTTAAAAGAACGACCTGAACATTTTCCAAGCTGCTCTTTGGAAAGTATTCTCTGAATAATGTGATCTAACCACCACTGCACAATCTTCCCTCCAGCTTTTGACATGTCACATCTAATTCCATCTCCACCTGCCACATTCGATATTTTCTGTGATTTCTTCTATCTTGGTAATAGAGGCAGTATCCAAAATTTCCTCCATTTAAATCTTTTCTTCAATGATGTCTTCAGCTCCTTCATTTACTCCACACTTCTAAAATAATCTTTGCTTCCATATTAATTTTTTACTAATCATTTTTGATTACCATAGTTATGGTTTTCCCCCTCCTGTTCTGAGATTTTTAATTAAATAGAAAAATATTTTTCCACTTCCAATACTACTTGTTTTACATATATTTCTCAAAATCTTACCCCTTTTTTTTTTTTTTTAGCCTCTTTAAAACATATCTTAGTCCAGACACCAGATTTATTTAACAAAAATTTCTTATATTCTCTTCTTTCCTGTAACTCCCTCCAACTTCTTGAATCCGTCTTGCCTTTTGAATGTCCATTCTTACATACCTTTTCCCCTTACATATTTCTTTTAAAGCTTCCACTAAATTTCTCTCAAATTTTTTGCTATTATTCATTTAGTCATATTAGTCATCAGGGATGGCATTTAACTTTTGAACAAAAAGTTTCCATATTTAAAAGCCATTCGTAAATCTGAGAGATATTTTTGTCCATTTTAACACATCTTATTTTTGACTTTATATAGTAAATTATACTTTTGTTTCTCTTATTAGCATTAGTAGAAGCATACGATGCAAGAAAGCAAGCTATGCAGCATCAGCCAAAAAAAACAACCCTCCCATTTCATCCCTCCATTCGTTCCAAATGTCTGTCCAGCTCAGCCTTAAATTTATTTAGGCTATTAGCTTCCACAACAAAAGATGTAAGCCTGTTCCACTAATCAACTACCCGCTGGCTAAAGGCAAATTTCCACACATCTATTCTACAACTATCTTTCCTCAATTTGAAACTGTGCCCCCTCAGGTTCTTAGTCTGAGCAAGACGAAGAATCCCATCAGCATTCAGCTTGCTCAACCCATTCAAGGCCTTATACACCTCAATCAGATCACCTTGCAGGTGCCTACTCTCCAGACGTTGCAATTTGCAGAACTTAAGACTTTCTTGGTAAGAGCACCCCTTTGTTCTCCTCACCAAACTTGTTGCCCTTCCTTGTACTCGTTCTAGCAACTCTACATCCTTCCTAAAATGAGGCCTCCAGACCTGTACACAGTACTCTAGGTGTGGCCTGACCATTGCCTTGTATAACAGGATTATCACCTCTCTGTCCCTGCTAGTAAAATTCCTATATATCATTGACAAGATTCCATGACCTGCCCTGGCAGCCCATCTGCACTGTTCAGTGAACTTCATATTTGGCTGCACAATTACCCCCAGGTCTTTGTCACTTTCCACTTCAATGAGTGTAGTACCACCCAGTTGGTACGTTTCTCTTTGGTTATTGCTACCCATATGCAGTTATAGGTAGTTGTTCTTCAGTTATTGCTACCCATTGCTACCCAAAACACTTTTAAACCTCTGACATTGACAGTGTTCTGTTTCACACCTACAATGAATAGTACACGGAGATGGAGGAAACCCCTGGTGCCATTTGACACTAAACACACTCTACCCATAGGCAGTACTTTGCATTTGTCAATGTTAACAATGGGCTGAGAAGTGTCCAGTTGCCACTTCTCAGCCCATTTTCCCAACTTATCTAGATCCAGTTGGAGTAGCATACTGTCATTATTGTCGTTAACAACCCCGCCAACCTTTGTATCATCTGCAAACTTGGACATTAAACCTGATATACTTTCATCAATATTATTGATAAATATGCAAAACAACAATGAGCTCAACACCGAACCTTGGAGAACTCCACTAATAACATTTGTCCACGAGGAGCAGTGTCCATTGATTACCACTCTCAGTTGTCTCCCACTCAACCATCCCTTTATGCATTGCAGCAGCTTACCCTTGGTGCCATACCTCTCCAATTTGTACAGCAGTCTTCCATGTGCAACAGTATCAAAAGCTTTCCTGAAATCCAAGTATATGATATCAAATTTATTTTTGGCATTCAGTTCCTTTGTAATCACATCATAGTAACCAATCAAATTGGTCAGACAAGACCTCTCTTTGACAAACCCATGCTGTGTCTTAAGTTTTACTGCAGTCTTATCTAGATGATCCTGCAATGCTTCTTTAACCAGTGATTCCATTATTTTCCCCGGAACAAGTTAAACTAAGAGGTCTGTAGTTACTTGTATCACCTTTTGAACCTCCTTTGTGCATTGGTGATACATTTGCACACCTCCAGTCCATGGGGACCTCCCCTGTGTCCAAGGAAGCTCTCATAATTATGGCCAAGGGCCTGCTTACTTCCTTCCTTTGCTGCCTCCTTTAATATAACTGGATAGATCCCGTCCACCCCAGGTGCATTCCTTATGTTTAACTTCAACAATTTCTCCTCCACTTTGCTCTCAGTTATTACAAAATCATTTAGCTTCCTGTTAGCATTTGATAAACTTCTGGCACTCCCCTCATTGAATAACTCCTCGTGTGAATATAGATGCAAAATACTTATTCAGTTTATCAGCTATCTGAGCATGACCATCAATAGTCAACCCATCCATGTTAAGTGGTCAAATCTGATTCATCCCTTTCCTTCTAGAGTTAAGGAGTTCTAAACAGCAAGGAGTTCTAAGTAAAGAACTCCTTGCTGTTTTTCTTTGCATCCTTTGCCAAAGATTTCTCATAATCTGTCTTTGTAATTAAGTCCTTTGTTACTTAATTACAGACTAGTTTATACCTGCCATAGGCTTCTGTGTCGCCTGATACTTTATATGCATCCCATACATTCTTCTTCTCTGCCACTAGCCTCATTAATTCATCTGACATCCATTTAGGCCTAAATCTTGAACAGTATTTCTTAGTTGGAATGAAAAGCCTAGTAGCCTCCTAAATTAAGTCCGTGAAGGCTTCCCATTTAGAATTCACTGTTGGTAACATCATCAGTTGCTCCCACTGTACAGAATTTAAAAACTGTCTGAGACCTCTGTAGTCACCTTTACGAAAGCAAAAGCCCTTCCCTTTAACCTTGATGGTAGTTACATCTTTAAATAATTCCCACATCAACACATTGTGATCACTGTCACCCAGTGGTTCCTTTATCTGCAGATTCTTAATGCATGAAGAATCACTACTGATAATCAGATCAAGAGTATTACTCCCTCTGGTTGCCTCTCGAACATGTTGCTGTAGAAAACAGTCATCCAATAAATCCACAAAAGTCTTGCTAGTGTGCGAGTGACCAACCACAAGTTCCAGTCAATATCTGGAAAGTTAAAATCTCCCATTATAAGACATTCTGATTTACTGGCCCACTATTTCTCTGCACAATTGCTCATTATACTCATCAGATTCATTAGGCCTATAACACACACCTACTCTCATTTTTCCTTTCCCAGTGCTTATTTCACACTAAACAGATTCAACACTGCATTGTCCACCAGCATCAATTGGATGCACTTCCTTAGATTTTATGTTTCTTAACTAACAGCATAACACCCTCCTCCCTTCCTATACACATTGTATTCCCCAAATTCCAACTCTGCACTGCCTATATCTATGTGACACCATGCCTCTGATATCCCAACAATATCTGCCTTTGATGTCTTGATTAGCACTTCAAGCTCATCAAATTTATTAACTATACTCCTAGCATTGGTGTACATGCAAGTATACATGCACCTGTTCCTGCTCCTAGCCACCCTAACACATCCCATGTATTTACTTGTTCCACTATGACTCCCAGCAGTCCTGGAAATCTCCATTAACTTGCTTTCCAGTATGCTGCCCATTCTAATAGAAGCAGTGCAAGAATCACTTTTGCCTCTGCCTGCGGCCACTGTTAACCTTTTAGTCTGTGTATCTCCCCACGCTAGCAGTTTTCCGACTCACCTAACACTGCCTCGATAGCATCAGCAAAAATTCTTGCACCCTTTCTATTTAAGTGTATCCCATCCCTGTAGAAGCAGTCTCTCCTGTCAACAAGCACAGACCAAGCTGAAAAAAGTTTTAACCCTTGAGCCTTGCACAATCTCTCCAGGGCCGAATTGATTAACAAGTATCTCATCATATACTCCCTCCTGTCGTGTCTGGGCAGAATTGCAGACACTTTCACATTCAACCCTAACTCGCGACTTTTTTTCAACATTGACCTGTACTTGTTGAGTAAATCTGCAGATCTCTTACTCTTAATGTCATTAGTTCCAACGTGTACAACAATATCACCTTTTGTGCTGAAAATATGATATCTGCTCTACAACGTCATCAACTTTTGCCCCTGGCAGACATACCCTGGTCCTGTTCCACCTATGCTTCTTACATAGTATATTCCCCGTCTCCCTGACAATAGAGTCACCAACAATAACTAGTTCCTTTGGGACCAGCACATTCTGCCTTGGAGATTGCCTCTGTGTTGCCTGATGCACAGGAGTGAGCTCTATCGTTGAGCTGAGCAGCTGAGAGCCTGATGGACCCCTCATATTAATTTCTTTGAGGGAATTTACCCTACACCTCAAGTTCTCATAGATGCCCATCAGAATGCTGAGTTGGCACCTAATTTCTTGACACTCCAGACACCTAGCACACACAAAGGCATCCTCCTTGGCTAGATCATGTCCAGTTTTAGAAAGGTCAGCAAAAATGTTACAAACATTTCGCACATTTTTTGAGACTGTGATGCGTTGGAGAATTGCCCCCTTCATTTCTCCCCCAAGCCACAGCACTCTCGCTAGTCTGTGATCTTTGCTTCGCAGCTCTAGTCTGGGTTATAATTTCTGTTTAAATACAATTTAATTAACAATGAAATTTAATAAGATTAATAACATTTTTGATTAACTGATAATACTATAATAAGCTAACAAATACAGTGCTTCGTATTACGCTATCTAGTTTTACTTTATATCTTCGCTATCAGTTCGAGATATATATATGTTAAGCTATTTCTTATCGACAATATGGCGGCTAGTTCAACAATATTGGCACCAACACCAGGAGTCGTAACTTCCAAAAATTGCCGGTTAAATTCACAATAAGAAGCTAACAAACGCTACTAAGCCTATTTAATATCTCCGTAAAACACAATGTACTATGTTAAATAGCGAAGAATACGTTAAAAATTAAAAAATACTTATCCCTTTACAGCAGCCAAAAATCCACCATCCATACTGTTCCGTGATCCCAGCACCCTGATTATATTTCCTCAACATTAAACTTTTGGCTACCTTTAAGTCGAAATACAGCATTTATAATTAAGAATGAAAAGAATTTTGCGCATTATTGTTTACATAATAATAATATTGGTTGAAGATTTAAATAGAACAGGAAACAACAATTATATAAAATTATATTTTAGAAAAATATGGAATGAAAAGTAAACCTAACAACAGTGGTAAAAGGCTAGATTTAACTTTCACTCCAAGTTTTGCTAAAATCTCTTTAGATGTAATTTTCATTTCCTATTTCATTTAAAATTTAAATCTCCAACCAATACTATTCATCTTTTGTGATTAGTGTCTACTGTTCAAACTAAGATATTAATTTTTTCCCTTCAGTGTTATTTTTTTTTTTTTTTTTTGTTTTCAACTTACCGTGTATTTCATCACCCAACTTTCCATCTTAAATTTTTCCCATATAACGCTACTGGATAACACTTTCCAGCCAACTGAATTTTCTTCTGAAATAGTTCTAAAACTAATTGCTATAACTTCCTAATACTATATCTTTCTTTATAATGAATTAATTCATAATTATTAATTATCATAATTATAAATTGTGAATAATTAATAATTATGCATTACTAATGACTGATAATTAGGAAATAAATTAACTCAGTTAACTGTTCATAATTAATTTAGTTGTAACTCACTTGTATTCATCTAAGTTTCTGTGATACCTATTCTGATATCATATCAATCTAATTCTACTAATTCCACTTCTTTGCTGTTTATTCTAATTTTGATGGTTGTTCAAGTAGTTTTTTAGTGCTGTGCATCCTGATTCCTCTTACAAGGAGAGCAAGGACCCCGTTGACCCAGGCAATGTCCTAACTGGTATGAATTTAATTGCTGTGTTCAACCATGGTGATAAAGTTTTAGCCTATAATTTATCATACTTCATCAGCTTAGTTATAGAAAAGAAAAATGCATGAAGTGATTACAACCTAGCAAGGGATGCAAAAACCAACAAATTTACTATCAAGTTACTAAGGGGGAGAGGGTTTCAGGCATGCTAATACAGATTAAGGAAAGTCTTTGACTAACAGTAAAAAGAAATGCAGCCAAGATTCTTTGCTTTTGTCAACATTAGAAAAAAAAGGAACAAACCCCATTGATCCACAGATGGCATAACTACTGATGATCTTTTACAGATTGCTAACAAAATGAATAAATATTTCACATCTACATTCACACATGAAGACAATTTTGAGGATGGGGATATACCAAAAGTATAATTAATTGCAACTGAGAATGATTTTATGATAGCAGAAGGAAAGCTAGAAGAGAAATTGAAGTTAAAAGTAAAAGTGTGTGGCGTTGATGGAATCTGCCTAATGCTATTAAAAGCAGCAGCACAAAAAGTAACCAGATGGGAAGGAGCAGCAGTGCGTAGCACACGCTTCTTGATTAGACCGGGGTTCAAGCCCGTCACCACCAAACACGGAGGATGCGGAAAGGTCAGGGAATGACCACCGCATACCCTGGAGCAATATGGCCTTAGTTGCTAATGCTCCTAAAAACCAAACAAACAACAACAAAAAGTAAACAAACCTTGAGCCACAATGAGTGACCTTAGATTTAGATGTCCCAAAGGCTTTCCTATTCAGAAATGGGGGGAATTCAAAGGGTAAAGTGGATGATTACAAATCTGCAAGTCTGACAGTGTGTCAGGGAAAATAATGGAGTCAAGGTTAAGGAAGTAATGAAAGACCATCTTGACAGGAACACAGTTATACAGCAATCGTAGCTTAGATTTGTTAAGAGGAAATATCTTGTCCGATAAATCTAAGTAGTTTCAATGAAGAGAAGTAATCACAATGGAACTAAATACAAAAAATAATTTTGACATCATGTACTCAGACTTCAGTAAAGATTTTGATATTATTTCATATGAATAACTATTGTACAGATTAGAATACTGTGGCACTGGGGGCAAGTTACCACCACCGATAAAGGGATAGGTGAGTGGTATGAAAAAGACTGATTATTACAGTACTACCTTGTTAATTCAAAGTTCAAGGAACCAAAATATGTCCATTTTGATTTAAATGGGTTCAGAGAATCTTCACAAGATAAAAATGCCAGCATTAAAAAGAAATTTTTACTCTTTAATAAGAGTAAAAATAAAAAAAAAAGTAACACTATACTGAATTTTCACAATTCTCATTTAAAATGTTAAGATTCTTTTCGTTCATTGTAGTAGATGTTTGCGAATAGATGATTAATGCATTAATTTAGTCAACATGACAAATGTAACAATGGTACCATAGAGAAATTCAATTTCTCACATGTAATAACATATTGCTAAGTTTAATTTTTATTTGCTATTACCATCATACAGCACAATGTTGACAAGTTGTACATTAAATTTAATTTAATTAATTACAGGCAGTTCTCACTTTATGAGTTCCAGGGTTTACAAGTTTTGTTTTGTTTTTTTTTCCTTCAAGTATCAAGTATCAACAAAATCGAAAATATGAACAGTAATTCCAAAAAATGAATGTTAAACATTCATAAATACTGCATTTCAAACCACACATGTGGCTATACAATAGTGTATCCCGCTTTACGATATTAATCCGTTACCATCGTATCGCAAAAATATCGTAATGTGAACCCAATAACATTGTTTTTTAGTAATTCATTCCATGACCTCGGAAGTTAAAATTTTCGCTATATAACTCCCTAAAAGGTCATTTTTATAGTGTAAATTGTATTAGTTACCAATTTGCACTTTCCCGTTTATTGGACTTTTCTGTTACTGCAAGCAATTATAAACAGATAGTAAACTCGATGTTATTGCATTTGTGAAAATACCGATTTTCACAAATGCAATCACATGAATTGTGAGTTTTTACGTTATTATGGTGAATTATGTTTCCCCTTTGCTGAAATCTTCAATCAAATAAAAAAACATAAATAACTTTTCAGAATCTTCTCTTCATTCCTTTTTTTTTTTTAAGCTTCATAAACTTTTTACTCTGCACAAATCATGTTAGTTGCAATTTGTGTGTTCTGTTAAAAAATGCTTATGCAGGCTATTAAAATTTATAAACAAAAGAGAAGATTATCTTTGAAATAAACACCTCTTGAAGCATTTCTGAAGAAGACGACTCATTGTGCAACAAACCAACGAGTGCCGTGCCAATAATGAGTGATCAACAAGTGTGCATTTAGTCGATGACTATGATGAAGAAGAAACATTCTTTAACATTTGTAAGTCATAAATAATTCCTCTATTATTATAATTTGCTTGATTTTACAGACTATGTTTTTATTTCTTTGGATAAATCAATCACTGTTTAAACAAACCAATTAGCTAACTAATTTCATTGTTGATAACGTAACCTCTATTTTTAACATTATGTCTATGGGAAATAAATTCCTGCTTTACGAGTTGTCGCTAGGAACGAATTAACTCAAAGTCGAGAACTACCTGTACTATGTTGTTTATGATGTACAATTGTACATACCTATTAAAGATAAAGTATCCACATTTTGAAATATTATTTGCTATGTAATTTTCTTGTAATATATGCAAAGGGCGACTTTTTTTTTTTTTTTTTAACTATCACTCATTCAGCTAACTCTGTAACTTGGCACCAGGGGGCATATTCAGGGGCTGGGCAGAAGGGGCATATGCCCCTCCTTAATCCTAAATTTTTTTAGAACACCTCCCTTTTTTGTTTGCATTCTAAAAAACTCACTGGTTGCCATACCCCCCCCCTTACAATGACACCTGGACATGGTCGCTATGCCCCCCATTACAAAGATATCAGGATATACCACTGCTTAGTACGGATTGCTCTTGCAAATTATAGCTATAAAAACTTGTAGCATAGTATTTAATTTGATCATATTTGATTATGGTTGTGGAATTTTACCTTGATTGTTTGGAATTAAATTTTTATTTATTTATTTTTTTTTTTTTTTGTGCATGTAATTAAGACAATATTTACAGAAGAGGTTAAAAACAGAAGCTGCTTAAAATGAAAAGATTACACACAACTAAACATTAAAATAAAGCATTAAAAAAACACTGATTTGCAGGACATAAGTTTTCAATTCAAACGTGAAGGCATAAGATAAAATTTTTATATCTTTCATCTCACCTTAGCAAAGTAGTATTGACAACTAGAGAAAAGCACCTGAACGCTTCCAGGTTAATTTCTTTCATAAATAATTACTTGCCTATATTTAAAAATGCAAGGCAATTCATATGGGAAGCAGTAATCCCAGATTAACATACCAACTATGTCATATTATACTCAGGGAATTGGAAAATGAAAAAGACCTATTGTGCAGTCAGATATGAAGTTCTCTAGAGCAGTGTAGACAGGCTGCAGGGACAGCTCACAGGGTTTTGTAAATGATATGCAGGAATTCTGCCATTAGGGATAAGGAGATTATCCCACTGAATAAGAAAATGGTCAAGCCCCATCTTGAGTATTGCATAAAAGACTGGAGACCTCATTTTAAGAAATGATATGGCTCTGTTGGAACAGATGCACAGAAGAGCAACGAGATTAGTGAGAGGAATACAAGGGTACTCATACCAGAAAAGGCTTCAATTCTGCAAACTGCAGCTTGAGAGGAGATCATTATACTCATCACAATCATTATACCTAATAATACACTCCTACTCTCATTTTTGTTTTCCCAATCTTATGTCACATCAAACTGACTCGACATTACACTGGCCACCCACGTCCACTGGATGTACTGCTGTTGATATTTTGTGTGCTTCTTAACGAAGTGTGTAACTCATCCCCACCTCCTGTCCTGACTGTCCTTTCTGTATAAATTGCATTCCTCATATTCAAATTCTGTATCTCTTATATCCAAGTGAAATGTTTCTGATAATCCCATATGTCTGCATTTGATGACTTGACCAGCACTTCAAATTCATCAAATATATTTACTATGCTCCTAGCATCAATGTACATTCAAGTATACATGCAATTGCTTTTATTCTTAGTAACCCTAACACACCCCATATATTTGCTTGTTCCACGAGGCCCCTCAACAGGTTTTGAAATCCTCAACACCTTGCTTTCCAGGTTGCTACATGTTCCAAGAGCAGCAGTGCAAGGATCACTTCCACCTCTGCATGTGGGTACTGTTAATGTATTAGTCTGTATCCTTCAGGCCAGCAGTTTAACCCACCTAAAGCCTGAATAGCAACAGCAAATATCCTTGCTCTCTTTCTATTTAAATGTAGCCCCCATCCCAGCAAAAACAATCTCTCCTGTTAACGACCACAGACCACAGTGACAAGGATCACTGATTGCCGGATTGCCAAGCAAAAGAAGTCCCACACTATTGGAGAGACTTTAGTAAAGCCATGTGCACTGGAAATGGTCAACCTGGTCTGTGGACTGGAATAGAGAAAAAAACTGGAAGCTGTTCCCTTGTCAAATTATGTAATACATTCCAGAATAGTTGATATGTCTTTTAATATTTTGAAGCAGGTCATCGAGGAAATGGCAGCCTCCCCATTCCCCTTCAATATGCAACTGGATGAAACTACAGACATTTCTCAATGTAGCCAGCTCCTTGTTGTTGTTCGCTATGTGCATGCTGACACCATCAAAGAAGAATTCTTATTTTGTGAGTTTCTTTCGGAAACTACAAAGGCCGTTGACATTGAACGGGAGGTCGTGTGAACAGCGATTCCGCTGGAAGTCAGCATTTGCAAACTGGTTCCCGAGGCAGTAGGATGGACAAGTATTCAAACGTTGAACTAGCCGACGTGGATCTCGCGTATGGAGCTGCGGACTGTAATGGGCATGCCGCTCTGCGCTTGTACCAGGAACGTTTCTCGCACAGGCATGCTCCTCATCATACGATTTTCGCACGTGTGTATAGAAGGTTACATGAGACTGGTTGTTTCACGAGAGGTACCACGAATCGAGAGCGAACGACGAGGACGCCAGACAATGAGGAGAATGTCCTATGTCTTGCAGAAGGCAATCCGAGTACGAGTACGAGTACTCGAGCGATAGGCCAACGATTGTGTATTTCCCAATCCACTGTATGGAGGATACTGTCAACAAACCAAATGAGTTCATACCATCTGCAATGCGTCCAATCATTGGAGCCTGCGGATTATCCACTCCGGAGGACTTTTGCTACTTGGTTTCTTCAACAGAGTGCGGCAGATAGCTCATTTGCTGCATCCGTATTGTTCACAGATGAGGCAAGTTTCACAAGAGAGGGAACCTTCAATCAACATAACACCCATTTGTGGGCTTTGGAGAACCCCCATGGTACGCAAACATGCGCAACTCAACGCCGTTTCTCTGTCAATGTTTGGGCCGGCATTGTTGGAGACCACCTCATTGGACCGTACCTTCTGCCCCCTCGTCTGGACGGTAGGGCATACTTGATCTTACTACAGCAAGTCCTGCCCGAGCGTATTGAAGAAGCACATGTTCCACAGTTGTTGCGCCGCTCAATGTGGTTCCAGCATAACGGGGCTCCCCCACATTACACCAATGACGTCCACCAACACCTAAACGTTACATTTGGACAGCATTGGATAGGTCGTGGTGGTCCGGTTCATTGGCCTGCTAGATTGCCAGACCTATCATGCCTGGACTTCTGCTGGGGCCAAATGAAGACATTGGTGTACGAGACCCCCTTTGATTCAGTTGAAGACCTTGTCGCTCGCATCTCCGTAGCTGCCGGGGAGATTCGAGACATGCCAGGAATCTTCCAGAACGTTAGGGATTCCATGTGGCGGTGCTGTGAAGCCTGTGTGACTGCTTCTGGTCGAACTTTCGAACACCTTCTGTAGCATGGCTTTTTGCCAATGTAAAACTTGTCATTAAAATGATTTCTGTTACACTAACGAGTTGCTGTTTCTGTTCTTTCTCTTTGCTTCTTTGTTCACACGACCTCCCACATGACAAAGGCATTTCGGACCCTGCAATGCTATGTGATTCCGATTCATCTTTGTGCCCCCTACACCTCCTGCAAGTCTGTCACACTGGTAGTGAATCACGCTGTATATCATTAAGAAAATATAGCATGAGGAGGAAGCCAAGATGGATGAATATGAAGTTGACCATTCTAACAGAGCAAAGAAAGACAACATGGGAAAGTTAACATAGCAATGAAAGGTACTGAAGCCTACAACAACTACAAGTTGATCTATTAGTACCACAGATACGGTTAGGGAGGCTAACGCTGAGTATGAGAACACACTGGCTAAGAGAGCAATGAATGGGGACAAGGAGTTTTTCATGTATATCAACACAAAGAAGAAAGCGAATCAGATTCGACTCTTGTGTACCGAGTGTGGGAAAGTCTTAGATAAACCAGCTGATGTTGCTGATGAAATGAATAGGTACTTTGTATTGGCCTTTATGTGGAGGAGAGGCTGTGCAAATGATGCTAAGCCATATGAAATTACTGATTTCAAAATTACAGGTGACTGTTTATCAAAAACCTATTAAGCCTAAAGGCAAGTAAGACTCCTGGAGTTAGTGGCACAAATGCAGTAATTCTGAGGGATGGGGCCAGAGGGTTTATTAAACCATCGAGGTTAATCATGAAGGCATCACTGGACTCTGGAGAGATCTCCTTTGGATTGGAGAAGTGCCAACATATTGTCAATACATAAAGGTGGTTCTAAGAGTGAAGTCAGTAACTACAGACAGGTTAGCCTGACTTCAGTGGTCGGGAAAATCAGAGGGGTAATGATTAAGAGTGCAATCCAGGGCCATTTAAGATAGCAATATCATTTTGAAGGACATGCAGCGTGGTGTTGTTAAAGGAAAATCATGTTTAACTAACTTAAAAGTTATTTTGGCACAGTTACTCATGAGCTGGTTAGAAGGATCAATTTCAACACACTTTATTTGGATTTTAGTAAAGCATTTGACTCAGTCCCTCATGAGAGGTTAATATACAGGGTGTCTCAAAAATACAGGGCATAACTTCAGGAATGAGTTCCTCATATGTAGACAATAAAAATAATTTATATCAACATAGTTCCAGAAATGCTTGGTTCCCGAGTTATTAACTGGAATGTCTTATCTCCACAGGTGATTTCCTTCATCACAAGGTACTGAAAGAATCTGGTGGTTTTCCATTCCAACCATGTACTCAAATCAGGAGCAAGCGGATATGCACTTTATGTATGGTTTGGCAGACGGCAATGCTCTGGAGGCTCGTCGTTTGTACCACGAAAGGTTCTGGGAACCTTTCGTGGTACAAACGAAGATGTCCAGACAGGAAAACGTTTGAAGGTATCCATCGCCGCCTTTGTGAACATGGGACCTTTACACCTCGTGCTCTTGGTCAGTGGATAGGTAGAGGTGGACCAACTGCCTGGCCTCCACGCCCACTGATTTAAACCCACTAGATTTCTTCTTGTGGGGCCATTTAAAGTCATTGGTGTATTCGACTCCGGTAGCTGATGTGGAAATTCTCCGCAGTCGAACAGTGGCAGCAGGCTGTGAGACGATACAAAACATGCCAGGAATTTGGCATCGTCTTCACGATCCATGAGACGTCAATGTGAGGTCTGTATTCAGGCAGAAGGTGGACATTTTGAACAATTACTATAAGGTGATGTGAACAGTTAAGTGTCATAGACAGACCTTCAAAACTCAGAAACCAAGCATTTCTGGAACTATGTTGATATAAAATATTTTTATTGTCTACATATGAGGAACTCATTCCTGAGTTATGCCGTGTATTTTTGAGACACCCTATATAAGCTGGAACATGTTGGGAAGATTCTAAGGAAAGATTCTAAGATGGATTGCAGGGTGGCTGCAAAGCAGAAGGCAAAGTGCTGTAATTAATGGATATTTTCCAGATTGGTGTATAGATTTTCCAGAAGTGGGGTCCTTCAAGGATTGGTTCTTGAACCTTTATTGTTTCTGATTTTCATAAACAACATCAACAAACAGCTAAAGAGCGTGATGTCAAAATTTGCAGATGACAAAGATTGAGAGTTGTTAACGATCAGTGCCAAGCAGCGATTCTTCAGGATGACTTGAACAGACTTCAAAGATGGTCAGAGAAGTGGCAGCTATGTTTTAATGCTGCTAAATGCAAAGTCTTATACTTGGGGAATAGTAACCCACAAATAAAAAAAAATAATAATTAAAAAAACCCCATTTGGTGAGGGTGAATGAAAAACAGTGGTGGAGGGGGAAAGGGATCTGGGAGTTACAATATGGGCAGATATGAAGTTTTCTGAACGGTGTTAACAGGTAGCCAGTAAAGCCCCTGGTGTCCTATCGATGATTTAACAAACAATATCCTGTAGAGATAGAAAGTTCACAATCCCACTGAATAAGGGACAAGAAAAAGGAATGCTGGGAGCACTTGTTGGTCACCACTGGAAACAGTAACCCTTGGGGTTATTGTTTTCAGTGGTAACCAACAAGCTGCTAAGAGGATATGTCTTAGAAACTACTGTCAAACAAGATGAAACCCCAACCCTGTGTTAGGCGTACTCTGTAAATAACATCCTAGACAGTATTATTCAAATTGAAACCAGGGATCTTTCCCCCACCCAGTTGGACATTATAAAAGAAAACACTGAATATGACAATGCCAATATTGAACCTCTATTCACTATACAAGACTTAGAAATAGCACTATCTAAAACCAAAAACAATAAATGCCCAGGTTTTGACCTCTTAGAGATTGAGATTATCAAAAAATTAGTGGAAACAGCACCAGACAAATTAATAGCACTATATAATAACTATATGACAGAAGGTATATTCCCAAAAATATGGAAAAAAGCAGTGTTAAGATTAATTCTCAAAAACTCTGAAAAACTCCCTACTGATCCCAAATCATATAGACCAATAGCCCTACTCCCTGTACTAGGGAAAATATATGAAAGACTAATATATAGCAGATTAGCCCAATATTACACAGAAGCAGGTTTACATTCCAACAATCAGTATGGTTTTAAGCAGGGCAACTCTATGTAGGCTGCCATGCACGACCTATTGACAACAGTTAAAAACACAGAGGAGAAATATATGCTGGCAATCTCCATTGACTTTGCTGGGGCATTTGACTTACTTTAGTGGCCTATCCTTAGGAGACTTCACCAGGCAAATGCCCCACAAAACCTCTATAAGGTAATAAACAGCTATCTTGCAGACAGAAGTGTCCCAGTACACACAAGGTTCCAGGAATTGACATGCCCTGTGAATAAAGGCTGCCTGCAGGGTTCAATCCTTGGCCCTTTCTTCTGGAACGTTGTTCTGGATGAATTTCTGGCCTTGGATCTGGGCCCCTTGGAAAGCCTGGTCTTTGCAGATGACATGATTTTCCTTGTAAAAGATAACACATGAGTGGTTGTAGAGCAAAGATCAAATGCTGCCCTCTTGCAGCTGCAGGAGTGGACATAAATGCACATGCTCAAAATATTGCCTGAAAAAACAAAACAAATACTTCTAAAAGGCAATTTGGACATAAGAAGACTTCCACAAATCAAAATTAACACAACCACTATAAAAATGGTAACAGAACTAAAATATCTTGGAGTGGTCTTTGATTCAAAATTAACTTTTTACCCCCATTTGATCTACTTGGCAAAGAAATTGAGAAATTATGAGGTATGATTGACAGGATCAGTCAAGCACACTGGGGACTCAAAAGAAAGACCCTGGAAATCATATACTGTGCAATATTCCTACCTGTTATCACCTATGGAGCCAGTGTGCGGTTCACCCGCTCGGCCATAGTAAGAAATAGGAATAAATTAGAATTGATACAAAGGACAATACTACTCAGTATTACCAGAGCATGTCGCACAGTAAGCACACCTGAGCTACAGTTGCTGGCTGGAGCTCTTCCACTTTACCTGGAAGTAGCCAAAAGAAGCTTATATTGCAGATTTAAAAAGGGCATACCCACAGAATTTCTGGGGATAGCCCTTGATACAACCAACACCTTCAATGATGAAAAAAAAGAATAGCCACAAAGCTCCATGAGCTATGGCAAACAAAGTGGGAGCATGAAACCAGAGGTCTGGTTACCAAACCTTTTCTGCCATGGATGTCAATGGTTAGCCCAAAGCCACCTAAGTGGTATGCCCCTGGTTTGATTTTGATTTTATTAGCACAAAAACAACTACGGTTATACTGCAACGGTATGCTCCCTAAAGGCGAAACTAACCTCCTTAGGGCTGACTGATGACCCAAACTGCACACCTGTGGCGAGAGTGAAGACTGGCCACACATTCTATATGAATGTATAATATATGACATCCCGAGAACAGAGCTAATAGCACAGACTGGCCCCCTTCCCAGGGGAGAAGAATGTCTGTTCATCATAGAAGAGGAAAATTATAAAGTCTTTACATCTTTCACACAGAAAGTATTCGAGATGCGTAGAACAATCCAAAGAATGGCAATTCAGCCACCCTCAGCAATTAAACAATAATCAATAGTTAAAATTGCCCAAGTTTCCCATCACGCCCAGACGATGACTTAAAAACTGTCAGAATAGCAGTATTCTGTGCCCTGACAGAAACCTGACATGACAAAACTCCCCAAGACTACCCTGCCATGCGTAGGAACCTGGGGCCCACACCAAATAAGTAACTATGAAGGGGAGGAAGCAGATTATCTGAAAAATACCAGTAAGCTGGTAGTAAGGGGGTGCAATATAGAATGAAAGAAGAATGAATGAATGAATGAATGAATGAATGAATGAATGAATGAATGAATGAGAATGGAAGGCAGAATGAATAACTAGGAATTATGGTAAAATGGGAATAAATGGCAGTTTTGGTGAAAGAAAGAGTGACCTAGCATGAGGAAAAGAGAGAGTGGAAGAGCAACTTTAATTGGCCGAAAGAATACAAAGTTAAAAATAACTTACACTACTCTATATATACCAACAAACATTTACTAACCACATAAACACTATCACTGCGTTCTCCTGGCCTGCAAAAAACTTGCAGCTAGGCCTGCACCACAACCGAAGAACAATAGTAAGTTGAGGTGCCCAGAGAGTGCAGTGCAGAAAGCAAGAGTCGAATAAATGAAATGAGAGCTAGAAGAATGAATGAAAGTTTAAGTGCGTGAGAAAAGAACACAAACCATAAATGCTACAGTTACACACTAACCTTGCTTTAATTAGTATTTAAATTTACATTACACATCGTTGCATCGCCCCCCCTGGCATGTGAGAAAAAGATGAATGAGTGTGAGTGAAAAAAAAAATATATATGTATACAGGGTGTCTCAAAAATATTGGTACAAACGTTTAGGTGAGGTAGGTAACATCTAAAGGAATGTGAATCGCATATGAACCCATAACCGGAAACGTCACAGGAAAGTAGTAGCAGAGGCACAAGAAGCAGAAATGACACAAGACAGTAATTAGTGGCAAACATTTATTTGACATAATATTAACAATGGAGTACGAGATAGATGCATTTCATGATGTTACAACAGATGCTTGAAGGTTCCACCATGAGACACAATGCATGCGTGACACCGACGCAGCATGGATTGGCAGACACGGTCGAACACACCTGGAGTTTCTTTGACAGTAGCAGCAGCACAGCCTGTGGAGACGGAAATGGATCTCGCCATGAGATCCATTTCCGTCGCCACAGGCAATTCATACACGATAGATTTGAGGGTCCCCCCCCCACAGAAAGAAATCAAGACTCGATAAATCAGGTGAGCGTGGGGGCCAGGCAACGGGCCCACCGCGGCCAATCCATTGACGACTAAAACGCCTGTTCAAATGGTCACGAACACACCTTCCATAATGGGCAGACACCCCGTCATGTTGAAACCAAATGTTGTCTCTCACATTTGCTGGAACATCGTCAAGTAACCCTGGTAGAACTTGTTCAAGAAAGATCGAATATTTAGCGGAGTTCGTGTGGGATGGTAACAGGTATGGGCCAACTAAGCAGTCACCGACCATACCTGCCGACACATTTATTGCGAAGCAATGTTGTGCTGCATGGGGTGCACACCGTGTGGGTTGTCGTGAGCCCACACGAGCATTGTGCTGATTGAATAAGCCTTCCCGAGTGAAATAAGCCTCATCTGTGATCAAAACATAGGCTGGAAAATTCAAGCCTTGAACACTTTCTTGAAGAAACCACTGCACAAAAGCCACACTTGCAGGATGATCTTGGGGGAGCAGTAACTGAACCCTTTGGAGATGAAAGGGGTGTAAGGAATCGTCGTGCCAGACACGCTGTACACTGCAACGAGACACTCCTAAGGGAGAGGCAACGGCACGTGTGCTGGTAGTAGGATTATTCTGGACGGCATTCAACACTTTCTTCCATGGCGGGAGTTCGCGTCGAACGTGGTCTGCCCGCACTACTCCTGTTACCTCTAAATGACCCATAATCGCACAAATTTTGATGCACACATGCAAACAAACGGTACATGTCTGTCTGTCTGGAAAGTGTTCTCCATAAATTCGTTGAGCGGCTCGTCCATTGCCCTCCGCTAATCCATACACTAGGTGCATGTTTGCCAGCTCACAGTTTGTATATCGATGCATGCTCTTCGTTCAGCGACTACTGCTTGAATGAGTAAACCAGAACTTTTCACTCTCGCAAACCGATGAACAGCGCTGTCTACCGACTTACGGTGACGTTTCCAGTTATGGGTTCCTATGCGATTCACATTCCTTTAGATGTTACCTACCTCCCCTAAACGTTTGTACCAATATTTTTGAGACACCCTGTATATATATATATATATATATATAAAACTTGGGGAAAAAAAATTATAAAATAAGAAAAAAGTAATAAAAATAAAAAAAAAAAAAAAGAATGCAAGTAGAGTGAGAATGCAGATTATGAATGAAGTAAATGTGTCTCTCCCTCCCCTTCGTCTGGTGGGTTCCCACTGCCAGCTAACATATCCCACCCCCAGAGCAGGATGGGCAGCTTGACCTTCTTACCGGATTTGACACTACATGGACATGACAACCATCACCGACAAAGACATACTACGGCTTTGCTGCCGACACACCACTGACAATCTGAACTGTGTACTCTAACCTGGTTCCCTTTAAAACCCCATCCCAAGGCAGGGGAGGGAGGAGATAGATCTCTGTCTCATCCCCCTGCCTTCCCCCCCTGATACTTCACCGGTGGCGTTTGTCTCCACTGACCTCGTTGGGGATGCCTACTCTATCGTCCCTATTCTTCTATCTGTTTTCCCCCCCAGTCTTCAGTCTCCCCCTCTCACTAAACTGACCGAGTACACCCTTTAACAATGCCGCCAAATTCTAATCAACGTCTAAATTCTACCGGTTTCGTGTAAATCTCTAAGACAACTAACACTATTATCTTTTATCTAGCATATAGCCTCACATGTCTAAATTTAATAACATCAAAATTTTGCCTGACTTATTAGGCCTTTTAACACATCTCTCTAGCATTCAACCCCAACCAGCGATTTCTTAACAGCAATCCCATTAAGCATTAAAGTCAAACGCATAAAAAAAATTTTTTTTTTTTAGGTCCTAGCCACTGAAATCCCAGGAAATTAGGTGGCAGGACCTGCCAGAGCAACTTGTGATACTGGTCACACCTGGCTAGCCTCCGCGTGGCGAAGTATGGGCAACGCTGGGCCCCACTAGTGCCTGGTGGCCAATAAGCCGGACAAACAATGAGCACAATACATCACACTGCACAGACATGGCCCACACACTTTCAAGTCTCTGGCTTGACAGTGTACTGTCCTCGATACAGCAAACACACGCGGAGACGGGAGAAATCCCAGGTGCTGTCTGACACGAACATACCTTATGTATAAAGCAATTGTAAGACAGCATTTGGAATACTGTGTCCATATATGAAGACCTCATTTGAAAAAAAAAGATTGGGCTTCTTGAGAGGGTCCAAAGATGTGCAACTTGCATGGTGAGATCAGCAAAAGGGTGCCCTTTCTATTATATGGGGTACGAAACTTGCCAACCACGTACCATAGAGGGGGACGTGACTAAAGTTTATAAGGCTCTCAGAGAGGTTAGTAAAATGAATGAAGGCAGAATTTTCACTCTATAAATTCTAGATTCTAGGGGTAAAATTCAAATTACAGGAGAAGTTTAGACTAGAGTGTAAGAAGTTTTCATTTAGCCAGCAAGTTGTTGATTACTGGAAAAAGTTGCCTCCACTGGTAATTTGAGGCTGACAGTTTGAAGAAATTCAAAGGTAAACTGGATAGTTACCTACTTGAGGAGGGGAAGTGCATAATTTGTATTTTCTTATCTAATTTTTCTTTTCTTCTTTCTCACTGATGCAGCAAAAAACTATAGCTTCCTTGCACCTTACTAATACTAATACTTGACACTATACTTTAATAATACTAAATAAGCTAAACCATATTCCTGTGCATAATCAAAGTGTGTTTGTTTGGTGTGCTTTATCTGGCAGTCATTTTGGTCTTTTTTTTATGGCACCGTAAATTTGGTGTTGTCATCAAACTTTCAGTTTTTCAAAGAAATTTTTGTTGGCAATCTTTAAAGAACAATAACCCTCCAAATCACCTGGCCTGTCATATTATAATTTTCACTGTGAAGTAATCTGGAGGATGTTTCTGACAAAATAAATCACTAATAATAGAATATATGAAGAACAATATCTCTAGTGTAAAGAACTAGAAGTTATGGATTCTTAAAGGTCTCTCGAATCCATAATTTGATTATTTCAGGTAGAGTGAATAGGACCCTCACCCCAGGCAGTTATTCCAGGTTTTTCAATCTGTACAATATGCAAACTGACCTGCGAATGCATATTTACACCAATGAGCCAAAACATGACCACCTACCTAATATGATGTTGGTACTCCACATGCAGCCAAAACAGCTCGTACCATGAGGCATAGACACTACAAGATTTCTAAATGTGTCTTGTAGTATCTGATACCAATATGTAACCAACAGATCCTTTAACTCCTGTAAGGTCTGTGGTTGAGATGGCGCAGATCGGAGTTGCTGTTTCAACACAAACCACAGATGCTCAATGGGATTAATGTCTGGGGAATTTGGAGGTCAGGGCAATACCTGGAAATCTTCCTCACGTTCCGCAAACCAGTCTCGAACAATCCGGCGGTGTAGCACGATGCATTATCCTGCTGAAAGACAGCACCGCCAGAGGGGAAGACCGTTGCCATGAAAGGGTGTACCTGGTCAGCAATGATGTTTAGGTAGGTGGTAGCCATCAGAGTGCCCAGCAAATGGATGACTGGACCCAGGGTATTCCAGCAGAACATCACCCAAAAGCATCGCCCACAGTGCATCCAGGTGCCATCACTTCCCCAGGTAAATGATGCACACGTACCCAGCCATCCACATTGTGCAACAAGAAACGTGATTCATCAGACCAAACGACCTTTTTCCAATCAATCAAGGTCCAGTTTCAATGCTCACGTGTCCATTGTAGGCGCTGTCGCCGGTGAACCGTGGTTAGCATCACACTCGGAGCGGCCTGCGGCTATGCAGCCCCATTTTCAGCAGGTTGTTGTTATTGTTATTTGGTTTTTAGCAGCATTAGCAACGAAGGCCATATTGCTCCGGGGATATGCGGTGGTCATTCCCTAACCTTTCCGCATCCTCCGTATTTGATGTTGTCATCAAACATCACGGGCTTGAACCCCGGTCTAATCAAGAAGCGTGTGCTACACACTGCTGCTCCTGCCCACATGGCTACGGAGGCGCCTTTTCAGCAGGGTTCGATGTATTGTGTGTTGTGACACATTACTCCTGTCACCAGCATTCTAATTACCAGTGAGTTGCACCACAGTTGTCCTTCTGTTGCCACGTACCATCCAGGAGAGCCTTTGCTCACCTTGAGCATCAATGAGCCATGGTCGTCCAACACCTCGCTGGCAGTTTGTGGGTTTTCCTTCCTCGGACCACTTTTGGTAGGTTTTTTATTATTTTTTTTTGATAGTTGTTGGCGCATCGGCTTCTGTGGCCATAATGCACCTCTCAAGGTTTTGCAGTACTTTGATCCAAGTCCGAGGCGGGATTCGAGCCCGCGACCTTTGGGTTGCCAGGCAGGCACTTTACCCACCCGGCTAGCCCGGTCGGCCTTTTGGTAGGTACTAACCACAACTGACAGTGAGCATCCCACCAGCTGTACCATTTTGGATATGCTCTGACCCAGTCGTCTGGCCATTACAATTTGGCCTTTGTCAAACTCACTTAAGTTCACCTTTCCCATCTGAAGAACAAGAGTAACACTGATTAACGGAGCTCAGTATCACGTGTTTTTTTATACAATGTCCCGACCCGAGCACGTGCCGTAGTTCACCAGCAGTTGCTTCGATTTGCATGAAAATTCGCTGGTCATAATGTTTTGGCTCATTGGTTTATATATATAGTGTGCTTTAGCACAATGCGAATATTACTGATTGCCCCCAGAAACTTTCTGGCTGTCGTACTGGTCTGTGAACAGTGTCACAGTTGATATGGCAGTGCATTTTTCTGCTGATTTTGTTTGCTAAAAAGGTGCTTCAGAATCGATTTTATTTATTTTACATTATATAAATAGTACAGTTATCACCAGGCGCCTCCGTAGGCAGGTGGGAAGGAGCAGCAGTGCGTAGCACACGCTTCTTGATTAGACCGGGGTTCGAGCCCATCACCACCAAATATGGAGGATGCGGAAAGGTCAGGGAATGACCACTGCATATCCCGGAGCAATATGGCCTTAGTTGCTAATGTTCCTAAAAAAAAAAAAAAAAAAACCAGTTATCACCTTCATTAGATGCCCTTTTCCCCCAGAATATTGTGACAACTGCCTTTGTTCCAAGAACAATTCAATAGCTAATTCCACATACAAATTTACACTGATGATTTACATAAAAATTAAGTATTGTCACCATTAAAATGCAAAATTACAATGCAGTTGTGATTAAATTTTATAGTGACATCATAATACACTACTCACTTAGAGTGCAATGGTCCTGGACTATACTTTGCATCTTCTTGACAAGCTTCTCCTTCTCCTCCTAATGAAACAGACTGTCTAAAATATAAAAGAATCCAAACGTTAACATCCACCAACAACATCCTTTAAATTCTTAAAACATCACAGGAATTTGAATTTTGTTAAAAAATTTAAGTTTTTATCAGTAAAATTCAGTCAAATACACCGAATAACAAAATTAACTAAAATGCCTCTCAGTAGGTGCACTTGCAATTACTAGTTGTACCTATTTATTTTTGCATTTTTTGTAAAGAAATTTTTAAATTTTTAGCACAAACTTTTCTTAAGAGGTACTGTGAATTTCCACCAAGTCGATAGGATGTGTTTTATTGTGTAGAAGAGTTTAAAAATAATGGGAATGAAAAATATGGCATGCAATTACACTAATTTCACACCTTAAGAAAGGAATGCATTCATTATACGAAAATTGTTAAAGAAAGTGAATGTCCCATTAATTTAAAGTTACTAATTAGGGATATAGTGACCTGAGACAGTGCATACACATATAAATAATAAAAAAAAAAGGAAAGTGATTATACGATATACTTGTTGTTATTTGGTTTTTAGGAGCATTAGCAATTAAGGCCATATTGCTCCGGGGATATGCGGTGGTCATTCCCTGACCTTTCCGCATCCTCTGTACAGTCTGTCCTCGTATAGCACGATAGTTGCGTTCCTAGAAATCCTCGTGCAATGCAAAATCGTGCAATATAAACAACAGGCCCTATGGGAAAAGTGGGGTTAGGTGCCGACCACCCAAGATTGAACACACATTTGGAACCAAAACATTACCAAACACAATAAATAATCGGGTAATTTTAATCGTTATAAAATATTTACGTATTTTATAACGATTAAAATACGTAATAAAAATAATATTATGTTATAATAAAGTATTTTTAGTATTTTTTAATACTAAAAAAGTATTTTTTACGAATAAAATACGTATTTTATTCGTAAAATATTTATTATATTAAATAAAATAGTCGTAATAAAATACTTATGTATTTTATAATACGTAAGTATAAGTTATAATGCGTAAGTCGTAATAACATATTGCTAATGCTTTTGCTTCTATCGTAAGCAAACTTGCTTTTTTGTTTGATTTTCTATCCAAAGAGATGACAGCCGTTCCATCTCTTCCAATTCTTTGTGTCTTAATCTAATGGATTTTAACTACACTTTGAGTTGTTCCCGCTATGAAAGTTGTTTTTATTTCCTCTGCTTTCTTTGTAATTCTCGGCGTTGCCTCATTTAGGTCTGTAGCACGTGCAATATCACATGGTCTTTCATTTCGCTCAAAGTGTTTCACAATTTCATATTTTTTCTCTATTGACAGAAGCGGACTGGCCATAAGCCTTACGGGGGAAACCACGGTGGGCCGGAGGCCGATGTGATTTTGGCCATAAACCGTAGTATAAGGCCACTACAAATTTTCCCGGGTAAGAATTTTTGACCCAGTCCGCCTCTGTTTATCGATATTGCTTTTCTTTTTCTCTCTGAATCTGCAGTGTCTTCACCAGGACGCTTCCTTTTCACACCTTTTAAGTATTTTACTCATTTTTAGGGAATAAAGCGCAATTAACGAGGAGGCATGCTTGATACACATAAACAAAGCTGCGCGCGTGTAGCAACTGAATAAATAACACCGTAAAGGCCGAGATACACTATTAATTAACACCTCGCATTTTACTAAAGCACATTTCTAGGGGTTACTACCATAAAACAATAAAAACAATTTCCAGTTGCGTTTCTGCTAGTGGAACCTGTTATAAACTGGTAGTAAACTCCATCTAATTGCATTTGCGATTATACCGATAGCTGGAATTGTGTTGGTTTTTACGTTATTATGGTGAAATGTGTTTCCCCTTCACTGATATAAAACACATAAATACATTTTCAGAATCTTCTTTATTCCTATCGTGTTGCGTTCAGTTGGGGTGATACCACGTTCGACTGCCATTTCTTGTAAACACAAAGGCCAATCGTGTATAAGCGAATTCGGTTCGTGTTATATAAGATAACGTTCCCCTATTTATAAATCGTGTATGATCGAATTCGTGTAATGCAAACACGTGTTATACGAGGACCGACTGTATTTGGTGGTGACAGGCTCGAACCCCAGTCTAATCAAGAAGCGTGTGCTACGCACTGCTGCTCCTTCCCACCTGGCTACGGAGGTGCATGATATACTTGTACTTACACGCGTAGTGTAAAAAAGTAGAGTGGCATCTATTTGGTTTGTTATTTCTTCACTTTATAGCACTCCCTACAAGAATGAAGGGAGTCAACATTTCTGAATTTGTCAAGGATGCATTGCAAATTGAAATCATCTTTGAAAATCTATTTCAGAAGGGGGGGTGGACAGGTCACGTAAAAAAAGTGAGCAGTTCAGACAAAATTCTCCCTCATCAGTATAAAAGCATTATTTAATGAGAGCAAATAATGCTGTCATTTTTCAGAAATGGCAGCAACACTGATCTTATTAAGTTCATTTTCCTTTAATTCTCTGACAGTCTACAGCAGAGGTGTCAAACACATGGCCCGTAGGCCTCGTGCAACCCACAACACTCCTGAGTATGGCCCGAATCAGATTAAAATTTAATTGGGAAATATTCAACAAAATAATAAATATACAATAAAACACGGATAATATTTCATTTTATTAATATTTACATATTTCTTTTTATCTACAGTTCTTATCTGATTTGGATGCATGTATGTGTTAATAAATAAATATAAATAGATATAAATATTAAAAACCAACGCGTTTTCAAGTCAACATGCGGTCCACACTGATCCTCGTAGGGTTTAGTGGCCCCCGTTCTTATGAGTTTGACACCTATGATCTACAGCATGCACAAGGATTCAAGGATTGACTACAGGAAGAGCTGACAATATACACATATTGTTTGACATGTTTTTGACATAGCAAAAATTCAATGAGTGTATTTAAAAAAGAGATACTAATTTTTCAAATACATTTATTAAGTTCAAATCACTTAAGCAAATATTTAAGTGAATGCTTGTAAAATGATAATTGGGTGTACTAACAAGTTAAGAAACGATATTCTGACTATTTTATATCAAAATAACACAATATAACATCATAGTTCACAACAACTGCTGGTTTTATTATGAACTTTACAGAAAAATTTACAAAAAACAAAAAACAAAAAAAAAACTCAATGAAATTTTAAAATGACACTGAAAAAGTCACATCAGTGTCATTTTTCATTCCTCTCCCCTTCATCCTCTCCTCCTAACATTTTCTACTTTCTCCACAGCTTTACTACAGGAAGCCACAGTCTAAGTAGAGACCAGCCACCACATTCAACCACTGAAAAAAGTCATTAAAAATAACAGCTAGGCAAAAACAGTCCAAACAATAGCATCTTGTCAAGCAAATCATATGACCACATCTTTCAACTGACTTCATGTTTGTCATGTGTAAGGATGCACAAGGATTCAGGTTTTGGATATAGTGTGTGATTTTTTATTATTATTTTTTTAATTGTGCCCACTGTGGAAGCTGTTGGTAATTCCGACATCTGGTTTGTGATGAATTCTGTATAATTAACTAATTTCAAAATTAAAATCAGTACTTTCAAATTTATCAAACTTTTTTCTGCTTATAATTATTCTTTTTTGAAACTGATACCAGGATCCTGCATAAAAAAAATATTTCTTTCTTTCTCCCCCCACCAAGTCTCCTAATTTTTTACAATCTCTGTCAAAACCACTTTCACAAAATTCTGTGATGAAAATTTTAATTTAAGTAATTTAAGGCCTATATGCATCTCTGTTCAATTTGTGCCTTAAGTCTCACTCTTGATCCACTGGTGACAGAGGCCAACCTTCAGCCATCACAAAGATTTGGGCTTACGCTCACATTACAGATGACCTAAATGACTAATACAGCAGCAGTTCTCAAACTTTCTGAGCCCACGCCTCCCTTGACCTGTAAAATTTTTCTGGCACCTCCCTTGAAGTAAAACATCTATAATTGTGCAATTTCTTATTTTTAATATGTTAATACAATAATTATTAATACATGAAATGATAATCGGGATATTATTGTATTCTTAAAAAACATTAATGTGATGTTTGTGCTTGCTTTTTATTGCATAATTCATCAAACCTAGGCGTCCCTTTCAAAATGGCGATACGTATTTCTTTTTCAACATTTAATTTTGATCTGTGCTTAGATTTAATGACTGCCAAATGCCAAAAATCCAACTTCACAAAAGTAAGAACTCGCAGAAGGCACTAGTATTTGCAAAACTTTATTGCTACATTCCGGGTACTCATGTTTTGCTAAACACCAAAATTCATATAAAGATAATACAAAAAGGGAACACAATGCATTCTCTTTGTCAAAAATGTCCAAAATATTTTCTATAATTATTTATATTAATAATACAGATCAAATAGTAGTAGATATCTAATAGTAAAAAAATATCATTCTTAATACATTTTTAATATTTGCCATGGAAATCTTACATAAACTATTACATCGTCCGCAATGCCCCTGGTAAATTATGGCACCTCCCCAGGGCATCACAATGCATAGTTTGAGAACCGCTGGACTAATATATCATTTTGTACAAAAACAACATTCGTCAAAAAAAAAGTGAATTCTCTATTTGTCTAAAACTCAGACTGTCATGATAGTGCTCAGTTAGTATTAGCACTATTAGTGGAAAAATGCAAGAAAGTTAAGAATTTTACAACACCAGCCAAAAAAAAAACACCATCTGTCCATCTACTCTAATAGTTTGGCTAATTCTTCCTTGAATTTATTCAAAATACCAGCTTCCACTACACCAGATGGAAGCTTATTTAGCAGTCAACTACCCACTAGCTGGAGGCAAATTTCTGCACATATATCCTGCAACCATCCTTCCTCAATTTGAATTTATGGCACCAAATAAGTCTGAGCAAGAGGAATGATACCATCAGAAATGAGCTAACTCAATCCATTTAAAGCCTTAAACATCTCAATCAGATCTCCCCCATAGGTGCCCAGATGCTGCAATTTGCAAAACTGAAGCCTTTCTTGGTAAGATTAATGAGTGGAACTTTGTTCCACTCATTAATCTTACTGCTCTTCTCCTTTCCTAAAATGAGGATTCCAGAACTGTATGCAGTGCTCAAGATGTGTCCTTACGAATGCCTTTTATAACAAGATAATCACCTCCTTCTCCCAGCAAAATTCCAGTATATCACTGATAAAATCCCTTGAGCTGTCCTAGCAGCCTGTTTGCATATCTGAACTGCATAATTAACCCCATGTCTTTTTCATTCTCCACTACTGTGAGTGTGGTACCACACAAATGGTATGCTATTCGGGATTGACAAATGCAAGGAAATAATTCCTTGCATTTGTCAATGTTAAATTTCATCTCAAGCACATCTGCATAATATTTCTAGATCTAACAAGATCTAGAAATATTAGAAATAGTAGCTTGTTTGTTTGTTATTTGGTTTTTAGGAGCATTAGCAACTAAGGCCATATTGCTCCGGGATATGCGGTGGTCATTCCCTGACCTTTCCGCATTCTCTGTATTTGATGGTGACGGGCTCGAACCCCGGTCTAATCAAGAAGCGTGTGCTACGCACTGCTGCTCCTTCCCACCTGGCTACGGAGGCACCATGTTATAGTAGCATACCCTGATTACTGTTATTAACCATCCTGCCAACCTTTGTATTAATGCAAATATATATTAAGCCTGATATGCCTTCATCAATATCATTATGTTTAAAAATTGAAAACAGTAAAGGGACTCAACAGTGAACTGGGAAACTCCACTAACAGTATTCCAAAAAGAGCAATGCCCACTGATAACCACTCTTTCTACGGCTCAACCAAGTTTTAGAATAGTAGAATCACCTTTTTGGTGGTGAACTGTTTATAATAAAAAAAAATGTGAAAAACAATATTAGCTAACACTAGAAACAAATAGAATTTCTCTAACATGAGCACGAAACCCAAGCCTTCATGGCCAAAAGTTGGTATGTCACTGGAAAGAGGCAAGCAAAAACTGAACATACAGATAAGCATAATTCTTAAATTATTTCAATGCCTATGTTTATATATAATCATAACTAACCTTTAATATTTTGGAATGGAAGCCTGTTAAGCAATGAACTGTTTATAATAAAAAAAATATTTTTAAATAAACATGATATAGTATTATTATAAAAAAATAACCAAAGCTCAGAAATGAAATTATTTACCCAGAGAACTTAAATATTGAAATACTGGACTATTTTAGGAATTGGTAATGGCTGCCCAGACAGTTAATACTACAACGTAAACATGCTAATATTGCATACTTACAACAAAGCAGCATGAAGAAAATTCATTCCCTCATCAGCAAGCTGCTGAACTTCCTGGAGCAATATTTCATTACTTGGCTGAGATATAGAAGAAAAAAAATATATACAAATATTAATTTTTATGCACAAATTTAATCTTCTTTCAGAAGATTCTACAAAATCATTACTTAAAATTAATTTGGCAATTATGCAAAACATTCCAAAATAAATCAACTGGTAACAACTAATAAATCAACTTCATCATATGAAGTGGAAGTGGTTATTTTTTATTTATTTTTTTTGGCTGATGCTGCATAAGATTGCTTTCTTGTATCAAATGCCTCTACTAATGCTAATGCTATTGTTATATTATTTTTACATTATTGCATTTTTTTACATTTATTACATGCGTTTTTTACAGTTTTATATTTTTTACAATTATTACATTAAGGGAACAAAAGGGTACTCTAATCAAGAAACACTTCAGTTCTGCAAGTTCTTCGGTTCAGATAGTTGTAGGAGAGATATGTAGAAATTTTATTTCCAGCAGGTAGCTGATTGCTGAAACAAGCTTTCATCTGGTGTTGTGGAAGTGTACAGTTTCAATAAATTTAAGGAAAGGCTAGACAAACTGTTAGACAGGTGATGTAGAAAGGTTTTTTTTTTTTTTTTCTTATTTACATACTGCTGTAGTAAACAAGAATATTCTAGTATAGCAAACTCCTATTATAGTGCTTTCAAAGTGAGAGATCCCAAGCACTATAAACAGAAAAGCATTATAAACTGGATCCCCTCTCCACCTTCGCAGAATCATAGGAGCCGGAAAAAAGTGCACTACGAGTAGGAGTGTCATAATGCAAATTTACTCTAGTATTAGCAGCAGTAGTAGTATTTTGATATCTCCTAGATTCAGAACTATGCATGCCAGTATAGAATCTACATGGTGTGAGGATGTCAGAAGCAAAAGAAAAATACCAGAATAATGTTATACTACAGACCACAAGACTGTGAAGAGGATGATGAAAACCTACTACATCAAGATGGAATTGGAGAACAAGTGTGAATGCCTTATTATGGATAATTTCAATTTACACTTTATTGATGGAGTAAGTGAGGGGAAAACTCATCACGTGATGCAAAATTTTTAAATTTACTAGATGACAATTATAACTGTCATCCGGTTGATTTAGATCTAGCAAGAATATTCTATTCTTGCTATATCCTGATCAGCACCCATAAAAGCTAGTTCAGGGGAGACCACTGGGCAGCAGTACAGGAATCCTTTTGGAGGGGGGGTAGAGAGAGAGAGATTGTTGTTAAAGGCAAGGGTTTAATTCATAACAATTTAAGAAGCTAAACAGGTTCTAAAACTTTAAAGATAGTGTAAGGCAAACAAGGGGAGAATTATAAAATAGCTTTAAAGCAGCAGTAACAGAAGACAAGAATTCATATGTATATACAGTTATGCCCCCATATCCGCTGATTCAGTTACCCGTGGTTAACCACGGAAAAAAAACGAAAACACTTATTGACAAATGGGCCTGGAGTACTGGGGTCCATAGTTTAATAATTTCAAATAGATATTTACAGTATACCCAGTTATAAAATATAAGTACAAATTCAGCAGCTTTCGGAACACGTGTCCCTTTATCAACTGACAAATTTGAATACATTACAAGCAAAGTGTGGCACGTTACTCATGCGTCATTGTTGTAGCACGGACGTGTGCTGCCTTACGCCAGTGATCATCCATCAATAAAACGGTTGTCTCTAGGATGGGATGTATACGCATGCCTTTCTGGCGATTTAATGCCTTAGGGTTGTTTATTATGTTTAGTGACTCTAGCCATAGGTGGTGGCGAAAGTGTCGCGCGTGGTCCACTATCTCAAAGTCGTGCTTGGGGTCAAGATCGTGGTTAGTAGCCCAAAAATGTTCTGCAAGCACGGACTGGTCAGTTTCGGCAAGCCGGATTGCTCTGTCGTGTTCCGTGAGGCGATCCTGGAGACGTCTCGATGTCTCACCTACGTAGCAACTGTTACAGGCCCTACAGGTGATACGGTACACTACATTGCTGCGTAAGACAGGTGTGACAGGGGTCTTCACACTGGAGACAAGTGAACGTAGGTTCCTACCGGGTAATTGCACACATTTGATGTTCTAACTTCTCAGGATCTTCGAGATACGTCCTGACACTCCTGGATAGTACGGAATGTAGGCGGACGATATGCCGACTTGCTTCGGAGGTCTTGGGTTGGAAGTAAGTTCTTGTGCCTGTAACAAGCATCTGTTTAGTACATGGGATGGATAACCGCATCTGGTTAGGTCCGCCTTCACATGGGAGATCTCGTTACGTCTAATTGTGTCGGTGCTGGAATGGCTCCAGGCCCTGGAGAACAGGGTGCGGGCAGTGCTATTGAGATGGCTTGGAGCGTGGCCGGACCCGTAGTTGGTGAATTGACTGCACCACATGGGTTTGCGGTATACTGAGGTCTCTAGACGTGGGCCTACGCGATGCACTAGCACGTCCAGAAACGGGAGCGAACCGTCCACCTCTGATTCTACGGTAAACTTGATGAAATTGGATAGAGAGTTGAGGTGTTCTAGTAGTACCGTTTCAGAACCACATGGTATTATGGTAAAAATGGAAAACACTTAACACGTACTACTCGCGTGTCCAATACGATGCTTCCCTTTATTTTTTATGATGTTGATTTTAAATCTAATAGCTTCCCTTTATTTTTTAAAAGGTTGCGTATGGTTTGGTCACCAACATTATAATGGTTCTTTGGAGATTTAATGGATGCACCATTTTCAAACTTTTTGTTTAATTTGAAAGCACAACTCTTGCATTCGCCCATCATTTTCACGATTTCTAAACAAAAAAAAATTCCAACATCTCTGACATAAATAACGAAACTAAATTTTTCCTTTTGCAGTGCGACAAAACACAACAATCGACATGACGCACTAAATCAAACTAAACATTTGGTCTCTTTTTTTTTTGTTTTGAGTAATAGGTGTGAAGACAGCGGGGGTTGCAAGATAATAGCTATGCCAGTGGTTTTCAACCGGGGTGCCGCAACAACATTCCAGGAGTGCCACGTAATTTAGGTTTAAGTTACTTAAACTTATTATTTTTTAATTTATATGTTTATTTCATTATAAAAAGGTGTACAGTATCTTTTTAATTTTGTGGTGATCTATAATTGATGTTTACTTAGTACCTCTATATAAAAAATAAAATTATATACTGTATACATATATAGAGTAGGAGTAGGAGTGTGCTATAGGCCTAATGACTCTGATGAGTATAATAAGATATTGTACAGGGAAATAGAGTGGGCCAGTAAATCTGAGAGTCTTATAATGGGGGACTTTAATTTCCCAGATATTGACTGGAATTTGTGGGTTGGTCACTCGCACACTAGCAAGGCTTTTGTGGATTTATTGGATGATTGTTTTCTACATCAGCATGTTCGTGAGGCAACAAGAGGGAGCAATACTCTTGATCTGATTATCAGTAGTGATTCTTCATGCATTAAGAACCTGCAGATAAATGAACCACTAGGTGGCAGTGATCACAGTGTGTTGAAGTGGGATTTACTCAAGGAGGTAACTACCATCAGAGGTAAAGGGAAGGGTTTTTGTTTTCGTAAAGGCGACTATGATGGTCTGAGACAGTATTTAAATTCTATACAGTGGGACCAACTGATGATGTTACCAACAGCAAACTCAAAATGGGAAGCATTCAAGGAACTAATCTTGGAGGCTACCAGGCTTTACATACCAACTAAGAAATATTGTTCAAGGTTTAGGCCTAAATGGTTGTCAGATGAACTAATGAGACATGTGGCAGAGAAGAAAAATGCATGGGATACATACAAATTAATGGGTGACATGGAAACCTATGATAGATATAAGTTGGTCTGTAACCAAGTCACAAAGGAGATTAGGCAGGCAAAGGCAGACTATGAAAAATCCTTGGCAAAGGATGCAAAGAAAAACAGAAAAGAGTTTTTTACATACTTGAACTCGAAAAGGAAAGGGATGAATCAGATTGGTCCACTGGATATTGATGGTTCAACAGTTGAGGATCCTGCTCAGGTGGCTAACAATCTAAACGAGTATTTTGCATCTACATTCACGCATGAGGAGTTATTCAGGAAGGAGAATGATGTAGGTAAAGTAAACATTGGCAGTGAGCTGGATGATTTTGTAATAACTGAGAGGAAAGTGGAGGAGAGATTGTTGAGGATAAACATAAAAAAGGCACCTGGGGTGGATGGGATCTATCCAGTTATATTAAAGGAGGCAGCAAAGGAAGTATGCAAACCCCTAGCCATAATTATGAGAGCTTCTTTGGACTCAGGGGAGGTGCCCATAGACTGGAGATGTGCAAATGTAACCCCAATTCACAAAGGAGGATCAAAGGCTGACACAAGTAATTATAGACCTGTTAGTTTAACTTCTGTTCCAGGTAAATTAATGGAGGCACTGGTTAAAGAAGCACTGCAGGATCATCTAGACAAGAATTCAGTTATAGCTCAGACGCAGCATGGTTTTGTTAAGGGCAGGTCTTGCCTGACCAATTTGATTGGATACTATGATGTAGTCACAAAAGAACTGGATGCAGGGAATAACTTTGATATTATATACTTGGATCTTAGAAAGGCTTTTGATACTGTTGCACATGGAAGACTGCTGCACAAATTGGAGCAGTGTGGCATTGGAGGCAAATTGCTGCTATGGATAAGGGGATGGTTGAGTGGCAGAAGACAGAGAGTGGTAATCAATGGACACTGCTCAACGTGGACTAATGTTATTAGTGGAGTTCCTCAAGGTTCAGTGTTGGGTCCGTTGTTGTTTTCGGTGTTTATGAATGATATTGATGATGGGATATCAAGTTTAATGTCCAAGTTTGCAGATGATACAAAGGTTGGCAGGGTCGTTAAGGACAATACTGACGCTATGCTGCTGCAACAGGATCTGGAAAGGTTGAACAGATGGGCTGAGAGGTGGCAAATGAGGTTTAACATCGACAAATGTAAAGTGCTGCATATGGGAAACAGTAACCCCAGAGCAACGTATCAACTCTGCGGTACTACACTGACAGTGGTGGAGAATGAAAAGGACCTGGGGGTAATTGTGCAGGCAGATATGAAGTTCTCTGAGCAGTGCAGACGAGCTGCAAGAGTAGCACATGGTGTCTTGTCAATGATATACAGGAATTTTTCTAGCAGGGATAAGGAGGTGATTATTCCCTTGTATAAGGCAATGGTAAGGCCACATCTTGAGTACTGTATACAGGTCTGGAGGCCTCATTTCAAGAAGGATGTAGAGCTGCTGGAACGGGTACAGAGAAGGGCAACAAGATTAGTAAATGGAACAAAGGGTTGCTCTTACGAAGAAAGGCTTAAGTTTTGCAAATTACAGAGTCTGGAGACTAGGCACCGGCGAGGTGATCTGATAGAGGTGTATAAGGCTTTGAATGGTTTGAGCATGCTCAATGCCAATGGGATTCTTCATCTTTCTCAGAATAATCACCTCAGAGGGCATAAATTCAAATTGAGGAAGGACGGATGTCGGATAGATGTGCGGAAATTTGCCTTTGGCCAGCGGGTGGTTGGTTGGTGGAACCGACTTCCATCACTTGTTGTTGAAGTTGATAGCCTAAACAAATTTAAAGCTCAACTGGACAGGTATTTCGAACGAACGGAGGGGTGAAATGGGAGTGGTGTGTTTTTTTTTTTTTTTTTGGCTGATGCTGAATAAGCTTGCTTTCTTGCATCATATGCCTCTGCTAATGCTAATGCTAATGCTAATTTTTATTATGAAATGTAATTTTTATAATTATATTGTAATAAATATCATATAACATATATATATTTTAATATTTTATATATATACGGATATATACAGAGAGAGAGAGAATCGGATATAACAGGCAGAAAATTGAGTAGGGGTGCCGCAAAATAAAATAAATTACTTAGGGGTACCATTATTAAAAAAATGGTTGAAAACCACTGAGCTACACAAAACTCCCAATGATGACGCCGGTTCTTGTCGCTTATTTACTTGTAAAATATCTGTTTATGCCTATTGTAGTTATTACATGAATTTTTATGATTTCTGGTTGATTTTTTTTTTTTTTTTTTTTTTAATTTGGAGTCTTGAAGTGTCCTGGTTAATCCAATCCTGGTAAATCAAGAGTCTGCTGTACTTTAATATTACCATATTTAATGTTGGTAATGTCTTACTGTGTGTTTCATTTATCAATTAAACTTTATTATATGTATGTATGTACAAGAAAATCATGTTATATATGGGGTCAGCAGGTGTTCACTTATATCCGTGGTTTCAGCCATCCACGGTAGGTCTTGGAACGTATATCCCATGTGGATACGGGGGGGAAGGGGGGGGTCTTACTGTATAAGAAAATACAGTGCAAGGAGGATGCCGAGACAGAAGAACAAAGAACTGGCTAGTTGAGAGTAGAAAAGATAGGATACAAAAGTTATGGCATGAAGGAAAAGCACTGAAGCCTACAACTACAAGATGATCTGTAATAGTGCCTATCCTGTCAGAGAGGGTTAAGCAGACAAAGGTCAGCTTACAAGAAATCACTGGCTAAGAGAGCAAAGATTGAGTACAAGGAATTTTTACATATGTAAATGCAAAGAGGAAAGAAGAATAAATCAGAATTACTAATGTTATTAGTGGAGTCCTCCAGGGTTCAGTGTTGGGCCTATTGTTTTCTGTATTCATTAATGATATCAATGATGCTATATTAGGCTTAATTTCCAAGTTTGCAGATGATACGTAGGTCGGCAGGGTTGTTAATGACACTAATGACAGTACACTGCTGCAACAGGATCTAGAAAAGTTGAGTAGATTGGCTGAGAGGTGGCAACTGAAGTTTAACATTGACAAATGTAAAGTACTGCATATGGGAAGCAGTAACCCCAGAGTTTTTTTTTTTTTTTTTTTGGTAGTTGTTGGCGCATAGGCTTCTGTGGCCATAATGCACCTCCCAAGGTTTTTGCAGTACTTTGATCCAAGCCCGAGGCGGGAATCGAACCCGCGACTTTTGGTTTGCCAGGCAGGCACTTTACCCACCCGGCTAGCCCGGTCGGCTAACCCCAGAGTAATGTATCAACTATGTGGTACTACACTGACAGAGGTAGAGAGTGAAAAGGACCTGGGGGTAATTGTGTAGGCAGATATGAAGTTTTCTGAGCATTGCAGACAGTCTGCAAGAGTAGCTCATGGTGTCTTGTCAATGATATACAGGAATTTTTCTAGCAGGGATATGGAGGTGATTATCCCCTTGTATAAGGCAATGGTCAGGCCACTGTATACAGGTCTGGAGGCCTCATTTTAAGAAGGATGTAGAGCTGTTGGAATGAGTACAGAGAAGGGCAACAAGATTAGTGAATGGAACAAAGGTTGCTCTTACGAAGAAAGGCTTAAGTTTTGCAAATTAAAGTGTCTGGAGACTAAGCACCTGCGAGGTGATCTGATTGAGATGTATAAAACCTTGAATGGTTTGAGCATGCTCAATGCTGATGGGATTCTTCCTCTTGCTCAGAATAATCACCTGAGAGTGCATAAATACAAATTGAGGAAAGACAGTTGTAGGATAGATGTGCGGAAGTTTGCCTTTAGCCAGCGGATGGTTGATTGCTGGAACAAACTTCCATCTGTCGTAGAAGTTGATAGCTTAAACAGATTCAAGGCAAAACTAAACAGACATTTGGAGACCAGGTGGATGAGTGAAATGAGAAGGAGGTGTATGTTTTTTTTTTTTTTTGTTGTTGTTGTTTTTTTTTTTGGCTGAAGCTATATAAGCTTGCTTTCTTGCATCATGTGCCCTTGCTAATGCTTTATAGACAACAGACCTATCATAACAAGGAAAACTGTCAAGGAAAGTGAAATGAAAAACAAGTGAAGATATGCAACATGAAATGAGCAATACTGAAATTAAACAAGACTTTATTAGAAAATGATTTTGATTAATCATCGATTTTGATGTCCATTGATTACTACTCTGTCTTCTCCCACTCAACCATTCTTTTATCCATTGTAGCAACTTGCTCTTAATGCCATACTACTCCAACTCGTACGGTACTACTCTTCCATGTGAACAGTATCAAAAGTTTTCCTAAAATCCAAATATATGATATCAAAATTATTTTCTGCATCCAGTTCCTTTGTGACTACATCATATTATCCAATAAAATTGGTCAGACAAGACTTCCCCTTAGCAAACCCATGCTGTGTCTGAACTATAACTGCAGTCTTGTCTAGATGACCCTGCAGTGCTTCTTTAACCAGTGACTCCATTATTTTTCCCTGGAACAGAAGTTAAACTAACAGGTCTGTAATTACTCGAGTCACCTTTCGACCCCCCTTTGTGAATTGGGGAAACATTTGAGTAGCTCCAGTCTGTGGGGACCTCCCCTGAGTCCAAGGATTCCTTCATAATCATGGCTAAGGGTCTTCTTACTTCCTTTGCTGCCTCCTTTAATATAACTGAATAGATCCCATCCACTCCAGGTGCCATCCTTATTTTTCCTCCACTTTGCTCTTAGTTATTACAAAATCATTTAGCTCCCTGCCACAGTTTGATAAACCTCTGGCATTTCCCTCCCTGAATAATTCCTGTGTGAATATAGATGCAAAATACTCATTCAGTTTGTCAGCTACCTGACAACTGAACTTTATATTCTCTTTTAAATTTAAAAAAAAAACAAAAATCTTCAATAACTCAATTTTATTATTATGCATGGAAAGCTAATCTGGGCAAGCAGTTTTTGCTTTTTGAAACTGTGTTCATTAATATAAAACTCACTCTCTCACTCTCTCCCCCTCCCTCCCTCCCTCTAATATTATTAGATGTTTTAGTATTAGAATAGCAAATTATGCAAGGAAACAAGACTTTTTCTGCGTTTGTCAAAAATATGTAGGATGGGAAAGAGTGGCCATCCAATTTAACCTTAAATCCCACCTCAACGACAACTGGAAGTAATTTATTTTAATGTTCTACAGCCCACTACCCAAAAGTAAACTTTGAAATCCAGTTTTCTGTTACTTCCTACAATTTTACCTTCTAAACCATTCCTTATAAAGAGAATGCTTAGTGTGCCTTACCAATCACTGCCCTCCTTTAAATCCAAGGCAATTCCCAATCTTTTTATGATCAAATCACATTCACATTTCAGCAATGTTTTACATCCCAATATTAATTCCTATGACATTATAGAAAATACTGACAGACTAAAATATTTACCAAAAAAAATATTGTTTTATAGCTTTTGCAAGTTGTATTTATGTATATTTAAAGTTGCCATATAATGTTTTTAATTATTTTATTCATTATTATTATTTACTACTTTTTCTTTTGAACTGCATACAGAATTACACATGATCCATTACAGATGTGCCAGCAACCCAGAGTTTTGGTCGTAACACATAGGCTGGGAACAGAAATCAAAATAGATGTCGTTGTTCGGTTTTTAGGAGCATTAGCAATTAAGGCCATATTGCTCCGTGGATATGCGGTGGTCATTCTCTGACCTTTTCGCATTCTCCTTATTTGGTGGTCACGGGCTCGAACCCCGGTCTAATCAAGAAGCGTGTGCTAAGCACTGAGCAGCAGTTCGCCAAAATCAAAATAGAATACTGCATGCATGCATAATTAATCTACACACACATATATGTATATTGTAATGAATATGACAGATAAAATTAAAGATGGCAGTGCAAGTCACACGGAAAGCCAATGGCCAAAAGGAAGAAGACAGCCGAAAAGATTACCTCATTAAATTTAGTATAGATTCATTCTAAATATTATTTATAATCTTAAAATACTGTCTTCATTTTTGGAATATTTCGTTCCTTTTTATATCTCTATACACTCACATTTCAAAATTGATTATAGGTCACTGGTAATCAATTTTTTGCAGCTCTCTTTCACGTTAGTTTTATTACTATAAAATATGAATATAGAGAATTGTTCCTATTTGTTACTGGTTTGGTTGCAACTATCGTACTGACCACGTATTTTCATGTCATCATTTTCAGGTATAGATTTTTTACGCTTTTTAGTAATTATTAATCTTTCAGCCTTCATTTGTACTTCATACTTTTACACCCAGTTTTAATTTTACTTTCATTATAAACACTACGAAGGTACTACCTTGTTCATACTTTGTGAAAGGTATATAGCTTTTCCTTTTTGATTTACATTTGTATTCATAAATTTTCTCTTACACAGATGTGGGCAAGTATGGAACTGCAGTCCTTTGATGCATTGTCAGTGTAGTCCCCTGAAGAAATACCTGATCGTGTATCAATGTTTACTTTGGCTGACATCAGATTTAATTGCATATTTGCTCCACTTCCCACACATATATATACATACATGCATATATACATATACACACACATATATATACATACATGCATATACACACACATATATATACATACATGCATATACACACATATATATACATACATGCATATATACATATACACACATATATATACATACATGCATATATACATATACACACACATATATATACATACATACATATATACATATACACACACATATATATACATACATATATACATACATACATATATACATATACACACACATATATATACATACATACATATATACATATACACACACATATATATACATACATACATATATACATATACACACACATATATATACATACATACATATATACACACACATATATACATCACATATATATATATATCAGGTGTCTGGATACGCCAATCACCTCCATTGCTGACTGCATTACACACAGCTTAGTTGGCCATACCTCCCTAATGCTTCCGACATCTTGTTGAATCAATGCCACGTCAGATAGCTGCTGTGCTGTGTACATATATGCATGTATATACATACATAGACATATATACACATACATGCAAATACACACACACACACACACACATGCAAATATACACAATGAGTGATCACTGAATTATGACCACCCCTATGAAAATTGAATGTGACCCATTGACCACGTGAGGTATGAGCGTGCGCAGTTAGTCGACCTATGTAGCATAGATAATGCGTCGATGGTCCAGTAGGTAGTAAAATTCCGAGCGTGATGGGTAGAGTAAAAGGAAGGATTTATCAGACTAGGATAATGGACAGATTGTGGGAGCTCAACAAGCTGGTGCCTCGCTTTCCCAAACGGCTGAATAAAGGACTAGGATAAAGAACAGATTGTGGGAGCTCAACAAGCTGGTGCCTCGCTTTCCCAAACGGCTGAATAAAGGCCTAGGATAAAGAACAGATTGTGGGAGCTCGACAAGCTGGTGCCTCGATTTCCCAAACAGCTGAACTGGTGGGGGCGTTCAAAAGTCGCCGTTGTTAAAGTGTACCAGGACTGGCATCAAAATGGTCAAACAATGACCCGACGGCAAAACTGCAAAGGTCAGCGAAAGTTGATGTTAAGAGGTGAACACTGGGTCCGACGACTCATACAGGCAAACAGGCACAGCACTGTTGAAGAGTTGACTACCCAATACAACATGGGTCAACCCGGAACAATATCTGGCATGACAATGCATCGCACGCTTGCACGTATGGGCTATATCAACAGACGACCCTTACGGCATCATCTCCTAACCAAGATTCATCGGCATAAAAGACTCGCCTGGTGCAAAGAGCATGCAAGTTGGATGTTAGAAGACTGGAAGAAGGTGTGCTGGTCAGATGAGTCACGTTATTTACTTCACACCGTGGATGGTCATGTATGGATTTGGTGTCAACAACATAAGGCTCTTGATCCATCATGCATGGTATCAAAAGTGTGGGACATGTTTCACTGGCAGGAACTTGGACCCTGGTGCATGCTGAACAACGTATCACTGGTCTCCACTATCATCAACTGCTTGCTGACTGTGTACACCCTGCTACGTTACACTCTTTCCTGAATGGTGATGGTGTCTTCCAAGATGACAATGTGCCGAGCCATCAGGCACTTGACGTGCAGGAATGGTTAGAGAAACACAGTTCTGACTTCCAGCCTATTGACTTACCTCCGAACTCCCCTGATATCAATCCCATAGAGCACTTGTGAGACACTATGAAAGGCATATCAGGCATTTGGATACACTAATCACCTCCATTGCTGACGGCATTACACACAGCTTGGTTGGCCATACCTCCCGAATGCTTCCAACATCTTGTTGAATCAATGCCACGTCGGATAGCTGCTCTACTGTAGGAGGACCTACGAAGTATTGGGTAGGTGGTCATAATTCAGTGATCACTCTGTGTGTGTGTGTGTGTGTGTGTGTACACCATATACGTGTGTGTGTGTGTGTGTGTGTGTGTGTGTGTGTGTGTGTGTGTGTGTGTGTGTGTGTGTACACACATGCATATAACATATGCATAAAATATTGCATGCAAATTTTCAATTGATTTGCATCTAATGAATAACTTTGAGAAGCAAATTTATCAAATTTTCTAATTTTAGTAACCCCTACAATATATTAAATTTAAATACTGTGAATGGTTTCAAACCTATGAGTCTAATTCTTATTTGTGCACTTTTGCTTCATGGATATGATCATTGCAAAGGCAGATAGATATCTGCATCACTATGTTAGAAAAGATATATATCTTTTATATGCAATCCATAACACAATGTATCAATGTTTATATCAGCATCACAGTGTTTATATCAACTTCTCTAATTTTAGTTTTAGAATAAAAGGTGCTTCCTTCTCAAAAGAAAGTCTTCTCTTTAGTGCTCAATATCAAGGCAACTCATGATTACAAAATTCATATGAACAATCATGCTATTAGAAAAAACTTATCAAAGTAAAAGTTCAGCTTTTGCTGAAATATGTCCTGGATAATCCCTGGTATGTGTTGAAACACTCAGATGTGGAGCTTGCAGTCTGTCTCCTATCAGTGCAGCTTAACTTTCTAGAACACACTGTTGCTTCAAAGTCTATAACCCTCTCAACAACACAGAGGGTGTGGTAGTCACCCAAACTTACAACTTCATTTAAACGTAAGCAAATTCTGTACCAAAAATGGAAATTATCAGGCAATATTCAAGATAGGACTGCTTTTGCAAGGGTCAGAGTAATCTTCAAAAGAGCAAAATCCCTATCAATAAGACATAACCTCCATGCTACCCTTGATGAAAATAAGCCTCCGTTCTCAGAGAAAGCAATTTTCCTGAAGCAGTAAATAAGAAGACTGGCACATTAAGGTTTGCTACAAAATCAAATCCTATGCTTCAGGTACTTGAAAATATTGAACACCAGGCCATCCAGTATTCTGTGCTGCTGACCCGGCAACAGCTGGTTCAGATAATACCCCAGATTTTATCCCGAAACATTTGAGTCCACCCACATATCCTAGAATCACATATATAATGAAATTCTAGTTTAACAATATTTCTCCACTAGACTGAAATATTTATAGGATCATACCTCTTCCAAAAATGTCGGCACCATCTCTGTTGACTCCCTGTCATTTTTCCAAATCATCCTCTGCAAATACATTACTCTATCAAAAAAATTTATCATCTATCACCAACCTGCTATCCACAACATCAAAAATCCTTGAGGCCTTTGAAGCCAATGAAGAAATAACCATTACATATCTGGACCTGCAGGCTGCATGTGATAGTGTTAAAGTAGACACACTAGTTAAACTCTATAAAGATTATTACACGATTAAAGACAATAAGCTGCATTTCCTTGCCTCAGACCTATAGCAAGGACATCCTGTCTTCTCAAACTATTAGAAAAAAGCTTGCTACCAAACTTTATTTCTCAATTTTCCCAAATCACCCTCCTCAAATACATTACTCCATAAAAGATATGGGGGCCTTTGAGGCCAATGAAGAAATAGCTATTACATATCTAGACCTCTGGGCTGCATCTGATAGTATAAATGTCAATACAGTTCTTAAACTCTGCACAGATTATTACACGATTAAAGACAATATGCTGCACTTCCTCAAAGCACACCTCAAGATTAGGGTTGTGCAGCCTAACATACGTGGTCAATCATTCGCCCAATCTGTTGCATTGATGTTCCACAGAGGCCTTCTCTGGGCTGTTGCTTTCAGTTTTTACATTTCTGTATCATAGCAGAATTCAACAGATATCCTGTGCTGATGATTAAAAAATAATGATCCAGATTGAAAGCAAGCCACTACTCTCATCTCAATGATACCTTTGATCTGTTAGCTGAACATTTATGCCAATTTGGCATAAGTGTTCAGCAGCATTTAGCTGAACACTTATGTCTCAAACTCTGACAAATCAGCACAATTAACACCAGCCAACAAAACAAAATTTTTGTCATACCTCCATAATGAAATTATGCAATTCTGGAAGAAATAAATGTGCCAATTCTGAAAATCACCACAAAAGGTCTATCATGTCTACATCAAAAGATGCACCAATGTTTAATGTTAAAATAAAGGGATATATACATATAATTCAAGTTTGTAATACAAGTGTAAAAAAATATACGTTCTCTATAACTCATTTAACTTTCGATCATAAATCATTGCGAAATAGTTATATTTCAATAATATATAATCAGCATGTCTGGCGCCTCCGTAGCCAGGTGGGCAAGAGTAGTAATGCGTAGCACACGCTTCTTGATTAGACAGGGGTTTGAGCCCATGACCACCAAATACGGAGGATGCGGAAAGGTCAGGGAATGAACACTGCATATCCCCAGCCCAGATAAAGGGTGAGGGTTGGCGTCAGGAAGGGCATCCGGCCGCAAAAATCAGCATACCTGTAATTATCCTCAAAAATGTTTGCTACTAAGGGATTTTCTCATGCATTCCTGCTTACTCTCCCTCACAAGGACCCAACAGGAATCCTCCATCATTACAGGATCCCAGTGTTCTTGGTACCACTTTTCTATTGTGGAAATGTCATGATGAAACTGCTCCCCTTGTTCACTCACATCTCGCAGATTTTTGAGGAAAAATTCGAGATGGGAATGAAGAAAATGAATTTTCAACGACATTTGACATTCTCACATCTCCCAGATTTTCAGGGAATAATTCGAGATGGGAATGAAGAAAATGAATTTTTAACAAGATTCGACAGCCCACATTTTTGTAGCACTTGAGTAAATTAAACACCAACATTTCATAGTTTTCTTCTTTCCTATTATCCAAAAAATCATGTACTACCGCCAAGCTGCCAATTCAACCTCCTTTAACTGGGTTTCAAACACATCGTCTTTCAGGAGTTTCGTAATTTGGGGTCCTACGAAAATTACTCACTAAGTTTGGCATATGTTAAATTAGGAAACGCTTCTCAAGTATGCAAATCCGTTACCTTCTTTATCTAGTCCCTTCGTGAAAATTTTCATCAATCCAAGTTTGATGTGCAGGGGTGGAAGAAGAACTTTGTTTAATTAACCTAAAGGAATATATTTTACATTATCTTGATATGAACTTGTCTCACTTGTCCCAATGTTGCACAACAATGTTTTTCTGTCACACGGCTGTCCCACAAACACAACCCCCCCCCCCTGCAAACCAATAATCTTAAGATACTGCATATGTTCCAACCATAATCCTGGAATTTTATAGCATGTAGAACCTTAGACATGCTTTCATGACTTTCTTTAAGTCCAACTGAATGAAAAAAGGAACTGATGGAAATTTGTTGCCATTATGAAGTAAAACTGCTTTTAAACTTAATTTTGAGGTATCTATGAATAAACACCATTCATCTGACTTATGCACAACACCTAGTTCTTTCAAAAGTCCAATAATGTCTTTACAAAAACACACTGTCCTCCGTTAAATATTTCGAAAACTTTTCACGTCTTTTCCCAAACACTGAAATCTTTGTTCCTACTGCGAGTATATTCAACTACTATAACCTAGAACATAACAGTTCAGCTTGTTCTTTCGGCAAATTTAAGTCTCGAACCAAATCATTTAACTCATCTTGTTTGATTAAATGTACCTCACTACCTGAGCTTACTGGCCGACAGTCAACATCTTGTGAAGTGGAGACACTTTCGGACACTTGAACTTGATCACTATTATCTTCCCCACTACAAGTTTTGGGGGGGGGTGGGGGCACTGTTACTGGCAAATTGTCACTGTATAGAATGGGCCGAATTGCAGAAAATATATATTTGGATATATTATAGCATGTTTGCTTTTTTTAGACATACCAGATATATTTGTCATACAGCAGAAGCAATCATTAATGTGGTTAGATGGTTCTCGCTAAACCATAGGGACTGCAAAAGGTAACACTTTGTTTGCCATGTAACCACTTCCTAAGGTTTGTCATACAGGTAAGACAATGCTTGTGAGGCACCCAAGGTTTGTCTTGATCACCAATTTTACATCCGAAATAAAAATACGAAAGTTTTGTAATGTCATAGATATTTTTCCTTTGGGGTAAACCATCCACAAACATAACAAAAATTGTCTGTATGATTGATACACTTCCTATGTGTCTGTTTATTCAATTTAGCACTAAATGAATTTCTGAAAACGGAAATTCAGCTTTGAACACTACAATATAAAAACAACACATTCAATTTTTATCATGACACAGTACATAGATGTGGCAACTTACTAGTTGTACTCGTGTGAAAACACTGAAAGGAAAATTATTTGTGAATCAGCAGGTAAAGCCCAGAAATTATTTTACTGCTACCGCAAGGGTTGCGAGCCGTACCCTCCTACTCTTGAGGGGCTGTTTATATTAAGAGGATAGATTTGCAACCCTGAGAACAATACAGTTAATACTTGGAAAACCTTGGAACAGAGGTGCCTCCGTAGCCAGGTGGGAAGGAGCAGCAGTGCGTAGCACACGCTTCTTGATTAGACTGGGGTTCAAGCCTGTCACCACCAAATACGGAGAATGCGGAAAGGTCAGGGAATGACCACCACATATCCCAGAGCAATATGGCCTTAGTTGCTAATGCTCCTAAAAACCAAATAACAAACAAGCAAACCTTGGAACAGCCTACAAAAACACTCCCCAAAAATGCTGTGTGCTCTCTTCAAATTGTAAATTGTTGCATTGGAATTTGAACCTAAGAACCATAGGTAGAAGTCTGATCATGTTTATCACAAAAAACAGGCCAGAATCAATTGCTAAAATTAAGAGAATTAGCTTATATCTATTTAAAATAAATCAGTATGTCATACATTACTGGCTAAATTATGTGAAATTGGCATATTTTGGTAAAACGTAACTCCCTCTATATTTAATAACTGCAAAGTGATGTTAAACTATCGTAGCGATTTTTGAAATCTATTGGTTCAAAACAGCATTTAAGTTCTTGGAGGTAAAAATCGTGTTGGCTAGTGTAATTTGCTCCCTGAAACAGATTATGATACAACAGTCAGAGGAAATCAATTGTTGACAGGCATACAGACTTTAGAATAATCTTTGACAACAAATTCAAATTCCACCATCACATTGAAGCAATGTGACTGAAGAATATCAAACTGGATAATGAAGCAACAGCATCTATATGTGCATGATCACATAATCACACGAAAATATATTCACTCACTGCTCCACTACATAATGTATAGTACAGAACTCCAGGCATCAGCAGCCCCAACAACTATGAAACCACTCTTTGCTGAGTGGTATTCAAACAGAACTTGCACTTGCAACTACTCTTGGAAGTTGCACGATAAAGATAATGAGATCAGAATAACAGTCACAATCAACGTTCTCAGGTGCTATTTCCAAACCTAATATATTGGAGGACTGTGTTTGAAGAATCACAGAACATCTCTTTAGGGCATACACCTTCCTGGCCTGGTAGACTTCATCTCAGTGATAGCTTTCTACCTCTTGAATAACTGTCAGCAGTGCAGCAAGAGGACACAGACTTTCTGTAACTTGTCAATAGCAAAAACTACCAGAGAAATATTCTCAAGTTTTCAGGAACACCTTGCCCACCAGCACATATCAAACTCAGTATACTACAGTATATTTCTTCTCTCAGTTTTTTTTTTTTTTTTATCTCCCCCTATGAAATGACTGTTGCTACCAGTGGGTGGAGAACTTATGCAGTTCAACTGTCTTATCTCCTAATTACAGAAACTCAATTTTTATTAGATTCAGTCAATAAGGACCACTTATCTCAGAGTTGTCACTGTTTTATATTTCAACCTATTTTATGTACCTTACTGCTACTTTCTCTGATACTAAGATTCTCAGAATCTTGTTGTTGAGGGTCTTAGGTATCAGCGACCCTGTAATCAGAAATGTGAATCGACAGCCTGGAGTGAAGTGAAATCCTCATTTGTATATTTTTCTGTATACAGTACAATAGTAGTAGTGGCATGTGATGCAAGAAAGCAAGTGTAGGAGCTTATGCAGCATCAGCCTGCATAAGCTCCTACACTTATGCAGAGCCATCAAGAAAAATTATTATTTAAAATTATTAAATCAAGTAAAAATCCATTACTAAACACAACTGGCAAGTGCGTGGGAGTATACGGGGTAACGGTTGAAATGGAAAATTTTATGAAGCGGAACGCTCCATCAAAAAATATCTTATTTTTGATAAGGCACAAAACAAAACAAGCTGAATGGCATTCCGGTTAGGTTCCGGTATATTCCAAGTCTTGTATATGTGTATAGACGAACTCCAGGATAACCTCCAGCACTTTATGTTAAATTAACGAACTAAAGGCATTCATTTGTTTATGTTACATTGCTAATTCGTGAATAACTAAAATGAACAAAACTGAAAATGGCAATCAGTTTACCAATATTTACATGACAATCATCGAAAACGAGCAATCACGTTAGTTATAAAAATGCAATACCTCGGAATTATCATTACTATACGTTTCCGAATGTGCATCATTCGATTCTTCTGCTGGTTTAAGAATCTGTTCCTTTACAGATTCACTCTCTTCATTATTTCGTTCAATTACCACTCCCTTCTTTTCCGCCATCTTTCAACTTACAAAACATAAACGTATGCAGACACTCACTCCTACATATGGTTGTCAAACAACACCACCACCGACACGCTGGCATGTATGTGACGTCATTTAAACAGTTTTCTTGATTATTATTATAAGCCATATGGTGCAAGGAAGCCTAAAACTTATGCTGCACCAGCCAAAAAAAAAAAAAAAAGAATTCCCGAGTTACCCTGAGAGAGAGAGACAGAAACACAGAAGTAGAAAGAAATAACCAAGAAAGAGAATAATGATGAACATTTTACTTTTATTTTGAATACCTAACGCATACATAATTATACCTAGAAATTCAACGACGTATGCGAATCAACAAAAGAATTTGTTAATACAAACTATGTTTAAACTTAGTTAATGCAAACTAGTTTTTCTAAAAGATACATCAGTATAACATTGTCAATCAAACATCCCTGAATGGCCACGACTTTGTGCTTCACATGAATTGCACTGTTCCCTAAGGAGAACTATGGTGCTACTTATTTGAAATATTTTAAATACAGTACTTATTTGAAATGTGCGCCATTACCCATGTTTAAACCGGCTGTTGCGTAACTAGATACCATTAATACACACCTTGATCATCCAGTGATTTACTTCAGCCAGGAAGCTTGTAAATTCATTAATATCTTTTCAGACGGTATTGTTCGCGCGGTAGGCTATAATAACCGTTCTCCCACACGCCAGATGGAAACGGCCCGGGTTCGAATCCCGTCAATGCCGAGAGGAACTTTAATGGGCTTTTTTCAATCAGTGACTGAGTTAGTCTACTCCACACGGAAACTCGGGTTTTTGTCCAGCAAAACAAGCAAATCAACTAGAGAACCCATGTGCAAAGGAATTGGTTTTCGGTGTAACCGATGATGATACGTTGCTTTTTTTCATGTGGCATTGATAAATTAATGAAGAGATCTTTTTTACTTTTAGAGAACAGAAAAAAATATTACGTCACATTTCTGAGACTTTCCTAAATACAATTCCTGACCATAATGGATCTTTTCTTACACCCCGCTCCTGCTTTCATTACGTAAATTGTAAACGCGACTCACACCGCAAGAATTCAGCACGTGTAGTGTTTTAGGCACACTTACAGAAAGAAGAGGGAATAAATCCTCAAATAACATTTCTACATATACATATACATTTAGATTAATTGCTTAAAGCGGTACCTGCTAAAACATTTGCAATACTGCTAGTCAATTTAGAGAAATACAAACCAATCCCCTTCCTGCTTGCCCATTTGCAGGGTGGGAGGACCTTAAAAAGACAAAAAAGTAAGTAATGACAACAATAACCAAAAAATAAGAATGTGCATATATATAGAAAACAATTCAAGTTCAGATTTAAAGTCCAGGTTAAGGCGTCCAAAGCCCTACCGAAGATACAGTAGAACTGTCAACAAGGAGTTTGAACTCTGCAGAATCACGAACTGCACAAGGAGCATGGTGTGGTGGAGGCAAACTCATGCCTCCACCACACCAAAGCCATTCAGAAGAATTGAACAGAACTCTAGGTAATCCAGCATTATACCATACCACATTACCGATCCAAGGCTTCCAGATGCAGAAGTGTCTTTCGCCTAACAAATATAGCAGTTGCGAAGCCCTGGAAAGCTAAGACGTTTTCTGTTTATCAAGCAGAATCGCCTCGTAGCCTTATGCATTAAGATTCAGATTACTCGCTCGAGATACCAATTCAACTCTGAGATCACTAAACTCCTCAAAGTTGTACATAATATATTCCCATAATTCCCTGTCGCCACAATGGAAACTAGATCTTTCAGTGATTCCTAAATCGTGCAACTTTGCATTAATCGAATCATGGCTAATTAATAGGAACACAGTTTGGTGCAAACTGTGTTCAGTTTGCACCAAATTATTTAAACTTTATCGAAACTGCATTTCTTATATCTGAAAACAATTTTTTGTGTAACCCGTCCTTTATCACAAACACGCCAATGCTCCTGCCAGACATTTACAGATCATCCCAGATTCTTGCCTTTTCCTTCTTGGGATCTGCCAAGATGTCCATCTCTATATTCAGAAAACAACTTGGAATGCCACGGCGGACGGAGTAAGCCAACGCACAACACACTAAATGCAGATCAATAAGCAATTTTTCAGTAACTAACTGCAAAGATGAGGTCTACATAGTCCTGCATATCGGGAGTGCGCAAGCGCGGGTAGGGTATAGTGTTCTTGATTTGTGCTCCTCTAAGAATGTTCTCTGAAGTATGGATTATTAAAAGTTTCCCTATAGTGTCATATACTGATGGATAGCTAAGGGGATGCCTGAATATATGATCGACTTTAAACATGCAAGCAATTAACAGGTAATTATTATTTTTACGTTTTAGGTTTACTACCACATGCAGTAGTTAGGGGTTTAGAGGGGAACAGGCATTCTGCATGTTTTCAGACACTCAGTCTAAAACACTGAGGGATCCAATATCTTTCTATTTCAGAAGATTTAGGAGAAATCCAGTTGGCCTGCCACCCGGGAGATGGCGCTGCTACTGCTCCTTAGATTGCTGGCTTGTAAATGTGCTGCAACTTATGTTTATTATTTTTGTGTTTTCCGGATATAATCTTATAATATCTGATAATCAATGGAAGGAGGAAATATTGGAACAGCACGAGAATGACTCTACCCAACAAGTAGAAGAGACTGACCAGCCCTGCAAACCTACCTTTCGAGCGCGAATTGATACAGAGGCTACACATCCTAGTGTCCTTAAGAATGGTACTAAGGGCTATAATGAACCACCACCAGAGAAAACCCAACCAATAGAGGCCAATTTACCTGGCATCATCTTTGATATGTCCACCCTCCCCGAGGGCTCCATTATGGATCAAGTTTTTTCCCTCAAGTTAGCGATAGAAACACTAATGGCCAAATGGGACAATCAAATCACCACGACTCTCAGAGGAGAAATAATTCAAATCTGGAGTAAGATGGAACTCATTTTACTAAATTCCCACATTGAAAACGAGGAGGCTCAGGCCAAGTTAGAGGCCTATCAAGTAGAGCAGAAATCAAAAAACCAGCAGTTCTCCTGCTCTTATGCTGATGCGCTGAGGAATTCAAAACCCAGTTCACCTAACATAAATAGGGCACTAATAACAAGAAAGAAGACTCTCATAAAGGAACCACAATTGGTTGTTCTCAGGCGCGCACACCCAGAATCTACAAAAAATAGTGAGGAAGTAAAACACACAGTAATTACATAATTGACCACAGACTTCCAAAACACTAGGATCAAGTCAATTAGAAACACCCGAAATGTGGGGGTAATCACAGAAACTGAATCTGGCCAAGAAGCTGCTGATATTATGAACAACACGAAGATACCAATGCTTGGGCTCATAGCTGCGCCACCAAAAAAAAGAGAACCCTCCATTATCGCCTTTGACGTTGACAGATCTCACCCCTACTCAGGTGTGGGATGAGCTATATGGAAGAAATATCCAGAGAAGACTCCCAGACGTCAACCCGGAGAAAATTATCACTCAAAAGTACCAAAAGTCGAGGAATGGAAAGAGTGTAAACTGGATTTTTGAAATTGCCCCTATTGCTTGGCAAACAGTCATTCACGAAGACAGTTTTCATAAACTGGGGCAGTCACCGCTTCAGGGAGCACGTGGCTATACCCAAATGCTTTAAATGCTGCAGGTTTGGGCTCACTTCACCCAGGCTGCTGCTACTTGTGCCCATGGTGCTGAAAAGGGCCACGAGTATAATACTTGCCCTAATAAAGAAAAACTGCCCGTCTGTACAAATTGTAAGGGACAGAAGATGCCTCACGAACACTCCATCCGTGACAACAAATGTCCGATATATTTAAAGGCAAAGAGTTTACACCAATCAAAGACCGATTATGGTCCAACGTCTTAAACCATACAACACCAGGGTTCTGAAGATACTCCAAATAAATGCACAAAGGGCAAAAGCTGTAGCTGAACAGCTAAGAATAAAAGCAGATGACAACTTTGATATTCTTATCTTACAGGAACCATACACCTATGCAATCAAGTCAGGGGGTAACCCCTCACATATAAAATTACTCAAGTTGATGAAGAGGCCCCCTGGGCTGCAATAGCAACTAGGAACCCTGACATAACTGTCACCAAAATCCCCCATTTATGCACAATCTCGGCGGCATGTGCCCACGTCATCATCCCCCTGGGAAATTTTTATATAGTCTCATTATACTGCAGACCGGGGGTTGATATACTTCCATACACGAGGTATCTGGAGATCGTCCTCACAACTCTCCCAAATGAGAAGATCATCATCGGTGATGACGTCAACTGCAGGTCACCTGTTTGGTTCAGCACTACTGCTGACAGACATGGCTGTAGAAACAGCCAAAAACTTGAAGATCTTCTGGCAAATAACCAGCTTACTATTTTAAACAGGCCGAACAACCTTCCCACCTTTTGTAATACCCTGTGGGAACCCACAATTGATGCCCCTTGGCTACAAGAAATATATCAAACTTCATCGTGGGTTGGACCGTCCAGGATTGCTGGACCACCTCAGACCACAGGGCCATAACATACCAGATAACAAGATCCTTGGATGGAATCCCAACTCCAAGATTCACCCCCTCAAAGGTATGCCATCTCCAGAGCAAAATAGGACATTTTCGCGGAGAAGCTGCGCTCCTTAGCCCAGCAGCTGCAAGTTAATAACTACCATCCCACTGTAGCACACGCTTCTTGATTACACCGGGGTTCGAGCCTGTCACCACCAAATACGGAGGATGTGGAAAGGTCAGGGAATGACCAACGCATATCCCGGAGCAATATGGCCTTAGTTGCTAATGCTCCTAAAAACCAAACAACAACAACAACAACAACAACCATCCCACTGATCCTGATGCCTACCAGAAAAAAGTCACAAATATAATTATAGAAGCTAGCAACTGCGCCATTCCTAGGAAGAAACCCATTCCTGGTGCTGTCCCGTGGTGGTGGTGCCCAGAACTCCAACGCCTCCGGCGGGAGGTCAACTTCAGAAGAAGAATCTTCCAACGATCGCGACGGTCCTGGCCAGCTGCAGAGGTAGAGGCTCTCCGCCAGCAATACAGAGAGAGAGAGAGAGAGAGAGAGAGACTAGAAATATATACACGGCTACTATCAGGAGACGCAAGCAAATATCATGGGAACAAGTTGTTTCCACAACCGGAAATACCGATCCCTGGGGTGTAGTCTATAAAATCACAACCAACAAACTCCCAAGAGGGGAGGTGATGACAGCAACAATAACTCCTCAAGGTAACATAACAACCTCATGACACAGATCCATCAATAACATATTGGATACAATTATCCAACCAGCAATGGATCCTAGTACAAGTTAACAAGAAAAGACCTCTGCCAGGACAACAGTATATACAGTCCAGAACATCAAGAGCCGCCCTTCACTATTGAGGAGCTGCACACCACAACTGGTAGACTCCACAACAATAAATGTCCAGGACCGGACCTACTTGAACCAGAGATTATAAGGAAGACTGTGGAGCATTCCCCATACCTCATCGTCGTATGGAGCATTCCCCCATACCTCACCTGTTCAATCACTGCCTCCAGACAGGAGTCTTCCCATCCGATTGGAAGATAGCTAACATACGCCTGATTCTGAAAAACCCAACCAAGCCTCCAGAAATCCCATCTTCTTATAGATGCCATCTTCTTATATTGCCTTGTTATCTGTGCTAAGCAAGCTTTTTGAATACCTACTACACAATAGAATTACAGTACATTATAATGCAGCAAATTTACCCTCTACAAGCCAATATGGTTTCAAACAAGGATGCTCTACAGTTGATGCACTCCAGAATATCATTACAACTGCCACAAACTCCAATAGAAAATATTTCCTGATTAGTCGAACGCCCCTTTGCTGGGGCGTTCGACTCACTCTGGTGGCCTCAGCTGACTAAGATGTGCCTGTCTTCGCGGAAACATTTATAACACCATAAGAAGCTACCTCACAGCCAGAGAAATAATTGTCAATGCACCATACTGCAGAGTCAAACGGCAGGTTTACAGGGGTTGCCCAAGGGCTCGGTGCTGGGACCGCTCCTTTGGAATGTTGTACTTGATGATTTCGTCAACACTTCCTGAATAAAGTTATCTCCCAGGCATATGCAGATGATCTGATCCTGGCCGTGTTTGCAGACTGCAGAGAGTGCAGCTAGAAAATTCTGCAAATCAGGCTCTCTTGATATTACAAAACTGGGCAAGGGATCATAATCTTCAAATCTCTTTGATGAAGACTAATTCCATCTTACTGAAAGGGTCCCTCAAAAGACGTCCACAAATCAAGATAAACGAGACCACAATAAGTTTCACTACTGAACTGAAATATCTATTATTATTTGTTATTATTATTATTATTATGTCTAAGGTGGCACCTAGACTTCCGTCTATCTCCACCTGATAAACTGAATTTGTGCAGAACCTCTGCAAAACAGACCTGTATGGCAGGTCTCTTCGCCACCAGGGAGCAGGTGGCACCTGCACAGCCACTCCCTGGTGGCGAAGAGACCCTAATGGCCGCCCATAGTCACTTGGTACTGGGCGTGGTCTTCTATTTTAACAGTGCCTCATGCACGAAAATCGCGCACCCACCGGAAGTAGTGCTATACCGGTGGGTACCAGCAATCCCGCTCCCAGGCTGCCCACACCTGAGAGCCAGCAAAATACTGAAATTAGCATTAGCATTAGCATTAGTAGAGGCATTTGATGCAAGAAAGCAAGCTTATGCAGCATCAGCCAAAAAAAAAAAAAAAAAACCCACTTCCACTTCACCCCTCTGTTCGTTCAAAATACCTGTCCAGCTGACCCTTAAACTTATTTAGGCTGTCAACCTCCACCACAAGGGATGGAAGTCTGTTCCACCAACCAACCACCCGCTGGCTAAAGGCAAATTTCCGCACGGCTATCCTACATCTGTCTTTCCTCAATTTGAATTTATGCCCTCTCAGGTGATTTTTCTGAGCTAGAGGAAAAATCCCATCAGCATTAAGCATGCTTAAACCATTCAAGGCTTTATACACCTCTATCAGATCACCTCGCTGGTGCCTAGTCTCCAGACACTGTAATTTGCAAAACTTAAGCCTTTCTTCGTAAGAGCACCCCTTTGTTCCATTCACTAATCTTGTTGCCCTTCTATGTACTCCTTCCAGCAGCTCTACATCCTTCTTGAAATGAGGCCTCCAGACCTGTATACAGTACTCTAGGTGTGGCCTGACCATCGCCTTATACAATGGAACAATCACCTCCTTATCCCTGCTGGAAAAATTCCTGTATATCATTGACAATACTCCATGAGCTACTCTTGCAGCCCGTCTGCACTGTCAGAGAACTTCATATCTGCCTGCACAACCACCCCCAAGTCCCTTTCATTCTCTACCACTGGCAGTGTAGTACCACAAAGTTGATACGTTGCTCTGGGGTTGCTGTTTCCCATGTGTAGTACTTTACATTTGTCAATGTTAAACTTCATTTGCCACCTCTCAGCCCATTTGCTCAACCTATCCAGATCCTGTTGCACCAGCATAGTGTCAGTAGTGTCCTTAACAACCCTGCCAACCTTTGTATCATCTGCAAACATGGACATTAAGCCCGATATACCATCATCAATATCATTTATAAATACAGAAAACAATAATGGACCCAACACTGAGCCCTGAGGGACTCCACTAATAACATCAGTCCACGATGAGCAGTGTCCATTGATTACCACTCTCTGTCTTCTCCCCCTCAACCACCCCTTTATCCATAGCAGCAATTTGCCTCCAATGTCACACTGCTCCAATTTGTGTAGCAGTCTTCCATGTGCAACAGTATCAAAAGCCTTTCTAAGATCCAAGTATATAATATCAAAGTTATTCCCTGCATCCAGTTCTTGTGACTGCATCATAGTATCCAATCAAGTTGGTCAGGCAAGACTTCCCCTTAACAAAACCATGCTGTGTCTGAGCTATAACTGAAGTCTCGTCTAAATGATCCTGCAGTGCTTCTTTAACCAGTGCCTCCATTAATTTTCCTGGAACAGAAGGTAAGCTCACAGGTCTATAATTACTTGTGTCAGCCTTTGATCCTCCTTTGTGAATTGGGGTCACATTTGCACATTTCCAGTCTATGGGTACCTCCCCTGAGTCCAAGGAAGCTTTCATAATTATGGCTAAGGGTTTGCTTACTTCCTTTGCTGCCTCCTTTAATATAACTGGATAGATCCCATCCACCCCGGGTGCCTTTCTTGTGTTTATCTTCAACAGTTTCTCCTCCACTTTACTCCCAGTTATTTCAAGATTCTGTAGCTTACTGCTAGAGTTGAATACACCTCTGGCATTCCCCTCGCTGAATAACTCCTCATGTGTGAATGTCGATGCAAAATATTCATTTAGTTTGTTAGCTACCTGAGCAGGATCATCAACACTTGACCCATCAATATCAAGTGGACCAATCTGATTCATCCCCTTCCTTCTAGAGTTTACATAAGTAAAGAACTCTTTGTTGTTTTTCTTTGCATCCCTTGCCAAGGATTTCTCGTAATCTGCCTTCGCCTGCCTAACCTCCTTTGTAATTTGGTTGCATATCAACTTGTATCTATCATAGGCTTCTGTGTCACGTCTTAATTTGTATGTATCCCATGCATTTTTCTTCTCTGCCACATGCCTCATTAGTTCATCTGACATCCATTTTGGCCTAAACCTTGAACAATATTTCTTAGTTGGTATGTAAAGCCTAGTAGCTTCCAAGATAAGTTCTTTGAATGCTTCCCATTTTGAATTTGCTGTTGGTAACATCATCAGTTGGTCCCACTGTATAGAATTTAAATACTGTCTCAGTCCATTGTAGTCGCCTTTACGGAAGCAATAACCCTTCCCTTTACCCCTAATGGTAGTTACCTCTTTGAGTAAATCCCACTTCAGCACACTGTGATCACTGCCACCTAGTGGTTCATTTATCTGCAGATTCTTAATGCATGAAGAATCACTGCTGATAATCAAATCAAGAGTATTACTCCCTCTAGTTGCCTCCCGAACATGCTGATGTAGAAAACAATCATCCAATAAATCCACAAAAGCCCTGCTAATGTGTGAGTAACCAGCCCCCAAATTCCAGTCAATATCTGGGAAATTAAAATCTCCCATTATAAGACACTCTGATTTACTGGCCCACTCTATTTCCCTGTACAGTTCATTATTCTACTCATCAGAGTCATTAGGCCTATAGCACACTCCTACCCTCAATTTTGATCTCCCAATGTTTATGTCGCACCAAACTAACTCCACACTGCACTGTCCAGCGATGTCGACTGGCTTCACTTCCTTGGTTTTTGTGTTTCTTAACTAATAGCATAACCCCTCCCCCCTTTCTATCCTATCTATCCTTTCTGTAGACGTTGTACTCCCCAAATTGCAGTTCTGCATCCTTTATATCTGTGTGACACCACGTCTCTGATATCCCAACAATATCTGCCTTCGATGTTTTGAGCAATACCTCAAATTCATCAAATTTATTTACTAAACTCCTAGCATTGGTGTACACGCAAGTATACCTGCACCTGTTTCTATTCTTAGCTACCCTAACACAACCCATGTGTTTACTTGTACCGCAATGGCTCCCAGCAGTCTCTGAAATACCATGCATCTTGTTTTTCAGGCTTCTGCTCATTCTAATAGAAGCAGTGCAAGAATCTCTTTCACCTCTGCCAGTGGCTACTGTCAATCTATTGGTCTTTGTCTCCCCCCAAGCTAGCAGTTTTCCGACCCACCTAACACTGCCTCGATAGCATCAGCAAATATTCTTGCACCCTTTCTATTTAAGTGTATCCCATCCCTGTAGAAGCAATCTCTCCGGTTAACAAGTACAGTCCAGGCTGAAAAAAATTCTACCCCTTGAGCCTTGCACAATCTTTCCAGGGCCGAATTGATCGACAAGGCTCTCATCATATACTCCCTTCTATCGTGTCTGGGCAGAATTGCAGACACTTTCAAATTCAACCCTAAATCTCGGCTTTTGTTCAACAGTGACCTGTACTTGTTAAGTAATTGTGCCGGTCTCCTACTCTTAATATTATTAGTGCCAACGTGTACAACTATATCACCTTTTGTGCCCTTAAAAGATGATATTCGCTCTACAACGTCATCAACCTTTGCCCCTGGCAGACATACCGTGGTCCTGTTCCACCTATCTTTTTTACAAAGCATGTTCCCCGTTTCTCTGACAATAGAGTCACCAACAACTACTAGTTCCTTCGCGACCAGCGGATTCTGCCTTAGGGGTTGTCTCTGTGTCACGCGATGCCCAAGTGCAAGCTCTGGCGTTGATGTGGGCAGCTGAGAGCTTGATGGGCCCCTCAATTTAGTTTCTTCGAGGCCATCCACCCTGTCCTTCAAGCTCTCATATAGGCCCACAAGAACGCCGAGTTGTTGCTGATATCGATACACTCCTTGCATCGCGCACACACAAAGACATCCCTCTTGGCAGTATCATGTCCCGTACCCGATTGCTCTGCAAACATCAAGCAAACAGTGCATTTTATAAGGCTGTCAGTCAGAGGACAACTGCCCCCCTCAGTTCTGCTCTGAGCCACAGCACTTCCATTAGCTTGAGCCTTTTGCTTTGCTGCTTTGGTCTGAGTCATGATTCTATTAATTTATTAATTAATTATGTTATGTTATTAATTATATTACGTTTGTAATCTAAGTCGTTATATGTATTTATTTAAACGTACAATTTAACTGCTAACGAAGTTCAACTAACGCTATCTAGTACGGTATCACAATAGCGGGAAAGTTACTAACGGTAGCGGTAATTACGAACGGTAGTTACGAACACGTGGAAACCCTTACCGATACTTTTACAAGGCCGAGTAAAGAATAAATACACCAAATTAATCAAAAAATCACAAAATAATGTTATACTACTAAATTTAAATCAAAAGTTTTAGAAAAACAATAATTTCAAATCAATAAATAAGAAAAATCTACTTAGCGGCTTTGAACACGACCGTCACTAGTAGCCTCGTCGGGGGTACAAATATCTAGGAATAATCCTGGACTCAGGACTTACATTCCTCCCACATTTGAAACACCTGCAGACAAAGTTAAGGAACTATACTGCCTTAGTCGCTAGAGTTAAGCGTCGGGATTGGGACCTCAACTGCCGCACTCTCTCGCTGTTCTACAAAGCAGTATTTCTACCGGCGTTTACATACGCTGCAGGGATATGGTGTCCGAGAGCAAAAATAGCAGCAAACAGAAAGAAGTTCGAGACTATTCAAAGATTTATCCTCCTCAACATTACCAGGGCCTGCCGTACTGTCAGCACCCATGCCAACTATCAAAAGGCACATCGGTGACGTTCATGGACCACACCAATGATCCCACTAATAACTTGATTGCTGAAAATAAGCGCCTTAGCCTCCATTTACAGCAGATATGGTAAGATAGATGGGCTAACTCTACTAAAGGAGATATCACTAGGAAATATATTCCACATATCAACAAGGTATATTCCAAGTCTCCTTCATGGTTCTCTCCCGGCCTGTACACAACTTCCATGCTAACAGGTCATGGATCCATCAGAGCCAAACTCTAAAGTCTTGGAATTCTTGATGATCCCCTCTGCCATTGTGGACAGGTGGAGCGTTGGTCTCACCTAATGTATGGCTGCCCTTTGTATGAGGACCTTCGCTGCATTCTGATTACCAGAATTAACTTCAATCCAAAACTCCAGGAGCATTACTTGTTGGACAGCGACCTAAAGTACAAGGCCTTTTCGCAATACTGCCAGGATCTCTTCACAAGAAGAAGATCCCTACCGCTGGAACGAACGTAGTAGTAGTAGTAGTAGTGGCGTGTGATGCAAGAAAGCAAGTGTATGAGCTTATGCAGCATCAGCCAAAAAAAAAAAAAAAAAAAAAAAATCACACCATTCCCTACAAATGCCTGTCCAGTTCCTCCTTAAATTTATTCAACCTATCAACTTCCACAAAGCAGTATCAGCAATTTGTTCAGCAATTAACCACCTGCTGGCTAAAGGCAAATTTCCGCACATCTATTCTACATCTGTCCTTTCTTAATTTGAATTCATGCCCCCTTAGGTTCGTAATCTGAACAAGTGGAAGGAACCCATCAGAATTCAGCACGCTCAACCCATTCAAGGCCTTATACACCACAATCAGATCACCTCGCAGGTGCCTAATCTCCAGCCACTGCAATTTGCAGAACTTAAGCCTATCAACTTCCTATCAACTTGGTAAGAGGATCCCTTCGTTCCCCTCACCAATCTTGCTCTTCTCTGTACACGCTCAAGGAAATCTACATCCTTCCTAAAATGAGGCTTCCAGACCTGTACGCAGTACTCAAGGCGTGGCCTGACCATTGCCTTATACAGAGGGACAATCACCTCCTTTTCCCTGCTAGCAAAATTCCTATATATCATTGACAAAACCCCATGACCTGCCCTGGCAACCTGTCTGCATTGCTCAGAAAACTTCATATCTGACTGCAAAATTATTCCCAGGTCTTTTTCATTTTCTACCCCTTTAAGTGTAGTACCACACAGTTGGTACGTTTCTCTGGGGTTACTTCTACCCATATGCAGTACTTTGCATTTGTCAAGGTTAAACTTCAGTTGCCACTTCTTAGCCCATCTGCCCAAATTATCTAGATCCTGTTGCAGTAGCGCACTGCCATTGCTGTCATTAACAATCCTGCCAACCTTTGTATCATCTGCAAACTTCGACATTAAGTCTGATATACCTTCATCAATATCATTGATAAATATACAAAACAACAGTGGACCCAACACCGAACCCTGTGGGACTCCACTAATAATATCAGTCCACGAAGAGCAGCACCCATTGATTACCACTCTCTGTCTTCTCCCACTTAACCATCCTTTTATCCATTGTAGCAACTTACCCTTAATGCCATTCTGCTCCAATAATGGAGTCACTGGTTAAAGATGCATTGCAGGATCATCTAGCCAAGACTGCAGCAATAATTTAGACACAGCATGGGTTTGTTAAGGGAAAGTCTTGTCTGACAAATTTGATACGATATTATGATGTGGTTACAAAGGAACTGGATGCAAAAAATAATTTTGATATCATATATTTGGATTTCAGGAAAGCTTTTGACACTCTATTGCTGCAGTCTTGGCTAGATGATCCTGCAATGCATCTTTAACCAGTGACTCCATTATTTTACCCGGAACAGAAGTTAAACTAACTGGTCTGTAATTACTCGTGTCACCCTTCGATCCCCCTTTGTGAATTGGGAATACATTTGCACATCTCCAGTCCGTGGGAACCTCCCCTGAGTCCAAGGATTCTCTCATAATCTTGCCCAAATTCAAGCTGGACTGTCAACGACTACCGTCGTTAATGGGATGGGACCTCTGTTCCATGAACGACAACACGGTTTTGGACCTTCCTGATTTAGACTCTTTACAAACTGTGCTATTATGTAGCTCTGCTGAATCAATTTCAAGCTGGACTGTCAATGACTACCATCGTTATTGGGATGGGACCTCTGTTCCATGAATGACAACATTGTTTTGTATTAAATAATTAAACTTCACACCAACCAGTACTTGAAAATATTTTAATACTGTAACTGAAACACTGTATTTACAATAAAATGATTAAAAATAGTTTAAAAAATTTAAAATATATAAATAAAAACAATTAAATATAACTTAAAACAGATATTAAAGAATATTAAAAATTAAAATATATTATAACAACTGTAGCTTTCGGAGACAGCAGTCTCCTTTCTCAACAGCGTACATTTTGCAGTATGTCACATCCTTAAATAGCAGGTCCACGGCATTTGTCACATGGTTCCCCAGGAATGTGATTGGTATTTCCCATTTGCGCACCAGAACCGGAAATGGCTCGGGAGCGCTACCCGAAATCGTTCATCTTGTCCCAAGACAACCGTTTCAAAGAGAGGGTGTAAACGTACACCCTTATCTCTATTAATGGTATTACTGGCTGCCCCAATGCGTAAGCTCTCAAGCCATTTACGGTTCCAGAACCCCAGTGCATGATCTCTGATGACAGCATCCTCCGTGTAGATCTGATGTTGCTTCTCCAGGAAATGCTCTGCCACAGCAAATTTCTCATAATTTGCAGTCTTTATTGCAGTAGCGCAATTCATGTGTTCCCCAAGTCGTTCCTTAAGACGCTGCCCCGTCTCTCCCATATAACATACCGCACAATCCGGGCATTTAATTTCATAAACTACCCTGCTGCTGGATTCCTTCGTTATGGGATCTTTAACTCTTGATATCACTGTGTGCAACCTCCGTCCCGGTAGTTGCATACAGCGTATTTGACACCCCCCGAACTATTCGCGCAATGCGTTCCATAAGGCCCGGACAGTAAGGAATGTATGCAGTGCCCACAGGGGTTACATGGTTCACTGTGGGTAGACATCACTCTTCTAATGAATCTGTCTAGGACACTCTGGGGGTAACCACATTTCTTAAGGTCTGCTGTGACTCTGATAATCTCATTATCTTTATCCTCTGAGGTGGTACAGTGGGACCCCACCCTATCAATTAAAGCCTTGACTACACTGTTTTTGTGTTGGCTGGTTTGTGCCACGTTGTAATGGGTATACTGACCCCGGCACATAGGCTTCCTAAAAACATTGGTCTTAAGCCTAAATCCTTCTCTGACCACCAACACGTCAAGAAATGGTAGGGTTCCCTCTGTCTCCACCTCTGAGGGGAATTGGATAAATGGGGAGAAGCTGTTAAGTACATTGAGTATTTGATTTTCTCTCCCCTTCTGAATAATGGTGAATGTGTCATCAACATATCTTTTCCATTTATATATGGGAAATTCCAAATCCTTATAGATCCTCAATTCCAATTCTTCCATGGCCAAATTGGCCACAATGGCGCTAATAGGGGAACCCATGGACCTGCCTATACATGACATCTTGAAAGACCATGGTAGTACTAGACAAACAAAATTCCACACCTTCACAAATATCATTAACACTTAAAAGCGACCTAGTACTTAAAGATGTATCCTTTTCTAATGCCGTTCTAACACATTGAGCTCCAAACTTAATCGGAGTACAGGTAAACAAAGATATAACATCAAAGGAGATCATAATCTCATCTTCTCGTATAGTCTGATCTTTTATAAAACCCACGAACTCTTTATTATTCTTAATCACAAAACTGGAAAGTCCTACTATGGGTGCAATCAACTTGGCTAAGTATCATGATAAGGCATAGGTATTGATGAATTGAGCGAGGGAATGATATATTTAGGGCATTAGCATTAGCATTAGTAGAGGCATTTGATGCAAGAAAGCAAGCTTATGCAGCATCAGCCAAAAAAAAAAAAAAAAAAAAAAAAAAAAAGTAACATAAATAAATAAAAATAACCACTTCCACTTCACCCCTCTGTTCGTTCGAAATACCTGTCCAGCTGAGCCTTAAACTTATTTAGGCTATCAACTTCCACGACAAGGGATGGAAGTCTGTTCCACCCACCAACCACCCGCTGGCTAAAGGCAAATTTCCGCACATCTATCCTACATCTGTCTTTCCTCAATTTGAATTTATGCCCTCTCAGGTGATTTTTCTGAGCTAGAGGAAGAATCCCATCAGCATTGAGCATGCTCAAACCATTCAAGGCTTTGTACACCTCTATCAGATCACCCCGCTGGTGCCTAGTTTCCAGACACTGTAATTTGCAAAACTTAAGCCTTTCTTCGTAAGAGAACCCCTTTGTCCCATTCACCAATCTAGTTGCCCTTCTCTGTACTCGTTCCAGCAGCTCTACATCCTTCCTGAAATGAGGCCTCCAGGCCTGTATACAGTACTCTAGGTGTGGCCTGACCATTGCCTTATACAAGGGAATAATCACCTCCTTATCCCTGCTAGAAAAATTCCTATATATCATTGACAATACACCATGAGCTACTCTTGCAGCTCGTCTGCACTGCTCAGAGAACTTCATATCTGCCTGCACCACCACCCCCAGGTCCCTTTCATTCTCTACCACTGTCAGTGTAGTACCACAGAGTTGATACGTTGCTCTGGGGTTGCTGTTTCCCATATGTAGTACTTTACATTTGTCAATGTTAAACTTCATTTGCCACCTCGAAGCCCATCTGCTCAACCTTTCCAAATCCTGTTGCAGCAGCATAGTGTCAGTAGTGTCCTTGACAACCCTGCCAACCTTCGTATCGTCTGCAAACTTGGACATTAAGCCTGATATACCATCATCAATATCATTTATAAATACAGAAAACAATAAAGGCCCCAATACTGAACCCTGAGGGACTCCACTAATAACATTAGTCCACGATGAGCAGTGTCCATTGATTACCACTCTCTGTCTTCTCCCCCTCAACCACCCCTTTATCCATAGCAGCAACTTGCCTCCAATGCCACGCTGCTCCAATTTGTGCAGCAGTCTTCCATGTGCAACAGTATCAAAAGCCTTTCTAAGATCCAAGTATATAATATCAAAGTTATTCCCTGCATCCAGTTCTTTTGTGACTGCATCATAGTATCCAATCAAATTGGTCAGGCAAGACTTCCCCTTAACAAAACCATGCTGTGTCCTAGCTATAACTGAAGTCTTGTCTAGATGATCCTGCAGTGCTTCTTTCACCAGTGCCTCCATTAATTTTCCGGGAACAGAAGTTAAACTCACAGGTCTATAATTACTTGTGTCAGCCTTTGATCCCCCTTTGTGAATTGGGGTCACATTTGCACATCTCCAGTCAATGGGTACCTCCCCTGAGTCCAAGGAAGCTCTCATAATTATGGCTAAGGGTTTGCTTACCTCCTTTGCTGCCTCCTTTAATATAACTGGATAGATCCCATCCACCCCAGGTGCCTTTCTTGTGTTTATCTTCAACAATTTCTCCTCCACTTTGCTCTCAGTTATTACAAGATTCTCTAGCTTACTGCTAGAGTTGAATACACCTCTGGCATTCCCCTCGCTGAATAACTCCTCATGTGTGAATGTCGATGCAAAATATTCATTTAGTTTGTTAGCCACCCGAGCAGGGTCATCAACAGTTGACCCATCGATCTCAAGTGGACCAATCTGATTCATCCCCTTCCTTCTAGAGTTTACATAAGTAAAGAACTCTTTGCTGTTTTTCTTCGCATCCCTTGCCAAGGATCTCTCGTAATCTGCCTTCGCCTGCCTAACCTCCTTTGTAACTTGGTTACAGATCAACTTGTATCTATCATAGGCGTCCGTGTCACGTGTTAATTTGTATGTATCCCATGCATTTTTCTTCTCTGCCATATGCCTCATTAGTTCATCTGACAACCATTTAGGCCTAAACCCTGAACAATATTTCTTAGTTGGTATGTAAAGCCTAGTAGCTTCCACGATAAGTTCTTTGAATGCTTCCCATTTTGAATTTGCTGTTGGCAATATCATCAGTTGATGCCACTGTATAGAATTTAAATACTGTCTCAGTCCATTGTAGTCGCCTTTACGAAAGCAATACCCCTTCCCTTTACCCCTAATGGTAGTTACCTCTTTGAATAACTCCCACTTCAGCACACTGTGATCACTGCCACCAAGTGGTTCATTTATCTGCAGATTCTTAATGCATGAAGAATCACTACTAATAATCAAATCAAGAGTATTACTCCCTCTAGTTGCCTCCCGAACATGCTGATGTAGAAAACAATCATCCAATAAATCCACAAAAGCCTTGCTACTGTGTGAGTGACCAGCCCCCAAATTCCAGTCAATATCTGGGAAATTAAAATCCCCCATTATAAGACTCTCTGATTTACTGGCCCACTCTATTTCTCCGAACAGTTTCTTATTATACTCATCAGAGTCATTAGGCCTATAGCACACTCCTACTCTCAATTTTGATCTCCCAATGCTTATGTCACACCAAACTGACTCGACACTGCACTGTCCAGCGATGTCGACTGGCTTCACTTCCTTGGATTTTATGTGTTTTTTAACTAATAGCATAACCCCTCCTCCCTTCCTATCCTGTCTATCCTTTCTGTAGACATTGTACTCCCCAAATTCCAGTTCTGCATTTCTTATATCTGTGTGACACCACGTCTCTGAAATCCCCACAATATCTGCCTTTGATGTTTTGAGCAATACCTCAAATTCATCAAATTTATTTACTAAACTCCTAGCATTGGTGTACACACAAGTATACATGCACCTGTTCTTTTTCTTAGCTACCCTAACACAACCCATGTGTTTACTTGTACCCCAATGATTCCCAGCAGTCTCTGAAATATCCTGCATCTTATTTTCCAGGCTGCGGCTCATTCCAATAGAAGCAGTGCAAGAATCACTTTCACCTCTGCCAGTGGCTACTGTTAATCTATTAGTCCTTGTATCCCCCCAATCTAGCAGTTTTCCGACCCACCTAACATTGCCTCGATAGCATCAGCAAACATTCTTGCACCCTTTCTATTTAAGTGTATCCCATCCCTGTAGAAGCAGTCTCTCCTGTTAACAAGTACAGACCAGGCTGAAAAAAATTCTACCCCTTGAGCCCTGCACAATCTTTCCAGGGCCGAATTGATTGACAGGGCTCTCATCATATACTCCCTCCTATCGTGTCTGGGCAGAATTGCAGACACTTTCAATTTCAACCCTAATTCACGGCTTTTTTTCATCAGTGACCTGTACTTGTCAAGTAATTCCGCCGGTCTTCTACTCTTAATGTCATTAGTGCCAACGTGTACAACTATATCACCTTTTGTGCCCTTAAAAGATGATATCCGCTCTACAACGTCATCAACTTTTGCCCCTGGCAGACATACCCTGGTCCTATTCCACCTATCGAATATGATGCCAGTAGTGGGGAAGATGGATCGCAAATTAGTAACACATACAACGTACCTGATATTCTTCCTGATGAGGTAGAAAATGCGTTGAAGAAAATGAAGAATCAGAAAGCTCCGGGGGAAGATGAAGTTACTGTACAGTTGTTAAAATTGGGAGGAAGAGACATGACACAAAAATTGGCAAGACTCTTCACAAAATGCATTAGAAAAGGTGTGGTGCCTAAGGAGTGGAATAATGCAATCATAGTTTTGCTGCATAAGAAAGGAGATAAATCAGAAATTGGTAATTATAGACCAATTAGCTCGTTGTCCCACATCTACAAGTTGTTCCCAAGGGTCATTGTTAACAGATTAGAAAGAATACTTGATGAGAATCTACCGAAAGAGCAAGCTGGCTTTAGGACAGGATTCTCAACTATGGATCACCTTCACGTAATGTCACAGCTAATTCAGAAAGAAAATGAATAAAAAACACCATTATGCCTGGTATTTGGGGATTATGAAAAGGCATTTGACTCCATACAGCATAAGGCAATATGTTTCGGACACTGGAAAAACAAGGCAGAGATACCCCACATATTATGATTTTGAAGAAAATATGTGAAAATGCTACCTCCTTTATTAGATTAGACAAAAACAGTAATAAATTTAAAATTTAGAGAGGAGTTCGACAAAGAGACACAATATCTCCGAAGTTGTTTACTGCTGCCCTTGAGGAAGCTTTCAGAAGATTAGACTGGTCGCAGAAAGGAGTCAATGTGAATGGAGAGTACCTAAACCATTTACGATTTGCAGTTGACATTGTGGTCATAAGCCACGATCCCAAAGAATTAGAGGAAAATCTTAATGAGTTATGCAGAGTTAGTAAGGATTTTGGACTAAAGAGGAATATGGCTAAAACAAAAGTAATGATGAACAAGTATGCCACAGAAAGGGATATAATGATTGAAGGAGCAGTAATTGAAAAGGTGGAGTCATATACTTATCTGGGACAATTTTACTGGGAAATTTTACTAAGTAATGGCAATATCAACACTTCTTTATGGTTCTGAAACATGGATACCTAAACAAAGAGACATTAATAGAATATAAGCTGCAGAAATGAAATTTTTAAGATATGTTAAAGGATGTACAAAATTAGATAAAATACCAAACGTATATATTAGAAAGGCATTAAAGATTTACTCAATTAATGGAAAAATTATAGAATATAGACAAAAAGAACATGTAGAAAGAAGAAGATAATAGATTCCCTAAATTAGCTTATACATATAGAGAAAAGGAAAAAGAGACAGAGGAAGACCAAAGAAAAGATGGGCACACCTCTTCGAGATCGGAACAGGCGGATCGCCTAATCCATGAAGGAAGATAAGATAAGATAAGATAACGTAATAAAGTGTAAATCTGTGCTTTTTATCTTGTGGATAATATTCCTCTTATTTTCGTTTATTAGTATCGTCGTTAATAGAATTAAAATTCAATTCGTAAACCTGATCACAATGACCGGCGATAACTGCATATCGTATAGTGAACGGTTTGCTGTTATTTGGTTTTTAGGAGCATTAGCAACTAAGGCCATATTTCTCCGGGAATATGCAATGGGTAAAGCGATATTATAGAGGAAATCATGACTTTTGTGCTTCCCCCCCGTCCCATAAACTTTCCATGGTGATGCGTGAACTTCTTACTCGTGCGACACATTGAAATCGTGATGTCATCATCGTCTCTGGCGTTTTCCGGAAACACCACAGGGAAATAATCCCATCGCTCTGGGTGCATTTTAGTACTTGGCTGTTCCCTCCCCCCTCACGTGACCAAGTCGAGAACTCAAACATGCAAGACACCTAATAAACCTACGGACTTGTGGTTAGTGTCCATCGACAGTCTTAGAGCCCTACTTTCAATAGGCACGCCCAAAACCTGTAATTCCGGAAAACCGGATTATCAGGTTTTGGCGTGCTATCCGGAGTACCAACAAAATGGAGGGAAAATCGGACAGAACTACCGTCGCCGCGGAACAAGATCAAAATAATGACTCGATATTGATAGAAAACCAAGAAGAGATGAAGAACCCTCGCTTAGGAGCCCCCCCGACCAAAGGAAAAAATTGGAAAATGACAGTCCCGAAATCAGAAAGGAAAACACACTCGCAATCTGAGCAAAAGGAGACAAATGAAGACACTACAAAGGACAAACGGCATGCCAATGACGCACCAAAAAATGCGGATTCCTCCCCCATGGACCCTACGCTGCTCGAGGGTCCTGTTCTGGACCAGATGCTGGTCCTCGAGTGCAGCTCGAAAACAAGCTGAAGGAATCCTCTAGCAGAATAACCACTGCCCTCAGAGGAGAAATCGTGACCATCTGGACAAAGCTGGAAACAATTCTACAGAAGGTCCACGTAGAAGCGGTAACAAATAAGGCCAAATTGGAGGCTTATATGGAATGTGGGGCAAAATAAATGCCACAGCGGGCACCCACTTACGCAGAAACGCTGAGGAAACCTACAAATATACAGACCAAAAGTCAATCGGTCCAAAGAAGAACCCTTCTGCCCACACCCAACATAGTGGTTGTACGACCAGTAGGTAATGATAAATCCACCAGTGAGGAAATAAAGAAAAAAGTCACAGAGACTCTAAAGAGAACTTCGGCACAACTAGAATCAAAGCTATCCGAAAAACCAGGAATCCCGGAATAGTTATTGAAACGGCAACCAAAGAAGAAGCACAGGAGATAATAACAAACCGCAAGATCTTCACCCTAGGCTTAACCGCGGAGAGCCCCCAAAAGAAAAGGGCCTTTTGTAATCATTTTTTATATTGACCAGGACATGACATCTGAAAGTCTAAGGGAAGAGATATACAGGAAAAACCTCCGAAACGAATTACCTGACAAGGATGAAAAACAGCTGATTATACCAAAGTACAGAACAAAACGTAGAAATAGTGGAAACTGCAACTGGGTGGTAGAGCTGGCCCACGAAGCATGGCAGATCCTACGAATGCAAAACACTATATACATAGAGTGGAGCAGTCATAGATTTAGAGAACGTGTGGATGTACCAAGGTGCTTCCGATGCTACAAGAACGGCCACACAACACACACACACACACCTGCACCCAAAAGAAGAAACGTGTGGCCACTGCACTAAAATGGGCCACAATTAGAACAGCTGCCCAAATAAAGAAAAAGATCCCATCTGCACTAACTGCAAATCCTTGAGGTTAGATCATGTCCATTCCACACACGATATAAACTGCCCAATCTACCAGAAAGCTGAGTTCATACCAGTCACGAATCAATTATGGGGATACACCATAAGAAATTTAATAACGGAATCCTAGTGGTGCACCAAATAAATGCACAGCGGGCCAGGCAGTTGCCGACCAAATACGGCAAAACACTGATGACGCTAACGCAGATATTATCCTGATACAGGAGCCCTACACTCACATAGGGCAAGTCAGGGGCTACCCACTCCGATATAAAATTTTACAATGCAACGAAGACACTCCGAGGGCGGCGGTGGTAGTACGGAACCCGGAGATAACCACGACAAAAATACCACAACTCTGCATGCCATGGGCAGCATGTGCCCATATTATTAGCTCTGTTGGCAGCCTGTATATGATCTCGCTGTACTGCAACCCCGAATAGAAATAGATTTTGCTATCACTTACCTACAAACGGTGCAAGAAACCCTAGCAGGACAAAGAGTCGTAATCGGCGCCGATGTAAACTGCCGCTCCCCTGTGTGGCACATCCCTACACCGGACCGACGAGGTACCAGGAATGGACAGATGCTTGAGGAGTTCCTAGGAAATTCTATCTTCACTGTAAAGAATCAACCCTTCAATCTACCGGCATACTGCAACACCCTATGGGAATCCACCATAGACATCACGCTAACCACAGGAAACATAGAAGCTCATGTGACTGATTGGACTGTGCAAAACGCCTGGACCACATCGGATCACCGCACAATCACCTTCAATACCAAGAGAACGATGCCAAGACCAACAAATGGCAAATACATGGCGAACAGGTTCGCCATCAAAAATGCCAACTGGGAGCTCTTTCGAGAACAACTGATCTGAAAAGCACAAGCACAGGAGGAAGTGACCGGACGGGAGAGTGAGGGGTTGGAAAACGTAGACAGGATACAGGAGAAATTCACCCACATTATAACCACTGCAGCAGAAATGGCGATGAAAAGGAAGACACCCTCCACAGGAGCCATGCATGCCGTGGTGAACCCCGGAGTTACAAAGACTACGAAAGCAAGTCCAAATAAAGAGAAAAGAATACCAGAAGGCGCGGAGAACCTGGCCACCGGCAGAGGTAGCCTATTTGAGACATCAATGCAAACAACTACGTAATGCCTACACTGAAAAAATAAAGAAAAATAAGAAAGCCTCCTGGGAGCAACTAGTCTCTGCGACCGGAAATGAGAACCCCTGGGGGTGGGGGGAAATAACGACGGCAACAAAAACGCCTCATGGATCCCTCACTACAACATGGGATGATTCAATTAATAACATTCTCAATACAATCATTCTAGAACCCCCAGACATCCTCAGTGACAAGCAGGAAGAAATCTCCCAAGCGAACGAGGCATACACATCACAACAAATGGAGCCACCTTTCACCATGGAGGAGCTACAAAATGCTGTGCACAGATGCGAAATAGGAAATGCCCGGGGCCGGACCTCCTGGAGCCGGAGTTGATCAAAAAGGCTGTTGAACACATACCTGGCCTCCTGCTCAAACTATTAAACTGCTGCCTACAAGCGAGGAAATTTCCGACCTCCTGGAAAACTGCAAATCTGAAACTCATCCTTAAGAACCCTAACAAGCCACCAAACAACCGGATTACTACCGACTGATAGCTTTACTGACTACCCTGAGTAAACTATATGAAAGGCTGTTGCATAAAAGAATTACGATCCACTACAAAGCCGCAAACCTAGAATCACCAAAACAATATGGATTCAAACCGGGATTATCAACCACAGAAGCAGTCCAAAACCTTATATTCAAAGCAACCCAATGCGACAGGAAGTACTTCCTAGTTATCACAGTGGACTTCACTGGGGCGTTCGACACCCTGTGGTGGCCGAGCGTCCTCAGCCGGCTCCCAAAGGCAGCGCTCCCAACAAACCTTTACAAGTGTATAAAGGATTACCTAACTGACCGAATAATTGAGGTGGTAACTTTTTCGAAAAGTGTCTCGATGGATCCACAGGGAATGCCCCCAGGGCTCGGTTCTGGGGCCGCTCCTGTGGAACATTGTCTTTGACGACTTCCTGACTCAGGACTTGGGCGAAGTGAACTGCCAGGCCTTTGCTGACGATTTGGTCCTGATTGGGGAGGTGGACTACAGATCGGGCCTGGAGACTCATGCAAACCAGGCAATACAGTTGTTACAGGATTGGGCAAAGCTACACAAGTTGAAGATCTCACCCATGAAGATGAACTGTGTTCTACTGAAAGGGGTGCTCGACATCCACAGACCACCGCAAATAAAGATAGCAGGAGCAACCATCAAACCTGCAAAACAAATACGATACTTAGGAATTACAATCGACAGTAATTTATCCTTCACCCCTCACATCATCCACCTGAAAGAAAAACTAAGGAATTATGCAGCATTAATAACAAGTCTCACGCAGGGACTGGGGAGTAAACAGAAAAACCCTGTCCCTGTACTACAAAGCAATTTTCATCCCAGCCATTACCTACGGATTCCCGATACGGTACAAAAAAGCAGGAACAGTAGTAAATAAAAGACACCTGGACACAATCCAGCGTAGCATTATGCTCATCATCTCTCGTGCATGCAGAACAGTCATTCTAGAGCACGCACGCCCTCCAGGTCCTGACAGGTTATTCGCTGCGGGCTTGTGTACCACCTGTCTAAGGGAACACCCACTACAATCTATAGACTCACCACAGAACCAAACAACAACACAAAGCAGAAAAGCATAGAATCGCAGCTCACATGCTACAGCTGTGGCAGGACAGATGGACAGCATCAAACAAAGGCGAAGTGACGAAGAAATTCATACCACTGGTTGCCAAGACGTATCCAAAATTCCCCACGTGGTCTAACCCACGATTAAATGCAACCTACTTACTAACGGGCTATGGCCCATTCAAGGCAAAATTGAACACGTTGGGCATAACGGAGGAGCTAACTTGCACCTGCGGTGAGCTTGAAACATGGCATCATATAATGCATTACTGTGAGTACTGTGAGGAACACAGAAGCAGGCTAATAACTAAAGTACAGTACATACCAAAAAACCAAGAACACCATTTCTTGGACACAGAAAACGACTATGCAGCTTTCAGCCGGTTTGCATGAGAAGTCTTCAACCGAAGAAGAACGGAAATTGCCATCCACAATGAATAAAAGGAAAATGTATACTCGAAGCAAATCGACCACCCCACAAGACTGTAAAGAGCAAGAGGAAATCAAAATAAACGCATGAACTACCTGCGGTACGCCATATGGCTGGCTCCCTAGTCCTATTCACCTTTAATTCCCAATTCCCTGGCAGGGGGAGACAGTTTCCTGTTTCCTCCCTCCTCCTGCCATTCCCTGCTTCTGTACTCCTGGTGGGGCATGAGCCTGCTCCACTGCTTTTGGGCACACCTACTCTATTGTCCCTATACTTCTGACTTCCCCTCAGTCTTCAGTCTCCCTCCCATACTCTGTCTATACACCAGCGCATGTCCCACACAATGTCAAAAATTAAAACATGTCCAAATTCAAACCACGCACGCAAAACTCTTTCGGCTTAAAACTTTTTTACCTTTATCTTTTTACCTTAAAACCTTTACCTTTTTACCTTAAAACCTTTAAACCTTTTTCAGCGATTATTCCACCACCATTTTTTTTAAGGCCCTAGCCACTGAAATCTCAGGAAACTAGGTAGCAGGGCCTGCCAGAGTAAAATATCAACTACTGGGTATACCTGGTCTGCCTCCACGAGGCTAAATGTGGGCAACGTTGGACCCCAGCAAGGGCCTAGCGGCTAAATGGCCAGAGGAACAACGATACACAACACTACACTTACAAAATCCATACACTTTTAAATCTCTGGCCTTTACAGTGAACTGTTACACTCACAATGAAAGCAACGCGGAGATGGAGGAAACCCCTGGTGCCGTTAGACACGAAAACACTTTACACTTTATGCAGTGGCCATTCCCTGATCTTTCCCAATCCTCCGTATTTGGTGGTCACGGACCCGAACCCCAGTCTAATCAAGAAGCCTGTGCTACGCTCTGCTGCTCCTGCCCACCTGGCTACGGAGGCGCCGATAGTGAACGGTATTTTGTTATGGAGTGTCCATCATAAAGTGATTTGATCGTACAGTGAACCAATTGTAAAGCGGAGATCCTCTGTAGTGAGCGTTCTAAGGTGTATAGCGCACGTACACTTGCAATGCATCCGTGGATTGACAAAAATCGCCAAAAAAGTGCAACACGAAATGATTTACCCCCCCCCCCACACCACCACCACCACCATTGTACCACTCCGTAACAGGCACGAGCGGCGCATGACACAATCGGTACTCCTACTGATTGCGTCATGCTATTTTTTTCGTCATTCTCCACCGTTTTTAATAAAAAATTCGACAGAAAAGAATTTATGGTTCATCATGCTGAAGAGTAATATTGAGCGTTGTAAGGCATATAGAGCACTTGTTCATGCAATGCGACCACCGAAACCACCTCCATTGAGTACAAAGGAGAGATCTAAGCTATTTCGACAGCAGAAGAAATTACAGCGTGCGATGGAATTGAACGCAGGAGAATGTCCATCCACATCTTCAGAGCCTTACATGATGTAGTCGAGTGGTCAAGAGCGCGAGTGCGGTAGCACACGCTCTTTGAATGGGCCGGGATTCCAGGCTGTGACTGCTAAATATGATTAACAATTTGTATTGATCGATTTATTGTAAACTCCACTGACCTGGTGGACGTGCCGGAGTATAAACAAGAACATCTCCCCAGAAATGTTAGAAGTGAATTTGGAAGAAGAAGTCATGGAGATTGATACTGCAAATGAAAACGATGAAGCATACTCGAAGCCCAGGAGTAAACGAAAAGTGAAGAAGCCAAAACTGACTGCCAGAAGTACTCCATCACATCGTTCAACACGTAATACACAGCCGGAGCAGCAACAGGATTTTAAGAAACACTAACGTATCCACGCACAATTTAAACATACATTCCTGGATAATGATTTCGGTTCAGTCTATTCCGTGTGTTTGATTCAAGAATGTGAAGACAGTAGCAGCTCGAGATCATGCTCTTCTTCAAACAGCATATCCAAATGAGTATGCAAGTCAAATGTTGGCCTGTAACAGCTGTCGTGGCTCTCTCAAGAACAAAGTGATTCCGGCTCTATCGAAGTCAAATGGTTTTAAATATCATCCGATGCCACAGCACTTTCCGAAACTAGATTTGGTAACGGAACATCTCATATCTCCCAGGCTCCCATTCGTGCAGATTCGTCGCCTACGGCATTCATATGATCAATACGGGATCCTCGGTCAAATGATAAATGTTCGCCTAAAGAAGTTTCACTTAACTTCCACTATGTGTGCTCGGCACACACACAATTTATCTATCTATTTATTTTTATTTATTTTATTATTATTATTATTATTATTATTTTATTTTATTTTATTTGGCTTAAAAGCTGATTACTTTTCGGCTTCGCAGTGTGCTATACCGGAAAGAATTTAGTCGGAATGTATTTCGTTCACACACATACACAATTTTCGGTTAAAATGAACTCACATATGCGTAAAAATTTGTCCTATAGCCATTTCTCGAATTGCCTATTTCTATCATTTCGAGTGTCAATTATCCATTCCTTATTCGCATGATTCAACGGTGTTCAGAAAGCTCAAATGACAAAACTAATCAAAAATTCGTGAAGCTCACTGTTCCATCTCCAGAGTGCATTAATTCATAAGTTTCGTTCGCGGTCTGTCGCTCCAGTGCTCGAAATCGTAACTTTTACGAATAGAAATATTTGTCAGAATAATAGCACAGGGCCCTCGTGGATAGCACAGTTAGTAGAATCGCTGCCCTCCCCACACCTGGTGAGGAAAACGAGAGTTCGAGACCCGTCGATAACATGAGGAATTTTTATGAGCCTTCGTCACAACATGGCGGAGTCAGTCGGTCTCAGGCGAGGGTAGCATGTTTTTTCGTCCGCGAAACAGAAAATCGACCATAGAACACACGAAATTTGTAGACAGTATACAGGGAGCAATATCGCTTTAGTTGTTGATGCTTCTAAAACCCTACTACAACAGGCGCCTCCGTAGCCAGGTGGGAAGGAGCAGTAGTGCGTAGCACACGCTTCTTGATTAGACCGGGGTTCGAGCCCGTCACCACCAAATACGGAGAATGCGGAAAGGTCACGAAATGACCACCGCATATCCCGGAGCAATATGGCCTTAGTTGCTAATGCTCCTAAAAATCAAATAACAAACAGAGGTTCCTACTACAACAACAAAAAATAGAACAGAACGCATCGGTAATGTCACGTTAGTTAAGTGAAGTTACTACAGTGGTCTCAGACAGTTTGAAAATTCTGTACGGGATCCCACTGATGATATTACGAACAGCAAATTCTAAATGGGAAGCATGAAGGAAAATAATCATAGCAGCTACAAGGCTTTTCATATTAAATAAGAAATACTGTTCAAGGCATAGTTACCTATTAACACTCGAATGGATGTCAGAGGTATCAATGAGAGACTCATGGCAGAGAAGAAAAATACACAGAATGCATATTAATTACAAGGTGATACAAAAAGCTAGGTACAGTAGTCTGCAATCAAAATCACAAAGAAGGTTGTTGGGCAGGCTAAGGCAGATAGAGTACTCTGCCAAAAAACATGCAAAGAAAAGCAGCTAAGATTTCTTTACTTATATATACACTAGTAGGAAGGGAATGAATCACATTGGTTCACTTAATATCGATGGTTTAACAGCTCAGTGGTTTTAAACCGGGATACCGCGGCACACTAGGCTGCCGCAACAATATTCTTGGGGTGCACTGTAATTTGGGTTTAAGTTACTTAAAGTTATTATTATAATTTTTTTGAAATTTATGTATTTATTTCATTATAAAAAGAGTACAATATAAAGGGTACGGTACAATGTCCATTGTACCGTATCTTTTTAATTTTGTGGTGATCTATAATTGATCTTTATTAAGTAATTTTTTCACGGTAATTTTTTTTTTCACGTAATTTCTTCACGGCACCCCTAGGCCAAAAGAAATACCTAACACAGTGGTTTTCGACCTTTTGATATATACCTATATAATAATTTTATTCTTTATATACCTCTATATAAATGAAAGATATTGATAAAATAAAGAATAAAATTATTATATAGGTATATATCAAAAGGTCGAAAACCACTGTGTTAGGTATTTCTTTTGGCCTAGGGGTGCCGGGAAAAAATTACTGAGACGCTAAGGGCGCCGTGAACCGAGAAAGGTTAGGAACCTCTGGTTTAACAGTTTGTTGATCCTGGTTAGTTTTCTGACAAACTGAATAGGTATTTTAAATCTACATTTGTACATGCGGAATTCTTTAGGGAAGGGGATCCAAGAAGTTTACCAAAACTCCAACAGGAAGCTAAATGATTTTGTGATAACTGAGAGGAAAGTGGAAGAGAAATCTTGAACCTAAACAAACAAAAAAAAAAAAAAAAAAAAAACAGACGCCTGGAATGAATGGCATCTATCCAATTGTATTAAGAGGGAGAGCAAAGGAGCAGGCAATTTACAATTTACAGACAATACATGGAGCAATATAGCCTTAGTCGCTAATGTTCCTAAAAAAAAAAAAAAAAAAAAAAAAAAAAAAAACAATCGTGAAAGTATCCCAAACGGGAACCAAATTATGATATGAGCAATTAAAGACCTGTCAGCTTCTGTTCGAGGGATAATGAAGAAGTTATTGGTTAAGGCATTAATGAAGGAACACCTGCACAGGAGTGCATTTATAGTCGTCACAGCATGGATTTGTTAAGAGGCGAGATTGTCTGACCAATCTGATTGGTTACTATGATGCAGTGAAAAAGAAACTAGAAACAAAAAGTTTGACATCATATACAGTACTAGGAATTCAGGAAAGCTTTTCGAAATAATATGTGATACTTTTGATTTTATAGTGGTGTCTGCTAGGGTTCGGTGCTGGGCTCATTGTTGTTTTCCATATTTATTTATATTGATAAAAGTATATCAGACATAATTTAATCCCAGGGGCTCACACATCTGGTGAGTATCGGCTTGGCACAATTTTTTTTTTTTTTTTTTTTTTTTTGGCTGGTGCAGCATAAGCCTCAGGCTTCCTTGCACCTTATGGCTAAAAAAAAAAAATAAATAAAAATAATAATAATAATAATAATAATAATAGCTAAGTTTGTAGATGATATTAAGGTTGCTAATACGTTTAATGACAATAATCAACGTACAAGATCCAAAAAAATTAGGCACGTGGGCTGAGAAATAACAATTGAAGTTTGACTGGCAAATGCAAGGTAATGCATATGGGTTGCAGAAATCCAGATTATTGTACCAAATGAGTACTACACTTAGGTAAGAAAAAGACGTGGTGGTAATTATGCAGTCAGATATGAAATTCTGAAATATTCTGTATAAGTTTGCTAGCAAGGATAAGGAAGGGATTATCCCATTGTATAAGGCAGTGGTCTGGCCACATCTTGAATACCGCATACAGGTATGGTGGCGTCGTTTTAGGAAAGATGTAGAGTTGCTAGAACTGGTGCAAAGAAGGAAACGAGATTGGTCAGAGGAACAACGGTTTTCTTACCAAGAACGGCTTCTGTTCAACAAATTGCAACGTCTGGAGGCTAGACACCTACCATATGATCTGATTGTAGTATTAGTATTAGTATTAGTAATGGCCGCATGGTGTAAGAAAGCCTATGGCTTATGCTGCACAGGCCAAAAAAAAAAAAAAAAAACCGAATAAAACAATGATAAAAAAATAAAATAAAATAAATAAATAATAATAATTAGTAAAAGAAAAGAAAATTAAACCTATCATCCTATGCGCTTCCCTGACCCGAAGGTACTATCCAGATAACCTTTGAATTTCCCCAAACTGTCAGCCTCTACCACCAATGTAGGCAACTTATTCCAGTAATTTATAATTCGTTGGCTAAAATAAAACTTCCTGCAGTCCAATCTAAATATTTCCCCCCGTAACTTGAATTTATGTCCCCTAGTTCTACCATCATTTATAACCTTGAAAATTCCGGCCTCATTCATTTTACTGATGCCTCTCGTAGCCTTAAACACCTCAATCAAATCTCCTCTAAGGTGTCTAGTTTCCAAACTCTGCAACCCACATATTCGAAGTCTTTCTTCATAAGGACGCCCTTTTGCCGATCTCACCAGGCGAGTTACTCGTCTTTTCACCCTTTCAAGAAGCTCGATGTCTTTCTTTAGGTGCGGTCTCCATACTTGAACACAGTATTCCAAGTGTGGTCTAACAAAAGCCTTATATAATGGGATTATCACGTCCCTATCTCTACTTGCAAAAGTTCGATAGATCATCGATAGGACACCATGGGCCTTCCTTGCAACCTGTTTACAATGCTCAGAGAATTTCATGTCTGACCGTAACGTAACACCCAAGTCCCTTTCCTCCAGTACTGGGTTTAGTTGAACTCCACCAAGTGAATAAGTTATTTTGGGATTACTGTTTCCTAGGTGTAATACCTTACACTTTGTTGGATTAAAGCATAGCTGCCATTTTTCTGACCATTCCAGAAGTCTATCTAGGTCTCTCCGAAGGCATTGAATGGAATTAGCAAGCTCAATGCTGATGGGATTCTTTCTCTTGCTCGGAGTACGCATATAAAAAGCAGAAATTCAAATTGGGGAAGGATTGCTGAAGAATAGATGTGCGGAAGTTTGCCTTCAGCCAGCAGGTGAAGACGAAATTTGCCATAACTTCTGTTCCAGGGAAAATAGTGGAATCTCCGGTTAAAAGTAATGTCAGACGATCTAGACAGGAGAATATAATTACACTGCACACAACATGAATTTGTTGAGCGGCGATCTTGTCTGTTCAATCAACTTGATTACTATAATGCTATAAAAAAGGATCTGGAAGCAATAAATAATTTTGTTATACACTTGGATTTCTGGAAAGCTTTTGATACTGTTGTATATAAAAGACTGCTATAAGAATTGGACGGTATGGCATTAAGGGAAAGGTATTGCTCTGGGTTCAAGACAGAGAATGGTTATTAATTCCACTAAATCCCAAGGATCAGTCTGGGCCTTTTGTTGTTTTCTTTATTGATTAATGATATTAATGAAGATGTATCAGGTTTAATGTCTAAGTTTCCTGATGATACAAAGGATGTCAGGGTAGTTAAAATGAGTAATCAGGTTAAGCTGCTGCAACTTACCCCAGGGGCTCACATCTAGTGAGTATGGGCTTGGCACACCCAGGGTCCTGAGCTGGATATCATCATTCTTCTCTTTCTTGGTGATTCCCTTCTACTTTTGACTCTCTCTCTCTCTCTCTCTCTCTCTCTCTCTCTCTCTCTCTCTCTCTCTCTCTCTCTCTCTCTCTCTGTATCACAGGGGTACTAGGGAATTTTTTTTTTTTTTTGGCTGGTGCAGCATAAGCCTCAGGCTTCCTTGCACTATATAGCTAATAATAATAATAATAATAATAATAATAAAACAAGATATAAAAAAAAAAAACAGGCAGATGAGCTGAGAAATGACGGATGAAATTTAACGTTGTGAAATGCAAGGTACTTCACATGGGTAGTAGTAGTAACCCCAGGTTAACGTACCAACTGTACGTTACACTCAGAGTAGCGGGAAATGAAAAAGACCAGGCGATAATTGTGCAGTCAGATATGAAGTTCTTTGAATAATGCAAACAGGCTGCAAGGACAGCTCACGGGTTTTTGTCAATGATAAACAGGAATTTTGCTAGCATTGATAATGATTTGATTATCCCATTGCATGAGGTAATGCTTAGGCCGCACAACCCTCGTCGGTAGCAGAGCTGGCATAATCACCATCCTTCACACACAGGGTGGAAAAGACCTGAGTTCGAATTGCATCAAAGACGAGAGGAATTTTTATGAGTCTGCATCTTGAGTACTGCATAGTAGTCAGAAGGCCTAATTTTCGGATAGATGTATATCTGCTGGAACGGGTTGAGAGAATGACAACAAGATTAGGAATGGAAGTAAAGGGTGGTCTTACAAGGAAGGTTTCGGTTCTGCAAATTGCAGCGTCTGGAAACTAGGTATCTGAGAGGTGATCTGATCGAGATGTTTAAGGCTTTGAATGAACTGAGCAAGCTAAATAAACGCTGATGGCATTCTTCTCCTTGCTCAGTCTACACACGTGAGGGAGCATAAATTCAAAGTGAGGACTGATGATTGCAGGATAAGATATGCAGAAGTTTGCCTTCTACAGCGGGTAGTCGATTGTTTGAACTAACTTCTATCTTTTGATATAGGGTGCATAGTTTGAATAAATTCAAGGAAGCACTAGGCAAATTATTGCATTGAATGGACAATATGTCGGAAGTGTTTTTTTTTGGCTGATGCTTTATGAGCTTTCGTTCTTGCATCATTTTCCACTACCAATACTAATACTAATACTAAATTGCATGTTATGCAAAGGATTGGTGAATCTTTGCCTATATTTGACTTTGCAAATATAGGCTAAGTAAAAAAAAAAAAAGAAGGTCCACTGCAGAATGGAAGCCTCCTCAACAATTCATGTTGAGGGAAATGGACCATAATCTGCCATGCTGGTCCAGTGCGATTGACATATCGACCGTTTAGCAGTCACGACCTTGTACTCAAAGAGCGTGTGCTACTGCACTCTCGCTCCTGACCCACTAGGCTACGGAAGCCGTCATAGGCAATGTATCTGCCTGTAAATTCGCACAATGACAGAGCATCACCTTCAGCAAATCCCACCGAGATGAAAAAGGATCTAATGTCATTAGTGACGGTACTATTTTCAGTGTAGAAAAAATGGAATATCAAGTCTGGGAATGAGGGCGGTTGGTAAGATGAACTAGATCTTCTTCACAGCAGGAGGATCCATGCTCATAAGAGATTCCAGTGGGCAGGGCAGGCTGAAGAAGCAGAGAAGGAATGGAGGATCTGCGAATGGAAGATCGAGGAGAGGGTGGGCTAAATTAGTAAAAAAACACTTTCATGTTAGGGCCACACAAGAACTAACTTACATGCCCATAAATTGTGCGCGTGTGCGTTCTCTGCCGATTTGCCTGTTTTGCGGGACGATAAACCGTATTTCCTAATTTTTCCGAGTGGAAAACCTTGCGCCTGAGACAAACTAACTCACGAATTTAAGACTGTCTATCTCCTCACCTGTCCCAGGCAGATGAGAAACGCTCGAATATATCGACGGTGTAAGTTAGTAAAACCACTGTACATCTCCCTGGTACTGATGAGATGGTGTTCCTATTTTAGTGAAATGCTATTCAGAAGGCTCGTGAGGCCCATATGTAGTCAGTGTAGATTCGGTAATCGTGCATAACATGGTTCCAATCTTCTTGCTTGCTGCGACGATAAAGAGCATTGTCCTGTATCCCAAATTCCCACAACTTGCTATTAAATGAGCCATGGCCCGTGAGGAGTGTAGCTTGAAGGCTGAGAGTGAACCAGATGGCAATAGTTTTATTCTAGAAGTGTACCGTGGGGAAGAATTTTCTTGTGACTGCCTTTCTTGGGTGCCTACCATCTGTATAGCCACCAGGTTTGGAGCATATCTCAGATCCGTTTTGGCTTCTTGAGGAAATTTGCATGCAAATGAAAAAGCATTCAATCGATTGATGAGATCTGACGTAGTGAATACAGCCACAGCAGACGATGAGAAGTTTCATGAACTTCGTGGAAGTGAGCCTCCCTGTAACGGTGTGGAAGGTATAGAAAGCTGACGAAAATGAAGCACTGCGCGGAGTAGTTGGTTTGCAATCGGCGTCTTGCCCACGCGATGAAACAAACCAGAAAGCCGCTCCATAAGAAATTATGAGATTGAAAACTGCGTTGCACATTAGTTATACAGCTTTTCCTTTTAGTCCTCAATCCGTCCTGGTGATCCTTGGCAGCAAAATGAATTACTGGGAGAAAACTAAGACACTAGACGTGAGGAAGAAAAGATTGCTGTCATCCAGGATAATACCCAGATGTTGAACAGATCAGTGGTTTTTCCTGTTCTGGTACCATATAGTTAGTGGCCAGTGGACATTCAGCCTACCCTTCAGCATCAGAGTGCAAAATTTTTCAGGGAAGCCAGTTAATTTAAGTAATCTGGACAACTCGAACAGTGCAAACAGAACTTTGTTGGCTTTGTTAGGACTCACGGGCAGCCCTGATGCTACCATAGACCATGATATCCGGATCGTGAGAGTAGGAAACATGCTGACAGACCGGCAGAGCCTTAAAGGCATCCACTAGTCATATGCTTGAAAAGTTTGTGAAATTTAATGCAGTTGATAGGCTTCCTGGAGGTAGAATCGCACTTATAGACTTCTATGCAGTTTACCACAGAACGAATTTTCCTGACAACGCTTGGCTTTCAAATGGAGTCAAACGCTCATTGCAAGTCAACAAAGATACATGCATGGGTAGATTCGTGTTGACCTGTTGGAAAATGTTAAAAAGGGCGTCCACTATAGAACAGCTTGTCTTGAATCCAAATAGACTGGAGTTTGCCAGACTGTGTGTGATATATTCATAGTTGAACTGCGTAATGAGAAAGTGTTCAAAAACTTTTCCTAATATGGTGAACAAAGCTACTAACCTGTATTCCTTACGGATATCTGCAAAGCATGTTGGTTAGTGTGGTTAAAAAAAAATTGTCATATTATGGTCACTTGAGAAACAACTAATCTGTCGGTGTAATATGTCCATAAATTGCATGCATTCTCTGGTCTCTTGGCCTGTTTTCCTGGACGAAAACCCCTTGTTTCCGGGAGAAATAACCTTGTTATCTTCGCCTGAGAGCGCCTAACCCAGCAACGGAGTGAAAAGGCCTAAAAAAGTTTCTCGTTCCGTTAAGGATTCGAATACCAGCCTTTTCCACCTAATTTAGGGAGGTCGGTGATTATAACCACTGTGCTGGCCGCGAAAGCACAGTTAAGGTGATTAGTGGGCTTCCCCACCTGGAGAAAGAAGATACACCCGTGGAAGCAGATATTGAACAGGACTGATAATAAATGTGAAACCAGGACCATAGCCACTTCACATACTTGCCTTCTATGAAATCGATGCCTGGTGCTTTGCCATTATTGATCTGTTTAATAGCGTCTTAAACCGAAAGAGGAATTGTTGAAGCTGAACATAAAAAAGGTACATGGATGGAGGAGATCTATCCAATCATATTAAAAAAGGCACAAAGGAGGTAAGAAAACCTTTAGCCATAAATACGAGAGCATCTCCGATTAAAAAAGATTCCCATCGATGACGGGAGGAATTTTTAGAGGTCTTTTTCACAACGTGGCTGAGTTAGTCGGTCTCAGGTGTATAAGGCCTTGAATGGGTTGAGCAAGCTGAATGCTGATGGGATTTTTCGTCTTGCTCAGACTAAGAATCTGAGGGAGCACAGTTTCAAATTGACGAAAGATAGTTGTAGAATACATGTGTGGAAATTTGGCTTTAGCCAACGGGTAATTGATTGGTGGAACAGGCTTACATCTTTTGTTGTGTAAGCTAATAGTCTAAAAAAATTAAGGCTGAGATGGACATGCAATTTGGAACGAATGGAGGGATGAAATGGAACGGTTTTTTTTTTTGCTGAACATAAAATGCATAAGCTTGCTTTCTTGCATCGTATGTCTCTACTAATGCTAATAATAGTTTTTTTTTTTTTTTTTTTGATTAAGGTGTATGTCTGCACTGGTAGCACAGCGGCATCGTCAACGTCCTCCCCACACCAGGCTGAAAAGGCTCGTGTTCGAGTCCCGTTCATGACGCAAGGAACTTTTGTGGGCTTTTTTCCCTCCGTGGCTGTTTTTTCCCCTAGAAACTCGAGTTTTTCGTTCAGCAAAACAAGCAAATCGACCATAGAACCCTGGTAATTTACGGACATAATACACAGTGCACGGGAGATGAATAAAAATATTCGGGTGGCCTATTATGATAATTTAAATTTTTTTTGATTGAGGTGTATAAGGCTTTGAATGGTTTGAGCAAGCGCAATGCTGATGGAATTCTTCCTCTTTCTCAAATTACGCACCTTAAGGGGTATAAATTCAAATGAGGAAAGACAGTTGTAGAATAGATCTGCAGAAATTTTCCTTTAGCTAGCCGGTGGTTGATTACTTGGACAAACTTCCATCCGTCGTTGTGGAAGTTGATGGTTTAAATTAATTCAAGAAAGAACTGGACAAACTTTTGGAGCGAATGGATGGATGAAAGAGGAAGGGTTTTTTTTTTTTTTTTTTTTTTTGCTCCTGCTGTATAAGCTTGCTTTCTTGCATCATATTATTATTATTATCGTTGCTCTTATATTATTTCTCCCTGATTGGGGACTCCACTCCATGACGGGTACTGCTACCAAGTACACAGGGTGGTTGTAATGTCTAGTGTTACTGTTGGTCGAGGAACTCTCTGACTGTCCTACAGGTGTTCAGGATTGCGCCTTTCTGGAGTTCCTTGGCGTTCACTGGGGGACCTCTTGCTGCTAGGCTACTATGTAAAGTCTTTGGCACCAAACCGGTGGTTGACACGATAAACGGGATGGTCGATACTTCTTGCATATGCCACGTCTCCTTGACCTCATGTCTCAGGTTCGTGTACTTCCTAATTTTTTCCTCATGTTGCTAGTGTTGGGCACCGCTATGTCAATCAGGTAGGTAGCCTTTTCCATCTTGTCCACAAGGGTTATGTCCGGTCTGTTGTGCGGGATGGTCTTATCCGTTATTATGGCGCGGTCCCAGTACAGCTTGTCGGTTCCGGTCTGTAGTACTGCCTGGGGTTCGTACTGGTATGGTACACTTTCTTTGGTTAACTGGTAGTTCCTCGCTAGCTTCTGATGTATTATCCTGGCTACCTGGTCGTGTCTATGAGTGTACCCAGTCTGGGTAATTACCTTGCACCCCGCGGTGATGCGTTGGATCGTTTCTGAGGCCAGGTGGTATCGTCGACATGTGTCATCTGATATTCCGGGCGCCTTTGCGATGTATTTTCTATAGTTTCTGCTGTTGATTTCCTGGTCTTGGATGGCCAGCATGAATCCTTCAGTCTCGGGGATTATTATTATTATTATTATTATTATTATTATTAGCTACTTGGTGCAAGGAAGCCTAAGGCTTATGCTGCACCAGACAAAAAAAAAAAAAAAAATTCTCGAGTTACCCTGAGAGAGAGAGAGAGAGAGAGAGAGAGAGAGAGAGAGAGAGAGAGAGAGAGAGAGCCTCTGGGGTTATGCCTCTACTAATGGCAATACAGTACTTAGATTGTAGAAAGTTTTCTTTTAGCCAACGAGTCGTTTATTGCTGGAACAAGTTGGCCTCGTAGGTAGCGGCTGACAGTTTGAACTAATTCAAAGGTCAACTTAATAATTACCTCCATAAGGAGGTAGTCTGCGCGGTGTAGCACAACGGTATCATTACCGTTCTCCCGATACCGGGTGGAAAAGGTCCGGGTTCGAATCCCGTCGATGATGCGAGGAACTTTAATGGGCTATATTTCACTCAGTGTCGGTCTCGTGCGTAGATAGCAGGGTTTTGTTTCCAGAAATTGGGTTCTTTTCGTCCAGTAAAACAGGCAAATCGACCAGAGAACAAACGCAATTTACAGACATAATACATATACAGGTATAGGTAAGAAATTACGCTGGCCCTAATATAATAATTTGCATTTTCTTATCTACTTAGGTTTTTCTTTTTACCAGTGAAGAAAAGCTTGTGGCTTCTTTTAAATATATGGCGAATACTATTACTATTACTATATGGAGCATAGTTCACCGATGTCAGGCCTATTTAGCCGTTGGAGGGGATCATACACCATACTGATGTCATGTGACCATATTTCAAGCATCTTGTATCGAATTCTGTAATATGACCTTTTTGGTAATTCTTATACAATCCCTATAAATGTCCCTTATCCAGTCCGAAGTTTCTCGTTGTCTCCTCATTTCATCATTATTCTAAGGTTCACCATAGAATACCAAATTTTATATAGAATACACCATATCAAATTTTGTCCTGTTTCATCGCAAGCTGCACGAGTAATATCACGTTTACTACGTGCTCTGTTAATTTTGTTGAGCATTGTAGCATTGCATTAATAAAATTTTCGTAATCGGCCTTACATTTTGAGCGCTCTAAGAGTATTTCGCATACTTTCTCAGTCACTGATATGTAAAAAAAAAAAAATACCGGAAGGAAATCATTGAAGCAAAGCGAAATGATAGCTGTTACGTCAGAGCTGCGTTATATTCATTGAGATAACATGTTCCATCAGCCTTGGATGTGGGACAACAGTGCCATCTGTTTTGACATTTCTAATGTTTAAAAATGGCAAAGTATGTAGTGATATAAATAATTATGAATTCGGTACTAAGTATATTAAAATATGCTTTCCGAACAAAGCCTCTCATATCAAATATGGTATGGTTCGGAACGATGTATGGTGGGGCAGAATTCAGCCAACAAACCATTTTAAAGAAGTTTGAAAAGTCTGAAAAAACCTACGACTGGCCGTCTGTCGGACGATTTTGTATTATCGGTAGCTCTTGTTTTGCACCAATATTATTCTACTGGTATCGGTTTTTGGATCGAATATTTCCTAAATTAATGCCTTTGGTAGTGGTGAAAAAAGTAATTATTGATCAATGCATCAGTTCACCTATTCTTTTGACAACATTCTATATAGGTAAGTAAATAAATATGTCTCTCTTTTTAAATCTTTAATGATAATGATTTCTGATAGCTTATATTAGATATTACGAATATACACAAACAAGATCGAACTAAGCCGTTTTCGCGCCTGAGGCTTGTATGAATACGGCGCCTCTCATATAGTGACGTCGTATGTTATTTGCATTATTATTTTATATCATTTATAATAAACATTAAACGTTCCGCGCTTTCCCCAAATGGCAACCTGAGGAGGAGGAGGAGAAGACTTCAGTAACTAATTTAAACATAATTATGTAAAGTAGTTTTTTTTTAATTAATGAATTGCAATAACTTTATATAGCATATGCATTTTGTAAATAATGATAATTATTATTTCCTTAAATTATATTGAATAGTAAAATTTAAGTTTCCTTAAATCAATTTCAATTAAAAAATAGATTAAATATTGTTAATCTACTGTGAGAACTGGGGTTTTCTGTTTTATCTTATTTATTTATTTATTTATATAACTATATAAATATATATATATATATATACCCTTGTACTTTGGAACCCAATTAGGTAGTTGTTATAATTTTTCAAACGAGAACAACTGGTGTCTCACTCCTCCAAAGCCCACAAGCTGCGGGTCTGGGGGCCTCATTTCGGGGGGGATGTGGAGGTGCTGGGGCGGGTGCAGGGGGGGCGGCGGGATTGGTGAGTGGAGCGGGGGGGGTGCTCTTGCGGGGAGGGGCTTGAGTTTTGCAGGTTGCAGTGTCTGGAGACTGGGCGCCGGCGGGGTGGTCTGATAGAGGTGTGTGGGGCCTTGAGTGGTTTGAGCGTGCTCGGTGCTGGTGGGATTCTTCCTCTTGCTCAGAGTGGTCCCCTGATAATGCATGGATGCGAATTGAGGAGGGGCGGATGTGGGCTGGACGTGTGGAAGTTTGCCTTTGGCCGGCGGGTGGTTGGTTGGTGGAACGGACTTCCGTCCCTTGTCGTGGAAGTTGATATTGTGTAAGCTTGCTTCCTCACATCATGTGTCACTACTAACTATTAGTATTAGTATTTGTCACTACTAATACTAATAAACTAATCAAAACCGTGTTTACTTGATAAAGTATGGTTTCTTGAACCTTGATGTCATCCCTACTAGAACAATTCAGTGACTAGCTTGAGAAAGTATTATGATTGGGAGATTTTTAAAAGTAGCCCCTTCAAGGAAACTCATAGAAATATGATCACGTAGAATTATTAGTAAATTAATAAGAGGAGTTTACCTCAATATAGTAATGTAGAACACTTCCGTATGAAACCCTCCAGAAATTAAAACGGAAAAAACGAAAAAATCGACAACTTTACCGGTACATTAAAGTAAAATATAAATAATTAAATAATCAATTTAACACAATTCAAAATCAAAATGTTAAATTAGAATAGAATCACATAGATCATCCCATTTTGTACTGTTATAATTCCAAACAACAGGCTTATTGGAGAAGAGCCCAGAATTGTGTCAAGTCTTTCACGCTTCTGGATGATGACTGAAAAGTACTACCACTCATTACTTCGTTAAAAGGTCCCCAGTAATTCTTATTAATTTTTTTGCTGCTCCGCTACAAAAAAGTCATCGATACCCCATTCATTTTTCTGCCCTGGACATGATTGCTTCCAAATTTTAATTTTAGTAGCCCTGAAAGAGACCACTAAATTGTGATATCGGGTATCAATCTGGAGGACAGATAATGTTAATTTCATGCTTTGATGGGTTATTTGGCAAGGACATGATCAGGAATGTTAGATACATGTGATTCAGAACTGTCTGATATTATAGTAAGTACATTTAACAAGTTGTGTAAGGTCATTAGCAAGAGCAAAATTTTCAACATATCTACTAGCTGGAAAAATGATATAATTGAAAAATAGAAAATTGGAAACAGTTGGAATTAATACCATTAAACTCACTGTGGAAAATTACTTCTTTGTTAGAAAAGTTGAACTAGAGAAAATCAAGCACCAAAGAAAATCAAAATATTTTAGGTGAATATGGTAGAGGGTGGTAAAGAGATTTTTGACTAAAAGAGATAAAAAGCTAAGTGTCAATTGCAGGTTAGAAATTCTCCGACAAGGCATGTCAGAGCAGACATATGTACAGTACTACCTTTAAAATGCAAGGAATCATACAGCAAGTAATTAGGACAAATGGAATGAGTGTTTCTCCAGCAATAATTTCATAATTTCTAATTTCAACTATTAGTTGAAGTTATGTTAGAATAATTTCTAACATAATTTCAACTAGTAGTTGAAATTATATTAGAAATTTTTGAACATAATTTCAACTAGTAGTTGAAATTATGTTCAAAGCCGCTAAGTGGATTTTTCTTATTTATTGATTTGAAATTATTGTTTTTCTAAAACTTTTGATTTAAATTTAGTAGTATAACATTATTTTGTGATTTTTTGATTAATTTGGTGTATTTATTCTTTACTCGGCCTTGTAAAAGTATCGGTAAGGGTTTCCACGTGTTCGTAACTACCGTTACCGTTAGTAACTTTCCCGCCATTGTGATACCGTACTAGATATACCGTAGGTCAGTGTTTCTCAATCTTTTTACTCTCGTGGCACAATTTCCGAAGAAGAAAAATTTCGCGGCACACCTACGTAGTCATAGAAGAAGAAATTTCTAAATTTCGCGGCACACTTGGAAAATTTTGCGGCACACACTTTGAGAAATACTGCCGTAGGTTATATACCGTACTAGATAGCGTTAGTTGAACTTCGTTAGCAGTTAAATTGTACGTTTAAATAAATACATATAACGACTTAGATTACAAACGTAATATAATTAATAACACAACATAATTAATTAATAAATTAATAGAATCATGACTCAGACCAGAGCAGCAAAGCAAAGGACTCAAGCTAATGGAAGTGCTGTGGCTCAGAGCAGAACTGAGGGGGGCAGTTGTCCTCTGACTCACAGCCTTATAAAATGCACTGTTTGCTTGATGTTTGCAGAGCAATCGGGTACGGGACATGATACTGCCAAGGGGGATGTCTTTGTGTGTGCGCGATGCAAGGAGTGTATCGATATCAGGCAACAACTCGGCGTTCTTGTGGGCCTATATGAGAGCTTGAAGGACAGGGTGGATGCCCTCGAAGAAACTAAATTGAGGGGCCCATCAAGCTCTCAGCTGCCCACATCAACGCCAGAGCTTGCACTTGGGCATCACGTGACACAGAGACAACCCCTAAGGCAGAATGCGCTGGTCCCGAAGAAACTAGTAGTTGTTGGTGACTCTATTGTCAGGGAAACGGGGAACATGCTTTGTAAAAAAGATAGGTGGAACAGGACCAGGGTATGTCTGCCAGGGGCAAAGGTTGATGACGTTGTAGAGCGAATATTACCTTTTAAGGGTACAAAAGGTGATATAGTTGTACACGTTGGCACTAATAATATTAAGAGTAGGAGACCGGCAGAATTACTTAACAAGTACAGGTCACTGTTGAACAAAAGCCGAGAATTAGGGTTGAATTTGAAAGTGTCTGCAATTCTGCCCAGACACGATAGGAGGGAGTATATGATGAGAGCCTTGTCGATCAATTCGGCCCTGGAAAGATTGTGCAAGGCTCAAGGGGTAGAATATTTTTCAGCCTGGACTGTACTTGTTAACAGGAGAGATTGCTTCTACAGGGATGAGATACACTTAAATAGAAAGGGTGCAAGAATATTTGCTGATGCTATCGAGGCAGTGTTAGGTGGGTCGGAAAACTGCTAGCTTGGGGGGGAGACAAAGACCAATAGATTGACAGTAGCCACTGGCAGAGGTGAAAGAGATTCTTGCACTGCTTCTGTTAGAATGAGCAGAAGCCTGAAAAACAAGATGCATGGTATTTCAGAGACTGCTGGGAGCCATTGCGGTACAAGTAAACACATGGGTTGTGTTACGGCAGCTAAGAATAGAAACAGGTGCAGGTATACTTGCGTGTACACCAATGCTAGGAGTTTAGTAAATAAATTTGATGAATTTGAGGTATTGCTCAAAACATTGAAGGCAGATATTGTTGGGATATCAGAGACGTGGTGTCACACAGATATAAGGGATGCAGAACTGCAATTTGGGGAGTACAACGTCTACAGAAAGGATAGACAGGATAGGAAGGGAGGAGGGGTTATGTTATTAGTTAAGAAACACATAAAAACCAAGGAAGTGAAGCCAGTCGACATCGCCGGACAGTGCAGTGTTGAGTCAGTTTGGTGTGACATAAGCATTTGAGATCAAAATTGAGAGTAGGAGTGTGCTATAGGCCTAATGACTCTGATGAGTATAATAAGGAACTGTACAGGGAAATAGAGTGGGCCAGTAAATCAGAGTGTCTTATAATGGGAGATTTTAATTTCCCAGATATTGACTGGAATTTGGGGGCTGGTTACTCACACACTAGCAGGACTTTTGTGGATTTATTGGATGACTGTTTTCTACATCAGCATGTTCGGGAGGCAACTAGAGGGAGTAATACTCTTGATTTGATTATCAGCAGTGATTCTTCATGCATTAAGAATCTGCAGATAAATGAACCACTAGGTGGCAGTGATCACAGTGTGCTGAAGTGGGATTTACTCAAAGAGGTAACTACCATTAGGGGTAAAGGGAAGGGTTATTGCTTCCGTAAAGGCGACTACGATGGACTGAGACAGTATTTAAATTCTATACAGTGGGACCAACTGATGATGTTACCAACAGCAAATTCAAAATGGGAAGCATTCAAAGAACTTATCTTGGAAGTAACTAGGCTTTACATACCAACTAAGAAATATTGTTCAAGGTTTAGGCCAAAATGGATGTCAGATGAACTAATGAGGCATATGGCAGAGAAGAAAAATGCATGGGATACATACAAATTAACACGTGACACAGAAGCCTATGATAGATACAAGTTGATATGCAACCAAATTACAAAGGAGGTTAGGCAGGCGAAGGCAGATTACGAGAAATCCTTGGCAAGGGATGCAAAGAAAAACAGCAAAGATTTCTTTACTTATGTAAACTCTAGAAGGAAGGGGATGAATCAGATTGGTCCACTTGATATTGATGGGTCAACTGTTGATGATCCTGCTCAGGTAGCTAACAAACTAAATGAATATTTTGCATCGACATTCACACATGAGGAGTTATTCAGCGAGGGGAATGCCAGAGGTGTATTCAACTCTAGCAGTAAGCTACAGAATCTTGAAATAACTGGGAGTAAAGTGGAGGAGAAACTGTTGAAGATAAACACAAGAAAGGCACCCGGGGTGGATGGGATCTATCCAGTTATATTAAAGGAGGCAGCAAAGGAAGTAAGCAAACCCTTAGCCATAATTATGAGATTTTTTTTTTTTTTTTTTTTGATTTGGTAGTTGTTGGCGCATCGGCTTCTGTGGCCATATTGCACCTCCCAAGGTTTTTGCAGTACTTTGATCCAAGCCCGAGGCGGGAATCGAACCCGCGACCTTTGGGTTGCCGGGCAGGTACTTTACCCACTCGGCTAGCCCGGTCGGCCATAATTATGAGAGCTTCCTTGGACTCAGGGGAGGTACCCATAGACTGGAAATGTGCAAATGTGACCCCAATTCACAAAGGAGGATCAAAGGGCAACACAAGTAATTATAGACCTGTGAGTTTAACTTCTGTTCCAGGAAAATTAATGGAGGCACTGGTTAAAGAAGCACTGCAGGATCATTTAGACAAGACTTCAGTTATAGCTCAGACACAGCATGGTTTTGTTAAGGGGAAGTCTTGCCTGACCAACTTGATTGGATACTATGATGCAGTCACAAAAGAACTGGATGCAGGGAATAACTTTGATATTATATACTTGGATCTTAGAAAGGCTTTTGATACTGTTGCACATGGAAGACTGCTACACAAATTGGAGCCGTGTGACATTGGAGGCAAATTGCTGCTATGGATAAAGGGGTGGTTGAGGGGGAGAAGACAGAGAGTGGTAATCAATGGACACTGCTCATCGTGGACTAATGTTATTAGTGGAGTCCCTCAGGGCTCAGTGTTGGGTCCATTATTGTTTTCTGTATTTATAAATGATATTGATGATGGTATATCGGGCTTAATGTCCAAGTTTGCAGACGATACAAAGGTTGGCAGGGTTGTCAAGGACACTACTGACACTATGCTGCTGCAACAGGATCTGGAAAGGTTGAGCAGATGGGCTGAGAGGTGGCAAATGAAGTTTAACATTGATAAATGTAAGGTACTACACATGGGAAACAGCAACCCCAGAGCAACCTATCAACTCTGTGGTACTACACTGACAGTGGTAGAGAATGAAAGGGACTTGGGGGTGGTTGTGCAGGCAGATATGAAGTTCTCTGAGCAGTGCAGACGGGCTGCAAGAGTAGCTCATGGAGTATTGTCAATGATATACAGGAATTTTTCCAGCAGGGATAAGGATGTGATTATTCCATTGTATAAGGCGATGGTCAGGCCACACCTAGAGTACTGTATACAGGTCTGGAGACCTCATTTCAAGAAGGATGTTGAGCTGCTGGAACGAGTACAGAGAAGGGCAACAAGATTAGTGAATGGAACAAAGGGGGTGCTCTTACGAAGAAAGGCTTAAGTTTTGCAAATTACAGTGTCTGGAGACTAGGCACCAGCGAGGTGATCTGATAGAGGTGTATAAAGCCTTGAAAGGTTTAAGCATGCTCAATGCTGATGGGATTCTTCCTCTAGTTCAGAAAAATCACCTGAGAGGGCATAAATTCAAATTGAGGAAAGACAGATGTAGGATAGACGTGCGGAAATTTGCCTTTAGCCAGCGGGTGGTTGGTTGGTGGAACAGACTTCCATCCCTTGTGGTGGAGGTTGATAGCCTAAATAAGTTTAAGGCTCAGCTGGACAGGTATTTTGAACGAACAGAGGGGTGAAGTGGAAGTGGTTTTTTTTTTTTTTTTTTTTGGCTGATGCTGCATAAGCTTGCTTTCTTGCATCAAATGCCTCTACTAATGCTAATGCTAATGCTACTGATTCTCAACTATTTTATCTTTAACCTTTTCTTGTATCAGAAGATTCTCAATTATGAGATTTTCTTTTATTTTCCCAAACCAATATAATTCTCAATTCTCTTGAATAAAGACATATTCAGGATTGTAACCATAGCAGAGATTTATTTTCAATACCAAAATTTACATGCATAGTTTACAACACCTTTAAATGAAATGTACAAATATATTTACCGCTTCCTTCTCAAAACATCTGTCCATAAATCGCTACTTCAAGTAAAGAAAATATAACTCCTGTATCTCTTAAATTCTTCAACACACATATATACATGTAAGTTAATATACATAACCTTTGTTATTTTATTGACTTTCTCAGGCTAAACTACGAACATTAATTCTATCTGTCTCACTGACTCCTATTTTCCTAGCTCAAAACCATTGCTCCTCTGTATATACTGCTATACATAATTTAATGAGCACTTATGTATACATGTATTCCCTTTATATATTCTTTTCGACCACCTGAGCATACAATCCTCACATACTCTGACATCTCTCTCTCTCTCTCTCTCTTTCTCTCTCTCTCTCTCTCTCTCTCTCTCTCTACAAACCATGCACTTGCATTATGTAAGAGTGAATTAAACATGTACACAGGGCCGGCTTTAGAGTAAGGCCGAGTAGACACTGGCCTAGGGATGCCAATGCCCCCTTAAATTTGGCGCAAATTGGTAAACTTAATCATTACAAAAAATGAAAATCTTCTCACCATCAGTCAATGTGGCCTAGGAGCGCTATACAGGGTGTTTCAGTTAAACGTTTCAGAACTTCTAAGAGGGGTAGGGTACATCCTGACAAGTCGAAATCATATAGCAATGTGGGGTCGGAAATGCTTTCCTGAAGCGGTGTTGTACACAGAAGCACCATAAAGAAAAGAGACCGTAAGTGAGAAATCGTTTTAATAATACATGAAAAGAAGCAAAAGGTACATGGATTAAAGTAAGTGTTCGAAGTTTCTTCCACGGGCTACAATGCACGCCTCACATCTCCGACGCATGGACATCCGAACATTCTGGAATACTCCAGGCGAATTTCTTCGGCAGCTACTGCGATTCTTGCAACCAGCTCCTCAGCATTGTCAACAGGGTGTCATAAACTAGCGATTTCATATGACCGTGAAAATTCCTTCACAAGGGAAGGAATTTTCAACACGCATAACGACCATATCTGGGCGGTCGAGAACCCGCATGCAATACGACGTCGTGCAGCACAGATTCGATTTTCGGTCAATGTATGGGCCGGTATTATGGGAGATCACCTCATCGGACCTTACCTGTTACCGTGTCGTCTAACCGGACCTATCTACTTGATCTTTCTGCAGCAAGTATTGCCACAACTTGTGAGAGATGAACAGATTTCTGCATCGACGCAACAGACAATGTGGTTCCAACACGATGGAGCCCCTGCCCATAGCGGAGATGTTCGTAACTACCTGGATGTCACATTTGGTCAACAGTGGATCGGACCTGGTGGTCCCGTGCGTTGGCCTGCTCGGTCACCCGACCTATCATGTCTTGATTTTTATTTCTGGGGTCATATGAAATCGCTAGTTTATGACACCCCTGTTGACAATGCTGAGGAGCTGGTTGCAAGAATCGCAGTAGCTGCCGAAGAAATTCGCCTGGAGTATTCCAGAATGTTCGGATGTCCATGCGTCGGAGATGTGAGGCGTGCATTTTAGCCCGTGGAAGAAACTTCGAACACTTACTTTAATCCATGTACCTTTTGCTTCTTTTCATGTATTATTAAAACGATTTCTCACTTACGGTCTCTTTTCTTTATGGTGCTTCTGTGTACAACACCGCTTCAGGAAAGCATTTCCGACCCCACATTGCTATATGATTTCGACTTGTCAGGATGTACCCTACCCCTCTTAGAAGTTCTGAAACGTTTAACTGAAACACCCTGTATACCACTGAGTCGTCCCTACATGTACATATATATTACATAACCCTAAGAACATAAACCTAGAACATAAATCCTACATTTTACCTAAGATTCCTTTTCTGTAAACAAAGAATTTCAAAACCTTCGTTCTAACAAGCTTTTGATTTATAGAAAGATGACACATTTCTGTCTCATCACTCTCCGTTTTCTTAACAAGTTTCTCCACTTTTGTTTTTCTATTTCAGTTAGTTATTTCTACAACGCTACCTAACTCACTGCAATCTCTAGGTGCAATTAAGTCTATCAGTCCTATTCATACTTCAGTTTCTAAACAATCAATACTAGGGGACTTACCTTTCTCTGCCTTTCTCTTTCCTCCAGTTGGCGATCCTTCACATTTGGTCTTTCCTACGCTTCTACGCGGCTGCCCTCCAGGGTTTTGGTTTACTCGTCTGCTAGGCGTACATCTCTGGAGTCGCTCTTGGATCCTTCGTTTAGGGAAGTCGGGTAGGTTATGAATTGCATTCTTTGCTGGTTCTCTCAACAAAACAAGGCTCCTGCTTCTGGAACATTCCTCTGACCATCCATTTAGACTTTCTTCTCACTTTCTAGCAACTAGGATCGCTTCTCCACACTTTACACCTAAACACTTGCACGTCTCATAACATTTTCTTTCTTAACCTTCCCGATCACTTTTATTTCTAATTACCCACTGAACTGTTCCGGCCCTTTTCTCACTCCTCTCCAAAATCTTTTGGCGCACTATGGCTATTGAAGCCAATGCACCTAAAAAATTCCCAAACACACAAACAAAACAAAACCTTTCTCCCCACACCTTCACATCACTTCCATTTTCTCCTCTCAATTGCTCCGTCCCTTCTTTCTCCGCGTTTCTCATTTTGCCCCTCCCTCTCCCTTCTCTTTTCTTGACCAATCACTCTAATTTTTTATTTCTTTATTCTAATTCGCTCTTGTCTTCTTCCTTTGTTCTCAACGAGTCCTGTATGGACAAGCCACAATTCTCCAGAAGTACAAAAAAAAAAAAAAAAACCCTATTATTTTAGACCAGCCGAATAATTAAATTCATCTGCAATGCTGTGTGTCTTATGTCTGTTAATTGCGTGTGTTCTATGGACGATTTGTCTGTTTTGCTGGACGAAAAACCCCGGTTTCTGGGGGAAAACCTTTGTGGGGGTGGGGGTGACGTTTATTACTTATGGGGTTATTTTTTTGTATCTTTTCCTTTTGTATTAATGTATATCCCCGTAGTCCAATCCTCCCACTTAGCATCTGACTTGTTTGTTCTCAGAAGATTACCTGACTCGTAGGGGACCTTAATTATTTTAAGTATTTCTCCACAGGATTGGCTGAGTTTCGGAATGACAGACTCCAACACATGAATGTAAAATAAAACAATGTTTATTAACATATCATACAGAAATTAGCAATAGTGTTTGGTCAAACTATATTTGGCTGGTGACTTGTTAATTCATTAACCTTTATATGTGTAAATATCTTGTTCAAACTCAATTGTTTCATCATCAGATATTCTACTCTAATACACATTATTATTCATTATGTCATGGTGTCTCTTCATGTTCTTTACAGGGACTTCAATAGGTCGTGTCATACACTTTACATAGATTCTTCCCACTCTTCTTATGAACAGTCTGTATAATAAACCAACAACTACCAGCCAATGAACTGGCTCACAAAAACCTTCAGAGTTCGTGTCTCAATTTGTAAAAAATTTGCATTTATTCAATTAGACACCCTTTCTGCAATCAGGTCAACAGGAAATATTAATCAATTCAATTTAACATTACCCTTCTGAACAGTTAATCCTCTATACCTTTATAATATCACTTATTAATTAGCCCCTACTTAAATCAGAAATACTCTCCACAAATCAACTCATAATAAATTGAAATTTCAACCTTCAATTTCATACATATTATAAAAACCTTTCCCAACTTTAAACAATTCTTAGTTATCTATTATACCCTCTCCTTCCAGCAAGCATTAATATGAGGAGCTTCACTTCAGATTATAGGCTACGTCCGTCTTAAATACCTAACACTTTTATTCATATATTCATTACTTAAATATACACATTTTTCTCCTAAAGTCCTCTCCTTAATAAATTAAGTACACCTATTTCGGTAAACTCTCTAGGACTTACGTGTTTGGCCTGGAACTTTCCTCTCTGCTCGGCATCCTTTCATATCGGTCATTCAGGTACTGGAATGCGGGGGCGCTCATTTGGGGATCTCGGTGATCATGGTGTATCCCTACCGGGTACTGCACGGCTGGAATCAATCAGTGTTGCATACTCTTTACAGGTCAGCATTTCTTCTTCCGTGGATAGAGGGGTTTTCGAGTAGGTCAACGGTTCGACCACTCATTCGACTGGCTTTGCCTATATAATTCTCAGGGTGTGATTCTTCCTTCTTCCTCACTACGGCTTCCATGTTTACAGGTGAACATTCCTACGGGCTGTCGGGATATGCAGAATTTCTATCACTGCTTCCATCTACCTCAGGTCTGCAGCTATCACCCAAATTAGACTACTGCTCTGCTTAGTATCGTTCTCCAACTCCTTCAAATCATCCTCCAGACCGCTCTGTGAACTTCTTCCGATTCTCACGAAAACTTTTCCAGAATGCCACGAAAACCTTTTCAGAATCTCCCTCTCAAAATTCCCTCTATTTTCTTCCTGGCCAATAGGAGATCTGCACATCCTTTTTCCTGTGTTCTCATTTGTCTCCTCTCCTCTTCCGTGGGCGGGTCTTCTTTATTCTTTGTGCCCCAACTTCCGTGGACCTCGAACATACCAGAACAATCCAGAAAGAGAAGCGGAAGTTCAGGTCAACTGAGAAGCGTCACAGCTCCTCCCGTGACCTCACGCACGCACACCTGGTGACGTCGCCCACCTCTAATAGCGTTTCACCGTGAAATCTTTAAGAGGGTCAGCTTAAGCACTCTTGGCCCTTACTATGGTGCATCTGCCTCTGTCTTAATGGGGGATTTGTCATGGTATATTACTTTCACTCACTCGTCAAAGAACTTCTATACAAACAAGCTACTACTAAACAGAGAGTGACTGGAAGGTATTTTTGAATTCCAGTGTTTCTTAATCCATGTTGTTTGTACCAGAAAACCACTATTCGTACTACAGTTAAATTCTCATAATATTTAACAATTTTTATTAATTAATGTAAGGACGGGTCCTTACATAGCATTCCTCTTCCCCTAAAAAAATTTATATTCCATATATAAATTTTTTTTTTTTTTTTTTTTGTCCTCAGACGGATATGACCTTATCCCAGATCCACTTTATCGACAGCCCATCTTCTCTAACTGCCCTTCTATATTTTCTAATTACACTTATATACCAGACATTACTTAAACTTATATTAAGCTTCATTAACTACTCCCATCCCATATTTTCGTCGAATACTGCTCCTAGATACATTTGCTGCATCCTGTTTATTTCCTTCAGTTTGTGTGCCTTCTCCTCACTGGAAACTTCAGTTCTGTAATTTCCCAATCCTTCGATTCCTTTAATTTCTGTTGCTCCATTTAATTTGCGATCCTTCTCATCACCGCCATTCTCTCCCCCTTCATGTGTTTTCTCTCCCGAATGTAAACCGACCCTTTCTCTCGTTTCCAAAACTCCCACGTGTAACACCCTCCCCTTCTCTTGGCACCTTCCCTCATTATTCCTATTTGTTTTGGTGTTCTTATTTAATTCCCATTTGTTTTGTGTAACCAGAACTTTATTATCTGTGCTTGCCTTACACCCTTCTAATTCTTCCCCACTAGCTTCCTTTGGAGTTTCCCCTTTCTCTGGCTCATACTGGGCCCTGCCGCCTGCCTTTCGCCTCCTGTCTACCTTTGGACTCGCCTGGGTATTACTGCCGAAGGTAATGCGGCCATTTCTCACATCTATTTTGGCTCTTAATTTCCTTAGTAGGTCCGTGCCTAGTATTGCGTCGTGTCGACGACTGTTTATTCTGTTTGCCACAAAATATGAATGGGCCACCAAGTTATCACATCCCTGTATTCTTACCTTGTCTCTGACAATATAATCGGTGTGAATTTCTTCAGCACCTACCCCCTCCACAAGAAAATCGCGGCAACATCTTATATCTCCCTTTTTCGGCCTTTTGCAGTATTTAATGAGGTAGTCCCACATTAAAATAGACCTCGAGGCTCCTGTGTCCACCAGAAACGTACCTGGTACCCCTCCTAAGCTGCCTCTCACATATAATAGGTCGTTTCTATTGCCCTTAGCACTTACCGCACCTAAAGATATGGCCTTTCCTTTGGCGGTGTTTAAGTGTAATGATGGCCTCCCGCAGCGGGCATGTCTAAAAGATCCATGTCTCTTGACTACGGCATTGTTAATGCGCTCTCGTTCATTCCGATACCCCCCTTGTTTTGCGCAATGCCTTTCCTCCCTGTGCTTGTCCATGTTTCTGGAGTTTTTTACGTGTGGGTACCTGTCTCGTTCCCAATACTCTTCCCTTTCCCAGCTTTCTTTAGCACCCTGTTTCACTTTGCAGTAGCGGGTCCAATGGTCTGAGTTCTGGCACTTATAACACCATTTTCGACCGCCGTCCTTGTCTTCCCCCTCGTATGTTCGTGAAACTGTGCCCAATCTTTGTTTCACTTCCGTTTGTTGCTGATTTTCTCTAGCATCACTGCTTAAAGAGAGCCTTTCCATCATCCACTCCATCTTTCTTTCGATGCTATTTAAATGTTTAGCTAACCCTTCGATTTCGCTTCCCCATTCCCTCGATTCCTTTCCTGTTTCAGGCTGCGTTCTGTCGGTCATTGCGTTTATTTCCCTTGCCCCCGTATTTTTGCTAAAGTTCTCAAGCCTTTCTTCCTCTAATGAGTGGGTGTACGCGTCTGTTAATGTTTCTGGATTTTTTCTTAGTACTTCTTTTTTAAAATTGTGCCTGAGCCCTGTGATGAACTGCCCAGTTAGTATTTTTTCGAATGCCTGTTTCTCCGATTCCGATGTTTCTGTGTTTAGTTTTAAATTTAGGAGGCGCTGGTGGAATTCGCTTACTGTTTCGCGAGTGGTTTGCGTGTATCCCCCCAATTTTCCTACGCTTGTTAACAAGTCATTCTTTTTCCCAAATATTTTTCTTAATGTCTCAGTGAATCTGTGGAGCGTTACTATTTCTTCTGCCACTGTAGCCTGCCTGTATTTTTCTAATGCCTGTCCTTCTAGTTTAAATTCCCCTATAGTTATGACATCCATATCGCTTAGCTCTTCCTTATCCTTAATTAGCTTTAATTTATTAATAAATTTTTCCACTCTTTCACCTGATTCCCCCTTAAATGGTTTTAAATACTTGCTGTATTTGATTTGTCCTGACCCCTTTGCTACCCCGCTTACCATTCTTACCTCTGGTTTTTCTTGGCCTTCATGTTCGTCACTGTGGCCCCCAAAATTTTCGCAGTCCTCGCCGCGTTTCCTACCCTTTCTTGGCATTTTTTTATTTATTTTTATATCTATTAATCTCTAGCTATCAACTTTAACTAATCAATATGTCTGCCGATTAATCTTTCTACAATTCTTTAACTATATTAGATAGTCTAATTCAATTTACCATTAACATTTACCTGCTTGATCAATAATCAATTAGTAAAATTTCAACACCCAATAATTATAAAACTTATTAATTTTTACCTATCTATCCTTGAGGTTTCTCTGTCCGGTCTCACTAATTAATTCAATTGTACATAAATAATAATTTCCAGTTCAACGCTAAATCAATACTTGTCTCTAAAATCCACCGTTATTTACCTGTTCCATCTAAATTTCATTCAACAATAATCAACTCAGTAATACATATATAATTCTAACTTACGCTTTCTGGCTCGCCAGCTGAATTTTACAGTTTCAGCAACTGATTACATATATATATACATGTATGTATATTTTCCTGTCGTTCTGAACTCAGCCTTCCGTTGTGCAGAATTATCCTGGCTTACGCTCGCCAATTGTGGGGGTGGGGGTGACGTTTATTACTTATGGGGTTATTTTTTTGTATCTTTTCCTTTTGTATTAATGTATATCCCCGTAGTCCAATCCTCCCACTTAGCATCTGACTTGTTTGTTCTCAGAAGATTACCTGACTCGTAGGGGACCTTAATTATTTTAAGTATTTCTCCACAGGATTGGCTGAGTTTCGGAATGACAGACTCCAACACATGAATGTAAAATAAAACAATGTTTATTAACATATCATACAGAAATTAGCAATAGTGTTTGGTCAAACTATATTTGGCTGGTGACTTGTTAATTCATTAACCTTTATATGTGTAAATATCTTGTTCAAACTCAATTGTTTCATCATCAGATATTCTACTCTAATACACATTATTATTCATTATGTCATGGTGTCTCTTCATGTTCTTTACAGGGACTTCAATAGGTCGTGTCATACACTTTACATAGATTCTTCCCACTCTTCTTATGAACAGTCTGTATAATAAACCAACAACTACCAGCCAATGAACTGGCTCACAAAAACCTTCAGAGTTCGTGTCTCAATTTGTAAAAAATTTGCATTTATTCAATTAGACACCCTTTCTGCAATCAGGTCAACAGGAAATATTAATCAATTCAATTTAACATTACCCTTCTGAACAGTTAATCCTCTATACCTTTATAATATCACTTATTAATTAGCCCCTACTTAAATCAGAAATACTCTCCACAAATCAACTCATAATAAATTGAAATTTCAACCTTCAATTTCATACATATTATAAAAACCTTTCCCAACTTTAAACAATTCTTAGTTATCTATTATACCCTCTCCTTCCAGCAAGCATTAATATGAGGAGCTTCACTTCAGATTATAGGCTATGTCCGTCTTAAATACCTAACACTTTTATTCATATATTCATTACTTAAATATACACATTTTTCTCCTAAAGTCCTCTCCTTAATAAATTAAGTACACCTATTTCGGTAAACTCTCTAGGACTTACGTGTTTGGCCTGGAACTTTCCTCTCTGCTCGGCATCCTTTCATATCGGTCATTCAGGTACTGGAATGCGGGGGCGCTCATTTGGGGATCTCGGTGATCATGGTGTATCCCTACCGGGTACTGCACGGCTGGAATCAATCAGTGTTGCATACTCTTTACAGGTCAGCATTTCTTCTTCCGTGGATAGAGGGGTTTTCGAGTAGGTCAACGGTTCGACCACTCATTCGACTGGCTTTGCCTATATAATTCTCAGGGTGTGATTCTTCCTTCTTCCTCACTACGGCTTCCATGTTTACAGGTGAACATTCCTACGGGCTGTCGGGATATGCAGAATTTCTATCACTGCTTCCATTTACCTCAGGTCTGCAGCTATCACCCAAATTAGACTACTGCTCTGCTTAGTATCGTTCTCCAACTCCTTCAAATCATCCTCCAGACCGCTCTGTGAACTTCTTCCGATTCTCACGAAAACTTTTCCAGAATGCCACGAAAACCTTTTCAGAATCTCCCTCTCAAAATTCCCTCTATTTTCTTCCTGGCCAATAGGAGATCTGCACATCCTTTTTCCTGTGTTCTCATTTGTCTCCTCTCCTCTTCCGTGGGCGGGTCTTCTTTATTCTTTGTGCCCCAACTTCCGTGGACCTCGAACATACCAGAACAATCCAGAAAGAGAAGCGGAAGTTCAGGTCAACTGAGAAGCGTCACAGCTCCTCCCGTGACCTCACGCACGCACACCTGGTGACGTCGCCCACCTCTAATAGCGTTTCACCGTGAAATCTTTAAGAGGGTCAGCTTAAGCACTCTTGGCCCTTACTATGGTGCATCTGCCTCTGTCTTAATGGGGGATTTGTCATGGTATATTACTTTCACTCACTCGTCAAAGAACTTCTATACAAACAAGCTACTACTAAACAGAGAGTGACTGGAAGGTATTTTTGAATTCCAGTGTTTCTTAATCCATGTTGTTTGTACCAGAAAACCACTATTCGTACTACAGTTAAATTCTCATAATATTTAACAATTTTTATTAATTAATGTAAGGACGGGTCCTTACACCTTGCTATCTACGCCTGAGACCAACTAACTCAGCCACGGAGTGAAAAAAGCCCATTAAAGTTCCTCGCGTCATCGACGGGATTCGAACCCGGGCCTTTTCCGCCCAGTGTGGGGAGGATGGTGACGCTACCACACGTTCTCTCCAGAAGTACAAGGGTTGGTGGCGGAACTGTCTCTATCGGCTACATTACTTAATGACCACTCTTAATCCCTTTGGTTCTGCATTCTGCCAGAACCGGCCGCCTTCCCGTTTGAAACGCACCTCAGGGTCGGTGTCTTTGTACTTGCCGAAAGCTTAAGGTATCTGCCATTACCAGAGTCATGGCTCATTTCCTTCTCTGAAGTGCAGACCGCTTTTTTTCAGCAGACTCGTTTTCTCTCCGCGGTCAATTCTATACCATCCTTTTATCTTTACCATACCACGATTTATCCTAAGTCAACCACTTACTGGCTTTAAGGAGCAATTCGGGGACGGTGCCTTTTTTTTTTTTTCCTTTCTCAACTTATGCTATCGGCTATTACCTGAGCGCAGGACTATTATATTTACAAGTAAACAGAATAGTCTCCCACTGACACACTTCAAGTGTTCCCTTCTTAGTCCGAACTGCCCCATTGACAGCGCTAATCAGCGCTCTACTCCAGAACACCTCTGGAGACTTTATGCACAAGCAATTACCCTAACCCTATTTGTTTAAAATTATTAATTCCAAACACAAAAATTTATTATTTTGCTAGACTTGTAAAATAGGTATGTTACACTACTATTCATATGCACAACCATCATTTCAGTTTTAACTAATGATTTACAACTCGAAATGAAACAAGTAAAGCATGGAGTCTACTAAAATAACCAAACTGCGCATTCCATTATTACTGATTTAATATGCTGATTTAATATACAGAGAGGTTGTAGGTATGTAGGGATAATCTTTTGAAAAATTTGCATTCAATGGCGAGCAACGTACCTGCTTCTCTCTTTGACCGCTAAAGGACAAATTGTCCCTTAAAAAAAAAATAACACTTGGCAGTATCAGGGGCGAATCCAGATGACTTTTCTAGGGAAAGAGACGCTATAACGATTATGGATTTTCAGAACTGAAAATTAACCACGAATTTAGCTTGCTTGAATAAATAAATAATTTTTTATTTATTTATTTTATTTTTTTTTTAAATTTTTGTTTTTAGTACAAGATGGCAATATAGTGTGAGAAGAAAATACAAGGAAATTACTGTATTTTGCAATCAGATTGGCTCGAACAACCACTACGGTCAACCTCAAACGCGTGTACTACGCGTTCCCAACTCAGCTACGTCAGGCCTTGACCTCAAATATTTAACTAGCTTTTATATAATATCAGCTCTACTCTAATGGTCATCTATTTTACATTTGTCGCAATTCGTCCCACATTTTGCTACAAAGTGTCTGGATAATTTGCAATTAAAACATTAAATTGAGATGATTTACCCCTGCATCGGATGCGCATTGTTTTCTACACCTTTATAATTAACTTTACAGAACTAATTCAACAAAAAATTACAATTAAGCAGTTACCAAAACTTTACTACTAAACTTAAAAATTTAAGCTTACAAAATACTGTAAAAATGTAACTTAGCAGAATTAGTTTTAGAAAAGGTAAGAATTAAATTCATAATTTCAAAAATTAATTTACAAGATTTTTCTTGTAAAATTAGGAAAAACAAAAATTTGTCTATTATTCTCTTAGTCTATTCTTCTATCATTAATCCTCTTGAACGTAATCCTACGGAGCTAACTGCCCCACGTCCGCTCTCTGTGAATGCTAACTGCCAATCATTGAGTGCGTCTGATCGTCAAATGAGGGAAGAACAACTTACATTAACAGAGAAATAATTCGTTAAATTCTGAGAGAAGATTTGGGCAAAGGAAAATCTGCACTAAGTTCGTCCGCACTATTTGATTAGCATTAGCAAAGGGACATGATGCAAGAAAGCAAGCTTATATAGCATCAGCCAAAAAAAAAAAAAACCCTTATTTCACTCATCCACTCGCTGCAAATGTTTGTCAAGTTCTGCCTTGAATCTATTTAAGCTATCAACTTCTACAATGACAGATGGAAGTTTGTTCTAGCAATCAACCACCCGCTGGCTAAAGGCAAACTTCCGCACATTTATCCTACAACCGTCTTTCCTCACTTTGAATTTATGCCCTCTCAGGCGATTATTCTGAGAAAGAAGAAGAATCCCATCAGCATTGAGCATGCTCTCAAACCATGCTCAATGGTTTGAGCATGCTCAATGCTTTATACACCTCAATCAGATCACCTCGCTTTATACACCTCAATCAGATCACCTCGCGGGTGCCTAGTCTCCAGACACTGTAATTGTCTCAAGGTGTGGCCTGATCATTGTCTTATACAAGGGGATAATCACTTCCTTAGCCCTGCTAGAAAAATTCCTGTATATCATTGACAAGACATCATGAGCTACTCTTGCAGACCGTCTGCACTGTCAGAAAACTTCATATCTGCCTGCACAATTACCCCCAGGTCCTTTTCATTCTCTACCACTGTCAGTGTAGTACCACACAGTTGATATGTTACCCTGGGATTACTGCTTCCCATATGCAGTACTTTACATTTGTCAATGTTAAACTTCATTTGCCACCTCTTTGCCCATCTGCTCAACTTTTCTAGATCCTGTTGCAGCAATGTACTATCATTAGTGTCATTAACAACCCTGCCAACCTTCGTATCGTCTGCAAACTTGGACATTAAGCCTGATATACCATCATCAATATCATTTGATGGTTGATGAATAGCAAATAAAAAAAAAAAACATGAGAAAAGCTTACTGAAGTGCTGGTGGTCCCTCCTTGTGATAGTCAACCGTAAATAGTTAATGAATCTTGGGTGTTTCTAATACGATCCAAAAAAAAAGGAAAGAGAAAGAGAAAGGCATGGAATGGCCATTAATATGATCTTCGAGACAAACATTTCGTTGTCAAAAATCAAAAACAAAAGTGAGTTGATCACTTTCTTCAACAGCAGAGGAACTATTCACAAGAAATTTGTAAAACCAGGTAAAACAGTAAATAAGGTGTACGTGCACGAGTTGTTTTTTTTAAAAGAATTTACGGCGTAAGGCCCCAGTTGTTGAAAAAAGAGAGATGGTTCTTGTTGCACGATAACGACATGCCGCATTTCTACGCTGATTATCAAGTAGTTTTTTAGTATTTATCTCTCTTCCCCCTCTCCCTCCCCCAATCCGCGTAGCTTCTTGTTTTTATTATTATTATTATTATTATTACTTGCCATGTAGTGCAAGGAAGCCTGAGGCTTATGCTGCACCAGCTAAAAAAAAAAAAATTCCAAGTTACCCTGAGAGAGAGAGAGAGAGAGAAGAGAGAGAGAGAGAGAGAGAGAGAGAGTCGGAAGTAGAAGGGAATCACCAAGAAAGAGAAGAATGATGATATCCAGCTCAGGACCCTGGGTTGTGCCAAACCCATACTCACCAGATGTGAGCCCCTGGGTTCCTCAAAATCACATCGCTGAAAGAACGACGATTTGACGATGTAGAAAAAAAAACCACTAAAAGGAATGTGAAAAAAAAGGAATTAGTGATGCTTTTCAATTATGATAAAATTTTTCTTAATATGAGCCTGAATGTCTCGCATTCAACTCTAGGCGCTACTTTCAAAAATTTAAGCAAACGCCCACTTTGTAACATATAGTCGAATCCATTTATAACGAACTCAAAGTGTTTCGAAAGTGGGAATTCTTTTTATGATGTTTCTTTAAAATGTTATACTTCTGAATGTTGAGTCAATTGGTTTTTTTAACTTTAAAATATATTTTCTGGAGTATTTTTCACATATATTTCTAGGAATGAGTATTATGGAAGGAAAGGAAGATATTTTTAAAGAATACAAGCAGAAATTTTGGCCAACTTTAAAGGTAAGCCAATAAGACAGTTTTATGTCATTTTTAATTTATTAATCAAAGATAAATGTTTCATGATAATAGTTTCCTTCTTTTTTTCAGTTATTGTTAACATTCATATTCCTTTCCGAAAACACGTTATCAGAATTGCTGATAAAGGTGAAACTGCATCATAAAGGTGGCATTCTCTCATAAAAAAAAATAAATAAAATAAAAAAAAACTTTGATGAAACAATTTTAAAATTTTGATAATCACCCAAAAGGCAATACAGTAATGGATAGTCACATAATCACTTTCCCTAAGTGCAGGCCCGAAGATCATGCAATTCAGGATTACATTCCTTGCAAACAATCCCAGGCTTCCAACTAGAATTCTGCTTATGGAAATCGGAGATTACCAGTATATAACAGAGGCTGCCACTGCAGGGAGACTTATTATGAAAAATGATCAGGTGGACGATGCTTGCGTCCTTTACACATGAAAAGGTCTGCGACAACCCAAGTGTGTGCTGTTACTTAAGATTTAGATAATTGTGCGTATGATGCTTCCTTTACTTATATGTGTTCCCTTACTTGTTGCATACATTATGCAAGCAACAAGATGGCTATAATCAAAAACTGCAATGAAATTTCTCCCCATTTCCTCTCATGTAGTCGACAGTCCGCACTAATATAATATGCATAGGTTTGATACGCGCTGAGAGGATACATCTGTATGTACTCCACAATGTGTCTATTGCATTTATAAATAATCAGTTTCCTATTATTTATAAATAAATCAACTTCCTCTGGTCAGAGGGTCAGAGGAGTCCACAAGGTGAGAGAATGCAAACATAACACCGAATTCAACAGTCACCTGGACTTGAATCACAGTCAACTCAAACGCATGTACAAATGTACTTCGGTGTCTCGGCTAGAGCTATGCCATCGCACTCTTTAAATGTATATGGCTTGCTGTGCTAATTCTGCAAGCTTTGTCAAATAACGACTAATCGTTATTTTTGGACAGAGCGAGAGCAAACAGCAGTTTCAATTCATTTTACGTATGTAGGTCGCTGTGCCACTCAAATGTTTGTTTGTTTGTTTGTGTATTTGGACATAAACAACTCAAGGTTACGAGACGTCAGTATGATCTATACATGGTATATGGGCTAAGATCGATTTGCCTGTTTTAACATTAAAAAAAAAAAATCACATTTTTCAAGGGAAAATCATGCAGCTCTCACCCAAGACCTACTAACTCTGGCACAGCGAAAAAAGCCCATAAAAGTTCCTTCCGATGACACGGGATTAGAACCATAGAGATGGGTTGGGGTGATGAATCGTTTGTACATATGTGTGTGTATATATATATAATGATTTATTATCCAAACACTAACTCCTTCTTAATGATATGGCAATGATTCATTATCCCAACTATCGTTGCATTCTTAATGATATGACGATTCATTACCCCGTCACTAAGCATGCTTAATGATATCGTTTTCAGCTCCGCACATATAGGTGTGACTAAAAAGTTCGAGGACTGACAGTATATCTACAAATTGCGGTGTCCATCACCTAGATTAAATAATATGACGTTGTGACCTTGTCGCAACATCATATCAATTCATCTAGATACACAAAGTAACGCATGAATCTGATATACTGACGCTCTTGACTTATGGAATTTGCAAGCCCAGAATTGCAGATCCGCGTCTTTTGTTTCTTAGTACGCTAAACCACACCAGTGGACGAAAAAGATTCTTTCTGGTCAATATATAAGAATCTATAACAGGCTGGAAACTGATCCAAACATATTTTGAAGACCTTAGTTAATACATAGTCTATGACCCAACTCAGTGAATTCAATAAACACATTATCTAAAATGCATTATTTACTGTATATGAAGAAATAATATCTATATAATATCGGTGTGGATGCACCATAGATAACTCTTAAGAAAAAAACTACGATAATAATGTGGGAGGCATCAGTTGGCTAAATAGGGTTGCCGGGCTAACACCTACAATCTCAAAATCTGTTCTGGTCACCAATCTTAATACGCTTCCTTGGAGGTATCTCATCATCTCTAGGAACCTTCTTACCCTCTCTCAGCTTCTATCCGGAAAACTGAAGTCACCCGATATATGGGATATCATCGCCAGACCGTCCGACAGGAGAAGATGCCAGTCCAACACCTCGCCATACAGATCGAAGCTGCGTAGCATGTCCTCCCTGGACAACATGTTTCCACATAACTCCTTCCAGATATTTAATAGATTAGCCATAGACGTTGAGAAACTTTGCAAGGACAAAACATACAGAGCTTCCATTCTTGCAGACATATATTCCTTAGTCATGCTCTAGGTGGACTCTATGTGATGCCACACTATCCACGCTCCGATGTATCCGTATGCACTTTTATCTGTTATAACTTTATGTTTTTGTATTTGTTGTAACTTTATGTTTTTGTATCTTTACCAGGCGGCTGTTTAAGGCCGTATATTGTATCTGGCTCTGTATACAATGTATTTGTCTGTATTTTATGTTTTATCTCTATATGTAACTCATGTCCTCTAGCTGCATAGCTGTATAGGGACATTTCTTCGGAAATAAATTGATATTAATAATAATAATAATAATCTCATATTGTGCTCATCCTTCGCAACTAGTTGCCATTGTATTGCACTACTTCGAATAAGTAACGCTTCGCTAATAGAGAAGACTATTGTTACTTATTCTCGGTGGGCACCACCACCACCACCCAGATGGCATCATGTGCCCACCGAGAATAAGTAACGACAGTCTTCTCTATTAGTGAAGCGTTATATATTCGAAGTAGTGCAATACCATGGCAACTCGTTGTGAAGGATGAGCGCAATATGAGATACAGAGGAAATGATGCCTCCCACACTATTATCGTAGTTTTTTTCTTAAGAGGTGGTGCATCTATGGTGCATCCACACCGATATTATATAGATATAAAATTCTTACTCTTAACGTATTATGCCTTGTTGCATTTATGTATTTTAAATGAAGAAATAATGTATTTTATTCGGTACCTTCACCGCATGTAGATAGCATAGAATTGAAGACAGAATAAATTTTAATTGGCACCTTTATAACCACAGATAGATTTCCCAATTGTCTTGCCAATTCTGACTGATGTACATAAAGCAAATTGGCAAGCTGTACTTGATAAAAAGTTTTTAAAATATTATCAAAATGTAAACTATTCAAATGTATTAAAACATTATATTTTAAAAAGTTTACATACTTATACGCAATCTACTAATTTATTTTAGATGAGACATTGGTACATTGCAAATAAGAATAAAAATGGCTATATACTTGTAAAATGTGTGTAATTTTTAAAACGGATGAATTTAATGATTTTTATGAAAATAAAAAACCAACTATAGCATGCTGAAAATATAATTACAACTGAAACCAGTTATGAGAATGAGGTGCCAGCTATTACCTGCATACAAGCGAAAATTAAAATAATTAGAACTAAATAAATAATCCGAAACCTGGATCGGCCCATGGAAGCAAACAACATGGTTTCCTGCTAAACTGATGTAACTGCTACAGGAAAAAGCTTGAAAACCCCTACTCCAACTGACCCACGGGGTGAATGTGGATCCCGCTAAAAAAGAAAGGATGTATGTAAGAATATAAATTGTTTTGCTAAAATGTTTTTTTTTATTCTAATGTAAAATCTGTCATCCTACTAGCAGCTAGGATGACAGATTTCACACTATAGGCATGACGGTATACGACAGGAGGGCGTTAGGTAACGAATATTTACTACTAGCATACGTACGTTTTATAAAAGATGAAAAGTTAAACGAATAATTATTATTTGCAAGATATCTAGAAACGTATACCAAAGGCGAGTCTATATTTCAGGTTACTGAAAAGTTTTTTTAAAGACAGGGAAATTCCACTTACAAATGTACTTGCTTGTGCAACGGATGGGGCACCATCAATGATTGGCCGTTACAAGGGTTTTATGGCATATTTAAAAAATGCTGTGCCAAATATTATTACTGTTCATTGTGTCATGCACCGTCAGCATTTAGTTGCGAAAAAACTTGGTGATCAACTACACAATTCTCCACAAACTGTTATTACTGCTATAAACAAAATTAAAGCACATTCTTTGAATGATCGTATATTTCGAAAGCTTTGTGATCAAAACAGTGAAGATTTTGAACGATTGCTACTTCACTCCGAGGTTCGGTGGCTGTCAAAAGGCAACTGTCTCAACAGATTTTATGAACTCTTTGATACTGTTATCGAGTTTTTTGAAGATAGGAACGACCTTAGTAATGACCTCAAGAAAATGAAAACTGATATTGCTTATCTTGCAGATTTATTTACTAGATTCAACTCAATGAACTTACATTTACAAGGACAAGATGTAACGGCGCCTCCGTAGCCAGGAGCAGCAGTGCGTAGCACACGCTTCTTGATTAAACCGGGGTTCGAGCCCGTGACCACCAAATACGGAGAATGCGGAAAGGTCAGGGAATGACCACCGCATATCCCCGGAGCAATATGGCCTTAGTTGCTAATGCTCCTAAACACAAAATAACAACAAGATGTAACACTTATTAAGGCGAACACTCAAATTTCAGCATTTATTTCAAAATTAAAGCTTTTTATGCGCAAGGTAGGACGCCGTGAATTGTATCAATTTCCAAATCTGTTGGAAATAGAGAAAAAAGGAAAAAATAGCTGATGAAACTGTACTAACGTTTTGTAATCATCTAGAAATGTTGCACAGAGATATGCAGGAAAGGTTCGAAGATCTCCTTAATTTTAAAATTCCAGATTGGGTTATAAATCCTTTTTTAAATAATGACGAGGGTGAACGTTTTGTAAAATAATTGATTGAGTTACAAAATGAAGTTGAACTGAAGCCAAAATTTCAAAATTCATATTAGGAATTTTGGTTACAAAAGAAAATTCCTGACCATTATCCTGCATTGTGGGGAATTGTAAAAAAAAATACTTATTTCTTTTCCAACATCATATCTAGTCGAAACCGGTTTCAGTGCTGTGTCTCAATTGCTGACAAAACAAAGAAATTGTCTGGATTGTTGTTAAACGTGGCGATTTACGACTTCTACTTACAGATATTAAAATTAATATTGATAAGCTAATAAATCTCCACCAAGCTCATCCATCGCATTAAATATTAAAATATAATTAACTATTTCCATTAATATCATGACTTATTTATGTAATTAACTTTAATTTTTATGACTTAATTTAAGTGACTATAACTGACTTTATTTATGTAGTTGTAATTTTTTACGAAGAAGGAATAAAGTGCAGTTAATAGTTTTCTTTATAATTCACACACATACATGCAGGGCTGCATTTACATTTTTGGAGGCAAACAGACAAATATTCATTTCAGTTATTTAGCTTCACTTTATATTGGTGGGCTAAAAAAAAGCCCACCAATATAAAGCACTGTCCTAGCTGAACAGCTGTAAAGGGGTGCTCAGAAAATAAACTAATTTTAATAATAATAAATTCCGGTGAACTGCTAAAAATGTCCAATCAACGCCCGCATTAATTAAAATTTAAAAAAAATTTATTAAAAAAAAAATTATATATTAAACGTTCTTGTTTATACTCCGGCTCGACCGAGTTTTCAATAAATCATGAATACAATCGTTAATCGTATTTAGCAGTCACGCGAATTTGAATCACAGTCCTTCAGTAATCCACCAAAGGAATATACATAATTAATTAGTAAAGATTAAGATAATATTAGTTTGAGTACTCATATCTACATGGAATATGGGCAAGTTACTTACCTCATTATATTTATATTTTTTTTATCTAAGTATTTTAAACGTATTAACTAGCTCTAATATAACAGCCATTTAATAACTAGTTTAGTGTTTTTTAGATGAATGCCTGCTTCTGGATGCCAGCGCAAATGATCAATTTCTTTATTCTTCCATCACATATGAGAGTGGTATTTGTGGCAACTGCTTCAATGATATGGGTAAATGTTCTGTGCATTACAAAAAGAATGGTGAGTAATAATTTAGTAAAGATTAAAATTAGTTCTATGATAGGTAAACATGAGGTTATTTATATTCCAACTGTTATGAAATCGGATTTAATAATATTCAAATTTCAAAGTATCTTTTTAAAAAGGCACGTTTTTCGCATGGATAATTTCCATTTTATTTTAAAAGTTTCCATTCACGATTCAATTTTTTTTTTTATCTGCGATGTAATTAAAATAACCATGCGAAAGATCTTCAAGGGCGTGTCAGACAAAAGGGCAGGTTAAAGTTTCATTATATCCCCATCACGACTCATCACCGCTGGCCACTGCAAAGAGAAACTTCTCAGGGAAGTCGAGAGCCAGAAGGGCTCCCGGGATAATAATAATTATTATTACTGTTGTAACGGTCAGTCGGTGTAACTCATATCCGCATATGCGTGAACACACACATCAACAATTTTTGTTGAGGTGTAGGTTCACGGTCCGTTTATATGTGGTGCGGGCTGAAAAAACTGAAATAACTCAAGACGGAAACCCTACTCCCTCCACTTGAGATCAGCTAACTACAACCTCGACTGAAGAAGACTTTGGAAATTCCTCCAGTCGTCGACATGATTCGAACCCGGACCTCTCCAAACGAGTTGATAAGGGTAGAACCACTATACTCTTACGGAGGACTGGGCTTCCAGAATAAAGATCCTCAACAGTCCCACCTTTCCTCTCCAAATCTATCCTCCCCACGCTTATGATCAGAGTGAAAGTCTTGGAATATTACCATATCAAACATACTCCATTTAATGCTTCCCGTGGTCTTCCGATAAAAAGATGTTAGAAGAATTCTGAAAAATTATATGTCAAGAAAATTCCCCCAGATCCTAATGGCATTTCTCCACTTGTTCGCAAAAGCTGTGCTCCTGAGTTTGCGTCTGTTTTCTTGCACTTTCTTCTTCTTCCACTTGTATTTTTATCTTCGTCGTGAAAATTTGTTCACATACAACAAGTTTCTGAAAAGGGTAACAAATCTTCCCTTCCAATTACTGGCCTATCGCACTTCTGCTCTTTCTAAAGTAATGGAAAAATGCATCAACCGCCAACTGTCACACTATTTCGTAACGCTCCATCTGATCAATGATCGACAATATGAATTCGATCTGTGTCTATCTGCTGGTGATATACTGGCTTATGTTTCTCAACTATGGAAAATTCTATGAAAAGTTTGGTCATACTGAAGCAGTTGCTCTTGACATGTCAAAATGTCCATGTGAAACGACTCAATACAATTGGAATTTTAAACGTTAAATCACATACATTGAAATATAAAATTTGAAGTTATTAACAAAAGTATGCCAGTGTGTGCCAATCTATTGTACTACTCGAACTGAGAAAAATATTAAAAGCTGTCTTTTTTAGATAATTCAAATAATGTTTTCACTAATCAGAATGTAGCGTGCTATCATCAGCAGTACATCAAACGCTCTTAAACTACTTCGAAACCTTCCATCTCATCAATGATTGCCAATACGGATTCCGTCTGTGTCGCTCCATCGTAATATATATTGGCTTATGCTAATTTCCTTTGGTCAAATTCTATGGAAAAGCTTGGTGAAACTCTTGCAGTTGCTCTTGATATTTCTAAGATTTTTGTTCGTCGCTTGGCACAAAGGTCTTCTAAAGAAGCTGCCACTTACGTACTGCCATTTATTTTTTGCAATGGATATGGTGACATAGTGTTAATTGCCTGGCGGCACCGGGGATCTCCCCAACTCTGCGTAGTAGTATGATTATGCTCCATACATTTCGCTGTAAAGACTACAATGTGTATGTATAAGTGTTGGGTTATGTTATTCTTTTGGGCATTTAGCCGCGGGGTCCCTGGTGGGACCCCACGTTGCTCGTCACCACCACTTGGAGGTAGACCATAAAAGAGAAGGCGAATCACTCTGGCTCGACCCAACACAGAGCTTTCTACGTTGGGCCCTTGATAACTGGGTAACCAGTTTTTCCCTGACCACTCGCCGCGCGTGTTGGTAGATGACTGTCTTGTCTTCTAACCGCAAAACTGTTGCTGGTCTCCCCACCACAAATCTGTGGTGTAGCAAGAAATTTTAACCCCTATACACCAAAGGTCAACGAAGGGCCTCCTCTATTTTTATTAACCTAAAATGCAGTGGGTTATTCGTTAAAATATTATTTATATTGTACATTTGAAATAATATTCAATCAATCTGAACTGTCAGAGAATTTAACTCAATCAACATCTCCGCGCATGTGCCTAGTCTCCAGACGCTGCAATTTGTAGAAATGAAGCCTTCTTGGTAAGAGTACCCTTTTGTTCCCTTGATCACGCTGGTTGACTTCTGTGCGCCCATTCCAGCAGAACTACATCCTTCCTAAAGTGGGGCCTCCAGACCTGTATGCAGTACTGAAGGTGAAGCATAACCATCGCCTTCTACAAAGGGATAATCACCTCCTTATCCCTGCTAGCAAAGTTTCTTTATATCATTGACAAAACTCTCATGAGCTGTCCTGCCAGCCTGTCTGCACTGCTTAGAGAATTTGATATCGAACTGCACAATTGTCCCTAAGTCTTTTTCATTTTCCACTACGCTGAATGTAGTACCACAGAGCTGATAATTTACTCCGAAATTACTGCTACCCGTAAGCATTACCTTATATTTGTCAATGTTACACTTCACCTGCCATATCTCAGCCCAAGGACCTAATTTTCCCAGACCTTGTTGTAATACCTCACCCTGACTACTTCTCATTAACCACGATGTACCTTCGACAATATCATTAATAAATATTGAAAACAACAAGGGACTCATTGAAAACTGGAGGATTCCACTAATACCATTACTCCACGAACAGCAGTGCCCACTGATTATCATTCTGTCTTCTTTCACTTAACCAACCCTTTATCCATAGCAGTAACTTTCCCTTAATGTTACAATGCTCCAGTTTGTACAGCAGTCTTTTGTGTGCAAGAGTATTAAAAGCCTTCCCGAAATCCAAGTAGATGATATCCAAATGATTTTTTGCATCTAGTTCCTCGATCATAGTATCCAATGAGATTGGTTAGACCAGACCGGCCCTTAACAAATCCATGCTATACCTGCAGTATAAATGCATTCCTGTCTACATGGTTCAGCATTACTTCTTTAACCAGTGACTCCATTATTTTACTGGAATATAAATTACGTAACAGGTCTGTAATTACTCATGTCTCCTTTTGAGTCTTCTATATGAACTGGGAATACATTTAAACATCTCCAGTCGCATAGGACCGTCTCCTGATTCCAGGCTAACCTCCTTTGCCGCCTCCCTTAGTATAATTGGATAGATCCCATCCATCCCAGGCGCCTTTTTTATGTATAGCTGCAACAATTTCTCTTCCACTTTCATTTATCATTTAGCTCCCCGTCAGAGTTTCAGAAACTTCTCGCATTCCCTGCCCTAAAGACTTCCTCGTGTGAATATAGATGCAAAACACTGTTCAATTTGTCAGCAACCTGAGCAGGATCATCAACAGTTAACCCAATGACATCAAGTGGCCTAATGTAATTCAATCCTTTCTATTGTGAATATAAGCATAGAAGTCTTTGCTACTTTTCTTTGCCAGAGACGTCTTATAATCTGTCTTAACTTCACTAACCTCCTTCGTGACTTGATCACAGAATAATATATACACTGTGCTGCCACTTTATTAAGTACACCCCTGCTGTGCACACAAAAGGCTTGTCCCACAACGTTGCAAGTCAGATAACCACAGTTGTAGATATAAATGCAGCAGAACACCTTTCCAGTATCAGTAAGGCGTACAAACCGTAGCAAGAATGGGGAAACGGAGTGATCTAACGGACTTCGAACATGGCATGGTAGTAAGTGCAAGACGTGCTGGACAAAGCATCTCTGAAACGGCAGTTCTCCTGAACTTTTCACACACCATAGTTTCAAGGGTGTATCAAGAATGGTGCAACGAACAGAAAACATCCTCTCAACGGCACTCCTGTGGAAGAAAATCGCTCGTTGATGAGAGAAGTCAGAGGAGGATAGCTAGAATTGTGCAAGCAAACAGACGGGCCACAATGTCGCACTTCACGTCAGAATACAACCTTGGTGCGCAGAAAAAAAAATCGCAACGGACCACTAGTCGCACTTTGTCGCGAATGGGCTACAACAGTCGACGGCCGCATCGCGTACATTTGTTATCAGTGAAGAACAAGAAAGCACGCCTCCTATGGGCACAGCAACACCAGCACTGGACTATCGAGGATTGGGAAATAATTGCTTGGTCTGACGAGTCGAAGTTCCTGGTGCATCATGTTGATGAAAGTTTCAGAATTTGGCGAAAACAACATGAATCCATGGACCCGTCATGTCTGATGACTACTGTGCAAGGTGGTGGGGGCAGTGTTATGGTGTGGGGAATGTTTTCTTGGCACACGTTGGGTCCATTGATACCTATAGGTTCACGTATGAATGCCACATTGTAACTAAACATCGTTGCTGACCAAGTGCATCCATTTATGTTGACCGTTTATTCTCAGTCAGATGGTTACTTCCAGCAAGATAATGTGCCAGTGCACAATTCAGATCACAACTTGGAGATTGTCTCTTCTCCAATGGAACCTTTATCTCATGGCTATTCCCAACCTCGTATTGTTTGGCATTACAAGAATGCAAAATGGGATGACCTGCGAGACTTCTTTTCTTCTTTTCCTTGGTCTGATTACTGTTTCAAAACTTCTGATGTCAACGTTTGCTCAGATCGTGTCAGTGAAATTATTCTTGCAGGAATAGAATCCTTTATCCCACACTCCACTTTAAAATCTCGTCCTTTATCTAAACCTTGGTTTTCCAATAAATGTGCTAAGGCTGTCCAAGAGAAGAATGTTGCATATCGTAATTGGCTTGTTTCTAATTCTTCAGTTTCATTTTCTGCCTACACCAAAGCTCGCAACAATTGTAAAGCAGTTATTAATCAGTCCAAACTAGAGTTTGAACAGGCTAAGAGTAGAAAACTTGCTTCTTGCTCTAATGGTAGCCGAGCATTCTGGTCTCTTTCCAAAGCTATTGGCCGCAACTTTTGCCCATCTCGCTCCCACCTCTGTTCAAACCAGATGGTTCTGTTGTCACTTCAGCCAAGGATAAAGCTGACCTGCTAGCATCCCATTTTTCTTCGAGCTCATGTATTAATGATCTTGGTAAAACACCTCCCACCATTCCTAACACGCTCCATTCAATGCCTCCTGTGGTCTTCCGTCAAAAGGATATCAGAAGGATTTTGATGAATCTTGATGCTAAGAAAGCTCCAGGTCCTGATGGTATTTCTCCACTTGTTCTCAAATCCTGTGCTCCTGAACTTACTCCTATTCTTTGCTGCCTTTTTTCACTTTCTTATTCCAAAGGTGTTTTTCCTTCTGATTGGAAATTTGCTCATATCCAGCCAGTTCCTAAAAAGGGTGACAAATCCCTCCCATCCAATTATCGTCCCATTGCAATTACTTCTACTCTTTCTAAAGTAATGGAGAAATCAATTAACCGCCAACTCTTAAACTACCTAGAAACCTTCCGTCACCAGTGGATTCCGTCAGTGTCGATCCACTGGTGATATTCTGGCTTATGTTACCCATTTATGGACTAATTCAATGGAAAGGTTCGGTGAAACACAAGTAGTTGCTCTTGACATCTCAAAGGCTTTTGATCGTGTTTAGCATAAAGGTCTTCTAAACAAGCTTCCATCTTATGGTTTGCCAACTGTTTTTAGTAATTGGTTATCCAGTTTTCTCTCTGATCGCTCACTGAGGGTGATGGTAGATGGCTCTCTGTCTTCTAACTTCTCCACTAATGCCGGTGTCCCCCAAGGTTCAGTTCTTTCCCCCACTCTTTTCCTCTTGAATATCAATGACCTTCTTCCATTGACTGGAAATCCTATCCATAGTTTTGCCGATGATAGCAAATTGCATTCAACTTTCCATTTTGAGAAACCTTGTCCAGCTCAATCAGCTTCAAGTTCTCGAAAATCTGCTGCCAATTCCTTAAATGCCGATCTTCAGGTAATTCTCCAGTGGGGCAAAGACAACTTAGTTGTCTAACAACTTAGGCCGACAGTACTCAACGTTTCACTCGCAGAGGTACGAATACCAAACGTACCCTCGCACACAGACCTTGGCGTTCTGTTCGACCAAAAGATGTCCTTTGTCCACCAGATCGACAAACTCAGTACCAGATTTTCTCGTCTACGGTGGATCTCAAAGCAGCAGCTGCTACACGTCCGACATCCTGCCACTGTTAAAAGGTTCATCACCTCCACCGTCTACCCTGCCATTCTCTATGGTGCAGAAATATGGGCCTCTGCTGCACATACAAACCTTAAGCGGGTGTACACTGCTGAATACTGGCTACTGAAATGGGCGAATAACAAGCTTCGGCTACCTCCCGCTACCACAACTACCATGATGGCACAAGCACTCGACATCCCGAGGTTGAAGTTCCTGATCGTTGAAAAGAGGCTGGTCTTCACAGCCAAACTCATCTCAGGCCAAATATCATCTCCAAATATTTGGAATGCTTGCTCTTGGAGGATTCCACAGCCAAGCCTAAGGTCGGTACCAGCACTTGTGGCTCACCACAACAGGCTTGTACTCACCGAAAGATTTCTGCCCAAGCAGATGCTCGCTGCCCTCAACCGTGTGGACGCCGACATCGACACCACAATAAGTAAAAAGAAGGACAGACACAAGTTTATCAAAGCTCTTGAAACCTGAATCACTGCCAACTTGTATTTGTTTTTCTTTATTTGTGTTCATCTCCTTGTTTTTATGATGTATTTGTATTTCTTTTTGCATTTGTAATCTGTATTTTGTAGCCTTTTGTATGTGTTCGCTATATTTTGTAGCCATTTGAATTTGTACTTATGTTATCTATATGTGAACCCCTGGCGCTCGTCGCCGTGATGGGATATTGTGCTGTAAATCTACTTCACAATAAAGATTTATTTATTTATTTATTTTTAGTTGATTTCAACCCTTCTAAAACTCAGTCTTGTCTTATATCTCGCAAAAAGGATTCTTCTGCTCCTATGCTTATCTTTAGTGACACTCCGATTTCTAGGCAAAATGATATATCTCTTTTGGGGATTACCCTGACTTCTAATCTCTCTTGGCACATTACAAATATTGCTTCCTGTGCATCTAAAAAACTTGGTTTTCTCTTTCGCTCTCGGCGTTACTTTTCTTCCAAACAGCTGCTCACTCTGTATAAATCGCAAATCCGCCCTGCCATGGAATATTGTTCCCACATCTGGGGTGGTGCGCCCAAAACCTCTCTCAGGCTTCTTGATTCCATTCAGAAGAGGGCAGTTAGGTTGATTAGTGATTCATCTCTGACAGAGTCTCTCCGCTCGCTTTCTCATAGACGTACTGTTTCTGCTGCATGCCTCTTCTACAGATATTTCAATGGACACTGTTCTTCTGAATTGGCTTCTATAATTCCCGCTCTCTCTTTCAAAACAGTCCGAACACGTGCCGCCACCAGCCAACATCCATTTACTGTCCAACTTCAAACCCACAGAACCAACTTTTCATCTTCCTCATTTATTCATTCAACTGCCGTTTTCTGGAACAACCTTCCTTCATACGTATTTCCTGAAAATTACAATCTACAGAAGTTGAAGTCCAATATCAACAAATATCTTCTTTCGTCTTCTCAACCTCCAACCCAAGCACGGTACTAAGTACTATAGGTTCTAATACCTCTCGTGTTTGGGGTTCTCATAAAAAAAAAAAAACAAAACAAAGCCCGATTCACTATGAAATGGTTCCAGGAACATGACAATGACTTTCTTTGCTGTAGTGGCCCGCTCAGTCCCTGGATCTCAATCCTATTGAACATCTTTGGGATGAGCTGGGAGGGGCTGTTCGCTGTAGGCCTACACCTCCGTCAAGGAACTGCGTGACACACTCATGTCTCCATGGTACTCCATTCCTGCACAACGTTTTCAGCATCTTGTTCAATCCATGCCTAGATGAATTCAGGCTGTTTTGAAGGCTAAAGGAGTCTCAACAAGCTACTAGGTAGGTGTGCCTAATAAAGTGGCAGCAGAGTGTATGTACCATAGGCTTGTATCACTTGATAATTTAGATGCATCCCACGCATTTTTATTCTCACACGTGTCACATTAGTTCACGTGACATTCATTTATGTCTGATCCTTGAACAGTATTTCTTCGTTGGTATGAAAGACTTCTATGATTACTTCCCTGATACTTCCCATTTAGAATCTGCTGTTGGTAACATCAGTTGGTCCCACTGAATAGAATTTAAAAACTGTCTGAGACCAATGTAGTCACCTTATGAAAGCAAAAGCTTTTCTATTTAACCTTGAGAGTAGTTATTTCCTTCTTCCGCATTAGTATACCGTGATCACTGCCACTCAGCGAGTCTTCTACCTGCACGGAGATTCTCCGTGCATGAAGAATCACTGCTGATAACAATATCAAGCGTATTGCTTCTTTAACATACTGCTGCTGCTGTAGAAAACAGTCATTCAATAAATCTTGCTAAATGTGCGTGAGCAGCCCACAAATTGCAGTCAACATCTGGAAAGTTAAAATCCTCCATTATAAGACATCCTGATTTACTATCCCACTCTTTCTCTGTATAGCTGTTTGGTATACTTATCACAGTCATTAGGCCTATAATACACTCCTACTCAATTTTGTTTTTCCAGTGCTTATGTCACACCAAACTGGCTCAACATTGCACTGGTCACCCATGCCGACTGGATGCATTGCCTTAGATTTCATATGTTTTTTAACTAAGAGCATAACTTCTCCACCCATCCTGTATACATTGTATTCCCCATAATCAAATTCAGCATCGCTTATATCTGAGTAACACCATGTCTCCGCTGTCCCCACAATGTCTGTATTTTTATGACTTAAACAGTACTTCAAATTTATTTACAATAGTCCCAGTACTGGTCTTCATGCACATGTTCTTAGCATGTATTTACTTGTTCCATGATGACTGACCCACAGCAGGGCTTGAAAAACCGCATGTTCTAAAATAAGAAGTGCAAGAATCACTTTCATCTCTGCTTGCGGCTCTAGTTATACCATTAGTCTGTGTATCTTTAGCAAGTGCACGGCTTGCTAAAGGTACCTATAACTCCGATTATACTCGTAATTACCATTAGTTAACGAGCGTTCCAGTTCGTCACATGCATCGTTAATATCAGGTACATACTTGATTATTAAAATTAAGATTTTTGAACAAGACTTACGCTTGGTAAAATTTTCAGTTTCGACCCGATGAGAGCTGGCTCTAAGAGAACAAGAACAGGAGACAGTAATGAGAAACTACCGAACAACTGAATAGTGTATTATGTACAATTTTTTGGTACTAGAACTACAGGAATATTCAACTGGGGAATGCATAAAACTACATGATTATAAATACAGTATACATTAAATAAATATTAAATTAAATAATAAATAACTGTTTTAATAAATAAATTAACCTGAAAATATACAGGGTGTCTCAAAAATATTGGTACAAACGTTTAGGGGAGGTAGGTAACATCTAAAGGAATGTGAATCACATAGGAATCCATAACCGGAAACGTCACCGTAAGTCGGTACACGGCGCTGATCATCAGTTCGCGACAGGGAAAATTTCTGGTTTACTCATTCAAGCAGTAGTCGCCGCAGTAGACATGCACCTAGTATATGGATTAGCAGAGGGCAATAGACGAGCCGCTCAACGAATTTATGGAGAACGCTGCCCAGACAGACATCTACCGGACCACCGTTTGTTTGCGCGTGTGCATCAAAATTTGTACGATTATGGGTCATTTAGAGGTAACAGGAGTAGTGCGGGCAGACCACGTTCGACGCGAACTCCCGCCATAGAAGAAAGTGTGTTGAATGCCGTCCAGAATAATCCTACTACCAGCACACGTGCCGTTGCCTCTGCCTTAGGAGTGTCTCGTTGCAGTGTACAGCGTGACTGGCACGACGATGCCTTACACCCCTTTCATCTCCACAGGGTTCAGTTACTGCTCCCCAAGATCATTCTGCACGTGTGGCTTTTGCGCAGTGGTTTCTCCAAGAAAGTGTTCAAGACTTGAATTTTCCAGCCTACGTTTTGTTCACGGATGAGGCTTATTCAATCAGCACAATGCTCATGCGTGGGCTCACGACAACCCACACGGTGTGCACCCCCATGCGGCACAACATCGCTTCGCAATGAATGTGTGGGCAGGTATGGTCGGTGACTGCTTAGTCGGCCCATACGTGTTACCATCCCGCATGAACTCCGCTAAATATCGGATCTTTCTTGAACAAGTTCTACCAGGGTTACTTGACGATGTTCCAGCAAATGTGAGACGCAACATTTGGTTTCGACATGACGGGGCGCCTGCCCATTATGGAAGGTGTGTTCGTGACCATTTGAACAGGCGTTTTGGGCGTCGATGGATTGGCGCCCAAATATATGTCAAATGTTTGCCACTAATTACTGTCTTGTGTCATTTCTGCTTCTTGTGCCTCTGCTACTACTTTCCCGTGATGTTTCCGGTTATGGGTTCCTATGCGATTCACATTCCTTTAGATGTTACCTACCTCCCCTAAACGTTTGTACCAATATTTTTGAGACACCCTGTATATATACAAACATTTTTACCAAATTGAATTTCATAAATGTTCAAACACCACAATAACTTTCTGTAGAATAGGACGTACACATTGCGGCAATTGGAAAACGAGACTAAAAAAAAATAATCCCATGTATGAGTAAACTAACTTTGGTTTATTCAGAGTAACTTCCTCCCGCGTCCGCGCAGTGCATGCAACGATCACGAAGCGACTGGTGGAAGACTGTGATTGGTATGATCTTCAATGTTCTCGTCACAACTTTTTGAATGGTGTCGCGTCATGAAAATAACAGCCTTTAAGCGGCTAAGCTTCGGAACAAAAAAGAAGTCACACGGGCTAAGTAAGTCTTGTGAACACAGTGGGTGCGACAATACGCAGACTTGATTGGTAGCCAAAAAATCTCGAACGATGAGACCCTTGGGGCTTGGTGCGTTGTCGCAGGTGTAACAGGAACCAGCTCCCGTTTTCTTCATACTGAGGTCGCACATGAATAAACGTTTCTGCAATAAACGTTTAAAAGCATCTAGATAGTAGATAGCAGTAACACTTTGGCTATTGGGAACGAACTCTATGTGCACAATGCCCTTGCTATCGTAGAAAGTGATGAGCACAGTTTTGATTTTTGACCTTTCTTGACGAAATTTTTTGGTTTTGGGAGAGTTTGCCGACTTCCATTCCGCACTTTGTCCCTTTGTTGCGGGGTCGTACTGAAAACACCACGTCTCGTTAGCCGTTACGATCGAATTCAGGAAGTCTATTTGCTTTCAGCGGCCTTAGTTATCTGCAGCGTTCAACTCGCGGGTATCCTTGACCGTCTGTTAACGAACATGGAACAAACCGCGCACAGACGTTCGTTTTATTCAAATCCTAGGGTTTTTATTAGTGGAATGGTTTCCTTATTAATAACCTAATATAATAGTTTGGTTTTGGAATCATTCGGAGCGAATGATTTCAAAACCAAACTATTATATTAGGCTACCCGAATATTTAAATTCATATGCCGTGCTGCGTGTCTTATGTCTGTTAATTGCGTGTGTTTTCTGGTCGATTTGTCTGTTTTGCAGGATGAAAAACCTCAGATTCTTCGGGAGGGGGGAACCTTGCTATCTACGCCTGAGACCGACTAACTCAGCCACGGAGTGAAAAAAGCCCATTAAAGTTCCTCGAGTCATCGACGGGATTTGACCCCGGGCCTTTTCCACCCGGTTTGGGGAGGACGGTGACGATACCACTTTGCTACTCGCGCAAGCGAATGATTTCAATGAACTCTGGTGTTCGAACCATTTTTGCTGTGCTCGGATCTTCGTTGTCTTTCAGTGATTCTCCTACAGAGGCAAAACGTTTATGCCACTCAAATACAGTGCATGAGACACGCAATTCTCTCCATACACTTGATTCATCATTTGAAGCGTTTCCGTGGCTCATTTGCCCAGTCGAACGCAAAACTTGATTGATGTTTGTGCTTTTTTCCTCCACATCACAGACATAGTAGAGACGCGCAGTTCAGCTTGCACTACGTTCTAAAATGGCAGCAATTTCCGCTGATCTCGACTGTGGTGCTCGAGGAAAAACTCTTTAATTTCATGTTTACTTTTAGTAGATGGCAAATACAGCACTCTTTTTTTTTTAAGAGCATCAGCAATTAAGGCCATATTGGTCCATATATACTGTCTGTAAATTGCGTGTTCTGTGGTCGATTTTCTGTTTGCTGGACGAAAAACTCGAGTTTCCGGTTGAAAAAATCATGCTACCCTCACCTGAAGCCGATTAACTCAGCCATGTTGTGAAAAAGGCCCATAAAAATTCCTCATGTCATCGACGCTGTTCGAACTCAGATGTTTTCCACCCGTTGTGCGGAGGACGGCGATTCTATCAACTGTGCTACCCCACGAGGGCCACCGGCACTCGTTTCATAACATCAGTGTCGTTTTCCAATTGCCACACTGTGTATAACTTTTATGGTTACATAAAAGTAATAATCGGTAAAAATAAGAATAGAAAGTAAGATCTTTTGTTTTTATACATTTACAGAAACAATGAAGCCTGCCAGGTAATATTCAGCTGTATGACAGTAACAAGTATTATTGCCTAATTTCGAAAAACGATGATTATTTGAAAATGGCTTTGGATTTTCTTTTCGTATTAACTTGCGTAACAAATACAAGCTGTTAAAATCTGTTGCATTAACTTTCGTAACAGATACAATATGTTACGAAAAAAGGTGCAGATACACTCTGTTACGAAAGTTAAAATCAAATGTAAAATATTTTGTTCTATGTAAATTATGAAAACCTTCAGTGAATAAACTGCATTACTGTTTTGTATAATTAATACAATAATTTTGTATAGTTTCATAATTAAGATAATATTAACTACATGACAAAGCACCAAGACATGCTGTTATCAATAAAGATAATTCTACCTTCTTGTTTAGTGCTATGAAGCGACTTATAATTATTCTGTGGGTAACCTTCAGTTCCGGAAATGAATTGACAAGAAGAATTGGAATACTTTATTTAAAGGAACTTACCTCCTTAATGCTTCGTTTCGTTAGAGAGGCAGTCATGTTCTACGAAATGATCGGCGAAATGTATCCAATTTATCTGTTTATAATATGTTGTCTTCGTCGGTAACACAGTGGTTACAATCACCGTCCTCCCCACACCGGATGGAAAAAGCTGTAGTTGTAATCTTGTCAATGGCGCGAAGACCTTTTCTGCGCTTTTTTCACTGCGTGGCTGACTTAGTCAGTGAGGCGAAGACAGCAAGGTTTTCCCCCTCCCTAAAACTAGGTTTTTCCGTCCAGCCAAAGAATCAAAACTACCAGAGACCGCACACAATTCATGAACATAATACACATGGGTGATGAGGTTGATTTCGGATAACCTAAATATAGTATGACAGTTATGTATAATATAATATGTTGTATCAAAATTTACGTGTGCTATTTGATATGTAAAGTATGAATTGGACCTAAATAAAGCAAATCAGTTCACTTTTCTTTCCCTTTATTTTTTGCTTGAGAAGCATGAGCGCGACATGTGAGAATTATCGCTTCGGAACTTAAAATATGTGCCACTTTTTTTTATCGCCCCTCGCAAATTCCCCGAGATTTCGTCATTTTCCCGCAAAAAATTCACAGTCCTATCTATCTATCTATCTATCTATCTATACACAACACAACATCATGGGGCAGGAGTGAGTGTCGGCCTTCATCAAAAGTCCGCCTGCAAGCTCAATGTGATAGCAGAGATCGCTGGCTACGCAATTTACGCCCGCCTGGATACACCCCAGAAGGAAACCCTGCACCTTTTTAACATCTACCTGCCACAGCAAGACAGACTTGCTATTCAAATAACCAACTTCATACAAAGCCACATCTCTACTATAGATCAAGAACACATCATTCTTGCTGGAGACTTCAACTGCACTCTCGACCCAAAAATGGACAGAGTACGATGCACTGAGCACCGCACAACATTAATCAATAACCTGCAGGCCTTGATAAACAACAATTAACTGGTCGACGTATTTAGACACAAGCACCCAGAAGAAAAGTCCTACACCTGGAGATCAGCAAATACAGCATCTGAAAGACTACCTTACCAAGCCCGACTGGACAGATACTACATCCCAAAACACACCATCCCCCTGGTCAGAAGCTTCACACATTTGCCATCTTATATCTCAGATCACTCCTTTATCAAATTACAGCTCTCTTTCTCACCCAATCACTACAAAAGTGGAGGTGCTTATTGGATGTTCAACAATAGCCTTCTTCAAGACAAGGAATACATTTCTAAGCTGCAAGACCTGATATCCAACCTTGCCCAATCCAAAGACAGATTGGAGCCCATGAACACGTGGTGGCCTAGATTTAAAAGTAAACTGAAATCATTCTCGCAAACCTCTATCAACCTCTATCAACTTGAGCAAAGGCTGAAAAATCTCCCATCTGATAGTCAGACCTATCAGTCAACACTACAAGCTATACAAACCCACTTAGAACACTCTGCAAAGGGCGCCCTGCTCAGATCAAGATACACCCACATAAATCTATCTGATGCCCCGACCAAATACTTTTTCTCATTAGAAAACAGACATCAGAAATCAACCACCATCACTGCCATTCAGCAGCAAAACGGAACCAGCACTGAAGACCCAGAGGAAATCTTCTCTGAAGTAACAAGATTTTATAGAGAAATTTACAGTTCTCAAGAAACCTCTACAAAGGCAACGGAGGAAATCCTTTCAGGACTTAAAAAAATCTCCCATACGGCCCAATGCAGTATGGAGAAAAAAATCACCCTACAAGAACTAACAGCAGCATGCAAAGCCCTTTCCAAAAATAAATCACCAGGTCTGGACGGACTGACTTCTGAATTCTTCCAAACGTTTTGGGATCAACTCGGAGTGCTACTCTTTGAAATGCTTGAAGAAGCTCAGTTCCATGGACTACCAGCTTCGGTCACCACCTCTGTCGCTCGACTGATTCCCAAGAAAGGAGATCGCACCGATTTACAAAACTGGCGCCCGATTTCCTTAATGAATACGGACTGCAAAATCATTTCCAAAGTCATCGCCAATAGATTAAAAGCCACTCTCCCTGATATCATCGATCACCAACAAACATGCTCTGTACCTGGAAGATCGATTCACGACAATCTACATCTGATCCGAGACCTCCTCTCCACTGCAAACAGCCAAAGAGAATTCCTAGCACTAATTAGCCTTGACCAGAAAAAGGCATTCGACAGAGTAGAACACAGCTACCTATTTCAAACCTTGAAAGCCTTTCGATATGGACCTTACATCATCGGAACAATCCATCTGCTATACAAGGAAGCCAAATTCTGCCTGAAACTCAACAACCAGCTCACCTGCCACTTTCCGTATTCCAGAGGAATAAAACAAGGCTGCCCACTCTCTGGACAACTCTATGCAATTGCCATAGAACCATTCCTTAATAAAATTGCTACCAGTATACAATCCCGACGAACGCTGCTACCAGAACCCCACCTACATATAACCTACTCAGCATACGCAGATGACGTCACAATTGCAATACGACACGAGAGTGAATTTGAAGTCATTCAAAAGGCTCATGATCTTTATGCTCAAGCATCAGGCGCAAAACTCAACCACTGTAAGACCAGCGGCCTGTGGGCTGGCAACTGGAAAACTAGAACCGACTCCCCCATCCAAGGCACATGGTCCAGCGAGGGACAGAAATACCTAGGTGTGTACCTCGGCAATACTCCACATATACCAAAAAAAAAAAAAAAAAAAAACCTTTTTCTGAATCATCGTCCCAGTTCCCAAAAAGTAGCCATCCCAAGAGCACTTTTTATATTTTCCAAATAAGTTATCAAAAAATTATCAATCACATTTTTGATCCCTGACACAAAGGAGTGGGTGTTGACATATCACGGAAAACCATGCTAGTTACCTACATAACATGAAAATTTTACAAAGCTAACATATTAAAATCGAATCAAACGGGCAATCGTCCCGGAAGACGGTTTAAGTGTCGTTGTTTTTCTGGTGCCACTTAAAGCCATCTCTCGCCCATGAAAAATCAGGTTTGGCAGACTTGTTGATCTTCTGCACACAGATTATTCGTCCAAAATCCATAATTGCAGATCAGATCAATAGCCAGGACAAATCTGTGTATTGCTAAGAATTTTCAATTAGCACCCTATAGTTAGCAAAAATTAATCCAAATGGAATGAATACATATTTAAAGTTACAACAGGCTTCTTTTTGTTTTTAAGTTGTAATTGTATATGATAAATTCATTTAATATAATAAATACACAAAATATTCAGGATATGATTTTAAGATTCAGGAACGTGAGGATCAGGCGTTCATAATTTATCATGATTAATAACATGGTATCATAATTTACAATTACTATAAAATATCGGTGTAAATACACCATAGTTAGCTCATAAAAAGTAAACTACAATCGTAGTTTAAATGCATTGATTTAATTGTATCTCATATTGTGACTACTTTCCCAACGAGTTACCATGTATTGCATTACCTAGAAAAAGTAACGCTTCACCAATAGCGAAGACAGGTCTGGCCCAAAATCCCGACGGTCAGAATCCCGACAGCCCAAAATCCCGACAGTATCTACTATATTGTAAAAATATATGAATATAATTCTATATATTTATTAGTTTTTTACTAAGTAAAAATTTACCTTATTAGATTAATTTGTATAGAAAGAATATAAAATATAACAAAAATTTTACGACAAATACCACTCAATTTGAAGATCAGGTTTTCTGTTAGAAACAAACTGTTTTAAAATACGATCAGCAAATAAAAACGACTTAATTAATTTTACTTTATTATATTGCATTTAATTAATAATTTTTCAAGTCGAATTTTGGTATTTGTATAGGCGTTTGAGCATTAATTACGCTGGTTTACAGTCTCTTTGGGGTTTGAATAAAAGTATGTGGCAGTTAAAGATTTTTCACAATTCATTAACAAAATAATACCTAGGTATTATACGCAAATGTGTACATAACTATAGTTTCTGCAATGGTTTACAAGTTTTATACCCCTATATTCGTAATCAGTCTCAAATATTTGCCTCAAATAAAACAGATTGTCCATGTTTAACCCGTAACTACACACACACACACTGCAAGGTAGCCAACCTTGAACCAGCAAGGTAGACGGCCCCCAACCCCGCTCTTCCGGCCCATCTGTGATTCCCAGAATTTTATTTTCCGAGTGGAGTCTCGAAGACTCCTGTGTGTAGTTACGGGTTAAACTTGTCTGAGCTGCACTCACTCGTTTGTACAGTCCACTCAACCACAGAGCTATATAAGTGGCACATCCCTTATGAGGTCACAGTACTCCTGTAAAAACCGTCGTGAGCTCTCATTGTGTGCTAGTTTTCTTTTAGTATACCAACCAGAAAGTGTATAAACAGTCCCGACATTTTGTTACATATGTGGTTGTTTTATTTCTGTAAAGCAGAGGCGAAATATTTGTAAAAAAAATCGTATTATGCATACTTTGACATAAAACTAGGCGATCAGGATAAATCTTGGGCACCGCATAAAGTATGCCATACATGTGTCGAACATCTTAGAAAATGGAGTCAATGAAAAAAGGTGTGCTTGCCATTTGCTGTTCCTATGGTGTGGCTCGCGCCACCATAGGAATAGCACCATTGGTCAATGGACTGTACAAAAAATAAAAAGGACATCAAATATCCAGATCTACCGTCAGCCATAAGACCGATTCCGCATGGACCTGATCTGCCTGTAAAACCTCCACCAGAAACTTTGGAGTCCAAATCTTCTTCCACCGAAGCAGAAGCTAAAGAGGTTAGTGAAGAGGAATGTTATCAACCAGAAAATATTTTAACGCCACAGCAATTCACGCAAGTCGAACTGAACGATTTAGTAAGGGACTTAGGTCTTCCAAAGAATGCTGCTGAAATTCTGGGATGCAGACTTCAAGCGAAGAACTTACTTACTGCAGGTACATCATTTTCCTGGTACAGAAACCGTGAAAGGGAGTTTATACAGTATTTTTCAAAAGAAGGTCCTCTCGTATATTGCAGTGATATCGCTGGTTTAATAAGTGCCTTAGGAGCTCCATTACGTTCCTAGTGAATGGAGACTATTTATAGACCCTTCTAAGACTAGTTTAAAAGGTGTTCTCTTGTATAATGGAGATAAGTACACATCTGTGCCAGTTGCTCATTCAGTCTACTTAAAAGAAATGTATGACAATCTTTTGCTTCTGAAGAAGTTGCTTCTGAAGAAAATTAAATATCAAGATCACGAATGGCAACTATGTGGAGACTTAAAAGTGTTATGTATGTTGTTGGGGCAACAGGGTGGGTACACTAAAATGCCATGCTTTATTTGTGAATGGGACAGCAGAGCTAAAGCGCTGCATTGAACAAAGAAGCAATGGCCTGGGAGGCACAATCTTACACCGGGGTCAAAAACTATTATGCACGAAAGTTTGGTGAAGCCAGATAAAATACTTTTACCTCCACTGCATATCAAGTTAGGCATAATGAAGCAATTTGTTAAAGCATTGAATAAGGATGACAACTGCTTTAAGTACCTTTGCAGTAAATTTCCAGATTTATCTGACACAAAACTTAAGGAGGGTATCTTCATTGGTCCCCAAATTAGAAAATTGGTTTTAGACGGTCAGTTTGAAACTACTATGACTATGTAAGATGTAAAATCTTACAAATTAATTAAAATAAAGATATTTGGTTTTTTTTTCAAAGTAAGATTAAAATAGAAGAACGTTAGATTTAGAGATGGGATAATTTAAGCGTGAGAATTAGAAATGGTAGCAAAGGGATAAACTATCAATTCCCATAATACAAAAGAGCAAACAGAGACAGCGGGACTAGGTAAAGGGGTGCCATTTGAGAATAGGCGTGAAAGGGGTTGCTTGAGAACGAACGATAGGACGGGAGACGGGATTAGACGAAGCGCCTCCTTTGATCTACAACACCGTCAGAACAAAACAGGAAGGGAGTGCTCGTTCGTTTCAAATTAAAACCAGTATCAGGCTGACTGATATTTTGAGTTTCTGATACTTTTAGAAAGAAAGGTGCGATAATAAAATAGTGTTTGTGGAGGTTGCCGGTGGACATCAAAGGGTCATGCTACCTGTGAGAAAGGAATAAGAATGTTCGAAAAGGGGGTTGGTTTCCGCGCTGGGGAGACAGCCTGCGAGAAAGGTGTTGGCGAATGAAACGGAACGTAAATTTAAACAGTAGGGGGAGGATTAGTTGGGGGAGGCGTGCCAGGCTTGCGGGGGCAGTGTAGAGTTCGGGGAACAAAAAGAGAGAGCGCGCAAAAAAGAGGAGAATTTATGGCGAAAAAATGTAAGAGTTGAGCGAAATATAATGAGGAGATAGTCGAAGGAAAAAGTCGAAGTGAGGTTATCGGAAATGTAAGGGAGTGAGAAATTAAGGGATGAACGTGTCAGGGGTAGTTAAAGGGAGTTCGTAAAAAGTGAGAATGAGAGCAGAAGATTCACATAGATGACCAAGTCCACCGAGGAAGGCGATAATACCCTGAAATAGTCTTGACAGGCAAAGTAGCAGCCCAGGAACAGAAAGTAGCTGCTCTGGAACAGAAGGTAGCCGTCCTGACAGGCAGAGTAGCAGATCCCGAAAGCTGAGGAGCAGTCCTGAATGCCGTACGATATTCCCCTGGAAGCCGTAAGATATTGCTCTGGATGGCGGAAGATAGCAGCCCTGAATGAGGAAAGGATAGAAGGCCCTAACACAGACATCCCGCCAGAAATTAGAAGTAAGTGCCAAGTTAACATAAGAACTCTTTAAACTATAAGAAGGACTATAGGGAATAATAAGAGAATTATATGGGAAGGTCACATGGGAAATTATACACTAAGATATATGTATGTTATAGACGGGGAAATTAAAAGGGATAATTAAGATAAATACTGTTATATATGATGATCCAGTTGTACTATGGTGACCAAGTCAGAAAGTTTTTTTTTGTTTTTTTGTTTAGTGCTGGTATGAACCAGATAATTAAGATGAAAGCTAGTAGGATGGTTTCAATTGTATCATGGTAATTTAAATAGAGGAGGTTTTGTGATTAGTATTGCTAAGAAGGATTGTATAAGAAAGTTGAATGTGGAAATTGAGTGTGATCCCAAAGAAAAATTGATGATACATTAGAGAAGTTATCATAATGAAAATTCATGAAGGTGTTAATATTCTTGTGCTAGATAAGTGATGTACATGAATATAAATTTACATAACCAATTAGTTCATACGATGTGTCATATCTGTGGTGTTATCATGTTATAATATGTGCATAATTATTCTTAATTTCTTGTCCTGTATATGTATGTAATAAAGATTTGTATATAGCCTTAATGAAATTGTGACTAGTCATTTTGAACACACACAGCCCAATCCGAAGGAGGATTATATTTAATATAGCAATTCCCAAAAACCCGAATTGTTCTGTGAGATATACGAGTCAGATGCGAAAGGTGGAAAGGAGAATAAACAAAAGAGTTAAATAGAATATAGGCATAACATACAGTTTAAACTCCCCCCCCCCCCACAACTAATGTTGAAAGGGAAACCTGGATTGCTTTTAAAAGTGTAATGGAAAACTTTCTAGGAAATCATAAATCACAGGATTATGAGAAAATTGTTCAAAATATGCTCAAAAAGCTTCGCAATTTAGGTTACAATATAAGCATCAAAATTCACTTTTTGTATGCCCATCTTGATTTTCCCCCCGAAAATCTTGCACAGAACGAAGAACAAGGGGAGAGAGAGATTCCATCAGGACATAAAGGAAATGGAGCAGAAGTACCAGGGAAGGTGGAATACAAGCATGATGGCCGACTAACGCTGGTGTTTAAAAAGAGAGAAACACTGTACATAAAAGAAAAATGATTAAACGTTCTTTTCAAACAAAGAGACGAAGATCTGATTAATGAAAGTTTCAGAATTTTGATTAATACTCGTTAATATTTACATATTAACTTGAAATAAGAATACCTTCAGAATACAGTATGAAATTTAGAGTAATGTGTTTTGGCAGCTGCGTAACATGTCTTAAGTATCATTAGCACAACTAAAACTGTAATCAGGCATTTGTTATTAGCTGTACTTTAACGAATTTCTTTGACAAGTGCATTAGGCATGACTTGTCAGTAATTATTCCATAATCTATAACCTTCTCATTTGAAGAATTAACAATGTCGTCCTTTTAAGAATTAACTTATTTTGCAACTACCACAGGTAAATTACCTGTCGTGTATGGCCGTTACTAAAATAGCGTTTTAATCTTATGCTAAGAACATAGATTAGTCATTAAGGCAGCGACTTAATTGAAAATCTGAAATGTCGGAACCTGGTGTAATCAGGATTTTTGACCTACGTATAAAAGAGTGCGTATTTCAGAAATAATATTAGTGTTGAGCACCTTTGAGCAAAAATGGATGAAGTTTGTGAAATTGTTCCGTCTCAGAAGGAAAGTGTTAAAATTTATGTACGTGGTTATTTATTAATGCAAGATAAACATCGTAACGACGTTGCGAAAGAAGAAAATCAGAAAGTTGCAAAGGTAGAGCAACAACAAAATATTCGAATGGGGTGCATTATCTTCAAAATTTCGTAAGCCATAATCACGGTCCACAAGCCAGTGCTGCCGCTGTGGCCAAAGCCGTTGGCCAAATGAAAGAATGTGCGAAACAAAAGAAAGATCTACCGTGCCAGATTATTCAAACCAGCATATCAGCAGTTCTTCCAGAGAATCTCGATCGGGTCTCGAAACATCTACCATGCCAGATTATTCAAACCAGCATATCAGCAGTTCTTCCAGAGAATCTGCCATATATGCCACCAGCTATGAAATATACGTCAGCCTACTTTTTTTACCTCTTGCTACGTATATTTCATATCAGAAACAGAAGCCTTGCTTCTTGCTGTATTGCCACTGGTTTTGGCTGCTGACACTTTATGACGAAGTTAAAATCATTGGATCTATAGCATTAAGTACTATATGTATTTATTTAATTTTATTTTACAGGTACCTATTTATTTTTCCATTGTTAATACATCTGATGTGGTCAGCATTCCTCCACTTATACTCTAATCTACTTATCTACATTCCATTATGGCCGTTGGGTATTTCTGCTATTACCGGCAGTGCCCCTTGTCCATAATCCATACCAATTTTTTGATTATCATTCTTTTTAAGCCGTTGCTATTCTCTACAGCTACTTGTTGTGAATATATATATATATTTTTTTTGTATTTATTTAAATGCACGTTGTGTGCGTTGTTTATTCATTAATATGACAGAAAATATTAACAATATTTTACAAATATTAACACTGTTTGCATAACTGCAATGTATATGTTCCATGTGTTCAAATAAAGTTTTAATGTTTTTAGTGGCCGTTTGGTTACATGAAAAAAAATTTTTATCGCAAACACTTTCTGAGATATGGACTCTTTGTTTTTTAAATACAATTGGTATGTCGGGATTTTTGGCGGCACCGAGCGAAAACTACTCTTACTTATTCTCAGCGGACACCACCACCAAGACGGCACCGTTTGAAAAATGGTATGCAATAAAACACAGTGTTATCCACATACTGTCCCTAATTAGACTTAGGAAATGAAAAAGGGAAAGTTGATAGTAGGAGAGGAAAAATAAATGCTGTCGAAAGAGACAATTTCTCCTCACACTCACTCACTCACTGAACTAAACCACTCATAAATCCCCCGAATAGGCGATGCTTCCCCATTAGGGAAGACTGTTGTTACCTATTCACAGTAACGAGGGCCCCATCAAGACACCCCACGCAGACGGAACCGCCTCGGAGCTTGTTGACTCCTCATCGGTGAGTGGTTTACAGTTTCAAGGATATTTAATAAAGACAATTTTCCCCGTCTGTGTATGGTATTTAATTAGAAATACATTAGGAAAACGAAGATTCCTCATGCGTAAGTTTAAACTCAATTAAACCTAAATATGGTATTTTATCGTTGATTAATTTATAAAAAAAAAAAAAATTTTATCTTAATGGAAATGGACTAAGCCTGTCGTGAAAAGGTCACAGATGAAATAGCTGAGGATGGATAGCGTAAAATTTCCTATAAAAACATGTACATGATCCATTATTAGCAAAGTGCTGAGGGTTCTATATTGGATATTTTCAAACAAAATGAATGTTGTGGACCGAAAGGGGTGAAGAGAATTCAAGGATCGACCCAGACCATTTATACTCAGTATGAAGAAAAGCAACGCTATCCACTGAGGTATCCTGTGAGGGCTATCAACTAATGTTACATTCGAAGTGTTGTGTTTTTTCTTCTAGGATCTGCAGCTAATTTTCTAAATAAAAGACAGAAATGAAACATCGTCTTATAGACGAGAGTGACTCAAATGAAAACATGACTTAGATTGCCTTAGATTATATTATAGCATTAAGAGATTGGAATTTATGCTTCTAGTGAAAATAGGGAACACTGGGAGGGACGCAGCAGCAGAGATAGCATGCGACATCTATGAATTATTTCATGGTCGTAAATAATCCATAGATTTGGCATTCAAATGTACCCTAATCGAGTACAATTGAATTCCATATGGGACCCCTGTGTGCATCAAGACAAGTCCCTACACCATTACATTGACTCCACCAGCTTGCATTATTGACAACTGGCAGGATGTGTCCATAGATTTATGCTGTTTTCGCCATATTCTGATCCTTCCATCAGCGTGAAACTGTAGAAACGATGTGTCAGACTAGGCAACGTTTTACATCTTCCGTTCTCCAGCGCTGGTGTTCCTGAGAAAACTTATGGTACCTTGTTGGGTTTTTTTTTTTTTTTTTTTTGGATGACAGGAGTAGAAACTGTTCAGTTGTCGGCTTCAATACTCTGTCCGTGACAAGCTATAAGTTGCGCGTTCTGAAATGCCTCTTTGGTTGTGTACTAGATTGTTATCTGACAGACTACCATTTCTTTTACCCTGCACAAATCTTGTCAGCCTCCATTTGCCTCTGGCCAACGGAGGCTGACAAGATCAGCTGTTTCCGACCACAGGATCGCCATTGACTAAATTTTATTTGGTTATTGGACCAATTTCGATATACCCGAGAGTCGTACGTGAAGACACCAATAGTGTCTCAGTCTGCGAGATATTCGGTAATCATATCTGTTGTCTTGACGTTCTAGCACTGAACTGCACACATACAGCTTTCATCCGTATCTGCCCACCTGCTTTATTATATGGAATGGCATAAACACTTGATGTCGCATTTATACCATGCGTTCTCGTGTCAAATGGTTCATTATTGAATGAATGCACTATTTTACGGAAAGGATAAGTGTACCTAATAAAGTGGCTTCTCGGAGTATGCACACACTCACTCTGGAATAGTAAAATGTAAGGGAGCAAATAACAGCTGTATGATCGTGTAAGAGCTGAGTTGAAAATAGGCCGCCGTAGCCTAGTGGAGGCCGCCGTAGCCTAGTGGTCAGGCGCGCGGGTGCATAAGTACACGTGCCTTGAGTGGCCGGGGTTCAAGCCCGTGACTACTGAATACGGTGCTGTTTCTTGTATTCTGTCTATCTTGTGAACTCGTTTGGTCGTCCCGGAGTATAAACAGAAAATTTATTTATTTATTTAGAGCAAACATTGGATTCAATTCAATTGGAGAAAGTTCCCCTCCTTTTAGTTTATTTTTCTATGCTTACTCAAATAAGAGCTTTTGTAAGTAGTTACTATGGTTTTCGGTTTCACCAAGAAAAGTGATACATCATGAAACTTTTATGGATCTGAAGCTAAAAGGAAACAAAAGGGCGAATATATTAGAAAACAAGAGTGCCTTTAGCTTTTTTTTTTTTTTCACTTCTTCATAACAAAAAATTGCAGGAAAACAATTTTGATACTGCATAAAAGAATTGAATTAATATAAAGGATTGTGTCAGAAGAAAGTAGAGGATTACTGAAAGTTTTCTAGGTTGTTAACTTGAATAATCTTTAAGGGCATGTAAGATACAACGAATTAATCAATAATGTTGCACATGCAGTCTAAAAACCAGCGTATACATATATTTCTAGGAACTATTTCCAGGGCAGATCCTAGAATTCGGGAGCCAGGGTGCATGTATTAATGGTGGGGCCATCCCATCATCCTTGAGACTGAGAAGACCAATTTGTATAGATTTAAAGCTCTTTTTAACCAAAACCCTGACTGAGTTGCACCTTTCCACCTGGAGAATCGATCCTGGCTATTCCTATAATTCGCTTCCAGAGAGGTATTAATCAGTGCGAATATATTAGTTTCAAAGCACACATAAAGTGCGCGAAGGATATATATATATATTTACCTAATCAACACTTTTCCACATAACTATCGTGATTTTCTTCTTCATCCTTATTATGCATTAGGCTGCACTCAAAACGTATCAAATGCGGCAGCACGTGTCTAAGTCGCTTATTGTGAAGTAATATGATAGATAAGGTCATATTCATCTCGTATTGTCTAGTACAACTACAACAGGAAATAGGATATTTCATGTACACTGTTTCAGCTGAACAGCAGAAGCTATTTTGGAACTATTTTAGAGGTACTATTCGTCTACTATAAAGTACTGTACTTTTGTTCTGAAGTGTCATTACATTGAATTTTTATAGGGAGTGAGGAGAGTTTACAGACCAATCCATCATAGTACGAGCATTATTTAAGAATGTGGACATTAATGCTAACGGTGAAGAGAGTCAAACCAAAAAAAAAAAAAAAAAAAGTAGTTCAATAAGTCGCCACCAGGAGGTAGATTCTTTAAACAACTCGAACGCTGTTACAGTCAATAAGTTCATGGTACATGATAGAGGAAAAGACATTGCAAACGGCAGGATGCAACGTGTCCTTCAGAGTGATGCAATTTCATGAATAATGAATTTGACTTTACTGTTTTTTATTGAAAATTGAAGAACACATTTCACAACCCAAAGGAACATCTAACCGGAGTGAAATTTAATTCCACACTGGCGTAATTATTAAATATATTTTTATTACAAGTGTAAGTATAATAAGTAAACAGTTCATTTCCATGGCTTATTAAAATATACTGTTACCTAAGATACTGTGACACTAAGGGAAAAAATAAATCATAAAAAATAAATTAGAAAAATTAAATCAGCCACTAAGGGAAAAATAAATCAGACACTAATGGAAAAAATAAATCAGATTTTACGACATATTTTAAGTAGTAGTAGTGGCATGTGATGCAAGAAAACCAGTGTATGAGCTTATGCAGCTGATGCTGCATAAGCTCATACACTTATGCAGAAAAAAAAAAAAAAATCACACCATTTCCTCCAAATGCCTGTCCTGTTCCTCCTTAAATTTATTTAACTTATCAACTTCCACAACAGATGGAAATTTATTCCAGCAATTAACCACCCGCTGGCTAAAGGCAAATTTCCGCACATCTATTCTACATCTGTCTTTTCTTAATTTGAATTAATGCCCCCTTAGGTTCGTAATCTGAACGAGTGGAAGGATCCCATCAGAAGTCAGCGTGCTCAACCCATTCAAGGCCTTATACACCTCAATCAGATCACCGCGCAGGTGCCTAGTCTCCAGCAGCCGCAATTTGCAGAACTTTAGCCTCTCTTGGTAAGAGGATCCCTTCATTCCCCTCACCAATCTTGTTGCCTTTCTCTGTACACGCTCAAGCAAATCTACATCCTTCCTAAAATGAGGCCTCCAGACCTGTACGCAGTACTCAAGGCGTGGCCTTCAAAATGTGTTATACAGAGGGACAATCACCTCATTTTCCCTACTAGCAAAATTTCTATATATCATTGACAAAACCCCATGATCTGCCCTGGCAGCCTGTCTGCATTGCTCAAAAAACTTCATATCTGACTGCACAATTACTCCCAGGTCTTTTTCATTTTCTACCACCTTAAGTGTAGTACCACACAGTTGGTACGTTTCTCTGGGGTTACTTCTACCCATATGCAGTACTTTGCATTTGTCAGGGTTAAACTTCAGTTGCCACTTCTTAGCCCATCTGCCCAAATTATTTAGATCCTGTTGCAGTAGCACACTGCCATTACTGTCATTAACAACCCTGCCAACCTTTGTATCATCTGCAAACTTCGACACTAAGCCTGATATACCTTCATCAATATCATGATAAATATACAAAATAACAGAGGACCCAACACCGACCCCTGTGGGACTCCACTAATAACATTAGTCCACGAAGAGCAGCACCCATTAATTACCACCCTCTGTTTTCTCCCACTCAACCATCCTTTTATCCATTGTAGCAGCTTACCCTTAATACCATTCTGCTCCAATTTGTACAATATCTTCCATGCGCAACGGTGTCAAAAGTCTAAGTTAATTTACCTAATTTACGACCGATGCCAAAACTGAACGAAACTAGTACAGTAACTACAAAAACTAAAACAGTCAGTATAAATCATTAGTAAGAAAGAAAATTTTTAAAAGTTTCAGAATATGCAAATACAATAGATTTTTTTTTTTCAAGAGATCAAAATGTATGTCTTCTGAAGATAAAATATAAACATGAAATTTCCACAGCTCAACGATTATTCTCGAGGGAGGGTATCTTTCAACATTGATTCAATTATGGTGCGAGAGTTAACTTTTCCAAGAGAGAGCAATTTTCCTTGTCAAAGCGTCTTGCATTGAGATTCACCACTTTAGAGATTCCTTTTCCAGTTCTCCAGAGGCTAGCTTCTTTATCAGTGGAATCCTTGTTGCAACAATCAGCGTACATTTATCGTGTTGGAAAACTGCTCCGTACATTCTTGAATTTCTTGGTTGATTCTGTTGAAACTTTGTATATAATTAATGCGTACAACGTTACCTCCGTTACCAAGATGTATTTTTATAACGGAGGTGTCTCGTTATCAAAATACGCGATCTACGTGGTTGATGGTTTCTTGGATCGCTAACTGCCTTCCACTTGCTTACGATGTTCCAGGAGTAAGAATTCGAAATTCTGAGAATTTCTGAACTCGATCATACCCAGTGATATCTCACTATCTGTTACAATTTCACTAAATGACAATTCTAACGTCTGAAGCTTCATCTATTATCAGAGGACAGAAAGTTGTGCTAGCACTCTGTCTTCTATATTATTTGCATAACCAACAATTTGCATAAAATAATGCAAAATTAATAGTTCTGCTAACCAGACCAGCAATTCTGAATAAGAGAAAGAAATACAAGAGTGATTCAAAATATAACGCCGATTTTACTGAAAAAAAAAAAAAAAAAAAGACGACAAAAAACTACTTTTCACAGCTTTTACAGCAATGGTTAATTTCAAGAGCCTGTTAAAGTTTTCAAAAGTGAAACATGAAGAAAAAAAAAAAGATGATAATTTAATATTTCTAATGCAAGAATTTCGAAAATAAATAGTATAATACGGCGTATAGGTCAGCCTGTGAAGCACCAAAAAAAATCATCGAAAATTTTAATGTCCACTTATATGACTGGTACAAAATCCTAAGCTTGGATTAAAGACACGTGGGTAGTGTTAAAAAGACATCAATTAATACAAATATATTTACAATTTATTACATATATTTTACACAAATATACAGTGTTTCAATTAAATGCATCGGAATCTATCTTGCTTATTTTTAGATTTAGGCTATTTGTTGTAATATTTTGGCTAAAATTTTTGAATTTGATGTTTAAATCAGGTTCAGTATGGTCGTTTCGATTTCACAATTTCTAAATTTAAATTTTGCCTAATCAACTGCTTTTTGCTCAATGGGAAAGTTGTTCCCCGTCCTCGGTTTAGTCTAAAAACATCATCGGTGTACTTCTAAAAAGTACGTAAACCAATTTTATTCGAAGAAAAAGCAAACGAACACAATGACTGTATGTGAACTTCGCTTTCCGATCGGTGCGTTTACCTGTATCACCAAATGTATACACAACAACAGTTGTGTCACGCTCCTCTTGCAAATAATGACAAAAAAATAAAATAAATAAAAAATTCAAAATAATTATTTAAAAAAAAATAAATTCTGTGGTGGAAAGCAGCAATTTCAAATAATGAAAGTTTAAAGGGGGTGGGGGAACAAATGCGCAATAAGTTCTTTGCAGGAAATATTTGAAAAAAAGGATAAATGAAGCGGGAATCGATATTTCGGTGCTTTTTAGTTGTTCGTGATTGTTTGTTTTGTTTGATCAGTTATCATTAATCTTCAATAACTTTGTACTGTTGCTGCTATTATTTCCACAAATGAAAGTTAACAATATAACTAATATAACAACAGAAGATTCAAATAAGGCCTGACGTAGCCGAGCGGTCAGGAGCGAGAGTACATAGCACGCGTTCCAAACGCTTCTTGATTAGACCGGGGTTCGAGCCCGTCACCACCAAATAAGGAGGATGCGGAAAGGTCAGGGAATGACTACCGCATATCCCGGAGCAATATGGCCTTAGTTGCTAATGCTCCTAAAAACCAAATAACAAACAAACAAACCGGGGTTCAAGCCCGTGACTACTAAATACGATAAATATTTGTATTGACGGTTTATTGTAAACTCTACTGACTTGGTTGTCGTGCCGGAGTATAAACAGAAAAATTTTAATCTTATAACAAAACAGCAGATACACATCACTCAAATAATTCACAACTATCTACGATGTTTATAGAAAAGAATGGAACATTAAGTAAAAGTTCACTTTTATGGGCTTTTTTTCATCCGTGGATGAGTTATTCGGTCTCAGGCGTAGTTAGCAAGACTTTTTCCCAGAAACTGGGTTTTTTTTGTCCAGCAAAACAGAAAAATCGACCAGAGAACACAAGCAGTTTACAGACGCAGTACACATGGTGACATGGGTATATGTAATAAATTACCATGTGACCCTAATATAACAGTTTTTATGTAGTGATAGGATCACGTTCTCTGGCTGGGCGAATCCTGGCATCAGTTTAATTCGTAGCTCCATCTACCAAAGTAGTTAAACTGGCATCGTTTTAATTATATCTCATATTGTGAATACCGGCCCCACTAGGGGCTCGGCGGCTAACAGGTCGGATGAACAATGGGCACAACGTACTATATAGTACGTACATATCCCACACACTTTTAAATCTCTGGCTTTGACCGATACAGAGAACATACGCGGAGATGGGAGACATCCCAGGAACCGTTAGACCCTAAACATACCAAATACCTTCCTCCCACATTTCGGTCTTTTAATGTAGCGTTCAACCCACGCAAACGTAATTTTCTTTTTTTTTTTTTTAGGTCCTAGCCACCGAAATCTCAGGAAACTACTAAGTGGCAGGACCTGCCAGAGTAAACTAAAACTACTGGGTACCTGGTCTGCCTCCACGGGGTGAAGTGTAGGCAACGTCGGGCCTCAGCAGGGGTCTGGCGGCTAAATGGCTAGAGGAACAACGGTACACGACATCATACACCTCAAGATCCATATATTTTTAAATCTCTGGCCTTTACAGCAAACTGTATCACACTACAATGTAAAGTATGCGGAGATGGGGGGAAACCCCTGGTACCGTTTGACCCTAAACATATTTTACACCTTCCTAGATCAGAAATTACCATCGAACCCTCATGCTTATCGTCCTGTTTCGTTGCTGGCGAATTTGGGGAAGCTTTTCGAGCGAATGCTGGCTCCGAGGATTCAGGGCATGCTTGAGAACAAACATCTAAATTCCAACTCTCAATTTGGGTTTTAAAAGAGCAGGTCGACGAAGGACGCTATTTCTTCCCTGACAAATTATATTCAGAATACACCTGCAAAATACGTTCTAGCGGTGTTCATTGACTCTGAGAGCGCTTTTGACTCACTTTGGTGGGAGAGCGTCCTCAGATCATTAAGGTTTGCTGAGTGTGATCAATACATATACGGCGTTCTTAGATCCTACTTTGATGAAAGGTTTGTAAACGTTTGCGCCAAACATCTTACTTACAACGCCCAGATCTCCAGAGAATGTCCCCAGGGGTCGGTTTTGGGACCACTCTTCTGGAATGCTGTGTTGGACCAGTGGCTAATACGACAACATCCAGAGGTATTAAAGATTGCCTATGCAGACGATCTTGTGATTGTTATTGAAGGCCGTTCTTGAAAAATACTGGAAGAGAAAATGCAGCCATTACTTGACGAACTTGCAGCATGGGCGAGTATGAACAAGCTAAAAATCTCTACAAGTGAATCCAACTTCATGACTTTTAAAATCACTTAAATTATGCGAGACCCCCCTAAGATTCTTCTGAACCATTCACAGCTACCGTACATCTCACAAACCAAATATCTCGGCTTATTATTGGATGACAAACTGACCTTTTTGCCACATGCAACTAATTTGGTACATAAAATCCGAAATTTTACAAGAATTTCTAAGAAAGAATGGGGTTTGAATAAGAAAACAATGAGATTGTATTACAAGACGATATTCTTACCTATTGTCTCGTATGCTGCAGGCGTTTGGCACCAGAACGTTGTTAACGTTGTTAACGTTGTTGCTGTGAAGAGGAAGGTAACGTCAATTCAAAGCTGTTCTTCTGTTGACTGCGTCCCTCGTACAGTTTCAAATAACGCACTCCAAATTCTTAGTGGTGAAATGCCCATAGATTTATATATTTTATTTAGAGGCATAATCTACAAGTTAAAGAAAGGGATATATACAACGTTTTTGGGCATAACACAAACCCAGCAAATGACATTAAAGCAGAAAAGAAAAGAATCTGGACTGAGATAACAGCTATTTGGCAGTCCAGATGGGACGAATCTGTGTCTGGACTGGTAAAAAAAAAGTTCATTCAACAAGTGACTTGTGACTTCTCCAGGAATCTGTTCATGGTTCACACCACCTATGACTACAGCATATTTACTACCGGGTCATAGTTCTCTCAGAGATAAGCTCCATGAGATGGGGCTGGAGCCAGATCAGCTCTGCACTTGTGGTCAGAACGAGGATTGGGAACATGTCCTGTTAATATGCCCACTGCACTCGGAACGGAGACGACGTCTTGTAAATTGGCTCCCTAACCTATCGGTGGATATTATTCATATCCTTATAGAAAATGAACAAAATTTTACTGCCCTCCAGATCTTCTCAGTGTCAGTTTTTCAGAAGAGAACTGAACTTAGGAATCAGCTTGGTTGATTAATTTGAAATCAAATTGGTGTGCAAGTTGCATGAGCTACATTTTAATGAACAAAACAGCCTACTGTGATTTATTGGAACACCTGGTTACACTTGTTGTAAATAGGTCAACAAAAATATCAATACTATGAGGGAAGACCTTGGGATACTTAGGGGAAAAAAAACTCTTGAGTTCATTATTTGAATCTTGTAATCTCCCGCTTGTTGGACTCTGGAAATAGATACCATACTGATCCGACACCACATAGCCCAATATAAAAGTCAAACTACATGCTCAAAATCTCCCACTTTTGGATTAAATAATATTAATCGTGCCGTGACAGTCTCGTTGCGACTGTTCACAGCAACTTTGAACAAAACTCCTTTTCTGATTAAATGATTTCCTAGACTTGACTACGTGGGAAATGATGAATTGAGAAATAATGTATTATACAGCCACAATGAGACATCAAACAATGTCTCATTGTGGCTGTTGACCTCCTTCCTGACGCTAGAGGTTTTTGTCATCAGCATCCAGTACATCTCTTCTGGGAAAGATTGAAAAGCAAGATATCTAATTGTTGAGTACCTTTGACTTGGAGGATGACAAGGATCATTATGCTCTTCCGTGGCAGTGGTCTCTTGTAAGGTTATATTTCAAGTTGAGTAATGTCGTTTTGGACCAGCTAATGTTAATGGGCTGTGACAGTCTCATTGTTCATAGCAATCATCATCACCATTAAATATTTGATCAAATTTTCCTGAATTTGACTTCGTGGCAATCAATTCTTTATAAAGAAACAGGCTCATTGCGGCTGTTGTTTCCTGTGGACGTTGCTGGCTTTATCATCTGCTTCCAGTACGCTTCTTCTCGTGGAAGATTGTAAGGACCAGTAGCGTAACTACCCTTTTTCGGACCCGGAGGCAAAGAACATGTTCGGGCCCCTACTTAATTAATAAAAATTGCAAAAAGAAGAGCCAGCCAAAGACATCGGGCCCCTGAAGGGCCCGGAGGAAATTGCCTTGCCTGCCTACATGGTAGCTACGCCACTGGTAAAGACATTTCGTTGCTGGCAAGTAGTCTCGTCGTGACTACTTGCCATCGACTATCCTTTTTAAATGCTTTTGTATACAGGGTGTTTCAGTTAAACGTTTCAGAACTTCTAAGAGGGGTAGGGTACATCCTGACAACTCGAAATCATATAGCAATGTGGGGTTGGAAATGCTTTCCTGAAGCGGTGTTGTACACAGAAGCACCATAAAGAAAAGAGACCGTAAGTGAGAAATCGTTTTTAATAATACATGAAAAGAAGCAAAAGGTACATGGATTAAAGTAAGTGTTCGAAGTTTCTTCCACGGGCTACAATGCACGCCTCACATCTCCGACGCATGGACATCCGAACATTCTGGAATACTCCAGGCGAATTTCGAATTTCTTGAACAAGAACGCCAAGTTAGTAGGATGGATGGATGATTACACGAACGCAGAGTTAGCCGATATGCATTTGGCGTACGGGGCTGCAAATTGTAGTGGGCCAGCCGCACAGCGTTTGTACGCGGAACGATATCCGACGAGGCGTATTCCCAGTCATAATTTCTTTGCAAGACTGCACCAGAGGTTAGCTGAGAGAGGTTCATTTGAAAGAGCTGACAGGGACAGGGTAAGAACAGCACGGACTCCAGCCGTCGAACAGAATGTGCTGCAGCATGTACAGGGGAACCAAGAACGAGTACACGAAGTCTAGCAAACGCAGTCGGGGTTTCCCATTGCAGCGTCTGGAGGATTCTCCGAGAACAAGACATGCATCCGTTTCACGTGCAGCGTGTCCAGACACAGCAACCGGAGGATTATGCACCTCGTATTGCTTTCGCACAGTGGTACCTTGGAAAATGTGCTACAAATCCCCTTTTTCCTGCTGAAGTGTTGTTTTCCGATGAGGCATCCTTCACAAGGGAAGGAATTTTCAACACGCATAACGACCATATCTGGGCGGTCGAGAACCCGCATGCAATACGACGTCGTGCAGCACAGATTCGATTTTCGGTCAATGTATGGGCCGGTATTATGGGAGATCACCTCATCGGACCTTACCTGTTACCGTGTCGTCTAACCGGACCTATCTACTTGATCTTTCTGCAGCAAGTATTGCCACAACGTTTGAGAGATGAACAGATTTCTGCATCTACGCAACAGACAATGTAGTTCCAACACGATGGAGCCCCTGCCCATTATAGCGGAGATGTTCGTAACTATCTGGATGTCACATTTGGTCAACAGTGGATCGGACGTGGTGGTCCCATGCGTTGGCCTGCTCGGTCACCCGACCTATCATGTCTTGATTTTTATTTCTGGGGTCATATGAAATCGCTAGTTTATGACACCCCTGTTGACAATGCTGAGGAGCTGGTTGCAAGAATCGCAGTAGCTGCCGAAGAAATTCGAAATTCGCCTGGAGTATTCCAGAATGTTCGGATGTCCATGCGTCGGAGATGTGAGGCATGCATTGTAGCCCGTGGAAGAAACTTCGAACACTTACTTTAATCCATGTACCTTTTGCTTCTTTTCATGTATTATTAAAACGATTTCTCACTTACGGTCTCTTTTCTTTATGGTGCTTCTGTGTACAACACCGCTTCAGGAAAGCATTTCCGACCCCACATTGCTATATGATTTCGAGTTGTCAGGATGTACCCTACCCCTCTTAGAAGTTCTGAAACGTTTAACTGAAACACCCTGTATAGTGAAAGTTTTAACGTATTGCACTATCTCCGGTGGGTGCGGATTTTATGCGTTTCAGCACTACAGATGATAGTGGACTTAGACCAGCACATTAGGCTGACACGAGCGCCAACACTTTTTCGGGCTCGATCTGTAGAGGTTCTGCACCAAACCACCACAGATGAACAAGGTGGAAATGAGCAAATGCCTAGGAGCCACCAGTGATACGATACCACACACACACACACACACACACACACACACACACACACACACACACACGCACGCACGCACGCACGCACGCACGCACACATACACACACACACCTTCCTAGATGAATTCCTAAACTACGATCTTCAAAACATACAGTCACAGGAATATGCGGATGATTTGGTACTCACCCTCGCAGCGGACTCCCGACAACACAACTAGAAGCAATGGCCAACAAAGCCCTCACTACCCTGCAGGAATGGGCAAACCATGACTACCTTCACATCTCATCAACAAAAACTAGCTCCTTACTGCTCAAAAGGAACCTAAATATTAGGAGGCCCCCACAAATAAAAATACAGGGAACAACAATCCGCCTAACAGTGCAATTGAAGCACCTGGGGATTGTCCTGGACAGGAACCTGATATTTACTCCCCACTTAAAATACAATCAAACGAAGATCCGAAATTACATGGCCAGGGTCAATAGAATCACCCGAGGAGACTGGGCCTTAAACACTGCACACTGTCTTTGTTCTATAAGGCTGCCTTCATGCCAATCATCAGCTGTGCCTCTGGCATATGGTACCACAAAGCAATAACGGCGACGAATAGAAAGAAACTTGACACGACACAGCGTTCCATACTGCTGACTATATCTAGGGGGTACTGCACGGTCAGCACCCACGCCCTACAAGTGCTGGCCAGTGCCCTCCCCCTTGACCTGGAGATTGTCCGGACAGGCCTAATGTATAACCTCACAAAAGGCAGAATAGTAACCTGCCTTGCCTATACCACGGACCCAACAAACACGATGGAGAAAAGACGACTTGATACTCACCTAATGTGGATGTGGCAGGACCGCTGGACCAATTCCACCAAGGGAAAAAAACCAGGAAATTCATAACCAATTTCGAAAGGACCTACCCAAAGACGCCACACTGGTTTTCCCAGGTCTACATGCTACCTTCCTGCCAGAGCCCTGCCGAGGGTGAGGCGAACGAGACTCATGCATCATGTGAAAAGCTGAAAGGGGTGCCAAAAGAAAGATTAAATAATTGCCAATGTTGCCATCATTAACAGCAGGGTGAAATTTTTCATTCTTGACTCGGGAACTAAAATGCCTCGGCAAGGCCCTGTTTCCTGCTAACGGGACACAGACCCATTAGGGAGAAACTCTCCATCCTAGGCATCACTAATAACCCACTATGTCACTGTGGACTCCTTGAAAGCTGGGAGCACTTAATGTACAGATGCGAACTATACGAAGATCTCAGATGCCAACTAATAACAAAAATATATTACCTGCCGCTAGATCAGGAACATCACATCCCGAGTGATGAAAGGCGCTACAATGCCTTCAAGGTATTTGCCCACGATATCTTCGAGAGACGAAAAATCTTCCCGCTCAACTAAGACATAATTCTGACGTCGAATGTCTCTTCAGTAGCAACCAAGCTTTAGATCCACCCACGACCAAACCAAACCAACTACCAACTTACATACCAACTAAGAAATATTGTTCAAGGTTTAGGCCTAAATGGATGTCAGATGAACTAATGAGGCATATGGCAGAGAAGAAAAATGCATGGGATACATACAAATTAACACGTGACACAGAAGCCTATGATAGATACAAGTTGATCTGTAACCAAGTTACGAAGGAGGTTAGGCAGGCGAAGACAGATTACGAGAAATCACTGGCAAGGGATGCAAAGAAAAACAGCAAAGAGTTCTTTACTTATGTAAACTCTAGAAAGAAGGGGATGAATCAGATTGGTCCACTTGATATCGATGGGTCAACTGTTGATGATCCTGCTCAGGTAGCTAACATACTAAATGAATATTTTGCATCGACATTCACACATGAGGAGTTATTCAGCGAGGGGAATGCCAGAGGTGTATTCAACTCTGGCAGTAAGCTAGATGATTTTGTAATATCTGAGAGGAAAGTGGAGGAGAAATTGTTGAAGATAAACACAAGAAAGGCACCTGGGATGGATGGAATCTATCCAGTTATATTAAAGGAGGCAGCAATGGAAGTAAGCAAACCCTTAGCCATAATTATGAGAGCTTCCTTGGACTCAGGGGAGGTACCCATGGACTGGAGATGTGCAAATGTGACCCCAATTCACAAAGGAGTATCAAAGGCTGACACAAGTAATTATAGACCTGTGAGTTTAACTTCTGTTCCCGGAAAATTAATGGAGGCACTAGTTAAATAAGCACTGCAGGATCATCTAGACAAGACTTCAGTTATAGCTCAGACACAGCATGGTTTTGTTAAGGGGAAGTCTTGCCTGACCCGTTTGATTGGATACTATGATGCAGTCACAAAAGAACTGGATGCAGGGAATAACTTTGATATTATATACTTGGATCTTAGAAAGGCTTTTGACACTGTTGCACATGGAAGACTGCTGCACAAATTTGCCTCCAATGCCAAACTGCTGCACAGTGTGGCATTGGAGGCAAATTGCTGCTATGGATAAAGGGGTGGTTGAGGGTGAGAAGACAGAGAGTGGTAATCAATGGACACTGCTCATCGTGGACTAATGTTATTAGTGGAGTCCCTCAGGGTTCAGTATTGGGTTCTTTATTGTTTTCTGCATTTATAAATGATATTGATGATGGTATATCAAGCTTAATGTCCAAGTTTGCAGACGATACAAAGGTTGGCAGGGTTGTCAAGGACACTACTGACACTATGCTGCTGCAACAGGATCTGGAAAGGTTGAGCAGATGGGCTGAGAGCTGGCAAATGAAGTTTAACATTGACAAATGTAAAGTACTACACATGGGAAACAGCAACCCCGGAGCAACGTATCAACTCTGTGGTACTATACTGACAGTGGTAGAGAATGAAAGGGACCTGGGGGGTGGTTGTGCAGGCAGATATGAAGTTCTCTGAGCAGTGCAGATGGGCTGCAAGAGTAGCTCATGGAGTATTGTCAATGATATACAGGAATTTTTCCAGCAGGGATAAGGAGGTGATTATTCCCTTGTATAAGGCAATGGTCAGGCCACACCTAGAGTACTGTATACAGGTCTGGAGGCCTCATTTCAAGAAGGATGTAGAGCTGCTGGAACGAGTACAGAGAAGGGCAACAAGATTAGTGAATGGAACAAAGGGGTGCTCTTACGAAGAAAGGCTTAAGTTTTGCAAATTACAGTGTCTGGAGACTAGATAGCAGCGAGGTGATCTGATAGAGGTGTACAAAGCCTTGAATGGTTTGAGCATGCTCAATGCTGATGGGATTCTTCCTCTTGCTCAGAATAATCACCTGAGAGGGCATAAATTCAAATTGAGGAAAGACAGATGTAGGATAGATGTGCGGAAATTTGCCTTTAGCCAGCGGGTGGTTGGTTGGTGGAACAGACTTCCATCCCTTGTCGTGGAAGTTGATAGCCTAAATAAGTTTAAGGCTCGGCTGGACAGGTATTTCGAACGAACAGAGGGGTGAAGTGGAAGTGGTTATTTTTTATTTATTTATTTTACTTTAATTTTTTTGGCTGATGCTGCATAAGCTTGCTTTCTTGCATCAAATGCCTCTCCTAATGCTAATGCTAATGCTAAAAACCTGGCAACAAAACTGATAGTACAACCTGTGTGCCAGGAACGATGTCCACCAGTTACGACACTTACCTGATCTGGACTCTGCACCGACTTTGACAACCTATAGCTCTGCTGCCAGCGCCATCTGGCGATCTGTATCACGCTCCCTTTTGCGTGGTACCTGTAATCCCTTGCCCCCGGCGGGGGGTGGAAAAGAGTTCTGTCTTCCTGACTGTATCAGGAAGCAAAACAAGGACAATGATCTTCAAGAATCAATTTTCGAGTAGAAGACCCCCGGTTGTTAGAATGAATGAGTCGAGCCTAAAATCGGCAAGGCAATTAAAATATCTAGGCATTATGTTTGATGGATCTTTGACTTTCAACTCACATGTTACATATCTATCAGAAAAAGTGAGGAAAGTTATTGGGATGATTACTCGAATCACTAGAGTTAGCTGGGGAATAAAAGGTAAGGCGCTGAACTTGCTATATGAATGTGTATTTATCCCCATGGTAACGTATGGTGCACTAATTTGGTTTGAACGTGTAAGTGGAAAAGTATTTACTAGAAAGCTCAGTTCCATTCAAAGAGTAATGCTCCTTAGGATGTGTATGGCATGCAGAACTGTGTCGACCCCAGCTTTGCAAATTGTGACTGGAAAATTGCCTATTGATCTGCATTTATTGTATTGTGCATTGGCTTACTTCATCCGCCGTGGCATTCCCTGTTCTTTACTGAATATACAGGTGGATATTTTGGCAGATCTCAGGAAGGAAAGGACAAGAATCTGGGATGCTTTGGTAAAAGTCTGGCAAGAGCGTTGGAGTGTTTGTGATAAAGGGCAGATTACACAAAATTTTTCCCCAGATTTAAGAAATGCAGCCTCGATAAAATTCAAATGGTTTGCCCCAAACTTACAATCTATGTTCTTATTAACTGGTCATGGTTCAATTAATGCAAAGTTGCATGATTTAGGAATTAATGAAAGATCTAGCTGCCATTGTGGCGAAAGAGAATTATGGAAACATATTATGTACAACTGTGAGGAGTACAGCGATCTACGAATTCAATTGGTATCTCGGGTTAGTAATCTCAATCTTATGGCAGAAGGCTGCGAGACAATTCTAGTTAATAAACAAGAGAACTTCTTGGCTTTCCAAGCCGCCTTTGCAACTGCAATATTTCTTAGGCGGAAGACTCTTCTGCATCTGGAAGCCTTGGATTTGTAATGCGGTATGGTGTATGCCGAATTACCTAGAATTCTGTGAAATCGTGGAGGCTTGAGTCTGCTATATCCACTGCAACTCCAGCTCCTTGTTCTCAAATTACCTAAAGTTCTGTGAAATCGTGGAGGCTTGAGTCTGCTATATCCACTGCAACTCCAGCTCCTTGTTCTCAAATTACCTAAAGTTCTGTGAAATCGTGGAGGCTTGAGTCTGCTATATCCACTGCAACTCCAGCTCCTTGTGCTGGCATTTCTGTTCTCGGCAGCTCCTTGTGCTGGAATTTCTGCTCTCGGCAGCTCCTGGCGCTGGTATTTCTTTTCTCGGCAGCTCCTAGCGCTGTTAGCTTTCCAACAGACTGTGAACAGATGCAGATCTTTCCAATGAAGTTTAATTATATGTATATTTATTTTTTATGTAATTTGATTATTTTTCAATTTGTTCATATCAATCTTTTTTTGGCCATGGCAGGTTTTTTCCCTCCCTGTACCGGAGCAAACAGGAAAGGGAATATATAAGAGTACTGCTAAATTATGTGTAACTGACAGCGGGGTTGCCATTGGTTGGCTGAGACCGCTTTAAGTAATAAATATCAAAAATATCAAACCACCCCCCGCTTCTTCTTCTGGTGAAGCATGGGCCTGCCTCACCAGCTGATTTGGGTTGCCTCCCCTAACGTCCCCATACTTCTGTCTTATCCCCCAGTTTTCAATCTACCCCCCCACACACTCTATCTGTATGCAAGCGAATGAGCCACACATCTAAATTTAAACATGTCAAATTAACCGCGATCACCAGTTTTTGGCTTTTACAACTTCAGCGTTCCGCCATGTTTTTTAACTTTTTTTTTGGCCCTAGCCACTGAAATCTCAGGAAACTAGGTGGCAGAGTGTGCCAGAGTAAAAATTTCAAACTACTGGGTCCCTGGTCTACCTCCACGGGGCCAAGTGTAATTGTGAGCAACGTTGGGCCCAAGCAGGGATCTAGTGGCTAATGGCCAGATGAACGATACACATTATGCTTATACAAAATCTATACGCTTTTAAATCTCTGCCTTTCCAGCGAACTGGTACACCCAATAATGAAAGCAACGCGGAGATGGGGGAAACCCCTAGTGCCGTTAGACACTAAATACACTTTACATCTTCACAACGAGTTGCCATGGTATTGCACTACCTCGAATAAGTAACGCTTCCATGGCAACTCATTGTGAAGGTATTCACAATATGAGATATAATTAAAACGATGGCAATTTAACTACTTTGGTAGATGGGTACGAATTAAACTAATGCCATTGCACAACTAATGCCATTGCCCTCATAGACATGCTCCTCACACGTGCTTCAAGACTCTGGTGGATAGCAAAACAACATCTACATCATCATCATCATCATCATCAGCCATTTTCAATCCACTGCAGGATGAAGGCCTCTCCAGCAACTTTCCAGTTCCTTCTGTTTTGAGCACTGGCCATCCATTTACTACTCAAAAACTCATGAATTTCATCTATCCATCTCCGCCTTTGTCTTCCAGGTTTTCTTCTAGCTCCTCTTGGGTACCATTCTGTTATTTTCTTAGTCCATCTGTCATCATGTCTTCGAGCTATGTGTCCTGCCCAAGACCATTTTAGTTCTTTAGTTTTGATAAGAATGTCCTTTACTTGAGTTTGCTGCCTAATCCATGTGTTTCTCTTCTTATCTAACAGTCTGATTCCCAATATAATTCGTTCCATTCTTCGCTGTGTAGTTCTTAGCTTCTCTTCCATTCTTTTGGTGAGTGCCCAAGTTTCACTTCCATAAGTCATGGTGGGGAGTATACATTGATTCATTATTTTACGTTTCAGACAAACTGGGATATTGCTCTTCAGTATGAGACTATATTTCCTGAATGCTATCCATCCAAAATTTATTCTTCTCTTCACTTCCAGCCATTTATCATTATTACAGCTAATAACTTGTCCCAGATAAGTATATGACTCCACCTTTTCAATTACTGCTCCATCAATCATTATTTCCCTTTCCGTGGCATACTTGTTCATCATTACTTTTGTTTTAGCCATATTCATCTTTAGTCCAAAATCCTTACTAACTGTGCATAACTGATTAAGATTTTCCTCTAATTCTTTGGGATCGTGGCTTATGACCACAATGTCATCTGCAAATCGTAAATGGTTTAGGTACTCTCCGTTCACATTGACTCCTTTCTGCGACCAGTCTAATCTTCTGAAAGCTTCCTCAAGGGCAGCAGTAAACAGCTTCGGAGATATTGTGTCTCCTTGTCGAACTCCTTTCTCGATTTTAAATTTGCTACTGTCTTTGTCTAGTCTAATAAAGGATGTAGCACTCTCATATATTTTCTTCAAAATCATAATATATGGAGTATCTATGCCTTGTCTTTCCAGTGCCCGAAACATTGCCTTATGCTGTATGGAGTCAAATGCCTTTTCATAATCCACAAATGCCAGGCATAATGGTGTTTTATATTCATTTGCTTTCTCCATTAGCTGTGATATTACGTGAAGGTGATCCATAGTTGAGAAACCCGTCCTAAAGCCAGCTTGCTCTTTCGGTTGATTCTCATCAAGTATTCTTTCTAATCTGTTAGTAATGACCCTTGTGAACAACTTGTAGATATGGGATAACAAGCTAATTGGTCTATAATTTCCAATTTCTGATTTATCTCCTTTCTTATGCAGCAAAACTATGATTGCATTATTCCACTGCTTAGGCATCACACCTTTTCTAATGCACTTTGTGAAGAGCCTTGCCAGTTTTGGTGTTATGTCTCTTCCTCCCAATTTTAACAACTCTACAGTAACTTCATCTTCCCCGGGGCTTTCCGATTCTTCATTTTCTTCAATGCATGTTCTACCTCATCAGGAAGAATATCGGGTATGTCGTATGTGTTGCTACTTTGCAATCCATCTTCCCCACTGCTGGTATCATTCCCTCGCTCCTTGTATAGTTATCTATAGTAGTCTTCTGCTATTTGAATTATGCCTTCTCTGCTGTTTATAAGTACACCATCGCTATTCTTCAGTTTCAGTATCATTTGTCTTTCTGTATTACAGCTCATGGCTGCTGATTTAAATCCTTTGTTTTCCCTTAATGCTTGTTCTACTTTTCTTGTGTTAAATCTTCTTATGTCCTCTCTGAGTCTCTTTCTAATGGCTTTGCATAACTCAATATACTCAATTTTCTCCCTGTCAGTGTTTTTCTTGCTCTTCATTTGTCGTCTTTGGTTCATCATGACAAGTGTTTCTTGACTAATTTTTTCTTCTTTGGATTTCTGTTTCCCTATAGGTTTCTTGGGCTTTATCACTTTCAGAAAGTTGTAATATTCCTCATCAATATCTTGGTCCTGAGCAGTCTGCAGAAGCTCAAACTTGTTCTTAAGTTCCAGTACATACTGCTTTTCCTCCTCCTCTGTTATTTCAAAGACCTTCGTATTACATATCACCGATAAAAAAGCAACCGTGAAGTACATAAGAACAGTTATCTTTCAACCGTTACTCTATGCTGCTGAAATTTGGGCGTCAGCGGCACCGTCAATAAAGAAACCACTCTTTGCTGCAGAATTCTGGCTCCTAAAGTGGGCCAACAGGAAGCACACCCTTCCAGCTCTGATTCGCACCATGCAACTTGCTGACTCTCTTGGGATTCCACGGCTTCCCACCTTAATCGACGACTAACGCCTCCTAGCAACAATCAAGATGATAACAGGCATAATTGCAACACCTTCATTCTGGGATACCTGTGGCTGGAGGATTCCCCCTGCTGCTCTTAGGGCCAATCCCCAGCTCTACTCGAATTCAGCATGACTCCATCTCTCGGACAGGTTCCTCCCTCAGCAGATGCTCAAGTATACCCAGGCACTTGACGCAGACCTGAACAAATTCGCCGTTGACCGGACTTACCGGAAAAAAATTATGACTAGCAGGACTAATCAGCAATGACTGATATGTACCTTGCATCGGCTCTTGTCTGATTGAGCCAGCTCGATCAGACCTAACTCTCGTGAGGAGTTCTCTCCTTTGTATTAAAATATGTTTTCATTTGTATAATTACCTTTTATTTGTAAATAATTGTTCGATTATCCCGGAAGTATCGGGAGGCTGTAAACCCCTGCCTTTATGGCCGTGAAGGGCAATAAAGATTCTCTCTCTCTCTCTCTAACCTATACGTTAGTCATTCTACCACGTAGCATGAAGCTCTTGCCCTAAAATACTTTATAATTAAACTGACCAGTTAAGTTTAGAGAACGTAAAACTATATAATTTTATTAAGTATTCTATAAGTTATAATCTTGTAATTAATTGAAAAGAAGATAACTATATTTACTTTTCCCTTCTATTAATCATAGAAAAAGAAAAAATCAATTAATTTAAAAAATCGAACTTTCCTGGAATGTAATGCACTACGTAGATTGCTAACCTGTTACTATGAGTGCCCACTTTAAGTCTCTAAACCTGAAGCCACTTTCTAAGTTACCACTGAGGAAACTTCCTTATCTCTAATAAAGGTTTGAAGTTTATAGCCGAATGTGAACGTTTATAGCACGATATTTCAAAGTAAAAATTAACTTGCAGCATGACGTTTAAATGATTGTTTTCTGTCTATATGATACTGTTATTCTCTATACTGAAGTGTAGTTTATTTGATAAAAATGTGCGGTCCGTTTTAATTGCTAAGTAAATTGAGGTTAGTAAAATTGAATTAATGGATAAAGGCAAACGAAATAACGATTAAATGATTAATCGCATGTGCCCAATTGTAGAATTGTAAATTTTCTGAACATGCGACCCTTATTCCTAATACTGTACATATGTTTTGCTTTAGGCACTTCCCTTAAGTTCTTTGTATACCAGCACGAAACTTTATTTCATGCTAGTTGCTGGGCAACCTCTTCCTCTCATTCTGTCCACACAAAAGTCAATATAAATATTGCATTTATATGCATTAAGATATTGCATTAAAATATTGCATTAAGACACGCACCAAGGCAGTGACTACTTTTAACTTTCAGCGTAGGTTATTACAATGGTTTGTGGGTTTCTTCTACTTGTTCTAAGCGCTCCCGGCCTTTTCGCAAAAAGGTAATTATTTTCAACAATTACTTTAATCTGCAGGAATTATATGTCACGATTTATTTCTTGAAATTTTAGTAATAGTAACACATAGTAACAATGCATGATTTATAATTTTTAAAAAAAATGTTCAAAAAGCGTGAACCAAGAGCATTCCATTCTGTTTCTGAAATGCAAGAAACAGCACCGCATTCAGCTGTTTCTTGTATTCTCTCTACTTTGTGAACTCCTCTGACCGTTTGGTCGTCCCGGAGCATAAACCGAAGATTTATTTATTTTATATAAAGAACCCCAGAAAGTCGCAATCCTGAACTCCTGTCAGGATAGTCGGAGAGTTCCTCGACTAACAGTAACACCAGACATAACAACACCCTGTGAACTTGGTAGCAGTACCCCTCACGGGGAAAACCCTCATCAAGGAGAAATAATATAACAATGACAATATAATAACAATGCGTTAAGTGAAAGGTATATGTGTATTAATTAGTTTTAAGAATAATTCTTCTAAGTATTGAGCAAAATACCAGGTTATTCGTTTTAAGTAAACAGACTAAATGTTTTAAGCTACTTACAGTGGTATCCCCATAACTAAATAATTTAACACGATATTTATGTGATCTCTGGGAGACCTATTGCTGCTAGGCTGTTATGTAGAGTCTTTGGCACCATACCGGTGGTTGACACGACGATCGCGATGGTCGTTACTTGTTTCTTATGACACATCTCGTTGGGCACCGCTATGTCAATCAGATAAGTAGCTTTTTCCTTCTTGTCGACAAGGGTTATGTCCGGTCTGTTGTGCGGGATTGTCTTGTCAGTTATTATGGCGCGGTCCCAGTACAGTTTATGGGTCGGAAACTCTAGTACGGCCTGAGGTTCGTACTTATAATACGGTATACTTACTTTGGTCAACACAGAGTTTCCTCGCTAGCTTCTGATGTATTATCCTGGGGACCTGGTCGTGTCTACAAGTGTACTCCGTCTAGGTGATCACCTTGCATCCTGCGGTGATGTGTTGAATCGTTTCTTAGGCCAGCTAGCATCGTCCACATGTGTCACCTGACACTTCGGGATCCTTGGTGATGTATTTTCTATAAATCCTGGTGTTGATTACCTGGTCTTGGATGGTGAGCACGAATCCTTCAGTTTCGGGAAAGTGCGTCACACTCGTGAGCCATGCATTGGAAGAAGTTCAGAAAGCAATTAGCCAAATGAAGAATGACAAGGCACCCGGAAATGGTGGTATCCAAGCAGAACTATGGAAATTCGCAGGCGATGCAATGTTAAAACACCTCGCACAATAATTGTTTAATCTAATTTTATTTACAGGTAATATATCAGAAGACTGAAAAAGTGGAATGATAGTACCCATACACAAAAAAGGAGATAAAGAAAATTGTCAGAATTATAGACCTATTACCCTTTTAAACGATATATATATATAATATTTATAAGGATCTTACAAAATAGGATACTTAAAACATCTGTAGAAACAATAGGGGAAGAACAAGCAGGCTTTAGAAAAGACAGATCAACAATAGACTAAATATTCACAATAAACATCATTGCAGAAAAATATTGGAATAAGAAGAAACCTTTTTATCTGTGCTTCATCGATTTCAAGCAGGCATTTGACTCTGTAAACGAAGAAAATTTAATGAAGCAACTACAAAAAATCCTACTTGATCATGAAATAATCATGTTTGCAAACAATTTCTACAAAATTACAAGAGCAATAGTAAAATTCAACAACCTTAAAAATAGAGAAATTTGAAATAGAGAAAGGAGTCATGCAGGGATGCCCTTTATCCCCATATCTATTTAACATCTACCTAGAAGAACTAATGAAATCGATTGAAGAAAAAAGAGGCACAATAATAAATGGAAAAAATATAAACCGCATAAAATATGCAGATGATATTGTAATTTTAACAGAAACCAAAGAACAACTAAAAGAAATATTAACAAACATCGATAAAGCAAGCAACAATTATGGAATTAATATTAATATAAATAAAACCAAAGTAATGCAAATCGGAAAAAACATAGAAGACATAAACATCCAAAATAAACAAATAGAACAAGTGAAAGAATTTGTATACCTGGGCTCTCTAATAACCGGAAACCTAATTAATATTGACCAAATTAATCACAGACTGAACATCGGATGGACACACATGAACAAACTCAAAAACATATGGAAGAGCAATAAAATCTCAAATAGTCTAAAAATTAAACTATATGAAACTGTCATCATAACCACAGAAACTTATGGATCAGAGAATTGGAGAATAAATAAGAAAGAAAGGCAAAAAATAATGGCATTTGAAATGAGATGTCTGAGGAAAATCAATAAAACAAATTGGAGAGAACATAAAACTAATGAACAAGTAAGGAGAGATCTAAATTTTGAACGCAGAAAATAGAGCAGATTTACAAAAAACAACTTCAGTGGACATGTCAACCGGATGAAACAACACAGGCTGCCTAATGTAGTACAGATAGGAAGAATTGGAGATAAGAGACCGCCAGGAACACCCAAAAGAGAATGACTCCAATGCCTAAAGGAAAACACAGGCTTTCAGAGTTATCAACAAATGATACAAGATTCAAGAGATCGACAACAATGGAGGACGATATCTAAATAGGGACTCAACCCGTGCCAAACGGACGAGTAGAATGATGATGATCAACTTATACCTGATGTAGGCTTCAGTACTTTTCATCACTCTATAACCATCCCATGCTATCTTTTTCTGCTCTATTTGACCAGCTCCGCAGTCATCCATTTCGGTATCCTCCTCCTCCTGCAATGTTTTCTCAAAGGTACGAGTATATGCGTTCATGGCGTCTGTGATTTTTGCTTTAGAAATATTCCATAATTCGAATATTCGCCATCGCTCGGCAATCCTCCCAGTTCACAGATGTCATGTAGTGCCTTAAACTTTCAAAGTCCCCTCTACTGAAGTTAAAAACCGTGAGTTTACCCTTAACTTCTGCAACATTTTTCTTCATCTTCCAACTGATGCTTGCATGATCACTTGCTGACAATAGTTCCTATACTTTAAGCTCTGTGATGTCATCTGATTCGTTAGCAATGATGAGGTCAAGAATATTCTCGTGCATAGTACTTTCTCAAACATGCTCGTACAAATAATAACCATCCAGTTTATTTTAAAAAGTTTTTCCCCATCGTGAGTTTCCCTCCCACTTATTCCAATCAATCTGGGGCAGATTAAAGCACCCATAATAAGACATTCAAGCTTTCTTGCCCATTCCAAACCATGCACAGTACTAAAGGTTCTAATACCTCTCGTGTTTGGGGTTTTCATAAAAAAAAAAAAAATGTAAAGACTCTTGTCATATTCTTCACAATCTTCTGGTCTATAAGTTACTCCCACTATCATTGTTCCTTTTCTTCCAACTAACTCACACCACACATTTTATGCTGGCAGACAGTGCCGGCCACAAGCACATTCAACCGGTTCTGTCGAACAGGGCCCCGCGCTGAAATGGTCAAAACAATATTGTTGATTAATGTATTAAATATTATTTCTATTTAAAATTTTTGTTCTGTATATAATATACAATTATTTAATTATGTCTTAGTTACTTAGATAGTATGAATCAGAGCTGTACTACTCAATAGAGTAGTTACTGTAAAATTTTAGTCTTAGTTACTGTAAAATTTTACAGTCTTAGTTACTGTAAAATTTGAAAAATTAAAAAAAAAACGCTATTACAAAAACACGAAGCATAAGTTTTGCACAGGAGCCTAGGGGGCCCACAAGTAATTCTTGAATAGGGCCCCGCAAATTTTGGGACAGGCTCTGTAGCAGACATAACTTCGGATTCAATAAATGGTCTTTTTGCACTCACGCTGCTTTTGATAAGAAGCATGACTCCTCCACCTCTTATATCTTCCATATTTTTCCTAAATAAATTATACATACCGTAGTATAATTCGTCATCACTAATTTCGGTTGGCACCACATTTCTGTTAGCCCTATTATATCAGCATTAGTTGTCCTAAACAGGAGTTCAAATTCAGCCATTTTATTGACAATACTCCAGACATTACTGTAAACACAGTTGAGACTAAGTAATCTATAGTTTACTAACCTGACACACTCCTTGAAGGTATTTAGGTTTGTATCCCAAGCTTTATCTTCCCTCAAATTTGAAACATTGCTACCCTCAGAACATCTTGTCAACGTCGGCTGTTGTGGCAACAAACAAGAATTCATAAGGTGAGTGCAAGCATTACTTTTACCCATATTATCAGATAAACGCGGTTTTTCTAAATTACCCTTCTCCCTCCTAGCAGTTCCCTGAACTCTTAAGGTTCTCATGTTCAAATGAATAACATCTCTACAAAACAGATTCCTTCTACCTACAAACGTGGGCCACGCTGAAAAATATCTCCCCGCCCCACTTCTAAAGCTTTGCAGGTTCTCTCAAGTCTCTAGTTAATCGACAAGGCTATCAGCATATAATTCCTCCTATCGTGTCTGGGCAGATTGGTAGACACAATCTGACTAACTCGCGACATTTTTTCAGCAGAACGTAAATCATATTCTTCTCCCCTCTCCTTTTAGTTTGAGTATCCATGTCCCTCGCATCCGTGGTAATGACAACGAACATGGCGTTAGCACCTAGAGCCTCCGTTTCACTCTAACGAAATGTTTCGGAATTAATATCATAATGGGTTCGGAATCATCCCTAAATTCGCCTAAACTAATTTGTGCATAAATATGTTAATATTCATGCACAAATTAAAATTCATGCACAAATCTTGTAAACGTTCTTCATAAGGCCAATAATTTATACACCTTTATAAAAATCTGAACTTAAGTTTCATAGTTACATTTTAGTTATTTTAGGATAAGGGTTACTACGAATCCAGAACTGAACCGAACCGAATTTTGTTTACAAACAATTGAGTAGTTCACAGACCTGAAAATGCAACTTTCTTGCTGCAGCTCACTGGGCGCACAAAAGAAAGCTCCTTTTGAGCCGAGGGAAGAAAGGCATTGTCCTACCATACACTAAGTGACGTGACTTCGCTGAGTGAACAGTGAGCACAAGGAGATAGAAGATGCAAGAGAAAGACTATGAAGACATAGGAGGAGACTAACTAGGATCAACAACATTCCTGAGGACTTCAGCCCCCCTGGTTCCAGCGTAATAGTTTAAAGGAGACAGTAAACAAAGCAATGACTTATCTATTTCCGCAATTTTATTTGTCAGAAATTCCAAGAGCATATGAGAGCTACGTAATGACATACATACTTCAATGATAAGAAGTTTTTACTATGAAAAAAAATTTTTAGGATACATTTTGTTCATTGAAATATGTATGGAGGCACAAAATAAAAAAGTACTTAGAATGTTCTATGCATTGCATGGATCTACTAACGACGATTTCTATTTTGTGATTTTATTTTTAATTATGCGCCAGAGTGCTGATACACAACCAATCTGAATGAAATCCATTTTGAGACTAACAAAAAACGCTCGTCTAGTTTCACACAATCATTCTTACAGAAGACGCATGCGGCGTTTTACATATACAGTACTCGTGTGGTTTCTTTTTTCTGCATTAGCCAGAAAAAAAAACAGTTAGTTAGTTACTATACCAGAGAATTACATTTCAGGCACATTAGCAAACAGTAATTATTCATGATTTATAAAAAAAAAAATTGAGCAAAAAAAAAAAGATTTCTGTGCGTGATTCCTTACTCGCCTCATTTACACATTCATTCCTCCACTCAGCACCCGGTAAGGCGGTATTATACCATATTTTGTTGCTGAAGCGCTGCCAGAGTGCTTCAGCTACAGTATACGATATACTAGCAGTACCACTTGAAAATATTTTCCAGTTGGATAGCAGAGTTTTTCTTTAGCTGTTCTAAAGAAATATAGTCCGTGTTTGGTCGTGATCAGGTAAGCCAGCACACCTCGCATCCTTTCTTATTTCTACAAAATAAAACTATTCTTTCTTTTAAGGCAGGTAGAGCTAATAGAGAAAATTGGCCCATTCTATAAAATAAAACTATTTGGATTTTTTGCTATTCGGAATTTTTATATTTTCCCATGTTTCTGCACACCTAGGAAGAAATACACTGTGTTCAAAGAAAGTGCATCACTCCTTAAAATTGTAATTGTCGTCTGAATAACGTAAGTATATGGCAATATTTCTTACAGATTGCATCAGATAAGATTGACACCAGTAGATGATGACGTAATATTGTATCATTATGTTCAGCTATATAAGCACGCTCTGCAGCAGTTGCAGTCATTCCTTGCTTGTAACTCTTCAGGATGGCGAGTTACGTGCAGTTGACGCCACGAAGAAAGAGTGCTATTGTTGCTTTACGTGAGGAAGGATGTTTTTCCCGTCATATTGCTTATAGAGTGTCTTGTAATCAGTCGACACTGAGTAGATTTCTTTCCAAACGCAAGAATACTGGTTATGCTGATAGGAAAAAAGGAACCGGACGCAAACGAGTCTCTACGCCAAAACAGGACCGCATTTTGAAACGCTTATGCCTTAAAAACCGTAAAGCTTCTTCGTCTGGGCTGAAAAGAGAATGGGAAGAACACACAGGAGTGGTAGCAAGTGCAGAAACAGTCAGAAAACGCCTCTTCAAAAATGGATTGTAGCCCGTCGTCCTAAGAAGCCTCTCCTCACACAAAAAATGTAAAAGGCCCGATTAATTTGGTGTAAGGAGAATGTCAAATGGACCCCCAAGCAGTAGAAGTCAGTTATTTCTAGGATGAGAAGAAATTCAACCTGCATGGCTCTGATGGGAGACAAACGATTCGCAGTAGACGTGGTGAAGAATACCATCCAGACTGTAATGGTGTCTCCAGTGAAATTCCCTACCAGCCAAATGATATGGGGGTGAATTTCGTATCGCGGAGTAGTTCACTTGCAGTTTATAAAAGATTCCGTAAATGCCAATGCATACCTGGCTACATTGGAAGGCAAATTGCTGCCATCCATTAGAGACCATTTCAACCTGCCAAGTAACTGCATCTTTCAGGATAACCTTGCTCCTTGTCATTTGGTGAAAAGTGTAAGTAGGCATTTCTGTAGTTACTTTAGCTTCATTTCTGCATTAGAGGTTCGACAGTAATGTGTTTACATTTGTTACAGGTGAAAAAATGGGTGGAAGAACAGTCCATTACAAATGTTAGCTGGCCAGGAAACAGCCCGTACCTGAATCCTATAGAGAACTGTTGGCATTGTGTGGAATCTGCAGTTGCCAGAAAGAAACCAAAGGACCTTCGTGAAATTCGGGAAGCCATAATTCGTGTTTGGAACCACGAGCTATCAGTTAATTATCTTCAGAAATTGATCTTGTTAATGCGTCGACGGTGTGCTGCTGTCATCAGGGAGAGAGGCGGTTCAACTAAATATTAGTTTGCACCTGGTGAATTTTTCATTTTGTTTTCCATTTAAAATGATAAACTGAAGCAAACTGAGGGCTTCTGATAAAATTTCAGCCATAATTGTCGTGTTTATCAAAACTGTTGGTTGCAAATTCTCATTTTGAAATATTTTGAGAGCACCTGTCAAATATTACTTAGCTCTGCCTTAACTGTTAATAAATATCTTTTGTTTATATTTGTTATTTGTGATGCTAGTCATTAATGTAACATACCACCGCGAAAAAAGGTTAGAAATGTGAAATTCCTAGGTTTTAACACCAGTGTATATGGCGGGATTACCAAAATTTAGTTAGGACCGCCTAGTACAATAAATTAATATTACAAAAAAAGAGAGAGAGAGAGAGAGAGAGAGAGAGAGAGAGAGAGAGAGAGAGAGAGAGAGCAACACAGTGGCTTACTGCTAAATACGGTGCTATTTCTTGTATTCTATCTTGTGAACTCTTCTAACTGTATGGTCGTGTTGGAGTATAAACAAAAATTTATTTATTTTTATAGAGGTTACTGTACTCCATTCAGCAGTTCACTGGTCAGGTAATATGAATTCCCATGTTATAAACATTGACTGTATTGACAGCAGTAGCGTAGCTACCCTTTTTCGGGCCCGGAGACAAAGAACATGTACGGGCCCCTACCTAATTAATGAAAATTGCAAAAAGAGGAGTCAGCCAAAGACACCGGGCCCGGAGGCAATTGCCTTGCATGCCTATATGGTACTTACGCCACTGATTGACAGTCAATGTTTATAACATTTTTAGTAGATGCAAAACATATTTATATTAATTAATTACATAATTAATATAAATATATTAATTCATGTAATTAATATATGTAAATAAGCTCAATAGCTCGACATACGCTGTGTCTCCCTCACATTTTTTTCCACTCTCTATATGTTTTTTATTGACAAAATCTCTGTATTTTTGTTGCATTTTGTACTGTCGATAAATATATTTGAATTCCTAACATTTACTATAACCACATGGAACTTTCTGTAGTTATATATTTTTTTAAATTATTTTTTGCAGTGCAGAAGCTCAAAACTACAGTTATGAAGATATAATACCCCTGGGATACCAGAAACATCTTGCTCCAAAGGCAAATGGTATGAAATAACTCATAATCTTTATTGTAAATTGTTAAAGATTCTAAAATGTGCTTCTGATTTTTTTTTTTTTTATCGCAAACATGAGAAATTGTACACACACCCGGTACATGAAAGGAATTGTTATGGATTAAAATAATTATTACAGGAAGAATGAAAATTGGGAGAGTTTCTACCAGGTTACATCAGTCATTGGTCTGGAAGCATATAAAGCGGAATCGAATCCATACTCTTTCCTTGGGATGTTTTTTTTTTTTTTTTTTTTTTATGTAAACCCCAAACACGAGAGGTATTAGAACCTATAGTACTTAGTACCTTGCTTGGGTTGGAGGTTGAGAAAACGAAAGAAGATATTTGTTGACATTGGACTTGAACTTCTGTAGACTGTAATTGTCAGGAAATACGTATGAAGGAAGGTTGTTCCAGAAAACGGCAGTTGAATGAATAAACGAGGAAGATGAAAAGTTGGTTCTGCGAGTTTGAAGTTGGACAGTAAATGGATGTTGGCTGGTGGCGGCACGTGTTCAGACTGTTTTGAAAGAGGGAGCGAGAATTATAGCAACCAATTCAGAAGAACAGTGCCCATGGAAATATCTATAGAAGAGGCATGTAGCAGAAACAGTACGTCTATGAGACAGACAGTGAATAGACTCTGTTAGCGATAAATCATTAATTGACCTAACTGCCCTCTTCCAATGGAATCAAGAAGCCTGAGAGAGGTTTTCGGGGCACCACCCCAGATGTGGGAACAATATTCCATGGTAACGCGGATTTGCGATTTGTACAGAGTGAACAGCTGTTTGGAAGAAAAGTAACGCCGAGAGAGAAAGAGAAAACCAAGTTTTTAAGATGAAAAACGATTTTCTGAGAAAGGAAAATCGTTTTTCACAATATACGTTAAACTTTTTTATTAAATTTTCTAATTGTTTTTTGAATTTTGAATTAATTTTTTAATTGTTTTCAGTTGATTTTTTACTGTAATAATTTCGCGTTAATTTTTATTTGTTTTAATTTCTGGAGAGTATCATACGGAAGTGTTCTACGTATCATATTGAGGTAAACTTCTTATTCTTCTACAAATAGTGTATTATTTAAGATCTAGATTTTATATTACATAATATAAAGTTCATAAAAATAAATATATCAAAAATTTTTTTGTGTTTTTACAAATTTTCTATAAACTTATGGAGTTAATCGATTTGGCAATAAAAATATGGACATTACAGGGGAAAAATAGGACAAAAGTCATTATCATTATTCATAATTCTACTCTTCCATTGGCACCGGTTGAGTCCCTATTTAGGTATCGTCCTCCATTGTTGTCGATCTCTTGAATCTTGCATCATTTGTTGATAACTCTGAAAGCCTGTGTTTTCCTTTAGGCATTGCAGCCATTTTCTTTTGGATCTTCCTGGTGGTCTCTTATCTCCAATTCTTCCTGTCAGTACTACATTAGGCAGCCTGTGTTGTTTCATCCGGTTGACATGTCCACTGAAGTTATTTTTTGTAAATCTGCTCTATTATTCTGCATTCAAAATTTAGATCTCTCCTTACTTGTTCATTAATTTTATGTTCTCTCCAATTTGTTTTATTGATTTTCCTCAGACATCTCATTTCAAATACCATTATTTTTTGCCTTTCTTTCTTATTTATTCTCCAACTCTCTGATCCATAACTTTCTGTGGTTATGATGACAGTTTCATATAGTTTAATTTTTAGACTATTTGAGATTTTATTGCTCTTCCATATGTTTTTGAGTTTGTTCATGTGTGTCCATCCGATGTTCAGTCTGTGATTAATTTGGTCAATATTAATTAGGTTTCCGGTTATTAGAGAGCCCAGGTATACAAATTCTTTCACTTGTTCTATTTGTTGATTTTGGATGTTTATGTTTGTCTTCTATGTTTTTTCCAATTTGCATTACTTTGGTTTTATTTATATTAATATTAATTCCATAATTGTTGCTTGCTTTATCGATGTTTGTTAATATTTCTTTTAGTTGTTCTTTGGTTTCTGTTAAAATTACAATATCATCTGCATATTTTATGTGGTTTATATTTTTTCCATTTATTATCGTACCTCATTTTTCTTCAATTGATTTCATTAGTTCTTCTAGGTAGATATTAAATAGATATGGGGATAAAGGGCATCCCTGCATGACTCCTTTCTCTATTTCAAATTTCTCTGTTTTAAGGTTGTTGAATTTTAATATTGCTCTTGTATTTTTGTAGAAATTATTTACAAACATGATTATTTCATGATGAAGTGAGATTTTTTGTAGTTGCTTCATTAAATTTTCTCTGTTTACAGAGTCAAATGCCTGCTTGAAATTGATGAAGCATAGATAAAGAGGTTTCTTCTTATTCCAATATTTTTCTGCAATGATGTTTAGTGTGAATATTTGGTCTATTGTTGATCTGCCTTTTCTAAATCCTGCTTGTTCATCCCCTATTGTTTCTTCATATGTTTTAAGTATCCTATTTTCTAAGAACCTTATAAATATTTTATATATATGGTTTAAAAGGGTAATGGGTCTATAATTCTGACAATTTTCTTTATCTCCTTTTTTGTATATATAGGTACTATTATTCCACTTTTCCAGTCTTCTGGTATATTACCTGTAAATAAAATCAGATTAAACAATTGTGCGAGGTGTTTTAACATTGCATTGCCTCCGAATTTCCATAGTTCTGCTTGGATACCATAATTTCCGGGTGCCTTGTCATTCTTCATTTGGCTAATTGCTTTCTGAACTTCTTTTTTTGTTATCGAGGGTGCTTTACCTCTTCTATTATCTAAGGCAAGAGTGTTTTTTCCTTCCCCTTTGAACAGGGTTTGGTAATATTCTTTCCATATTTTTTTAATTTCTTGCGTGTTTCCTATTTTTATATTGTTTTTATTTTTCATAGTCAGTGTTTTCGGGATGTATGTTTTAGAGAGTTCCTTTATAACCCTCTAAGTTGTTTTAGAGTCGTGACGTTTATATGCCTCTTCGCACTGCTTTGCTTTGTCTTCCAACTATCCTTGCGTTGTCTTCCAAAAGTCATTATAACATTATTTATTATGGAAGTTTCACCAGAAAATCGATATAGGAACTATTTTGTTGTTATTATTGTTTTCATTATATTATATTATTATTATTATTATCAACATGAACAATATCTTAAATGTCAGATGCATCCAATATACCGTCATCTCGATTTGTCTTTAGATTGTTGTAATAGTCATGTTTAATGGGAGGAATGTATTTCAATAAGTCCATCATGTCTTTTCTCTTTTCTTTTGTTACAGATCTACTAGAAGGATATAACAAGGGCTGGTCTATGTTTTCCAGTATTGATGGTCCTGCTTGAGATTTTATAATATTTATTGAATCAAACTATCTTCATTAAACTTGCATTTGAATTGTATAATTTGTGGTTTCAACCTCTCTAATTTAATCCATTGCACATTGAGCCAGTTAACTGATAATTCCGTAATTGTTTTCTTTCTGTTAGTGAAGGAATCTTTTAATGGCTTTGTGGAAAGAAAGTCCAGTGAGTCATCTCAACCACATCAAACGTTTTTTTTTTTTCCTTCTTACATGTTCTGATGATTTCGTACCAATCAGCGGGAGAAAAAATGTTTTGATTCTTCTTCGCATGTGATTCGATAATGGCAAAATCTGAATGATTAGGCAAATAACTATGTCCACTTACCAAAAATTTCATTTCAATTGATTCGGCTTTTATCTCTGTACTTTGAACCAGTTTAATAAACTTAGAACAGTTTTAATATTTCTATTTTTTCCGGTGCACGAATCTGAGTACATTGTTATTTTTTTTATGAATTTTAGCATAAGTTTTTAATATACTTAATTAAGCATGATGAAATTTCTTGGGAACCACGCGATCCTTCAATTCCTTGGCTTCCCGGTGTTATCTTTGGGACACTGACATGGTTTATCTTGAAATTCTGTTGCAGGCATTAAACGTCCATTCCTATTTTTGTACTGCATACCTTGTAATCTTTTACGGTTCTGAATATTTCGAGCCAATTTGTCAGGATTCCGGCTCCGTTTCCGTCCATTATTTGAACGATTTGTTTCGGTAGCTGGGTTATGGGCAATATTTTCCTTGTTTGAATCTGAAGATGAATCCGAATAAATACGAAAACGTTTCTTTGAATTGGGGTTTCTGAATATTGGGGAATCACTATCTGATTCATTACTCTATAATAATAGAGTAATGAATTACTCTATTATTATAGAGTAATTCATAGAGTAAGCCTGTCACAATAATAATTACTTTCCATTTTTATTTTACACCCATAAATTGTTTCTTTTGTAAAACAATGTACTTTTATAATTAATATGATGTTTCTTGTTTAACACTTCACAATAACCTCGATTAAGGACAACTGCTGACACCAAACTGGAGTTAATCGAAATGGCTTCTGAAATACTGTATATTAACTGTTATTCAAAAGCTATACGTGGTTATGCCATCTCGTGGTGATAAATAGAAATATCGAGGTTAATCGTTTGGTTTCTGTAAAGTTAAGCACTAATCATGTGCTGTGGTACAAAAATTGAGAAATTTACAGAAAGTGGAGTTGATCAGTTTGGCCTCTGAGTGGCTCAAATATTACTAAGTGTGGGAAATTATATTTCTCACAATGTGATATTATTTATTTATTAAAAAAGTGCGAAATATCACTAAGTGATATTTCACGCTATTTTTGCCTTAGCGTGGTCAGGTGGCGCCGGTCTAAATTTATTATTTATTGGCTTATAACTTTGGTTGTATTTGCCCTATACTTAATATTTTCCAAATTTTCAGATACATTTCCTTCCACTCTCCTCCCATTTCTACTTCTGTCTTCGTTGTTTATTTGTTTCTTTGCTCATTTTCCGCTTTTTTTTTTTTTTTTTTTAATATTGCCTCTATATATTATACGACGTGTTGGTTTATTGGTTATGCAGCCACTTACGTTTGCGGTCATCTCTTTCTTTTTTACTATTAAACATTAATTTTACAGTTATATATATATAAAAGCTAAATTAAAATAGGATATTGCCAGTAGCATGGCAAACCAGTAGAGCGAAAATGAACTAAACCTAATAAAATAACAATTACAGAAAAATAATTTTCTAAATTATTTTAGGAACGTTGCTTCAACACTACCCTTTTCTTCTTTACCCCCCCCCACTATATTTTTCTGTTATTGTTATTTTATTTGGTTCAGTTCATTTTCGCTCTACTGTTTTGCCATGCTCTGGCAATATCCTATTTTAATTTAGCTTATACAGGGTGTTTCAGTTAAACGTTTCAGAACTTCTAAGAGGGGTAGGGTACATCCTGACAACTCGAAATCATATAGCAATGTGGGGTCGGAAATGCTTTCCTGAAGCGGTATTGTACACAGAATTCGTCGTGCGACGTCTTGCAGCACAGATTCGATTTTCGGTCAATGTATGGGCCGGTATTATGGGAGATCACCTCATCGGACCTTACCTGTTACCGTGTCGTCTAACCGGACCTATCTACTTGATCTTTCTGCAGCAAGTATTGCCACAACTTTTGAGAGATGAACAGATTTCTGCATCGACGCAACAGACAATGTGGTTCCAACACGATTAAATAAATAAATAAATAAATTATTTATTTATTTAATAATTTATTAAATAAATAAAATATCATAAACAATAGCACATACTATCTTATCAAAAATGACTATAGTTTTATGGGCAAAATATTTCGGTAACCATACAATTCAGTTTTATGGATCGAATGGTAAAGTGGCTTATGCTGATTTCAATAAAATTATTTTAGTAAAACTGAATTGTATGGTAGTGCCAGTTTTATTGAAACTAGCATATGCCAAATTCACCCCGGGGGCTCACATCTGGTGAGTATGGGCTTGGCAAACCCAGGGTCCTGAGCTGGATATCATCATTCTTCTCTTTCTTGGTGATGCCTTTCTACTTCTCTCTCTCTCTCTCTCTCTCTCTCTCTCTCTCTCTCTCTCTCTCTCTCTCTCTCTCTCTCTCTCTCTCTCTCTCTCTCTCACACACACACACACACACACACACACACACAGGGGTAACTCAGGAATTTTTTTTTTTTTTTTTGGCTGGTGCAGCATAAGCCTCAGGCTTCCTTGTACCATGTGGCTAATAATAATAATAAAATTACCATTCGATACATAAATCAGAATTGTCTGGTCATCGATATACTTTGCGTATGACCCTGGCCATATCATAGCTATGCTTTGGCTTCTTGGTAAAACAGTATGGTTTGTGATATATTTATTTATTTAATCTCATTTAAATTAAAGCTTTGTCTAAGCCTAAAGAATTCAATTTAAATTAAGGAATTAAAACTTTGTCTAAGCTTTGAATACCCAATGTGATGCCTTCCATCTTACACACTTATTTTTCCCAAACCTATCTGAAGCATAAGTGAATATTTTAGTAGATACTGGCATCTACTGAAAGCTGATGGATTTGCTATTGAAGAGAATACCTGGCAGGTATTTAGGCCTATGCGAGTTTCTAAGTAACAAGAGAAAACTATAAAGAGCTGATTGCAGGACCGGATTTCTCATTATACACCATAGGCACAGTGCCTAGAGCCTATGAAGCAAGGGAAAAAAAAAAAAAAAAAAAACAGTTCACTCTTGTCACTATTACTAACGAAAAACTAGCTGAGAAAACATGTACGCAATCTACTCTAGGAGCTTCAATTCAATAAACTTACGCTATCTAGAGACTGTTCTTGAAACCAGAAAAATCGAAGTGATGGTGGCTCCGTCAATTGAGGGTTTATCATTTATTACAGTTGAAACTTGAGTCACGTTAATTGACGTGACTCTAGTTTCAGTCAGTGTTAAAACTTAGGCCCCTAGTGGGACCCTACCATCATACACTGGCTAGTCTCTGACAGAGGTCAAGTTAAAAAAAAAAATGTTGAAGAGAGCACACCAGGAATTAGAGTAAAGTGGGTCAGAATGTGGGGTAAAGAACATGTAGGGGCCAAGGTGAAGGGCCCACTCGGTGATTTAAGGCAAAGTGGGGAGAGAGTATAGGGAATTAAAGTCACGGGGGCAGTGCCCCTGTGTGAGCGCCACTGGCCTTGCGCTCTGTAGGGTTATCCCGCACTCAGCAGAGTGCCAGCAGTGTAGATTCCGCACTCACAAGAGAGCGTCAGCATAATCCTACCCCAGAGTGGCGTTTGCACAACTTGGTTGCTATAATTTTCTGCACTTTGTGGGTGCTAGCATTTATTCTACCCCTATTGGGGTTGGTAGGACATTCAAGCGATGGAGAAACGGTGTCAGGGATGGTTGGTTGGTTGTTTGGGTTTTAATGGCGCATCAGCAACTAGAGTTATAATACGCCAAAACCAGACAGGGATGGTAGACTATAACTGTAATTGGTGATAACTATATCTGATGCAGCGGCTGTGGTGGGCGGACTCCAAGGGGTACATTTCTTTTTCTTTCTTTCTTTTTTTTTTTCATTTATTGAGTAAAGCGACCCCTAGTCAAAAAAATCTGGCAAATCCGCTATACATATAGACAGTCTGCGCGGTAGCACAGTGGTAATGTCACCATCCTCCCCACACCAGATGGAAAAGGTCAGAGTTCGAATCCCGTCGATGACGCGAAGAACTTTAAAGGGCTTTTTTCACTTCACGGCTGAGTTAGTCGGTTTCAGGCGTAGATAGCAAGGTTTCCCCCCCCCCCCAGAAACTAGGGTTTTTTCGTTCAGCAAAACGGGAAAATCGACCAGAGAACACACGCAATTTACATACGCAAATACAGGTTTATGTAGTCAATTACGGGAAACCCTAATGTAATAATTTGAAAAAATTTATACATAGACATGGTACAATATACAAATATTAACAATATTCCTATATACATGACACACTGTACATATCAATTCATTCAATTAGCACATGATGAACCAATCACACTGTGCAATGGTCATCCCGAAATCAGCTACAGCACTTTTTTTTTTTCCCATTTTTCATTTATTAATACACACAGTTTACATAATTCATATACACTGAATGATCACTGAATTACGACCACCCCTATGAAAATTGAATGCGACCTGCTGACCACGTGAGGTACGGAAGTGCGCAGTTAGTCGACCTACGTAGCATAAATAAGGCGTCAGTGGTTCAGTAAGTAGTAAAATACCGAGTGTGATGGGTAAAAGGAAGGATTTATCGGACTTTGATAAAGGGCATATTGTGGGTGCTCGACAAGCTGGTGCCTCGATTACCCAAACGGCTGAACTGGTGGGGTGTTCGATAGCCGCTGTAGTTAGAGTGTACCAGGACTGGCGTCAAAATGGTCAAACAACGACCCGACGGCAAAACTGCAAAGGTCAGTGAAAGGTTGATGTTGGAGGTGAGCGCCGGGTTCGACGACTCATACAGGCGAACAGGCGCAGCACTGTTGAAGAGTTGACTAGCCAATACAACATGGGCCAACAAGGAAAAATAGCTGGCATGATATGCGTCGCACGCTCGCACGTATGGGCTATACCAGCAGACGACCCATACGGTATCCTCTCCTAACCAAGGTTCATCGGCATAAAAGACTCGCCTGGTGCAAAGAGCATTCAAGTTGGACGTTAGAAGACTGGAAGAGTCTTCTAACGTCCGGAGGAGTCACGACCGGAGGAGTCACGTTATTTACTTCAATCCGTGGATGGTCGTGTACGGATCTGGCGTCAACAACATGAGACTCTTGATCAATCATGCACGGTATCAAAGATGCATTGGCGGAGGCAGTTGTATGGTATGGGGCTTGTTTCACTGGAAGGAACTTGTACCCCTGGTGCATGGGAACAACGTATCAGTGGTTGTTCCTCTATCGTTAACTGCTTGCTGACTATGTGCACCCCGCTATGTTACACTTTTTCCCAGGCCCCGGGTGCCAAGCGATTGTGACTGAGCAATTTCTCTATGCTATTACTGCGATTTCCCAAAAGTGATTTATAGTTATTTTAGGTTCTTGACGTTAATAAATTTATTCATTTAAAAACAGCTCTTGTTACAAAAACACTTGTACAGAGCAAGAAAGGAAAGGCACCTTTCTTTATTTCTTCCAGTTTACTACTAACCACATACTATACCTTGTCATGGTCTCCATTGATATAGAGAAGGCATTTGATACTACCTGGCGGTATGGCATTCTCAGTGACCTATATAATCTTGGTCTACGAGGCAACTCACCCATATTTATTGGGAACTTCCTCAAGAGCCGATCTTTCCAGGTGAGATATCAAAATTCTCTTTCTGCTACATTCTCGCAGGAAGAAGGAGTACCGCAAGGATCAGTTTTGAGTGCAACCTTGTTTGCCCTTAAAATTGATTCCATTACAAAAGTACTCCCAAATACTGTAGAGGCTTAACTTTACGCTGACGATCTCGCTATTTCTTGCCATTCTCAGAACATGAGATCTATCGAAAGGCAATTGCAGATGTCCCTCAATAAAGTTCAAAAATGGGCTGAGCTCAATGGATATCGTCTTTCCCAACAGAAAACAGTTGCGATCTACTTTTGCTGTCAACGCAAATTGCATGCAGATCCTGAACTTCGGATTTCAAATTCCACCATTCCGATTGCCAGCAATATGAAATTCTTGAGACTAATCCTGGACAGTAAGCTCAACTTCTTTGAGCATGTTAAATTAATACGTACTGCCTGTCTTAAAAAGATCAACATGCTAAGAGCTTTATCTGCCCTATCTTGGGGAGCAGATCGTACAACTTTGCTGCTCTTATATAGAGCACTGATTAGATCACGTTTAGATTATGGTGCTCCAGTTTATGATTCTGCCCGAAGGAGTGTGCTATGCTGGCTGGATCCTATTCAACATAATGCACTACGGATTGCAATTGGTGCATACAGGACATCTCCAACTCAGAGTCTATACATTGAAGCTAATGAGCCCCTTTGCATCTTCGTAGAAAAATGTTACTACTTAAATATGCAGCCAAAATACAGACTTGCCTTTCGCATCCTATTCAGCCATACCTTTTTAATCAATCACTAGTTAATCTCTATAGAAATAAACCAAGTAAAATCCAACCAGCTGGCCTACGGCTCCTTGAAATATTAGTATTAGTATTAGTAACGGCCGCATGGTGCAAGAAAGCCTATGGCTTATGCTGCACCAGCCAAAAAAAAAAAAAAAAAAAAAAAAAAAATCCGAACAAAACAATGATAAAAACAAAAAAAAAATAAAAATAAATAAATAAATAAATAACTAAATAATAATAATTAATAAATAAAAAAAATAATAATAAAATAAAAAATAAATAAAAAGGAAATTAAACCTATCATCCTATGCGCTTCCCTTACCCGAAAGTACTATCCAGATGACCTTTGAATTTCCCCAAACTGTCGGCCTCTACCACCCATGAAGGCAACTTATTCCAGTAATTTATAACTCGCTGGCTAAAATAGAACTTCCTGCAGTCCTGGAATATCACAGAACTGGAATGTTCCTCTCCACAATAGGCAACAGATAAAGAATTACTCTCATCCACCATGGACCACCTTTCCGCAACTGACCTCTGATACCTATTTTCTTCAGTGGGGAACTGCCTACCGGCAGTGACTGTGCAACAGCTCCATGCTAACCATATTCAAACCTATGCTGACTTCTTGCCGATATATACGGATGGTTCGAAATCTCTGTCAACTGTTGGAGCAGCAGCAGTGTTTCCCTCTGCTATCATATCAGCTTCTCTTCCACCTGAGTATAACAACTTTTCAGCAGAACTGTATGCAATACAGTTAGCTCTAGAAAATTTGACTCTACATCCATCTGCAAAATATATAGTTTATACTGACTCCCTCAGCTCAATTAAAGCAATGCAGAATACATCTCAAAACAATCACCATATTGTAATGAAAATCAGGAGTTTGTTATTGCAGATTTATCATCGTCAACAACTAGTGAAGTTTTGCTGGATTCCAGCACATTCAGGCATAAAAGGGAATGAAGTGGCTGATATATCTGCCAAAAGTCCAAGTTCAGACCTAACTTCTGTCCCTATTCCAGCGCCCGATTATAATATCTTAATTCAAGCAGCATGCCATGCACAGTAGACAGAATTATGGCATAACCAAACGAATAACAAACTTTTCCAGCTGAAACAATACCCAAAGTTCTGGCACTCCAGCAATCAGACAGTGCGGCGGGAAGAAGTGGTATTCACACGAATGAGAATAGGACACATCCATCTGACTCACCTCCAGCTACTAATGGGCGATGATCCCCCACAGTGTCCACGTTGCTTAGAATATCTAACAGTCAAACACATTCTGATTGACTGTCCACAGTATCAACAACATCGAGTTGCAATACTTCAAAATCTGGCTAATCGTCGAGAACCATTGACATCATATCATTGGAGAGGACGCAAATGTTAACGAGCTTTTCTGCTTTTTAAAACAAATTGGAGTGTATCATCTTTTATAAATAGGCTTCAGAACTGAAACTAATTTAAACTGGATTATTTTACATTATTCCTACGAATAGGCACACTATAGCCATAGCAGCTAATGCGCCAATAAACACCCATACCACACACACACACACACACACACACACACACACACACACACACACACACTTTTTCCTGAATGGCGATGGTGTCTTCCAAGATGACAGGCGCCTCCGTAGCCAGGTGGGCAGGAGCAGCAGTGCGTAGCACATGCTTCTTGATTAGATCCGGGGTTCCAGCCCGTGACCACCAAATACGGAGGATGTGGAAAGGTCAGGGAGGTATGAGGTATATTGAGGGTCTAGCGGCTCCTGGGATTTCTCCCATCTCCGCAGAAAGGTCAGGGAATGACCACCGCACATCCGCGGAGCAATATGGCTTTAGTTGCTAATGCTCCTAAATAATAAACAAACTGTGCCAAGATGACAATGCGCCGAGCCATCGCGCACTTGTTGTGCAGGAATGGTTTGAGGAACACAGTTCTGACTTCCAGCACATCGATTGGCCTCCGAACTCCCTCGATATCAATCCCATAGAGCACTTGTGGGACACTATGGAAAGGCATATCGAAGTATTAGGTAGGTGGGCATAATTCAGTGATCACTCAGTGTATATACAAAACTTACATGGATTTATATACAATTATATATTTTTTTCATCGTCCAGGGTGTGTGTGTGTGTGTGTGTGTGTGTGTGTGTGTGTGTGTGTGTGTGTGTGTGTGTGTGTGTGTGTCATGGTGGCTCCAAGGCAACAACCCATCTCCACCTTTGTTCTCTGTGTTGGTGTAGAAACTCTAGGTCACTTCGCCACCAGGGAGCAGCGAACACCTGGGCAGCTGCCGCCTGGTGCCCATCCCCAGGCAAGATGAAACCAGCCTGGGTCTATTGCACCCACCGGAGATATTGCAATACCGGTGGGTGCTAGCAATCCCGCTCCCAGGTTGCCTAGACCTGGGAGCGAGCAAAAAAAAGGTGGCATAGTAACCCACAGTAGTACCACTACATATTTTTTGGTAAACATGGCACTCAATGCTTAAATTATAGCAATTTAACAAGGTGGTCATAATGTTTTGGCTCATCGGTGTACGTCCTGTGGTGAAGGAATGTGCTCCCTTTCTCCAAAACCGGTGCTCCTGAGCTCACTCCTATTCTGCATCGCCTTTTTACACTTTCTTATTCCACTGAGGTTTTTTCCTTCTGTTTGGAAGCTTGTTCATATCGAGCCAGTAACTAAAAAAAAGTGACAAATTCCTCCTATCCAATTATTCACACATTGCACTTACCGGTACTTCTACTTTCTAAAGTAATGGAGAAATCCATTAACCACCAACTCCTAAATGATCTTGAAACCATCAATCTGATCAATGATCGCCAATATGGATTCCATCAGTGTCAATCCACTAATAACCTGGTTTATGTTACCCATCTACGGAGAAATTCAATGAAAAAGTTTGGTAAAACTCAAGCAGTTGCACTTGACATTTCAAACGCTTTTGATCATGTTTGGCATAAAGGTCTTCTAATTATTTTTTGTAAGTAGCTTACAGACCTAGTAAGGATCGTTAGTTTATTCTGAATTGAGACAGCGAGATTTGAAAGTTAATTAATACTTAAGTGTCCATAGATTTACCGTTCGTAACTTCCCGCCATTGTCTTTGTCATACGATCGTTATATACCGAACCTAGTTAGTATAGTATATGTTATAATATTTTCAGTGATCGGTAAAATCTATTAAACTTGTTGAACTTCGTTGGCATTTAAATTGTACTTTTAACTAAATACATATACCGACTTAGATTACAAATGTAACATAATTAATTAATACATAACTGATACGGAAGTTATATAAAGGGAACTCGGAGATAAATAATACTTGACACTAAAAATATATATATCCCGTTATAACTGTGTTGGGAGATAAGTTAGGGTTATAAACTGAAATTGAAATTTTATTTAAATTAAAAGAAATCATGACTCAGACCAGAGCAGCAAAACAAAAGGCTCAAGCTAATGGAAGTGCTGTGGCTCAGAGGAGAACTGAGGGGGGCAGTTGCCTTCTGAATCACAGCCTTCTAAAATGCACAGCTTGCATGATGTTTCTGGAGCATTCAGGTACGGGACATGATATTGCCATGGGGGATGTCTTTGTGTGTGCGCGATGCAAGGAGTGCATCGAAATCAGGCAAAAACTCAGCGTTCTTATGGGCCTATATGAGAGCTTGAAGGACAGGGTGGATGCCCTCGAAGGAACTAAATTGAGGGGCCCATCAAGCTCTCAGCTGCCCACATCAACGCCAGAGCTTGCACTTGGTCATCGCGCAACACAGCGGCAACCCCAAGGCAGAATGCGCTGGTCCCAAAGGAACTAGTAGTTGTTGGTGACTCTATTGTCAGGGAAACGGGGAACATGCTTTGTAAAAAGGATAGGTGGAACAGGACCAGGGTATGTCTGCCAGGGGCAAAGGTTGACGACGTTGTAGAGCAGATATCATCTTTTAAGGGCACAAAAGGTGATATAGTTGTACACGTTGGCACTAATGATATCAAGAGTAGGAGACCGGCAGAATTGCTTAACAAGTACAGGTCACTTTTGAAAAAAAGCCGTGAAATAGGGTTGAATTTGAAAGTGTCTGCAATTCTGCCCAGACACGATAGGAGAGAGTATATGATGAGAGCTTTGTCGATCAATTCGGCCCTGGAAAGATTGTGCAAGGCTCAAGGGGTAGAATTTTTTTCAGCCTGGACTGTACTTATTAACAGGAGAGATTGCTTCTACAGGGATCGGTTACACTTAAATAGAAAGGGTGCAAGAATATTTACTGATGCTATCGAGGCAGTGTTAGGTGGGTCGGAAAACTGCTAACTTGGGGGGGAGACAAAGACGAATAGATTAACAGTAGCCACTGGCAGAGGTGAAAGAGATTCTTGCACTGCTTCTATTGGAATGAGCAGAAGCCTGAAAAACAAGATGCAGGATAGTTCAGAGATTGCTGGGAGTCATTGCGGTACAAGTAAACACATGGGTTGTGTTAGGGTAGCTAAGAACAGAAATAGGTGCATGTATACTTGCGTGTACACCAATGCTAGGAGTTTAGTAAATAAATTTGAGGTATTGCTCAAAACATCAAAGGCAGATATTGTTGGGATATCAGAGACGTGGTGTTACACAGATATAAGGAATGCAGAACTGGAATTTGGGGAGTACAACGTCTACAGAAAGGATAGACTGGATAGGAAGGGAGGAGGGGTTAAGCTATTAGTTAAGAAATACATAAAATCCAAGGAAGTGAAGCCAGTGGACATCGCTGGACAGTGCAGTGTCGAGTCAGTTTGGTGTGACATAAGCATTGGGAGATCAAAATTGAGAGTAGGAGTGTGCTATAGGCCTAATGACGCTATTGAATATAATAAGAAACTGTACAGGGAAATAGAGTGGGCAAGTAAATCAGAGAGTCTTATAATGGGAGATTTTAATTTCCCAGATATTAACTGGAATTTGGGGGCTGGTCACTCACACACTAGCAAGGCTTTTGTGGATTTATTGGATGATTGTTTTCTACATCAGCATGTTCGGGAGGCAACTAGAGGGAGGAATACTCTTGATTTGATTATCAGCAGTGATTCTGCATGCATTAAGAATCTGCAGAGAAATGAACCACTAGGTGGCAGTGATCACAGTGTGCTGAAGTGGGATTTACTCAAAGAAGTAACTACCATTAGGGGTAAAGGGAAGGGTTATTGCTTTCGTAAAAGCGACTACGATGGACTGAGACAGTATTTAAATTCTATACAGTGGGACCAATTGATGATGTTACCAACAGCAAATGCAAAATGGGAAGCATTCAAAGAACTTATCTTGGAAGCTACTAGGCTTTACATATCAACTAAGAAATATTATTCAAGGTTTAGGCCTAAATGGATGTCAGATGAACTAATGAGGCATATGGCAGAGAAGAAACATGCATGGGATACATACAAATTAACACATGACACAGAAGCCTATGATAGATACAAGTTGATCTGTAACCAAGTTACAAAGGAGGTTAGGCAAGCGAAGGCAGATTACGAGAAATCACTGGCAAGGGATGCAAAGAAAAACAGCAAAGAGTTCTTTACTTATGTAAACTCAAGAAGGAAGGGGATGAATCAGATTGGTCCACTTAATATCGATGGGTCAACTGTTGATGATCCTGCTCAGGTAGCTAACAAACTAAATGAATATTCTGCATCGACATTCACACATGAGGAGTTATTTAGCGAGGAGAATGCCAGAGGTGTATTCAATTCTAGCAGTAAGCTAGAGAATCTTGTAATAACTGAGAGGAAAGTGGAGGAGAAATTGTTGAAGATAAACACAAGAAAGGCACCCAGGGTGGATGGGATCTATCCAGTTATATTAAAGGAGGCAGCAGAGGAAGTAAGCAAACCCTTAGCCATAATTATGAGAGCTTCCTTGGACTCAGGCGAGGTACCCACAGACTGAAGATGTGCAAATGTGACCCCAATTCACAAAGGAGGATCAAAGGCTGACACAAGTAATTATAGACCTGTGAGTTTAACTTCTTTTCCAGGAAAATTAATGGAGGCACTAGTTAAAGAAGCACTGCAGAATCATTTAGACAAGACTTCAATTATAGCTCGGACACAGCATGGTTTTGTTAAGGGGAAGTCTTGCCTGACCAATTTGATTGGATACTATGATGCAGTGACAAAGGAACTGGATGCAGGGAATAACTTTGATATTATATACTTGGATCTTAGAAAGGCTTTTGATACTGTTGCACATGGAAGACTGCTGCACAAATTGGAGCAGTGTGACATTGGAGGCAAATTGCTGCTGTGGATAAAGGGGTGGCTGAGGGGGAGAAGAAAGAGAGTGGTAATCAATGGACACTGCTCGTTGTGGACTAATGTTATTAGTGGAGTCCCTCAGGGCTCAGTATTGGGTCCATTATTGTTTTCTGTATTTATAAATGATATTGATGATGGTATATCAAGCTTAATGTCCAAGTTTGCAGACGATACAAAGTAGGCAGGGTTGTTAAGGACACTACTGATACTATGCTGCTGCAAAAGGATCTGGAAAGGTTGAGCAGATGGGCTGAGAGGTGGCAAATGAAGTTTTACATTGACAAATGTAAAGTACTACACATGGGAAACAGCAACCCCAGAGCAACGTATCAACTCTGTGGTACTACACTGACAGTGGTAGAGAATGAAAGGGACCTGGGGGTGGTTGTGCAGGCAGATATGAAGTTCTCTGAGCAGTGCAGACGGGCTTCAAGAGTAGCTCATGGTGTATTGTCAATGATATATAGGAATTTTTCTAGAAGGGATAAGGAGGTGATTATTCCCTTGTATAAGGCAATGGTCAGGCCACACCTTGAGTACTGTATACAGGTCTGGAGGCCTCATTTCAAGAAGGATGTAGGAACGAGTTGCTGGAACGAGTACAGAGAAGGGCAACAAGATTAGTGAATGGAACAAAGGGGTGCTCTTACGAAGAAAGGCTTAAGTTTTGCAAATTACAGTGTCTGGAGACTAGGCACCAGCGAGGTGATCTGATAGAGGTGTATAAAGCCTTGAATGGTTTGAGCATGCTCAATGCTGATGGGATTCTTCCTCTCGCTCAGAATAATCACCTGAAATGTAGGATAGACGTGCGGAAATTTGCCTTTAGCCAGCAGGTGGTTGGTTGGTGGAACAGACTTCCATCCCTTGTGGTGGAGGTTGACAGCCTAAATAAGTTTAAGGGTCAGCTGGACAGGTATTTTGAACGAACAGAGGGGTGAAGTGGAAGTGGGTTTTTTTTTTTTTTTTTTGGCTGATGCTGCATAAGCTTGCTTTCTTGGATCAAATGCCTGTACTAATGCTAATGCTAAGCTTCCATTTTATGAATTGCCGACTGTCATTTGTAACTGGGTATCCATTTTTCTGTCTGACTGCTTATGGCTCTCTGTTTGCTAACTTCTCCAGTAATGCTGGTGTTCTTCAAGGTTCAGTTCTTTCTCCCACTCTTTTCCTCTTATATATTAATGATCTTATTCTATTGACTTGAAATCCTCTTCATAGTTTCACTGATGAGGAATGAGACACCTTGCTCTGCACAAACAGCTTGAATTTCAAAAACATCTATTTCAAATTCCTTTAGGAATTGGAAATATATATTTTTGGGACATAAATATCTATGGGACAAAAATAACTTAATATCCAATGGGGAAAAAAGAATTTAATTTCAATCCTTCTAAAACTTAGTCCTGTATTATATCTCGCAGTAACAATTCTTATGCTCCTGTCGTTATCTTCGATGGCACTCAGATTGCTAGACAAGACCACATATCTCTATTAGGAAATAGGGATTATCCTGAATTCTAATACCTCTTAGCATAAGCACACCACAAATATTGCTTCCTCTGCATCTAAAAAACACGATTTTCTCTTTCGATCTCAGTGCAACTTTTCTTCTGAACAGCTACTCACTGTATACAAATCCAAAATCCGCCCTACCATGGAATTTTGTTCCCTCATTTTGGGCGATACCTCCATAAGTTCTCTCAGGTTGCTGGACTCCATTCAAAAGATGGTGGTTAGTTAATTAATGACCCATCTCTTCCAAAATTTTGCCATTCTGTCTCATACACATTCCGTTTCTGTTGCATGCCTTTGTATAAATCCTTCTACGGGCACTGTTATTATGAAATGGCTTCTATAATTCCCCTCCCTTTCTTCCAAACCAGTCCGAACACGTGCCGCAACCAGTCAACATCCTTTTACTGTCTAACTTCGAACTCACGGAACCAATTTTTCTTCTTCCTCTTTCGTCTTCTTCAACTTTTGTTTTCTGAAACAAGCTACCTTCAGACGTATTCAGATATATATGCTAGCACCCACCTGTATTGCAATATCTTCGGTGGGTGCAATAGAAAATTATAATCTACAGAAATTCAAAACTCTTTATCAACAGGTATCTTTTCTCCTCTTCTCAACCTTCAACTTACGCAAGGTAGTAAGTAAGTAAGTACTATAGGTTCAAATATCTTTCGCGTTTGGAAGTTTCATTAAAAATTCATTCGCAATTAAAGAACAAATAAGCAAAAATGTGATGGATTAACAACTGGTTGACTAAGACGTAATTACAGTAATATTTACAAAAAAAAGCTGGATTATTCACTTTTCCACAACTTCTCCTACTGTATTTTATAGTGTATACTGTTTCGTAGCCCAGAAAGAGTAATTTATTCGAAGCTGATTTCCATAACATAATAATCACACAGATTATCCTATAAGACTTATCTAGATACAAAAGTTTCATTGAGAAACTGGCCTTTCAAAGAAAATAAAATAAAATATCGCCAATCTTTGTCCAGTAATACGAGTCGTAATTAAACGCTCAGATCAAAACGCAATCAATTCTTAACAGAAAAGCCACTATTTCTTATTTGAAAATGCTAACCTCCGTTGCATATTGACAAAATAATGTCCGCTAAAACACATTAGAAACAGCAGTTGACTTTCCTTACGTTATCACGAACACATTAATATTTTCCAAGGAACATACGCATGCAGAAAGTTTGTATGTTAGTGAGTGTGGTCAATTGTGTGATCATGAAGTGGCAGCAACAGCGCTTCGATATGACCTTTTTAACCATTCGCGTGGCTTCTTTATTCATTCAAGGAATAAATAAGAGCAATCGTTGAATATGAATCGATAGAAAGCGTTCTGCTTTAATAAAAAATGAGAGTATGAACTGGACAAAGTATTTTTGTTTATCAGGCGATCTCCAGGGTTTCCCTTATACGCCGCGGTTTCGACTGTAAGGCATATGCCAAAGCTGCAGTATGTAAGGGTGTGTGTGTGTGTGTGTGTGTGTGTGTGTGTGTGTGTGGTTCTGTTGAATGTTGAGTGCCGACTTTGCGACCAGGAAGCGGGGGACACTTAGTCCCCCGAACCCCAACTCTTGCCATGAAGAGGCGCGCCAGGGACTGTACACAAGGCTCTTATTGGAGCTTTCAGGGAATACCTGAAAACCACGAGGGTACTTTTTAAAACTGAAACAGGAATAAATGGGAGAAGTAGAGGAGAAAGGGAGGAGAAAGTTGAGGAGAAGGAAGAGACTTTTCCCCGGAAAATGAAAATTAGGTGTTTAGGGAAGGTAACAGAAAAAAGAAGACCAGCAAACTAACGCGGTTAAACAAACCTTATATTAACCTAGTATTCATAACAAAACTTATGTTATGAATAAAAAAAAAAAAAATGTTAAACCATGAATAATATACAATAGAAAATTCTTTTCTAGGTCAAAGCATTTAATATATTAGCTAAACAGTTAAGAATCTTACAGAAAAGCACCATAATTACTACAGCCAAAAGTGAAAGTATATACATTTTAATTAGTAACGAGAAGAGACGATTGGAAGAAACCAACACAACTGTCATTGACCATTATGACAAAATAAATACATCAGGTAGTTAAATAACTAAGACACCTACTCAGACAGATGTCAGTTTATGATACTGCAATGGCAGAGATTCGTCTACTGGATAGAGAAACTGAAAAGAAACAATTCAGAAAACGCTATGTTGCCACTTCATTTAACATTAGGTAATCTCATAAAAATTCAAGGACCATTATTCGAAACAAAACTTATGAAATGATTATCCTGAAATTATTATATTTTAACTTTATTCTAATTTCGAAGTATCAAAGAATGCATACACGGCTTTATAGGGTAGTAACATTCGTCAAAGCATAAGAAAAGAAAACAAATGAGCATTATGATAAACTAGCATCTTTCACTCTGATGTTTAAATGGTGAAAAGCATCAGGGTGTAAAAAAATAATACTGCTGTGTACTTTCAATACGTCCACTAAAAATTCATCGTTTACGTTTATGTAGAACATTAGCACAGTAAAGGTCACGAATGGGTAGATTAGGTTAGAAATGGCAGAACAAGTATGGTTGACGAAGACAGTTCAAGCCGTCCGACAACTTCAACAACGGTAAGCAATGACGATGATCAAATTAAAGCCCTCATTCAAAAAAAAAAAAAAAAAAAAAAAGGACAGATAAGCTCTGTGTTGCCGGAAGGTCAGACATCAGCTGCGGGTCTGCAAATTCAATCATAAACAACACCCTCAGATGTCTCACGGTTTGTGCAAGGTGGAAACCTAACTTCTTCCGGATGAGTGTAAACGATGAGTTTGGAGATTTTCACACGATTTTTGCAGCGGTATTGCGATGAAGAAGAAGCTAGACGAATTATCACGACAGACGAAACATAGGTGCATCTCTAGGAGTCCGTAATAAAGCACAGAGGGAAAATACATCATTCTCAACAACCAAAAAATTCAAACGTGTGCCTTCTTCTTCTTCTGGCAAAAGCACGTTGACGTTGTTTTGGAATTTGAACGGACCTATTCTGAAACAATGAATACGGAACGTGAGGAGACTTCCAATATTGCATGAAACTAATAGCGTTGGAAACGAAACTACACTGCTCGACCTCATTCAGCAGCTGCAACTGTTGAAATGTTTCAAGAACTTCATTTTAAATTTCTTTCTGACCCACCATACAGTCTGCCCATTTGTCTTGGCTCTGGTATGTCCTGACCGGGCATGGCTTGAAGTAAAGGTTGCTTCAGTTGGGACTGGCAACCTCAGACCATCTGCGCGGGTAGCACAATGGTATTGTCACCGTCCTCCCAACACCGCGTGCAAAAGGCCCGGGTTCGAATTCCATCGATGATGCGAAGAATTTTAATGGGCTTTTTTCATTCCGTGGCTAAGTTAGTCGGTCTCAGGCATAGATAGCAAGGTTTTTCCTTCGGAAACTGGGGATTTTCGTCCAGCAAAACAGACAAATCGATCATAGAACACACATAAGACACACAGCACGACATATGAATTTAATTATTCGGGTGGCCTAATATAATAGGGGTTTTTTTTTTTTTTTTGGCAACCTCAGACCTATGCTCTTGTGAAGAACAAGAGACTGGCCTTCACATCGTGCTTCACTGTCCCAATTATACAGATCTCCGAGGGAGGGACGCTTGCTCTAACTCAGACTGCTTTGGGGGAGTTATGTTTGTGACGCGATTATTTTATTAAATTAACAGTTTGTTAAAGATGCCTTTAGGCGTCGATAAGGCTTTGCTGAATAGGGCGACCTACCTCCTCGTGGTGGGGACCACGAGGTAGGTAGGTCGCCGATGTTAAAGGAAATATTTCTTATCAGGTCGGTAGGAAGTTTTATTTGCTTTTTTTTTCTTCTTTTTTTTTCGCATCATGAACAAGTTAGTCGGTCTCGGGAGAAGGTTGCACGATTTCTCCTGCCAGAAGCTAAAGCTTTTAATCAGAAGCATAACTATAAATTCTAGCTCTCTCTGCGAAATTTAAAAACTGATCCCTCCTCTGCACTTTAACAACCATGGATGCCCCCCCCCCCCCAGCGGTGGCTAACCTGGGAGTACAGTAGTTTTCGCTACTGTTTTTCATCGCGGTATAACAAACAGAAATACTGTGCTAGCAGTTCTTAAACTTAAGACATAACACTCTCTAGAAAATGTGAAGTCGAAACCTATTTTCTCCATGATTAGAAATAATGATACAATATATCAAGGATTCTCAAACTTTGAGAAACTGCGACCCCCTATAATGAGTATTATGGGGGGTCGCCATTTCATTAAATTCTTATCTTCTTTCATGGATTAGGCGATCCGCCTGTTCCGATCTCGAAGACGTCTGCCCATCTTTTCTTCGGTCTTTCTCTGTCTCTTTTTCCTTTTGCTCTATATGAGTAAGCTAATTTAGGGAATCTATCATCTTCCATTCTTTCTACATGTTCATTCCATCTTTGTCTATATTCTATTATTTTTTCATTAATTGAGTAAATCTTTAATTCCTTTCTAATATTTATGTTTGGTATTTTATCTAATTTTGTACATCCTTTAACATATCTTAAAATTTTCATTTCTGCAGCTTGTATTCTATTAATGTCTCTTTGTTTCGGTATCCACGTTTCAGAACCATAAAGAAGTGTTGGTATTGCCATTACTTTGAAAAATGTCAATTGTGTTTCTTTCCTTGTTTTCTTAGCCAGAGTTCTTTTTATTGTGCACATATATTTTGAAATTTCGCCAATTTCTGGTTCATATCTTCGACATTATATGTTATAACACATCCTAGATATTTAAAATGTTTTACTTGTTCTAATATTTTATTGTCTATAACTATTTTTGTTCTCGCCGTATTTTTCCCTTTAAAAGCCATTGTTCTAGTTTTCATCGTTAATATTTTAACTTTACATACTTCTGTTATTTGGTTTAATTTAAATACTGCTCTGTAAATTATCTTCACTATCTTGAATAATTAATTGATCATCTGCAAATAACAGTTTATTAATCCTATTCTTTGTATTTAAATATATACCTGTATTAATTTCTTTCCATTTACATATCATATCCTCGATATATATATATGTTAAACAAGGTTGGTGACAAGCTACATCCCTGTCTAACTCCTTGATTTATTATACTTTCTTCTGTTAATTTATTACCCGTATCTATTACTATTTTTGTTCCTTGATATAAACTCTGTATTATTTTTGTACGATGCTTTCGGTATCCTTTATTACTCAATATGTCCCATAGTTTTCGTCTGTTTACTCGATCAAATACTTTTTCACAATCTATAAATGCTAAATGCGTTTCTAAAATTAAACACTTTTCGTTTTTCTATTATTTGTTTTAATATAAATATATTATCTGTACATGATCTTCCTTTTCTGAATCCTGCCTGTTCTTCTATTAATATTTCATCAGAGATAATTTTAATTCTATTATTTATTATTTTGCTATACATTTTATATACTGTATTTAGTATGATAACCCCTCTATAATTCTTTATATCATTTCTATTTCCTTTTTTAAATATTGAAATAATTTTTGCTATCTTCCATTTTTCTGGTATTTTATATTGTTCCCAACATTCATTAAATAAATTTAGTATCCTGTCTCTTAAAAAACTTCCTCCATACTTCATCAGTTCTGCATTTATACCATCCATTCCTACTGCTTTCATATTTTTTGTAGCTTTTAATGCCTTTTCCAATTCTTCCTTCATTATCGGATCTATGTCACTAACTGGGTCTAACTGTATCTCTTCTGTTTGATATGTTGGGTCTTTCCACAATTCTTCATAATGTTTTTTCCATTATTCTTCCTTTATTATACTTATTCTTGAAGTGTCTTTCTCTGTGCTATTCAAGTGTTTCATCATTTTATATGCCAAATTTTGTCTTCCATGAACATCATGTTCTATTGTGCTTATAAATCTATCCCATGACTCTGCTTTAGCCTTCCTTATTATATCTTTAGTTTTATTGCGTTCTTGTTTATATATATTTTTCTTCATTTTCACTTGTCCTGTTTTGTATATATTTAAGATATTTATCTTGTACTGCTTTAGCTATTTCTTCATTCCATATCTTTACCCTCCTATAGTTTTTTCCTGAGTTGTCCTAGTGTCTTTTGAATTATATTTCGTATATTATTCCATTCTTCTTCTATTTGTTCTCTCTCCGATGTTTTACTTATTTTGTCTTTAATCCTTTTTTCATATAAATTTTGTATACTTGTAATTCTTGAAGTAGATATACTTTGTAACCCAACTCCTCCTTCCTCTGTTTAATAGCTTTTCTCTTCTTCCATTTAGCCCATAACCCTATTTTTTGAGGACACTAAAAAAATGATCTGAATTAATATCATATCCTCTAAACACCCTAGTATCTCGACATTGTTTTGCTAATTTTTGATTTACTATTATATAGTCTATTATTGATTGTGTACCTCTTGCCGACCATGTATATCACATTTTCTAAAAAATGTATTTGTTATCTTTAAATTATTAAATGTTGCAAAATCTCTTAATTTATATCCATTTCCATTATTTTCTCCATAACATCCCATAATATTTTTTATTGGCTTATTCCCTACCCGAGCATTATAATCTCCCAAAATAACTACATGGTCCTTTTTCATATTCTTATCTAGTTCTTTTTGTAATTCTAAATAAAATTTATCTGTTTCTTCCTCTTTTCCATCTTCTGGAGCATGAATTCCAATTATACATAAATAAACTCTGTGTAATTTAAATCTTACTGTTATTCATTAAATTCTCGTTTAAAAAAATCTCCGTTCTACATAAATGAAGTGCATGCATAAAAGAGTATTCCAAATTAATGGAGTGTTTCACTGTGTAGCTTGGCTATAAATTGCCCGTATTCTCTAATCGGAACAGGCAGTCATTGACTTTTCAATTCACACTAAAATCACTGGCGAATTTCCACCAATACTGCCCTCGTGGGTAGCACAGTTGGGAGAATCGCCGTCTTCCCCATACCAGGTGGAAAACATCTGATCTCGAGTCCCGTCGATGACGGGAGGAATTATGTACCTTTTTCACAACGTGGCTGTGTTAGTCCCTAATGTAAAGAATGCTTATCTGGGATGTCCAAGGTTTGCAATGTACTTCTGACTGGTCACGGATCAATTTTCTCAAAGTTAGATCAGTTGGGGATATCTGAACGAATTAATTGCTTTTGTGATTCTGATGAGACTGGGGATCGCATATTATATCAATGTCAAAAATATGCAGATCTCAGAAATAGAACTAATTCCCAGGGCGCCAAGTATCAATAGTTTGACAGGGAACGATGAATTGGTTCTAAAGAGAACTTTGCGGCCTTTCAGGAGTTTGTGAGAGCAGCGTTTAATAAACGGAGAACGTTGCTATGTTTTAAATCTATTGAAAGCCAACTACAGAATAGACTGGACGAATTCCTTTAGGGGAACTGTATGCTTACAAATTCAGAACGCATTTTTTTTGTTAAATATCTTGGAAGTAAGCATGCCTGAGAGGTAAAGCGTTCTGAATATTTGGTGGGTTGCTAATTCCTATATTTAATGCACGACTATCATTGACATAACAAATCACTGAAGTGACATTTTGAAGATACTACCTTTCAGGAGTTGGTAAGAACTGTTTGAAAAAGTGGAGAGAGTTTCTTGGATCTAACGTGAAGTGAAGCGGCAAGTTGAGGAGAGCTTGCATTTCAAAGATTTCATATCGTGAATTAAGGTTTTGGTTTACTTTGGAGAAATTTTGGGGTCTCTCACAGTCATTAAGGTACTGTAGCGAACCTGGATCCTGTTCTATTGCATTATGGCTCTGGCTGTGTGAACTTTCCTGGGCTAACTAAATAAAGTCTCGAACTACCATACAATTTGGGAAAATAAACAATTGGTCTGAACCAGAAATGAGATTGTCATTGGGCTACCTTAGTAACAGATCCTGGATGGGCTCATTCTGCTGCCTTGGTAGTTGATTGTCTTACATTAGTGATTGAACTATACGGTGGCTCACTGTAGTGCCTTCGTGCTGATTGAGTAACATTAGTGACTGATCTAGATGGTGGTTCATTATGCTGCCTGAGTAATCTTATCCTAAATAATGGCTCATTGTGCTACCTAGCGACATTCCAGCTGATGGCTCATTCTGCTACCTAGTGGCACGTTCCAGATGGTGCCCCACTGTGATAACTTGTGATTGAACCCAGGCTCATTGTGCTGCCTTAGTAACTAATCCCAGACGGTGGCTCATTATGCTGCTTTAGTGACCGATTCTGGATGGTAATTTATTGGGTTGCCTTAGTGATGAACTAGCTGGTGGCTCTTTGTTCGCCTTAGTAAACAATCCATACAGCCAATCTTTAGCATGGATGCCAAAGATTGGCTGGCACGACCACCAGGTCAGTGGAGTTTACAATAAATCATCAATACAAACAAACAAACATTAATCGTATTTAGCAGTCACGGGCTTGAATCCCGGTCCACTCAAAGAGTATGTGCTGTTGCACTCTTTCGCTTGACCACTCGGCTACGTCAGGCCTAATAAAGTTTCCCCGTACCTTGATTCAAGTCTCATAAGAGGAGCTTGAACCCAAGGAACTTTTAGCAGCTTTCGTCACGCTTGGCTGAATTAGTTGGTCTCAACTGCATAATTTGTTTCTCCTGGAAAGTCAGGTTTTTCGTGAAGCAAAACAGGCCAACGTGTCACAGAATATAATTGGCTTATAGTTATCATATAAGGATGCCTCGTGGCCTTCGTTTCCTAGGCGTAAATTCAACCCCCCCCCCAAAAAAAAAACTCTGGCCTGAATAGGATTAGTCGAAAATAAAGCTGGGCATGTATAACTTGTTCAGCCTCTGTCTCGGATCGGGTTGACCAAGGCGCCTCCGTAGCCAGGTGGGAAGGAGCAGCAGTGCGTAGCACACGCTTCTTGATTAGACCGGGGTTCGAACCCGTCACCACCAAATACGGAGAATGCGGAAAGGTCAGGGAATGACCACCGCATATCCCGGAGCAATATGGCCTTAGTTGCTAATGCTCCTAAAAACCAAATAACAAACAAACGGGTTGACCAAACAGTCTTCGGACCAGGTACAGTAAAATTGGTGAATTTTGGCGGTTGGTTTGTGCAATCGTCGTCAAGGTCATGAACAGCATTTGCAGTCAGCTGAAGAAGGTCATTAATATAGCGGAGGAAATATTCACTTTATTAATATAAATTTAATAATTTATAGTTCTTCATAATGTTTTTTCCATTGTTCTTCCTTTATTATACTTATTCTTGAAGTGTCTTTCTCTGTGCTATTCAAGTGTTTCATCATTTTTCTATCGCCTGCTGTGAATGGTCAGCATTAGTTGAGAAGTTAGAAGACACTATCGCCTGCAGTGAATGGTCAAAGAGAAAAACTGGCTACCAATTGCAAAAAAAAAGAGAAGGCAGACCATAAGATGGAAGCTTTTTTATAAAATCTCTCTATCAAACACGATCAAATAAACCTTAGAAATCCAGCACAATAGCTTAAGTTTCATTAAACTTTTCCATCGAATTTCTTTAAAGATGAGGGGGGTGTGTGTGTGTGTGTGTAACATTTAATCAAGAAAGCTTCTTAATTGTCAAAATAAAATTTATATATTAAATTTTGATTGAAACAACTTTTATTTCAGGACAGCCACAACGAGTTTACATTTTCCTCAACATCTTGGATGTGTATGAAATTAATGAAGGAACGATGGTAAGTGAAGTCGGAGAAAAACGCTGTTAAGGAAAGTTGAGCTATATTTTACTTCTTTTTTTTTTTAAATTAAAAATATAATGAATGCCACATAAGTAAAATCACGACATACCAGCATGTTTATTCAACTAGATGAAAATATCATTATTTTATCTCAGTTTCTTTGATGATTTTATGTAAACATAAAAAGCAAACTTCTTTACAGGATTTTAGAATGCATACATATTTTGAAGAAATCTGGGAAGATAGCCGACTACATCTGAAGGCTATTAAAGAAGAAGTTCCGGTAGTCCTACCAGAAGAAATTACTGAAAAGATATGGAAACCTGACCTCGTGTTTGACAATTGTAAATCAGGAGAAATCTTTTCACTTTCTGTGCCCAACACAATTATGAAGATTTTGCCGGAAGGGGGGATACATAGAACTACCAGGTGTGTATAATATTATGGAATAATACTGTTTAATATTATTCCATAATCTAATGATAGGATTTAACTTTTTTTAAGAAGCAAATATAACCATTTTTAGCAATATAATAACATAATCTGAAAATTCCAGCTCGTCTAGACCTTTACACCTTTTATGTTTTTTTAATGTTACCAGTTGTGTGATACATATTAAAAATGCAACATACAGGGTGTTCCAAAAAAAAGTCAACTGAAAGTCATCTACCACCCAGTACTACCTGGTAACACAGAGGGGTGGAATTCCTCCATGTGGTGTGGCGCCACGCCTCGACCCCCCTGCTTACGTTGGTTCACACCTGGGTGGTCACTCACCATGTGCTTGTGCATGGAGGTTATATCCAGGATTACTAACAGTCCCACCATCGTGAAGGTGCAAGCAGAGAATTTGGCTGCCACAGACCGTCCGGACTTCGCCGAAATTGGGTCCACTTGACTTGAGTGTCACCCGAATATCAGTTCCATCAGCGATTTAGACTCCCAGGTAGCAAGTACAGCTTGTCTGGCATATCTGAGAGAATATCTGTGACAACCTCAAGGACCAAGGTGTACTTATAAACAGAAGAGTAGGCATAAATCAAATAGCAGAAGGCTGCTATAAAGTATCATATAAGGAGCAAGGGAATGATACCAGCAGCAGAGAAGATGGATCACAAATTAGCAACACATTAGACATACCCGATATCCTTCCTGATGAGATAGAACATGCATTGAAGAAAATGAAGAATCAAAAAGCTCCGACTGAAGATGAAGTTACTGTAGAGTTGTTAAAATTGGGAGGAAGAGACATGACAGAAACTGGCAAGATTCTTCACAAAATACATTAGGAAAGGCGTGACCCATAAGGAGTGGAATAATGCAATCATAATTTTGCTGCATAAGAAATGAGACAAATCATAAAAATTGAAAATTATAGACCAATTAGCTTGTCGTCCCACATCTACAAGTTGTTCACACGGATCATCGCTAACAGATTAGAAAGAATACTTGATGAGAATCAACTGGAAGAGCAAGATGGCTTTAGGATAGGATTCCCAACTATGGATCACATTCATGTAATATCACAGCTAATGGAGAAAGGAAATGAACATAAAACCCATTGTCTTGCATTTGTGTATTATGAAAAAAGCAGCATTTGAAGCCATACAGCAAAAGGCAATGTTTCGGAGACTTGAAAGACAGGCATAGACATATGCATAAACAGCCATACATTATGATTTTGAAGAAATATGAGAATGCTACCTCCTTTATTACACTTGACAAACACGGTAGCAAATTTAAAATTAAGAAAGGAGTTCGACAAGGAGACACAATATCTGCGAAGTTGTTTACTGCTGCCCTTGAAGCTTTCAGAAGATTGTACTGGTCGCAGAAAGGAGTCAATGTGAATGGAAAGTACCCAGTGCCAGGCTATTTTACGCACAGCAGCGCCTTAGGCAAGGCTAACTACTTGCACCCCTCCAAAAAAACTGCCACTTTCAATTTTCAAAAACAAGATGTCTTGTAGAAAAAATGAAAAGCACAAAACTTGAAACTGCTAAATGTATTTTAAATTGTAAGAATAAGTAATACAACAATCTCTGATTATCCTTCTCAAAAACACAAGAAAATGTTTTAGCACACAAATCATTTTGAATAATCTTGTGAATTGTGATGATAAAATTTAAGTCTATTAAAAGTTTCAATTTCAAGCGCGAAAAATGCATAAACACGCAGTTACTCACTCCATGACAACGCGACGAAACATATCCAGCTGTAAACAACACATGTTGCCAACTAAGAAGAATAAGAGATTTTTTCTTAGCCAAAAATATCACTAAATTTCAAAAAGAAAAAAAACCACAACATATAAAAAGGATAAATAAAAAAACACAGTATGGAATTTTTTTAGCCTTTATAATTAATATTCATAGCACTGTTGTGGTATATATCTTAAAATAAAAAATAAATTGTCAGCTGCATTTTTTACATGGGATAAAAAAAAAAACTAACCTACATAAAACAGCGCCCCTCTGAGGTTGCGCCCTATGCGCCTGCCTAGTTGGCCTAATAACAGCACCGGCTCTGGGAATATCGTTGTTGTTAGTTGGTTTTTAGGAGCATTAGCAACTAAGGCCATATTGCTCAGGCGATATGAGGTGATCATTCCCTGACCTTTCCGCATCCTCCGTATTTGGTGGTCACGGGCTCGAACCCCGGTCTAATCAAGAAGCGTGTGCTGCTCACTGCTGCTCCTGCCCAACTGGCTAAGGAGGCGCCCTGAAAGTATTTAAACCATTTACGGTTTGCAGACGACAATGTGATCATAAGCCAGGATCCCGAAGAATTAGAGGAGAATCTTAATCAGTTATGCAGAGTTAGTAGGATTTCGGACTAAAGATGAATATGGCTAAAACAGAAGTAATGATGAACAAGTGTGCCACAAAAAGGGATCTAATCATTGAAGGAGTAAGGTGGCGTGATATACACCGATGAGCCAAAACATTATGACCAGCGAATCGTAATGCAAATCGAAGCAACTGCAGGTGAACTCCGGCACGTTCTTCAGATGGGGAAAAGTAGCGGATTTAAGCGAGTTTGACAAAGGCCAAATTGTAATGGACAGACGACTGGGTCAGAGCATATCCGAAACGGCATGGCTGGTGGTGTACTCACAATCAACCGTGGTTAATACCTACCGAAAGTGGTTCGAGGAGGGAAACCTACGAACCGCCAGCGAGATGTTGGAAGACCACGGCTCATCGATGCTCGAGGTGAGCAAAGGCTCTCCCAGATGGTACGTGGTGACTGTGGCGCAACTCACCGGTAATTAGAATGCTAGTGGCGGGAGTAATGTGTCACAACACACAGTACACTGAACCCTGCTGAAAATGGGACTGCGTAGCCGCAGGCCGCAACGAGTGCCCATGCTAACCACGGTTCACCAGCGACAAACCTACAATGGGCACGCGAGCATCGAAACTGGACCATGAGTGATTGGAAGAAGGTCGTCTGGTCCGATGAATTACGTTTCCTGTTGCACCATGTGGACGGCCGGGTACATGTCCGTCATTTACCTGGGGAATTGATGGCTCCTGGATGCACCATGGGACAAAAACAAGCCGGTGGTGGCGGTGTCATGCTTTGGGCGATGTTCTGCTGGGATACCCCTCGGTCCAGTCATCCATGTACCAGGCACTCTGACGTCTACCACCTTCCTAAACATCGGGGAGAGCCAATGTGGCTGCCTTACTAGTCGGAAGTGCTGATAACGCTCATGAAAAATGTGCTTAAATATGCGTTTTAATTAGTTATTGCCCCAAAAAGTGTTCTCACCTAAAGAAATCAACTAGCGGACTCCCATGGTGAGAAATTTTTAAATTTCAATTGGGAATTTAGCAGGCTATTTGCATTATCATCTATATCCTTTGTTTGCGAGAACGCAGTGGTCACCATGTGGCTGGCAGCAAGGATATAGAGAGGCACCAATATAAAGTGGCGGCCACGTAAATACCCTATATTTCGCTGGGGAGGTGTCCCAACTTATGCCAGACCGGAACTGCAAGAACGCTCCGTCATCTGTGCTGAATTACCGTTACTGTGCTAATGAAACATGTATTTTGTATCTGGTCCCCCCCCCCTCTGCCATAGATATACCGTGGACAGAATGGATCTTAGCAAATATACATGTAGTGCAAAAACTGATGTCCCCACTGTTATCGGCGCCAACAAAACCCCCCAGAGAAAGTAACCCCCATTTCCCAGGGCCACTTTTATATTAGGCTGGTCCCCCCATACTGCCAGTGGGGGGAGCCCAAATCTTTGCCTGCAGATTGCAAGGCAACAAATATACCCACAGACTAGTGGTTTATATCCTCCAACAGCTCTCAGAACCCTCTAACAAATTAACGCGCCTAGAACCCACTAATTCGGATAACCTCGAAAATCCAAAATGGATAAAAACATGGTGGGAGAACCACACAAAAAAGACAGGGACCAGCCTGAGGTGCTAAAACTTGATTCTGACTGCGAACAAGTTAACCCTGAACACCAGATCCATTCCCAAGAAGTTAAAGCGACACCTTTGGAAAGAAAAAATAAAAATCAAATAGTCCCTAAATCGGACAGAGCAACTAGAAGCCAGAGCCAACCAAAGGACGCTCATGACGATCCTGGCTCCCTACAACCAGGAAAACAAGTTGAAACCAAGCCGATGATAGAGGCAAACAGCAGAATTCCCCCCTCCTGGACCCTGTATTCCCATAGGGACCCTCCCCCTTGGATCAAGCACGCACTCTCAAGACAGCCCTAGAGGACCTATTTAGGGACCAGAACAACAGAATCTCTGCAGGCCTCAGAGGCCAAATTGTTACTTTATGGAATAAAATGGAGTCCGTTTTAATCCAAACATACTTAGAATCCGAAATAGCCACGGCTAAACTGAGACTTATGTGGAAGGAGGAGCAAAGCAGATACGCTGAGGACATCGACTCAGTGTGACCACACAGCCACCCAACCAATACAAGCCAAGGAGAAATCCACCACTCGGCCACCTAACCTTGTAGTGTTGAGAACCCTTAATAAAGAGGACAAACGTTCTAGTGAAAGCATTAAGCAAGCAATAATTGATAAACTCTCTGATGACTTAAGGACCACGAAAATAAAATCGGTACGAAAGACAAGGAATCCAGGGTTGGTCATCGAAACAGGGACCACGGAGGAAATAACCAAATAAAATCCAACCGCAAGATTGCAACACTGGGATTCAGAGCTGCACCCCCCCCCCCCAAGAAGGGGTCCTCCATCCTTATATATGACCTAGATAAGGATATCAAACCCAAGGAGGTCGCAAGAGAATTGTTTGACAGAAATCTCTCCAAACATTTGCCAGATCAAAATCTAAAATACAAGAGCTTGACCCAATCCAGAACAGATTATAGCACCACACCATAAACAATTCAAAAGTAAAGTAATCAAATTCTTCCAGCTAAACGCTCATAGAGCCAGCGCGGTGGCCGATCAGGTCGGGATGAAAGCCGACGATGAAAATATAGATATCATCATACAGCTGCCAATCAAATAAGGGGATAGCCTCCTACAATACAAGCTCATGCAGCCTGAAAATGAAATCCATTTTCAGGCCGCTATTGTGGTCAGAAACCCAGATATAACAGTTACCAGGATCACTCACCTCTGCATGGCCTGGGCAGTCTGTGCACATCTTACCTCAGCATTGGGAGCCTTCTACGTCATAGCCCTTTATTGCCGCCGTGGAAAGGACATAACGATGGCTACAAGGCACCTAGAAATGTAACAAATATCCTCCCCGACCAGATACTAATAATAGGAGCGGACGTGAACTGCAGGTCACCGGCTTGGTACAACCATACCCTGGACAGGCAGGGGACAAGGAATGAGCAGCGCCTGGAGGAATTCCTAGCAACATCAACGATAACAGTGCTAAACCAATCCAATCAACTACCGACTTACTGCAATCTACGATGGGAAGCAACCATCGATGTCTCCCTAGCCACTAGGAATATTGCTGGCAATACAACAGACTGGACGGTTCAGGATGCCTGGACAACGTCCAACCACAGGGTCCTGACGTTCCAACTCAACAGAGACCATCAGAGACAATATCCTGAGAGAAAAATGCTACACAGTTATGCGCTGCACACTTCAAAGTGGAACCAGTTCAGAGACACTCTAATAGCAGAAAAAGATACACAGCAAGCTGCAATTCAAACAAACCAAGACCCTGACCAACTCCAAAAACCAGTCACAGCGATCATCACTAAAGCAGCGAATGCTGCCCTAAAACGAAGAACACCTGCCTCGGGTGCTGTACCATCGTGGAGTCCGGGGCTCCGAAGAGAAGTTCAGGATAAACGAAAAGCATTCCAGAGAGCCAGACGCTCCTGGCCTGCCCCTGAAGTGGATGCACTACGTGAAATCTACAAGGAAGCCAGAAACCAGTACACCTCGCTCATACGCAGAAGTAAACAACTCTTGTGGGAAAATCTGGTCTCAACCACTGGCAACACTGACCCCTGGGAGGTGGTCTACAAAGTAACCACTAATAAACTTCCCAGGGAAGAGGTAATTTCAATCACCATAACACCACAGGGAGATGTTACCAATTCTTGGGAGGCATCTGTTAACAATATTTTGGACGCAACCTTCTCCCTCATGTAGTCCGGCAGACACCTCAACAAATCAGGATGTGCACAAAGAATGACGACTACCGAACAGAAGACAGGGAACCGGATTTCAGAATACAAGAATTACAAGCGGCTGCGCACCTTATAAAAAGTAAGAAATGTCCGGGTCCGGACCTCTTGGATCTGAAATTTATCAAGAAGGTAGTGGAGAAAGCTCCGATATGCTACTGAACCTCTTCAATCTGTCTCCAAATTGGGACCTATTCGATGGACTGAAAAAAAGCAAGTATTAAACTCATAATTAAAAACCTGACAAAACGACCAGACCAACCGACTTCCTACAGACCAATAGCTCTACTAACAGTCTGCAGTAAACTCTTGGAACGACTCCTGTTAACCAAAATACAGGCTCACTACCTACAGGCAAACCTAATGTTCCCAAACCAATACGGCATTAGACAGGGTACGTCGACTGTGGATACCCTGAAGAACCTCCTTGCACTTGCAACTGCCACAGAAAACAAATACTTCCTGGTTATCTCTGTCGACTTTGCCGGCGCGTACGACACCCTTTGGTGGCCGAGCATCCTGGCCCGGCTCCGGCGGACTGGGATGCCAGGCAACCTCTGCGGAGTAATCCAAAGCTACCACTCCAGTAGACTCATCATGGTGAATGCTCCATACAAAATACTCACCGGAAAAACCAACAGAGGCTGCCCACAAGACTCCATTTTAGGACCCACGTCATAATTAAAAACCCGACAAAACCACCAGACCAACCGACTTCCTACAGACCAATAGCTCTACTAACAGTCTGCAGTAAACTCTTGGAACGACTCCTGTTAACCAGAATACAGGCTCACTACCTACAGGCAAATCTTGGATGAATTCCTAAATACTGATATTGGAGAGGGGGGTCTTCACAAGGATTTGCAGACGACCTCATCCTGATGATAGAGGCAAGCAGCAGAATCCAGCTGGAAAGAAAGGCAAATCATGCCCTTAAAATCCTACAAGAGTGGATCAATATTCACTTCCTTAGGATCTCTGCAACCAAAACGGACTCCACTTTCCTCAAGTTACTGTAATCAAGGGTGCCCTAGATTACAGGAGACCCCCACAGATTAAAATTGATGGTGTCACACTGCGACTTTCCAAGCAACTTAGATACCTTGGAGTAATATTGGGCACCACTCTCTCCTTCCAGGCACACTTGAAATACATCCGTAAGAAGATACGGGGCTATACAGCCCTTGTTACCAGAGTCGCAAAAAGGGACTGGGGATTGAAAAAGAAGACCCTCAAGCTTTTTTATAAAGCCGCCTTCCTGCCAATAGCTACCTATGCTTCCGGGGCATGGTACCCCCAAAGTTACTATGGTTGTAAATCGAAGAATCCACGACTCTTATCCACAGAGCCATGCTGCACGCTATAACCCGGGCCTGCAGCACAGTTAGCACCCACGCACAGCAGGTGCTGGTGGGAAACCTACCTTTAGACCGCGAAGTGGCTAAATGTGGAGTATTATATGAACTATCCAAGGGAAAAGCCTGTACCTGCGCCGGCTTCGACGCAGATCCTACCACAAACCGTTTGATTGAGAAAAATAGTCTTACAAATCACCTCATGCAGACCTGGCAAACCAGATGGGAGAATTCCCCAAAGGGAGAAGTCACCAAACGATTCTTCCCCAACGTTGGAAAACTCTACCCAATGGCTCTAGCATGGTTCATTCCGGAACACCACGCGACCTTCCTGCTACCCATGGTGCCTTTAAGGCTAAGCTTACAGCCCTGGGCATTACAGATGACCCTACTTGCTGCTGTGGAGAGTTGGAGAGCTGGCACCACCTCATGTATGAATGCCAGCTTTATGATGACCTCCACTGCCAGCTCATCACCTGGATCACCTTTTTTGCCCAGAGATAGAGAACAACACCTCCTGGACGGGAGGCAGGAATATATTGTCTCCTCCAAGTTCGCTGAAGATTTGTACAGAAGAAGATGGGACCTGAACGCACACTAGCCACATAATGGCTAGAAGCCAAAATATGCATAACCCCAAAGATGACCTATCGAGCAACCATGAAAATAGACAAAAAAAATTGAATGAAGGACGAATAGTAGCCGTTATGGCGGCCTGAGCCAAGCACTAGCCTGTCTCTCCTTTAACACCCCTTCCTGGCAGGGAGTCGAAATGACCATTCGCCTTGCCCCCTGCTGTCCCACTTATCCTTCTTGTGAGGCATGGGCATACCTCACTGACCACCTGGGGGAATCCCCTCTGTTGCCCACATACTTCTGCCTTTATCCCCCAACCTTCTATGTCCCATCACCCACTCTACCTATACACGACGCGAATGCCCTATTTCATCTAGCCCAAAAATCATCTTCGCCCAGTCTCGGCCTAATTATCCCACGTACTGCCCTTCTCCTACTATATGAATGCATGCACACATGCTGTATGCAAACATCCAAAGTAATTACGACTGCATAGATATGTGTGTGTGTGTGTATATATATATATCACTGTTGTGTATTTGTGCATATGTACGTATGTTCTTATACACTGTGCTGCCACTTTATTAGGTACACCTACCTAATAGCATGTTGAACCTCCTTTATCTTTCAAAGCAGGCTGAATTCGTCTAGGCATGGATTGAACACGATGCTGAAAACTTTGTGCAGGAATGGAGTACCATGCAGACATGAGTGTGTCACCCAGTTCCTTGAGATTCGACGGAGGTGCAGGCCTGCAGCAAACAGCCCTTTCCAGCTCATCCCAACGATGTTCAATAGGATTGAGATTCTGAGACTGAGCGGGCCACTGCAGCAAAGAAAAGTCATTATCATGTTCCTGGAACCATTTTATTTGTGCACCGGCACATTATCCTGCTGGAAGTAGCCATCTGACTGAGGATAAACTGTCAACGTGAACGGATGCACTTGGCTAGCAAAGATGTTTAGTTACAATGTGGCATTCAGACATGAATCTATGGGTATCAATGGACCCAACGCGTGCCAAGAAAACATTCCCCACACCATAACACTGCCCACATCACTGCACAGTAATCGTCAGACATGACAGGCCCATGGATTCATGTTGTTTTCGCAAAATTCTGAGCCTTCCATCAACATGATGCACCAGGAACGTCGACTCGTCAGACCAAGCAACTGTTTTCCAATCCTCGATAGTCCAGTGCTGGTGTTGCTGTGCCCATAGGAGGCATGCTCTATTGTTCTTCATTGATAACAAAGGTACGTGATGTGGTTGTCGGCTGTTGTAACCCATTCGCGATAATGTGAAACTAGTGGTCCGGTGCGATATTTTGTTCTGCGCACCAAGGTTGTATTCTGCGTGATGTGCGACATTGTGGCCCGTATGTTTGCTTGCATAATTCTAGCCATCCACCTCTGACCTCTATCATCAACAAACGATTTTCTTCCACAGGAGTGCCGTTGAGAGGATGTTTTCTGGTTGTTGCACCATTCTCGATACACGCATGAAACCGTGGTGCGTGAAAAGTTCAGGAGAACTGCCGATTCAGAGATGCTTTGTCCAGCACGTCTTGCACCTACTATCATGCCACGTTCGAAGTCCATTAGATTACTCCTTTCCCCATTCTTGCTACGGTTTGTACGCTTTACTCATACTAGAAAGGTTGTTCTGTTCTGCTGCATATATCCACAACTGTGGTCACGTAACTGGCAACGTTGTGATACAAACCATTTGTGTGCACAGCAGGGGTGTACCTAATAAAGTTGCAGCACAGTGTATGCCACTTTTATTTCGCGAAATCTCAGGAAATTACGCGACAGGACCTTGCCAGAGTAACTTAAGTCTAAGGTGTATTTAGTGTCAGACGGCACCAGGGGTTCCCCTATCTCCGCGTAGTTTTCATTGTGGGTGTACCAGTTTGCTGTAAATGCCAGAGGTTTAAAAGTGTATGGATATAGGATATCCATATACAATATCCATACACTGAGGAATGTGTCTTGTTCACATAGACCCAGCTGGTGGGGTGTCTAAGTTTGGTGTTCATCTCCATTTGTCATTCATGGCACATGGGTCTCGTCCATGTTAGTTTATTTTGGTATAGTTTGTTTCCTGAGTTTTCTAATTCTTGGGAGTGGGTCGTTTCTGGTGTCCCAGTCCAAGCGAGCTGAAGAACAGATGTTCTTTGGTTATAATGGTAATGGGTTGTGTTCTGTGGCCATTTGGTTTCTCCTCCTCCTCGCGAAGTGCCTGTGCGTAATTCGAGAAGGCTTGATACTCCTCTTTCATGTCTAGGAGGTGATGTTCTTGTCCCTGTGGTAAGTAGGATTCTGGTGAGTAAAACACCACGTAGGTCTTCATAGAGCCGGCAGTCATACATGAGGTGCTGCCAGCTATCCAGCCCCCCCCCCCCCACAAGTGAAAGTTAGATCATCCTGGATCCCAAGTAGTGACACAGTTTGGCATTAATCGCTCCGTGTTCAGTTAAGAGGTAACTTGTAGACCTGGGGAGAAACAGTTGGGTGAGGTTGGGTAGTTCTGTATTTTGGTTTCAGCAGTGCCGCCCCTTCTTGATTCGGTAGGTGGCTTTTTAGGTTTCTGCTATATATTTCTTCAGTGAGTTGTTGTGGTTGTAGATTTTGGTCCACACTGAAAATAACTATTGATGGGCCTTTCTTTTTTGGGGTCTCTGCCATAAAATAAAATAAATAAATAAATTTTCTGTTTATACTCCGGGACGACCAAACAGTCAGAGGAGTTCACAAGATAGACAGAATACAAGAAACAGCACCGTATTCAGTAGTCACGGGCTTGAACCCCGGTCACTCAAGGCACGTGTACTTATGCACCCGCGCGCCTGACCACTAGGCTACGGCGGCCTTAGTCCCAGGGTATTTAGCTTGGGGTTTGTTATTATCCCCTCGGCTTCCTCCTTGCCTTCCGTCTCAATTACGATACCAGGACTTCTTGTTTTCCGGACAGACTTTATCCTAGTGTCTTCGAAGTCCTCTTTGAGATTGTTTATGACTTTTTGCTTTATTTGTTCACTGGAGGGTCTCTCTTCTCCGGTGGGTTTCAGTATGATGATGTTCGGGGTTTTCAATAATACTTCTTTTGTTGGATTTCCACTTTGTTTGTTTTCTCTGCCTCGTTTGGTATATTCCTCAGCGCTTGGGCATATGTGGGAGCATGCTGTGGCATTTTTTTTGGCCCCACATTCCATATAGGTTTGTAGCCATGTAGCTATTCTCTCACTTTCTAAGTATGTATCATGGAGAATTGTCTCCATTTTGTGAAATACTGTCACAATTTGAGACCTCAGTCCGCAGGAGACCCTGTTAGGGTTCTCTTTGAATATATTTTCAAGGGCCGTTTTTAAAATGGATGTTTTCCCATAGACGGAGCCCTCTGGAAGAGGGTGGTTCAGGGATGGTTCCTGTTGTTTGTCATCGTTGTTTGTTTCCCTTTGAGATGCTGTAGGGTCAGGCTGCTCTCTAGACTCGGTCTGCGAGCGGGTCACTCGCTTCTAATTTTTTCAATCGGCTTGAGAGGTCCCTGATCGGGTGACCTCCATCTCTTCTGTCTCGTCAATAATGTCAAGGTCGTCACTTTGTGACTGCATCAAAGATTCCATAATTTTTTCTGTTTTCCCTTCCATTTAGCGAATTTCGGATAACCGAAACAGTTCAGTTTATCGGGCATATGTTAGGATGATCTGGTAAGGCACTGAAAATGCTGTCGGACGATGTCCTCCACAAATCTGTGGTTGAATTTGGGGGCACACAGGTGGTTATTGAAGTTTTGGGCTATCCACCTCGGTCACTAAGGGGCGGGGAAACAGCCTAATGTGAAAATGCTCCCAGAAGAGCAAGATCACTTCCCATAGGGGCTTCCTGGGCGCTGGAGGCGATGGTGTCATTAGTAATTCCGTGGGATGCACAGGTAAGCACAGGCTCACGGTGAGCCAGGCAAAGTTTATGGAAAGAGGGGGGTGTGTCCCTGAATTCATTGCTTCTGGTTTAATATACACATACAGCAATTAATACGCATATAATATAACATACAGCAGCTATCAGCACAGTTTGGTGGAGCAAACTTCCTGCCCGGTTTTAACACGGTTTGGGAAACTCTCCAGTCAAGTGCAAACTACCGACATGGCAACTGCTTTATATCAGAGCCTCTCTATGGCCCTACCGCCATCCACATGGTGACCATTGTAGGTCTGGCAACAAAGGACACAGATAAAAACGTTGGTAGCTTACTAAATTCCCAGTAGAATATAAAAATAGTCTCACCTAGGGACTCCTCCGATTAAGTTCTTTCAGCTTGAACACTTTTTTGAATTATATGCACATTTTAAACTACTAAATACCATTAAAAATCAGGAGCACGATAAAACGGGTCTGGACACTAAAGTCACCATATTGGTTCACCAGTTTTCAAGTCTAGTTTAAGTGAAGTGTAAAGTGTGTTTAGGGTCAAACGGCACCAGGGGTTTCCCCCATCTCCGCGTAGTTTACATTGTGGGTGAACTAGTTGACTGGAAAAGCCAGAGATTTAAAAGTGTATGGACTTTGTATATGTGTGATGCCTTGTACCGTTGTTCATCTGGTCATTTAGCTGCTGGGCCCCTACTGAAGCCCAACATTGCCCCACTTATGCCCCATGGAGGCAGACCAGGAACCCAGTATGTTTCACTCTGGCAGGTCCTGCCGCTTAATTTCCTGAGATTTTGGCGGCTAGGACCTTTAAAAAAAAAGACAGAGAGAGAGAGAGAGAGAGAAAAGAAACGCGTCGACATAGGGGTAGAATCGCTTAGTTTTGCTAGGTCAAGTTATGGGCATAAGGTAATTTAGACATGTTAAGTTTTTGGTGTGTAGGGCTTTCGCTAGTGTATAAGTAGAGGGGGGTGGCAGAAGGCTGGGGGGAGAAAGACAAATATGGGGCTAATAGAGTAGGTAGCTGCAGTTTTCGGTGGGGCATGCCCCCTGCCCCACCAGAGTAGAAGATATGGGGTGGAGAGGAGGGGAGGATGAAAACATCCCCCCCCAAAGGAAGTAGGTATAAAGGTGAAGGGGGCGAGAGTGTCCTCTTCAGATCGCCATATGGCTATTGGCAGCTACTGCTGCATTTCTGTTTTAAAGTTTCTTCACTCATGGGGCAAGCTCCGTCCTTGTGCTTGTGTCCCTCATCTTTAGTTTCAGCCCTTACATTGTCCTGGCTGGGGTCTCAATACTGGTACTAGATGTCAGTCATTGTAGATGGTGCTTCTCCTGACGAAGAGGTCTTGTGTGAACTGGGATAATGCTCTATATTCATCCTCAATATCTATGAAATGGGATTCCAATCCTTTTGGTAGGTATCTTATTTTTGTTATAAGTACCCCTCTGAGGTCTTCATATTGTGGACACTCGTACACTATGTGATTCCAGCTTTCTGTCTCCCCGGACGTACAGTTGGGGTCCTCAGTGAGTCCAAATCTGTGCAGCTTCTCATTGTAGTGTCCATGTCCTGTTATTAGAGATGTCAAATGGTACCCTGGGAAGTACCAGGTTGGCTGTTTTGGGTAGATTTCTGGATATCTGGTAGATATCTTCTGGTTATCTCGCCCTTGGTGGTCTCTGTCCATCTTTTCTGCCATAATTTTAGCAGGTGGGTCTGTAGTCTAGCTTTTTCTGGTTTTAGGTTGTTTGCTGGGTCAGTTGTGTAGTTCAGATGTGTGGCCGCCACTCCCCCGGATAGCAAGTATAGCAGACCTGTGCGAACGACCTCCAGGTCCAAAGGAAGCGCTGCAGCATAATTAAGTAATGAATCCACCACAGAAAAATATAACATAATTAGCTGTTAAATTAGATTTATTTGTGGTATGATGAAACAAGTATAAATAAAATCTTAATTGTTAAAGAAAAATCTATTCACAGAACACAGCCCTATATTCTCATAGTTGTATGAAGAAAAAGTTCTTAAATGTGAGAAGGCATATTTGGAACTTAATTATAGGAATAAATCGAATAGAATGGTGTGTTAGTTTTAAAAGCATTGGCTTAAATTCAGGTGCACTTAACACCAGATAATTGCCACACATCCAATCTAGAAGGGAGACCGGGTCAGTTAAGCTTTTAAGTCTGCAGCCATCTTGCATACATCTTTCTATTGAGTACAAGCCAATATCATTTGCATATATCTTAACAAAAGTTCTGTTCACTACTTGAAATATATCATTAATAAATATATCAAAAAAATTAGTCCCATATGCATGCCTTGTGGTACACTTTGACAAACCCTCTTTTTAATACTTTGACTATTATTTATGGTAACTGTCACCCTCGAGTAATTTAAACAGTTTTGAAACAAAGCCAAGATATTACACCTCTCGTTCCATGTTCATCTACTTTTGTAACTAATAAAGATGTCTATCAGACCATATGCCTTTGACATACCCAAAATAGCATCAAATGAAATTCTTCAAGTTAAGAGTTACACTGAAGGAGTCAGTTGAATCTTGCAGTCACTCTACTGTGATTAAAGGAGATGGATATACGTATTCCCTTTCCCAACATTCTTCAAATTAATGATGTCAATACCAATGCAAATAAGTGTTTGTGTGTAGTTTTGCTTCCTTAACGGAAATACTGTCCACACCTTCTGAAATTTTACTTTTGAGGGGATTCATCTTCATAGTAAGGATTTAATATTATATAAGATTTAGTCACATTTCAGCAGTTATAAGGAAAACAGAGTATATAACAACACTTATTATAAATGTAAAATTAGTAAATAATTCAACAAAACTGCTAAATATTTCACCTAAATTGTTAGCTATCTGAAGATGTTTATTATTACCTATGGTCACATGTATTAGTTGATTATTCTTAACAGGGTTTTTCCTTTTAGTTATTATTAAAGAGATAATTATTGAACTTTTTCTTTCAGTGATAAATCCTTATTGCTAAAAGTATTTCAGTAATGAACATTCTTCTGTTTTTATAATAGATTACTAATCCGGTTTCCATGGCCAGATTTAAACTTGTTGTGTCCCTAAGCTATAACATGTATGAGGCCCTCCTCTCTTATTATTCACCTGTGACAATATTAAAAAAGGATTTTTTAAGATGGAGAAGCCCCTTCTAATGTGAGGCCCTAAGCTGTAGCTTATATGTAAATCTGGCCCTGCCTGTTTCTTAAAACTATATATTCCTCATAATAATGAGAAATCCTATTTAGACACTTCTTGTGTTTTTAAAAACTTCTCTCTTAGGTATCAACCAAGGTTTATCTTGTTCTTAATTATGTCAGTAATAGCTTGAATAATTTGTAATTTGTGTCCTTTGTTTAGACTCTTCATGAAATCTTGAATTACTTACTAGTTGGATTATTTTGTTGTAAAAGGAATTTGTCTAGTGTTGGATTTCTGATTTAAGAATGAGCCAACATGATTTGTAAGAAGTTGGGATAAATCTGAAAATATTTAATTCTGTTTACAAATGCTTTATGTAAACAGAAAGTGAAAAAAAAAAAAAAAAAAAATTGGCTCTTGCCTAATTTAGGGATATTCAGTCTTATATTTGAAAAGACAGGCTTTTCAAATATAAGACTGAATATCCTTAAGTTTAGCACTGGTTGAGATATGGTCCAAGCAAGATTTCATTATTACATTATCCAAATAATGCTGTCTAGTCATACCAAAAGTTGACTAGTCAAAGCCATTTTCAGATCAGTAGGATCTGAATGACCATTCAGCAAGTTAATGGTCAAATTTCCAACTATTGGTCTTATTAATTATACATTCAGGAGTAAAAGATTTTTTGCAATTCATTTAAGAAATTATTTCCTGACAATGAAGGTGGTCTATAAAAAGCACAGGCTATACTCCAGAATTTGGGTACAAGTTTTCTCTATGCATTGGGCATGGTCTTAAACCATGCCCACTGGAGATATAGTAGAATAGAGTTCTGTGATTGGATGATTACTGTGAAAGCGTAATTTTTGTTTCTGATTGTTTCATTGGATGTGAATTTAGTTTGGTTTAGAGGAAAGTACGAAGTTATCATTTGCACGTGTATGTTTGATTTTTTTCGTCGCCATTTCCCTGGTGCTGTTAGTATATTTTGTGTTGCCTTTTGCTTGTCGTGTTAGGTGTTTTCTGCTTTCGTTATTGTGCCATTTACGCATATTACTCTCTACTGCCGTCACATATTATTTTCCTTTTTTTTTGTTGTTGTTCCTTGTTTAGTCCCAATGGAGTGAGCAAATGTGAATTTGCAAAAGAACAGTTGTAAGGCTGTAACTGAATGGTGTATGAGTGTCAATTTGATTGCTTCTGAGTACAAGTGTGGATGTTTGATGAGACGGGCCGCGCAAAAGGAAATTAAGGATGGTTTTGAATGGGTTTGTAGAAAGTCAGGGGCCAATCCTCATCATGTTAAAAGGTCTATTTGAAAGGGATCGTGGTTTTCTGAAAGTAATTTAAGTATGACTGAGGTGCTTCTTCTTACCTGTTTTTGGGTTTTGAAGACACCGTGTGAAACTGTTATATATGAGATGAGAGTGGTGGAGTTTTTGTAGAGAGGTATGTGTGGATATGTGTGTGAAAGAGAATGGTATGATTGGTGGTGTGGGTATGGTTGTTGAAATTGATGAGAGCAAGTTCAGTAAGAGAAAATATAACAGAGATAGAAGAGTGAATGGGCATTGGATGTTTGGTGGGGTTGAACGAGGGACATTACGGTGTTTATTCAGGGTTGTTGAAAATCGGAGTAAACAATTCCTCCTAGACATCATAAAGGCTTCTATTTTACCCAGAACGACTATTGTTTTGGATTGTTGGAAGTCTTATAGTTGTCTGCGTAACGAAGGTTTTCAGCGTATAGCTGTTAATCACTCGCTTCACTTCAGCGATCCTGAAACTGGTGCAAACACCAACAGTATCGGAGTACATGGGGTGATATTAAACGGCAACTGCCATCAAGAACAGTCGATGGTCAGTTCGACTCCTACCTCGCACAGTTCATGTGGGGGCATAGGCATTCCAACAGCAGTGACCTAACTTTGGAATTCATTAAAGGAATTTGTTAGGTGTACAAGCCGGCATGTGAGGATTGATGAGGTGAGTTTTATTTGTATTCAAGTACACTAGTTATATTTGTTGGGTACCCTTCCGGTTGATCGTTTCGAGTAGCAGTAATTGACATGCCCAGGCCATACTATCTGCAGTCTTAGTTAGGGTGTTTATTCTCTGCTGTTTTTATACCGGAAAACGAGTTTCCTGGTCAGGGAATGACCACCGCATATCCTGGAGCAATATGGCCATAGTTGCTAATGCTCCTAAAAACCAAATAACAAACAAACAACAATAACAAACGAGTTTCCTATTTAAAAACAGCGGTAACGGATATTCTAACCAAAGATTTATGCGGATCCCTCGCTATCTGGAATCTTAGTTATGCTTTTTATTTCCCTCCTCACCACTGTTTTATTGCGAAAAATGAGATCCCTATTTAAAAAACAGCTGCAAAAGATATTTAAACCAAAGATTAAGTTTTTACGAAACTTCGGAGGAGATTTAATTAAAAAATGGACTTATTTTTTGAAATGTGTAATTATTTTTGCTTATTTTAATAACGTATTGTAGTTTCTTTTATGCTTATTTAAGCTTCGATGTATTACGATATCACGTGGTTTTTGCGTGTTACATGTGGGCGTGGAAAGCAGTGAGTGGCTACTATCAATCACCATTGTTTCTGACCGTTAGGACTTGTACCCAAGATCTGGAGTACTAAAGCACATACTAAAGTGAGAAGCAAATCTTGGTTCAAGCATTGGAAATAACTTTATTTCACCCAGGGCGGGTCCAACAACCGGTTTTTGCTTGAATCCTTCCGGAAGTTGCGTAAAAACATAACATTTTTTTACTAAACAAAAATGAAATAACTTTATTTCCAATGCTTGAAAAGAGAGTAAATAAAAAATATTATTCCCCCCCCCCATATCTCTTATTTTGCAAAATTTTAAATAACCTGGCATATTATAATTATCTATTTCAATATACGTGTATTTAATGAAATTTGGTATCCAATACCCCTCGTACGCTACGTGACAAACAGAAGGTTGCGTGAAGGACGTGAACTGAGAAAAATTATTGTAATTAGAAGGGGAGGGGGGAACGCTTATAAGAGGGATCAAATGTTTTTGATCGACTTTCATTCTTGTTTAGTAAAAAAATGTTATGTTTTTACGCAACTTCTGGAAGGATTCAAGCAAAAACCGGTTGTTGGACCAGGCCAGGGTGTACCGGAGTTTTACCAATATATATTTGATATTTACTTAAAAGTAAACAAATACATAAACTTTTACCAAATTCATATCAATTCCACAAATGAAGGCTGAGGAATGATTGATAAATTCATATTCTCTTATTTTAATCATGTTGAATAACTCTCTAGAAGACGAATACGATTTGATGCATTTGAATCCATTAGTTAACAAAGAAAGAAAAAAAAAATTGGATAATAATAAATTATTATTCCGTGAAAATTTTCTAAATGTGACAAGTTCTTTCCTCAGTACTGTAATTATAATCTCCTCTGATCAGAATTTCTGCACAAAAGAACTAAATGTTTTCCTACCTGACGTAGCTATACATCATATACCAGCGACGTAATGCGACATACAACTGGATTGTTTTTTCCGTTTCAATTCACGTGGTTATTACTTTACACTAAAGCAGTTTAAAATCTGTTCACTTTAGTTAAAATAATTCACCCAAATAAATATACAACCATTTCTAGTCACCATTTCAGTGAATAATATGGATTTTTACTTCCGTGCTCAAGGTACAAAATAAAATAAAAAAAACAGTCTGCATTTCACTCATAGCAGACGATCACAAGTAAATAGCTACGCAAGTAGACATTTGAATCCAGGCCTTAATTAATTAATCAGACTCCAACTGTCACAATGCTTGCGCCGTGTGGCGCCACAATAACATAGAAATATATCGTAAAATATGGAATTTTTCCCATGCTACTGAATACATTTCAAAATGAAGGCTTATTACAATGCTAGCATACATAGTATGCTGAGATTATACACTAGTGTTCAAAGAAAGTGCATCACCCCTTAAAATGGTAATTGTCGTCCGAATAACGTAAGTATAGGGAAATATTTCTTACAGATTGCATGAGATAAGATTGACACACGTAGGTGATGACGTAATATTGCATCAGCTATTACTTTCCTTGCTTGTGTCAGGATGGCGAGTTACGTTCAGTTGACGCCACGAAGAAAGAGTACTATTGTTGCTTTACGTGAAGAAGGATGTTCTTCTCGTCATACTGCTTATAGAGTGTCTTGTAATCAGTCGACAATGAGTAGATTTCTTTCAGAAGACGCCTCTTCAAAAATGGACTTGTAGCCCCTCATCCAAAGAAGAAGCCCCTCCTCACACAAAAAATGTAAAAGGCCCGATTCATTTGGTGTAACGAGTATGTCAAATGGATCCCCAAGCAGTGGAAGTCAGTTATTTTCTTGGATGAGAATAAATTCAACCTGCATGGCTCTGATGGGAGACAAACGATTCGCCGTAAACGTGGTGAAGAATACCATCCAGACTGTATGGTGTCTCAGTGAAATTCCCCCAGCCAAATGATATGGGGGTGCATTCGTATCGCGGAGTAGTTCACTTACAGTTTATAAAAGGTTCCGTAAATTCCAATGGATACCTGGCTATATTGGAAGGCAAATTGCTTCCAACCATTAGAGACCATTTCAACCTGCCAAGTAACTGTATATTTTTCAGGACAACTCTGCTCCTTGCATCGGGCGAAAATTGTAAGTAGGCACTTCTGTAGTTACTTTAGCTTCAGTTCTGCATTAGAGGTTCGACAGTAACGTGTTTACATTTGTTACAGGTGAAAAAATTGGTGGAAGAACGATCTCTTAGCTGGCCAGGAAACAGCCAAGACCTAAATCCTATAGAGAACTGTTGGCATCTTGTGGAATCTGCAGTTGCCAAAAAGAAACCAAAGGACCTTCGTGAACTTTGGGAAGCCATAATTCGTGTTTGGAACCACGAACTTGTTGTTTGTTTGTTGTTTAGGAGCATTAGCAACTAAGGCCATATTGCTCTGGGATATGCGGTGGTCATTCCCTGACCTTCCCGCATCCTCCGTATTTGGTGGTGACGGGCTCGAACCCCGGTCTAATCAAGAAGCGCGTGCTACGCACTGCTGCTCCTTCCCACCTGGCTACGGAGGCACCAACCACGAACTGTCAGTTAATTATCTTCAGAAATTGATCTTGTCAATGCGTCGACGGTGTGCTGCAGTCATCGGGGAGAGAGGCGGTTTAACTAAATATTAGTTTGCGCCTGCTGAACTTTTCATTTTGTTTTCCATTTAAAATGATAAATTGAAGCAAATTGAGGGCTTCTGATAACATTTCAGCTATAACACTGTTCAAAAAAAAATTCTTTGAATTTGTTTCCTTTTTTTAGAATAGGCAAACTTTACAAATTTTGGGTCGAGAAAAACGAATGTGATCAGAAATTTTTTATTAGCTTTAGTTTTTGAGATACAGTACTTTCGCGATTGTCTAAGAATATGGTAATTTCAGTAGTAATCGGAGTGAAAAGTAATATTAAAACAATCTCATATTTACATTTCCTCGATACAATATAAATCAGTTGTTTTTAATTAAAACGTAAAAATAACAGGAACGCAAGAAAACTGTACAGGAACCGAAAGTACTTTCTCAAAATGTATCCTATTTACGACAGCGCCTTCTTTTCGTTTGTATTCCACATCCATGGTATCTCTTTTTACTGTCAAACAGTAGTCCGCAAGCATAGAAGCGTTCCGCCTCTCCTGTTATCTTCTTTCCATTGCTGAAATGTCTTGAGGGATTCGCTCTCCGTGCTCGTCACTCACTGCACCACAGTTGTCAGGGAAGAAGTCCAGATGAAAGTCGAGAAAGTGGATTTTCAGTGACATATTGCAGCCTAATTGATGATACTTTTCTAGAAGGTTGTTCACGGTCTCAACATAGTTTCCAACTCTTCAGTTCCCCAGAAAGAGGACCGCCGCAAGTGGGTAGGCGAGGTAAGCGTCGCTTACGAGCAGCACTTCAAGAGGGCGCCAAAAAAAAAAAAAAACTTTTGATGTATACAAGTAGAACTTCTGTTTAATTAACGAAATTCTTCATAGCGAAATTTTCTATTTAGCGATATGGGCAATATGACATGTTCTTTCATTTCGCTCAAAGCGTTTCATAATTTCGTTTTTTACCTCTATCGACTGAGGCGGACTGGCCCAACCGAGTAAAACCCGTTGGGCCGGAAGCAGGTGTGATTTTGGCCATAAACACTTGTATGAGGCCACTACAAGTTTTCTGCAGTAAGAATTTTTCACAATCTATCGATATTGCTTTTCTTTTTCTCTCTGAATCTGTAGTATCTTCACCAGCACGCTTCCTTTTCTCAAGTATTTTACTCATTTTTAGGGAATAAAACAATTTCAGTATAAAAAGGACAAAAATGAGGAGGCACGCTTGATACACATAAACAAAGCTGCCGGCGTGTAGCAACTGAATAAACAAAGCAGAAAAGACAAACACTATTATTCCCTCACGCTTGCTCACATTTTGGAGATCACTGCCATAAAATAATTTCTAGTTGCGTCGTGGAATCTGTTATAAACAGGTAGTAAACTCGATCTAATTGCATTTGCGATAATACCGACAGCTGGAATTGTGGGTTTTTATGTTATTATGGTGAATGTGTTTCCCCTTCACTGAAATCTTCAATCTTATGAAAAACATAAATACATTTTTCAGAAAACCTCTCTTCTTTCAGTTCGGGTGATTCCCAAGTTCGACTGCCATTTCTTGTAAACACGAAGGTGAATCGTGTATAAGCGAATTCTGTTCGTGTTATATACGACATCGTTCCCCTATTTATAAATCGTGTATGATCGAATTCGTGTAGTGTAAACGCGTGTTATACGGGGACTGGCCGTACTATATGCTGTATTTTATTTTTTTCTCGGAGTAAGTATTTTCTGTGCTACCATGTGCAACTTATTTATTAGCATATGCTTATAGCTTCGATTCTTTATACGATTTCAATTTTTAGCATTGCTTATAAATATCTCGAAACTTACCTCCTAATCCGTATGGTTAAAATATAATGAAGAAATTAAAAAATATGAAAAAATTCCCTTAGGGAAAAAAAGTGCACTCTTTTCCGCTTGGATCGTTATACATAAGAATTAACGATTATGGAACTAAGAATGAGAACCAAGAGTCCTAACGTTGGACTTCCGCAGTTCCGTCATCAGTTGGTTCATTTAATCGGGAAATAAATTCTGAATGTTATAAAGGTTAACTCTAGCTCCCGTGATGCACGGTTAGTGCGCGCGCGCTGGAAATTTTACATGTTTTAAGGATGTTATCCTGCGAGTTCAGTCTGAAAATCATTCAATGGCTGAAACTTCGTGTATTAATAATAACTGGAATTCAGTTTTGTTAATATTATTGCACAATCTGTTTGAGTATTATGATTATGTGAATGCGAATGTTGACTGAGTTCTGTGGCTGAATAATTAGCATGAAGGCTGGTTTGGTGATATAAGCTCTGTTCTTTGCAGTTTTAGTGGATCCAAATTTGGCGGTAATACTACCAATGTCGTATGCACTAGGGTACCTACAGTAGAGTACCTACAGGCTTGCCTTCACAGGCCAAGTCTGTGCAGGCAAACTGAAGTGTGTGTATGTAGCACAGGCCAAGTCTGTGCAGTCAAACCAGACTGTGTGTCTGTAGCACAGGCCGTCTGGTCCGGTCTGTGTAAATTTGAGCGACGACAGATATTTCCCAACATGCACAGACCTACAGGTATGTGCATATAGATGTGGTTTACCAAATATGGCACACACAAAGAACCTTGTGAAGGCGCACTCAACGCCGTAAACAAATTCCCTATTTGATAAAATTGTTCTCTATCGTTAGCTTCACAAGTTTTGATTGTAGCTGGGCCTCTGAAGTCGGTAATTTCCAGATTCTGGGTTATGAGAGTGAGCAAACAGCAGGTTAGACAAAAAACCAAACACAGTGAACGAAACAAATAATTCATATTTAATGCACCTTAAATTCTTCTTCATTTGCCTGTTTGCTGGACGAAAAAAAAACCCAGTTTCTGCGGAAAAACCCTTGCTATCTACCTGAGGCCGACTAATTCAGCCACAGAGTGAAAAAGCCCACTGAAGTTCCTCGCGTCATTGACGGCATTCGAAGCTGGGCCTTTTCCACCCGGTGTGTGGAGGACGATACCATGTGCTATCCGTTCAGACTGTGATTAGGACAACCCCAGGGGCTCACACCTGGTGAGTATAGGCTTGGCACACCCAGAGTACCGAGCTGGATATCATCATTCTTCTCTTTCTTGGTGATTCCCTTCTATTTCTCACTCTATTTTTTTCTCGGGGATAATTCAGAATTTTTTTTTTTTTTTTTTTGGCTGTTGCAGCATAAGCCTCAGGCTTCCTTGCACCATATGGCTAATAATAATAATAAGTGTAAAGTGTGTTTAGGGTCAAACGGCACCAGGAGATTCCCTCATCTCCGCGTAGTTTACATTGTGGGTGAACCAGTTGACTGGAAAAGCCAGAGATTTAAAAGTGTGTGGACTTTGTATATGTGTGTGATGCCTTGTACCGTTGTTCTTCTGGTCGTTTAGCCCCACACCCCTACTGAGGCCCGACATGGCCCCACTTTCGCTCGTGGAGGCAGACCAGGTACCCACTAGTATATAGTTCACTCTGGCAGGTCCTGCCATCTAATTTCCTGAGATTTCAGTGGCTAGGACCTCAAAAAAAAAAAAAAAAAAAAAAAAAGATTATAATCGCGTACGCGTCGCGGGAAGCGCTAGGAGAAGTCAAAATTTTCGGCGAAATTGATTTAGATTGGTGACTTTAGATTGGGTGGGGTGTGTTCACATTGCTGTCAGATAGAGTGGGGAGAAGGCTGAAGACTGGGGGGGGGATAGATAGAAATATGGAACCAAAAGGGAAGGCAACTCCAGTTTTCAGTGGACATGCCCATGCCCCACCAGGGTGAAGAAATCGGGTAGCAGGGAGGGGAGGGGACAGCAACAGTCTCCTCCCCTTCCTGCCAGGAAGAGGTGGAACAGTGAGCCAGACAAGGGAACTGGCTCAGGTCGCCAATGTGTCCTGTGTGCAGGGGTGGGAGCAGACCTGACCGCAGAGTCAGGTCCTCACTGTCCAGGACAATGAAGCCCGGCACAGGTGATCCAGTGTTGGTTTGGCCAAGGACACTCATGTCTAGGCAGGTCTTGGCCTTAATAGGGAATGTCACACCTGAGACCCAAGTTATTGCTCAGGAACGATGTGGGTCAGTCACTTTCGTTGGGTACCAATCGTTCAGAGATGCCTGGATATAGTCAGTTTTCCACATCAGTCCATTTATCATCCATGTAGGTTGTACAAAATGTCATAGTTGTGATTCACTCATGGGATCGTTGTCCCGTCCGCAGGTCAATGTTCTGAGAAGTGGAGTTTTCTCACTTCTCGGAAGAGTTCCAGTTTTGTCCTGCATGACGGATCAAGCAGTCAAACCTGACTGCTTGATTGGTTAGGTATCTCTGGGAAGCTGTGTTTGACACGTCTATTCGAGGTTTGCAGGCAAAAGAATGGTCAAGCGTCTGGCATACAAGTTCTGGGAAAACTTTGTGAGTGCTATATATGATGCTTCGTCTTCCAGTAAGTAGTGTTCCCGGTTTTTGAGGTTGAGGTGCACTTGGGTGATTAATTGAACACGAAGATCTTCATAAAGTTCGCAGTCATGCATCTGGTGTCCCCAGGTCTCCACAGAGCCACACGCAAACACATTGGGTTGTCTTCAAGTCCCAGAAGGTGTAATTTGTGGCGGATCGCTCCGTGTCCTGTTAGGAGATACGTGCTGTACAATCCAGAGCAAAGCCATGCTGGATACTGTGGGTGTATTTGCTGTAGATAGGGGAGGAACTTCCGCGTGACTTCCCCTTTTGTGGAGGTCGTCCAGCGCTGCTGCCATATTGATCGCAAATAAATCTGGAGTCTTTTCTTTTCCATTGTCCGATTTGCAGTTGGGTCTGTGGTGTGATCCCGGAAGGTAGTTGGATTTCCGCGTCCAAGCTGCTGTAACATGCCTAGGCGAATCACTTCAAGGTCAAGGGGTTTCAGTGAGTACTTGCAGGGCATGAGTAGATACGGTGCTGCACGCTCTGGTGAGAGTTAATAAAATCGGTCGGTGAATTATGTTGAGTAGCCAAAGATTTACCGCAATAGAGGCCTTATGGTTGCAGACACCAGAAGCATATGCAATCGCAGGGATGTGATAGCTGCTTTGTAAAGAATTGCTAGGGTTCGTCTTTTCAGCCCCCAGTCGCGGCGGGTAATCCTGGCAAGCATGGCAGCGTAGTTTTTCATTTTCTTCTGGATGTATTTTAAGTGGGATGTAAACGATAAATTTCGGTCCAGGATGACTATTAGGTACTTGAGTTCTGTGGGGAACTTGATCGTTCTGTTGTAGATCGTTATCTGCGGTGGCCTGGTAGGAGTTAGATATCCCTTTAGTAGGATAGATTGGGTTTCGGTGGCAGAGATATTAAAGTGTGAGTTTCAGTCCACTCTCTCTTAGTGTGGAAAGTGTTGAGTTGGCAAGGGTTTCCAGTTGTGCTCTTGAATCAGCAGAGAGAATTAGGGAGAGGTCATCTGCGTATGCAAGCGCTTGCACGTCCCCCAGTGTGATTAGGACAAAGTGTAAAGTGTGTTCGGTGTCAAGCGGCACCAGGGTTTCCCCCATCTCCGCATTGATTACATTGTGGGTGTAACCCCAATTCACAAAGGAGGATCAAAGGCTGACACAAGTAATTATAGACCTGTTAGTTTAACTTCGGTTCCAGGAAAATTAATGGAGGCACTGGTTAAAGAAGCACTGCAGGATCATCTGGACAAGAATTCAGTTATAGCTCAGACACAGCATGGGTTTGTTAAGGGCAGGTCTTGTCTGACCAATTTGATTGGATACTATGATGTAGTCACAAAAGAACTGGATGCAGGGAATAACTTTGATATTATATATTTGGATCTTAGAAAGGCTTTTGATACTGTTGCGCATGGAAGACTGCTGCACAAATTGGAGAAGTGTGGCATTCGAGGCAAATTGCTGCTATGGATAAAGGGATGGTTGAGTGGCAGAAGACAGAGAGTGGTAATCAATGGACACTGCTCAACGTGGACTAATGTTATTAGTGGAGTTCCTCAGGGTTCAGTGTTGGGTCCATTGTTGTTTTCTGTATTTATAAATGATATTGATGATGGTGTATCAGGCTTAATGTCCAAGTTTGCAGACGATACAAAGGTTGGCAGGGTTGTTAAGGACACTACTGATACTATGCTGCTGCAACAGGATCTGGAAAGGTTGAGCAGATGGGCTGAGAGGTGGCAAATGAAGTTTAACATTGACAAATGTAAAGTACTACATATGGGAAACAGTAACCCCAGATCAACGTATCAACTCTGTGGTACTACGCTGACAGTGGTAGAGAATGAAAAGGACCTGGGGGTAATTGTGCAGGCAGATATGAAGTTCTCTGAGCAGTGCAGACGAGCTGCAAGAGTAGCTCATGGTGTCTTGTCAATGATATACAGGAATTTTTCTAGCAGGGACAGGGATGTGATTATTCCCTTGTATAAGGCATTGGTCAGGCCACACCTTGAGTACTGTATACAGGTCTGGAGGCCTCATTTCAAGAAGGATGTAGAGCTGCTGGAACGAGTACAGAGAAGGGCAACAAGATTAGTGAATGGAACAAAGGGTTGCTCTTACGAAGAAAGGCTTAAGTTTTGCAAATTACAGAGCCTGGAGACTAGGCATCGCCGAGGTGATCTGATAGAGGTGTACAAGGCTTTGAATGGCTTGAGCATGCTCAATGCCGATGGAATTCTTCCTCTTGCTCAGAATAATCACCTGAGAGGGCATAAATTCAAATTGAGGAAGGACGGATGTCGGATAGATGTGCGGAAATTCGCCTTTAGCCAGCGGGCAGTTGGTTTGTGGAATAGACTTCCATCGCTTGTTGTTGAAGTTGATAGCCTAAACAAATTTAAGGCTCAGCTGGACAGGTATTTCGAACGAATTGAGGGGTGAAATGGGAGTAGTGGTTGTTTTTTTTTTTTTTTTTTTTCTTTTTTTTTGGCTGATGCTGAATAAGCTTGCTTTCTTGCATCATATGCCTCTACTAATGCTAATGCTAATGCTACCAGTTGACTGGAAATGCCAGAGATTTAAAAGTGTATGGACATTGTATATGTGTAGTGTCATGTACCGTTGTTCTTCTGGTCCTTTAGCCGCTGGACTTCTGCTGAGGCCCAACGTTGCCCCACTTTCGCCCTGTGGAGGCAGACCAGGTACCCACTAGTCAACAGTTCACTTTGGCAGGTCATACCATCTAGTAGGTGTGCCTAATAAAGTGACCACTCCAGTATGTGCAAAGGAAAGTTGTTTCGAAGAACAGAAGTAGAAGGGATGTAGCCGAGTGGGCAGGAGCGGGAGTGCAGTAGCACACGCTCTTTGAGTAGACCGGGGTTCAAGCCCGGTGCTGAATACGGTCGATCTGCCAACCCGCACTGGACCAGCGTGGCAGATTATGGTCCATTTCCCTCAGCATGAATTGTTGAGGAGGCTTCTACCCTGCAGTGGGTTGATAATGGCTGCACTTTACTTTTTTTTTTTACCATCTAATTTCCAGATTTCAGTGGCTAGGACCTAAAAAAAAAAAAAAAACAAACAAAAGGGTGAGGGGAGTACACATGTACATACATACAAACATGCATATACATACACATCAATTGGTATAGGTTAGTTCGCGTGGTGAAGGCGTGTGATTAGGACATTTTTTCCCCTTTTTTCATTCATTTATTAATTACACACAATATACAGTCTCAAGATTATGTACACCAAAGTATATACATGATTTATATACAAGATATATTTACATATAATTAGATGCTCTGTACATATCATTAAACACTTGTGTATGTGTGTGTGTGTGTGTAAGTGTGTTCTTTAATCAAGGTAGCTCCCAGACATAAGCCCAACTCTACCTTGAGAACTTATGAATATGTAGTGTTTACACAGCAGACCTGGAAAAGTATGTTGAATTACCTGAGTCTGATTTTACTGTAGCGCAATTCGCGCATGAAATCCTGTACCCACTGGAGGTAGTGCAATACCAGTGAATGCCATAAATCCCCCCCTCCCTGGGTTGCCCATACCAGGGAGTCAGCAGGAAAAAAATAAAACAAATAAAACAACACTAATATTCAATGATCTGGATGGCACGACTATAAACTTCAAAAATCACAGTTCGACTGAATATTTCCTCATTTGCTGTTCTACATGCACTGGAACCTCCAAACCCAATAAAGGTACTGTCCAGCAAATGTCCAACTATACGCCATGGACACATTTCCAATTAGAAAAAAGTTCCCAGAATTTTACTATAAAAGAAATTTGAATGAACAGTTGGTCTTACTGACCCAATCACCTTCAAAGCACCTTCCTTCCACATATATTTGCACCATCGATCTGCCCAAGCTTTGAAACATTAAAATATCATGTCTTTTAGCGCACGCGAGGCCGTTTCTGCATTTCATTTTCTCTAATGTTCTCCACTGTAACGAAATGATGACGCAGATGCCCCATTTTCAGTTTAGGAAACAGCCAAAAGTCAGACGGTGCAAGGTTGGTGGGGTAGGGAGGCTGTTGCATGACTGTAATTTTTTTTTCGCAACCAAAAACTCCTGGCCATATCGCCGTGATGAGAATTATTGTTTCTGGTACGCGTACTTGTACCGTACTTAGCAGCGATAAACTGCTGAACTACCATCGCCGAGTGACAGCAAGCGTGGAACAAAAGGTCAAACTTCAGAGAGAGACTCCTACCCATGGATCTTTGCGAACGCAAATCATAATTAGGCCTAAATGGTTGTCAGATGAACTAATAAGGCATATGGCAGAGAAGAAAAATGCATGGGATACATACAAATTAACACGTGACACGGACGCCTATGATAGATACAAGTTGATCTGTAACCAAGTTACAAAGGAGGTTAGGCAGGCGAAGGCAGATTACGAGAGATCCTTGGCAAGGGATGCGAAGAAAAACAGCAAAGAGTTCTTTACTTATGTAAACTCTAGAAGGAAGGGGATGAATCAGATTGGTCCACTTGAGATCGATGGGTCAACTGTTGATGACCCTGCTCGGGTAGCTAACAAACTAAATGAATATTTTGCATCGACATTCACACATGAGGAGTTATTCAGCGAGGGGAATGCCAGAGGTGTATTCAACTCTAGCAGTAAGCTAGAGAATCTTGTAATAACTGAGAGCAAAGTGGAGGAGAAATTGTTGAAGATAAACACAAGAAAGGCACCTGGGGTGGATGGGATCTATCCAGTTATATTAAAGGAGGCAGCAAAGGAGGTAAGCAAACCCTTAGCCATAATTATGAGAGCTTCCTTGGACTCAGGGGAGGTACCCATTGACTGGAGATGTGCAAATGTGACCCCAATTCACAAAGGGGGATCAAAGGCTGACACAAGTAATTATAGACCTGTGAGTTTAACTTCTGTTCCCGGAAAATTAATGGAGGCACTGGTGAAAGAAGCACTGCAGGATCATCTAGACAAGACTTCAGTTATAGCTAGGACACAGCATGGTTTTGTTAAGGGGAAGTCTTGCCTGACCAATTTGATTGGATACTATGATGCAGTCACAAAAGAACTGGATGCAGGGAATAACTTTGATATTATATACTTGGATCTTAGAAAGGCTTTTGATACTGTTGCACATGGAAGACTGCTGCACAAATTGGAGCAGTGTGGCATTGGAGGCAAGTTGCTGCTATGGATAAAGGGGTGGTTGAGGGGGAGAAGACAGAGAGTGGTAATCAATGGACACTGCTCATCGTGGACTAATGTTATTAGTGGAGTCCCTCAGGGTTCAGTATTGGGGCCTTTATTGTTTTCTGTATTTATAAATGATATTGATGATGGTATATCAGGCTTAATGTCCAAGTTTGCAGACGATACGAAGGTTGTCAGGGTTGTCAAGGACACTACTGACACTATGCTGCTGCAACAGGATTTGGAAAGGTTGAGCAGATGGGCTTCGAGGTGGCAAATGAAGTTTAACATTGACAAATGTAAAGTACTACATATGGGAAACAGCAACCCCAGAGCAACGTATCAACTCTGTGGTACTACACTGACAGTGGTAGAGAATGAAAGGGACCTGGGGGTGGTGGTGCAGGCAGATATGAAGTTCTCTGAGCAGTGCAGACGAGCTGCAAGAGTAGCTCATGGTGTATTGTCAATGATATATAGGAATTTTTCTAGCAGGGATAAGGAGGTGATTATTCCCTTGTATAAGGCAATGGTCAGGCCACACCTAGAGTACTGTATACAGGCCTGGAGGCCTCATTTCAGGAAGGATGTAGAGCTGCTGGAACGAGTACAGAGAAGGGCAACTAGATTGGTGAATGGGACAAAGGGGTTCTCTTACGAAGAAAGGCTTAAGTTTTGCAAATTACAGTGTCTGGAAACTAGGTACCAGCGGGGTGATCTGATAGAGGTGTACAAAGCCTTGAATGGTTTGAGCATGCTCAATGCTGATGGGATTCTTCCTCTAGCTCAGAAAAATCACCTGAGAGGGCATAAATTCAAATTGAGGAAAGACAGATGTAGGATAGATGTGCGGAAATTTGCCTTTAGCCAGCGGGTGGTTGGTGGGTGGAACAGACTTCCATCCCTTGTCGTGGAAGTTGATAGCCTAAATAAGTTTAAGGCTCAGCTGGACAGGTATTTCGAACGAACAGAAGGGTGAAGTGGAAGTGGTTATTTTTATTTATTTATGTTACTTTTTTTTTTTTTTTTTTTTTTTTTTTTGGCTGATGCTGCATAAGCTTGCTTTCTTGCATCAAATGCCTCTACTAATGCTAATGCTAAATGCTAATAATAATGATCTACCTCCGCCGATTGCTTCGCGCTGATTGGCTGTTAATCACTACGAGTAGAGTGAATGCGACGTTTGATATAACCACAGAGTGGATTTAACTAACCGTGGCGTCGGCGAATGTTGTTCTATAAGCGAGTAGAGCTGGCAGGAATACGATAGGCAGGCTGATAAATCTGACCTTCCTTTGTTGTAGGAGTTTTATGTTAGAAACACTGCCAATTAATACAAATAGCATAAATTTACAAAAATGTCAATTAATTCAAATTTAGCGGTACCCTCACCTAGATGGCATAAGGTCCGAACTGAGTGAAATATCACCATAAACCAGTGTTTCTCGACCTTTTTTTTTTTTAAATTATGCCCCCTAAAGGGCTTTTTTAAACAGTTTTTTCCCTAATCGTCCCCCCCCCCATTTTAAACAAGAAAATACTTTTTACTTACTCTTTTTATTCGGGATCTGAGCCTGATGCTTGTAGTTTAATGTTCGGTATGATGATAGTAAGTTTGATTCTGTCTCTCCTCTTGAACATACAGTGGGGCTGGATAATGCGCCAGGCTATGATCCCAATCTTGCTCAATCTCTTGAGTCACAATTTGACTTTGTTCAAGCAAAATTTTTGCCACCCAACACCACTCTTCTTCTTCAACCAATGGACCAGCAAGTGATTGCAAACTTCAAGGACACCTACACCACGAAAATGTTCGCAAGTTGCTTTGCACCGACCTCTGGTGAAAATGCTGTCACCTTCAAAGATTTTTTGATGTCGAAGCAACGTACTGGATTGTGTGAGGCTCATTGTAAGTTCTTGCAATGATGTTTCCACCAGGTGATTAAATTCAGCCTTGAAAAACATCTGGCCTTTAATTATCCATAACGTTGACGGATTTGAAGATGATGGTGCTTTGGTAAATGATATTGTCACTCTTGAAAAATCAATGGGTATAGAAGTTGGCGAAGAGGATGTCGAGGGCGTTATTGACGCTAATTGGCGTGAGCTAACAACAGAGGAGCTACAAGAGTTGGAGAAAATTACAGAGAGTGACACTGGAGAGGGAGAGGAAGAAAAAGACAGCCAAAAAGTGTCAGCTGAGGACTGTCATTTCTTGTTCTGAGCGTTTAAGAGAAGTGATAAAAACACCCCGACATTGAAAACACTGAACCTATGATGTGCAAAATGGAGGATGAATTAAATTTTTCTTCAGAAAGCTACAAAAAAGGTTGTAAAAATCAGTCCACTTTGGACAATTTCTTTACCAGTAGCAACAAAAGACTGAAAAGACACCTGACGCTTGATATAGAGTCCCACCACCACTACTCCACCATTGATTTCATCAGTTTTGCATTTCAAGTCGAAGGTAAATGCTAATTTATTGTTTGTTTTTTTATTTTAAGATCTTTTATAACTGTTTTTATCACTAATTTTTAACATGTAAGAAATACCTATTTTATGTGTTGTTGGGGAACGAATTACAGGAAATCAATGTATTATTGGTTTCAACTTACAATATTTTCAATATACACTGGGTTTTGTGGAACAGATTACCATCGGATGTGGGGCCCCACTGTATATCAATTCTGTTTCTTTCCTTTGTTAATATTTTATTTACTGAACTAAAACCCCTTTCAAACATATAAGACGTTGGAAAACAAAGAAGTACTTTGGCCATTTAAGACCACATTGTTGGATAAAGAAGTTTAGTTGGTTTTGATCCCCACTACTCAACCATTCCGCCTCTTCCGAATCTATATTTGCATTCTTCGTTACATTTTAATTCAATGAGTTCTTGAATTTCTTCACTAGCAGACCCGGCATCGCATCCAATTGGATCTAACATCCATGGCTTCACTTCAAAAGAAAATAAATCTGAAAATCTATTTTTCATTTCACCTTTTAAAGAACACAAATGATCTGAATAATTCATAAGATCATTCTCGGTGAGAGATTCATTGATTTCAGCTAACTCTTCCATACCATGAAATTGTTTTCTCATTAAATTACTTTCAAATATTTCCAGTTTTTCACTGAAGGCTTTTAATACGCGTTTGCAGTCTATCACCATAATTAATTTCCCTTGAAGTTGAAGTGATACTTCATTAAGTTTTAAAAATCCAAGCCATATACATGTAGTTGTTTTCGTGTTGTTTTTGTGTTTGATGATCTCCTTTGCTAAATCTGTGTCTCCTTCGCTTTCTAAAAAAACTAATTATCGTATCAAAAAGGTTTACAAATCTTGATAGACAGTTTCCTTTAGAAAGCTTTTTTGACTTCTGTATGTAAAGAAGCCTCACATACTGTTCTTCATTATCAACACAAAATTTTCTGAAAAGACGATCATATTTCCTATGTGACTTTATTTTATTGATGGTTTTAATAATTGTACTGAGAGATTGATAAAGAACAGGACTAATATTTTTTGCAACCAGATGATGTCGGTGCACAATGCAGTGTATTGAAAGAACTTGGGGACATACTTCCTTTAGGTGGGCTATAAAGTCTTTATATCTTCAAACCATGGAGGTAGCACTACCAGTGGCACAGCCAGTGATTGATAAATACGGTGCAGTTTCTTGTATTCTCTCTATCATGTGAACTCCTTTGATCGCGTAGTCGTCCCAGAGTATAAACAGAATATTTATTTATTATTTAGGACACCAAATTTTCCAATGGTACTTGTTTTTCATCAAACCATATTTTTAAAGCAGCAAAAATGGATGCTCCAGTACAATCAGTTTCTATAGAATTTACAAACAACATCTCTTCTTGCAATTTACAATCATTATCGAAACAACGAACGTATGCCATTTGAAGGGCCTTACTGTCAGCAACTGTGGATTCATAAATCTGAATAGAAAATTGCTTGTTTGTAGTTTGTCAATTAGCTGCTCTTCAATGTTAACTGATATCTCATCGATTCGTCTTCGAATTGAATTTTTGCTCAATGGCAATGCTCTTAAAATACTGAAAGGATTTTGATGCATCACTGTTGAAATTAGTCTCTAATGCGTGTCGTATAACAGTCTCACCAATTGTATGAGCACTACCAGTTTGTTGCAATGATTTCTGCAATTTTATAAGACACAGTCATTCCTTTGTCATTTGTTTGTGTGTTCTTCTTAAATAAGGAAGTAACAGTGTTACGTTGCTAAAAATTCTGTTTAAAATTTGTAAAATATACGATATGTTTACCAACTTTATCAGGATGTTTCCTTTGTAAGTGAGTTTGAAAAATAATTGTTACAAATAAGACACATAGGCTGTCTTGAATCGAATTGGCTTTCAAGAATTTCAAGAAAACCATAAGCTAGATCTTCATCCAGATACTTTCAACACTTTTTCTTCTTTTCAGCACTTGACATGATTGATGATGGGTTGAATAACTACAAAGAATTAAATAATAAAATATAAACTATATTTATTTAACTCTCATAGCCCATGCCACTCACAAAAGCGCTGTGAATCAAAAATAAGCAACTTCCCCACAAGGAAACAATAAATCAATACTAATTGACACATATAAAGTAGAAAGAATAGAATGAAACATTTCATCATCCCATCCATTCCTCATACATTGACAAATGAAACAAAAGAATAAATAAATAAACCACGCCAACCAAGACGCAGCCAAGGTGGCAGCTGCCGGAAAGGCGCATACCCCAGGATTGCGGAGACATTACATCTGAAAGCACTTAGGCATTTAATGCCTATGAAAAAGTGGTTGAATTAAATCACGCCACTATCTTTCTTTTATTAAAATTTCTCACTCACGCGTAATATAATATACCTATATGTTAAAAATCAGTTGTCTCAGGGGAAAAGAAAACCCAATGAGAGAATAAACCCAATGAGCTTCTTTAGAGAGACCTAGATAGACTTCAGGAATGGTCAGAAAAATGGCAGCTATGCTTTAATCCAACAAAGTGTAAGGTATTACACCTGGGAAACAGTAATCCCAAAATAACTTATTCACTTGGTGGAATTCAACTAAACCCAATACTGGAGGAAAGGGACTTGGGTGTTACGATACGGTCAGACATGAAATTCTCTGAGCATTGTAAACAGGTTGCAAGGAAGGCCCATGGTGTCCTATCTATGATCTATCGAACTTTTGCAAGTAGAGATAGGGACGTGATAATCCCATTATATAAGGCTTATGTTAGACCACGCTTGGAATACTGTGTTGAAGTATGGAGACCGCAACTAAAGAAAGACATCGAGCTTCTTGAAAGGGTGCAAAGACGGGTAACTCGCCTGGGGAGATCGGCAAAAGGGCGTCCTTATGAAGAAAGACTTCGAATATGTGGGTTGCAGAGTTTGGAAACTAGACACCTTAGAGGAGATTTAATTGAGGTGTTTAAGGCTCTGAGAGGCATCAGTAAAATGAATGAGGACGAAATTTTCAAGATTATAAATGATGCTAGAACTAGGGAACATAATTCAAGTTACGGGGGGGAAATGTTTAGATTGGACTGCAGGAAGTTTTATTTTAGCCAGCGAGTTATAAATTACTGGAATAAGTTACCTTCATGGGTGGTAGATGCCGACAGTTTGGGGAAATTCAAAGGTCATCTGGATAGTACTTTCGGGTAAGGGAAGCGCATAGGATGATAGGTTTAATTTTCTTTTCTTTTACTAATTATTATTATTTATTTATTTTATTTTATTTTTTTATCATTGTTTTGTTCGGATTTTTTTTTTTTTTTTTGGCTGGTGCAGCATAAGCCATAGGCTTTCTTGCACCATGCGGCCATTACTAATACTAATATAAGATGTGGTCTTGAACTTTGGAGGGCCACAAACTATTGTAATACTTATGATTTTTTCGGCCCCCAAAATCCAATTTTCGCCCTCGTTGAGAATCCCTGCTACAAACGAAGACGAAAACTGACTGCAACACGTGACTAACAGAATAAAACCAAAGTAAAATAGATTGACCATTGTCCCCATCTCGTCGGAGGTCACAAGGCCAACAATGGTCAGGCAATCACCGCATTTAACCGCATCGCCGACCTGACATAAACACTAAGATCGCCAATACAATATATTTGAATAATGGTGACCCTTACGCAGTGAATAATCATACTATAACAGATCAGAGCACTCACAAAGCAGCACCCAACCCACTGACACAAATGACAGTTAAATACTGTACATCCAAACAGTGCTGGATTAATCAATAAGCAAAATAAGCACGTGTTAGGGCACCAAGGGAAAGGGTGAATCAGTTTTTTTTTTGTTTTTTTTTCCTAGCTATCATGCCAACTTTAACTCTTTCACTGCCAAATGCTACTTTAGTTGATTTTTTTGTCTCAGGCGATTGTTCTTACCTGCTGTGTTCGACTTTTCTCCGCATTGTTAAAAAAAAAGTTTTCTTCCAAAAAAATCACTCTTGTCGTGATACTGAAGGCTAAACAAAATCCACCCTCCACTAGTGTATTTATTACAAATTTAAAATAGTAGCTTTCGCGAGTTTCCATGAGTACTTTTTGTGTATTTATTTACAAAACACGCAATATATTTGTGTATTTCATGTGTATTTATTCTTCTGAAATTTTCAGACCCAATGTGAAACGTGTCCATTTAAGTGGTACAAAAAAAGAGAAAACTGGCCAAAAATAATCAACGAAAAAAAAGGCTTTGGATTTAATGGCCAAGACTAGAAAGCTGACTGTAATTTCTTCACAAAAGTTACGCAGCCTGATCTTCCAAACCAAAACAGATTTCCCCATCAGAAGCTACTTTTGCTGTGTCTTACAACACTGATGTGCAAAATTTAAGGACCAGTAAGGTTTTCACCTGTAGCTTCTCATAGGAGTGGCCTGGATATGGGAAAAGCATACCAAAGGAACCTCGTGAGGTACAGAAATAACGAAGGAAACAACAACGGAAACAAAACGGTACAGAGGGACTTCATTCAAAAATAGCAACAAAAACAAATGACACTTCCTGCTCATTTGTATCAGGGAGGGCTCAATTTAATGGAAAATTAAGTTGTTTCATTAGCAATCTTCTTCTTCCTCCAAAATTTGAATTTTTAAAAATGTTCAAATCACCATCGCGTCCATAAGCACCAACGTCTATTGAAGTGAAACAATAGTTTGTATTGATTCACTTCAATAGACTTCAATCACTTCAATCGCAAAATCAAATTTTGCGAATTTTTTCACTAATTAACATTAGACGTTCATCAAAACTATGTATCGACATTCTGTAAAATAAAAAAAAAACAATAGAAAACTTCTCGGGGAAACTTTCTATGTGTTTCAAACATAATAAAAACTGTCTTGTTTATTATTATTATTATTGTTGTTGTTGCTCTTATATTATTTCTCCCTGATTGGGGGATTCCACTTTGTGACAGGTATTGCTACCAGGTTCACAGGGTAGTTGTAATGTCTGGTGTTACTGTTGGTCGAGAAAATCTCTGACTATCCTACAGGTGTTCAGGATTGCGCCTTTCTGGAGTTCCGTTTTGGCTCCTATATCAGCGAGATTCGAAACATTGCTTACAGGATTTGGGAAGGTTCTGTAGAGCTTATAAACCCCAACACCTTTTTCTACAGTCAAGCTAATAGCAGCAAAAGACAATAGTTCTGGATTCTGGCAGTAACAGGAATACGAAGTTTCATGTACCCTTTTGTCAATATGAAGGATGTATCTTTTTCAGCTAACATTAAAACACAAAACCGAACCATTATTATTTATTATTATTATTAATAGCCATATAGGAAGCCTGAGGCTTATGCTGCACCAGGAAAAAAAAAGTTTCCGAGTTACCCTGAGTGAGAGAGAGAGAGAGAGAGAGAGAGAGAGCCAGTCAAAAGTAGAAGGGAATCACCAAGCAAGAGAAGAATGATGATATCCAGCTCAGGACCCTAGGTGTGCCAAGCCCATACTCACCAGATGTGAGCCCCTGAGGTTAATTTTTCCTAAAGTGACTCTCATAATGTAGTAACCCAGCAGTGAATGTAGGCATGTGCTCTCTCTCTCTCTCTCTCTCTCTCTCTCTCTCTCATATCATAATAATATTTAGAACTTAAAACTTGAAAATTGCTTTATCTATATGACTAAAATATTACTTTGAAAGTTATTACTAAATGTTTTTCTTTTCATTTTAGATATAATCTGAAAATTACTTGTCGTCTGCATCTCTACAATTATCCAATGGACACCCAGCACTGCTCTATGTCTATTGCATCACGTAAGTGAAATGATAGATAAATTGTTTAAGATCCTTTCTTTCCTTTTTATAGATGGAACTCTTCAGGAATTACTTTAGTGGGGAACCTGTATGGAACGAGATCAGGCACCCTTGTATCGAATTCGATACAAAAGCCCAGAGTAGCTTTTGTATTGAATTCACAGAAATACCTATATAGGTATTTCTACGAAATAATAATAATAATAATAATAATACATACATATTCTTGACAAGAATTAGCAAATTTGCACTTACTTGCAGTATTGCTTTACGTTTCTACAATCAGTTTTTTTTTTGTTGACGTCCACAATTTATTTACTACAGAAAAACTCTTTCCGTTGCACTGTTGATTCTCGGCAAACATGCAAATGACTTTGCATTATGTTAGCCATTAATTAATCTTAATTTCGAGAAAGAGTGTTCCGCGGTTGATGCAGTAACCAGAATTGTCAAAAATAGTATCAATGAGGAGCACACTTCCGAAAAAGTAGCACTCATATAGTGGTATTTTTATTATTATTATTATTATTATTAGCCATATGGTGCAAGGAAGCCTGAGGCTTATGCTGGACCAGCCAACAAAACTTTCTGAATTACCCTGAGAGAGAGAGAGAGAGAGCAAGTGCGAAAAATTTTTTTATTTTGTTGCACAGAGCATTAAACTACAATACATAAATATTATTATTATTATTATTTGTATTGTAGTTTAATGCTCTGTGCAACAAAATAAAAAAAATTTTTTCGCATTATGAATCCGTAGCACGTAGACCTCTTTTATTATTAGAGAGAGCAAGGGTAAGAAGTAAAAGGAAATCACCAAGAAGGAGAAGAATTATGATATCCAGCTCAGGACCCTTACTATGAGTAGTCCTGCAAATTCGCGAATAGTTTTTCAATTTCGCTTTTTAGTGCTTTACGCAAAGTAGTAATTGAATTGAAATTGATTCTGAAAAGTCACTTGAAAATTTATTTTGCACCTTCTCTGTGTTTTTTTATAATGGAATTGTCATCCATTTGGATTAATTGAGTTGGAGTAAGAAATGCAAACAAGTCAGAAACTGTATTTGAAACAGAGTACAAAGAAGGGCAACAAGATTAGTGAATGGAACAAAGGGTTGCTCTTATGAAGAAAGGCTTAAGTTTTGCAAATTACAGTGTCTGGAGACTAGGCACTGGCGAGGTGATCTGATAGAAGTGTATAAAGCCTTGAATGGTTTGAGTATGCTCAATGCCGATGGGATTCTTCCTCTTGCTCAGAATAATCACCTGAGAGGGCATAAATTCAAATTGAGGAAAGACATGTTGTAGTATAGATGTGCGGAAATTTGCCTTTAGCCAGCGGGTAGTTGGTTGGTGGAACAGACTTCCATCCCTTGTGGAAGTTGATAGCCTAAATAAATTTAAGGCTCAGCTAGACAGGTATTTCGAACGAACGGAGGGGTGAAATGAGAGTGGGGTTTTTTTTTTTTTTTTTTTTTTGCTGATGCTGCATAAGCTTGCTTTCTTGCATCATATGCTTCTACTAATGCTAATGCTAAAAAGTAAATCACAGTACAACCTTTGGATATTTTAGTTTTGGTTTGGATTTGGATCTAACTGAAACAAATAGCAGTATCAATAATTGCTTTTCCCTTTTCGGCACCTCGGACTTAGTGATTATTTCTTCGCCTTTATTTATATAAAGAAAAGCAGTTTATATAAATATAAATCTAAGGAAGTGCATCCAGTTAATATGGGTGGCAGTGCAATGTTCAGTCAGTTTGGTGCGACATAAGCACTGGGAAAGGGAAAATGAGGGTAGCAGTGTGTTATATGTCTAATGACTCTGATGAGTAAAAGGAAAAATTGTGCAAAGAAATAGAGTGGGCCAGTAAATCAGAATGTCTTGTAATGGGGGATTTTAACTTTCCAGATATTGACTGTAACTTGTGGTTGGTCACTTGCATGCTAGCAAGACTTTTGTGAATTGATTGGAGGATTGTTTTCTACAGCAACATATTCAAGGGGCAACCAGAGAGAGTAACTCTTGATTTGATTATCAGCAGCGATTATTCATGCATTAAGAATTTGAAGATAAAGATGTAACTGCCATCTATGTAACTACTTAGATGTAACGATCCTTAGTTGTAACTACCATCAAGGTTAAAGGGAAGGGTTTTTATTTTCTTAAGGTGACTACAGTGGTCGCAGACAGTTTTTTTAAATTCTATACAGTGGGATCAACTGATGAAGTTTAAAACAGCAAATTCTAAATGGGAAGCCTTCAAGGAATTAATCTTAGAAGCTACTATGCTTTTCATACCAATTAAGAAATACTGTTCAAGATTTAGGCCTAAATGGATGTCAGATGAGGCTTGTGGCAGAGAAGAAAAATGTTTGGGATGCATATAAATTATCAGATGACACAAAAGCCTATGGCAGATATAAGCTAGTCTGTAATCAAGTCAAAAAGGAGGTTAGGCAAGCGAAGGCAGATTACGAGAAATCCTTGGCAAAGGATGCAATGAAAAACAACAAAGACATTACTTATGTAAACTCTAGAAGGAAGGGGATGAATCAGTTTGGTCCACTTGATGTTGGTGGTTCGACTGTTGATGATCCTGCTCTGACAAATTGAATGAGTATTTTGCATCTACATTCAGACACGAGGAATTATTATTATTATTATTATTATTATTATTAGCCATATCGTGCAAGGAAGCCGAAGGCTTATGCTGCACCAGCCAAAATAAAATTCCCGAGTTACCCTGAGAGAGAGAGAGAGAGACAGAGAGAGAGAGAGAGAGAGAGAGAGAGAGAGAGAGAGAGAGTCAGTCAAAAGTAGAAGGGAATCACCAAGAAGAGAAAACTGATGATATCCAGCTCAGGACCCTGGGTGTGCCAAGCCCATACTCACCAGATGTGAGCCCCTGGGGTTCTTTAGTCAGAGTAGAGTGCTACCCAAGATCTGAATTTTAACCCTGGATCTTTATGAAAGATTTGTCAAGCTATTCCAAATTTTAGTAAATCAGATCTTGCAATTGTTATTTATCAGATATAAACCAATACAAATCTTGCTATTATTATTTCTTCAACTGTCCATCCACATAAATAACTGAACTCTCAGTGGATGTATTTTCATTAAAAGTTTATATTTGACTCTCGGAATGATTTGTCAAGCCTTCCCAAATTTCATCAAAATCGGACCAGTAGAAATCTGGCAACTATTTTCTTTTTTTTTTTTTTTACACACAGCATCCATATACCACATATTGTAATACTGTATATGGATGATGTGTATGTAGTATATGGCTAACCATACTACATATTGTATCTGAAGCACTGGATGTCATGTTTATTACCAGTGGCGTATCCAGGTATCATCATAAGGGGGCATGCCGACAAGGATTTTGAGTTTTTGTTAGAATGCCTCCTGGGTTTTTTTCTTTAATTTCGATTTTTGGTTAAGGGGGCATATGCCCACTCTGCCCACCCCTGAATACACCCCTTTTTATTACCATCCACTGATTGAATTAAACTACAATATTGCACACATATAATGATTTTGCAGAAACAAGATGTTTCTTGGTTCACACATAAAAGTTACTGCTTTTTGTTCAGCGGTAAAACTATAAATTAGCACAGTAAACTCCCAAAAATTCAGCACCCTTGGGGATTAGGGGGTGCCAGATTTTAAAATTTTCTAGGTTTCAGATATATAACTAGGGGTTGAGCAGTTTCAGAAGATCACATTTCAATTAATATTAAGCATAAACAACTGAACATAATTATATCTGTAAATATTTATAACTATCTTGTCTTTTCATCTGTTTTTGTAGCAGCAGGAATTAAACCGCAAGCATAATGTAATGGACTTTAGTCTCACAGCAGAGCAAACTTGTCTTTGTAATGAGTTGTACCACTATTGCACTATATTGAACAGATAGCTTTTGGCATATTACAATGTTGAAAATTGATTTTGTATACTGCATGGCACCTTGTGCGGGTGCATAAGTACACATGCCTTGAGTGACCTGGGGTTCAAGCCCGTGACTGATAAATACGGTGCTGTTTCTTGTATTCTGTCTATCTTGTGAATTCCTCTGACCATTTGGTCGTCCTGGAGTATAAACAGAAAATTTATTTTATTATTGCATCAAATAACTTATTTTACAACTGTTTTGTCTGAGTTTTGTGTAGTGAAAAAACTGCTATCTAATGAGAATTTAGTTAGGCCCGAAAGAGATTGTCATAGCAGCCTCATTTTTTAAAAAAATGACCAATTAACCCATTGGTGAGCCATGTGTTTGAAAATATTGAAATACCAAGGGAACTGGTTGCAAAGGTAAATTTGTTATGCTCTGAGAAATTAAGACAGTTGCATTATCTATGTAGATTATATCATGCTAGCCACAAAAAACAAATTGAAGGGCAAGAACAGTCCATCTTATAAAGAAATATCACTCTTCTTTTGCACAGATTGTTAAAGAAAAATGAGAGCGTTGATACTAGTGCCAGACTGCTTTCTTAATAATAATCCTCAAGTTTTGAAATGTTGAATATATATATATATATATAGTGTGTATATATATATACATAATATAAATGAGTGGTAGTAGTGGGTTGTTATGCTAAATAAGCAGCACCTGTGCCGCCATCTATTCTTTTCCTTTCTATTATGTAAGCTGGTTAAGCTTGCATTATGTCAGTGGTGTGGCTCTGATCAAGAGTGCTGTCTGTTCTATAGATTAATTTTCGCTGCATAAGGACCACCGCCATGCAAATCCTCTGCATTGGTTGATCTATCGGAGAATGGTGGGGTGGTTTGGTTCTTCGATATTTCTGCCTTTGCGATGATTTGTATGACGATTGAAATGCAGCGATTCCATGACCATTATTGGCCTCGTGGTCCTCTGTCGATATGGGGCATGATGGTCAGTCTATTATTTTGATATTTTAGTTTTTTGGTAGTTTCTTTAACCCTTTTTTGGTGATATTTCACGTCTTTTGGAACTGGTACCTTCAAGGGCGGTACCGCTAAATTATTTATAATTGGCATTATTTAAATTTATATCGTTTTTTATTAATTGGGTTTAATGACTTAATTGACTAAATTATATAGGGGATTATCGACTACCTTTTTGTCCTATTATCTCTACTTTCCCTTCCCTGTTTGTTTATTTATATTATTTTGCGTTTCATTTCGCTCTGCATTATTGCCGTACTACTGGCTGATGATTTTATTTAAATATCATATTTGTTTTAATTATCAGATATATATATATATATATATATATTTATTTATTTTTTAATATATATATATATATATATTTATTTATTTTTTAATATATATATATATATATTTATTTTTTAATATATATATATTAAAATATATATGTGATCTAATTATACTATTTTATTTGGACTAGAGCAAATACGGTACAATATATGGTATTCATTTGTTAATATATAACAAAAGTTATACATATATCACCAGACATCCCCTCTAATAACTTGCCCAATTTCAATTTATTCAAATACCTAATTCTACAAACCAGATGGAAGTCTGTTCCAAAAATCAGCTACCTCTAGTTCAGTGTTTCTCAAACTTACATTAATTGTGTACCTTTTTGAGAGTTTTGTCTTACCAGCATATTCCCCTTCTCAGGCAAAGATAATTTGGAGGTTGTTTTAATTATACTATTTTATTTGGACTAGAGCAAATATAGTACAATAAATATATGTTAAATATATTTATTGTACTATATATAATTTAATATATAATGAATATAAATATATTCATTTGTTAATATATAACAAAATGTGTGTGTGTATATATGTATATATACTGTAAAAAATGGAAGTAATAATAAAATTAACAAACATTCTCACAGAACGGCATAGATATATGGTGGATTTGTACCACTCTGAAATTAAAGTATGTATGTCGGCATAGATATATGGTGGATTAGTACCACTCTGAAATTAAAGTATGTATGTTAGCTAGTGAAGAAAGAACTTTTTTAATAATAATCATCATTTTGGTATTGAAATTGGTATTAAAATGTATCAATTTAAATGAAGTTTAAATTGTTACTTACCAAGCACTTTTTTTTTTTAACATTTTCCACTGCAACTTACAACATGCACTGAGTAATAAAGGATTAGTCAAAATTTAACAAAGCACACTTTTTGAAAAGACCACTGTCATTCTAAAATTAATGTTACTGTTCATACATACAGCACAGTAGAGTTCATTTGCAGAAAGGGGAGACAACAAGCAGTAAACAAATGGCATAATTATCAAGTGATTACTTCCCACAGTTGTCCAATAAAATGTTCATTGGATAACTACATGTAAAAAACACACACAGGAGTGTAGACCAATAAAATTGGATGAAAGAAAAAAAAAAAAAAACACGGAATGTATAGCTCTATTGTCTTTTATGATTCAATAAACTGAAGTTGTAATTTAATAAGAGAAGAGCTTTTCATTGCAATGTATAAGGGTTTAGGTTTTCAAGTTTTGATTCAATAAAGTGATCGATTCAATTAACCAGTGATTCCTATAGGTGGACCCTACTGTATTATATTTTATTGAATTGTTTTCTACAGTTAAAAAGCTATGATAAAATAAAATAAAAAAGTTCTGCTTTGTACCCTTTAAAACTCTTTCGTGTACCCCCAAGGTTATGATTACCACACATTGGGAAACACTGCTCTAGATGACAGCCCAAGTTTTGTATTTCTATCCTGCAACCATCATTTCTCAATTTATATGCACATTATATGAGTTGTCTGAGCAAGGTAAGGATGCCATCAACATTTAGCTCACTCAATACATTTAAAGATCAATCAAATGGAAAAATTCTTGAACGTTATTAACAAAAATCCGTTGATTATCCTAGCAGTCTCTTTGAATTGCTCAGAGAAAGTAATGTCTGAAATTATGCCCCCCCCCACAACAGGCTACTGATAGGCTTCCCAGAGAACACCTACAAGGAACTCCAGAAAGTTGTGATCCTAAATACCTGCAGGAAAGTCAGAGTTCCTCAACCAATAATAGTAACTGGACATAACAACACCCCATGCACTTGGTACCACTACCCATTTCGGGAATGGAAAAAACCCATAAGGAGAAGAAAGAGATAACAATACATTGCAATGTTTATTTTATCATAAATTTAACTATTTGACATATAAACTTGTTAATGAAAATAAAATTCCTTGTGGACAAGAAATAACTTTCCATAAAAAAATTTAATTAAGACAATTTTATTACCAAGTTTTATTACCATTTTGTTCTCATGGGAGAAGCACAGATTTAAACAGTATTTTTTGACTATAAATCAGACAATATAATCATAATAAAAAATAAAACAAATCAGTGAATAAACTCATTACAAATAAGATATCTTCTGATAAATTTTTTTAAATTGAAATATGTTAGTCTTTATTTAGTTTGAAATCAAATTTTAACAAAAATGTTATTAATAATGTTAAAAGTGCATGTATAAAATTCTGTTGCAGTTCATTTGGATATTAGCAAAGTACTTAGTATTAGAATTATTAGTGGCATATGATGTAAGAAAGCAAGCTAATAGAGCATCAGCCAAAAAAAAAAAAAAAAAAAAAAAACTTCCCATTTCACTAGTCCATGTGGGGACAATGTGGGACAAACGACTGAAATCCGGGACGTCTGGATTATGCGGGACAATCACTTTACCTTATACAACAGAACAATCACCTCCTTGTCCCTACTAGCAAAATTTCTGCATATTATAACCCATTCAGACTCCATTCAGAAAACTTGTCTTGAAACAACTGCTGCATTTCTAACACCAAATAAAATACGAATGTAACCTATTTGCATTTGTCTACTATACATTGCGAAACCCTGTTCCTGTGCTTTCTGTGTGTTGTATGTAATATTTTTCTTGCATTTCAACTCCTAAAAATGTCAGGTAAATGAAAACGAGTTGTTTTAACAGTGGAAAAGAAACTGGAAATTATTAAAAGATGTGAAAAAGGTGAGTGTTTCAAAGCTTGCAGAAAAATTTGGAATTGGCCAGCAAACTGTATGGGACATCATTGAAAACCAGCCCAATATAGATAAATTTGTTTCTAAATGTGACACATTTGTTTGCACTTCACAAAGAAAATTGCTCAAAGGTGCTACAAATGAACAACTTGAAAGTGTAATGATAAAGTGGTTTTTACAACAAAGAGCTGACGGAACTCCAATATCTGGACCAATGATTTTAAGCAAGGCAAAATATTTTTCTGACAAATTAGAAATGCCTGGAACACCTACATTTTCATCTGGTTGGTTGAAACGATTTAAAGACAGGCATGGTATAAGAGAGTTAGAGATACAGAGTGAAAAGCTCAGTGCAGGTAACATGGAAGCAACTTTATTCTGTGATAAATTAGCTATGATTATTAAAGAAAAGGGTCTTGTTCCATCGCAAATTTACAGCACAGACGAGACGGGACTTTATTGGCGAGCAATGCCCAATTGCACGTTGGTGTCTGTACAAGAAAGAAATGCACCAGGATAGAAAATTAGCAAAGATAGGATAACAATTTTATGCTGTGCAAACACTTCAGGGGATGACAAATTAGAATTAACCATAGTGGGAAAATCAAAATCTTCTAGTTTAAGGGACATGACTAATATTCTAACAGATTATTATAATCACTGATATGCATGGATGACTAAGGATATATTCGAAAAGTGGTGGACAGATAAATTCATTTTTCACAAAAATTTGTCTCATAAAGGTCTCCCCCACAAAGCAATTTTGTTATTAGATAAAGCTCCATCCCATCCCCCATTGGAAAAATTATCTGCAGAAAATGGCGATATTGTCACCATTTATCTTCCACCCTATGGACCAGGGAGTGATTGAAAGCATGAAACGATTGTATAGAAAGACCTTGATGATGGACTTTATTGTGGAAAAAAGATTCTCTGTTATTTTGGAAGTCACTAACAATTAAAGATGTTATCTATAACATTTCTACTGCTTGGGTGGAAATGTTATAGATAACATTTCCACCCATGCAGTAAAACAATTATAAAATCGTTCAAAAAATATTGCCTGATGATTTTGTAATCGCCGAAAATAACTTGGAAGTGGGAGACTCAAATAACAGTGTAGAAATTGTTCCTGATATTTTAAACTCAGTTCAAAATATTGAAGGATGTGACAACTTAGACGAGGTAAGTGTTAACCAGTGGTTAAATATAGACAAAAATGAATCAAGCTACGAAAAAATGACTGATGATGACTTAATCCAAAGTGTGCAAAGAACCTACGGCCCTGATGAGGACAATGATGAGAAACTACAGCCATCTTACAAAGTAAGTTGTAATGAAGCCCTAAAAGCTGCAGAGACATTACTTAAATTTGTGGAAAGTCAAGATGATGTAGATTATATTGAAATTTTACAAATTCGTGGTCACATAAGAAAAATAAAATAAAAAATAATGCTACAAAAAAAACAATCAAAAATCACAGACTTTCTATAAACAACAACAATAAAATATTATTGTTGTTGTTATATACATGTAATATCTTATGTTTTTATGTGTTTTGGAAGTTATTTAAACAAATAAAAACGTAATTTTGGTTTTAACGTGTTTCTCAATTATTTGGGCACTAGCGTCCCCGAATTACCACGGATAATTGACGTTTTACTGTATTCAATTTTTTAGCAACCAGAACAGGATTATCAGCAGTTATGCCATTTATATCTAGTGGACCAATATGATTAATTCCTTTTCTTTTTGTGTTATCATAAACAAAGAACTAGTTGATACTTTTATTTGCATTCTTACATGTCCTTGAATGTAGATTGTGTGATTACCATTGGTTCAACATTGCTATGCTAGTTAAAGATAGTAAACATATTGCTTGTTTTTGTTTTCTTATTACTGAGCATGATTTCTCCCATTTCTTAAATCACAAAGTATCGAATCCAGAGGACAAGCTGATACTTCAGTGGATAGATGACAACGAAACAATTTATTCTACACTTGCCCCAAGCATAACTTTCACCGAGGAGATCAAGCCACTTAAATACTATGTTGAATTACCTCAAACTACCAAAGGAATTGTACAATGGTTTAATGGTAAGCTCTTTCACTTAATGATTCACTAATTTACAAAATGTAGTGCAGTGAATGAAATGTACTGTATATCATCAGTGCTAATGGTTTTCAACCTGAGTTCTGCAGAACCCTGAGATTTTGCAATGGGGTTTCACAAGTGAATTATCAATGCTGTCATGCCAAAACTTATCTGAAAATTTGTTAATTTATAGGTTTTGTAAAGTAATACTTCTGTGCAAACTCAGTTTTTGTTGCAAATACCAATTTAAAAGTTCGGTGCATACCACTTATTGTGATCTTGTATAATGTTATTACTTTTATAAAGTCCTGATCACACATATACTAATACAAAGAAAAGGACGTTTATTGTAATAAACACTTTGATATATGTTATTGCTTTTTTTGTCTTACTGCTGTTTATGAATGTGCAGTGGAAATGATTGTATAACATCCCGATTTGCCCTTGAACTCTGACATGTTATGTATCTCACTTATCGTTGCTTCATAAGTTCATATGATTGTTGGTATTGTTACTACATGAAAGAAAGCACTGTATCTATACTCCTTCCAATCTCACTGTTTTACAGTTGAGCATTAACCCTAATTCTTGATTTTACTATTTTCTTTAATGATTTTTATGGACTTCAGAAACATTATGACAGTTTAATTTTTATTGATGACTTTCTCAAAGAAATAGTGAGCAGTTAAAGTATTTTGTATTGGTTGATTTTTAATGTTTTTTCTGTCCACTTTCACCTTATTGATACAAAGTTCACTACTGTTTATTGATACAAATCCACTCTGTATCAATAAACAGTGGTGACTTTCTCAAAGTGGTGAACAGGTTGGACACCAGTTTCATCAGTTATTGTAATCAATAAGTCTCATTGTAAGATTCATCCTAATCATGAGGAGCATGGTCAGCAATAGACGATAGAGGTTTCTGGGCAGTCAGGATGCATCTGTGGATCCTGAGGAGGAACCAAGTGGTTAAGTTGGGTCTTGGAGGTTGTATATGGAGATCTTGAGGAGGAACTCAGTGGTTAAGTTGGGTCTTGGATAACAGAAGAAATTGCAGTGGAGGTTGCCAAGCTATTAAGAATCCCATCTTTTTAAATAGCTTTGAAGGTTTCTGGAGTACTGACTAGAGTGGGAACAGGTTAGAGATGAGAAGTTTAGATCTGTAAGAAGTCTATCTCTGAGGTCCAGTTTGATAGTACAGATATGGAGAAGGTGGTGCCAATCCTCTTCTTCACCACAGAGACAGGATGCATCCAGAACAAGGCCAACACTGTAGCTTTGCTTTTATGGATTCATGTCTGGTTAAGAGGTTAAGTTATTTCCAGGTTTGTGTGGAACCATTTTAATCTTGTAGGGTTTATATCTTTTACTCAGAAAGGAAATATCTGATGATTTGGCCTTTGGGACTTTTTTACCATCTAGATTGCCAGATGTCAAGTGCGTTTCAGATGCACCAACTTTCCGCTTTCCAAAAATTCAGTTATTATATTTTCTTTGATGGCATATAAAAGCCCATGGTATACAACATGCAGGTCTAAGGGAATTTTACCAGTTATTACCTGCAATTTTAGTGTTTAGTGTTACATGACAAGTGGCATCAGTGGTCTCCCCCTCTCCTCAACTCCATGTGGTGAACTCATATGCAAATTGTAAAGTCTAGAGAGTGTGAGATAGCATGTGTTTGTGTAGTGTTAATGGTGGGTTGTGTCGTAATGTTGTTCATCTAATCTCGTAACCTGAATCCATTGGTATATGGACCTAGGCCTGGAAGAAGGGAGGAATAAGTACTCTGGCAAGGCGAACCCCAAGGTCATCTGAGCTTTCCATGGAAGGCTCAGAAAAAAAAAAATAGAAATTTTTGTTGAAGAGGGGGTACAGGGGGATAAAGAACAAGAACAGGAGAGGGAGTTACAGTTATATAGGGTTGGATGGAGGGGAAGCATCCACCAGATTGGGGTTTGAGAGGGCGACACTGAGGTGAAACCCATTATGGCCCCACCTTTAGACAAAACTAAGAAGGGGTAGTAGGAGAGACTATACAAAGTGTGAGAAGGATAAAATCATAGGGCCAGGGTGCCCTATGTGGAGGGGATGGGAGGTCACCATTCCCATGATGGTTGAGCCTGAGACAGGCCAAATTCCCACATTATTCCCCAGGTGACTCATGTCAGTAGTCCCATGCCATACGGTAAGAAGGCTGGACATAGATCAGCTGTCAAGATCATTAGTCTCCAGGGGACCAGTGTCAGCAATCCCATGCCAGTCATGTGGTAAGAAGACCAAATATGGATCAGCTGTCAAAATTGGCCCATAATCACCAGCTCGTTGCTTGGCAGTGATGAGTTGGTTGTCGTGGGCATGTGGTGGGTCTCTGCCCTTTTAATATGGATGGCCATTTATCAAATGCTCACAATGTGAGCATTTGATAAATGGCCATCCAATGCTGATCCTAAGGCCAGTATCAGGTTGAGCTAAAACACAATATCAGCACTCAATTGTGGTCTTTTTTAACTCACTGCTGACACTGGCATGAGCACTAGCTCATGCCAGTGTCATCATACCATATGCAATAACAGTCTAATCAAGTTGTAGCTTATCTCTCAGGGGTCCAGTACAGTGGAACCCCTGAGGCTAGGCTCTTTAAGTCTTATCAGTGTGTTGTAACATCCAGGTCAGGGCAAGCTCCTGGGACCTGGATAGTGCTGTTGGATTATCCAATTAATTTACATTTGTATTTTGAGACAGCAGTAGTCATTGGTTAGCATGACTATTGTAAATACCATGTGATCATATTCAACCATGTCCTTTTAATAGTTTTACTCTGTTGTGAAAAAATTTTCAGTCTTTTGCCAGTGAGCTGATTAGCTGACTTTTTTCACTGTCATAATTTGGACAATCATATAGTACACATGCCCAATTTGCATTGGCACTGTAGGAGCATAATGGATCTTCTAATAATCTAAAGCTATGAAGTTTAGCTTTGAAGGAGCCATATCCTGTTAATATAACCCTGGGGGCTCACATCTGGTGAGTATGGGCTTGGCACACCCAGGGTCCTGAGCTGGATATCATCATTCTTCTCTTTCTTGGTGATTCCCTTCTACTTTTGTCTCTCTCTCTCTCTCTCTCTCTCTCTCTCTCTCTCTCTCTCTCTCTCTCTCAGGGTTACTCGGGAACTTTTTTTTTTTTTTTTTTTTTTCCTGGTGCAGCATAAGCCTCAGGCTTCCTTGCATCATATGGATATTAATACAATACAATAATACAAGAAGAAAGTGGTGTATAAACTGACTAAATCTACCTCAGGTAGAAAATTTTTAGTTACTTCCCCTTTGTGATTTGATCCCTTAGTTTTCCACTTTTGATGAAGCTTTGTGTGATGGCTTTATTCTCCTTTTTGAGATTGTTTGTCAAATTTTGGGCGATTTCCATGAAGTCAGTTGGTCTTTGTCATTTTAGCCAATAATTAGGCCTCTACGCACCATCTTTAATTCAATGGTAATGTGCCTGCTATTACTTGGAGAGCAGGTGTAATAACTGTACAGCAAGCTCTGGTTATAGTTAATAATATTATTCTTTGTATAGAGTTTATGATTATTTGTTTTTTTTTTTTTTTGTTTGCTTTTTGTTTGTTTTTATCTGTAGGTGTCCTGTGTAACCAGATGCCAGCTCCATAGATAATTGTTGGTAGAAATATCACTGTATAGATCAGCATTAAAGTTCTTTTTAGTCCCCAATCAGACCTGCTGATTCAGGCAACCAACCCTCCATAGTTGGACTTCAGTTTTTTTTTTTTTTTCTTTAATTTATTTTCTTATCACTAAAATGCTAAATCATTTTACGTCCATGTATAAAAAAAGCTGTCATATTAGGGCTACCTGAGAATCAACTGATCTGCCCATGTGTAACATCTCCATAAATTACGTGTGTTCTATTATCAATTTGCCTGGATGAAAACCCCAAGTTTCCAGGGAGGGACCTTGCTATCCATGTCTGAGACTGACTAAATCAGCCAATTGTGAAAAAAAAAAAAAAAAAAAAAAACGCATAAAAATACCCCAATTCATTGACTGGATTTGAACCCAGGCCCTTTCCACTCAGTGTGGGGATGATGCACATAAAAAAAAAAATAATAATAAAAATAAAAAATAGTTTGACCCCAGCTTTACAGGTTGTGATTGGCAAACTGAATCTCAGATCTTCAGAGGGAAAATTGATTTAGATAATAACAATTGTCATATTTTTAGGTTTCCAATGTTGTTGCACACTGGTATAAACATGTGGGAACTGGGCCTTTTTTATTTTTATCTTATTTAATCTTATTTACTATATAATTTTATTGCTTTCTGCTACCTCAGCTTACCATGGAACCTCAATTGGGTAGTTGTTGATAAGTTTGGAATCAACACTGAGGTCCTCACTCTCTCCAAGGCCTGCAAGCTACTGGACTATGCTACTATCCTTTTACAGAAAACTTTGGTTCATGAGGATTTTTTTTTATTCTCTTTTTCTTCCTGCTATTCATGATACTAAAGTGGTTTACTGTAGAGCTGCATGTATTTCTCTGTATTGATGCGACATTTTTATTTTTTATTAAGATTAACAAGTTTATTATTCAGTATTAATCATATGGAATGTACAAACACATAATTATCATAATCATAAAATGACACACTTCTTCCTGCCAATTATAAGGGCAATACAAATACAAGGATGGCTGGTATATACTCTCCTCTACAGTTATACATAATTCTACAGATAGTTTGCTACTCTTTTAGCCAATTACACGAAAGGGTTTCTTAGTCTAATCTTATAAATATACCAATATATATATATATATATATACAGTGGTAAGCTGTGAATATTTAACAATGGGCTCGCACTTTTGCCGACTTTTTGATGTGAAACATCCTTTGGGGGGGGTACCTACCAAGTAAATCTGGTCACGGAAATGACGTCACGTGCAGCGTCTGCTAGAGGTGCTTCCCACGCTCAGACCACTAATCTGTGTGGAACACTCACTAGTAGTATGATTAAATTAATTTGCTTGATGCATTTTTCGTGACCAGTATGATATCTCAAGTTCTAACTTTTTGGAATTTTTGAATAGTATGACGTCACAATCATACTTCCTGTAGTTACTATTGCAGGAAGTATGATTGCGAGTATTTGTCATATGACTGCAACAATACAAAGATTTGTCAACAATTTCTTATTTCATCTCGCATTTTGGCATATATAGCTGTTTGGGCACCTAACATTCCATTGTTAGGTGCTCTGGAAATGTGTCCCAGAGACATTTAGATATGTTGTTAGGTGCAGAGACATTTAGATACGTTGAAGTAGCAAGTATACATCTCTTACTTTAGTTATCATAAATCCATTGTATATTGTCTTCCAGAAATTATGAAAATTTGTGAATGATCAATAAAATATTTACAATACAAAAGTTCTTTTATTTCGTAATCAATATATACAAATCAAAATATCTAAAAGAAACACGAAGGATGTTTCACATAAAACCATTTAACGCACGTGCTCAGCAGACGTGTGACTTTTTTATTCTTTTTTTTACAACTAAGGAAATATAACAGATACATTTTTTTTTCATGATAAAATTTTAATATTGCGAATAAAAAATAACAAAAATATTTCCCATATTACAAATAACGAAATATCACAAAACATTCTAGAATATAAAAACAAATATTACATAAAAAAACAAACTGTTCTAGAAAAGGTACACAAAAATCACAGATTACATGAAAAAAATATTGCACAAATATTCAAGAAAATTTTATTCTAAAAATTGCCATATGCAATTTACTTCTTTATTAATATTTGTTTTTGATCTTCTTTGATCAATAGCTGAGTTATTATTACGGAGGAATGATTTGACATAACGATCCGGATTAAATTGAAGCAATGGTTTTCCATTTAGATGTATGGTCATCATAATCTGCAATTTTCAACATTATTCATTCACACGATATTATTCATTACGCTGAAAGCTCACTCAGCTTCAGCACTGCTAATCGCAATGGTTTCAAAGATATTTCTGGCTTTCTTAATTGAAAAGGAAATTTCACTCAATTTTAAAGATAAACTGCCTTCAACAAAATCTCTAAAATCATTAATTTTCATTTTATATTTTATCAGAAAACAAATTTCTTATTCGGTTTTCACAGTCTTGCCACCGAGACAAAAGTTCTTTCAAATTCCATGATTTCCGGTAGAATATGTTTAAAATTTCTTTCAATGGTATCATTATTTTATTTATTTAATTTAAAATCACTGTTGCATTCATAACTTATCCTTTAAGGATAAAACAATGCATTTAATAACTTGTCACAAGGTATTTTTACTGTTCTTACTTTCGATTTTGATTCTTTCCACTTCAACATGCTCTCAATTTTAGCTTCATAATTTCCTTTAGAATTTTTCAAATTAGCGATAGCATTGATAGTTCGAATAATTAATTTATCTGCTTTTACCATAGTGAATCTGTAAAGCTTCTAAAATGTAAGAGAGCTCCTGCAGGATGTCGATCATTAGTGCTAAATGATTAAGAAATTCCAGATTTAAAAGTCGATTTAACAATCCCGAAAATTTAACTTCTGATTCAAAATGTTTGCACTATGCAGGATAATTCCCTTAACCCGCAATTACCATCCACAAGCTACAAGCTGCTCTTCGTAGCCCAAACACACAACCGATCTTTGTAGTCCCCACATCAAGTTCTTTAGCCATCATGTTTAATTCGCTGGTTTTTTGGAGATTGGTGATACAATGGTTAAATTTTTTTTTTTTTTTTTTTAATTATTGCCCGTATGCCATTATATTTTAGAACATTTTCTACATAGTGAAAGCCTCGACGAAATTTCAAAATCTGCCAACATTTCATCTTCGTAAAGTTTATATAATACTTAGTTACCTCAATCTGTCCCCCCTACACTGCTACTGTCACTAGTTCTTTGAATACTGTGCAAAATATTGGAATCGCTCAGATATTCAGCTACTGTGACCATGTAAACATAGATAGAGAAATTTACTGAAACGTGTGGATCCCTCACTTCTCCAAAAAACATATGCCCGTTTGTCGGAGTAAAGGGGAACCACAACACAGATTGACCAGAGGCTATTATCCATGTCAGGAATCTTCTTAATCCTCTGACTGGCTATGGAAAACATATTGACTAGCAAGACTTCTCGGAATGTGGCTGCATAAGTTTTGCGGACACCACTAACATTGTGGAATGGTAATCCCTTTCACCCTTAATTCGTGCTTTCTAATTACCGAAAGGAACAGAGGTGAGAACAATGCATACAAAGTTGTCTCTCCTAATCTGTTCGTTACTTGGAAATTATTTTCGCTCTATGGAAACTACTGTATTTTAAATGTAATTACCAAGAGGAATTTTAAAAAAAATTCGGTATAAAGAAGTTGGTTAAACAGAGATCCGACTGTAATTAAATCAAAAATGAAGCAATTTTAAAATACATAGCCAATTGATTGTGCCATTAAAATGCTGGGAATGGGGCCCCACTCGCCCCACCGTAGTTTTGGCTCTGGATACTCAATAATTGCATTCAGGATTTCATTTGTAAAATAAATGATCGTTTCAACAATGGGCTCGCAGATTTTCAAAAAAAATAACAATGGGCTCTCGCGAGCCTACTATAGCTCACCACTGGGTTTAACAGAGTGTTGATGAAAACTTGCCCTTTTTCGTTTGCGATGATTGAATTATTTTGAGTAGGTAACTATTTTTTTTTTTTTTTTTTCGTTTAGTAATTTTCATATTAAACTATAGTGTGTAATTTTGCTCCTTTTTGAAAATGAGCAAAAAATATAATCAACACTTTTGTGTTGACTGTTTATTAATTAATGGTTGAAAGATGTTAAATCTAAGTACTGGTTCTGCAAATTTGAAGAGCCGACCGGGCTAGCCAGGTTGGTAAAGTGCCTCCTTGGCAACCCCAAGGTTGCGGGTTCGAATCCCACCTCGGGCTTGTAAAATGCAAAAACTTAGGGAGGTGCATTATGGCCACAGAAGCCGATGCAACAACAATGAAAAAAAAAAAAAATGACGATGATTATTTAAATGTTTTTGTAAATATAGCAATTTTAAAATACATAACCGATCGATTGCACCATTAAAATGCTGGGGATGGGGCCCCGCTTGCCCCCACCGTACTTTCGGCTCTGGATACCCAATAATTGCATCCAGGATTTCATTTGTAAAATAAATGATCGTCTCAACAATGGGCTCGCAAATTTAAAAAAAATATAACAATGGGCTCTCGCAAGCCCACTATAGCTCACCACTGTATATATATATATATATATATATCTACATTAAATGTATACAAATGTACATACAATTTCATTATACTCTCACTTTCCCCAGATACACTAGGGCATCATAGTCGGGTACATTGCCTTCTTTGGTTCACAGATCAGTATAGTTCACATACTCATATATAGAGTGAATTCTCAACTTTAAACTCTTGCTTCCCTTATACCTGACAGTACCTTCAGATTTATAATTCTACACATACCTCTTTGTCACAGAAGGTAATATCCTGTCTCACTCGCTCTTTCTCACTATTTAAGTAAATCTATTCCCATCCTTTATTAAATTACTCAGGCCAACCTGTATGCCTTGCATAATGTCTATGTGATTAACTATCAATTTTTCAGAGGACTTACTTTTACCATTTCTTTTTTTGCCTTCTCTCCCTTTTCTTTATCTTTCTTCTAGGTAAAGTTCTTTCTTATAGTATTCTTATGATCTGCCGTCTTTCTTGAATGGCTTCTGCATGGCCGTTGATTGACATTCCTCTCTTTGATGTGGCTATCATAAAGATTCTTCTTACTATTGGATGCCACTTCTCCTTGCATAGGAAAGATTTCTGGTGCTCCTCGTCTCGACACTCTATTTCTTTAAATCTTCCTTTACCTGCGGACTCTTCCCACTATAACTTACTAGATATGCTTCACTACCCCACACTCCCTTCCAAAAAAAAAACACAGCACTTTTTCATTCCTACTTCTATCTTCTTCCGACTTTCATACCTTGATCTTTCACCAAAAGAAGAAAGCCCCCTATCTCTTACCTTGACCAACCTTTGTCTCCAACCACCAAAAGGAAAAAGCTCCCTTTCTCTCTCTTTTTGTGCCCTTTTCCATTCTCTCTCTCTCTCTCTCTCTCTGACCAGTCACCTTCCATTTTACTACAGCATCTTCATTCTAATTCGATTCTAGCCCTCTACTTTTGTCTAGACCCCCATTCTGATTGGTCGGCAAATATGTTCATAGCTGAGGACAGTTTTATGTTCAGATGCTTCAAGAACATTCCTGCTCACAATCTATGTCCACTTACCCCGTTTAGTCACACTTTTTAGAAATGACTGCCCTTGAAATTTATAAGAGCACATTTAAACATCGCCCTCTTTTTTCTTCACTTTTAAAACTCTGTTCATTTCCCTCAAGTGCTGTGCCTGCTCTACTTCGGGTAAGCTGTCCAGTCCCCCCGTGGTTGGTTATCCATTGTTTACCTCTTTCCCTCTGTAGCCTCTCTTACAAAGTTGAATGCGCCCCTACATCAAACAAGCCCTGCTAAGTGCCTTTCGATGTGATCACTCTCATTGCCCAAAGTTAGTTTTATTTCCAGAATTTATTCATATCAAACAATAATGACTTAAATTCTCATCATAAAATTAATAAAAAAACATCATGTAAGAAATATATCCTACAAACAATTCAAACATGGAAGGACCTCAGTGCACGATGAAGAAATCTCATGACGCCAATCAACTGCTGTAACAGAAGAGAATGTCGCAAAAATTGATTAGTGTAGGGTCTGTGGACATCATCCATCAACAGTTGCATATGAATAAAGTGTCTGCTAGATGGGTTTCAGACTTCTGACCCCTTACCAGAAGAAGGAAAGGGCACAATGTGCATATGAAATGTTGTCAACATGCCAGGAACAGCAAGAGAAGTTTTTTTTTTTTTCACAGCTAGTCAACATGGATGAAACTTAGATCCATTACTATGATCCAGATATGTTAAACATGATTTTCCTAATAAAGTCATAAAGTGTGTCCTTCAGAATGCCATATCTATCTAAATGTCCCTGGATTGCATTCTTAATCACTGCCTCTAAGATTTTATCTACCATCAGACTAACCAGTCTATAGTTACCAACTTTACTCTTAGAACCACTTTTATGTATTGGTGATACATTGGTACTTCTCCAATCCAAAGGAATCTCCCCTGAATCCAAGGATGTCCCTGGATTGCATTCTTAATCACTGCCTCTAAGATTTTATCTACCATCAGACTAACCAGTCTATAGTTACCAACTTTACTCTTAGAACCACTTTTATGTATTGGTGATACATTGGTACTTCTCCAATCCAAAGGAATCTCCCCTGAATCCAAGGATGCCCTCATAAGTAACCTCAATGGTTCAATACACTCCCTCACACTCTCCCTCAAAACTATAGTGTATATGCCATCAACTGCAGGAGCCTTACTTGCTTTTATGCTCAAAAGTTTTTCTAATAAACAATCATCTGTAATTTGATTTATTTCATATGGCTCAGCCTCACTCGCAAAGCCTCTTCTTAGCATGAAGGGTCTTTTGTCAGTAAACACTGATGCAAAATACTTGTTCAATTCATCTGCAACTTCAGCTGGGTTATCAAAGACTGTGTGATAACTTCCCACACCCAGTGCACAAGTGTCTTATCTGATTAGCTTTCTTCTTGGTTGTATTCATATACATGAAAAATACATACATGAAAAATTTCTTGTCCCCATTCTTTGCTCACTTAGCTAATGCTTTCTCATATGCAGTCTTGACCTTCTTGACCTTATTTGTGGTACTATTACAGATCAGTTTGTACCCGTTATAGACTTCAGTACTTTTCATCACTCAACTGGCCCATGCTATCTTTTTCTTCTCTATATGACCAGCCAGCTCCACAGTAATCTATTTCAATATCCTCTTAATACAGAGGATGCGGAAAGGTCAGGGAATGACCACCGCATATACCCGGAGCAATATGGCCTTAGTTGCTAATGCTCCTAAAAACTAAATAACAAACAAACAAACAATATCCTCTTGCAATATTTTTTTTAAGGTATGTATGTGTTCATGGCTTCTGTGATTTTTGCTTTAAAGGTATTCTATAATTCAAATGTATTTGCCATCCCTTGGCAATACACCCAATTCACAGATACCATATAGCGTTTAAACTGTCAAAGTCCCCTCTTCTGAATTTTAAAACCTGTGCATTTACCTTTAACTGCTGCAACATCTTTCTTCATCTTCCAACTGACAATTGCATGGTCACTTCCTGACAATGATTCCTCTACTTTAAGCCCTGTGATGTTATCTGATTCGTTATTAATGATGAGGGCAAGATTATTTTCATTCCTAGTGCTTTCTCTAACATGCCGGTACAAATAATAATCATCTAGTTTATTTTAAAGAATTTTTCCCCATCATGAGTTTCCCTCCCACTTATTCCAATCAGTCTGGGGCAGATTAAAGTCACCCATAATAAGACATGCACACTTGCTTGCCCATTCCATCTGCACATAAACACTCTCATCATATTCTTCACAATCTTTTGGTCTGTAGATTGCTCCCACTCTCATTGTTATTTTGCTTCCAACTATCTCACACCACACAGATTGTATGCTGGCAGGTGTAACTTCAGACTTAATAAAAGCTGTTTTTGCACTCCTGCTTTTGATAAGAAGCGTGACCTCTCCACCTCTTCTATCTTCCATATCTTTCCTAAATACATTATACATATCATAGTGGAATTTGTAATCCCCAATTTCTAGATGGCATTACATTTCTGTTAGCCCTATTATGTTAGCATTAGTTGCCCTAACCAGTTCAACTTCAGTCATTTTATTGACAGCACTCCTGACATTACTGCAGACACAGTTGAGACTAAGTAGTCTTCTACAGTTTACTACCCTGACACACTCCCTGAAGTTATTTAGGTTTGTATCCCAACCTTTATCTTCTTCCTCATTTGAAACATTGCTACCCTCAGAACATCTTATCAACATCGGCCGTTGTGGCAACAAACAAGAATTCATGAGGTGAGTGTAAGCACTACTTTGACCTATATCGTCAGATAAATGCAGATATAAATTACCCTCCTCACCACAACTAGCAGTTTGCCTGAACCCTCAGTGATACAGACAAAACTTCTAGCACCACCTTTGTTCAAACAAATACCATCTCTACAAAATAGATTCCTTCTACCTACAAATGCAGGCCACACTGATAAATATCTCCCCCCCCTCTCCAGAGCCTTGCAGATTCCCTCAAGAGTCTCAAGTTAATTCACAATGCTTTTAGCATATAATCTCTCCTATGGTGTTTAGGCAGAATTACACACACGTATACATTCTAATATAACTTATGACATTTTTTCAGCGTAGTCCTATATTTGTCCAACAGATGGTCAGGTCGTGTAGGTTTAATATCGTTAGTCCCCACATGAATAATAATTCTCTCTCTACCTCCCTTAAAATCTGACAATCTGTTGGTAACATCATCAGTTGTTACTCCTGGACCACCTATCTTTATTACAAAAAAAATGTTACCCATTTCCCTGACAATAGAATCTCCCAATAAAACTAGATCACCTTTGACCAGAGCAGTGTGCACTTGACTATTCTTTTCTGGGACCCGAATCGAGGGTCCATCACTTGGCAGTTCAGGAGATACTTGAGTCCCTGACAAACTCCCAGTTACATTTGTTTCTAGGGCAAATACTTGTTTCTTCAGTGGCTCAAATTCTTCTTGTAACGCACCAAGTTGTAATTTGAGATTGGTGCACACCTTACATTGGTTGCAAAGAAAAGAATCGTCAGTTGAATTAGGTCTGTCTAATAGACCAGCTTTAGAATACAATGAAGGGGTTCTTCTGTCTTATAAAAGATAATTTTAAATATAGAGCATTCCAAGCTTTGAGGAAATGTGTTACCTGGAAGTAAGTGGATGCACATATTTTAATTCATGGTGTGAAAGCTTGTACTTTGTGTACCTTTACATATACTATGTTTGAAATCATGTTATAATTTATTTTTACTGATAGTAAACAAAACATTGAACAAAATTTTAATTTCCATTTAATTCGTATAGAGGCACAAAAATAACTTAGGAACAATACCCACATTTTCAACGGTTGAGTATAGTTAACAAAAAGGGGAAATATAACCAAGAAAATTATGAGGCCACATTCTAGATTTAGGAAAAGGAATGCAAGAATATGTATGCTTTGGAGTCATTGTAGATGTATACAGGATTAAAATTATGAATGATGGTGTATTTAAGGATTTCAACCAAGAAGATATGAAACTATTCACAGAAGTGATTTGTTATGCCTGAAGACTACCAGATCTTAAAAATTTATAATAGGCTCTGGAACAACTAAGTGAAAAGGTGGGTAGCAGGGAAAGAACAGAAAAAAAAAAAAGTGCTTCAAGGTCCCTTACTCTCTTGGCCGTTTCTTCCACTGCATCAGTATTGAGTGAGAAGCTAAGTGAGTGATTGTGAGATGCCTGTTTTTTTTTTGTTCTCTCTCTCTCTCTCTGCCTTAGTACAGCAGAAAAGTTCGGTTCATTGACAAGAACACAAATGTCATACTCTTCCTCTGGAAAAATTTGGAAAAGTGATACTAAATAAGTACCAGATTTAATTTTTTTTGTCTATTTACTAATTTTTGTGATTCAATTTTAGAATTCAGTTATCCTTGCTTTTAAATTTCAGACAACTAACAAAATTTCTTGGTTTGTTTTTTTTTCATAGTTTTTGGGTCAGTTATTTCCATAATCACTTCTCTAACCTTTACATATACACTGAAAAATTCATTCAAGTCTACACATCACACATACTAGTTTGCAGCCACTATTTGTCCTCTCTTATGTCTATCTGCCATTGAAGTTAGAATGAACTTACGTTTCTCTGTGAACTCTGTTGGAATCATTGGATGATAGATGGGAGCAGACCAGCTGTAGCTGACTATGCTGGTAATATTCTACAAATGCTATTGACCTCAGCAGCAACTGCTGCCTACTCTCTCGAGCTAGTCCACTCCAATGATAGATTAATTACAAGTTCATACATCTTGACTTTGAGTAATCAATGCACAAAGAATTGTATGAAGTATGTTCCAAGAAGCAACAGTAACTGGGTGCAGACTCCATTTAGGGCAAGTCTGGTGGAGAAAGATTCAAAAGAATGGAAGATTGTGATATGAGGATCCAAATTCAGAATGGGGTAAGTGAAAATTGATTTCTTTAATACATATATATTTTTTTGAAATTTATAGAAATAATAAAAGTTTTTCAATATTTTTTTACTGAAATCCATGGTTTAAATCATTTTTCAGCTTGGTGTTTTTACCATGGACTAGTTTTCACCCTTCGAGAAAGCTATTATCAGCTCACATGCACAGATGGCTTTTGGATTATGTTTCAGAAAACTACATTCTTTGAAGTAAGTAGAAAAGATTAGCAAAAAAAAGTAAAATTAATAACAGCCATGTGCCTCATTATAATAAAATTAGTAAAAGTAAAACCAGTAATAATTAGTAAAAGTAAAACCAGTAATAATTAGTAAAAGTAAAACCAGTAATAATTAGTAAAAGTAGTAACGCATGAATCTTTATATGTTAACCTACTCATGATAATTTAATTTACTTGTTGTGCAGATTTCCTTCTCATATCAGGGTGCAGTCAACAAACAATGAATCTTGAACAACAAACAGGGCCAAAGCATTCCACTGATGCTACAATGAACATTTCTGCTGCATGACTCCTCTGTATTCTGTAACAGAAGCCTTAAAAGAAGTGCAAGTAGAAGCATACTTGAAGATAAAGTCTGTGTAGACAGGAAAGGCGAAATCACTCAGATGGAAATAGCTTAAGTTTTCCTGCCGTCTGCTTCTCATGAATTCAGAAAGGGATGGCAGGACCTCAAAAAAAAAAAAAAAATTATAATGGCTACCATTTGAAATACTTAAAAGCTGCTGGACACAGGTTTTGTGACCAGCAACTTTTAAATATTTCAAAAAAAAAAAATTTTTTTAAATACTGCAAACCAGCCTTGCTGGCAAAGAAAATCACGCTTATTATTTTCATGGAATTTCCTGTAAAACATTAACACAATAAATTTTTTTTAATTAAGGTTTCTAGTGAATAGTTCTGCATTGGTGTCATTTCCTAAGTTACATTAAACAAACAAACTGTTTTTCATGAACAGATTACAAACTCTGTTCAAAGCTGTTGCTTTGGCAGAAGGGAGAGAGCACACGCTTAAATAAGATGAGGATCTTAAGAGGTATTCCTTAACTAAAAAACAGCTGTACATGGACACTGGAAATAAAGGCTAAAAACATTTAAGGTGAATCAAAACAAAGAATCATGTATTAACGGAATTTTGATTTTCATAAAAGGAAGATGGTAACTTGCCCTTCCTCTATTAGCTTCAGAGAATGATTAAGATTATTTATAAACATGATGGAAATCATAGTGATAAAAATTATCTTACTTTGGGGTTGATATGTCTCATCAGTTATATTTTGAATTTATTTAGTCTTTGAAGATCTTATTTCGTTCTATATAAGGTGATGGTGAGACTGCAATTGTGCTACTGCATTCAGGTCCAGAGGCCATACCTGAAGAAGAAATTTTTTTTTAGCTGGTGTAGCATAAGCCTCAGGCTTTCTTGCACAATATGGCTAGTAATAATAATAATAATAATAATAAAAAGACATACAGCTTCTAGTGTTCAAAGATGGGTAATGAGATTGATGGGGTGGGTAGCACTAATCAATGTCCATATGAAGAAATTGCATAGAGGCTGTGTCTGAGTGGAATTTATTCAGTTATGTTAAAAGAAGTGACCAAACCTTTAGCCATAACTATGAAAACATCCTATGAATGTCCCTACGCACTATAAATGCACAAATGTTTCTCCCATACACAAAGGGGGCTGGTTACAGGGTGGAGTAAGTAACCACAGACCTGTCAACTTCAAGTCTGGGTCAGAAAAAAATAACGGAGTCAGTGGTTAAAGAAGTATTCCAGAATCATTTTGACTGGAATGCAGTTATATGGAAATTACAGCATGAATTTTTTAAGGGGAGATCATGTCTGACCAGGGTAATTAGCAACTAGGGACTCGTGCAGGAACTGGATGCAAAAAATAATTTGGACATATATTTAGATTTTGGTAAAGGCTTTTGATACTATTCCACATGATGACTGCTCTACAAACTGAAGCAGTGTGGCATCAGAGCAAGTTACTACTATAGATAAAGGGATAGTTGAGTGGCAGGAGACAGAGTGATTATTAATGGCCATTGTTCTTCACTAATAATGCTAAGGGTAGAGTATATATACCGTAGGTGCTGTGTTGGGCTGTATACTGTTTTTAATATTTATTAATGATACTGATGTCAGCACATCAAATTTAATGTCTAAGTTTGCTGATTATAAAAATTTAAGCAGGGTAGTCAATTGTAGTAGTCAGGATATGCTACTCTTAAGACAAGAATAAATTGGGCTGAAAATAGCAATTGAGGATTAATATTAATAAATACAAAGTACTGCATTTGGATAGTACAATTTTTTGGATAATATACCACTTTAGGTATATTATTCTGAAATCAATGTTTACCAGTGGTACCAAACTCAGGATAGTGCAGAATGAAAAAGACCTAATGGTAATTGTACAGTCCAACATTAAGTTCTCTAAGCGGCTCAGACAGCTCATGGAGTTCTGTCATTGATGTACAGAAATTTTTTCATCTGGGATAAGGAATTTATTATCTCTTTGTATAATGCAATTGTTAGGATGCATCTTGAGTATTATATACAAGTTTGGTGCCATCATTTTAGAAAGAATGTAGATTTGTTGGAATGGGTACAGAGAAGAGCAACAAGATTATTAAGGGCCACAAATCAATACTCCTACCATGGTCCTTGAGGTTGTCATTCTCTCAGCTATGCCAGACAAGCTGTACTTGCTACCTGGGAGTCTAAAACACTGATGGAACTGATATTCAGTCGACACTCAAGTCAAGTGGACGCAATTTCAGCAAAGTCCAGATGGTCTGTGACAGCCAAATCCTCTGCTTGCACTTTCACGATGCTGGGACTGTTAGTGATCCTGGGTATAACCCCCATGCACAAACACACTGTGAGTGACCACCCAGGTGTGAACCTACGTAAGCAGGGATCGAGGTGTGGCACCCACACCATGTGGTTACCCCTCTGTGTTACTGGGCAATACTAGGTGGTAGATGACTCTCATCAACTGGTGAAGTACCACCACTTTGCTTATTGGAGGCTTGAAGTGGTGGAACCCATGTTTAGTCTCCAGAGCTAAGTTCCGGTCAACCCTTCCTTCCCCATCTCTTCCATCATGCAGATGACTGATGGTTATGATGGACATCGTGGTGAGTTCCAATCTTCCTTACATTTTGAGGGTACAGCTCTAAAACGGTGTTCGGGCCGGCCGCTAGTTAGTACACTGGACCAAACCTATTGGTAACTCTTTAGGAGGCTTTCTGATCAGCTAGTGTATAATCTTGCTACCTCTACTCTGCCAGATAGTGACCGGAGGGAGTCCAAGTAGCGTGTATGGGGGGGGGGCATTGTTGAGACCACATTATGTCTAGCATCTGGGTATATTCTTACCATGTGTACACCATATCCAAAAATTTCATTACTTCATACAGCATGTCCCCCCCCACATTTTCTTGCTACTGAATACACCATGAATTGTCAAATAATAGAGTAAGCTCATCTGCAAAAAGATCTAAACCTCCCAGACATTTCCTTGTTCATTTCACAAATATATGTGGTCTCAATTCTAATCTCAACAATGTCCGTTTCCACTTGCAGTCTGCCAAACCCCATGTACCTTTTCTGATAGAATCTCAGTTATCAGTTGATTCAACTACTGTTCATGTCAGTTGCCCAAATTATTCGCTGTATGATTCCTATCGCCGCAAAGGTGGTACTTGTGCATATGTCCATTCCGATATTCCCTGTCAGACACTTGGTAATTTGGAATCTCCTATTTTCGATCTTCTCTAGCTTAAAATCTCTCTACCTCATTCTGTCAAATTCATCTGTTGTCTGTACTGTTCTCCCAACTCCACTAATCACATGGAGCTCTTCGACTTCCTCTATTTGCAACTTGACTTTCTCCAGTCAAACTTTCCTAACAGCGAGGTAATTTTCCTTGATGATTTTAATGTTCACAACTCCAGCTGGCTTCCGTTTTCTATTCACACAGACCCAGCTGGCCAAGATGATGAGGCTTTTGCAATTACTAATGACCTTGAACAGATTGTTCATTTACCTACAAGAATACCGGACAATTCTAACCATACAGCCAACACACTTGATCTTTTTCTATCAAACAACCCTTCTAAGTACACAGTTGAAATCAGTGGTCCTTAAGGCACCTCAGATCACAACTTGGTGATTCTCTTCTCCAATGGAGCCTTTATCTCATGGCTATTCCCAACCGCGTGTTGTTTGGCATTACGAGAATGCAAAATGGGATGACCTGTGAGATATCTTTTCCTTGGTTGGACTACTGTTTCAAAACTTCTGATGTCAACATTTGCTCAGATCGTGTCAGTGATATTATTCTTCTAGGAATGGAATCCTTTATTCCACATTCCACTTTAAAATCTCACCCTTTATCTAAACCTTGGTTTTCCAATAAATGTGCTAAGGCCGTTCAGGAGAAGAATGTTTTATATTGTAATTGGCTTGTTCCCAATTCTTTTGTTTCATTTTCTACCTACATCAAAGCTTGCAACAATTGAAAAGCAGTTATTAATCAGTCCAAACTAGATTTTAAACAGGCTAAGAGTAGAAAACTTGCCTCTTGCCCTAATGGTAGCCGAACATTCTGTTCTCTTGCCCTAATGGTAGCCGAGCATTCTGTTCTCTTGCCCTAATGGTAGCTGAGCATTCTGTTCTCTTGCCAAAGCTATTGGCTGCAACTTTTTCCCATCTCTGTCAAAACCAGATGGTTCTGTTGTCACTTCGGCCAAGGATAAAGCTGCCTGCTAGCATCCTATTTTTTCTTCCAACTCATATATTAACGATCTTGGTAAAACACCTCCCACCATTCCCAATACGCTCCATTCAATGCCTCCTGTGGTTTTCTGTCAAAAGGATGTCAGAAGGATTTTGACAAATCTTGATGCTCAGAAAGCTCCAGGTCCTGATGGTATTTTTCCACTTGTTCTCAAAACCTGTGCTCTGAACTTACTCCTGTTCTTTGCTGCCTTTTCACTTCTTATTCCAAAGGTGTTTTTCCTTCTGCTTGGAAATTTGCTCATATCCAGCCAGTTCTTAAAAAGGGTGACAAATCCCTCCCATCCAGTTATCATCCCATTGCAATTACTTCTACTCTTTCTAAAGTAACGGAGAAATCAATTAACCACCAACTCTTAAACTACCTAGAAACCTTCCATCTGATCAACGATCGCCAGTATGGATTCTGTCAGTGTTGATCCACTGGTGATATTCTGGCTTATGTTACCCATTTATGGACAACTTCAATGGAAAAGTTTGGTGAAACACAAGCTTTTCCATTGTCCTTTTCCATTATCCATTCATCTCAAAGGCTTTTGATCATGTTTGGCATAAAGGTCTTCTAAACAACCTTCCATCTTATGATTTGCAATCTTTTTTTGGTAATTGGTTATCCAGTTTTCTCTCTGATCACTCACTGAGGGTGATGGTAGATGGCATTCTGTCTTCTAACTTCTCCACTAATGCTGGTGTCCCCCAAGGTTCGCTTCTTTCCCCCAATTTTCTTCTTGTATATTAATGACCTTCTTCCATTGACTGGAAATACTATCCATAGTTTTGCTGATGATAGCACATTGCATTCCACTTTCCATTTTGAGAAACCTTTCCCTTCTCAATCAGCTTCAACTTCTGGAATGTCCACTACCAATTCCTTAAATGCCGATCTCCAGGTAATTCTCCAGTGGGGTAAAGGCAACTTAGTTGATTTCAATCCTTCTAAAACTCAGTCTTGTCTTATATCTTGTAAAAAAGGATTCTTCTGCTCCTATGCTTATCTTTGGTGACACTCCGATTTCTAGGCAAAATGATATATCTCTTTTGGGGATTACCCTGACTTCTAATCTCTCTTGGTACAAGCAAATTACAAATATTGCTTCCTCTGCATCTAAAAAACTTGGTTTTCTCTTTTGCTCTCGGTGTTACTTTTCTTCCAAAAAACTGTTGACTCTGTACAAATTACAAATCCGCCCTACCATGGAATATTGTTCCCACATCTGGGGTGGTGCCCCCAAAACCTCTCTCAGGCTTCTAGATTCCATTCAGAAGAGGGCAGTTAGGTTAATTAATGACTCATCTCTATCAAAGTCTCTCCACTTGCTGTCTCATAGATGTACTGTTTTTGCTGCATACCTTTTCTACAGATACTTCCATGGGCACTGTTCTTCTGAATTGGCTTCTATAGTTCCCGCTCTCTCTCTTTCAAAACAGTCGAAACCCGTGCCGCCACTAGCCAACATCCATTGATTGTCCAACTTCAAACTCACAGAACCAACTTTTCATCTTCCTCATTTATTCATTCAACTGCCATTTTCTAGAACCTTCCTGTACCCCAGGGGCTCACATCTGGTAAGTATGGGCTTGGCACACCCAGGGTCCTGAGCTTGATATCATCATTCTTCTCTTTCTTGGTGGTTCCCTTCCCTTCTACTTCTGCCTCTCATTCTCTCTCTCTGAATTACTTTTTGAATGTGGAGAAAGTATAAGTGACTGGAGATTTTATATATTTTATTGTTGTTTTAATGGCAGATATAAAAGATTATTATGCCATGCTAACACTAACTTTTAAAAATGGAGAGAAGACTCAAGTTTTTGCACCTTGATGTTTGAAGCTTGTTTAGTCAATGAGGTTTTTTAAACAATGGTAGTTTGAATATGGTTTATCTTTAAACTGTATTCAAAATTCTAGGTTATAAAATTCTTGTTATCCATTGTTAAAAAATATGACCTGAAAATTTTTAGAAATCGTACAGTGTTTAAAGCATTGAAAACAGAGATTGTTTTGGCTTTGTAGAAGGATACAAGGGGATATCAAAAAGTTCATACCCTGACTAAATAAAACATCAGTAGGAAGATGCCATTTTTAATATAAGTTGTCTACATATTCAATAACTAACATGTGAAATTTCTTTCCTGTAGATGATTGTACACCAGAGGTGGAGCCCAGAACCTGAGGAAGGACACTATGGTTGACAAAGTTGAGTATCGAGCAGTGAAATGAAAGGTGTGTATGGGCAGAATTGTCCATCCTATGACACTGTAAAAAAGTGGAAATGAGAGTTCCAGTGCAGTTGTACAAGTGCCTTTTATGAGCCAAGAGAAGGAAGGCCATCAACATCCACAGACAGTGAGATGGTTGCAAAGGTTGAGCAGCTGGTGCTGAGTGACAGGCATATGACAATTCATTTCATCGCAAATGCAGAGGGAATTAGTTATGGGTCTACCTACATCATTTTACTTGACCCATCTGCACATATCCAAGGTCTCCACACGATGGGTTACAAGATTGCTGACACCGTTGCAGAAGCAATGTCAAATGCAGTATTCTCGCCAACTGTTGGATTTGTGTAATGCGGATTTCTCCTGACCTAGCACCGTTACACTTCTTATTTTGAGAAATGAAGAAACCATTGCATGGATGCCGCTTTGATTCATCTCAGGAAGTCATCAATGAAGTGGAATCATGGTTTCAGACAAAAAGTGTGGACTTCTATGATCAAGGCATTAAATAACTGATTCATAGATGGAAAAAATGTGTTACTATACATGGAGATGGGAGAAATGTGTTAGTGTACATACATAGAAAAGGATTAAAGTTCCTGTGAAGTTTCACCTTTCTAGGACTATTATTTCTAGGTAAGGGTACAAACTTTTTGATACCTCCTCGTATTAAAGAATATTTCTCTACAAGTTGTTAAATCTTATTAAGAAAGAAATCAAGCTTCATGAAATTCTTTGCTGACAGATAAATTTTGTGAAAGACAGAATGGAGCAAACATATCTATTCAGAATTGTATTTAGTTTTCCTGTTCTCCTGACTGGTTATTCCTCAGGAAAGTATGCAATAAGTGAGAATGAGGCTGAATTAGGGTTAAAAAGACTTTCTGAAGAAAAGTAGAAATGACCTAAATATCTCTAACGTGGGTACTTTCACGAGCAAGTGTTCCTGCCAGGAGAGGCCACCTTGTTCGTTACTGCAACTTGTTTGTTCTACATAAGTTTTTCAAAAATTTGGAATTTGGTTTCTGACACTTGTAATTTCAGCCCTTAAAGCCAATTGGGAAGTTGGTATCAAGTGGTTTGTTCACTTGTCTTCAAGATCATAAATTTTTATAATAAGAAATCAACTTAGGCTAAGTTGATTTCTTATAAGCCATTCTTCTAATTTTGAAAATAAGGCTGAAGTTTTAAGTTGTAGGCTGCATGGATCTTTGTCACTTATCAGGATTGAGATGCGATCTGTTGTCACAATGTGTGACATATGTAAAAATTAACAGTTAACTTCAAATTAATGAATGCATCTGATATGCAAGAATGTTTAATTTTTGTTTTTTCTGAACTTGTCCCTTGCTATCTGTACGTTACCATTAGCATTAGTAGAGGCATATGATGCAAGAAAGCAAGCTTATGCAGCATCAGCCACCAAATATGGAGGATGCGGAAAAGGTCTGTGAATGACCCCCGCATATCCCGGAGCAATATGGCCTTAGTTGCTAATGCTCCTAAAAACCAAATCACAACAACAACAACAACATAGGCATCAGCCAAAAAAAAAAAAAAAAACACTTCCACTTCACCCCTCCATTTGTTCGAAATACCTGTCCAGCTGAAGCCTTAAATTTATTTAGACTATCAACTTCCACGACAAGGGATGGAAGTCTGTTCCACCAACCAACTACCCGCTGGCTAAAGGCAAATTTCCGTATGTCTATCCTACATCTGTCTTTCCTCAATTTGAATTTATGCCTTCTCAGGTGATTATTTTGAGCAAGAGGAAGAATCCCATCAGCATTGATCATGCTCAAACCATTCAAGGCTTTATACACCTCTGTCAGATCACCTTGGTGGTGCCTAGTCTCCAGACACTGTAATTTGAAAAACTTAAACGTTTCTTCGTAAGAGTACCCCTTTGTTCCATTCACTAATCTTGTTGCCCTTCTCTGTACTTGTTCCAGCAGCTCTACATCCTTCTTGAAATGAGACCTCCAGACCTGTATACAGTACTCAAAGTGTGGCCTGACCATTGGCTTATACAATGAAATAATCACCTCCTTATCCCTGCTAGAAAAATTCCTGTATATCATTGACAAGACACCATGAGCTACTCTTGCAGCCCATCTGCACTGCTCAGAGAACTACATATTTGCCTGCACAATTACCTCCAGGTCCTTTTCATTCTCTACCACTATCGTGTAGTACCACAGAGTTGATACGCTCTGGGGTTCCTGTTTCCCATGTGTAGTACTTTACATTTGTCAACGTTAAACTTCATTTGCCACCTCTCAGCCCATCTGCTCAACCTTTCCAGATCCTGTTGCAGCAGCATAGTGTCAGTAGTGTCCTTGACAACCCTGCCAACCTTTGTATCGTCTGCAAACTTGGACATTAAGCTTGATATACCATCATCAATATCATTTATAAATACAGAAAACAATAATGGACCCAACACTGAACCCTGAGGGACTCCACTAATAACATTAGTCCATGATGACAGTGTCCATTGATTACCACTCTCTGTCTTCTCCCCCTCAACCACCCCTTTATCCATAGCAGCAATTTGCCTCCAATACCACACTGCTCCAATTTGTGCAGCAGTCTTCCATGTGAACAGTATCAAAAGCCTTTCTAAGATCCAAGTATATAATATCAAAGTTATTCCCTGCATCCAGTTCTTTTGTGACTGCATCATAGTATCCAGTCAAATTGGTCAGGCAAGACTTCCCCTTAATAAAACCATGCTATGTCCGAGCTATAACTGAAATCTTGTCTAGATGATCCTGCTGTGTTTTCTTTAACCAGTGCCTCCATTAATTTTCCTGGAACAGAAGTTAAACTCATAGGTCTATAATTACTTGTGTCAGCCTTTGATCCTCCTTTGTGAATTGGGGTTACATTTGCACATCTCCAGTCTGTGGGTACCTCCGCTGAGTCCAAGGAAGCTATCATAATTATGGCTAAGGGTTTGCTTACTTCCTTTGCTGCCTCCTTTAATATAACTGAACATATCCCATCCACCCCAGGTGCCTTTCTTGTGCTTATCTTCAACAATTTCTCCTCCACTTTACTCTCAGTTATTACAAGATTCTCTAGCTTACTGCCAGAGTTGAATACACCTCTGGCATTCCCCTCACTGAATAACTCCTCATGTGTAAATGTCGATGCAAAATATTCATTCAGTTTGTTAGCTACCTGAGCAGGATCATCAACAGTTGACCCATCGATATCAAGTGGACCAATCTGATTTATTCCCTTCCTTCTAGAGTTTATATGAGTAAAGAACTCTTTGATGTTTTTCTTTGCATCCCTTGCCAAAGATTTCTCGTAATCTGCCTTTGTCTGCCTAACCTCCTTTGTAACTTGGTTACAGATCAACTTGTATCTATCATAGGCTTCTGTGTCATGTGTTAATTTATATGTATCCCATGCATTTTTCTTCTCTGTCATATGTCTCATTAGTTCATCTGACATCCATTTAGGCCTAAACCTTGAACAAAATTTCTTAGTTGGTATGTGAAGCCTAGTAGCTTCCAAGATAAGTTAACATTAGCATTAATAGAGGCATTTGATGCAAGAAAGCAAGCTTATGCAGCATCAGCCAAAAAAAAAAAAAACCCACTTCCACTTCACCCCTCTGTTCATTCAAAATACCTGTCCAGCTGAGCCTTAAACTTATTTAGGCTATCAACCTCCACAACAAGGGATGGAAGTCTGTTCCACCAACCAACCACCCGCTGGCTAAAGGCAAATTTCCGCACGTCTATCCTACATCTCAGGTGATTATTCTGAGCGAGAGGAAGAATCCCATCAGCATTGAGCATGCTCAAACCATTCAAGGCTTTATACACCTTGAAAAGCTTAAGTGGATCAAATGAGGCATATCATTATAGCCATCTGCTCTTATATTCTACCCATAGAAGGCTCGACTACTTTGTCCTGCTGGAATTAGCATTAGTAAAGGCACATGATGCAAGAAAGCAAGCTTATATAGCATCAGCAAAAAAAAAAAAAAAAAATCTAATTTCACCCATTCACTTGCTCCAAATATTTGTCTAGTTCTGCCTTGAATCTGTTTAAGCTATTAACTTCTAGCTTAAGAAGTTAAGCTAGCAACAGACCGAAGTTTGTTCCAACTATCAACCATCCACTGGCTAAAGGAAAACTTCTGCACATCTGTCCTACAACTGTCTTTCCTCAATTTGAATCTATGCCCTCTTAGGTGATTATTTTGAGCAAGAGGAAGAATCCCATCAGCATTGAGCATGCTCAAACCTTTCAAGGTTTTATACACCTTGATCAGATCACCTCGCAGGTGCCCAGTCTCCAGACACTGTAATTTGCAAAAAAAAGCCTTTCTTCGTAAAAGCAATCCTTTGTTCAATTCACTAATCTTGTTGCCCTTCTCTGCACTCACTCCAGCAGCTCTACATCCTTCCTAAAATGAGGCCTCCAGACCTGTATACAGTACTCAAGGTGTGGCCTGACCATTGCCTTGTACAAGGGGATAATCATCTCCTTATCGCTGCTAGAAAAATTTCTGTATATCATTGACAAGGCACCATGAGTACTCTTGCAGACCATCTGAACTGCTCAGAAAACTTCATATATGCCTGCACAATTACCTTCAGGTCCCTTTAATTCTCTACCACTGTCAGTTTAGTACTACACACTTGATATGTTACTCTGGGGTTACTGCTTCCCATATGCAGTACTTTACAACTTTGTCAATGTTAAACTTCAGTTGCTACCTCTTAGCCCATCTGCTCAACATTTCTAGGTCCTGTTGCAGCAGCATACTGTCTTAAGTGTCATTAACAACTCAGCGAACCTTCATATCATCTGCAAACTTGGATATTAAGCCTGATATACCATCATTAATAAATACAGAAAACAAAAATGGACCCAACACTGAACCCTGAGGGACTCCACTAATAACATTAGTCCACGAAGAGCAGTGTGCATTGATTACCACTCTTTCTTCTCCCACTCAACCATCCCTTTATCCATAGCAGCAATTTGCCTCCAATGCCACACTGCTCCAGTTTGTGCAGCAGTCAAGTAATGGTGCCAGTAATTAGTACCAGTAATGGTGCATACAGCATTTCATGGTAAATTCAAACCATACTACCAGGCTATTTGCCCAAACTACATGCTACAAATTTCTCTCAACATCAAATGAACTTGTTTTTGATGTGAAAACATCTTTGGCAGCAACTACTAATTTTTCGGACTGAAGTAAAACTGATTGGTCACAAAAATGATATCTCTTTCTAAATGAAGCAAAAATGCTACACAAAAAAAGAAATTGTTGACAAATATTTGTATTATTACAATCATACCATTCAACAAATGGCTACAATCAAATGAGTAATTAGGCTATTAGCTTAGATTTCACTAACATCTTCCAAGCTAAGGATGTTTTCACATAAAATAAAACATCTTTCGTGCGTACAAAATACACCGTGGTTTTTTACCATACTACTTGTGACTGATGTATGTTCAGTCATCACTTTTGTAGTAAGCCACTATAACAGCACTGCTGGAAGTTCATACAATTGCTGTCATTTTTTTAGAGATCCATCCCTTGCCACAGTCTTGAATCTTTTCAAGCCCAAAGCCCATGTCATACAAGCACCATAATAAATTATGGTGCTTACTATATAACATAATTGGGGCAGATGGGCTAAGAAGTGGCAACTGATGTTTAACCTTGACAAATGCAAAGTACTGCATATGTGTAGAAGTAACTCCAGAGAAACGTACCAACTGTGTGGTACTACACTTAAGGTGGTAGAAAATGAAAAAGACCTTGGAGTAATTGTGCAGGCAGATATGAAGTTTTCTGAGCAATGCAGACAGGCTGCTAGGGCGGGTCATGGGGTTTTGTCAATGATATATAGGAATTTTGCTAGCAGGGAAAAGGAGGTGATTATCCCTCTGTATAAGGCAATGGTCAGGCCACGCCTTGAGTACTGTGTACAGGTCTGGAGGCCTCATTTTAGGAAGGATGTAGATTTCCTTGAGCGTGTACAGAGAAGGGCAACAAGATTGGTGAGGGGAATGAAGGGATCCTCTTACCAAGAGAGACTTAAGTTCTGCAAATTGCAGTGGCTGGAGACTAGGCACCTGCACGGTGATATGATTGAGGTGTTTAAGGCCTTGAATGGGTTGAGCACGCTGAATTCTGATGGGATCCTTCCACTTGTTCAGATTACGAACCTAAGGGGGCATAAATTCAAATTAAGAAAAGACAGATGTAGAATAGATGTGCGGAAATTTGCCTTTAGCCAGCGGGTGGTTAATTGCTGGAACAAACTTCCATCTGTCGTTGTGGAAGTTGATAGGTTGAATAAATTTAAGGAGTTACTGGACAGGCATTTGGAGGGAATGGTGTAATTATTATTATTATTATTTTTTTTTTGGCTGATGCTGCATAAGCTCATACACATGCTTTCTTGCATCACATGCCACTACTACTTACTACTACTACATGGGCTTACTTACTACTATGGCACTTACTATGATGTTCTTACTGCATTGTAATGAAGTACACTGAAATTATCATCATTAGCCATATGGTGCAAGGAAGCCTGAGGCTTATGCTGCACCATCCAAAAAAAATTCTGAATTACCCTGAGAGAGAGAGAGAAGTAGAAGGGAATCACTAAGAAAGAGAAGAATGGTGATATCCATCTCAGGACCCTGGGTGTGCCAAGCCCATACTCACCAGACATGACCTCCTGGGTTCAAATATTTCCAGTGATCCATAGTTTCCACAGCAGCTAAATTACTATACATGTATTCAAGAGAGTAAATTGCTACACAAGAGAGTTTGCTACAGGTTAGCTTTTAAAAGTGTTTTGTCTTTCTTTTATAAGTTATTAATAACATAATCATTGTACTATTTTTCTGGCAGGCAATTACTCGTTACTGGAAGCCCATTTTACTTTTGTTCGTTTTGTGAGTTGCCACATAGTCAATACTTACATACCAAGTGCTCTAATAGTCATCATGTCCTGGTTCTCTTTCTGGTTGGATGTCAATGCTGTACCTGCTCGGATAACTCTTGGAGTGACGTCTCTGCTAACACTGTCAACGCAAGAGATTCATGTGCGTTCTGCTTTACCCCCTGTAAGTTATATGACAGCATTAGATATCTGGATGTTTGTATGTATTGTGATGGTGTTCTGCTCCCTGGTGGAGTATTCAGTGACCTATTATGCCAGATCAAGACGAAAGGTAAGAGATATTGATCAGATCAATAACTACATGATTTTTATAGGTGGTGGGACACTAACAAAGTATCATTTTATGCTAATTGTTAGGTAAGCAAATATATTTCATTTCATATTGCAGCTGCAACAAATGGATAGGTTTTTGAAGAATTTTGCCATTTTATTGATCTGATTGTCATATTAAATTGTATTATAAGCTGCTTTATAGTCCTAGTCATGCTTGTTATTTTATTTTTTAATTTAGCTAGAGATTTTGTAGGTTACTACTTAATATACATAGAATCTTTGTATCGTTCGAATCTTGTCATTGTTATAGTTATAGAATGAGTGGTAGGTGAATTCATATTTTGTAATTGTGGTAAATAGGTAGCTCTAAAGTTTGAATCACTTAGGATTGCACTAGTTGGATAATTTTGTTATATATTGTAATTAACTTATAACTTTCAAGCATAACGGTATAGCCTAATACATATAACAAACTCGGTAGCATGGTAGTATTATTGCTGTGTAACTGGTGTATCAATAAGAACATTGAAATTTAAAAAAAAAAAAAATTAAATTTTCTGTTTATACTCCGGCATGACAACCAAGTCAGTAGAGTTTACAATGAATCGTCAATACAAATATTTATCGTATTTAGTAGTCACTGGCTGGATATAATTAATAATGTAAACCTCATAGCATAACCAGTGCAGAATGTCATTACTGCATTACATATATTTGTTAGTGTAGCATTTTTAATTATACTGAATTTGAATGAAAATCATACTTAGACTGGAGTAGCAAAGCAAAGCAAAGGGCTCAAGCTAGTGGGACTGCTGTGGCTCTGGAGAGAGCTGGTGGCGGGGGGAATTGTTGTCCAAATCATGGCCTTATAAGACATATGGCTTGTTTGATGTTTGCAGAGGTATCAGGAATGGGACATGATATTGCCCATGGAGATGTCTTTGTGTGTACTAATAGGGAGTATGAGGATATTAGGCGCCAACTCAGCATTGTTATGGGCCTTCATGATAGCTTGAAGAACAAGGTTGGATGCCCTTGAGGGAATTAAACTGGGGGCCCTCATCAAGGTCTCAGCTGCCCACATCAATGCCATAGCTTACACTTGATCATCAAGCAACACAGCGGCAAACCCCAATGCAGAATGCACTGGTCCCTCAGGAGCTGGTTGTTGTCAGTAACTCTATTGCCAGGGAAATGGGAAATATACTGTGGAAAAAGGATAGGTAAGATATTATTATTATTATTATTATTATTAGCAGCTATATGGTGCAAGGAAGCCTGAGGCTTATGCTGCACCAGCCAAAAAAAAAAAAAAAAAAAAATTCCCGAGTTACCCTGAGTGAGAGAGAGAGAGAGAGAGAGAGAGAGAGAGAGAGGAATCACCAAGAAAAAGAAGAATGATGATATGACCAGGATATGTTTACCAGGGGCTAAATGTTGATGACATTGTAGAGTATCATCAACATTTAGCCCCTGGGATTTACTTAATTGATTTGGGATTTAACTACCATCAAGGGCCGAGGTTTTTTCTTTCATAAAGGTGACTACAGTCTCAGACAGTTTCTAAATCCTATACAGTGGGACCAACTAATGTTACCATCAGCAAATTCTAAATGGGAAGCATTCAAGGAATTAATTAAAGAAGCTACTAGGCCCTTCATACCAACTAAGAAATACTGAGTTAATGAAACTCGTGGCAGAGAAGAAATCATCTTTTAAGGGTACAATACTGGTTGTACATGTTGGCAAATGACATTAAAAGTAGGAGTTCTGCATGCAGACTTACTTAACAAGTACAGGGCAATGTTTAAAAAAAGTCACGGGTTAGATTAAATTTGAAAGTATTTGCAATTCTGCCCAGATACAACTGGAGATAGAGTATATGATGAAAGCCTTGTCAATCAATTTGGCCCTGGAAAAGTTGTGCAAGGTTCTTGGAGTAGAATTTTTCTCATCTTGGTCTGTTCTTTTTAACAGGAGAGACTGCTTCTGCAGGAATTGGATACACTTAAATAGAAAGGGCTGCTGGGAGTCATCAACAAGTAAATACATGGCCTGTATTAGTAGGAGTATAGTAAATAAATTTGAAGTGCTAGCATCAAAGGCAGATATTATTGGGATATCAGAGATGTGGTATCACACAGATATAAGGCATGCAAAATTTGAATATGGAGAGTACGATATATACAAAAAGGACACACAGGATAGGAATTGGGGGATTATGCTCTTAGTTATAAAGCACATAAAATCTCAGGCAATGCATCCAGTTGACATGAGTGGCTAGTGCAATGTGTTGAGTTGGTTTGGTGTGACATGGGGGGGGGTAGAGGGTGAATTTCTCCAAGGTGCCAGCTTCAGGGGCACAAACTGAAGGAATTATCTATCGCAATCAGGGAGCACAAGGAAGATGTTGCCCCGGGCATCAACGACCCTAGCTACACTACCGGAAGATTAACTACCTGCATATAATGGGGGCCTACTTATAATACTTTTGCCCCAGGCATAGGATTACCTAATTCTGGCTCAAGGTGATCTTGTGCCTATAATGCAACATGTAGGAGAAAATAAGGTTCATATAAAGCCCAGTAAATCTGTATATTTTCCTCATGTAATGACCGACTCACTAGATACAAGATGGTAATTTTATTCTCCTATAACAATTACTTCTATCTAGTGACATTGTACTGTTTTATCAGCTACTTTTACTCATTATAACTTAATTTAATTTTTAATGTGAACCTAATAAATGTTGCATAAGCTTTAGTTTATTTTAATAGTAATGATGCCATATTTATCACAATGGATTTTTTCATAAATAAATTTATATAAATATTAAATATGAAGCATTTTGTTCATAGAGATTTCACCATATGAAATATTTTGGTCTGTTTCAGTTTTTGAGAATTAGTTTATTTTTATCTTTGGTGTAGTCTCAGAAGCATAATTCAACTGAGAAAAAACCTCTTCATGCCTGGAGTGGAAGTGATACAAAAGGAGAAAAATTAAACAGAAATCACATACCAAGCCAAAAATTATCCAACCTGCTGCAGGAATTCAAGGTTCCTAAAAATTACAAAAAGTCAAAAATATGCCAATTTTATAAATTTTGTGAGTCTTTAGACAGCATATCTTGTATTGTTTTTCCTATTATATTTACAGGGTTTTGCACGGCATACTGGATATATTACATACAGTATTCTGGTCATAAATAAATATTAACCATTATTTACGTGTTAATATTTCTGGAGTAATATCTCAGAGTAAAAATATTTTATATGAAGGAAAGTTATAATCTTTCCACTCACATTTTAATCATAAACATATTATTGTATTTAACATAAAACTTCCATAAAGCATTTTACTAATTAAAGATAAATGCTTTAACTTGGTTAAAATTTCAATTTTTTAAAAATTGTTTCTGTTGCATATATAATCTCTAATATACAGGGTGTCCATAAAGTCATTGTGCACTTTAAAACTGCAATCACTTAGATTAGGGTATGTAATCATAAGATTGTTAAGATTCAACATAATTCCTCCGTCATTACATTGTGATAAAATGTGTAGTACAATTTTGCAACTCCATATTGTGCACTTTAAAACTGCAATCACTTAGATTAGGGTATGTAATCATAAGATTGTTAAGATTCAACATAATTCCTCCGTCATTACATTGTGATAAAATGTGTAGTACAATTTTGCAACTCCATAAACACATTCTCCACTTGTGTTTCAGTTATGGCATTAAATCTTGAATAAATTCAAGGCCACTTCACTCTAAGAATTTTGCATATTGTTGCTTTAGGAACACCGAGTTCCATATGCAGCCACCTTAATGATTTTTCTGGGCTTCGCTGAAATGCTTTCTCAACAGACGTCACAGTCTCCTTGTTAAATCTGGGCCTTCTAGTTTGTGGCTTTTCATTAACAGAACCAGTCTCTTCTTAATATAGTTTGAAATTGAATTTTTATGCTGTACTTCCATTCCATAATACAACGATGAGCCAAAACATTATAACCAGGGGGTCGTTATGCAAATCAAAGCAACTGCAGGTGAACTTTGGTGCAGGTCGGGACACAGTATAAAAAACACCTGATACTGAGCTCCATTAATTAGTGTTCTTCTTCTTCTTCTTCTTCAGATGGGAAAGGCAGCGGAGTTAAGAGAGTTTGACAAAGGTTTAATGGCCAGATGAGTGGGTCAGAGCATATCCGAAATGGCATGGCTGGTGGGATGCTCACGGTCAGCCCTGGTGAGTACCTACCGAAAGTGGTCTGAGGAGGGAAAACTCACGAACTGCCGGCGAGGTGTTGGAAGACCACGGCTCATCGATGAGCAAAGGCTCTCCCGGATGGTAGAGCCTTTGCTCATCGATGCGTGGTGACGTGGTGACTGTGGCACAACTCACCGGTAATTGGAATGCTGGTGGTGGGAGTAATGTGTCACAACACACAGTACACTGAACCCTGCTGAAAATGGGGCTGCGTAGCCGCAGGCCACTCCGAGTGCCCATGCTAACCACGGTTCACCAGTGACAAACCTACAATGGGCACGCGAGCATCCAAACTGGACCATGAGTGATTGGAAGAAGGTCGTCTGGTCCAATGAATCACGTTTCCTGTTGCACTATGTGGATGGCCAGGTACGTGTGTGTTGTTTCCCTGGGGAAATGATGGCACCTGGATGCATTGTGGGATGAAAACAAGCCGGTGGCAGCGGTGTCATGCTTTGGGTGATGTTCTGCTGGGATACCCTGGGTCCAGTCATCCATGTGCCAGACACTCTGACATCTAACATCTACCTAAAGATCATTGCTGACCAGGTACACCCTTTCATGGCAACGGTCTTCCCCTCTGGTGGTGTCATCTTTCAGCAGGATAATGCACCATGCCATACCACCTGGATTGTTGGAGACTGGTTCACGGAACATGAGGAAGACTTCCAGGTATTGCCCTGGCCTCCAAATTTCCCCAGACATCAATCCCGTCGAGCATCTGTGGTTTGTGTTGGAACAGCAACTCCGATCTGCGATGTCTCAACCACGGACCTTAAAGGAGTTAAAAGGATCTGATGGTTACGTGTTGGTACTAGATATCACAAGATACATTTAGAAATCCTGTAGCGTCCATGCCTCGCTGAGCTGTTTTGGCTGCATGTGGAGGACCAACATTATATTAGATAGGTGGTCATAATGTTTTGGCTCATTGGTGTATGTTGGAAATGTTCTTCTAACTGCTGACATGGAATTAAGCTCGTTGAGACAGTGGATATAGTTCACTTGCTCTCCTATTGAGACCATCTCTTGTAAGATAGATTATCTGAAGAAATTTTAAAAAAAATGAAATTAGAGTAAATTAGGTAATTATTTTTCTGCATAAAAAAAAGATTAAGTTGCCTTTCTAATGAATTTTACACATTGTTTTAATCTCAGATAGAACATAAGTTATTGCAGTTTTAAAGTGCACAAGGACACCCTCTACAATGAGCAATCCATTCAGATATGAATAAAAGTAAATGAAGCTCATTTGTTGTACACTTGGCCACAAAACATTTAACAATTTCTTATGCAATAATAATTGCCATGCACATGTAATTCATGAAAAATCAAAAATGGCGGTAACTGTGCAGCAGTGAGTAATGTGTGTCCTGTGACATAAAATTTGAGATTCATTACTCTGTAATAGAAGGGGTATTGTGTGTATGTTTGAAAAACAGGTTACTCATCAAACCAAACACTGGCAGGCACAACCATTGGCCTCACTTGGGATCTGATGTTTGCACCAAAATGCTGAGAAACCCCAGGAAGGGCCAGAGATGCCAGTTTGTGAAGATCTGTTTACCTTTCACAACATGTTAGTTGTTTGATGGTAGTTGAAAACTTATCCATATCATAAGGATAAAAATGACTGGGTGTCCAGGTTTTTAAAAATTTATGATTTTTCTTTCTTTTTTTATTGAGATTATAAAATCCAGGCTGCTATGCAGGCAATATGCTTTAACTTAATTGTTTCTCTGTTCTGTTGGCAAACTATTTATCCAATTTGTTAGTTCACCAGCAACTTTGATATAATTTGCCATTCAAGTAATTGCTCTGATTTGTAATTTTCATCACAGAAATAAAAAAAAAACTAAGTTACTCTCAAAAATGCTTGGAAATATCTTAACCTAATTGGATATCATGTTCATGATCTTTTTTAGGTTAGGTCAGGGAAATGTGATTAATACATTCACACAAATCAGCAGTCAAATAAATTTATTTGCCAAAAAATGTATTTTCCTATTTTCGGTTAGGAAAATATTCCACATTCATCGAACTACCACATTCGAGCCTGTGACCACCAAATACGGAGGATGCGGAAAGGTCAGGGAATGACCACCGCATATCCCCCCGGAGCAATATGGCCTTAGTTGCTAATGCTTCTAAAAACCAAACAAACAAACAACAACTACCACATTTAAAATAAAGCTGGTATTTCTTTTGTGAATTAAGTTGGCAAAATTTCCTTAACCAATCTAAAACTGGCCAAAGAAATATTTGGACGGTTTGGAAAATATTGAAGGTGACTATATATTATTATAATTTTCATCCTTTGTTTGCTGATAACAGGATCAATGCAACCCATACACATATTCCTGTAGCTATTTGCTGGAAGACCTCACAGCCTGAATTTAGATATATTGACTAGAACTTGGAATTAATCTTGGAAGCTACTAGGCTCGTCATACTAAGAAATGCTGTTTAAGGTTTAGGCCTAAATGGATGTCAGGTGAACTAATGAGGCTCATGGCAGAGAATAAAAATGCATGGGATGCATATAAATTATCAGGTGACACAGAAGCCTATGGTAGATACAAGTTAGTCTGTAATCAAGCTACAAAGCAGGTTAGGTAAATGGAGGCATATTATGAGAAATCTTTGGCAAAGGATGCAAAGAAAAACAGCAAAGACTTCTTTACTTATAAACTCTAGAAGGAAGAGGATGAATCAGGTTGGTCCATTTGATATTGATGGTTCGACTGTTGATGATCCTACTCAGATCGCTTACAAACTGAATGAGTATTTTGCATCTACATTCGCACATAAAGAATTCTGTAGGGAAGTAGAGGACAAAAGCTTATTAAATTCCATCAGGGAGCTAAATGATTTTGTAATAACTGAAAGCAAAGTGGAGGAGAAATTGTTGAAGTTAAACATAAGAAAGGCACCTGGGATGGGGGATCTAACCAGTTATATTAAACCAGTTATAGCAAAGGAAGTAAGCAAACCCTTAACCATAATTATGAGCATCCTTGGACTTCGGGGAGGTCCCCATGGACTGGATGTGTACAAATGTGTCCCCAATTCACAAAGGAGGGATCAAAGGATGACACGAGTAATTACAGATTCATTAGTTTAACTTCTATTCTGGGCAAAATAATGGAGTCACTGGTTAAAGAAGCATTGCAGGATCATCTAATGAAGACTGCAGTAATAATTCAGACATAGCATGGGTATGTTAGGGGAAGGCTTGTCTGACCAATTTGATTGGATATTATAATGTGGTCACAAAGGAACTGGATCCAAAAAATACTACTACAAAGACTACTACAAATTGGAGCAGTATGGCATTAAGGGCTTGTTACTACAAGGGAAAAAAAGGATGGTTGAGTGGGAGAAGACAGGATACTCAGTTTGAGGGTAATCAGTGGAATCTGCTCTTCTTGGACTAATGTTATTAGTGGAGCCTCCCAGGGTTTGGTGTTAGGCCCATTGTTGTTTTGTATATTTATCAATGGTATTGATTCAGGGCTTAATGTCCAAGTTTGCAGACGATACAAATGTTAGAAAGGTTGTTAATGACAGTGTGTTACTGCAATAGGATCTAGAAAAGTTGGGCAGATGGGTTGAGAAGTGGCAACTGAAGTTTAACATTGACCAATCCAAAGTACTGCATAGAGTAACAATAACTCCAGAGAAATGTACCAACTGTGTGCGCAGTAGAGAATGAGAGAGAGAGAGAGAGAGAGAGAGAGATCTGGGGGTAATTGTGCAGTCAGATATGAAGTTTTCTGAGCAGTGCAGACAGGCAGCCAGAGCAGGTCATGGGGTCTTTTCAATGATATATAGGAATTTTCCAATAGGGAAAAGGAGGTGATTATGCCTTTGTATAAGACAATGGACAGGCTACACTGTATACAGAGTACTGTATACAGGTCTGAAGGCCTCATTTTAGGAAGGATGTAGAGTTGCTAGAATGTGTACAGAGAAGGGTAATGAGATTGGTGAGACGAACGAAGGAGCTCTCTTACCAAGAAAGACTTCAGTTCTATAAACTGCAGCATCTGGGGACTAGGACCTGTGAAGTTGAGGTGTATAATGCCTTGAATGGTTTGAGCAGGCTCAATGCTGGTGGGATTCTTCCTCTTGCTCAGATTATGAACCTGAGAGGGGGGGGCATAAATTCAAATAGAGGAAAGACAGTTGTAGAATAAATGTGCGTAAATTTTCCTTTAGCCAGCAGATAGTTAATTGCTGGAACAAACTTCCTTATGTCATTGTGGAAGTTGATAGCTTGAATACATTCAAGGAAGAACTGGGTAAAATTTTAGAGCAAATGAATGGGTAAAATTGGAATTTTTTTTTTTTTTTTTGGCTGATGCTATATAAGCTTGGTTTCTTGCATCATATGCCTCTACTAATGCTAATGCTAATTTCTGAGGAGTCCTTGGGTAGAAGCAGAACTCATAACTTCAATAAATAACTTCATTGAATACATAACTTCAGTGAATGAAATTATACAAAAAAATTAAATGCCAACCAAGTCATGTGAAAGTGGCCCAGCAGCAGATATCTTTTAATTTTAACTTTATTTTTAATTAAAATTACCTGTTTCACTAATACCTAATTTGTAAACTTTGAATGAATTCGGTAAATTTCCTTACCCTAAACTAAAACTAACAATTTGGATAGTCTGGAAGATAAAAGAAAAAATAATCATGAAAACCCTCTGCTTCACCAAAAAATAAAATGTACTGAAACAATGCACTGCTTTTCCCTCTCCCATTTACCATAGACTAAAACAGTGCTTCTCAACCTTTAGTAGACTGTGGAGAATGACAAAGTATTCCCTAATTTAGGCAGAGCACGCACACACACACACACACATGTGTGTGCGTGCGGTGTCCGTTTTGAACATCCCTGATTTTAAAAGTTGGTTAAAATTCATGTGTTGTACATATGGTCTACTGGCTCCCCTATATGTTGTACATATAGGGGAGCCAGTAGAGGGGGATATGGTGAAGTTTCATCGTTGATGTTTTGATTGAAACATGCTGTGGTGCTGATATTGTTTGTGTGAAAATGGCATCAGTGCAAGAGAAAGTGCAGGCAGTGGTGTGGTTTGCAGAGAGAAAATTTGTTGTCATGGTTCAAAGGCAATTTATAGACATGTGTTCAACAAAGATGCACCTGACCCAAAGTCTATATGGAGGTGGTACAGGGCATTTTTGAACACTGGTAGCATCCAGAAGCATGCTACCAGTCTTCATTGCCCGTGGAAATCAATCAGGTGTGCATCAAGGGAATTGAACATGCCCCATTCAACTCTGCACAGGGTCATACACAAGTGGTTACATTTGTATGCCTATAAATTGCAAATGGTTCAAATGGTTACATTTGTATGCCTATAAATTGCAAATGGTTGAAAACTTTACTATTGATATTCTTGATCACATTGACTAAACCACGATTTCCTGAGTCATGTTTTCGCAAAAGTTAACTGACACAATGTTTGAATATCGAGTTCTGAAAACTTGCACCTTATCGAAGAGCACATTTGATACAGCCCAAAAGTGAATGTGTGTGGTGTGGTTTTATGAAGAACATGATTACCTGATGATTCTTCTTCTTGAAGGATACTGTTATAGGGATCACATACCTAGACATGCTGGAACAAGATGCATTTCCTCAGATTGCATACCTACAGTTCATCTTTTAGCAAGATGAAGCAGTCTCATTGGAGGTTGCAGGCATGTTGCTCTGAACAATACCATGGTTCCCTCATTCGCTTGATATAAGTCCCTTAGATTTCCTCTTCTGGACCTAGGTGAAAGGCATGGTTTATTCCACCAAGATGTCTAACATCATCACCTTACATGCACGTATCATGCAAGCAATTGCCACCATCAGTGCAGATATATTAGAGCAAACCTGATCTGAAATCATGTTTCATTCGGACATTTTTCATTGCACCAAAGGAGCTCATGTAATAAAAGTTATTACTAGGAAATAAAAGTTATTAAAAATGTTAACTTTTATTTCCTAGTGCACTGGGTTTTCTTTATTGAGACACTTAAAATCGGGGACATTCAAAAGGGGCACCCTGTCATCATCATCAGCCATTTTCAATCCACTGCAGGATGAAGGCCTCTCCAGCAACTTTCCAGTTCCTTCTGTTTTGAGCACTGGCCATCCATTTACTACCCAAAAACTCATGAATTTCATCTATCCATCCCCGCCTTTGTCTTCCAGGTTTTCTTCTAGCTCTTCTTGGGTACCATTCTGTTATTTTCTTAGTCCATCTGTCATGTCTTCAAGCTATGTGTCCTGCCCAAGACCATTTTAGTTATTTAGTTTTGATAAGAATGTCCTTTACTTGAGTTTGCTGCCTAATCCATGTGTTTCTCTCCTAATCCATGTGTTTCTCTTCTTATCTAACAGTCTGATTCCCAATATAATTCGTTCCATTCTTCACTGTGTAGTTCTCAGCTTCTCTTCCATTCTTTTGGTGAGTGCCCAAGTTTCACTTCCATAAGTCATGGTGGGGAGTATACATTGATTCATTATTTTACATTTCAGACAAACTGGGATATTGCTCTTCAGTATGTGACTATTTCATTTCTTCAGTATGTGAATATTTCCTGAATGCTATCCATCCAAAATTTATTCTTCTCTTGACTTCCAGCCATTTATCATTATTACAGCTAATAACTTGTCCCAGATAAGTATATGACTCCACCTTTTCAATTACTGCTCCTTCAATCATTATTTCCCTTTCCATGGCATACTTGTTCATCATTACTTTTGTTTTAGCCATATTCCTCTTTAGTCCAAAATCCTTACTAACTGTGCATAACTGATTAAGATTTTCCTCTGATTCTTTGGGGTCGTGGCTTATGACCACAATGTCATCTGCAAATCGTAAATGGTTTAGGTACTCTCCGTTCACATTGACTCCTTTCTGCGACCAGTCTAATCTTCTGAAAGCTTCCTCAAGGGCAGCAGTAAACAGCTTCGGAGATATTGTGTCTCCTTGTCGAACTCCTTTCTCGATTTTAAATTTCCTACTGTCTTTGTCTAGTCTAATAAAGGAGTTGCACTCTCATATATTTTCTTCAAAATCATAATATATGGAGTATCTATGCCTTGTCTTTCCAGTGCCCGAAACATTGCCTTGTGCTGTATGGAGTCAAATGCCTTTTCATAATCCACAAATGCCAGGCATAATGGTGTTTTATATTCATTTGCTTTCTCCATTAGCTGTGATATTACGTGAAGGCGATCCATAATTGGGAATCCTGTCCTAAAGCCAGCTTGCTCTTTCGGTTGATTCTCATCAAGTATTCTTTCTAATCTGTTAGTAATGACCCTTGTGAACAACTTGTAGATGTGGGATAACAAGCTAATTGGTCTATAATTTCCAATTTCTGATTTATCTCCTTCCTTATGCAGCAAAACTATGATTGCATTATTCCACTGCTTAGGCATCACACCTTTTCTAATGCACTTTGTGAAGAGCCTTGCCAGTTTGTGTTATGTCTCTTCCTCCCAATTTTAACAACTCTACAGTAACTTCATCTTCCCCCGGCGCATGCATTTTCTTCAATGCATGTTCTACTTCATGAGGAAGAATATCGGGTATGTTGTATGTGTTGCTACTTTGCAATCCATCTTCCCCACTGCTGGTATCATTCCCTCGCTCCTTGTATAATTCTCTATAGTAATCTTCTGCTATTTGAATTATGCCTTCTCTGCTGTTTATAAGTACACCGTCGCTATTCTTCAGTTTCAGTATCATTTGTCTTTCTGTATTACTGCTCATGGCTGCTGATTTAAATCCTTTGTTTTCCCTTAATGCTTGTTCTACTTTTCTTGTGTTAAATCTTATGTCCTCTCTGAGTCTCTTTCTAATGGCTTTGCATAATTCAGTATACTCAATTTTCTCCCTGTCAATGTTTTTCTTGCTCTTCATTTGTCATCTTCGGTTCATCACGACAAGTGTTTCTTGACTAATTTTTTCTTCTTTGGATTTCTGTTTCCCTATTGGTTTCTTGGGCTTTATCACTTTCAGAAAGTTGTAATGTTCCTCGTCGATATCTTGGTCCTGAGCAGTCTGCAGAAGCTCAAACTTGTTCTTAAGTTCCAGTACATCTGCTTTTTGAAACATGAAACCTTGTTAATACAAGCTTCAAGGAACCTAATTTCTCTTAATTTGTAATGACGAGGTTTATAATAACAAGGTTTGTGAAATGAACATGTCAAAATCAGCTTTCTAATTTTGTTTCATAGTTTACTCCAATTAAACTTTAATTTGTCATTTCATGCACATTTTTACTTAAACTTAATATATTTACTATAAAATATTTAGAGGCAAAGGCCTCATGCTATGAGGTAGAATGACTAACATATAGGTTAGTGCCAATGCATCATTTTAACATAGCTATCTACCAAAGTAGTTAAATTAATTAATTAAATTAGCATCGTTTTGGTTATATCTCATATTGTGATTGCCTTCAAAAGGAGTTGCCATGGTATTGTACTACCTCGAATAAGTAACACTTCACCAGTGGAGAAGAAATACAGTTACTTATTACAACAAGCTTTGAAACAGTGCCATCTGGGTGGTGGTATCCGCTGAGAATAAAGTACAGAGTCTTCTCCACTGGTGAAGTGTTACTTATTCGACGTAGTACAATACCATGGCAACTCGTTGTGAAGGCATTCACAATTATTATTATTATTATTAGCTAAAAAAAAAATTCCCTAGTTACCCTGAGAGAGAGAGAGAGAAAGAAAGTAGAAGGGAATCACCAAGAAAGGGAAGAATGATTATATCCAGCTCAGGATCCTGGGTGTGCCAAGCCCATACTCACCAGATGTGAGCCACCGGGGTTAATATGAGATATAACCAAAACGATGCCAATTTAATTAATTAATTTAACTACTTTGGTAGATGGCTACGTTAAAATGATGCTTTTGCAGTAACCCATATGTTAGACTTAATATATTTGTAAAAATAAAAGAAAATCAAGCAACTTAAATTCTGAGAAAAAGAAAATCAGTGGAATTCACAAGAACTACATCAATGGAAATTTTAAATGTAATTGTCAATTAAAACAATCAAGGTTTTCTACAATAAGGATTAAGGACTATTTTACTAATGCTGTTGATAAAATTGGTAGAGGAATGTTAAATTACTTTGAAATATCTGTTTTGGTGTCCGCCACTTCTTCAGTGATTTGGAGTTTAGCACCCAGGAATAAATCATTTTATTTTGCTTTGTATCCATGTTGAACATTGGGTAATTTCACTTTTGACACAAACCAAATGTTTATCTCACTAAAAACTAAAAGTGGTTCAAGATATGAAAATTTCACTTGCACACAGAATAAGTTGGCATTTGAAGTACAGGCAGTTCCCAATTTAAGAATTCCCGGGTTTATGAGTTCTTTTTTTTTTTTTTTTTCAAGCATCAACAAAATCGAAAATATGAATATTAATTTCAATAAATAAAAGCTAAACATTTATAAATACAGGATTTCTAGCTACGCGTACTACTGTGCGTGCATTTGTTTGTTTAGGCAGCATCTCAGCAGTTAAGCTGAGATGCTGCCTGAAGCAGTTACCACGATGAGGTTACAAAGAGTGGTTGCATTGCTCTTTGTTTTCGCTGTCTTGTCTTATTTCAACTTTATCCCCTTTATTAATACTGCACAGTAGGCCAAAACAAAGTAATACTATGGAGAGTGCGGTTAATAAAAAGAAACAGCAAAGAGGAATAAACACTGGAAACAAAATATGAGATCATAAGCAAACACGACCTTATTATTCTTTGTCATCATCAGTTGATGATGAAGGATAAACATTCTTTAACATTTGTAACACAAATAATTTAGACTATGTATATAAAGTGCTAGCATCATAATACACAGCCATTTCTGAATAAACAGAAAATTTTTAAGGTGGCATCGTTTTAGGTTATATCTCATATTGTGAATACCTTCACAACGAGTTGCCATGATATTGCACTACTTCGAATAAGTAACGCTTCACCTAAGGAGAAGACTAGTGTTATTTATTCTCAGATAGGTACCACCACCCAGACAGCACTGTTTCAGGGCTATTTGGCCCTTCGTCAGTGAGTGGGTAGGTACCCAAGTGATGCAATGATGGCAAAAACAGTTATGAAGTATAACTCCACAATATGAGAGATGCCTGATGGTGTGTGATGTATTTAGACTAATGCGCATTTAGGGCTAGAGCCTCAAGCTGCGAACAAATTTAGACTATGTATATAAAGTGCTTAGCATCATAATACACAGCCATTTCTGAATAAACAGAAAATTTTTAAGGTGGCATCGTTTTAGGTTATATCTCATATTGTGAATACCTTCACAACGAGTTGCCATGATATTGCACTACTTCGAATAAGTAACGCTTCATCTAAGGAGAAGACTAGTGTTACTTATTCTCAGATAGGTACCACCACCCAGACAGCACTGTTTCAGGGCTATTTGGCCCTTCGTCAGTGAGTGGGTAGGTACCCAAGTGATGCAATGATGGCAAAAACAGTTATGAAGTATAACTGACGAAGGGCCAAATAGCCCTGAAACAGTGCTGTCTGGGTGGTGGTACCTATCTGAGAATAAGTAACACTAGTCTTCTCCTTAGGTGAAGCGTTACTTATTCGAAGTAGTGCAATATCATGGCAACTCGTTGTGAAGGTATTCACAATATGAGATATAACCTAAAACGATGCCACCTTAAAAATTTTCTGTTTATTCAGAAATGGCTGTGTATTATGATGCTAAGCACTTTATATACATAGTCTAAATTTGTTCGCAGCTTGAGGCTCTAGCCCTAAATGCGCATTAGCATAAATAATTTATTAATTATTATAATTTGCTTGATTTTAAAGGCTGTTTTCATTTCTTTGGATAAATAAATCATTGTTTAATCATAGACTATTGTTTTGTTTACCTTTATTTAACATTGCTATGGTCAAATTTAATTGTTGAGAATGTAACCTCTGTTTTTAACATTACATCTATGGGAAACAAATTCTCACTTTACAAGTTTTCGCTTTACGAGCACGCTCTAGGAACGAATTAACTCGTAAAGTCGAGAATTACCTGTACATGCTGTTCAGTGACTGGTTTTGTAGTCATTCACTCATGCATGACTACAAAATAAATGCAGTAATGTTCTTGTATTCTCTATATTTTGTGAGAACTCTGATCCTGTGTGGTCGTCCTAGAGTAATAAACAGAAAATTTATTTATTTTATTTTATTATGTCAATGCTCCACAACCATAGCATGAATTATGCTTGTCTTGTTTCAGTGACCCTCATATTTCACATTAAACTGATGGATCTGATTATTCCCTCTCCTAAAATGACAAAGTAACCTTGATATGTAGGTATCGGTGCAATCAACATACTTTGTACTAACCATGCTGAAAAGTATGGATTGTTATATTACCCATGATACAAACATTAACTTTGTAGTATATATTAACCATATTTTGTATTAAACAAATTTTTTAACATGAGAATGCTTATTCCTTTTGAAAGGGAATAGATCTACTTTGTATAAACTGATATTATATTAACGAGATTTTCCTATGTACATATATTTATTTACATATATATTTATATTTTATCATATATATATATATATATATATATATAACATTAGCTTAAAAGCGATCCAGAAAATGAACTGAATAAGATCTCTCTCATATTTACACAGACATACTTGTAAATAAATTATGCAAAAATTTAATCCACAGTATGGAATCCTAAGAAACGAGTACTTGCAGAGCAACGGTTGAGAAATGGAATAAACAATGTCCAAGCTTAACTTATTTTATCACGGGTGTACCACAGGGGTTCGCTCATTCTGTGACAACTGCTGGGTAATATTCATACAGGCTAAAAAAAAAAAAATATATATATATATATATAAAATAAATTTCCTGTTTATACTCCAGGACACAGAAGTATTGTCTTGAAATAAATACAAGATTATTGCTGTATTTTGTGATATTGTGAATTTGAACATGCAGAGTGCATAACTTTAAATGTGACTAATTGGTCATGGTGTATTTATGCTAAGGAGATACCAATGAATTCTGTATACTCTTCTTAAAATAAGACATTTAATGCAAAAAAAGTGTAGCAGAGTAACTTTTATACAAACGTTATACAAAACTATTATGCAGAAGTTAACAAAGCAGATTTATGACAAGGTGAAATGGGAACAAATTTCACTTGCAGGAGTTTAGAACGGAGAAATTTAGTGATAAATTTTCAACTCTTATGTATGAAATGCAAATTCTGTTAGAATGAAATTACTACAACTGCTAGGGAAGCTTCTTGAAGAGAAGCTTCCCTAGGTGTTGAAATTTTCCATTTCAACACTCAAGGTGTTGAAATGGAAAATTTTTCAAACTGGAATGCTTGTTAATAAAGTATCTTATTTTTAATAATCAAGTACTTACATGGCATTACCAGTTCATGTGATGAACTAGAATGGTGCTTAAACCCATTCCAAGCCTGTCTTCAAGGAAATTAAGGATATTAGAGTAATTGCTAAATTATGTAATACGAAATCCCTAATTGAACTTAGGTGAACCAATTGATTGAATCAGTTCAAGAAGAATTTTGTTCATTGCTTTATTTCAAGACAATAATTAATATTTCACAAATTTCATTATGAATCTTTATTAATATGTGGAGAATTGGAATTAACATTAACTTGCAGTTCATTCTATACTAATATTGTATACTGGTCTAAGCGTAAAAGGAATCTCGTAAATTAAAATTTCCATATAGTTAATGACAAACACTGTTCTTGACAGCTCCACATTTTGCTTTTACCTACGTCTACTTTTTAAATAAAAGGATGTTATTACTCCTGTATAAGTGCTGCCTTTGACATGCTGCAACTGCATGAGAGTAATAGCATTTTTACATATATTTTTATATGACAAACAAAAACAAAATGGTTGTGATCTGCATTTCATCTGTGGGCTTGGGTTTCGTTAGCACAGGCAGTGCATGTGCGAGTATGTCTTTCAATAAAATGCAGCCAACATTGCGTAAAATACCCTTGGATATGAAGGTTATAATCAAAGTCAATGCCTCCTCTGTGCAAATCAATAGTATGTAGTATCATTATTAAAATATGCCACATATGCTTACACTTCAACTCATTTGATAGACCTATTAAAATAATTGTTGACTGCTTTTACTTCAGCAAAGTAGCCAATTATTTCCTCCGTGTTGTCACCTTACATGATCACATTCTAAAAAAAATTATTGCTAAAACCAAAAGGCATTTAAGGAACATTGACATATTAATGATTGCTCAGCCGTTGCAACAGGCTCAGGTATACTTGCAGTTAGGAAAAGAATTTTGAAGAGTTAAGGACAAAAATGGTTAAATCGATTACTTTAAAAATTTCATTTACAGTATTTACATTTTTCTCATTTTAATATTCATACATATTTATTCCAAAGAATTCTTTTATTTCATGAGGAAAGTGGGCCTTTGTTGTGCTTTAAGGGTCTAATAATCAAAATATGCTGATGGCAAAAAATTAATAAAAATATGTATATACGGTCGCTTTTTTATTTTACATATATTTACTTCATTTCATATAACTACTAGCTGTGAGGATGATTATGGAACACTTTTTTAAATCCCCTCATGACCCTAATGATTTACAGAAAAGCTCAGACTAGTTAAAAATCCACTTAGGTGATTTTTTGATTACCATAACTGTTCTAGTCTACCTGACTTCGCTGATGTTAATTCCATGTTAATCCAGCTATGTATCTAATTCCATGTTAATCCAGCTATCTAGTTAGAGATGTATCTCTAACTAGAAGAATAAATAATAGATCCAATAAAACAGGCTGAACACAAAAAATGAGAGAGGAAAACATAACCGACAACATGAGTCAAACACATTATGAGACACACTCGCAGCAATGAACTTTCTCCTAATATGTCCTTTTATGTTTTTATATAGAGATTTTCCACTTTCTCTCCAGCCAATCTTAGGGGTGTTCTTTTCAGCCATTTTATCTGTATTTTTTGCATCCTGGTTGATTTTATGAAGTTCTCTCTGACAAGGAATTATGGAAGAGACATGATGAGAATTTTTCTGTGAAGAAAAGATTGTTAGAATATTAGATATACATAGATATATATATATATAAGCTAAAATAGGCTATTTGCAATATAGATATATATATATATATATATATATATATATATATATATCTCCAGGTATAACCTATTGATACACACAATTATGGGGGATTTTTTGAACGGCTTGGTGCAAAATTACATTAGATTAACACTAAGATATTCGGCCCAAAGTTACCATATTTCTTTTCTAAAATATTGCCTTCAAAACAACATCATTCTGAAGTTTTCCAGGATAAAGCAACTAGCACTTACGACATTGCGTAATATAGTTAAACTTGCCTTAAGATTTATTTATTTTTTTTTTGGTAGTTATTGGCGCATCGGCTTCTGTCGCCATAGTGCACCTCCCAAGGTTTTTTGCAGTACTTTGATCCAAGCCCGAGGCGGGATTCGAACCCGCTACCTTTGGGTTGCCAGGCAGGCGCTTTACCCACCCGGCTAGCCCGATCTTGGTATTCTAATAAACATAAATATCTTTCCCAGGTTAGGAAACTTCATGACAAATTAAAAAATTATCTACATCCTAATGATTGGTCTGTAGTGAAGACCTCCATAGATTCTGAGGCCTGTGACGTGAAGCACAGGCCTCAGAAATAAAAAACAGGCATGTTAACAAATTGAATACGTTATCAGGACACGTTTATACAAGTTCCAACACATTGTCGTTAGCTTGTGACCAAGTGCATACGAGTTCGATGATGAACCCCCGCATACACATTGTGTGCTACTGCAGAATACTTCAGCTAGTTCACGAACACCCCCTCACTCGACATTCAACGAACTGACATCAACAGGTTTCAAATCTTTTATCCAAAGGATTAAATTATAGTGTGCCACCTTGAAAACTACCTAAAAAACAGTGTGTAATTGATATTGAATTTGGACTTCATAATGTTCTACAAAAAGATTTATTTATTCAACAAGTTAACCAAGTGGTGAATAACATAAAATAAATGCAACATCCTAAATTGAATACTCATGACAGTTCAGCTTTACGTGAACTTCAGGAAAATAAAGACATTATTATTCAGAGGGGCAGGTAAAGTGGATACAATAAACCTGATTATATTAATAAGTTTAGATCTAGTTGTATCAGATACCTCCACTTATCTTGAAATAGACTCGGCACTATTTACCAATTTGGTCAGTCAACACAATAAAACATTAACCATGTATCAAAAAAATGACTACATTACTATGGCTCAGTTAAAGGAATTGAAGGCCAGAACATACAATATTCCTGCACTTTTTGGTCAGGTAAGTAAAATTATATAAGACCGGATTTCTTATTCAGCCTATTATTCACCTATATATCTTATTCACCTACAAAACCTAACCTAACCTATTGTTTCCTACAGAAACAGCATTTTCATCCTTGGCCACACATATAGCATTATAAAACTCTTTAGACAGGTGATACAATTTGGAATTAAGAACTACAATACATTATTTAATAATCTTATGGACTGTAGACTTGGCGATAATGATAATTTATTCTCATTAGATGTGTCCTCATTATATACGAATGTAAATGTTGAATACACATTAGATATTCTTTGGGATATGTCAAATAATAACTCGATACTGATTAATTATACGAAGCTTCCTATTAAAGAAATTTTTCATTTAATTAAACTCTTAGTTGAAGCCAACTATATCACATTTTGAGACAAAGTATACAAACAAATTTTGGGTTGCCAATGGGATTAAGCCCAAGCGGCTTAAAATTGGAGATCTATCTCTCAACAATTGAGCGTATACATTTGATGTTTTTTATACCCCGTATCACATACTATAGGAGGTATTTAGACGATGTTCTAGTCATTACTGATAGTAGCACTATCCAAAACATTTTACATTCATTTAATAATATTCGTTCTAGATTCAAATTTACATTGCAAAGGGAGAATACGGATACTAAGTCATTAAATTTTCTAAATTTCACGCTTACTCAGGACTCGAATAAAATACAATTTAACATCTATCGTAAACCTACAAAACACGGTATGCTTCTATAACAGCTACCACCCATTCACCTACAAAAGATCGATAATCTTTAATTAATTTCTCAATGCCTATAAATATTCAACGACAGAATCGACTTTGGGCACAGAAATATAAATATTAACCAGCAGATTCTTAAACAGAGGTTACCCCCTTGCTACAATAAACTGAATTAGGGTACAAGCTAAGGATAGGATACAAAACACTACACCAACCAACAATAGTAATATCAAAAAATACTTTTTTTCTGTCCCATCTGTTAAACAGTGGCACAAACAGGTTAACAGATTCTCTAAAGATACCAAATTTAAAATTGTGGCCAAGCCAATACGGAAATTACACACTATACTGAAAAATCGCTCAGTCCATTCCTCGTTTGCAACATTTATACATTTCTTGCAGTGATTGTGACTCGTCTTATCGAGGTTCTATGTGGTTTCCTCTCAATTTTCGTGTTAAGTGTTAATCAACATGTGGCCTCAGTTCGTGCTTCTCATTCAGCAGCATCAGAATTAGTCTTTCATGCTGTTAACAAAAAACATACTTTTTTATTTAATGAAGCCAAAATATTTAGTATCCAACATAATTATACGAGACTATTAATTGCAGAAACTGTCGAAATTAAATGACATGAGAATTCTGTTAATGTTCACTGGCCTTATCTTACGTGCATGCACAAAGACAAATAATCCCTATTTAAGTTTCATGCTCGCCCCTATTCGGTAATTTTCATTCCTGTGATCATGACATATGGCCGAAAAGTGTTGTCAGCTTCAGGAAGGGCAATTGTATTGCAAAAATTTTTTTATTAAATTAATTTTTTATTTGATTTTTAATTATTTTTGACTGTTATGTAAGTTTTTTGATTTTTTAATTGTTTTTGTTTTAATTTCTGGAGAGTATCATACGGAAGTGTTCTACGTATCATATTGAGGTAAACTTCTCTTATTCTTTTACATTTACAAATATAGTTATATATATATAGCAGGAGGAGGATTTTCAGGAAAAAAATACATCAAAATTGGAACGGTACAATCAGCTCAACTATTTCTGAACTAAAAGACCTATATGAAATTATAGTAAACTGAATAAAACAACTTGACTGTTATGGGCTGTGCATGTTCTGTTGGCTTCAATAATGGACAAGTGTTTTCAACCGATGGAATTGAAAACACTACAACATAACATTTAAGAATTTTAATTTTTTTCTATTGCATTTCATGAACCAAGCTGATCTTCTTGTAATAAAAAAAAATGACTTTTTTTTTTTTTATGACTATACTTATAATGGAATAAATTAAAGCAAGAAAAATATCTACTGCATAAAATTTATGGACAGTTGAGAAACAACGTACGAGTAAAGACCAACATAACATTAACTACAGGAAAGCAAGAGAACTTGCTTTACTGTAGTACTATGACTAATGTTTCAAATACTGAAGTGAAACTCCAACAACTGAAATTGAGGGTTTAGTGAAGCATTAGTCATAGTACTAAAGTATCTCTCTAGTACTTTACAAGTTAGCTTGGGCTGTAAGTAAATTTCCAATAAACCAAGAAAATATCAAATGACTTTTTCTTTGTTAATTATAAAAACATTAACTACAAAATGATTTTATAGCTAATGTTGTTTGACACTAAATCCTCAATTTGATAAGAGTAAATCAAATAAATTAAAAGGCAAAAAAAAGCATTCTTTATTTGTCTTTTCATTTATTTTAAAAAATTCAAATGTAAAAGATTACACTGCACATAAAAGCATCAAAAGAAAAAGTAAAAACTAAATTTCAAAAATCAATTTTAATAAAAGGCATAAATGCAATTAAGCAAATCCTGGCTGCATAATTCTTGATTACTCATCATCACCAGTCATATAAAATGAAAACACAAATAAAAGAAATAATGCCTATACATGACTGAAAACTAATAAATTATATAATTAATAAATAAATGTTAATAAAACCACAAGTACTATCACAATATATTGTGGCATATAAGTCGCCTTCTATTTTTTGCCTTGAAAATTCTCATTCTTCATATATTCACCATATAAGTCAACACCCTTTTTACAATCATCTTTCACATTATAGTAATATCTGCATTTGAACAACAGTCTAATTAAGTTTTAATTATTTTTGTCCTTTCTTTTAAAAGTTTGCATTGCGACATTTTATTACACTGCATAGTAAATTGTAAAGAAGGATGGCAACCTTATACAGTACACTCTGATTACCCCCTTAGGTCACAAAATCAAAACTTGCAAAGGTGATGATGTGATATGGCTCTTATAGATGTTGTATATGGGTGGCTTTGATTATATGATGCCATTCCTTGTTGCCTATTTAGTACTGCACCAAAGATTGCATTTTCTGTAAATAGTGCCTCAATACAGAAGCATATTTGCTATAAAAAACTGAGAATTGCCAAAGTATACTTTTAATAAAGAATGTGCTAAGGTAAAGAAAGCACACACGAGAAGTATGCAAAAGTTTCATGAAATTTACCTGTAAAAGTACTTTGCCGTAATGGCATTTGTATTGTTGCATCTGGGATAACTGAACAGAAAATGTTAAGAAATGGTTGAGAATCAACAACACTAATATTGCAATAATTCCAGAATGTTTGGCATCATTAATTCAACCATTAGATGTCTGCATTAACAAACCATTTAATTAAGGACTACATGAATAACAAATGGAATAAATGGATAATTGAAGGAAAGAAAATATACATCAAAGGGGGAAATATGTGTCCTGTTTCACTAGACATTCTTTGTGAGTAGTTTATTAAAGCATAGGATGTAATCAAAGAGACAATGATAAACTCTTTCAAAAAATGCGTGGAATATCAAATTCCTTAAATGGGATGGAAGATGACTTTTGTGGGGAGACAATGATACCGTCAAGGACTGTGTTACCTCAGAAGCAGAATGGAATCTTTATGACATTCCTGAAAACATAACTCCCAACAAACTGTTTTCGTCTGATAACGAACAAATTCTCAGGTTTCAATAAATTGTAAATATACTGGTATTAATTCGTGTCTTTCTAATCCTATGCATGTGCCTTTAATGCAAGCATAGATTTTATACTTGCTGTATGAGTCAATCTTAAAATTATGGTCAATTTTTTTGTGCTTCAAAGGTCAACTTAAATGCTGCTACTTGTGGTATTACAGCCATTACAGAAGAAGGAATCAGAAGTCAACTTTGATGAATTAGCTGTAACCATTCATGTACCGAATACTAATACTGTTGCACATGGAAGACTGCTGTACAAATTGGAGCACTATGGCATTAAGGATGGCATTAAGTTATTGCTATGGGTAAGGGGATGGTTGAGTGAGAGTAGACAGAGAGTCACTGCTCAATTAATGGACACTGCTCTTTGTGGACTAATGTTATTAGTCCACGAAGTCCAAGGGGCCCAGCACTGAACCCCAGGATTCGGTGTTGGGCCCCTTGTTGTTTTAAATATTTATCAATGATATTGATGAAGGTATATCAGGGTTAATGTCCAAGTTTTTTTTTTTTTTTTTTTATGAAAACCCCAAACACGAAAGGTATCAAAACCTATAGTACTTAGTACCGTGCATGGGTAGAAGGAGAAGTATGGGGGGAGGGGGATGCCGGAAACTTTGCTCTAGAGACTAAACATGGGTTTCACCACTTCAAGCCTCCAATAAGCAAAGTGGTGGTATTTCACCGGTTGATGAAAGTCATCTACCACCTATGCAGATGATACAAAGGTTTTCAAGGTTGTTAATGATGGTAATGACAGTACACTACTGCAACAGGATCTAGAAAAGTTGAGCAGATGGGCTGAGAGGTGGCAACTGAAGTTTAACTTTGACAAATGTAAAATGCTGCATATGGGTAGCAGCAACCACCGAGAAATGTAACAACTGTGTGGTACTACACTCAGGGTAGTATCACACAGTTGTACTACACTCAGGGTAGTGGAGAATGAAAAAGATCTGGGGGTAATTGTGCAGTCAGATGTGTAGTTTTCTGAGCAGTGCAGACAGGCTGCCAGAGCAGATCATAGGGTATTCTCAACAATATACAGGAATTTTGCCATCAAGGATAAGAGGTGATTAACCCTTTGTATAAGGCAGTGGTCATGCCACACCTCAAGTACTGCATACAGGTCTGGAGACCTCCGTTTAGGAATGATGTAGAGCTGCTGCAATGAGTACAGAGAAGGGTCTGGAGTGCATACAGGTCTGGAGGCCTCAGTTTAGGAATGATGTAGAGCTGCTGCAGTGAGTACAGAGAAGGGCAACAAGATTGGTGAATGGAACAAATAGTTGCTGTTACAAAAAAAAGGCTTAAGTTCTGCAAATTGCAGCATCTGAAGACTAGGCACCTGCGAGGTGATCTGATTGAGGAGTAAAAGGCCTTGAATAGCTTGAAGCAAGCTCAATACTGATGGGATTCTTCCTCTTGCTCAGATTACTCACCGGGAGGACAAATTCAAACTGAGGAAAGAAAATTGTAGAACAGATGTGCAGAAATTTGCCTTTAGCCAGCTGGAACAGTTGTCAACCAACTGGTTGACAGGTGGAACAAACCTCCATCTGTCAGAGTGAAGGTTGACAACTTAAATAAGTTCAATGCAGAACTAGACAAGCATTTGGAGTGAACGGATGGGTGAAATGGGAAGGTTTTTTTTTTTTTTTTTTTTTTGGCTGATGCTATATAAGCTTGCTTTCTTGCATCATATGCCTCTACTAATGCTAATATGTCAATGCAACGAGTGCACAAATTTATAAATCTTTAAATTTTCAAATTAATGCTAATTCAATACATATGCAAAAAAAAAAAAACAACTGTGTAATTATGAAGATTATCATTATAATTGACAACATGAATTCAATTTAGCTATCACAGCTGCATTCTTACCTTCTGTATGTAGGTGTCAAAGTGATAAGCAACTGCATATTCAATAAGTGAAGAAAAAACCATCACTATACACATAAACAACCAGATGTCCAGTGCGGTCATGTAGTTGACTGGTGGTAGCTGATTGCGGGCTTGTACAACCTGTGTCCCTAGAGTAAGAAGAGATGTTACTCCCAAAGTTACACGAGCTGGTACAGCAGTGACATCTAGCCAGAAGGATAACCACGAGAGGACAACAACCAGGGTGCTTGGTATGTACATGTTTACGATACTAGCACTAATCAGGCGAACAAAGGTGAAGTTGGCATACAAGTAAGTGAAATTACCTACACAGAAAATAAGTCTACTTTATGAGTCTATATAATGCAGAAAAATACTGACCGGTTACATTTGCATATAATATTGTTCATTGTTTGCACTACAAATACAAAACAAACAACTTTAATTGAAAGTAAACAGAACATTAAAACATTCTTTATTAGTATTGCTAACTCTTAAACATTAAATGAATGACTGAGTATAAACACATGAGTGCCTATAGGAAACCTCTGTGAGACTTAGAAGAATTAAAAGGAATTGAGGTCTTGTCTTCAGTAACAGTTAAATGATGATTACTAAGCAGTAGTTCAAACAGTAATGAAAAATATTAAATTAGAAAAAACATTAAAAGAAAAGCATTCACACTAAAGAGAAACATATATCATAGACACAAGCTTTAAAGAGAGGAATATTGGGACAAACAATTGCATGAGAAATATAAAGTAGATCAGGAGACCCCCCCCCCTTTGGAGGTGTTTATAAAGTAGTTGGAGGTATTCCCCAACTCCACTGGTGAAGACAGACACAGATATTTGAAAATCTTTCCTTGCAGCACTGAGTTCACATTCTATGTTGATGACCTCAAGGCATTCATACCATAACATGATAGCAAGGGGACACACACACACACCTGAAATAAACCACTCCCCAATTGGTGCCTCCATGAGAGAGGCCTTGAGATATACCTATCTAAGATGAACTAACTGCCTTCACAAAAAATTATAAAATGATATCAAAGCCTTTGTCAGCGGACAGTAAATTAGGAAAATGAGGTCCCGCATCAAACTGTGACTCGCTTTGCAGAGACCACTTTTCAGCAATACCTCTCCAATTCATGAAAAAGCTTATTCTGTGATATGGGCAATCTGGCAAGAGGTGATGGACTGCAAAATGTATAATTAACAATAAAGTATGTGCAATACTGTATAGAATCAAAGTGTCACTGCATGGAGATTATGCAAAATAGCAAACAACCTCCCTGCCACAGTCCAAATGACCAATGTCATGGATGCCCCTAAGCCATAGGCTTTCTTGCACCATGCGGCCATTACTAATGCTAATATTAAAGATATACCCAAGGATGATCATAACTAAAACAACATTTTCATCTTACATCCTAAACTTTCATTCCCTCACATCCTAAACTAAGTAACCTCTCCTGCCTGAAGTAAGTTTCCCAACAACACAGAGGACCTCGTTAACTCATTAGGGATAGATCTTGTTATATTATGTTATTTTTTGGTTTTTAGGAGCATTAGCAACTAAGGCCATATTGCTCCAGGATATGTGGTGGTCATTCCCTGACCTTTCCGCATCCTCCGTATTTGGTGGTGATGAGCTTGAACCCCGGTCTAATCAAGAAGTGTATGCTACGCACTGCTGCTCCTGTGCTCTGTAGCCAGGTGGGAAGGAGCAGCAGTGCATAGCACATGCTTCTTGATTAGACCGGGATTCGAGCCCATCACCACCAAATACGGAGGATGCGGAAAGGTCAGGGAATGACCACTGCATATCCTGGAGCAATATGGCCTTAATTGCTAATGCTCCTAAAAACCAAACAAACAAACAAACAAGCTGCTCCTACCCACCTGGCTACGGAGGCGCTGATAGATCTTGTGAAATACCATATCAACAGGGAGGGGATACAGAATAAATTGCCTTGTGGACACATCCCTCAAGGCATAGTCTTTATTGCAACTCTAGCATCCAGAAGAAGCAGCAAAGCTGATACTCCTAACTTGTTAGCCATGGTACATGCAACCAAAATCAGAAGATAACTATGTAGAAAAGAACTGTTTCAAAACTGCCGTGTGATGACATCAATTAATAATTCTGTTTAATTAAAATTTGTATATATACTGTATATAACAGTCATTCTTATTTTATCAGTCATTTATACATAATTGTAAGTTGTTTACATAACAATGCCAGAGATCCACATAACTGTTCTTTTGCACTGTACATTGGTGTTCAAAGAAAGTGCATCACCTAGGAATTTCACATTTCTAACCCTTTTTCGCGATCGTATGTTACACTAATGAATACATCACAAATAGAAATATAAACAAAAAGATATTTATTAATAGTTAAGGCAAAGCTAAGTAATATTTGACAGGTGCTCTCAAAATATTCCAAAATGAGCATTTGCAACCTTTAAACAACAGTTTTATTTCAGCAATTATGGCTGAAATGTTATCAAAAGCCCTCAATTTGCTTCAGTTTATCATTTTAAGTGGAAAACAAAATGAAAAGTTCACCAGGTGCAAACTAATATTTAGTTGAACTGCCTCTGTCCCTGATGACAGCAGCACACCGTCGATGCATTGACAAGATCAATTTCTGAAGATAACTAACTGATAGTTCGTGGTTCCAAACACAAATTATGGCTTCCCGAAGTTCACGAAGGTCCTTTGGTTTCTTTCTGGCAACTGCAGATTCCACAGGATGCCAACAGTTTCCTGGCCAGCTAAGAGTTGTAATGGATCGTTCTTCCACCCATTTTTAACCTGTAACAAATGTAAACACATTACTGTCGAACCTCTAATGCAGAAATGAAGCTAAAGTAACTACAGAAGTGCCTACTTACACTTTTCGCCCGATGACAAGGAGCAGAGTTGTCCTGAAAGATGCAGTTACTTGGCAAGTTTAAATGGTCTCTAATGGTTGGCAGAAATTTGCCTTCCAATATAGCCAGGTATCCATTGGCATTTACAGAACCTTTTATAAACTGCAGGTGACCTACTCCGCGATACAAAATGCACCCCCATATCATTTGGCTGGTAGGGAATTTCACTGTAGACCCCCCCGTACAGTCTGGATGGTATTCTTCACCATGTATATGGCGAATCATTTGTCTCATCAGAGCCATGCATGTTGAATTTCTTCTCATCCGAGAAAATAACTGACTTCCACTGCTCGGGGAGTCCATTTGACATGCTCCTTACACCAAATTAATAAGGCCTTTTTCATTTTGTTGTGTGAGGAGGTGCTTCTTAGTTTGTGTGAGGAGGTGCTTCTTAGTTAGTAAGCTGTTAAATGGGATGAAAACATTTTATAACTAAAATAAGAAGGTTCAGTAAGTAGCAATAGCAGTAGTAGTAATAATAAGTAGTAACAATAACAATAGTGTTAATGGTAAAAACAATTTTGCTTCAATATTAAAAGAAAAAAATTAAATGTATATGACAAAGCGTAAATATAAATTAAAAAAAAATTAAATGTATATGACAAAACGTAAATATAAATTAAAAAAAAATTAAATGTATATGACAAAACGTAAATATAAATTTTAAAAAAATTAACTGTACAAATTTATTCAAATCCAAACTCATTCAATTATATTTAATAATCAAAGTAATAAATTCTGAAAGATGCAGTTACTTGGCAAGTTTAAATGGTCTCTAATGGTTGGCAGAAATTTGCCTTCCAATATAGCCAGGTATCCATTGGCATTTACAGAACCTTTTATAAACTGCAGGTGACCTACTCCTCGATACAAAATGCACCCCCATATCATTTGGCTGGTAGGGAATTTCAATGTAGACCCCCCCGTACAGTCTGGATGGTATTCTTCACCATGTATCTGTACCAAGTTAACAAACATGTTTATTTGGTTTATGCTGTACCAATTGAGCTTTTTACAGCATTTTCTAAAGAAACAGAATACGAGGTGGGGCAATAAAATTTCCAGATTGGTACAATAAAAAGAGCAAAATGCGAAGGCACCCAAAAATGATGTTATTTTTAATCAAAGTAATCACCATCTGATTGAATGTACTTATTACACAGTTCTAAAAGTTCCTGAAAAGAGTTAGTGAAAGCATCCAAAGAAGTGATGTTCAGTTCGATAGTTATGTTTTTTCTATGTCCTCAAAGGAAAGAGATTTCAGAGAAATCTCTTTCCTTTGTGAGCACAGTTTTCACCTTGGGTAAGAGGAAGAAGTCCCATCAGTGGTAGACTGGAAAAATAGGGTGCATGGTTTATCTGTACAATGTGATGTTTTGTCTGAAATGCCATCATTCTGATGGTCAAACGATGATCTCCTGCCACAGTTTCCCAAACTTTTGCTTCACAACGAATGTGGAATGGGCAGGAGCATTGTCATGCAAAAAAGAACCAGTTGCCCTTCTCTTGAAATTGCAGCCTCACTTGGGAATCATGCTAAAATAGTCTTTAAGCACTTGTATGTAGAACACAACATTGACTCTCTCCATCATGTAATTTCCTTGTGAGTCCCATCACATCGTTTGTTGAAAAACATGATCAGCATCGCCTTGATCCTGGACTTCTGTAAACAAACTTTTTGGGCCTCTTGTCCACTGCATGCTCTGACACTTTGTCTCTGGGTTGTATTGAAACACCCAACACTCCTCTCCAGTGCCAATACAGTTGGCAAATTAGAATTGCCTTGATAAGTCTAGATGACGTCTTTGCATTATGACACTCTTCGTTGCTTCTGCTCATCCATGAGGCTGTGCAGCACAAATTTAGCACAGACCTTCCTTTCCCTTAAATCTTCATGCAGAATTTGATGAATCATATCCTTATTCATATCAAACTCAGCAGCCATCATTCTGAGGGTAAAATGATGATCTCTTGACCACAATTATAAATCTGGCCTCATTTCAAGAGGTTGACAGATGCTCACTTCTTGCGTCATAGCAAACATCCTCATATCCATCTTTGATCTGCTTATACTACTCGAGTATTCACTGGTACTTAACATTTCATATGTTTCTGTTGCAGATCTTTCCAGTTTAAGCAAAGTTTGATATTCATTTGTTGCTCCATTGCAAAATTGTGACATAAAACATTAATGCTACTAATGAAACCGGTTGTCACTTGCAACCTAATCAGCCTACTGGACAAGCTGTTCCACCATCTGTTTGAACTACAACATACCACTTCTATTTATTTTCACACTTGCTGAACAAGACTGTGAGAGCATAAGTCTGGGAACTTTATTGCCACATCTCCTATAACTGATAAAAAAATATATAAACCTCTTAATTGTGGCTTAAACTAATTGCCATCTGCCCCATATATGTACAAGATAACAATCATAAAAAGAAAAAAATTTGTAACAAAAGGATATTTTGAAAATCATAGAAATCACAAGAGGTAAAATGTAGGAGTAAGAGCATACTGACAAATACTTCATATGAGATATTGACAGCACAGTGACATGCATGTATATATCTCATTCCTAGGACTCTTGTTCCATTTTAAAGTGTTTTTTATGAGTGCTTTATTTTTATTTATTTGCAATATTTATTATGGTAAAATGTAACTGATGTAATAATATGCAAAAACTCCCATTGATATTAAAAAAAGGACTGTCCTGTGTGCCAGTGATTTTTGTTGAGAAAGAGACATGCTTGTACAGACACTAATTCAATTTTTTCATATGTCCTGTGGTCAGTTTAGTCCATCATGTTTCCTAATATTTTTATTCTTTATTTTATTTTTACTTTTAATTTAATGTTATTCACTTTTAACATTTATAACAGTAACAGCATTATACTAAATGTAATTGCATTTGTAAACATTATTTAGTATCATCATTCTCCACTATGTTAACCCCTGGCAAATGGGATTAACACAGCTTTGTTATGTTAACAACAACCACAGTGCATCTTCGAAAAAAAGGTATATTCAGAAGGTAGCAGAAAGATGAAAGAAACAACTGGATAAAGAGGTAGACCATCTCAAGAAGTAACAAGAGAAGTAACAATTTTTGTAACTTTCTTCCAATAAAGTTTTATAAAAAAAAAAATTCTCATTTGTATTTGAAGCACCCATATATATGGCAACACAATGAATATTATGGCATGTTCCACAAAATCATATTGGAAAAATCATTATTTTTATCCAATAAGATCTAATATTTAACTACTCACTTGATAACACACTTACCAGATGACCAACATTCGACAATTTTGTGTGGTGTTGGTTCCCAAATGTAGTATTTTAATGGCATGACATGAGAAGTAAATGATATAGATGCCCGCATTACAGGACTGCCCATTTCGCCTGTCCAGTGGAGCAGTGCTTTGTGATCTGGATTAGAAACTAAAGTGAGAGAAATTAAAATTTTTTCCATGAAAAACTAGATTTGTGTAACAGCACCATTAATACTGTTATTCAGAATTATAGAATGCTGCAAAAATATAGTATTACTGAACAGTGAAAACAGTTAACTGTAGCAGACATAACTCAAATGTTCATTGTAAGTTCTTGTAGAAAGATGGTGAACTTTTTCTGACCTTGCATCAATTTTTATATAACAATATAAAAATTGATGAATAACAATTTTTATGTGCCATATAAAAACATAAAATTATGTAAAAAAGTATATGAAATATTTTTATATAAATACATAACATTATGTATTTATATAAAAAGTAAAATTAGTAAATAGTATTAACTAGTCTTCATTGATGTTTATAGAATGCAACAATACTCAAAAGTTTGCACAAGAACATTGCTGCTACATCATTTAGTGGACAATTGAACTTAAGTTTTAATTGCTCTATATAGCTGACAGACTATAAAACAAATTTTTCCTTAAATAAAAAATATTTTTTGTTATAATATAAGCTAAAAGTTTACCTATCCAGCATACTGCCAAATAAGATTTAAAGTACTGACTTATAATTACTCATATCTTTAATTTGGCAATTAAGGCAGAATTGTAGGACTTATAGTAAATGATGATAAATTTGGTAATAAATGTTTTTGAAAAGTCAACTCTATTCAAACTGTATGCTTGAAAATGCATGTTATAATGTTAACAGTTAGCACTATAATTGTGAATTTAGTATACTTCTACAACATATATGCAAAGTAGTCATTCTTTACCTGGAGGTATGCCAGATTCTGTGATCAACTTTTCTGCAATATTTAGGATTCAAGTGGATCACATAATACTGTGGAGGTTGGTTATAAAGGTCGAAAATGAGATTCCAGTTCAGTAGTTGTTTACTTAATCAGTAAATTCCCTTCTTCCCAGTGTGGCATTTTTATTTGTGTCTCTCCTTCATATCATTTTGTTTAACTTTTCTGTCAAAATAATTCAGGGATAATTAGAAAAAACATGCCAATATTGGGATTCGATCACATATACCCAAAGAAATAAACACATGTGAAATTCTGTTATCCATTACATTATTGGTTCAAGTGCTCTTTTGTGTTGTCTGATTATTCTGATTTACAATATTAATCATCAGAGATGATCCTTGGATTTCCTAAAGGAGGGAGCTAAAGCAGTATTCTGGGGATCAAAAGGTGATCTCTTGGCATTAATTGTCATGTATCAGTAAAAAAATCCACATTTTTTTTTTTTTTTTTTTTTTTTTTTATCATAAGGGGCAGCTGCAGCCCATTTAGCCCTTATCATAAGGGCTGAGACTACCCATATTAATCATTTGTGCAAATACATCAATTACTTAATTTCATATTTAAAAATTAATTTATTGAATTCTGAGTTAATAAACTACTCAATGGTTGAGACTTTTCAAATGATGTATGATTTACCTTCATACAAACAAACCGAGGCTAATATCACGAACAAACATATTCAAGGATGGTTTTGATATTTAAAATAAATTTATGAGTGGCTGGCAATATTTTTTTTCTTATGCATGCTCCTTGCAGTATACATGCTATTGGTACACCACCACTGCCCTAGTCAATTAGTATTATAACAGCTAGATAATACACAGAAGCTTTTTCTGTATATGCCAAAAGAAAAAGGAAAACTTTTCCATCGTTCCTATCCTCCACCACAAAAAAAGTGACTATCCAATTCCTCTTTGAAGTTTACCAAACTCCCTGCATTACCCATTGTAACAGGCAATTCAATCCAATGATCTACAACGTGCTACGCAAAAGTAAACACAAGATCGAGCCTTCTATTATTCCCCAAAATTTTGTATATGTAACACTTTGCTATCAGGAAGGCAATCATCTGGAAAATTGGCTAGTACCAACTATGCCATGAGGTAGGCCACAACAAAGCATGAATTGTGGTGAACCCAAACTATCCCATACTGAATGCCAAACTGAGTTTGGACATTCATGAAAAAAAAAAATAAATTAATTAATTAAAAAAAAAAAAAAAAAAAATATATATATAATATGTGTGTGTGTGTTTTAATAAATAAACACAGTTAACGCAAAGTAGTAATTCTTTACCTGGAGGTATGCCAGATTCTGTGATCAACTTTTCTGCAATATTTAGAATCCAAGTGGATCATATAATACTGTGGAGGTTGGTTATTAAGGTCAAAAATGAGATTCCAGTAAACACATAACACATATACATAGAAATTCCGCATCCACTGATGGAATGTGAGACCAGTGGTTTCATGCCTATGAAGCACAAACCCAGGCACCAGTAAAATCTTGCCTCTATCTAGAATAAGGCTGAAGGAACAGAAAGTAAAAATCATGTACCAAACATCCCTGAAAAGTGAGGGCATTTATAAAATCATACACCAGAAAAATACTAGCACACACATGCATTCAGGCACACATTCACAATCTTTTGATCCCATGCTTTGATAATCCTATGCTCAATGCCAGCATAATGCCCAATACAAAAGACAGACACCATGAAAAAAAAAAAATCAGTATCAACATAACAAGACTCATTAGTTCATTGATAGATGAACTAAAGACTCATGGTAGAGAATAAAAATGCATGGGATGCACATAAATTATCAGATGATACAGAAGTTTACAGTAGATATAAACTTGTCTATAATCAAGTCACAAAGGGGGGTTAGGCAAGCTAAGTCGGCACCTTCCGTAGCCAGGTGGGCAGGAGCACCAGGGCATAGCTCACGCTTTCTTGATAAGACCGGGGTTCAAGCCCGTGTCCACCCAAATACGGAGGATGCGGAAAGGTCAGGGAATGACCACTGCATATCCCCAGAGCAATATGGCCTTAGTTGCTAATGCTCCTAAAAACCAAATAACAACAACAACAGCAAGCTAAGTCAGAATATGAGAAGAGTTTGGCAAAGGATGAAAAGAAAAGCAGCAAACACTTCTTTAGTTATAAAAACACTAGAAAAGTAATAAAAACGCTTGAAACCTGAGCAGGATTGATAATCCTGCTCAGGTTTCAACAAATTGAATAGATATTCTGCATTACATTCACACAACAAATTCTATAGGGAAGGGGATGCCAGAAGTTTATCAAATTCTAACATTTTAGGGTGCTATATGATCTTGTGATAACTGAGAGGAATTTGGAAGGAAACAGAGAGAACAGGATGCCAGAAGATTATCAAATTCTAACAGGTAGCTAAATGATCTTGTGATAACTGAAAGGAAACTGGTATGATATGGACAGCTCAATTTATCAAATAATGCCTCGTAATGTGTAAGTTGTTCTGAGCACTGACCAATTCTAAGACAAATAAACAGACTGTTACACCATAGGAAGTTCAGTAACCCCTAAAAGTCTACAAATATGACCATAATGTATTTGGAATCATTTAATTTAACCTGAGAAAGGAGTTCCACCAAAGCCTCTTTAGTACCATACCACTACAAAAACTTACCTTTCTTTACACCATCCCAAAAAGAAACTGTTTCTTTTTTTCTACAGCGACATATAATAATATAATACCTCAGCTATAATGGCACATGTGTGTATTAAGTGTAAGATTAACTAAGGCTATGTGTTGTCAGTATATGTCTGTAATTTGTATCCTGTGGTCACGATTTGCCTGTTTGCTGGATGAAAACCCCAGTTTCCTGCAGTTAAAACCATGCAACTCTCACATGAGACTGGCTGAGAAGTTTGAAAAACTTGGGCTTTTTCTACAGGGGTGAGGAGGAGGGTGGTTATGTCCACTATTCTGCCTAAAGGTGTGCTCATAATGACACTGCTTACTTTTTTTAGTTTTAATACGGTGCAGAAAAATATCTAAACCTTATCTAATTAAATATTATTGATTAAAAACGGAATACGTTCTTACATAAAGCAGTTTTCAGAAAACAATGTTGGGTATCCATGGGGTAGTCATTCAGCTTCATTTGACAAATTATCTTTAAATTATACCTGAAAACAATAAAAATATTACATGCTGTTGCTTTAACGTTCTTATATATATATATAATACATACATACATACGTTCAATTAAAAATATCAGCTGTAAATAGAGCAAAACTAACAAACGAATTATGATAGAGAAGACATGACTATCTGGCCATTTTGAAACACCTAGAATTTATATTCCTGGGTCTGGATTATTCATACAATAAAGAAAGTGTCATGGCTCATTAAAAGATTGGTAATTTAGTTTATATGCAGCAAAAATGACAAATGGCAGAGACTTTTGTTTAGGTTGATACTAGTGAAACCTCATTCTTGTATTCAAATTTTTCAGTTCTAATCAGAATGGCACATATATATAAATAAAAATTTGTGTCATTCATAAGTATATTAATTAAAAAATGAAAAAAATGACAACTACGTGCAACTAAACTGAAATGAACAGCATGATGTTAAAAGCTGTCTTTACAAGCGAAGTAAGTGTTACCGGCATTTGTCATTTTAAAAAAAACTTCTCAAGCCAAGAATTAAAGAATTTTCCAAAATGTAACAGAAGAAAAAAGCTGTTTTCTGTTTTCTAGTCACACCGACCCAGCTGGTCGGGATGCTGAGGCTTTTGCAATTACTAATGACCTTGCACAGATTGTTCATTTACCTACAAGAATACTGGACAATCATAACCATGCAGCCAACACGCTTGATCTTTTTCTCACAAACAACCCTTCTGTGTACACAGTTGAAGTGAGTCGTCCTTTAGGCACCTCAGATCACAACTTGGTGATTGTCTCTTCTCTAATGGAGCCTTTATCTCGTGGCTATTCCCAACCTCATATTGTTTGATATTGCAAGAATGCAAAATGGGATGACCTGCGAGATTTCTTTTCTTCTTTTCCTTGGTCGGATTACTGTTTCAAAACTTCTGATGTCAAAGTTCGCTCAGATCGTGTCAGTAAAATTATTCTTGCAGGAATGGAATTCTTCATCCCACACGGGATAAAGAATTATCTTTATCCAGTGTGGGATAAAGATAATTTAAAATCTCGTTCTTTATCTAAACTTTGGTTTTCCAATAAATGTGCTAAGGCTGTTCAAGAGAAGAATGCTACATATCATAATTGGCTAGTTTCTAATTCTTCAGTTTCATTTTCTGCCTACACCAGAGCTCGCAACAATTGTAAAGCAGTTATTAATCAGTCCAAACTAGATTTTGAACAGGCTAAGAGTAGAAAACTTGCTTCTTGCCCTAATGGTAGCCGAGCATTCTGGTCTCTTGCCAAAGCTATTGGCCGCAACTTTTGCCCATCTCTGCTCCCACCTCTGTCCAAACCAGATGGTTCTGTTGTCACTTCAGCCAAGGATAAAGCTGACCTGCTAGCATCCCATTTTTCTTCCAACTCATGTATTAATGATCTTGGTAAAACACCTCCCACCATTCTCAACACGCTCCATTCAATGCCTCCTGTGGTCTTCCGTCAAAAGAATGTCAGAAGGATTTTGACAAATCTTGATGCTAAGAAAGCTCCAGGTCCCGATGGTATTTCTCCACTTGTTCTCAAAACCTGTGCTCCTGAACTTACTCCTGTTCTTTGCCGCCTTTTTTCACTTTCTTATTCCAAAGATGTTTTTCCTTCTGCTTGGAAATTTGCTCATATCCAACCAGTTCCTAAAAAGGGTGACAAATCCCTCCCATCCAATTATCTTCCCATTGAAATTATTTCTACTCTTTCTAAAATAATGGAAAAATCAATTATCCGCCAACTCTTAAACTACCTAGAAACCTTCCGTCTGATCAACGATCGCCAGTATGGATTCCATCAGTGTCGATCCACTGGTGATATTCTGGCTTATGTTACCTATTAGCATTAATGGGTAACATAAGGGTAACAGTAACATTAACGTTACCCATAATGCTGATGCTAATGCTAATTTATGGAAAAATTCAATGGAAAAGTTCGGTGAAACACAAGTAGTTTTTCTAGACATCTGAAAGGCTTTTGATCATGTTTGACATAAAGATCTTCTAAACAACCTTCCATCTTATGGTTTGCCAACTGATTTTTGTAATTACTTATCCAGTTTTCTCTCTGATCGCTCACTGAGGGTGATGGTAGATGGCTCTCTGTCTTCTAACTTCTCCACTAATGCTGGTGTCCCCCAAGTTTCAGTTCTTTCCCCCACTCTTTTCCTCTTGTATATTAATGACCTTCTTCCATTGACTGGAAATCCTATCCATAGTTTTGCTGATGATAGCACATTGCATTCCACTTTCCATTTTGAGAAAACTTGCTCAGCTCAATCAGTTTCAACTTCTTGAAAATCTGCTACCAATTCTTTAAATGCCGATCTTCAGATAATTCTCCAGTGGGGAAAAGATAACTTAGCTGATTTCAATCATTCTAAAACTCAGCCTTATCTTATGTCTCACAAAAAGGATTCTTCTGCTCCTATGCTTATCTTTGGTGACACTCCGATTTCTAGGCAAAATGATATATCTCTTCTGTGGATTACCATGACTTCTAATCTCTCTTGGCACAAGCAAATTACAAATATTGCTTCCTCTGCATCTAAAAAACTTGGTTTTCTCTTTCACCCTCAGCGTTACTTTTCTTCCAAACAGATGCTCACTTTGTACAAATCGCAAATCCACTTTACCATGGAATATTGTTCCCACATCTGGGGTGGTGCCCCCAAAACCTCTCTCAGGCTTCTTGATTCCATTCAGCAGAGGGCAGTTAGGTTAATTAATGATTCATCTCTAACAGAGTCTCTCCACTCGCTGTCTCATAGACGTACTGTTTCTGCTGCATGCCTCTTCTACAGATATTTCCATGGGCACTGTTCTTCTGAATTGGCTTCTATAATTCCCACTCCCTCTTTCAAAACAGTCCAAACACGTGCTGCCACCAGCCATCATCCATTTACTGTCCAACTTCAAACTCACAGAACCAACTTTTCACCTTCCTCGTTTATTCATTCAACTGTCGTTTTCTGGAACAACCTTCCTTCTTACGTATTTCCCGAAAATTACAGTCTACAGAAGTTCAAGTTCAATGTCAACAAATATCTTCTTTCGTCTTCCCAACCTCAAACCCAAGCATGTTACTAAGTACTATAGGTTCTAGTACCTCTCTTGTTTGGAGTCAACATAAAAAAAAAACAAAGAAAAAATCAGTCCTATCTATTACTAAAAGAATTTAACAATCGTATGTTTCACGGATATATTCTCCTCCATGTCTATATGACTGGAAGATTAGAAATAAGTAGAAATTAGTTTTACTGAAGAAGTGGAGAAGACATTTTTAGAGATGTTTGATGGTTAGATTATTTAATAATAGATTATAAATTTTACCTGGAAACACTTTAATTTCATGGATTTAGGCTGAGAAAACCTGTGCAGCACATCATTAAAACATTATATTAGCAGTAAATGTTCCATTAATAGATTGCCTGTTAGAGTTTGATGTAAGAAAGCAAGCTTATACAGCATCAGCCAAAAAAAAAAAAAAAAAAAAAAAAAAACACTTCCCATTTCACTGATCCATTTTTTTCAAATAATTGTCTAGTTCTGCCTTGGATTTATTTAAGCTAACAACTTCCACAACAACAAAAGGAAGTTTGTTCCAGCAATCATTAGCATTAGCATTAGTAGAGGCATTTGATGCAAGAATTGCATCAAATGCCTCTTATGCAGCATCAGCCAAAAAAAAAAAACCACTTCCACTTCACCCCTCTGTTCATTCGAAATATCTGTCCAGCTGAGCCTTAAACTTATTTGGCTATCAACTTCCACAACAAGGGATGGAAGTCTGTTCCACCAACCAACCAACCACCTGCTGGCTAAAGGCAAATTTCCGCATGTCTATCCTGCATCTGTCTTTCCTCAATTTCAATTTATGCCCTCTCAAGTGATTATTCTGAGCAAGAGGAAGAATCCCATCAGCATTGAGCATGCTCAAACCATTCAAGGATTTATACACCTCTATCAGATCACCTCGCTGGTGCCTAGTCTCCAGACACTTTAACTTGCAAAACTTAAGCCTTTCTTCGTAAGAGCACCCCTTTGTTCAATTCACTAATCTTGTTGCCCTTCTCTGTACTCGTTCCAGCATCTCTACATCCTTCTTGAAATGAAGCCTCCAGACTAGGTGTGGCCTGACCATTGCCTTATACAAGGGAATAATCACCTCCTTATCCCTGCTAGAAAAATTGCTATATATCATTGACAATACACCATGAGCTATTCTTGCAGCCGGTCTGCACTGCTCAGAGAACTTCATATCTGCCTGCACAACCACAGGTCCCTTTCATTCTCTACCACTGTCAGTGTAGTACCAAAGTGTTGATATGTAGCTCTGGGGTTGCTGTTTCCATATGTAGTACTTTACATTTGTCAATGCTAAACTTCATTTGTCACCTCTCAGCCCATCTGCTCAACCTTTCCGGATCCTGTTGCAGCAGCATTGTGTCAGTAGTGTCCTTGACAACCCTGCCAACCTTCGTATCGTCTGCAGACTTGGATATTAAGCTTGATATACCATCATCAATATCATTTATAAATACAGAAAACAATAATGGACCCAACACTGAACCCTGAGGGACTCCACTAATAACATTAGTCCACGATGAGCAGTGTCTATTGATTACCACTCTGTCTTCTCCCCCTCGACCACCCCTTTATCCATAGCAGCAATTTGCCTCCAATGCCACACTGCTCCAATTTGCGCAGCAGTCTTTCATGTGCAACAGTATCAAAAGCCTTTCTGAGATCCAAGTATATAATATCAAAGTTATTCCCTGCATCCAGTTCTTTTCTGACTGCATCATAGTATCCAATCAAATTGGTCAGGCAAGACTTCCCCTTAACAAAACCATGCTGTGTCCGAGCTATAACTGAACTCTTGTCTAGATGATCCTGCTGTGTTTTCTGTAACCAGTGCCTCCATTAATTTTCCTGGAACAGAAGTTAAACTCACAGGCCTATAATTACATGTGTCAGCCTTTGATCCTCCTTTGTGAATTGGGGTCACATTTGCACATCTCCAGTCTGTGGGCCCTCCCCTGAGTCCAAGAGAGTTCTCATAATTTTGGCTAAGGGTTTGCTTACTTCCTTTGCTGCTTCCTTTAATATAACTGGATGGATCCCATCCACCCCAGGTGCCTTTCTTGTGTTTATCTTCTACAATATCTCCTCCACTTTACTCTCAGTTATTACAAGATTCTCAAGCTTACTGCCAGAGTTGAATACACCTCTGGCATTCCCCTCGCTGAATAACTCCTCATGTGAGAATGTCGATGCAAAATATTCATTCAGTTTGTTAGCTACCTGAGCAGGATCATCAACAGTTGACCCATCGATATCAAGTGGACCAATCTGATTCATCCCCTTCCTTCTAGAGTTTACATAAGTAAAGAACTCTTTGCTGTTTTTCTTTGCATCCCTTGCCAAAGATTTCTCGTAATCTGCCTTCACCTGCCTAACCTCCTTTGTAACTTGGTTACAGATCAACTTGTATCTATCATAGGCTTCTGTGTCACATGTTAATTTGTATGTATCCCATGCATTTTTCTTCTCTGCCTTATATCTCATTAGTTCATCCGACATCCACTTAGGCCTAAACCTTGAACAATATTTCTTAGTTGGTATGTAAAGCCTAGTAGCTTCCAAGATAAGTTCTTTGAATGCTTCCCATTTTGAATTTGCTGTTGGTAACATCATCAGTTGGTCCCACTGTATAGAATTTAAATACCGTTTCAGTCCATCGTAGTCGCCTTTACGAAAGCAATAACCCTTCCCTTTACCCCTAATGGTAGTTACCACTTTGAGTAAATCCCACTTCAGCACACTGTGATCACTGCCACCTAGTGGTTCATTTACCCGCAGATTCTTAATGCATGAAGAATCACTACTAATAATCAAATCAAGAGTATTACTCCCTCTAGTTGCCTCCCGAACATGCTGATGTAGAAAACAATCATCCAATAAATCCACAAAAGCGTTGCTAGTGTGCGAGTGACAAACCCACAAATTCCAGTCAATATCTGGGAAATTAAAATCCCCGATTAGAAGACTCTCTGATTTACTGGCCCACTCTATTTCCCTGTACAGTTTCTTATTATACTCATCAGAGTCATTAGGCCTATAGCACACTCCTACTCTCAATTTTGACCTCCCAATGCTTATGTCACACCAAACTGACTCGACACTGCACTGTCCAGCAATGTCGACTGGCTTCACTTCCTTGGATTTTATGTATTTCTTAACTAATAACATAAACCCTCCTCCCTTCCCATCCTGTCTATCCTTTCTGTAGACATCGTACTCCCCAAATTCCAGTTCTGCATTCCTTATATCTGTGTGACACCACTTCTCTAAAATCCCCACAATATCTGCAGTTGATGTTTTGAGCAATACCTCAAATTCATCAAATTTATTTACTAAACTCCTAGCATTGGTGTACACACAAGTATACATGCACCTGTTCTTTTTCTTAGCTACCCTAACACAACCTATGTGTTTATTTGTACCCCAATGATTCCCAGCAGTCTCTGAAATATCCTGCATCTTATTTTCCAGGCTGCGGCTCATTCCAATGGAAGTAGTGCAAGAATCACTTTCACCTCTGCCAGTGGCTACTGTTAATCTATTAGTCCTTGTTTCCCCCCAATCTAGCAGTTTTTCGACCCACCTAACACTGCCCCGATAGCATCAGCAAACATTCTTGCACTCTTTCTATTTAAGTGTATCCCATCCCTGTAAAATCGATCGACAAGGCTCTCATCATATACTCCCTCCTATTGTGTCTTCGCAAAATTGCCGATAATCAACTAATCACAGGCTAAAGGCAAACGTCTGCACATCTATTCTACAACTGTCTTTCCTCAGTTTGAATCTATGCCCCCCAGAGGTTTATAATCTGAGCAAGAGGAAGAATCCAATCAGCATTAAGCCTGCTCAATCAATTCAAGGCCTTATACACCTCAATCAGATCGCCTTGCAGGTGCCTAGTCTCCAGAAGCTGCAATTTGCAGAACTTAAGCCTTTCTTCATAAGAGCACCCCTTTATTGACTTCACCAGTCTTGATGGCCTTCTCTGTACTTGTTCCAGCAACTCTACATCCTTCCTAAAATGAGACTTCCAGACCTGTACACAGTATTCAAGGTGTGGCCTGACCATTGCCTTATACAAGGGGATAATCACCTCCTTATCCCAGCTTGCAAAATTCCTATATATAATTGACAAGACTCCCATCACCTACTCTAGCACCTGTCTGCACTGCTCAGAAAACTTCCTATCTGACTGCACAATTACCCCTAGGTCTCTTTCATTCTCCACTACCCTGAGTGTAACACCACCCAGTTATTACATTTCTCTGGGGTTACTGCTACCAATATGCAGTTGCCACTTCTCAGCCCATCTGCCCAACTTTCCCAGATCCTATTGCAGCAACATACTGTTATTACTGTTATTAACAATCGTGCCAACCTTTGTATCATCTGCAAACTTTGACATTAAGCTTGATATACCTTCATCAATATCATTTATAAATATACAAAGCAACAATTGGCTCAACACCGAACCCTGAGGGTCACAACTAATAACATAGAGCAGTATCCACTGATTACCGCTCTCTGTCTTCACCCACTACCATCCTTTTATCCACTGTAACAACTTTCCCTTAATACCATACTGCATAGGGTTGCCAGGTCCTATGTTTTTTTTTTCTTTTTATGATGAAAATCATGTTTTAAATGTCCTGGTAAATACAGTTAAACGTTTTTTGCTAAGTACTGCTCCAATGTGTGCAGTAGTCTTCCATGTGCAACAATATCAAATGCTTTCCTGAAATTCAAATATATGATATCAAATTATTTTTTGCATCCAGTTCCTTTGTGACCACGTCATAGTATCCAATCAAATTGGTCAGACAAGACTTCCCCTTGACAAGCCCACTCTTTGTCTGAATTTTTACTGCTGTCTTGATGATCCTGCAATGCTTCTTCAACTAGCAACTCCATTATTTTCTCTGGAACAGAAGTCAAACTAATATTTCTGTAATTACTGTAATTACTCATGTCACCCTTTGTGAATTGGAGATACATTGGCACATCTCCAGTCCGTGGGGATTTCCCCTAATCCAGGGATGCTCTCATAATTATGGCTAGGGGTTTGCTTACTTCTTTTTCCACCTCCCTTAATATAACTGGATAGATCCCATTTATCCCAGGTGCCTTTCTTATGTTTAACTACAAAAATTTCTCTTCCACTTTGCTCTCAGTTATTACAAAATCTTTTTTTTTTTTTTATGTGAACCCCAAACATGAGAGGTATTAGAACCTATAGTACTTAGTACCGTGCTTGGATTGGAGATTGAGAAGACGAAAGAAGATATTTGTTGACATTGGACTTGAACTTCTGTAGATTGTAATTTTCAGGAAATACATATGAAGGAAGGTTGTTCCAGAAAACGACAGTTGAATGAATAAATGAGGAAGATTGAAAGTTGGTTCTGTGGGTTTGAAGTTGGACAGTAAATGGATGTTGGCTGGTGGCGGTACGTGTTCAGACTGTTTTGAAAGAGGGAGCAGGAATTATAGAAACCAATTCAGAAGAACAGTGCCCATGGAAGTATCTGTAGAAGAGGCATGCAGCAGAAACAGTACATCTATGAGAAAGCGAGTGGAGAGACTCTGTTAGAGATGAATCATTAATTAACCTAACTGCCCTCTTCTGAATGGAATCAAGAAATTAGAGTTTGATGAATATCTGGCCCTCTCTTCCTTGAATAACTCCTTGTGTGTGTGTGTGTGTGTGTGTGTGTGTGTGTGTGTGTGTGTGTGTGTGTGTGTGTGTGTGTGTGTGTGTGTGTGTGTGTGTGTGTGTGTGTGAATGTTGATGCAAAATACTCATTAATTCAGCAGTTATCTGAGAATGATCATCTACAGTCAGACCATCGATATCAAGTGGACCAATCTGATTCATCCCTTTATTATTATTATTATTAGCCATATAGTAAAAGGAAGCCTGAAGCTGCACCAGCTGAAAAAAAAAATTCCCGAGTTACCACTTGAGAAAGAAAGGAGAGAGAGAGAGAGAGAGAGAGAGGTACAAAGGAATCACCAAGAAAGAGAAGAATGATGATATCCAGCTCAGGACCCTGGGTTTGCCAAGCCCATACTCACCAGATGTGAGCCCCCTTTTAGAGTTTATATAAGTAAAGAATTCTTTGCTGTTTTTCTTTGCATTCTTTGCCAAAGAGTTTTCATAATCTGCCTTCACTTGCCTAACCTCCTTTGTGACTTGATTACACACTAGCTTGTATCTACTATAGGCTTCTCTGTCATCTGACAATATATGTGCATCCCATGCATTTTTCTTCTCTGCCATGAGTCTCATTAGTTCATGTGACATCCGTTTGGGCCTAAAGTACATTTGGGCCTTGAGTACACAGTACTCAAGGCATGGCCTGACCATTGCCTTATACAGAAGGACAATCACCTCCTTTTTTCCCTGCTAGCAAAATTCCTATATATCATTGACAAAATCCCATGACCTGCCCTGGTAGCCTGTCTGCATTGCTCAGAAAACTTCATATCTGACTGCACAATTACTCCCAGGTTTTTTTCATTTTCTACCACCTTAAGTGTAGTACCACACAGTTGTACGTTTCTCTGGGGTTACTTCTACCCATATGTAGTACTTTGCATTTGTCAAGGTTAAACTTCAGTTGCCACTTTCTTAGCCCATCTGCCCAAATTATCTAGATCCTGTTACAGTAGCACACTGCTATTACTGTCATTAACAACCCTGCCAACCTTTGTATCATCTGCAAACTTCGACACTAAGCAACTTACCCTTAATACCATTCTGCTCTAATTTGTACAATACTCTTCCATGTGCAACAGTGTCAAAAGCTTTCCTGAAATCCAAATATATGATATCAAAATTATTTTTTGCATCCAGTTCCTCTGTAACCACATCGTAATATCCTATCAAATTTGTCAAACAAGACTTTCATTAACAAACATTGTTAATGCTTCTGCATCTTTAACCAGTGACTCCATTATTTCCCCTGAAGAGAAGTTAAACTAACTGGTCTGTAATTACACGTGTCACCCTTCGATCCCCCTTTGTGAATTGGGGATACATTTGCACATCTCCAGTCTGTGAGAACCTCCCTGAGTCCCAGGACGCTCTCATAATTATGGCCAAGGGTTTGCTTAGTTGCTTTGCCGCCTCCTTTAATATAACTGTATAGATCCCATCCACCCCAGGTGCTTTTCTTATGTTTAACTTCAACAATTTCTCCTCCACTTTGCTCTCAGTTATTACAAAATCATTAAGCACCCTGCTACAATTTGATAACCTGCCATTTTCAAATTTCACTTTCAATTCACTCTTCCTGTGTGAATGTAGATGCAAAATACTCATTCAGTTTGTTTGCTATCTGGGCAGGATCATCAACAGTCGATCCATTGATATCAAGTGGACCAATCAGATTTATCCCCTTCCTTTTAGAGTTTATATAAGTAAAGAAATCCTTGCTGTTTTTCTTAGCATCTTTTGCCAAGGATTTCTCGTAATCTGCCTTCGCCTGCCTAACCTCCTTTGTGACCTGATTACAGACTAGCTTATATCTGCCATAGGCTTCTGAGTCGCTTGATAATTTATATGCAACCCATGCATTTTTCTTCTCTGTTACGAGTCTCATTAGTTCATTTGATAACCATTTAGGCCTAAACCTTGAACAATATTTCTTAATAGGTATGAAACTTTTAGTAGCTCCACGATTAACTCCTTGAATGCTTCCCACTTAGAATTTACTGTTGGTAATATCATCAGTTTATCCGACTGTACAGAATTTAAAAACTTTCTGAGACCACTGTACTCACCTTTACGGAAGCAAAAACCCTTTCCTTTACCCCTGATGGTAATTATATCTTTAAGTAAATCCCACATCAGTACACTGTGATCACTGCCACCTTGTGATTCCTTTATCTGCAAATTCTTAATACACGAGTGATCACTGCTGATAACCAGATCAAGAGTATTACTCTCTCTGGTTGCCTCTCGAACATGTTGCTGCAGAAAACAATCATCCAATAAATGCACAAAAGTCTGACTAGTGTGTAAGTGACCAACCCACAAGTTTCAGTCGATATCTGGGAAGTTAAAATCCCCCATTATAAGACATTCTGATTTACTGGCCCACTCTATTTCTCTGTATAATTGTTCATTGTACTCATTTGAGTCATTAGGCCTATAACACACTCCTATTCTTATTTTTGCTTTCGCAGTGCTTATGTCACACCAAACTGACTCAACAGTGCACTGTTCATCTATATCAACTGGGTGCACTTCTTTTGATTTTATGTTTTTCTTAATTAACAGCATAACACCCCCTCCCTTTCTATCCTGTCTGTCCTTTCTGTACACATTGTACTCCCCAAATTCCAGTTCTGCATTCCTTATATCTGTGTGACACCACATCTCTGTTGTCCCAACAATATCCGCCTTTGATGTCTTGACCAACACTTCAAATTCATCAAATTTATTTACTATAATTCTAGCATTGGTATACATGCAAGCATACATGCTCCTAGTAATCATGGTTCAATAAAAATATTTCTAGTAATCTTTCAATATTTTGATTGGAAAGTTGCTGGTTTGGAGTAAATTTGATTGAAATAGAAAACACCACAGATAAGACAGCAGAAATGATTTCTGACTATTTAAAAATAACATTTTAAAAACATAATTCATTAGAAAATTGTATTTCATTTACCCTGATAATTGCAATACAATGTTCGGAGGAATCAGGCGCAATGAAAAAGGGAATAATACATTTTCGAAACTAAAGACGTTGCAAAAAAAGTTGACTGGTGTGGGTTGTACCCTCATATTTTAAATAATTCTGTACATAGTGCAGCTGAACAGTTAGAAATCGACACTGAAAATGTTATCTTTAAATTTTATCTACATTTTCAAATCAGTACTATGTAAACTGAGGGCATGAAAGAATATTCTAAGTTTGTGAACATTCAGTACAGACAGCTCCTCTCTAAGAGCAAGAGAAGATGGTTGTCATTATTTCTAAGTGGCAAGGTTCATACAAATGTTTCCAGCACTTTAGGTATTTTTTTTACCACAAGAAAATTCACCAGTGGTAATCAAAACTTTTTTTGAAAATGAGTTCAATAAATTAAATCTTTGGTTAGTACATTCATTGGTGAGTGAATTCCACATTCATATTGAAAAAACTGAAAGAGAATGCACCTCAACTGCCTGAAGTATTGAGTAGTTTGATATCAGTGAGGAACATCCTTGAAGAATGTTCGACTCAAACATTCATTCTACTGAAAATTAAATCATTACGTGCAGAAAAATGTGCACAGGATCAAGATAATATGTTTGAAAAATTTTGTGATGAGATGAAATCTCTATACAGTAATTGCCTGGAGTATTTGGATAAGCGGATGAAACTCCTAGAAGAATTTTCACATTTCACATGGATGAACCTAAATGAAAAGCCAACACAGAAGAATGTGGGAAAAGGTGTCCAGTATTTGATAGCTAAAGAGATTCAAATGGATGATGTTAACTGCTTTGATCAATTAAAAAGTTTGAAAAATTTAGTAGAAATGGAAAGCAAAAACAAACAATTCAATCAATTTCTAGCCCATGAAAAATGTACCAAATTTTTTGAAAATTCAAAAAGCCCAGAGCATTACTCAGAATACTTAAAACTTGCAATAACTACTCACAATGCAAATATAGAAAAGGTCTTTTCATTAATAAATAATCATTGGAAAAAAGACAGAAACAAATTATGTATTGTTATATAAAAAACATTATTTTTACAGTATAATTTTAAAGAAATGTCTGGCCCTAATTTCTAGACTTACTTATATTTTAGACCATCATTGCTAAAACAAATTATGTCATCAGGAAATTGTAAATGGTCACAGAAATAGTAGAAGTTTCGATTTTAATAATAAAAAAAGTGTTACTTTTAGTGATTATTAATATATTTTTTGATCTTACACTGTCAAATACAATATTTTACAAATTTAGAAGTGTTGAATATACACAAATATGTATTATTAGCATGAGGTTGTAATGTATTACTGTACCTAAAAGGAGGAAAATGTAAAAAAATCTCCTATCTTGATGGAAGTGAGTGGACTCCACAATGGAATAAAAGCTCAGACAGTTAATGCAGTCATCAGTTGATGCATGGGTACGTATACAGTTTGCAAGCATGGGATGAGACTATGATATGATGAACTTTCAATGAGGTGGGATTATTGGTAGTAGTAGTAGTGGCATGTGATGCAAGAAAGCAGTGTATGAGCTTATGCAGCATCAGCCAAAAAAAAAAAATAAAAATTCACAAAACCATTACCTCTAAATGTTTGTCCAGTTCCTCCATAAATTTATTTAACCTATCAACTTCCACAATGGTAGTCACAGCAGTGAAAATGACCAAGTACAATGAGAGGTAGTAGTAGTGGCATGTCATGCAAGAAAGCAAGTGTATGAGCTTATGCAGCATCAGCCAAAAAAAAATAAATAAATAATAATAATCACACCATTCCCTCCAAATGCCTGTCCAGTTCCTCCTTAAATTTATTCAACCTATCAACTTCCACAACGACAGATGGAAGTTTGTTCCAGCAATTAACCACCCGCTGGCTAAAAGCAAATTTCCGCGCATCTATTCTACATCTGTCTTTTCTTAATTTGAATTTATGCCCCCTTAGGTTCGTAATCTGAACAAGTGGAAGGATCCCATCAGAATTCAGCGTGCTCAACCCATTCAAGGCATTATACACCTCAATCAGATCACCGCACAGGTGCCTAGTCTCCAGCCACTGCAATTTGCAGAACTTAAGTCTCTCTTGGTAACAGGATCCCTTCATTCCCCTCACCAATCTTGTTGCCCTCCTCTGTACATGCTCAAGTAAATCTACATCCTTCCTAAAACTAGGCCTCCAGACCTGTACGCAGTACTCAAGGCGTGGCCTGACCATTGCCTTATACAGAGGGACAATCACCTCCTTCTCCCTGCTAGCAAAATTCCTATATATCATTGACAAAACACCATGACCTGCCCCTTGCAGCCTGTCTGCATTGCTCAGAAAACTTCATATCTGACTGCACAATTACTGCCAGGTCTTTTTCATTTTCTACCACCTTAAGTGTAGTACCACACAGTTGGTACGTTTCTACCCATATGCAGTACTTTGCATTTCACAAGGTTAAACTTCAGTTGCCACTTCTTAGCCCATCTGCCCAAATTATCTAGATCCTGTTGCAGTAACACACTGCCATTACTGTCATTAACAACCCTGCCAACCTTTGTATCATCTGCAAACTTTGACATTAAGCCTGATATACCTTCATCAATATCACTGATAAATATACAAAACAACTGTGGACCTAACACCGAACCCTGTGGGACACCACTAATAACATTAGTCCATGAAGAGCAGCACCCATTGATTACCACCCTCTGTCTTCTCCCACTTAACCATCCTTTTATCCATTGAAGCAACTTACCTTAATACCATTCTGCTCCAATTTGTACAATAGTCTTCCATGCACAACAGTGTCAAAAGCTTTCCTGAAATCCAAATATATGATATCAAAATTATTTTTTGTATCCAGTTCCTTTGTAACCCATCATAATATCCTATCAAATTTGTCAGACAAGACTTTCCCTTAACAAACCCATGCTGTGTCTGAATTATTGCTGCAGTCTTGTCTAGATGATCCTGCAATGCATCTTTAACCAGTGACTCCATTATTTTACCCAGAACAGAAGTTAAACTAACTGGTTTGTAATTACTCGTGTCACCCTTCAATCCCCCTTTGTGAATTGGGGATACATTTGCACATCTCCAGTCCGTGGGAACCTCCCCTAAGTCCAAGGATGCTCTCATAATTATGGCTAAGGGTTTGCTTAGTTGCTTTGCCATCTCCTTTAATATAACTGGATAGATCCCATCCGCCCCAGGTGCTTTTCTTATGTTTAACTTCAACAATTTCTCCTCCACTTTGCGTTCAGTTATTACAAAATCATTAAGTATCCTGCTACAATTTGATAACCTTCTGCCATTTTTAAACCTTAATAATTCCTCATGTGTGAATGTAGATGCAAAATACTCATTCAGTTTGTTTGCTATCTGAGCAGGATCATCAACAGTTGAACCATCGATGTCAAGTGGACCAATCAGATTCATCCTCTTCCTTTTAGAGTTTACATAAGTAAAGAAATCCTTGATGTTTTTCTTAGCATCTTTTGCCAAGGATTTCTCGTAATCTGCCTTCGCCTGCCTAACCTCCTTTGTGACCTCATTACAGACTAGCTTATATCTGCCATAGGCTTCTGAGGTAGTCCAGAGAACTTTCTAGCAGGGCTATTTGACATGTCCATTGGATGGAGTATAGGTGCAGGTGGCTGACTCAACTTCCCTCCTGACTGAACATCACACACATATCTATTTCTCATCTGATGCAATGAACCCCTTGGTTCAACAGCAGACAACTGGTAGAAGGTATGGTAGTCAGTTAAATCACCTTTCCTTGAATCACGTTGACCGAGGGGTAAGTGTGTAGTGATGGCAAAAACATGCGATGGAACCCAATGCATGTTACAGTCAGTGCAGGCTGGTGGCAGTTACGTGTTTTTCTTTATAGCCTGTAATGCATGTGCAAGAAAGTCAGATGGTGGAGATTTGTTGCTTTATTGTTTCTGACCATGCCCACACACACATTTGTGTTCCTTCTGTTCCCTGATGGTGAATGTCCTGTGCCACCAGGCCACATGAGTACAGGAATGGTTTGCTGAATACTTTTACACTCCAGTTTCCTCCTGGATGAATCCCATGAATAGCTGTGGGATGAGGTCAAACAGGCTGCCTGATGTGGAGTCACTCTTAGGGTTACTACCTAAAAATTTAGTCATATCCAGAGATTCAGTTTCTAACCCCCTCTGAGAGTGAGAAGAAACAAAAGTTTTTATTCCATCATTAGTACTGCTTACTAATGATGAAATAATGATGACTCAAACCCAGAGAATTATCAATCTGTGTGTATGTGCACACCCACCCACCCCACCCACCCACCCACCCACACCCACACACACACAAATGCTGAATAAGGCTAGAAAGAAGGCCTTTCCTGGATTTGCAGATCTTTTCAATCATGGACTGTGTGCATCTCACTGTCTACACATACTGAAAGGAAAATGAAATAGGACTACCTGGACTTGCAGAATGGCTTATACTCAGTGGGGCATGTATGTTACAAGGCTTGAACAAGGTGCTTATCTTCAGGTTTAAATACTAATAATTCACCGTGGTTTCAATATTATTAAAATTTCAATTTTAAATAAATATATACATATATATTTATTTAAAACTTCATTACTAAATAAAATGTTTCTCAGAGATGCTCCTCCCCATGGTGGAGCATCGCCTAGAGACAGTTGCCATTGCAATCTGTTTAAGAGAAGCAATGTTGTAAAAATTAAATAATAATAATAAGAAAAAGAAAATGGCCTCAAAAATTTTCAGATGCGACAGCACAAAAACATCATTTTTGCCTTGCTAGGTTACTGTCAGTGCCAATCCTAGAGTTCAAGGACCTAGGTGAAGGCGTTAATACTGAATAAAAGGGTAGAAAGAAGGGCTCCTCCTTTCCTGGATTTGAATTTGCAGATCTCTTCAATCACGAACTGTGTGCATCTCACTGGCTGCACTACTACTCCCACCCCCCCCACCTCCTATCAAGAACCTCACTTGTCTCAGCAGTAGTTCAGAACTACTGCTGAGACAAGTGAGGATATGGGGAGTCTGTATAAAATGTTTGTAAACTGTGTGTATTTGATGGTCAGTCTGCATATTTACTTGATGCAAAGTTTGTTTCCCAGATGGAAAATTTACTACCCTCGCCTGAGACTGATTAACTCAGCCACATTGCGAAAAAGGCCATTAAAAATTCCTTGTGTCATTGACAGGATTCAAACACAGGTATTTCCTACCTGGTGTGAGGAGGATGGAAATTATACCAACTGTGCAACCCATGAGGATAAACGGTATTTACCAATCAGAAAGAATGATTCCCTATAAACCTGTTGTTGTTGTAAGGTTTTAGGCATATCAGCGACTTAGACCATATTTTGGTTGTTATCTATTATGTTTGTACAAGTGTGTACAGGCCGATTTGCATGTTGTGCTTGGAATAATTCATAAGGAAAATTCTATTTCCTCTGTCTAAGATCGGCCGCCTACAGTCTCTAATCAAGGAAGCCTTCAGATATTCCTTTCAGTTTGCGACAGGACTTGAACCGACCTCTCCAAACAAGTGACAAGCGGCAAAACTTCTAATATAGTGGGTTTGCCACTCAAAGTACCAAATAAAAAAAGAAAACTCACCTTGAAGACCTATGAAAATATCCATCAGGCGTGATTCGTATCCCAGTGTTTGGAATGGACAACATGAACAGTTCTCCTGATTTTGCATTGTCAAATATAAGGTCGGGTTTCCAAAGATGAGGCCTTAGATTCTGAGGAAACAAAACTGATGTATTTCCACTAAACATACTTATATTGACCCGTGGATCCTGCCAATATTCTCCTATGTACATCTGAAGGCTAAAATCCTACAAAAAAAAAAAAAAAAAACAAGGCCATAATAATACATAATCTTTATTGCTTCAAAGAAATAAAAGTGAACAATCATTTTTGTCACAGCTGAAATGCCAAATGTTAACAAAGACAAAACAATAAAATGATAACACTAAAAGGGAATTAATTACAAAGAAAAAAAATAAAAAAAAAACTTAAACTAAATAATTTAAAACAAATGACAAACTGCATTACTGGTATGCTGCAAGTACACCTACCAGCTTTTATAAACAGCAAAGCAATTTTTTTAAAATAAGATCAGCTTTCAACAGGAAAACAAGGGTTTTACAAAATGATATATGCTTTAGTTAAGTCAGACTGAATCATTAGATAACATTGATTATATGGAGAGAGAGAAAGTAATAAACAACAGGAAATAATGATAATTTAATTGCTACTACTTGTCTGTAAAAGTTAAGGACAGCAAAATTAAATCTGAGTCAGAAAGTTAAATAATATATTAATTATCTGCACATTAAAGATGGACACATGCACAACTTCAGTTTAACACTGGCATGTTTCAAAACCTGAACCTATAGTACAAAATCAAAAGGCAGCTCAAGGTCACACATTTTGCTCTCTCTCTCTCTCTCTCTCTCTCTCTCTCTCTCTCTCTCTCTCTCTCTCTCTCTCTCTCTCTCTCTCTCTCTCTCTCTCTCTCTCTCTCTCTCTCTCTCTCTCTCTCGATTGCATTTAATATAGAATGGGAAGCAAAATGAGTGACTTGAGCTAATTATTGTTTTTCTCTGCAATACAGTAATTAAAATGTTTTTGAATTTTTTTAATACAATTTAATGAATTTTACAATGGATGATTTATACTGAGATAGTTCTGCATTAAGAATACTCCCAACCATGTTTATGTGGGGCATCAGCCACTGGCTCTGAAACAAACTTACTGCCTGTATATAAGGGTAGGTCCTAGCACTACAAAATTCAGCAGACCGGTGTCCTGCAAGAGGAGTGAGCTGAAGATGTGACCTAACCAAGTTCAACAAAAGATGATCATTTGGGGGGGGGGTGATCAGAAAGTGTGAGTATCCCTGATGAAACAGCCACCACCTAGAGGTCCTGAGCAGATCACATTATTGACTAAAGGGATGAGAGGAGGATCCAACATGCTGTTTAGCAAACAGACATGTCACAGTAGAGCAACTGATCATACAACACAATACACGTGAACATTTGAGACATGGGTCAGACACTAGCACAGTTCGACTATCGAAGCTGATGTCAGACCAAGAACCCCACTGACAGCCCATAACAAGCAAATGTGCCTAAAGTATGAGAGAAAAGTCATTGAACAGTGGATGACTGGAAATGGAGAAAATGTTTTTACATTGAAAGAAATTGTAATAGCAAAATATTATTAAGAGATGGCACCAGTAGCATTGCAAACTCACATTAATGTTTCCATATAAAAAAAAGAAACCCTTTTGTTTTCTTTGAACAATTATTAGAATAATCTAACCTAATGCAAGCTAACCATCTATACTATGGCACAGTCATTATTTCACAGAGCCCATATTTTGGTAACCCTGACTTCTGAGTGAATAGATAGAGCCACTGTTACCTGCCTCAGGATGCCATGCACAAAAGGCACCGCATGTTTAATGTTTAATTATAAATACCATACAGAATAGACGTCATACTTACACCTCACCAAATGACAAAATGTCTCATGGCCCACCTAAATTTTTCTTATATGAAATAAATACCATGTTAAAAAAAAAAAAAAAAAGTGATGCTTCTGCATGAGCATTCCAAAATGTACAAACACCATGACACACACACACACTCTCTCTCTCTCTCTCTCTCTCTCTCTCTCTCTCAATTCAATTTGAAAAGATTCAGATGCTGTGTGTAAGCTCTCAACAAAAGTTCATGTGAGAATAAACCAGTATATTTAAAATTTACATGATATGAAAATCCTCAAACGATAGCAACAGACCATTAGAATACTAAATATTTATAGCCACATTTATATATTCTCAACATAACAATCCCAACTTCAACAAAGTTCACTGCAGGAACCAACAGTATCTACACTTTTTTTTTTCATTCAAACCACTTCTGTCATTTGCAATATACACATAGATCCTACATTTATCTGATGCATGAACTATATTGTATGATTTGCAATTTCACTATTATAAAGATCATTTCCACTCTATGCACCATGTTTTGTTGGGTGCATTTCTGAGGTGGTAATTTGAGAGAGAGAGAGAGAGAGAGAGAGAGAGAGAGAGAGAGAGATATTTACAAGATAGCATTTTATTATGACACCTCTTTAGAAGGAAGTTGTGTTTTTTTTGTCTCACCCTGCTTGTAATTGCCAAATCCTTAAGTCTGGTGTCCTCTTACAGCTCTTTCAAAATAAGTGTTGCCATGTGACCTCTGCAATGAATAACTGTTTCCCAAAGTTCATATGTTCCAATACATGTTGAAGAATTGCAAATTTATTTGCGAGGGAGTGCTGCCCTTCAGTTTTTCACTGAGCATCCTTTAGCAATGATACCTGAATCCAATTTATTTTAATTTTTATTTCTGGTAAATTAATATTCATTTAAGCTTTTATCTATTATTAATCAGTGACTGCAATGAAGAGTTGCAAATATTAAATATGCATTTGAGGTATAGTACCAATTTTGATTATATAAGGTGCCTACAAAATGTTAGGACACTTCATTTTCCAATAAATAAAAATCCTTTGCATCCCACTATAGGGCCTTGTTTCAAAAAGTGAATAAATGCCAACTCATTAGTATGTAATCAAGTGAGGTTTCCCATATAGCAGTGCAAATGAGTGTTAATGTAACAATATAACAGCCCACCCTTGTGGCTAATATAGTGCATATAAACACTGTCCTTTTCAAACCAAGTGAAACCAGGTGAAACCAGGTTCAAATAATGTCAATGATGCAAGGAATTCTTATGGGCTTTTTTCACATGGCTGAGTTAGTCTCAGTCGAGGGTTGCATAGTTTCTTCTCCCTCAAATTTGGGTTTTCGTCCAACAAACAGGCAAATTCACCACAAGCAATCGAACTTATAACTAACCGCCAAAATACACTCACTGGTCAAAAAATTAGAAATGTTTTGCAACTGGCATCAGCAGATAATCAAACGTATGCAAATATGTAAATTCAAATGAAGTTGTCACATGGTATGATCACTGTTCCTTGGTATCAAATAAATACAGTTTCCTGAGACTTTTTAGGTTGACTCAGAAGTCTCACTTTCCTGAGACTTCTTTGTCAACCTAACTATAGGGAAGACAGGTGATCTTTCCAATTTTCAAAAAGGTGTTACTGTTGGATCAAATTTAGTAGTAACCACAAGTGAGAAAACAAACTTCCTTTACTTCCTTTGCTGCCTCCTTTAATATAACTGGATAGATCCCGTCCACCCCATGTGCCTTCCTTATGTTTAACTTCAACAATTCTCCTCCACTATGCTTTCAGTTATTACAAAATAACTTAGCTCCCTGTTAGCATTTGATAAACTTCTGACACTCCCCTCATTGAATAACTCCTCATGTGTGAATGTAGATGCAAAAAACTCATTCAGTTTATCAGCCACCTGAGCATGATCATCAATAATCGACCCATCTATGTTAAGTGGTCCAATCTGATTCATCCCTTTCCTTCTAGAGTTTACATAAGTAAAGAACTCCTTGCTGTTTTTCTTTGCATCCTTTGCCAAAGATTTCTCATAATCTGCCTTCGCCTGCCTAACCTCCTTTGTGACTTGATTACAGACTACTTTATACCTGCCACAGGCTTCTGTGTCGCCTGATACTTTATATGCAACCCATAACATTCTTCTTCTCTGCCACTAGCCTTATTAATTCATCTGACATCCATTTAGGCCTAATGAGCAGTATTTGAACAGTATTTCTTAGTTGGAATGAAAAGCCTAGTAGCCTCCAAAATTACGTCCCTGAAGACTTCCCATTTAGAATTCACTGTTGGTAACATCAGTTGATCCTGCTGTACAGAATTTAAAAACTGTCTGAGTCCTCTGTAGTTACCTTTGCGAAAGCAAAAGTCCTTCCCTTTAGACTTGATGGTAGTTACATCTTTAAATAATTCCCACATCAATACATTGTGATCACTGTTGCCCAGTGGTTCCTTTATCTGCAGATTCTTAATGTACAAAGAATCACTACTGATAATCAGATCAAGAGTATTACTCCCTCTGGTTGCCTCTCAAACATGTTGCTGTAGAAAACAGTAATCCAATAAATCCACAAAAGTCTTGCATGTGCGAGTGACCAAACCACAAGTTCCAGTCAATATCTAAAAAGTTAAAATCTCCCAATTATAAGACATTCTGATTTACTGGCCCACTCTATCTCTCTGCACAATTGCTCATTGTATTCATCAGATTCATTAGGCCTATAACATACACCTACTCTCATTTTTCCTTTCCCAGCACTTATTTCACACCAAACAGACTCAACACTGCATTGTCCATCAGCATCAATTGGAAGCACTTCTTTAGATTTTATGTGTTTCTTAACTAACAGCATAACCCCTCCACCCCTTCCTTTCCTGTCTATCCTTTCTATACACATTGTACTCCCTAAATTCCAACTCTGCACTGCCTATGTGTGTGTGTGTGTGACACCACGTCTCTGATATCCCAACAATATATGCCTTTGATGTCTTGACTAGCACTTCAAGCTCATCAAATTTATTAACTATACTCCTAGCATTGGTGTACATGCAAGTATACATGCACCTGTTCCTGCTCCTAGCCACCCTAACACATACCATGCATTTACTTGTTCCACTATGACTCCCAGCAGTCCTGGAAATCTCCATTAACTTGGTTTTCCAGTATGCTGCCCATTCTAATAGAAGCAGTGCAAGAATCACTTTTGCCTTTGCCTGCGGCCACTGTTAACCTTTTAGTCTGTGTATCTCCCCACGCTAGCAGTTTTCCGACTCACCTAACACTGCCTCGATAGCATCAGCAAAAATTCTTGCACCCTTTCTATTTAAGTGTATCCCATCCCTGTAGAAGCAGTCTCTCCTGTTAACAAGTACAGACCAGGCTGAAAAAAATTCTACCCCTTGAGCCTTGCACAATCTCTCCAGGGCCGAATATATTGACAAGGCTCTCATCATATACTCCCTCCTATCGTGTCTGGGCAGAATTGCAGATGCTTGCACATTCAACCCTAACTCGCGACTTTTTTTCAACATTGACCTGTACTTGTTGAGTAAATCTGCAGATCTCTTACTCTTAATGTCATTAGTTCCAAAGTGTACAACAATATCACTTTTTTTTGTTGTTGTTGTTATTTGGTTTTTAGGAGCATTAGCAACTAAGGCCATATTGCTCTGGGGATATGCGGTGGTCACTCCCTGACCTTTCCGCATCCTCTGTATTTGGTGGTCACGGGCTCGAACCCCCGGTTTAATCAAGAAATGTGTACTACGCACTGCTGCTCCTGCCTACCTGACTACGGAGGCACATATCATCACCTTTTGTGTCCTGAAAAGATGATATCTGCTCTACAACGTCATCAACTTTTGCTCCTGGCAGACATATCCTGGCTATGTTCCATCTATCCTTCTTACATAGTAAATTCTCTCTCAACCTGATAATAGAGTCACCAACAATAAGTAGTTCCTTTGGGATCAGCGCATTCTACCTTGGAGATTGCCTCTGAGTTGTCTGATGCACAGGAGTGAGCGCTGTCGTTGAGCTGGACAGCTGAGAGCCTGATTGGCCCCTCATATTAATTTCTTTTAGGGCATTTACCCTACACCTCAAGCTCTCATAGAAGCCCATCAGAACGCTGAGGTGTCGCCTAATTTCTTGACACTCCAGACACCTAGCACACACACACACACACAAAGGCATCCCTCCTTGGCTAGATCATGTTGTTTTAGAAAGTTTGGAAAACATTTCACATTTTGTACATTTTTTGAGACTGTGATGCATTGGAGAAACGTCCCCTTCGTTTCTCCCCCGAGCCACAGCACTCTCACTAGTCTGTGATCTTTGCTTTGTAGCTCTAGTCTGGGTCATGATTTCCGTTTAAATACAATTTAATTAACAATGAAATTTAATAAGATTAATAATATTTCTGATTAATTGATAATACTATATTAAGCTAACAAATACAGTGCTCCGTATTACACTATCTAGTTTTACTTTATACCACTATCAGTTCGAGATATATATACGTTAAGCCAGTGTTTCTCAAAGGGTGTGCCACGTCACATTAGTGTGCCGCGAAATTTAGAAATTTCTTCTTCTATGACTACATAGGTGTGCCGCGAAATTTTTCTTCTTTGGAAAATGTGCCACGAGAGTAAAAAGATTGAGAAACACTGCGTTAAGCTATGCTATTTCTTATCGACTACAATATGGCGCCAACACCAGGAGTTGTAACTTCCAAAAATCGCTGGTTAAATTCAAAATAAGAAGCTAATGTACGCTACTAAACCTATTTAATATCTCCGTAAAACACAATGTACTATGTTAAATAACAAAGAATACGTTAAAAATTTAAAAAATTATAATAAATAAACATGATAATAAATGATAATAAATAATTAAAAAAATGATAATAAATGATAATAAATAATAAAAAAATGATAATAAATAAACATGATAATAAATAATAAAAAATGATAATGATAATAATCAAGAAATAAGAGTATAAAGCTCAAATATTAGGTTAAGATACTGTAACAGACTATTGTATTACTGGCTTTTGGTACAGTATATAAATATGAAGGTTGTGACCTCTTATGCACTTTATACCTGTTAAGGTACAGAGTACATATAACTTAACAGGTATAAAGTGCATAAGAGCTTTAGTCCAGGTAGTACTAGTCTCACTTGGTTGCTGTAAAATAAAAAATTAAAAAATAAAAATAAAATGAGTTTGAATCAGTATCTGCAAAAGTGTCAAGCCATTTTTTTTTTTTTTTCAGATACTAATTGGTTTCAGTTACTATATAATTAAAGAAAGCTATTCTTTGCATTAGTAGCAGCATATGATGCAAGAAAGCAAACTCATATAGGATCAGCCAAAAAAAAAAAAAAACGCCCCTTCCCATTTCACCTATCCATTCCCTCTAATAGGTTGTCTAGTTCTTTAAATTTATTTAAGCTTTCAACTTCCACAAAGACAGATGGATGTTTGTTCCAGCAATCAGTTAACTGCTGGCTAAAGGCGCAAACTTGTGCACATCTATTCTCCTTCCTCACTTTAAACTTATACCCCCTTGTGTGCATAGTTTGAGCAAGAGGAAGAACCCCATCAGCACTGACTTTCTCAATCCATTCAAAGCTATAAACACCTCAATGAGATCACCTCTCACTTTCCATATGCTACAATTTGCAGAACCGAAGCCTTCTTGGTAACAGTGCCCTTTTGTTCCCCTCGCCATCTTGTTGCTGCCTGCCTCTATACTCATTCCAGCAGCTCTACATCTTTCCTAAAATGATGCCTCCAGACCTGCTCAAGATGTGGCCTGACCATCTCCTAATCATCTCCTTATCCCTTCTAGCAAAATTCCTATATATCACTGACAAAAACCCCATGAGTGGTCCTGGCAGCCTCTCTGCATTTATCTGGGTGGGTAAAATGGGAAGACTTTTTTTTTTTTTTTTGGGTCTGATACTGTATAAGTGTGCTTTCTTATATCATATGCCTCTACTAATGCTAATGCTAATGCTAATCTAGGGAGGAAATTACCCCTCCCAAAAATTTAATTTGTTATTCATAAAACAGAAAAGTCGATCACAGGATATGCATAGTTTACAGACATCACATGGTCTGAGCTGCCTCGTCGCAATTTAAATAACAAAGAAGCAACCAACCTAACATAAAATTGGCAACATCGCATGCAGAAATTTAAATTAGCACTAAAGCCAATGGATTTCTTTCTGTGGATCAAACTGAAATAAAAAGCATGCATAACTCAAACAGCAGTCTGACATGTCAATCTGATGTTTAGATGTCTGACATTTTTGTGTAAATATGGAACTCTGTCATTTGGAATGGCACAGAGAGAGAGAGAGAGAGAGAGAGAGAGAGAGAGAGATGCTATGTACTGCTATGTTTACTGTAAATTATGTCCAGCGTGCATATAATAATAAAAAACACCCATATGCATACAGCATCCACATAATATTCAAATGACTACTAAGCTGACTGAACATCAGGGGGTTTTCTGTGAACTTTCAAAGTTCACATAAAAGACGGTCATTTTGATATAATGGTTTTTTGTGAACTATCAAATGCAAAAAATCTAAATAACATGATGTTAAATTTAGCTTCATGAAAGCTTCCGTTGTGGCAACATTTTTACTAGAACATGCTACGCAGTATTTTGACCCTAGATAGACAAAATATTTAAAAATACTGTAAAACATCATAACTACTATAATTCCAACAAATGTTATATAATCACAATTTACCATTTTTTCCTCGTTGATATCGATAAGATCCATGATATCTAGAGATATATAAACATGCACTGGTCCTCCTGAAAAATCGTTTAATAACTGAAATGTATACAATCATAATGAAGATGGTATGTACATAAATATATAATTTAAAATACTTTTACATTTAATAATATATACTTCATTCTTATTATGTGAGATCTAACCAGAACCTTTCATTGTACAGATCAGGTCTACTTCACAATGAAAGCTGATCATTTTGAACAATCGTTCCTGTTAATGATATTTTGTACTCCATGCATCGGTATGACATGTCTGTACATTACACTTTCTATGTGTGAATGCTATCAAATGCAGATTTTGACAAAGGGGATTACTCTTTACAGATGCTTTGTTATATTATCTCGTAATTAAAGTTATTATTGTTCTTATCTATATATGACGTGAAATTGCAAATTTAGCCAAGCATATTTTTCTAAAATGCAGCAGCCTCGCAGAGCAGTGCTTATATTCATTAATGATAAGGTTTTTGGAGAGAGTGTACTGAGTGAATTATCCATCACTTAACAGAAGGTACTAAGTTAAAAAGGATGCAGGTGTGCACTAATAACTTGCAACAGCCGAAGACCAAGAAAAAAGCTTCTTTCAAAGTCGGTGGAATGAAATGAAAAGTAAACATATCTGCATGACCCAGACTGAGCAAGAGAGGTGGGAATAGGTGCATCCCACCCTCTCCTAGAAAGAGAAGTGTAAGAAGCTTGTGAACAAATCAAATCAGATTGATTTGTCCACAAGATTATGGTAACATCCTTTTAGGATAGCCATATTGTTTTTATTGATTTCTTGCAGATGTAGCCAAAAAAATCAGCAGTAAATGCTGCATGTCAACACTAAAGAAAGTTAAGATTACAGAAACTGAAAATAAGACAGCGATGCCATTGTACTAACACCCAGGGCCGGCCTGTCCATTAGGCAAACCTAGGTATTCCAACAAAATGCAATTTTTTTTGACAGACAAGTTGAAAGCTTGCATGGGAAAAATTACAGCAGGGAGTTCTCCAAAAGATGTTATTGAATTAATTTCATCCAATAAATTGGAATACTCTGTGCCTAATATTGAAATTGCTCTTAGAATTCTTCTAACTCTGCCAGTTACCATCACAATGGTGAGAGGAGTTTTTCTAAACTTAGAAACTCATCAAAACTTATGAGTGCAGACTGACTCTGTGGGCTAGCTACAATTTCTATTGAAGAACAAATGGTGTATGATATGGATTTAAAGAAACTTGTGAAAGTGTTTGCAGAGGCAAAGGCAAGGAAAGTAAATTTTTGAGGGAAATAATTACAGTAAGTAAAATTCACCAGTTGTCTTTTTATTATTATTATTAGCCATATGGTGCAAGGAAGCCTGAGGCTTATGCTGCACCAGCCAAAAAAAAATGTTGTGAATTACCCCGATAGAGAGAGAGAGAGAGAGAGAGAGAGAGAGAGAGAGAGAAGTAGAAGGGAGTCACCAAGAAAAAGAAGAATGATTATATCCAGCTCAGGACCCTGGGTGTGCCAAGCCCATATTCTTATTAAATTTCTTTTAAAAAATTTAAGTCCTTTGTGCTGATCCCTATTAGCAATTTCTTTCAGCATAGTAAATAGAACACTGTAACTCCTTCTGTGCCAATGAATTTGATGACCAGGAGAAGAGAGGGTGGAAGAGGAGGAATAGAGAAAGATAAAAGTTTATTTTGTGATAATGTTCCATGTCGTATTCATGCACTGTATTGTTATTATCACATCATACAATAAATCACAATAATATATAGCAAGCAGAATAATATTATAGATGATTGGATAGATAGATGAATAGATGGGAATAGGTAACTTGTTGGTAGGTAGGGTGATGGGTAGATAGGCGGATGGATGGTACAGAATACAACTGGGGTGCAAATTTTAAGTCTCGCCTAGGGCACATGAAACTCTTTCGCCGGCTCTGTCTACACCACACTAAAACTCATCCTCATGTCTTTTGCCAAAATGGCCCAGAAAGTTATGTGAACATCAACTGTACATCTTCTGACTTCCACATGTTTAATTTGGAGAAGGACAATATTCATGACTATTTTAGTGACAGGTGAAATCAAAGGACATTCAAAACTGGAACACATCAGTAGTCTGTTGAATTTTATCAAACTAGATTTAAGAATTGGATTCAGTAGTGAATGTGTTCAGCATGGCAGGGACTATAAAAGTAAACTGTGCATTCTCTGACTGGTCTGCTGTTTGATGGAATAGAACACCTGAGTCTCCAAGAAATTAAACAATTCCATGCACCCATTACCGACTAATTTGGTCATGATGTTTAAAAAAAAAAAAAAAGTTCCTTGTACTACCAGTGAAGGCAGTCTCACCGACATCACTGATTTGTCATGGAACACTTTCAATGATTTCTTCATGGCAGACAATAGGAATCTGTGTCCATTCCTCCTTCAGTGCAGTCTCCAGTTCAGCTATAGAAGAAGGATGTCTTTCTTATGATCTGTAGTTACAGTTCATGTGAAATGTGTTCTATCAGAATTATCTGGATTTTTGATTGACCATGTAGGTTGCTTGAGTTTGTTTTCTTCAAACCAGGTTGTTTTTACACTGCTAGCTATTATGGGATGCAGGCATTTCCATAGAACTGCCAAAGTGTGAGCACTTTCCCAGGATGTCAGCGTACTAATCAGAACTGATGGTGTTTGGTATTACAAGCAACGGTCCAAGTGCATATCACAAGAAGCAGCCCCATTCCATAACCAGTACGCAACAACCAGCATTTCAGGAAAGCTCTTGATACTGTTGCACATGGAAGACTGCTGTACAAATTGGAGCAGTATGGCATTAAGGGCAAGTTACTGCTATGGATAAAAGAATGGCTGAATGGGAGAAGACAGAGAGTGGTAATTAATGGACACTGCTCTTTGTGAACTAAGGTTATTAGTGGAGTCCCCCAGGGTTTGGTGTTGGGCCCATTGTTGATTTATATACATCCACTCCTTGACTTACGTAAAGGTTGCGTTCCGCAGAACTCTACGTAAATCAGAATTTCCCTAAATGCTTATGCAGCACTTGCAACTATGCACGCTGAATTTGATTGAAGCAAAAAAGAAATGTTCGATGAACATGCAAATAGAATTATTTATTCAATTTTTTTATCTCATGCGTACGAAAAATTAAAATGTGTACAAAATTACAAAAATTTCAAAATTATAAAATTACAAAAAGAGAGAGGAGACAGGCATAACGTCAGCAAGTTTTACCTTTCAAGCATCACTGCCAGAATTAACTCTCCAGCTGATAAGCACATCACTGCAGAAGTTGAGGGCTGTGAAGATTTAGAAGGGGTTTTTTCCAATACATCACAAAATTTCTTCGCAGTTGCAGAATCGGCACTGGCGACTTCACCATACTTTAATGTTTTGGAAACCAGTGCAATGCTTGAACCTATTAAACCACCCATTTCTTGCCACGAATTTGGCTTGGGGTTTGCCGTACTTATCCTTAATATCTTTATAAATACTTCTTGCTTTTGCTTGAATGGCCATTGGATTCAGGGGCACTTGCTTCTGAATCTGATTTTCCATCCATATTATTAATAGCTTTTCCATCTTCAATGTAGCACCTGAAAGCTGTTTTGTGATCACTGTTGATCTTAAATGTGTTGATCCTTTAACATGTTCTTTTATACTCACACTGTCCCTTAAAATAGTATTCACTGTTGAAGCAGCAAGATATAATTCTGTGCAATAGATGACAAACTTTGGCCAGCTTTGTACTTCTTAATTAATCGTCTTCATTTCTAAATCAATTTTGTTTCGTTTCCTAGCACTGCAAGCATATGTAATGTTCATTGGTCCCTTTCCCTTTATCATTGTAATAAGTAAATAGGAATGAAGAGAAGATTCAGAAAATTTATTTGTTTTTTATATGATTGAAGATTTCAGTGAAGGGGAACTACTTTCATCATAATACCATAACGTAAAAGCCCACAGAATTCCAGTTATCGGTATTATCACAAATGCAATAAGATCGAGTTTACTACCCATTTATAATAGATTGCACTAACAGAAAAGCCCAATAAACCGGAAAGTGCAAATTGTTTTTAATTATTTTATGGTAGTGTCTTCCAGAAATGTGTTTTAGAAAAATATCACAAAGGGATTCAAAATTGAGTCTTATAACAGAACATATGGTAATGATAAAAGTGTATTGCAATTTCCATTATAAAAATGACCTTTTAGAGAGCTAAATAACTTAAATAACTTAGTTATATAGTGAAAATTTCAACTTCTGAGGTCCTGGAACAAATTACCAAAAAAAATACAATGTTTTATTGGGTCCACATTACGATATTTTCACGATACCTCCATTTATTCGTATGTGATGCAAAATATGTTTCCATGATTTTTTTAAGTTTGCACTGGCCGTCAAAAACTTATAAATAAGTCGAATTTCCGTAAGTCAAGTATTATGTAAGCCAGGGAGTGCCTGTATTTATCAATGATATTGATGAAGGTATATCAGGCTTAATGTCCAAGTTTGCAGATGGTACAAAGGCTGGTTGGGTTGGTTGGTAGTGACAGTACGCTACTTCAACAGGATCTAGAAAAGTTGGGCAGATGAGCCAAGAGGTGGCAACAGAAGTTTAACATTTACAAATGCAAAGTACTGCATATGGGTAGCAGTAACCCCAGAGTAACATACCAACTGTGTGGTACTACACTCAGGGTAGAGAAGAATGAAAAAAGACCTGGGGCTATGTGCAATCAGATATAAAGTTTTCTGAGCAGTGCAGATAGGCTGCCAGAGCAGCTTGTGGGGTCTTGTCAATAATATACAGGAATTTTACTAGCAGGGATAAGGAGGTAATTATCCTCTCGTGTAAGGCAATGGTCAAGCCACACCTTGAGTACTGCATACAGGTCTGGAGGTCTCATTTTTTGCTGGAACAAGTACAGAGAAGGGCAACAAGATTGATGAATGGAACAAATGGTTGCCGTTACAAAAAAAAGGTGTAAAATCTGCAAATTGCAGCGTCTGGAGATTAGGCACCTGTGAGGATGATCTGATTGAGGTGTACAAGGCCTTAAATGCTTTGAGCAAGCTGAATGCTAATGGGATTCTTCCTCTTGCTCAGATTAGGCAACTTAGGAGGCATAAATTCAAATTGAGGAATCACAGTTGAAGAATAGATGTGCAGAAATTTGCCTTTATCCAGCAGACGATTACTGGAACAAACTTAAATCTGTTGTTTTGGAAGTTGTTATTGTTTAACAAATGCCTACAAGTAGCACATAGTCAGCACTATTAAAAATAGTCCTGAAACTTAGTAAATCTACATCTAACCAAGATTTTACTGGCTAATCGTTTGTTGACAAATCTTAGCATTAGTAGAGGTATATGATGCAAAAAAGCAAGCTTATATAACATCAGCCAAAAAAAAAAAAAAAAAAAAAAAAAACCTTCCCATTTCACCCATCCATTCAATCCAAATGTTTGTCTAGGTCTGCCTTGAACTTATTTAAGTTGTTGACCTCCAATACAACACACGGATGTTTGTTCCAACTATCAACCACCTGCTGGCTAAAGGCAAATTTCCACACATGTATTCAAAAATTGTCTTTCCTCAATTTGAATTTATGTCTCCTCATGTAAGTAATCTGAGCAAGAAGAAAAATCCCATCAGCATTGAGTTTGCTCAAACCATTCAAGTCTTTATACACCTCAATAAGATCACTTCGCAGGTGCCTAGTCTCCAGATGCTGCAATTTGCAGAACTTAAGCCTTTCTTGGTAACAGCAACCCTTTGTTCCATTTGCCAATCTTGTTCCCTTCTCTGTACTCATTATGGCAGTTCTGCATCCTTCCTAAAATTAGGCCTCCAGACCCGTATGCATTACAAAAGGTGTGGCTTGACTATTGCCTTATAAAAGGGGACAATAACCTCTTATCCCTGCTAGTAAAATTCCTGTATACCATTGACTTTACATTTGTCGAGGTTAAACTTCAGTTGCCGCCTCTCAGCCCAACTGCTCAACTTTTCCAGATCCCGTTGCAGTAGTCTACTGTTATTAATAACCCCTGCCAAACTTTGTATCATCTGCAAACTTAGACATTAACCCTGATATACCTTCATCAATATCATTGATAAATACAGAAAACAACCCATGGGCACTCCACTAATAATATTAGTCCATGAAGAGCAGTGTCCATTGATTACCACTCTCTGTCTTCTCCCACTGAGCCATCCTTTTATTCATTGTAGCAATTTTCCCTTAAGTAAATCCCACATCAGTACACTGATCACTGCCACCTAGTGGTTCCTTTATCTGGAGATTATTAATGCATGAAGATTCACTGCTGATAATCAGATCAAGAGTATTACACCCTCTGGTTGCCTCTTGAACATGCTGCTGTAGAAAACAATCATTGAATAAATCCACAAAAGTTGCTTCTATGTGAGTGACCAACACACAAGTTCCAGTCTATATCTGGGAATTGAAATCTCCCACTATAAGACAATCTAATTTACTGGCCCACTCTATTTCTCTGTACAGCTGCTCGTTGTACTCATCAGATCTTGGAAAGATTTTGGAAATCTTTTAAATTGCTTCCATACTTCAGAATAACAGTTTTATAGCAAAATCAGTTTGCATTTAAACCTGGTAAAGGCACTTAGAGCTTATATGTCTCGTTAATTCTACCAGTTAAAAGTATTCTTTAGCAATTTTCGTTGACTTAGAGTGCAATTTTAACTCACTTTGGTGAGAAAACACTCTCAAGTGGCTTATGCTTGCTAAATGCTCTTTGCAGCTCTTTAATATTATTATGATTTAATCTGACAGAATGATTAGTCATAACAAAACATAATACCGTTTCACATTCTGTGTCTAATGGAAGCCTCAAGGATCAATAATGGGACTGCTTATTATGGAATTTAGTGCTTAATCACTGGCTATGAAATAAGTTTGATAAGTACTGCTCATTAGCGCATGCCAATGATTTGGAACTATTCTTCTATTGGAATCAGTGTCAAACTGGAAAATAAATCAAAGTGGTGGCTACCATCGAGCTACTTCCCGATGGTAGCCACCACTTTGTTTCTTGGCTTGATATTAAATACTTGTCTAACATTTTATCCACATATAACATACCTAAATGAAAAGATTAAGTCTCAATCGTCAAAACTCACAAGAATATTTAGACAAGATTGGGTGCTCAATCATCATCAGAACATGAATATCTTGAACAAGACAGTTATCCTTTCAATTGTATTCTTATGCAGCAGTGGCCTGATTTTCAAGAGCCAACCTATTACCTTTTCAAAGGAAACTAAGATCATTACAAGGATGTTTTCTACTAGCTTTATACTTTGCCTGAATAAGAGGCCTAATCACCGAGTGGTCAGGAGCGAGAGTTCAGCAGCACGCAGTCTTTGCATGGACCAGGGTTCAAGCCTGTGACTGCTAAATAGGATTAATGTTTGTATTGATAATTTATTTTAAACTCCTCTGACCTGGTGATTTTTCCAGAGTATAAACAAGAACATTTAGTATTCGCTAATGCTGTTCTTCAGGAATTTCTGGCTCCATCTTCCTCTAAAACTCTATCAAATTTATAGAGGTCTGTGTTTCAATATTAGAAATGATATGCCAATTGAAATTTGATGGTATCACCATAAATACTTCAGCTGACCCAAAGTCAGAGCTGCCATTTTGTTTACAACTTTTGGTTGGAAGATGGCAAGGCAGATGGACAGGCTGCACAAAAAAGGTTGGTATCAAAGCAGATTATACCAAATGTTACATTTCTAAATAATTCCACAGAAAAATGCCTCACCTGAGTTGTTTCACAAATTATAACTGGACATGGGTCAATCAACGCTAAACTTAAAAATATTTTCATCTCTCTCTCTCTCTCTCTCTCTCTCTCACTGTCTCTCTGCCTCAGACTCTGCTTTTGTGGGGGTTCTAGAGGAGTGGAAGCACCTACTGTTATTACTTTACCATTTATGGAGATCTGAAACAAGTGAATTCTGTTACATTAATATTTCATACAGGTCATGAGCACAAAATATTCCAGTATTTTCAAGTTTATGCCAAAGCTTTATTTACTCGAAGGAAGTTGCTCCTGTGAGTCAGTCCTCTAATTGAGGCAAACTTAATGGTTATAACTGATTAGGAAAAACCTGACCAGTTCTCTATGGGAAGTATAGTCACATAGAATGGTTATAATAATTTTTGTTTAAAAACATACCCTCATGGGTAGCATATAATCTCTTGATTTGCAAATACAATGGATTCCAGTTATTTGGGCAACCGATTAATCTGGGCAGCAGTTTATTTGGGAAAAATCTTAAAGAGCAGAATCTAATTGAGAAAATAGCCAAGGTTTTATTAGCTTAATTGGGACAACATGCTGTTTAATCGGGGCAGGACACTGAAGCACTCGACATTACCCTATGTTTGTCTCTGACCAGGCCACCTAATTTCTAATTGAATTTCTGGAGATCACAATCATAAAACAAAAAAAAACAATTTGCAGTGCAATCTATTATAAATGGGTAGTAACTCGATCTTATTGCATCTGCAATAGTACCAATATTGATAATACTGGAATCTGTGGGTTTTTACATTATTATGGTGAAATGTGTTTCCCCTTCACTGAAATCTTCATTCATATAAAAAACATAAACAAATTTTTAGGATCTTCTCTTCATTCCTATTTTTAAAGCTTTGTAAATTTGTTATTCTGTATCTCACTTGTGTGTATCGTGTTAGTTGCAAATTGTGCATGCCATGTTCTTTGTTTACTGTTAATCTTTTTTACTGTTTTAAATTTTATAACTCCCAAAAAAAAAAAAAGTCATAAATAGAAATATTAATTAGTTAGAATGTACATATTACAGTATTAATTAAGCTACATATGTAAGCATAAATTTATTTTTATTTTGCTAACCTGTGGAAAATATTCTTCCAATTTTCACAGAAGAATATTTTATGATGAATTTAATTTTGTTAATTGGCAAGGTAATAAAGTGTGAATTTGTGCCTAATATGTCTTTACTTTTATAGCCTGTGGATAATATTCTTCCTTTTGCCTTATTAGAATTGTTGTTTAATAGAATAAAAATTCAATTCACAAATGTGATCACAATGACCAGCAATGCAGGAACTTTAGATTATTCCTTTTGGACTGGTCAGCATGTGCACAGATGGGGATCATATAGTGAACATTATTTACTACATATCGTATAGTGAACGTTATTTTATTATGGTTTTTTTTTTTTTTTTTGGTTTGGTAGTTGTTGGCGCATCGGCTTCTGTGGCCATAGTGCACCTCCCAAGGTTTTTGCAGTACTTTGATCCAAGCCCGAGGCAGGAATCGAACCCGCGACCTTTGGGTTGCCCGGCAGGCACTTTACCCACCTGGCTAGCCCGGTCGGCATTTTATTATGGAGAGCCCATCATAACATGATTTGTTCATACTGTGAACAAATCGTAACCTAGTCCCAATGTGTCCCAAATAACTGGAATCCACTGTATTTGCACATTAGCATGGCTTAATGTGTCAAGCAGTGTTGTCTCGGCATTATGGAAGCAGTTTCAGGTGCCAGGAATTATTACAAGAACTGGCCAAGGTCGCCTGAGTACTGCGTAAACCAGAACAGACTACTATCTGGCTCTAACAGCAAAATAGAACCCTGTCCTGTCATCAACTACCTCTTGAGCTTGCTGTGGCCACAGGTGAAAACATTTCCAACTGGACGGTGTTAAGAAGGCTCAATTTGCTAAAGTTATGAGCAACCTCAAAGATGATTTTAAAACCACTAAAATCAAGGCAATCAGGAAAACTAGAAATGCAGGAATACTAACTGAAACCGAGATGAAAGTGGACATAGATACCATATTTGCAAATCCAAAAATTCCTTCCCTGGGACTCACTGCAGAACCACCGAAAAGGAAGGATCCCTCCATATTAATATTTGATGTCGGTAAAGACCTCTCACTGCAACAATTGGCCAAGGAAATCTTCCAACAGAACCTCCAAGGCATTATCCCACAGGAAGAGCAACAAAGCCTGGTTCAACCAAAATACTCTACCAAGAAAGAGCTGGTACAACCAAAAACTGGATTCTGGAATTAACACAACCTGCCTGGCAAGTACTTAAATAGCAGTTCAGGATCTACATCGAATGGGGAAGTCACTGTTTAAGGGAACATGTGGCCATCCCTAAATGCTATCGCTGCTGCAAATTTGGCCACACTTCTCACCGATGCACCCAGGCCACCTCCACTTGCGGTCACCGCTCTGAAAAGGAAAATGATTTCACCAACTGCCCGAATAAGACAAAAGAGCTAATCTGTGCATATTGCAAATACCTGAAAACTGACCATGCCCACTCAATTAGGGACCCACAGCAACAGACAAGGGTAGAATATTGTTGTGAAAATGCAAATGAACCTCAAAACCATAAATTTAGCAAAACCACATGCTTTGAAGTGACTGAAGTAGATGCTTTACTCTGCCTGGCCATTGTTTATTCTGTACACTATGTGATAAATGATAATTACAGGAAGGGTTCCACCCATTGCACTGATCAGTTTCAGAATGTCATATGTGAGAATCAAAGGATCTGCAATTTAGTTGTGTCTCTGATTGGCATAGTAATAACTTATTCATAGTCCTTGTATTTTTTTTGCTTCAGATAAACAAAAAAATAAATGAATAAAGCCAAATCTAGTGCAAAAGGTGCTAAAACGACAACCTGGCCATAGCTACACTGTTATGTGACAAATTTGTGTATCGAAAAATAAAACATATTGCCCTCAGATGACAATCAGAGTATGCATACACTAGAATAAAATCAGACTGTGATGTATATTTATATATTGACACTAGTTTTGCTGAATATTTCATGACTGTCTATTTACTAATATTTATAAGCTAATAAATAAATTACTAATATTTATAAGTCTAAACAACACTCGGGCAGCCAGTTTCTGGGTTGATTATAATGTGTTACATTTAATTTAAAATATTTTCTTGTTTATTAATGAAGTTACACTTGCTCATTTATTAAATGAAATTCATTAATTGTCTTGAGAAATGCAGCTGCACTGGCATAGTTATGCCACTGAAAAAAATCATTGGTTTTTCCAGAGATTTTGTCTTTCAGTTAGCTCTTCGTAGATTGGAATTCCTTGAGAGAATACAGAAGAAGCGAAACGCCTCCTGTATTATTTTTCTTTAATTTCGAATTTTTGACTAAGGGAGGGTAATGCCTCTCCCCAAATACGCCCCTGGTTACAGATACATAAATAATAGAAACCACTGATTTTCACCAACTGGTCCTGAGGCCGACAATAACACTTTCATGCAATACTTGTATGTTGCTCTTAATTTTTTCACAACCCACTACTTTTTTTTTTTAAATGTTTATTAGAATTTGCAAAATATCAACTCTTTTCATCTTATTTAATTTATCTAACTAATTTATTATTATTAGCCATATGGTGCAAGGAAGCCTGAGGCTTATGCTGCACCAGGCAAAAAAAAAAAAAAAAAAAAATTCTGAATTAAGAAAGAGAGAGAGAGAGGTAGAAGGGAATCACCAAGAAAGAGAAGAATGATGATATCCAGCTCAGGCCCCTGGGTGTGCCAAGCCCATACTCACCAGATGTGAGCCCCTGGGTATTTAAATTTAAAACTAATTTATCATTTTAGAAAAGGGGAAAAGTAATAGGAAGACTGTTTTAAAAAAAATAATTTTGTAATTTTTATTTTTTGCTAATTACGTTAATTGTATAACATTTTAAATTTGGCAATAATTTTATTTTATTTTTATGGTATATTTATAAAATATTATGGAAATAAATAATTCATTCTTTGAATTTTTAGTTTAAATGTAAACAAGAGTGTAGAATTATTGTATCCAAAGAGATAGCAGGCTACATTTATTTATATGAGCCTAAAAGAAACTACTACTATGTCAGTACTTTTTGTGACGTTCGGCCATATCCTATGTACCTCCTTGGGTATAGCTATTGTGTGAGTGTGATAATAATTTTTTTTCTCTTAGCAGGTATCGTACCTTCCACTAGTGGAGCTTCGTGCTTATCATAATCGTCAGGAAATACGGTTTTGAATTTTTTGAAGTTAATGACTCCAGAACTGAAAAGGAAAAAAAAATAAATAAATAAAATACATAAATAAAACACTAACACTGCTGTGTTATAAATAATAAAGATAAGTATTCGTTTTTGATTTCTGTAGAAATCAGAAACAAATACTATAAACGGAAAAATATATACAGTACAAACAGACATTGAAATACAAGGAAGTACATTTTCACCAGTAAAACTTTTGAGCGGTACAATGACTTATTGCTGATTTGTCCAACATAAACCGAGACACATATGCTTTTGTACTATTTATGTATTATGATATGATAGCAAGATAATCCCCCACCCCCACCCAGACGGTCTTTAAAAGCTTTACACGAAAAGTTAATTTCTGAAAGCCTGAATTGCCCTTGCGATGACAGGACAATATTGCCACTCATCTTTTTGTATTCATCATATTTAGATCCTATACCTTTTGTGTATGTCCAGCACCTAAAGGGTGTGAAAAGTGAATTAAATGACCGTTCTCAGGATGAGATGAAGTGATCCCCACCTCGTGGTACAGTTGTCAAGTTGTGGACTTGCAATTGTCTGACTTGTATAAAAATGAAGCAGCTACATATTATCAGAAACACATGGGCATTAAACAAATATGAACTCATGAGCCAAAACGTTTTGCTCACCCGTGTCCACGAGCAGACCAATCCCACAGCACCTAGAATTAACGTCACCGACCGGTCACGACATGGTATGAAGCCAGTGCAATGGGAAGAGGGAAGGGTCTGACGAGGTTTGACCGGGGATTGATTTGTGGCAGTAGGAAGAGGAGGGGGGGCGAGCATCTCAGAAACTGCAGGCACTGTCAGTTGTTTCTGGGCCGCCACAGTAAAGGTGTGACGGAATGGTCCGAAGAGGGACACACAATCAACTAAATTTAACTCAATCTCCACTAGACTAAATTTCACTCAACATGCCGGAACTGTAGACCACCATTCGTTGACAGTGGGGTTGAATGGCTGTCGTCACGTGCTGGCCGAGACAACAGACGGCTCACGATCAAGCAATTAACGGCAGACTACAACCAGGATGCACAAAGAAATGTTTTCGAGTACACCATCCGCGCGAGTAGCACAGTGGTATCGTCATCGTCCTCCACGCACTGGGTGGAAAAGCCCAGGTTTGAGTCCCATTGATGACATAAGGAACTTTAGTGGGCTTTTTTCACTCAGTAGCTGAGTTAGCCGGTCTTAGGCGTATATCTTGTTATCCTTCTCTGTACTGGCTCAAGCAACTCTACTTCGTTCCTAAAATGAGGTCTCCAGACCTGTGTGCAGTACTCAAGGTGTGGCCTAACCATTGCCTTATACAAGTGGACAATCACCCCTTATCCCTGCTAGCAAAATTCCTTTATATCATGGACAAGACACCACAAGCTACCCTTGCAGCTTCATTTTCTACCACACTTTGGTACGTTTCTCTGGGGTTATTTCTACCCATATGCAGTATTTTGCATTTGTCAATGTTAAACTTCAGTTCCACTTCTCAGCCCATCTGCCCAACTTTTCTAGATCCTGTTGCAGCAGCACACTGCCATTACTGTCATTAACAAACCTGCCAACCTTTGTATCATCTGCAAACTTAGACATTAAACCTGATATACCTTCATCAATATCATTGGTAAATATGCAAAACAACACTGGGGCCAATAACCATGTGGAATCAACTAATAATATTAGTCCATGAAGAGCAGCGTCCATTGATTACCACTCTCTATCTTCTCCCATTCAACCACCCTTTTATTCACTGTGGCAACTTGCCCTTAATGCCATACTGCTCCATTTTGTACCATGCCTTCCATGCGCAACAGTATCCGAAGCTTTCCTGAAATTCAAGTATATGATATCAATTATTTTTTGCATCCAGTTCCTTTGTAACCACATCGTAATATTCAATCAAATTTGTCAGACAGAGACTTTCCCTTAACAAACCCACGCTGTCTTAATTATTACTGCAGTCTTGTCTAGATGATCCTGCAATGCATCTTTAACCAGTGACTCCATTATTTCTCCTAGAACAGAAGTTAAACTAACTGGTTTATAATTACTCTCTCACATGGGGGGGAGACAAAGACTAATAGATTAACAGTAGCCACTGGCAGAGGTGAAAGAGATTCTTGCATTGCTTCTATTGGAATGAGCAGAAGCCTGAAAAACAAGATGCAGGATATTTCAGAGACTGCTGGGAGTCATCGCGGTACACGTAAACACATGGGTTGTGTTAGGGTAACTAAGAATAGAAACAGGTGCATGTATACTTGCGTGTACGCCAATGCTAGGAGTTTAGTAAATAAATTTGATGAATGTGAGGTATTGCTCAAAACATCAAAGGCAGATATTCTTGGGATATCAGAGATGTGGTGTCACACAGATATAAGGAATGCAGAACTAGAATTTGGGAAGTACAACGTCTACAGAAAGGATAGACAGGATAGGAAGGGAGGAGGGGTTATGCTATTAGTTAAGAAACACATAAAATCCAAGGAAGTGAAGCCAGTCGACATCGTTGGACAGTTCAATGTCGAGTCAGTTTGGTGTGACATAAGCATTGGGAGATCAAAATTGAGAGTAGGAGTGTGCTACAGGCAGTAGCGGATTAAGGTCGGTTGAGGCCCCGGGTGCAGAAGAAAACACTGGGCCCCTTAAAAAAAGGAGAGAGACAGGGAAAATAAAAATACATGTTAACCATTTTTTTAAATAAATAAAAAATATTATGTACTATTAATGCTTTATTTCCAATAAAATGTGAATATAATATATGTATAATATAATTAATAATAGCATAATAATGATCACAAAGTTTTGAACTAATAGTTGAACTTATTAGTTCAACTAATTTGTTGGGGTTTTGCGTGGGCCCTTCAGAAGTCGGGGCCCAAGGTGCGCGCCCGGTGCGCCCGCCGTTAAATCCGCCTCTCGCTACAGGCCTAATGACTCTGATGAGTATAATAAGAAACTGTACAGGGAAATAGAGTGGGCCAGTAAATCAGAGAGTCTTATAATGGGGGATTTAAATTTCCCAGATATTGACTGGAATTTGGGGGCTGGTCACTCACACACTAGCAGGGCTTTTGTGGATTTATTGGATGATTGTTTTCTACATCAGCATGTTTGGGAGGCAACTAGAGGGAGTAATACTCTTGATTTGATTATCACTAGTGATTCTTCATGCAGTAAGGATCTGCAGATAAATGAACCACTATGTGGCAGTGATCACAGTCTGCTGAAGTGGGATTTAATCAAAGAGGTAACTACCATTAGGGGTAAAGGGAAGGGTTATTGCTTTCGTAAAGGCGACTACGATGGTCTGAGACAGTATTTAATTCTATACAGCGAGAACAACTGATGATGTTACCAACAGCAAATTCAAAATGGGAAGCATTCAAAGAACTTATCTTGGAAGCTACTAGGTGTTACATACCAACTAAGAAATATTGTTCAAGGTTTAGGCCTAAATGGATGTCAGATGAACTAATGAGACATATGGAAGAGAAGAAAAATGCATGGGATACATACAAATTAACACGTGACACAGAAGCCTATGATAGATACAAGTTGATCTGTAACCAAGTTACAAAGGAGGTTAGGCAGGCGAAGGCAGATTACCAGAAATCTTTGGCAAGGGATGGAAAGAAAAACAGCAAAGAGTTCTTTACTTATATAAACTCTAGAAGGAAGGAGATGAATCAGATTGGTCCACTTGATATCGATGGGTCAACTGTTGATGATCCTGCTCAGGTAGCTAACAAACTAAATGAATATTTTGCATCGACATTCACACATGATGAGTTATTCAGCGAGGGGAATGCCAGAGGTGTATTCAACTCTGGCAGTAAGCTTGAGAATCTTGTAATAACTGAGAGTAAAGTGGAGGAGATATTGTAGAAGATAAACACAAGAAAGGCACCTGGGGTGGATGGGATCCATCCAGTTATATTAAAGGAAGCAGCAAAGGAAGTAAGCAAACCCTTAGCCAAAATTATGAGAACTCTCTTGGACTCAGGGGAGGGCCCACAGACTGGAGATGTGCAAATGTGACCCCAATTCACAAAGGAGGATCAAAGGCTGACACATGTAATTATAGACCTGTGAGTTTAACTTCTGTTCCAGGAAAATTAATGGAGGCACTGGTTACAGAAAACACAGCAGGATCATCTAGACAAGAGTTCAGTTATAGCTCGGACACAGCATGGTTTTGTTAAGGGGAAGTCTTGCCTGACCAATTTGATTGGATACTATGATGCAGTCAGAAAACAACTGGATGCAGGGAATAACTTTGATATTATATACTTGGACATTAGAAAGGCTTTTGATACTGTTGCACATGGAAGACTGCTGCACAAATTGGAGCAGTGTGGCATTGGAGGCAAATTACTGCTATGGATAAAGGGGTGGTTGAGGGGGAGAAGACAGAGAGTGGTAATCAATAGACACTGCTCATCGTGGACTAATGTTATTAATGGAGTCCCTCAGGGTTCCGTGTTGGGTCCATTATTGTTTTCTGTATTTATAAATGATATTGATGATGGTATATCGAGCTTAACGTCCAAGTTTGCAGGCGATACGAAGGTTGGTAGGGTTGTCAAGGACAATACTGGCACTATGCTGCTGCAACAGGATCTGGAAAGGTTGAGCAGATGGGCTGAGAGGTGGCAAATGCAGTTTAACATTGACAAATGTAAAGTACTACATATGGAAACAGAAACCCCAGAGCAACATTTCAACTCCGTGGTACCAACTGAGAGTGGTAGAGAATGAAAGGGACCTGGGGGTGGTTGTGCAGGTAGATATGAAGTTCTCTGAGCAGTGCAGACGGGCTGCAAGAGTAGCTCATGGTGTATTGCCAATGATATATAGGAATTTTTCTAGCAGGGATAAGGAGGTGATTATTCCCTTGTATAAGGCAATGGTCAGGCCACACCTAGAGTACTGTATACAGGTCTGGAGGCCTCATTTCAAGAAGGATGTAGAGCTGCTGGAACAAGTACAGAGAAGGGCAACAAGATTAGTGAATGGAACAAAGGGGTGCTCTTACGAAGAAAGGCTTAAGTTTTGCAAATTACAGTGTCTGGAGACTAAGCACCAGTGAGGTGATCTGATAGAGGTGTATAAAATCTTGAATGGTTTGAGCATGCTCAATGCTGATGGGATTCCTCTTGCTCAGAATAATCACCTGAGAGGGCAATAAATTCAAATTGAGGAAAGACAGATGCAGGATATACGTGCGGAAATTTGCCTTTAGCCAGCGGGTGGTTGGTTGGTGGAACAGACTTTGATCCCTTGTAGTGGACGTTGATAGCCTAAATAAGTTTAAGGCTCAGCTGGACAGGTATTTCGAATGAACAGAGGGGGTGAAGTGGAAGTGGTTTTTTTTTTTTTTTTTTTTTGGCTGATGCTGCATACGCTTGCTTTCTTGCATCAAATGCCACTACTAATGCTAATGCTAACATAACCCCAGGGGTTCACATCTGGTGAGTATGGGCTTGGCACACCCAGGGTCCTGAGTTGGATATCATCATTCTTCTCTTTCTTTGTGATTCCCTTCTATTTCTCTTCTCAGGCTTCCTTGGAGCATGTGGCTAATAATAATAATAATTATTATTATTATTATTTTAACGTAGAAATTGTAGGATTAACTGGATTAACAGGCCAAGACCTAGAGCTTGTTATACAGCAGCTAGGACTTGCATTGAAACTACAGAACAACAAAGAAATAGAACACTATTACATACCAAACAGTAAGAAAACAAAAGACAAGCCAACACTAATTGTGAAGTTTTCAAACCATGTGGCAAAGGAAAAATGGATGAGAAAGGCAAAGGAGATCCGACTAACAGCAAAGGACATATATCAGAACAATAGCAATAGCCCCATCTACATAAATGACCACTTAACAGCCCACCTCAAGCAATTGTTTTGGGAAACAAAACAACTAACAAGAACTCACAGTTACAAATTTTTATGGCTAAAACATGGCAAAATTTATGTGAAGAAGAATGAATCTTCAAGAGCCATTAGAATTCAGAGTTCAAAGGATTTGCAGTTTATAAAATAGACTCTTTTATTGTGAATAATTGAAATTTCCAGAAATCTAGATTTAAGGTAAAATTAAGACATCAGGTATGCTTTTTGAGGAATCACAGATTTACAATTCACCTTTACATTTTATAAATAATCAAAATATTCAAGCTCTTATAATTGATAAAAAACAATTCTTTATGGTAGCTCTAAATATCAGGTCACTAAGAAAAAATTGGTTTAACTTCTTGCAATATATAAATCCAATGAAAGAATTTATCTCTTGTATAGTTTTAACGGAAGTTAACATAAAAAGTGAGGAAATTTCCAATTATAACATACAAGGTTATGATAAGGTCTATATATTGAGAGAGTTGAGAAGGGGTGGAGGAATAATAATATACTATAGAACATGCTTTAGGGAAATACAGGTTTACCACTTAACTCAGTCTTGTGAAAACTGCTGTGTCAAATTATTAGGAGAAGACCCAGAAAACACATTCATGATTTGTGCTTTTTACAGGCCACCATCAGATTCAATAAACAGCTTCCTAATAGAATTAGAAAACATTATTTTGCAATGGGACGACATACAAACAGATAAGACCATACTAGTAGGAGATTTTAATATTAATTTACTAGCCGATGTAACTGATAATGTGATACCCAGATACTCTGCAATCTTAAACAATTATGGATTTGAACATACCTTAATTGGAATAACTAGACAACAAAGGATCGAGGGTAATAGAACAGTCAGCTCTTGTTTGGACCACCTAATTACAAATATCAAGTTGAAGTATGCTAATTCCTACATACTATTAAATCAACTTTCAGATCACAGAACATGTATACTAATAGTAGATATGTATTCAAAACAACACCCATGTGAAGAAAAAAAATTAACAAATGCTATGAAGAAAAATTATTTATCAACAGGGAAACTGAAACAGAACATAGGAAACTTGTTAATACAAGAGCAAGCATCATACACAACAAATGTAAATGTTTTTTCAAATAAGATAATACAAATTATAAACAATTCGAGGTTTAATACCGAGAGAAAAGTTAATCACACAGCCAACAACACAAACACTGGGAGTAGCAGGATTAAGCTTAGGAAACCTTGGATGACTAAAGAAATAGAAGAACTAATGGTACAAAGGGATAAATATTACAGGCAGTATAGAAATTGTCCATCAAAGAAAGAACATTATCACAATTATAAAACACTCAGAAATAAAGTGACAGGTATGATAAAAAAGCAAAAAAACACTTATTACAATCATCTTTTCATGGATAAGCAGACTACTACTAGCAAATTCAACAACTACTAGCAAATTCAAGGAAGAAAAAGTCAAGGGGAAACCAAATTAAAACACTAGTAGAACAGATTTCTGATGCAAACAAACAATATGAGGCTGCAAATAGGTTTGCCAAAGCTGTATTAGATCTCAACAGATATTTAATACATTATTGCCAAAATTCCTTTACTCAACAAGATAGGCCTCCTCAGATAATGAACTCTTGTGTAGTCTTAGCTCCACATTATACTGAGATTCTTAAAATTATAGAACAATTAAAGAACAAGAAATCTTACGGACTGGACTGTATTACAGTAACCGAAGTAAAGAGAAACAAAGAACAGTTCTCTGTTCTCTTGGTAGAGCTAATAGCACGGATGTTAGAGTCGGGAAGCTATCCTACAAACTTACTGTAATTTAAGATAATTCCTATATATAAAAAGGGACCACCAGATGACTTTTGCAACTACAGACCAATAACAATACAGTCAGTTTTAAATAAGATAATAGAAAATTATATATTTTCCCATATAAGCAAATATTTACATCAATATGGACTGTTAAACAACTCTATTCTCATATCAGAAGGACAAGAGCACACAGACATTATTAGAGAACTTAATAGACTCTCTAAACTTACATTTAAACAACAATAACTTCATATTGATTTTTTTTATAGATTTGACCAAAGCATATGACCTAATTGATATCCCAATATTGCAACAGAAATTACTGAAATATGGAATAAGGGGAAGACTCAATCAACTACTAGCAAATTATTTAACCAAGAGAAAAATAACAGTAGAAGTAGAAAATACAAAGGGGAAATCTTATAATGTAAAGAGAGGAGTACCTCAGGGCACTCATGCTGGGCCAATCATGTTCAACATCTATATAAATGACATATTCGAAGTAATTAAGAACTCCTTTATAAAAATTTATGCAGATGATATAATCTTATATACAATAGGAAAGGACCTAACAAAAATGGCGAATGCAACAGGATGCAATACATTTACAATCTTGGCTGCACGATAATAAATTAGCACTCAGCTTTGAAAAAACTAAATTTTTGGTAATAAGGCCTCCTCATCAAACCTTGGACATTCAACCCTCTATAAAATTGCACAAACATGATTGCCTACATGAACAGAATTTCCAGAATTGCGAATGTCTAACTGTGGAAGAAGTCTCAAATCATTGTTACCTTGGGTTATGGATCGACTACAGTCTAAGTTGGATAATGCATATAACAAACTTGTACAAAAAAATTAGATTGTATGTGTACTTTTTCTACTACATTAAGAATAAGTTAAATCTTAGAACAAAAGTAACCTTATATTATGCATTAGTGGACTCCCAACTCAATTATTTAGTAAATATATGGGCACAAGCAAATAAAACAGAAATAAGGGCAATAGACAACTTAATGAATAGGATTCTGAAACTTTTAATGGGGACAAACTCTTGGAATGACCTGAATAAGAGAAGGCAATTTTTGTTGAAACATAAAATATTGTATCCAGTTCAAAAACTAAAGTTAAATCTATTCTTAAAAAATCTTAACACTATTTTTGAAGAGTCGAATCTACAAAGAAATGTCTCACATAATTTAAGGAACCCAAAAGCAATTACTTTGCCTCACCCTAGGATACTAAATAGATTTGGAGATAGGCACACAATGAATGTAATAAACAACTTGTTGGCTAGCATTGATTTCAGGCTCAGGAGAAGTTATCCCATCTCCAAATTAAAATTCCTAATAAGAAATTTCTTGATACTCAATGACACAGTAGATTAGAATTGATATGCAGATAAACTACCTCTGTTTACAGTGTGGAATATACTATGTGTAGTGACTTCATAGTCTTTTCTGAGACAGTATTTAAATTCTATACAGTGGGACCAACTGATGATGTTACCAACAGCAAATTCAAAATGGGAAGCATTCAAAGAACTTATCTTGGAAGCTACTAGGCTTTACATACCAACTAAGAAATATTGTTCAAGGCTTAGGCCAAAATGGATGTCAGATGAACTAATGAGGCATATGGCAGAGAAGAAAAATGCATGGGATACTTACAAATTAACACATGACACAGAAGCCTATGATAGATACAAGTTGATATGCAACCAAGTTACAAAGGAGGTTAGGCAGGCGAAGGCAGATTACGAGAAATCACTGGCAAGGGATGCAAAGAAAAACAGCAAAGAGTTCTTTACTTATGTAAACTCTAGAAGGAAGGGGATGAATCAGATTGGTCCACTTGATATTGATGGGTCAACTGTTGATGATCCTGCTCAGGTAGCTAACAAACTAAATGAATATTTTGCATCGACATTCACACATGAGGAGTTATTCAGCAAGGGGAATGCCAGAGGTGTATTCAACTCTAGCAGTAAGCTACAGAATCTTGAAATAACTGGGAGTAAAGTGGAGGAGAAACTGTTGAAGATAAACACAAGAAAGGCACCCGGGGTGGATGGGATCTATCCAGTTATATTAAAGGAGGCAGCAAAGGAAGTAAGCAAACCCTTAGCCATAATTATGAGAGCTTCCTTGGACTCAGCGGAGGTACCCATAGACTGGAAATGTGCAAATGTGACCCCAATTCACAAAGGAGGATCAAAGGCTGACACAAGTAATTATAGACCTGTGAGCTTAACTTCTGTTCCAGGAAAATTAATGGAGGCACTGGTTAAAGAAGCACTGCAGGATCATTTAGACAAGACTTCAGTTATAGCTCGGACACAGCATGGTTTTGTTAAGGGGAAGTCTTGCCTGACCAACTTGATTGGATACTATGATGCAGTCAAAAAAGAACTGGATGCAGGGAATAACTTTGATATTATATACTTGGATCTTAGAAAGGCTTTTGATACTGTTGCACATGGAAGACTGCTACACAAATTGGAGCAGTGTGACATTGGAGGCAAATTGCTGCTATGGATAAAGGGGTGGTTGAGGGGGAGAAGACAGAGAGTGGTAATCAATGGACACTGCTCATCGTGGACTAATGTTATTAGTGGAGTCCCTCAGGGCTCAGTGTTGGGTCCATTATTGTTTTCTGTATTTATAAATGATATTGATGATGGTATATCAAGCTTAATGTCCAAGTTTGCAGATGATACAAAGGTTGGCAGGGTTGTCAAGGACACTACTGACACTATGCTGCTGCAACAGGATCTGGAAAGGTTGAGCAGATGGGCTGAGAGGTGGCAAATGAAGTTTAACATTGACAAATGTAAAGTACTACACATGGGAAAAAGCAACCCCAGAGCAACGTATCAACTCTGTGGTACTACACTGACAGTGGTAGAGAATGAAAGGGACTTGGGGGTGATTGTGCAGGCAGATATGAAGTTCTCTGAGCAGTGCAGACGGGCGGCAAGAGTAGCTCATGGAGTACTGTCAATGATATACAGGAATTTTTCCAGCAGGGATAAGGAGGTGATTATTCCATTGTATAAGGCAATGGTCAGGCCACACCTAGAGTACTGTATACAGGTCTGGAGGCCTCATTTCAAGAAGGATGTAGAGCTGCTGGAACGAGTACAGAGAAGGGCAACAAGATTAGTGAATGGAACAAAGGGGTGCTCTTACGAAGAAAGGCTTAAGTTTTGCAAATTACAGTGTCTGGAGACTAGGCACCAGCGAGGTGATCTGATAGAGGTGTATAAAGCCTTGAATGGTTTAAGCATGCTCAATGCTGATGGGATTCTTCCTCTAGCTCAGAAAAATCACCTGAGAGGGCATAAATTCAAATTGAGGAAAGACAGACGTAGGATAGACGTGCGGAAATTTGCCTTTAGCCAGCGGGTGGTTGGTTGGTGGAACAGACTGCCATCCCTTGTGGTGGAGGTTGATAGCCTAAATAAGTTTAAGGCTCAGCTGGACAGGTATTTTGAACGAACAGAGGGGTGAAGTGGAAGTGGGTTTTTTTTTTTTTTTTTTTTTGGCTGATGCTGCATAAGCTTGCTTTCTTGCATCAAATGCCTCTACTAATGCTAATGCTAAAGGAAGAACTACATCTTGTAGTCAAGAAATTTACTTTTCTTAACAAGTTCATTTATTGTAAACGAATTCTCTTGATAAATAAAATTGTATTGTATTGTATTGTATTGTATTATTATTATTATAAACTGGTAGTAAACTCAATCTTATTGCATTTGCGATAATCCCGTTAAATGACGGTGGAACAGACTTCCACCTTTTGTTGTGGAAGTTGATCGCCTAAATAAATTTAAGGCTAAACTGGACAGGTATTTGGAACGAATGGAAAGGTTTTTTTTTAAATTTTTTTGGGTGATGCTGTATCGTATGCCTCTACTAATGCTAACTGCAATTGTGTGGGTTTTTACGTTACGGTACAAAGGGTACTAGGAAAGTTTTGCAATATGACGCAACAATGAATCACAGGAAGCTGCTTGTGGCTGCATGTTGAGACATGTTCATACGTGCATAGTAGCCGCCGCGCCAAGTCTCACTACTAATGAATAACTGGGCTCAGTTATTCATTAGTAGTGAGAGTGTAAAGTGCTTGCAATGGCATCGTGGTTACGAAATGAGATAAGGACAGTTTTGCGGTATAATTTCGTGCGTGGTTTAACCATAGACCAGTGCTTAGAAGAAATGACACTTGCACTAGATGATGATTGTTCACATCGTACAACGATATTCAGGTGGTATAGAGAATTCCAAAGGGGAAATTTCACTCTGGAGGATTCTGAGAGGCCGGGAAGGCCACGAACGTCAGTTACGGAGGAAAACGTTACTGCTGTGAGGAAAATGCTTGACGAAAACAGGCGAGTGACCTACCAACAGATAGAGGATACTTTGGGCCTAAATGCACCAGCAATTCGTTCGATTCTGCAAGATCATTTGCACGTGAAGAAACTTTGTTCTCTCTATGCCACATCAACTGACTGAAGAGCAGATGACACGACGTGTGACTTGCTGCGGGAGATGTTAAAAAAGTTTGATAAGGGACAATCTCGGTATGTGAACAACATCGTGACAGGTGACGAGACTTGGCTGTACTATTACGATCTGCCGACCAAGGCTCAAAACAAAGTTTGGGTCTTTGATGATGATGACTCACCCGTAATTGTCAGAAAATCCCGATCTGTAAAGAAGAAAATGATAGCTGTATTTTTCAAATCGAGTGGAATTGTGGAACGTGTCGTTTTGGACACGCAGAAGACAGTCACAGCTAAGTGGTATACTGAACAATGCCTGCCTAAAGTCATTGAATCTATGAAGAACCTGCGGCCAAAGTCAAGAATGGACACCTGGTACCTCCATCACGAAAATGCTCCAGCTCACCGCGCCAAAGCCTGCACCGAATATTTGACCACGACAGGACTGAAACTTCTCGAGCACCCTCCCTACAGTCAGACCTTGCTCCCTGCGACTTTGAACTGTTCCCGCATGTCAAAATGAAGCTAAAAGGGAGGCGGTTTTCCAGTGATGAGGACCTTCTACGGGCTTGGGACAACGAGTGTGCTTTACTCCCTAGTGAAACTTGGCAGAACTGGTTTAAAGATTGGTTTCGGAGGATGGAGAGGTGTATTGAATGTAGAGGAAATTACTTTGAAAAAATTAAATAAACAAAGCTGTATTGCAAAACTTTCCTAGTACCCTTTGTATTATGGTGAAATGTGTTCGATCCCCTTCACTGAAATCCTCAATCATATAAAAAACAAATTATCAAAAACTTCTCTTCATTCCTATTTACGTATTAGAATGATGAAGGAAAAGCGACCAACGAAAAGTGCAAATGGTGGTAGTGCCAGGAAACGAAACAAAATTGATTTAGAAATGAAGATGGAAATTATTAAGAAATAGGAATCAGGACGAAGTTTGTCGTCTATTGCAAGGGAATTAGGTCTCTCTGCTTCAACAGTGAATACTGTTTAAAGGATAGTGCGCGTATAAAAGAACATGTCAAAGGATCAACACACTTGAGATCAACAGTGATCACAAAACAGCGTTCAGGTGCTATATATCGAAGATGGAACAGCTGTTAATAATATGGATGGAAAATCAGATTCAGAAGCGAGTGTCCCTGAGTCCGATGACCATTCAAACAAAAGTAACAAGTATTTATGAAGATATTAAGGATAAGTACAGCGAACCTCAAACCAAGTTCGTGGCAAGCAATGGGTGGTTTAATAGGTTTAAGCATCGCGCTGGTTTCCAAAACATTAAAGTATGCGTGAAGTCGCCAGTGCCATTCTGCAGCTGCAGAGAAATTTTGTGATGTATTGGAAAAAATTATTGATGAAGGCGGCTATTCAACGCAGCAAAATTTTTAACGTTGACTAGACTGCTCTGTATTGGAAAAAAAAAAAATGCCGGATGGAGCATACATTGCCAAAGAGGAAAATGCAATTCCAGGTTTTAAGGCATCAAAAGACAGGGCCACGCTTTAGCTTAGGGCTAATACAGCAGGAGATTACAGATTAAAACCACTGCTTGTGTACCATTCTGGAAATCATCGCGCATTTAGGGGCATCAAGAAAGCCAGCCTACCCGTGCATTTCCGATCAAACCAGAGAGAGCACAGATAACAATATCACCCTTTGAGGAGTGGTTTAAATGCTGCTTCATTCCCGAGGTTGAAAAATATTGTAAAGATAATGATGTTCCTTTCAAGATTTTGCTTCTATTAGATAATGCTCATGGACATCCTATGCATCTAGATGATTTCAATTCGAACATGAGTCATATTTCTACCGCCAAACACGACTTCACTCATCCAACCTATGGAATTGTTATTTCGAATTTAAAAGCATACTTTGAATGAAGGGATTCTCTTACCAAGAGAGGCTTAAGTTCTGCAAATTGCAGTGGCTGGAGACTAGGCACCTGCGCGGTGATCTGATTGAGGTCTATAAGGCCTTGAATGGGTTGAGCACGCTGAATTCTGATGGGATCCTTCCACTTGTTCAGATTACCAACCTACGGGGACATAAGTTCAAATTAAGAAAGGACAGATGTAGAATAGATGTGCGGAAATTTGCCTTTAGCCAGCGGGTGGTTAATTGCTGGAACAAACTTCCATCTGTCGTTGTAGAAGTTGATAGGTTAAATAAATTTAAGGAGGAACTGGACAGGCATTTGGAGGGAATGGTGTGATTTTTTTTTTTTTTTTTTTGGCTGATGCTGCATAAGCTCCTACACTTGCTTTCTTGCATCATGTGCCACTACTACTACTACTATTCACGCACATTTGCTCAGGCATTGTCTGCAGTAGACGATGAGAAAAACTTTACGTTAAGAGACTTGGAAATCTTACGATATTTACCACGCAATCTTAACTATTAATAACACCTGGGCGAAAATTACTATAAGTTGTTTAAATGGCGCATGGAAAAAAATATGCCAGCGGCACGTAAAAGGCTTCGAATGATTTGAAAAAGAATCATATGAAGAGGTTACAGATAAGATTGTAAAGGTTGCATAGCTACTTCAGTTGAAGGTTGATGCCAAAGACGTGGAGGAGTTAATAGAGGAAGAAGAGAAGGAATTATCTAACGAAGAACATATTGACTTGCAGGCAGCGATAGTGAAAGAAGAAAATGCTGACGAAGCTCAAGATGAACCAAATGAGGAGTCGAGACGCTTCATCATCAGAGAGATGGCAATGGCATTTCGTGTAATTGCATCGGCAATGGTGAAGTTTGAGAAGATGGATCCTGACAGTGAACGATTCTTAAAAGTTAACAGAGGGGTAAATGATATGCTTGCTTGCTACAAAGAAATCTACGATGGAAAGGAAAAAAGCCACCGTGCAGTTATCCATTAATATGTAGTAGTAGTAGCATGCGATGCAAGAAAGCAAGAGCCTATGCAGCATCAGCCAAAAAAAAAAAAAAAAAAAAAACAATCCCCTCTAAACGTTTGTCCAGTTCCTCCTTAAATTTATTTAACCTATCAACTTCCACAACGACAGATGGAAGTTTGTTCCAGCAATTAACCACCAGCAGATGATTAATTGCTGGAAAAATTTCCGCACATCTATTCTACATTTGTCCTTCTTCAATTTCAATTTATGCCCCCTTAGGTTCGTAATCTGAACAAGTGGAAGAATCCCATCAGAATTCAGCGTGCTCAACCCATTCAAGGCTCAACCCTTATACAAATCAATCAGATCACCTCGCAGGTGACTAGTCTCCAGCTGCTGCAATTTGCAGAACTTAAGCCTCTCCTTGTAAGAGGATCCCTTCATTCCCCTCACCAATCTTGTTGCCCTTCTCTGTACACACTCAAGCAAATCTACATCCTTCCTAAAATGAGGCCTCCAGACCTGTACGCAGTACTCAAGGCGTGGCCTGACCATTACCTTATACAAAGGGACAATCATGTTCTTTCATTAGATTGAGTGCCGACCTCTTATAAATCTCCACAGAAGCACACTTATCAGATGAAGACGTGGATTATGGCATCTGCTCCAGAGGTAAAACTTACTGACGTTATGCCAGCCTCCTCTCGTTTTTTGTAATTTTAAAAATTTGAATTTTTTTAAAATAACAAACTTTTGTAATTCTTCCTGCCATGAGATAAAAAATTGAATAAATACAATAAATAATTCTATTTACATTTTCGTCGAAGATTTCTTTTTTGATTCAATCAATTCAGCGAGCCCAGTTGCGAGTGCTAGACAATCATGGGGGAAGTCGCGACTTACGTAACGTTCCGCGGAACGCACCCTTACGTAAGTCAGGGAGTTCCTGTAACTGCAATAGAATATGTAAAAGCCTTTATATTTTATAACATCTATCAGCTAATAACGTCAATCGACGATGGTGCCCTCTTATGGAGGGAACTAGTACTAATTAGGAATTTTAATAACTCATTAAGGCACAGAGTAGTAAAATACAGTCACAGATAACTGTGTCCCAAATTTTCCATTGATTCCAGATTCTTTGTATTTTTGTGTAGTATATATATTAGTGGCTCTGATTAGCAGCTAAATGATGCAGAGCTCGTTTCATAGGATGGCAAGAAAATTAAAACCAAAGTCAAAAGGAGTTCATTAAATCGAAACCTAAAACAAGAGTTGAAGTTAGTCAAAGTGACCAGATTTAGATTTATGGAGTTAAGATGAAATAAGTAATATTTTAAAATATAATGGCCGGATTTGGCTAAAATGCAGCCTAAAAGGAGATTAAGATGACAGTAAATGTGTGCCAGTTGCAATAAACATTAATAAATAAAGAATTTATATATATACTACTGTATATAAAATTGTGGGTAATTATAGCAGGTTTCAGCACAGTGAGACCAGTGCACCTATCTCGATGTACATAAAATTCTGTATTTATTAATGTTTATAGCAACTGGTACACATGACTGTCATTTTAATATCCTTCTAGGCTACATTTTAGCCAATGTGTAGCCATTGTATTAAAAATATTTTAAAAAATTGCTTATTAAATTATTATACAGAGTGATTCACTACCAGTGCGACAAACTTGCAGGAGATGTAGGGGGCACAAAGACGAATCGGAATCACATAGCGTTGCAGGGTCCGAAATGCCTTCGTCATGCGGTAGAAGACGTTGAAAGGGAGGTCGCGTGAACAGCGATCCCGCTGGAAGTCAGCATTTCCGAATCGTTTCTGTTGAAGAAACCAAGTAGCAAACGTCCTCCGGAGTGGATAATCCGCAGGCTCCAATGATTGGACGCGTTGCAGATGGTATGAACTCATTTGGTTTGTTGACAGTATCCTCCATACAGTGAATTGGGAAATACCCAATCGTTGGCCTATCGCTCGAGTACTCGTACTCGGATTGCCTTCTGCAAGACGTAGGACATTCTCCTCATTGTCTGGCGTCCTCGTCGTTCGCTTTCTATTCATGGTATCTCTCGTGAAACAACCAATCTCACTTAACCTTCTCATCATATGATTAAAATTGTATGATGAGGAGCACGCCTGTGCGGGAAACGTTCCTGGTACATGCGCAGAGCGGCGCCCCGTTACAGTCCGCAGCTCCATACGCGAGGTGCATGTCGGCCAGTTCAACGTTTGAATACTCGTCCATCCTACTGCCTCGGGAACTGGTTCGCAAATGCTGACTTCCAGCGGGATCGCTGTTCACGCGACCTCCCGTTCAACGTCCTCTACCGCATGACGAAGGCATTTCGGACCCTGCAATGCTATGTGATTCCGATTCGTCTTTGTGGCCCCTACACCTCCTGCATGTTTGTCGCACTGGCAGTGAATCACCTTGTATATGTGGAAAAACATAAGTAAATTACCATATTATACTGAAGAAATATAAAGTATAAGAAGGAGAAAAAGGAGGTGAAAAGAAAAACGTAGGAGCGAAAATAAGTGGATGTTAACTGAGGAAACACTACCGCCTGCAGCTTACCCACACGGCTATCATAACGATTGTTTTTCTTGTCTCGAAATACTTTTCACTATTCAGCCGTCTTTCATAGCGTCTTTTTTTGTATAAAAATAATAATTAATTATGAGTATCACATACTAATAATTAGTGAATCAATATTGTATCTATCACAACTACAAAACTGTAGAAAATTCTTTAGGAACTCTCCGCAATGTTCCTGCCTGTTTCCATGTTCACACAATGATGGCTCCACTTTCTATGCGCTTTACCATGTAAAAAAAAGTTAACATTATTGCCTATGGGAGTGTCCCCTCGGTATTAAAATTAGTATTCACATGCACACACTTCACGATCTCTTCAATATGAAAGAAAGCGATTTCAGATCTAGGTTTCTTTGACTTTTAGATGTGGCGCCAACTTAAATGAACACGTTATATATATAGATTTATCTTATACAGTACTGTATGATAAATAAATCGGCAACGTTTGTGCAATTTATAGCCACTTACATTAATCAAATATAAAATAAAAATACTTTCCGTAAAGTGTTGTGTGATTACGCAAGCAATTTCGTCAAAAATGAAGCTAGCAAAAATTTCACTTTAGCTTGTGAACAGGATCTCTTTGCATGCAAAGAACGTTATTCTTCTGAACACTGGTATTCGGTTAATAATAGTTGTAGTAGTTCTACTACTACTGTTTCGCTTTTGCAATAAGTACGAGTATGTTGTCGTGTAGTAAACAGATGATGGTCACCATGAAGTGAATTGTTAAAGAATACTTAAGTGGCACACGCAGAGCCAAAACCATTACATTAAGAACGAAACGAAGACAAATATATAACGGAAGCTCGATCATCACCAAAGCCATTACGTGCCCAAACACAGATTACATCTGTTTCCCCTTTTTAATAGATCACATAATCACGCCTGTTTTGCCGTAGTCGACTAAGTGTAATGTTATTTTCTTTCGTAGACAACGAGAAATAAATGTGGCGATGTGTAAAAAAAATTAAAATGGGAATTTTATGTATATACAATGAGTGATCACTGAACTATGTCTACCTACCTAATACTTCGTAGGTACTCCTTTTGCCCCCAGTACAGCAGCTATCCGACGTGGCATTGATTCAACAAGATGTTGGAAGCGTTCAGGAGATATAGGCAACCAAGCTGTGTGTAATGCGGTCAGCAATGGAGGTGATTGGTGTATCTAGACGCCTGATATGCCTTCCCATAGTGTCCCACAAGTGCTCTATGGGAATGATATCGGGGAAGTTCGGAGGCCAATCGATATGCTGGAAGTCAGAACTGTGTTCCTCGAACCATTCCTACAACAAATGCCCGATGGCTCGGCACATTGTCATCTTGGAAGACACCATCGCCATTCGGGAAAAAGTGTAACATAGGGGGGGATGTACACAGTCAGCAAGCATTTGACGATTGCGCAGACCACTGATACGTTATTACCTATGCACCAGGGGTGCAAGTTCCTGCCAGTGAAACATGCCCCACACCACACAACCGACTCCACCGGCCTGCACTTTTTGATACCATGCATGATGGATGAAGCGCCTCATGTTGTTGACGCCAAATTCGTAGACGAGCATCCACGGTGTGGAGTAAATAACGTGACTCATCCGACCAGCACACCTTCCAGTCTTCTAAAGTCCAACTTGCATGCTCTTTGCACCAGGCGAGTCTTTTACGCCGATGAACCTTGGTCAGGAGAGGATGCCGTAGGCGTCGTCTGCTGATATAGCCCATACGTGCCAGCGTGCGATATATGGTCATGCCAGATATTGCTTTGGGTTGACCCATGTTGTATTGGGTATTCAACTCTTCAACAGTGCTGCGCCTGTTTGCCTGTACGAGTCGTCGTACCCAGCTCTCACCTCTAACATCAACCTTTTGCTGACCTTTGCAGTTTTACCATTGGCTCGTTGTTTGACCATTTTGACGCCAGTCCTGGTACACTTTAACAACGGTGGCTTTCGAACACCCCACAAGTTCAGCCGTTTGGGAAATCGAGGCACCAGCTTGTCGAGCTCACACAATCTGTCCTTTATCCTAGTCCGACGAATCCTTCCTTTTACCCATCACGCTCGGAATTTTACTACCTACTGAACCACTGACACCTTATCTATGCTACGTAGGTCAACTAACTGCGCACTCTCATACCTCACGTGGTCAACGGGTCGCATTCAAGTTTCATAGAGTGGCCATAATTCAGTGATCACTCAGTGTACATACATAGCTTCTTTTCAGTATTAGGGTAAGGGTGTAAACAAATGCTCAATTTATTGGTGAGAAGAATATAGGCAAGTCCATAATGATTGATTGATTGATTTGATTTGGTAGTTGTTGGCGCATCGGCTTCTGTGGCCATATTGCACCTCCCAAAGTTTTTGCAGTACTTTGATCCAAGCCCGAGGCGGGAATCGAACCCGCGACCTTTGGGTTGCCGGGCAGGTACTTTACCCACTCGGCTAGCCCGGTCGGCAGTCCATAATGACCTTATGGCTAGGTACTGGGAGAAACAAAACTGATAAATTGATACAGGAAATATTTGAGTGACCTTGAGTTTATAAAATTCTCTGAAATGGTGAATTGGAATTGTGAGAATACCAGGAACGCCTTGAGAAGTAAATATGATTTTGTCCACAGTAGTTTTCAACCAATACAAGGTTTTTAAATGGTCAATGCTTGTCTGTCAAGGAGATAACATACTTTAGAAGCTACAGGCTGTTGCTATGTTGCTGGAAAGCAAAAATGAGAGTAGGAGTGTGTTATAGACCTAATGACTCTGATGAGTACAATGAACAACTGTACTGTACAGAGAAATGGAGTGGGCCAGAAAATCAGATTGTCTACTAATGGGGGAATTTAACTTCCCAGATAAAAACTGGAACTTGTGGGTAGGGCACTTGCACACTAGCAAAACTTTTGTGGATTTATTGGATGATTGTTTTCTACAGCAACACGTTAGAGAGGCAACCAGAGAGAGTTATACTCTTGATCTGGTTATCAGTAGTGATTATTCGTGCATTAAGAATTTGCAGATAAAGAAACCACTGGGTGGCAGTGATCACAGTGTACTGATGCGGGATTTACTTAAAGATATTACTATTATCAGGGGTTTTAGCTTCTGTATAGGTGACAACAGTTTTTAAATTTTATACGGTGAGGCCAACTGATGATGTTACCAGCAACAAATTCTAAATGGGAAGCATTCAAGGAAATAATCGTGGAAGTTACTAGGCTTTTCATACCGATTAAGAAATACTGTTCAAGGTTTAGGCGTAAATGGATGTCAGATGAACTAATGAAACTAGTGGCAGAGAAAAAAAAATCCATGGGATGCATATAAATTATTAGGCGACACAGAAGCCTCTGATATATATAAGTTAGTCTGTAATCAAGTCACAAAGCAGGTTAGGCAAGCAAAGGCAGATTACGAGAAACCTTTGGCAAAGTATGCTAAGAAAAACAGCAATAACTTCTTTAGTTATATAAACTCCAGAAGGAAGTGGATGAATCAGATTGGTCCACTTGATATCGATGCTTCGACTGTTGATGATCCTGCTCAGGTAGCTAACAATCTGAATGCGTATTTTGCATCTACATTCACACATGAGGAGTTATTAAGGAGGAAAATTACAGAAGTTTATAAAACTGTAGCAGGGTGCTTAATGATTTTGTAATAACTGAGAGCAAAGTGGACGAGAAATTGTTGAAGTTAAACATAAGAAAGGCACCTGGAGTGGATGGGATCTATCCAGTTATATTAAAAGAGGCGGAAAAGGAAGTAAGCAAACCCCCTAGCCATAATTATGTGAGCATCCCTGGACTCAGGGGAAGTCTCCACCTACTGGAGATGTGCAAATGTATCCCCAATTCACAAAGGAGGATCTAAGGGTGACACGAGTAATTACAGACCAGTTAGTTTAACTTCTGTTCCGGGGAAAATAATGGAGTCACTGGTTAAAAATGCACTGCAGGATCATCTAGACCCGCGGTTCCCAAACTACTCAGATTTACGGACCCTTTTAAAAATCAAAATATGTTTGTGAACATATTTTGATTTCTACACATGTATATCAATCAATATATGTATATATCATAAATTTACTATACATAAAACGAATAATTAGAAATATGTATACAATTATATATACTAATTATATATAACTATTAGTATATTAGTATACTAATATACTAATATACTAATACTAATTATATATACTAATTGTATCGAAAATAAGTAATGTTCTATAAAGAAATTTATGATTCTGTCAGTGTATATATATATATATATATATATATATATATATATTAATAATAGTCATGGTCAGAGGTGAAAGTGATTCTTGCACTGCTTCTATTGAAAAGTGCAGCAGCCTGGAAAGTATGGCGTCGGGGATTTCAAAGCCTGCTGTGAGTCATCACGGAACAAGTAAATAAATGCATAGGCTGTGTTATGATCGAAAGTAGCCTTTCCGACAGGCGACATTTTTACGGCTCCGGCTAATAGAGAAGTTTTCTTAAATTCTTGCTTTTTTATTGACTTAAATTGGCATATCAATTTATTTTCTAGAAGTAGCTTTATATTCCTAGTTACGATACTTAGGTTAATTTGAACTTCGATAGAGATTTTGTAGGTGATTATTTAGTATCGGTAAGGGTATCCAATCCACGTGTTTTACAAGTTTTTGCAGCTCTGGCGAACGCTGTTTTTATTTATATTTAGCCGTTCCGTTTTATTGACTTAATTGTTATATTAAATTATTTTCTATAAGTAGCTTATAGATCTAGTCAAGCTCCTTAGTCTGCGCGGTAGCACAGTGGTATCGTCACCGCTATCCCCACCTGGGCCTTTTCGACACCGTGTGGAATTCGAACCCGGGTCTTTTCCACACCGGGTGGAAAAGACCCGGGTTCGAATCCCGTCGATGACGCGAGAAAGTTTAATGGGCTTTTTTCACTCCGTGGCTGAGTTAGTCGGTCTCAGGTGTAGATAGCAAGGTTTTCCCCCCTAGAAAACTGGGGTTTTTCGTCCAGCAAAACAGACAAATCGACCATAGAACGCACGCAATTAACAGACATAAGACACAGCTCGGCAGATGAATTTCATTATTCGGGTGGCCTAAAAATAATAGTTTAAAATTAGTCAAGCTCCTTGGTTTATTTTGAATTTAGATAGCGCGATTTTGAAAGTTAATTCTTATTGTCCGTAGATTTACCGGTCATTACTTGCGCCATTGTTATACGATTCAATCTATATCCCGAACTAGATAGCGTAAGGTTTAAATTAAACTAGATAGCGAAACACGTAGCACGATATTAGAAATCTGTTAACTTAGTATAGTATTATCAATTAATCAGCAAAATTTATTAATCTTGTTAAACGTCATTGTCAATTAAATTGCCCCTTTTTTAACTAAATACATATTAACGACTTAGATTTTACAAACGTAACATTATTAATTAATACATATAACTTGATAGGAGATACAGAAGTTATATAACAAAACTCGGAGATAATACTCGTTACTGAAAAAAAAATATATATAGTGTTATAACTTAACTGCATTGGGATATAAGTTTAGTGTTATCATTTTGTATTGGAATTGAAAATTTATTTGAAATTGAATACAAATCATGACTCAGACCAGAGCAGAAAAGCAGAAGGTTCAAGCAAATAGGAGTGCTGTAGCTCATGGGAGAACTGAGGCGGGGGGGGGACAGTTGCCCTCTAAATCACAGCCTTTTAAAATGTACTGCTTGTTTGATGTTTGCGGATCACCAGGGACGGGACATGATATTGCCAAGGGGAATGGCCATGTGTGTGCACGAAGTAAGGAGTGTGAGGAAATCAGGTGACAACTCAGTGTTGTTATGGGCCTATATGAGAGCTTGAAGGACAGGGTCGATGCCCTCGAAGGATCGAAATTGAGGGCCCATCAAGCTCTCAGCTGCCTACATCAACGCCAGAGCTTGCACTGCAATATCTCGCAACACAGCACAACCCCTAAGGCCGAATGCGCTGGTCCCAAAGGAACTAATTATTGTTGGTGACTCTGTTGTCAGGGAGACGGGGAATATGCTATGCAAGAAGGGATAGGTGAACAGGACCAGGGTATGTCTGCCAGGAGCAAAGGTTGATGACGTAGTCGAGCAGATATCATCTTTTATGGTCACAAAAGGTGAATATTGTTGAACACGTTGGCACTAATGATATTAAGAGTAGGAGACCGGCAGAATTACTTAACAAATGTTGAAAAAAAGCCGTGGATTAAGGTTGAATTTTAAAGTGTCTGCAATTCTGCCCAGACACGATAGGAGGGAGTATATGATGAGAGCCTTGTTGATCAATTCGGCCCTGGAAAGATTGTGGGGGGGGGAATCACTAAATACATGTTTTTAAGTTAATTTTGCACAATTGAAGGCACGGTTTGTTGGAACAGTCTGCCAGCTCGGGTTTACACTGGTGGGGGCACCCTTCCCAGTCAATTGCAACGTACTAGCGTGGCCACCGCGTTATATCGGCGCCTCTTTATAGCCTTTCTGTCAGCCACATGGTGACCAGTGCAGTCTGGCAAACAAAGGATAGAGATACTAACGCTGGTAATCTGCTAAATTCTCAATAGAATTTTCAAAATTTCTTACTAGGGGGATCCTCTAACCAGCATCTTTGAAGGAGATCACAATTTAAAACTTAAACTAAGGTTTAACCACATATTTAAACAGAACTTTTACGGAGCGTTGCGGCACACGTCCACGCAGTTCGGCGGCCATATTTGTATCCAAAGGTTAAGGAAAGTAGACTGTATTTAGTGTCAAACTGCACCAGGGATTTCCCCCATCTCTGCATAGTATGCATTGTGGGTGTGAAACAGAACACTGTCAATGCCAGAGGTTTAAAAGTGTATGGATTTTGTATAAGTGTAGTGTTGTGTACAGTTGTTCCTCTGGTCATTTAGCAGCTGGGCTCCTAAATGGGATCCAACCTTGTCCACACTCCGCCCCGTGGAGGCAGACCAGGTACATCAGTATTATAGTTATTTATTCTGGCAGGTCCTCTCACCTAATTTTCTGAGATTTCAGTGGCTAGGATCTAAAAAAAAAAAAAAAACCGTTATAGATAGGGATCAGCCAAAAGGACTACTATTTATGCGAATTGATGTTATTAAGTTTTTGGGTGTAGGGCTCAAGCAATTTAACAATGATTCGGACACTAGTAATTATAAGTTAGAGAGAGGGGTGGGGAGACTGAAGGCTGGGGGAAAAGACAAAGATAAGGAGTCCATAGAGAAGATGACCCCCAAATCAGTGGAGCAGGCCCATGCCCAACCAGAGGGAAAAGAGAGGCGGCGAGGGGGGAGACCAGGAGTCACCTCCCCCTCCCGCCCGGGGAGTAGAGGCAAAAGACCACGCAAGGGAGCGTGGCTAGGAAGGCCAAATGGCAGCATTTCAGCTGCTAGTGGTTGTGTCACTCCTGGGACGAATCAAGTTTGCAACTCAACTATTTACAAGAAGGAAAACAATTATTGCACTACAACTTGTCGAGCAGGAAGACATGAACACTCAATAGAAAAGCCTAAACTTAGAAGGAATGGATGAATCAGAACAAGGGAGAAACTCAAACAAACCAGAATCAAAGAAGAAAATTCAAACAGTACAGAAAAAACGCACCATTAGTGCCCAAAAGACTAATCAACATCGCTCACAGGAAAAGGAGAAGAAAACTATTTTGAGGAAAACTACCACAGGCAAGACAAATTCTCATCACACTGACGAAATTCCTGAAAGAGACCAACACTGAAACGTCCCGAAGCGAGGTTAGAGCGCCATCTGACTCTCAGATCCTGCACCTGCAGGATCCTCTTTAAATCCCATTTCCTCGCAGGTGGAGAACCCTCTTAACCCTTGCTACCCTTTCTTCCCTCTGATGGGGCATGGGCATGCTCCACTGACAAACGGGGAGTCATCTTTTCTATCGACCCCTTTGCTTCCTACTTCCCTCCCCCCCAATCTTCTGCCTCCCCACCCAAAACTGTCATCTTACATAGCGATCAACACAACATCAAAATTTAAGACACACCAAAATTTATGCCCGACCTTTTAGGCCTTACAGACTTTCAGCGTAAGCCCCAAGCGATCTGGGCGTTGTATTCGACTCCAAACTTCGATTCAATGCCCACATAGACATGCTCCTCACACGTGCATCAAGACTCAGGTGGATAGCAAAACAGCATCTCCATATCAGAGATAAAAAGACAACCGTGAGGTACATAAGAACAATCATCTTTCCACCTTTACTCTATGCTGCTGAAATTTGGGCGTCAGCGGCACCATCAATAAAGAAACCACTCTTTGCCACAGAATTCTGGCTCCTAAAGTGGGCCAACAGGAAGCACAACCTTCCAGCTCTGATTCGTACCACGCAGCTTGCCAACTCTCTCGGGATTCCACGGCTTCCCACCTTAGTCGACGACCAACGCCTCCTAGCAACAGTCAAGATGATAACAGGCATAATCGCAACACCTTCATTCTGGGATACCTGTGGCTGGACGATCCCCCCTGCTGCCCTTAGGGCCAATCCCGAGCTCTACTCGCATTCAGCGCGACTCCATCTCTCGGACAGGTTCCTCTCTCAGCAGAAGTTCAAGCAAACCCAGGCACTTGACGCCGACCTGAGCAAATTCGCTGTTGACCGGACTTACAAGAAAAAAATTATGTCTAGTAAGACTAATCAGCAATGACATGTGTACCCTGCATCTGTTCCTGTCTGATTGAGCTGGTGCTCTTATCTCGATGTTAAGCCAGCTCAATCAGACCTAACTCTCGTAAGGAGTTCTCTCCTTTGTATCAAAATATGTTTTCTTTTGTAAAATTACCTGTTTTTGTAAATTAATTGTTCTATTTTCCCGGAAGTTTCGGGAGGCTGTAAAAATGTAAACCCCTGACTTTTTGGCCGTGAAGGGCATTAAAGATTCTCTCTCTCTCTCTCTCTCTCTCTCTCTCTCTCTCTCTCTCTCTCTCTCTCTCTCTGTTTAAAAGAACCTTAACTAACTAAACTACGCTCGCGATTTCTCCATTTTTTTTTTTTTTTAGGTCCTAGCCACTGAAATCTCAGGAAAGTAAGTGGCAGGACCTGCCAGAGTAAAATAGCCTCACTGGGTACACCCGGCCAGCCTCCCTGTGGCAGGGTGTGGAAACGTCAAATCCCACTAGGAGCCACAGCTAATAGGCCTGATGAACAAAGGGCGGAACACACCACATAGCACATGAACCATACACTTTAAAAAAAAAAAAAAAAATTTCAAGTCTGCCAGCGTATGTTCTATGTTTCATAGAACATAAGCGGAGATGGGGAAAACCCCAGGAGCCGTTAGACCCTCAACACACCTTACACTTAAACATCATTGCTGACCTTTCATGGCAACGGTCTTCCCCTCTGGCGGTATCGTCTTTCAGCAGGATAATGCGCCATGACACACCGCCCAGATTGTTCGAGACTGGTTTGCACAACACGAGGAAGACTTCTAGGTATTGCCCTGGCCTCCAAATTCCCCAGACATCAATCCCATCGAGTATCCGTTGTTTGTGTTGGAACAGTAACTCCGACCTGCGGGGTTTCAACCACGGACCTTACAGGAGTTAAAGGATCTGCTGGTTACGTGTTGGTACCAGATACCACAAGGCACATTTAGAAATCTTGTAGAATCCATGCCTCGCCGGGTACGTGGTGTTTTGGCTGCACATGGAGGACCAACATCGTATTAGGTAGATGGTCATAATGTTTTGGCTCATCAGTGTAGAACGGGAGCAAAGAGTTTTTCATGTACCTGAAATTTTAGTATTGCTATTATTAATATTAAATATTTCAACAACTATTTATTTAGTTATTTTCCCTACAGGGCATACTTAGTATATAGCCAAAGAAAACCCCATTAAAAATCAGTACAGTGTGATAATAATTCAGAATATAAAAAAAAAAAAAAATCTCAAAAAACTAAAAAAAAAACTCAGTAATCAATATGATTATTTCTTGTACCGGCATGTTAGAGACAATACTAGGAATAAGAATATTCTAGGTTATTATTATTATTATTATTAGCCATATGGTGCAAGGAAGCCTAATGCTTATGCTGCACTAGCCAAAAAAATTCCCAAGTTACCCTTAGAGAGAGAGAGAGAGTTATTGTTATTATTTGGTTTTTAGGAGCATTAGCAACTAAGGCCATATTGCTCCGGGGATATGCGGTGGTCATTCCCTGACCTTTCCGCATCCTCCATATTTGGTGGTCACGGGCTCGAATCCCGGTCTAATCAAGAAGCGTGTGCTACGCACTGCTGCTCCTACCCACCTGGCTACGGAGGTGCCCGAGAGAGAGAGAGAGAGAGAGGAAGGAAGGAATCACCAAGAAAGAGAAGAATGATGATATCCAGCTCAGGACCCCGGGTGTGCCAAGCCCATACTCACCAGATGTGAGCCCGTGGGGGTAAATGTGAAAATTACTCCCGAATCAGATGACATTATAGGGTTCACAGTAAAGGAACCATTTGCAGGGAGTGATCATGAAGTTGTTAGTTGGAGGATGAAGAAAGACGTTGATAAAGATAATGGCACTGGTTTTAATTTCAGGAACGGGGATAATGAGAGTTTAAAACACTAAATGCCATCTATCAACAAAGTCATGAACCAGAAAGAAGAGCCCGAGATGGAATAATGAAACACTAGCCAGTATTGCAGAGCAGAAAAAAATGGCATGGGAAAGTCACAGCGGGATGACAAGTAAACAGTACTGACGCTTACTACAACTAAAATTTTATCTGTAATAGTACCACAGAAAACGTTAGGGTATCGAAGGCTGAGTATGAGAAAGCATTAGCTAGGAGAGCATAGAACGACGCCAAGGAGTTTATATATATATATATAGATAGATATATATATATATATATATATAAAAAACCATTAGAATAAGTAAATCAATCCAATAATAATACCATCAGGGATCTAAGAAAACGCAAAATCGCTTTTTACCGACAATCTAGATGACTTCAACTGGGGCCAACCACCCAGAATGAAGGCAAAAAACGACAAGAAGTTCTCTGTTTCTGTGATGATCAATATATGCTAAGTAATTTAAATCTAACCAAATATAAACCAGAATAGGCCGGATGTAAATCGAATATAAATAAATCGAAAGAAGATAATAAAAGTTAAAAGAATTTAGAAATATTAGAATCAAAGGTAAGAAATATAAGTAAAATATAAATGTAAGCATATATTAATCATCGTTGACCCGACAGAGAACGTAATTTAATGATTACAATAAGATTAAATATATAATACATACTACATATTGACCGTATCTAGGACATAATGTAATAGTCGTCAAAATAATATGTGGTGCCCCCTATGTGATGGATACGCTAAAAATAAATAATTAAATTAACGCATAGAGAAACATGCAGATAGTAAGAAGTAATAAAAATTGTTCAGCGGGCTTAACAGCGTTGTACGGCAGGTTGATCAATAATAATTTCCCTATCGCTTACCTGAAATATCATTTCAAGAAAGCGATAAACATAATTAATTTCAAAAATTTGTTTTCTGAACCTATTGTTTTAATATAATTTTCAATATAATCGTTATATTTAGTGCCATGTATATATGTAAATAGGATACACTTTGCATTCTTGGTGTCTTACGGCGTAGAAAACTTGTACCCACCGGCTTGCAAATTACAATGTATCATTTTTTTTTTTTTTAAATATATAGTTAATATATAGTTAAATTCATTTAAATTTACTTAAGTTCACGCTGAGATAACATGCAAATTCAGCTCAGGGTCCTACTATAGGAACGGGTTTGCGATCCCGGGCATACCCGAGCCACAACTTATATCTTGTAATGTCTTTAAACTGTCCTACACTCTTTACTTTTATTTCTCCGAAATTATTAGGGCAATCCGAGGACGTAGGAGAAACTATTTCTTATCTATACCACTATTTTTCGCCTTTATGGAGTTCAGGTTCTATTATTCCTACTCCTTTAGTTTTTCTTCTTACTATCTGCATGTTTCTCTATGCGTTGATTTAATTATTTATTTTTACCGTATCCATCACATAGGGGGCACCACATATTATTTTGACAACTATTACATTATGTCCTAGAACGGTCAATATGTAGTATGTATTATATATTTAATCTTATTGTAATCATTAAATTACGTTCTCTGTCGGGTCAACGATGATTAATATATGCTTACATTTATATTTTACTTATATTTCTTACCTTTGATTCTAATATTTCTAAATTCTTTTAACTTTTATTATCTTCTTTCGATTTATTTATATTCGATTTACATCCGGCCTATTCTGGTTTATATTTGGTTAGATTTAAATTACTTAGCATATATTGATCATCACAGAAACAGAGAACTTCTTGTCGTTTTTTGCCTTCATTCTGGGTGGTTGGGCCCAGTTGAAGTCATCTAGATTGTCGGTAAAAAGCGATTTTGCGATTTTGGATTGATTTACTTATTCTAATGGTTCTTTATACTATGGACATTATGGGTGTATTGCATGATTGCTTGCAACTGCATTGACTCATAAATATTATTTACAGTTATATTAGTTACAGTTATTGTCGTTTTAACTTTCTTTCTTTATTTTTTATCAATAATTATAAATATATATATATATATATATATATATATATATATATATATATATATATATATATATACGTGAATACAAAGAAGAAAACAAATCAGATCGGACTCTTATAAATGATATGAAAAACTCTTAGATAACCCAGCTGATGCTGCTGATGAATTGAACATGTACTTTTCACATCGACCATTATTGACGCAAGACTCTTCATGGGTGAGGAGAGGCTATGCGAGTGAGGCTGAGATTATATGAAATTAATGATTTCAATGATTGTTTTAGAAACACTTTCGAGCGTAAAGGAAAGTAAGACAACTTGGAGATGATGGCGTATACACAGTAATTTTGAAAGAGGCGGCCAGACAGTGCACTGACTGCATAGAGTCGGTTCTAAGAGAGAAGGGGGTAACTACAAACCAGTCAGTCTGATTTCAGTGGTCGGAAAAATCTTGGAATCAATGATTAAGAGTGCAATCCAGGGACATTTAGATAGAAATGGCATTCTGAAGGACAATCAACATAGTTTTGTTAAGGGAAACCGTGTTAACTAATTTGGTTAACTAATTTTACAGTCACTCATGAGCTGGATGCAGGTAATTTCGACATTGTTTACTTGGATTTCAGCAAGCATTTGAAAGAATCAGTCCAGCATGAGAGGTTACTGTACAAGGAAGATGGAACCACAGAGAAACTTCCTAGATGAATCGATGGATGGGTGCAGGATAAGAGACAGAAGGTGATTACTAAATATTCTTCAGATTGGTGTAACTTCAGAAATGGAGATTCCCCAAGGATCGATTCTTGGAACACTGTTGTTTCCAATTTCCATAAACGACATCGACGACAATGACATGATGTCAAAATTTGCAGATGATTAGCAATCAAAAATGACATGGGGGGTTGCATTAAAAACAATAGAGGAAGAAAGATATCTGGGATCTACGATACGGTGGATATGAAGTTTCCTGAGTAGTGTAGACAGACAGCCAGGAAAGCCGATGGTGTCCTATCGATGATTTATTGAACAATAGCCTGTAGAGATAGGGAGATCATAATCCCACTGTACATAAGGCAATCCACATTTGGAACACTGTGTTCAAGTATGGAAACTTCATCAGAAAAAAGACATTGAGCCTCTTGAAAGGATCCAAAGAAGAGCAACCCGCATGGTGAGGGAGACCGTATGAAGAAAGACTTTGATTATGAGATGACCTGAGTGAGGTCTATATGGTTCTCAAAGGGGATAGTAAAATGAATGAAAGCGAAATTATTAATGTTATAAATTAATCCAGAACTAGGGGCCATAAATTCAAATTACGGGGAAAGAGGTTTAGACTGAATTGCGAGAAGTTTTCTTTTAACCAGCAAGTTGTTGATTACTAAAACAATTTACTTCCACGGGTAGTTAATGACGCACCGCTTGGAGAAATTCAAAGGTCAACTGGATAGCACCCAAGTGGAGCGGGAATCACATAATCAGTCTAATTTCGTACCTACTTTTTATTTTTTATTGTTATTTTTGATTTATTTATTATTGCATTTACCATTATTATTATTTATTAAATATATACCAGGGCGTATATATTTAATAAATAATAGGGGGTTGGCGGGTGAAGCCAGGGGACAGGGGGCTTCGCTCGCCAACCCCCAGCCAATATCAAATATACAAAGAAATGTCTTAACCTGCTTGGCAAAATTACTGAAGCGGCTTCGGAAGAAGTTTCCTTCAAATAATCGACCGATTTGCTTAGACCTGCTGCCTGAGCGGCTTATTGAAAGGTCTCGTACATTACTCTGTTCACAGTTCTCACGTCTTAGAAACACTTTAGACGTTTCGCTTCGCATAACAATAATTCCAAATGAAACCTTTCGACATCTTGCGGTGAGACGCTATTCAACCAAACTACCACTATCCACATTTTTACGTAGACGCCATTTATTTCCCGTTTTGTCCCACGTAAAATGTAGAGGTATGACGGAGTAAGTCAAATCTTCTACACCCCTCTCGTAATTATACTAATATACTAACACTGTAACGCACTGATCGAAATCTAAGTAGTAATTACATGTCTAAGCAATCTTAGACATGTAATTATTTACCTGCGCATTTGTAGTGACCTAATTGCCACGCCGACTTGTACCACGTCGTCCGCATTCCTCTTCTCCCATTGGCTCGAATAAATATCACCAGGAGGAAAACTTTTTCAATGTAAAGAGAGTTGTTCTTATTTTGGGTTGGTGCAGCCAAAGCCTGTGGCTTCTTCCACTACAAGGCTAACACTAACTCCCATGGAAAAAGAAAAGGACGAAAAACAAGGAGAGAGAGAGAGAGAGGGTGAACAGTGGTAGCTATATCACACATAGAAGTAGAAATAGAAGTAATAAACCGTGTAGCATATTAGGTTAATAAAAGAAAAAGAGTCTTAAAATAATGGATCCGAAATATTGATATAAAATATTGATATTGAAGTTTCTAAATGGACTATATTTGAGTCAATATAAGTAATGACCCTACTACACGCAAGTAACAGTTTTTCTGCACACATATCAGAAACTGCTGTAAATCATTAATGGCTTAACTACATTTAGAACATAGCTAGGGTGATTCTAAACCTCTAATAACAAACAAATATGCCTGACTGAAGATCATGTGTAGGAGATGGTTATGAGATTAAACGTCCCCCAGCCCAACACTGAAAATTTCACCAAGAAGCAAACCGGGCTTATTTTGTCTTTTGAAAATAATCCTTTTGAATCTTATTCTAGGCATAAAGAATAAAGTAATAAGATAACCAGTGAGGTAACAAAAATAATGCTTTTCATCTTAGGGGCGGTAGGCAGAGATTTTGATGTTTCCAAAATTCATGGTATTTCTGGCTATACTTTTAGTGCTAATTCTTAAAATCCAAACCGTTTTTACCATTCACGTTTTTTTTTTTTTTTTGTTTTTTTACAAACAGTAGTAATTACTTTCTTGCTGTTTGTGTTAATGATACATAATAGTATTGCCATTAGTAGTGGCAAATGATGCAAGAAAGCAATCTTAGACAGTATCAACTAAAAAAAAAAAAAAAAAATTCCCATTTCACCTATCCATTTCCTCCAACAGTTTGTCTAGTTCTTCCTTGAATATATTCAAGTTATCCCCTACAACAACAGATGGCAGTTTGCTCCAACAATCAACCACTCGCTGGCTAAAGGCAAACATCCGCACATCTATTCTGCAACCAACTTGCAACCTCATATACATAGTCGAAAGAAGAAGAATCCCATCAGCACTGAGGCTGCCCGATCCATTCAAGGCCTTAAACACCTTAATCAGATCTCCCCGCAAGTACCTAGTCTACAGACCTGCAATCTGCAGAACTGAAGCTTTCCTGGTAAGAGCATCCCTTTGTGGCCCTCACCAATCTTGTTACACTCCTCTGGACCCGTTCCAAAAGCTCTACATCCTTTTAAAATGTGGCCTCCAGACCTATATGCAGTACTCAAGACGTAGGCTGACCATTGCCTTATAAAATGGGATGATCATCTCCTTATACCTGCTAGCAAAATTCCTGTATATTATTGACAAAACCTCATGAGCTATCCTGGAAGCCTGTCTGCACTACTCAGAAAATTTCACATCTGACTACATAATTACTTCCTTTTCTTTCTGTTTTTCTTCCGGAAACCTGGAGTTTTCGTACAGCAAATAGAAAATCGACTACAGAACACACGCAATTTACAAACAGTATGTAGGGAGCAATATGGCCCTAGTCGCTGATGCACCTAAAAAATCTCACCACGACAAAAACAATAAACCTCCTCTCTTCATTTTCCAGTATCCCGAGTGTAGTACCACACAGTTGGTATGTTACTCTGGGATTACTGCTGCTACCCATATGCAATGCTTTGCATTTGTCAATGTTAAATTTCAATTGCCATTTCTCTGAAAAATTATGCAACATTTTCTGGATCTTGTGTAGCATACATAAGTATCATTTCTGTCATTAACCACCCTGCCAACCTTTTGTATCAACTGCAAACGTAGGCTCTAAGCCTGATATACCTTCATCAATATCATTAATAAATACAGAAACCAACGGACCCAGCACGGAATCCTGGGGAATTCCACTAACAACACTAGTCCACAAAGAACAGTATCCACTGATAACCCCTCTCACTCTCTTCACCTACTCAATCATCCCTTTATCCAGAGCAGTAACTTGCCCTTAATGCCGCCCTCCAATTTCTACAGCTGACTTTTATGTGCAGGAGTATTGAAAGATTCTCTGATATATACAAGTATATGCCATCAAAATTATTTTTGCATCCAGTTCTTCTGTGACTGCATTATACACCGCTCGACAAAATTAACAGAACAAAATATTTTTCATGAATATTTTATTGTGAACCGAGGGCGAATAAGTGATATAATAGGCATCCTGGCATGCAAATTCTGAGTATCCAATAGAAGTCGATCTACCACCTTATTGAGCCACACATTATGCAAATTATTCATGCCTATAAAAACACAGGTTGCGACTATATTACTTCATTCCCGTTTTTTTTTTTTTTTTTTTTTTTTCCGGCTTGCTCAGTGGGATAACTACATCTCCAGTATTCAGGATAGTAAGTCATCATCGTTTAGTTGATTCTTTTAGATGGCGGGCCGTTAGACGACTTAAAGCCGGGCAGTTACAGGGGGAGGTGGCACGTTGGCTTAATGTGTCAAGCAGTATCGTCTCGGCACGCTGGAAGAGGTTTCAGGAGAGAGGAACAATTGCAAGGAGAGCTGGCCAAGGTCGCCCGAGTGCTACGTCAACCAGAACAGACCGCTATCTCTCTCTCTAACAGCAAGAGTGAACCCTGCGATGTCCTGGCATCAACTGTCTCTTGCAGCCACAGGTGAAAACATTTTCAACCAGACTGTATTAGGAAGGCAAGTGGGCTCTACGCATGGAAGCCAGAGGTTTGTATCGTATTAATCCCAAAACATCGCAGAGCTCGTCGAAACTGGTACCATCAACATGTGACTTGGAGCCCTGACAAATGGGATTCAGTTCTGTTTTGTGATGAGTCCCGTTTTAGCCTACAAACAGATTTTAGATGTTATTTCATATGGAGACAATGAGGAATGCGGCACAATCCCTCCAATATCAGAGAAAAAAACTTATGGTGGAGGCAGTGTTCTTCTCGTGTGGAGCGGAATATCATTAATGGCCGCACCCCCCTTCATGTTTTTGATAAAGAATACGTAGAGGTACCGAGAACAGATCCACGAACCTTACGAATTTTCAGCGGTGTGGTTGACGCTCATTTTCTTTTAATGCACGACAACGCCACTGCACATAGAGCTCAAGTAGTGGAGGAATATCTTGAAACTGAAGATAACCAACGACTGCCGTGGCCAGCACGATCAACCAAACTTAAATCCGATCGAACATGTGAGGAAGGCCCTTGGGCGTCGCTTTGCACGCAGACAGCAAACTCTTCGGTCACTTGGTGAGCGAAGGTCTGCGCTGGTGGAAGAATGGGATTTATTTGCCACAGACTCTTATAGACGCTTATATCGAGTATAGTTCACCACTGTCCGGCCTGTTTAGCCATTGGATGTGATCATCCAATGGGAAAACAGTGGCCGGACTGATGTCACCCAACCGTATTTTCGAGCATCTTGTATCGATTTCTGTAATATGACCTCTTTGGTGATTCTTATACAACCCCTATAAATGTCCATTATACCTGTCGGAAGTTTCTCAGTGTCTCCTCATTTCATTGTTATTCTATGGTATGCTATTATACCAAAACTTTTGCTCCGCTTCATTGCAAGCTGCAAGAGTTACACCACGTTTTCTATGTGTTCTGTTAATTTTGACGAACAGTGACAATCTAATCAAATTGTTTAGACAAAATTTCCCTTAAAGCCATGCTATGACTGCAGTATAACTGCACCCCTGTCTAGATGATCCTGCATACTAATCAGTGACTCCATTATTTTCCCTGGAACAGAAGTTAAACCAGCAGGTCTGTAATTACTGGTAACACGCTTTGCGAATTGGGGATACATTAGCACATACACGGAGACCAACCTGAATGCAAGAATGATCTCATAATTATGGCAAAGGGTTTCCTTACCTCCTTTGCTGCCTCCCTTCACATAACTGGATACATCCAGCTCACCCCAAGTGCCTTCCTTATGTTTAACTTCAACAATTTCTCCTCCACTTTTTTTCTCAGTTATTACAAAATCATTTAGCTCCCTGTTAGAGTTTGATAAACTTCTGGCATCCACTTCGGCACTTCCCTAAAGAATTTCTCATGTGTGAATATAGATGCAATATACTTATTGAGTTTGTCACCAACCTGAGCAGGATCGACAGCTGAACCACCGATAATAAGTGGACCAATCTGATTCATCCCATTATTTCTAGTGTTTACATAAGTAAAGAAGTCTTTGCTTTTTTATTTGTCATTCTTTGCCAAAGATTTCTCCTAATCTGCCTTAGTTGCCTACCTTCCTTTGTGACTTGACTGCAGACTGGTTTATATCTACCATAAGCTTCTATATCAGTTACAATTTATATGCATCCTATGCATTTTCCTTCTCTTCCAGAAGTTTCATTAGTTTATCTGATATCCATTTAGGCTCAGTTTATCTGACATCCATCTCAGCCTTGAACAATATTTCTTAATTGGTATGAAAAGCATAATAGCTTCTTTGATTATTTCCTTGAATGTTTCCTATTTAGAATTTATTCATGATAACGTCATCTTTTGGTCCCACTGTACAGAAGTTAAAAACTGCCTGACACCACTGTAGCCACCTTTACGAAAGCAAAACCATTCCTTTAACCCTTGATGGTAGTTATACCTTTAAGTAAGTCTCACATCAGGACACTGCGATCACTTCCACCTAGTGGTTCCTTTATCTGCAGATTCTTAATGCATGAATAATCAATATATCAGATCAAGAGTACTAGTCTCTCTTGCCTCTCTAACATGCTGTTGTAAAAAATAGTCATCCAATAAATCCACAGAAGTCTTGCTAGCGCATGAGTGACCAACCTACAAGTTACACTCAATATCGGAAAAGTTAAAATCCCCCATTATAAGACATTTTGATTTATTAGCACTCTCTGTTTCTGTGTATAGTTGTTCGAACAACTGTACATTCGTTCCCAAGCCAAAAACACACTTCTACTCTCATTTTTGTTTGTCACATCAAACTGACTTAACATTAACTGGCTATCCAAGTCAACTGGATGCACTGCCATAGATTCCATACGCTTATTAACTAACACAAGAAAAATTCTAGGCTAGTCCAATCCCACCGAGCAACTGTGGGATGAACTGGTAAAGCGTGTTCTCAGCAAATTCTTCAGAAATGACTCCAGGAAATAAGTAAGTTCAGTTTCGCTTCGCTGTAATCTCGTGTCACTTTCCAACACTGTTGATTCCATGCCGCGTCGTGTCGAAGCAGTAATTTGATATGACGTCCTCTTACACCGGGTATAAAAGGCCTGAGTTTGAAGCCCGTTAATAATACAAGGAATTTTTATGGACTTTTTTCATAATGTGACTCTGTTAGTCTGTCTGAGGCGAGAGTTACATGGTTAATTATTATTTTTCTTTTTTTCTGAAATTCGAGTTTTTAGTCCAGCAAACCTATGACACCTCATCATAGCCTTAGTCGCTTTGGCTCTTAACACGCACACTTTACGATTCGGGGAAACGGTGGTACTATACTATTTGCCCATGATCCATAACTGGACAGTGTATTTTCTTGTACAGAAAATACTTCTACATCATCGATTCTTACTGTTTCGGGAATGAGATAAAAGACCTTCGTTTCTACCAAAACTCTGTTTAAAACAGAGAAATCGAGCTAATTCCAGCAAAAATGTACCCCCCCCCCTCCTATAGAACAGGATGATTGTTGGTCATTTTCAAAAGAGAACATATTTTCGCGTGCATATATGACTTATTCAACTGGCTTATAAATATTTTATGGTGTGGTAGAGGTTTTTCGTTACTAGCAGTTTTTATATAAATTATAGTTTTGTGTTGGAAACACACATTACGTCTGCAAAGTTTCTGGTTATTTCAGTTGATAATTCTTTAAAGTTAATCGTTAACAGCTCAATTTCTGTATTCATGCATTTTAGAAGTTACAATGATAAAACGTCTCTTTCTTTCTGACCATAATTTCGTGGGTAGAAACGAAACATTTATCACACGTCAAACTGAAAAACACCTGTCGTATACCCAAAACTACTCAATGCATTAGCTTTGGATATACAAAGGTACACTGAAAATTGTGTCTCTAGATTTAATATTGCCATGATTCATGGTGTACTTCATCTCTCTTTTTTACAGATACTGCACTGTACACAAAGTAGCCACAAAAAAAAAACCACCGCAACAATAAAACTACTGAAAATGCACAAATAAATTGCTAAAAATTATGATTATTAGTAGGGACTTTTTTTTTTTTTTTTTTGTAAAAATCGCAAAACAATCTTGGGCCATCGACAATACTCAACGGTGGCTCATGGCCATGTGGCCATGTTTGGGAGACCGCCATTTTTGTAATCAAATGACGAGTTAGTACATAATTATAAATAATTTTAATCTGCTCTAAAGCAATCTTATTTACTCTTACACACAAATAAACACACCGACATTATGCACACATATAATGTAATTTTTTGATCGCGCGCTGCTGGCATAGCTGCTGCAGTCAGCCAGCAACCGAGCGTGGAACTACGTTCAGTGGTACTTCCATGCGCGCGCGCATTGGAATCCAGGAACGCAGAGGTACAGCCATGAGTTCGGTTGGGGTGCACCGCACCCCACTACTGGGAAGTACACCGAGTGGACAGAAATCATGGGATACCTAGTAACGGAAAGGCCTACCTATCGCCCAAATAAGGGCAGTCACACGGCGAGGCATTGAGTCCACTATTTCACGAAAGCGTTCCACAGGTATTTCCATCCATGCTTGCTGCACCGCTGTCCATATTTCCGTCGCATTCCTAGATCCAAAGATCGAACGGACTTTTCCACAGCATCCCAAAGATACTCCACAGAGTTCATGTCCGATGAACGGGGAGGCCATTCCATAGTGATTAAATCTGCGGAATGCTCTTCGAACCAAGTTCTAGTCACCACGGCTCTGTGGGAGGCGCATTGTCCTGCTAGAAGAGTCCATTTCCCTGTGGGTGCATGATGACCATGAAGGGATGCAGATGGTCTGAAAGGATGGACATGTAACCTGCACCGTTCAGAGATGCATCTAGGTATATCAGAGGTCCCAACGTGTGCCATTAGAACACGCCCCAGGCCATTATCGACCGTCCACCTGCCTGAACAGTTCCTTGTTGACATGACGAATGCATAGCTTCGTGCGGTTTTTTTCAGATACGCAACCGCCCCCCGTCCGCTCGAAATAACTGAAAACGGGACTCATCGGATCATGAAACCCGTCTCCAATCATCCAAGGCCCAGTGCCGATGTTCGTTCGACCAGTTGAGGCGTAGAGTCCTGTGTCGTGGTGTTAGCAATGGGACTTTGGTGGGTCGGCGGATCCCATAACCGATTGCGGCTAATAATCGCCTGATGGTCTTGGTGGAGACGTTTCTGGCACCTCCCTCGTTGAATTCGGCAGTGATTTGTGCCACTGTAGCTCTCCGGTTGGCTGAAACAATGCGAGACAGACGTCGGCGGGCACGTTCATCCACCGCCTTGCACGCCCACAGCGCTGTCCACGATGAGATGTTATTCCCGAAATGGCGTATTGCCAATACACTCTTGATATTGTCGAACGGGGATAGTGCAATTTCTGTACCACATCCGCGATAGAGTGACACATGCGTCGGACACCCACTATCATCCCTCTTTCAAAGTCGGTTATCATCCCTCTTTCAAACTCACGACATTTATCCATACTGGCATCGAATTACCGTCTACGTGATTGCAGTGATGCAGTGTACCTATATATCTGATATATCTGCCAAGCACTGGGTTCGTCCACTAGCAAGAGGGGTGATAGCGTCGCGTTGACCAGGAACCAGGTACCCCATAAATTCTGTCATTTCAGTGTATACAGAGGTCACATGACAGGTAGATGGCAGAACCAACTAAAAGTATATAAATAAATTAAATAATTGTCCGTTTATACCTGGACAGCCGAGGCCAGAAGAATTCACAACTTCATTGTAACCGTTTTTCTTGCAACCAACATAACCATTGTGCATAGCAGCAAACAATGGGGTAAGTAAAAAAACTATTACATTAGGCTCACCGGGAAAGTTTTTTCATATACCAATGTGTAATGTGTCCAGTGTTAAATCCAGAGTGTTTGCACCGGGAGGGGGAATGTAAACTTCGAGGGGGAGGTACATATAGTATATCTATTAAACATTGGTGTAGAATCAGATACACCATAGATAGCTCTTAAAGGAAAACTACATTAGCAGTGTAAAGGCCTCGTTTTAGTTGTATCTCATATTGTGATCATCCTTCACAACGAGTTACCATGTATTGCACTACCTTGAATAAGTAACGCTTTTCTAACAGAGAAGACTATTGTTACTTATTCTCGGTGGGTACCACAACCCAGACGGCACCGTTTGAAAAACGGGGATAAAAGACTGTTATCCACATCATCATCATCATCAGCCATTTTCAATCCACTGCCGGATGAAGGCCTCTCCAGGAACTTTCCAGTTCCTTCTGTTTTGTGCAATGGCCATCCATTTACTACCCACAAACTCGTGAATTTCTTCTATCCATCTCCGTCGTTGTCCTCCAGGTTTTCTTCTAGCTCCTCTTGGGTACCATTCTGTTATTTTCTTAGTCCATCTGTCATCATGTCTTCGAGCTATGTGTCCTGCCCAAGACCATTTTAATTCTTTAGTTTTGATAAGAATATCCTTTACCTGAGTTTTCTACCTAATCCATGTGTTTCTCTTCTTATCTAACAGTCTGATTCCCAATATAATTCGTTCCATTCTTCGCTGTGTAGTTCTTCCATTCTTTGGTGAGTGCCCAAGTTTCACTTCCATAAGTCATGGTGGGAGTATACATTGTTTCATTATTTTACGTTTCAGACAAATTGGAATATTGCTCCTCAGTATGTGACTATATTTCCTAAATGCTATCCATCCAAAATTTATTCTTCTCTTGACTTTCTGCCATTTATCATTATTACAGCTGATGACTTGTCCCAGATAAGTATATGACGCCACCTTTTCAATTACTGTTCGTTCAATGATTATATCCCTTTCTGTTGCATACTTGTTCATCGTTACATATTCATCTTTAGTCCAAAATCCTTACTAACTCTGCATAACTGGTTAAGATTTTCCTCTAATTCTTTGGGATCGTGGCTTATGACCACAATGTCAACTGCAAATCGTAAATGGTTTAGGTACTCTTCATTCACATTGACTCCTTTCTGCGACCAGTGTAATCTTCTGAAAGCTTCGTCAAGGTAGCAGTAAACAACTTCGGAGATATTGTGTCACCTTGTCTAACTCCTTTCTCAATTTTAAATTTACTACTGTATTTGTCTAGTCTAATAAAGGAGGTAGTATTCTCATATATTTTCTTCAAAATCATAATATATGGGGTATCTATGCCTTGTCTTTCCAGTGCCCGAAACATTGCCTTATGCTGTATGGAGTAGAATGCCTTTTTATAATCCACAAATGCCAGGCATAATGGTGTTTTTTATTCATTTGTTTTCTCCATTAGCTGCAATATTACATGAAGGTGATCCATAGTTGAGAATTCTGTACTAAAGCCAGCTTGCTCTTTCGGTGATTCTCATTAAGTATCCACCAGGCCATAAGGAAGATAGACAAGCGGCATACCCCACTCAACCCAACTAGGAGGCACAAACGAAGCTAGAAAGATGGGCAGAGAAGACATATAGCAGACACAACAATGATCTCCATCAAGATCACATAGATAAAATTGCACCCAGTGCATGGCTCACGAGCGGGACGCTCTTCCCCGAGACTAAAGGATTCGTGCTCGCCGTCCAAAACCAGGTAATCAACACCAGGAACTATAGAAAATACATTGCTAAAGAGCCCGGAGTGTCCAATGACACATGTCGACGATGCCACCTGGCCTCAGAAACGATCCAACACAGCATCGCAGGGTGGAAGGTGATCACCCAGACTGAGTACACTCATAGACACGACCGGGTAGCCAGGATAATACATCAGAAGCTATCAAGGAAATACCAGTTGATCAGGAAATCCAAGACAAATTCTCGTCACACTGACGAATTTCCTGAAAGAGACCAACACTAAGCGTCCCAGAGCTAGAGTACAGCGCCATCTGGCTCTCAGATCCTGCACCTGCAGGATCCTCTGTAAACCCCATTTCCTCGCAGGGGGAGAACCCTCTTCTCCCCTTGCCACCCTTCTTTCCCTCTGGTGGGGCATGGGCATGCTCCACTGAAAAACGAGGGGTCATTTTCTCTATCGACCCCTTTGCTTCCTACTTCCACCCCAAGTCTTCTGCCTCCCCACCCAAAACTGTCATCTTACATAGCGATCAGCCCAACATGAAAATTTAAGATACACCAAAATTTATGCCCGACCTTTTAGGCCTTACAGACTTTCAGTGTAAACTCCAAATGATGTTTAAAAGAACCTTAACTAACTAAACTACGCTCGCGACTTCTCCAATGTATTATATATATATATATATATATATATTAGTAAATTAATAAGAGGAGTTTACCTCAATATAGTACGTGGAACACTTCCGTATGATACCCTCCAGAAATTAAAACGGAAAAAACGAAAAAATCGACAACTTACCGGTCCATTAAAGTAAAATATAAATAATTATATTTTACTTTAATAATCAATTGTGTTAAATTGATTATTTAATTATTTATATTTTACTTTAATTATTTATATTTTACTTTAATGGACCGGTAAGTTGTCGATTTTTTCGTTTTTTCCGTTTTAATTTCTGGAGGGTATCATACGGAAGTGTTCCACGTACTATATTGAGGTAAACTCCTCTTATTAATTTACTAATATTATTATCAACGTAGAACATATTGAGTATTACAGCTCTGATTCATACTATATATATATATATATATATTTTTTTTTTTTTATTTATTATTATTATTTTTTAGGTCCTAGCCACTGAAATCTCAGGAAAGTAAGTGGCAGAACCTGCAAGACTAAAATAGCCTCACTGGGTAAACCCGGCCAGCCTCCCCGTGCAGGGTGTGGAAACGTCAGGTCCTACAAGGGGCCTGGCGGCTAATAGGCCGGATAAACAAAGGGCACATGAACCATATATATATTTTTAAAAATTCTCAAGCTTGCCCGAAAAATAGAAAATACGCGGAGATGAGGGAAACCCCAGGAGTTGTTAGGCCCCCAACACACCTTACATCTTACCAGTTGATCAAGGAAAGTGTATCATACAACAAGTACGAACCCCAGGCAGTACTAGAGACCCGAACCCACAAGCTGTACTGGGACCGCTCCATAATAACGGATAAGACCATCCCGGACAACAGACCGGATATAACCCTTGTGGACAAGATAGAAAAGGCTACATACCTAATTGACATAGCGGTGCAGAACACTAGCAATGTTCAGAAAACCCAGGAGGAAAAAATAAGGAAGTACATGAATCTAGGACATGAGGTCAAGGAGATGTGGCATATGCAAGAAGTAACGACCATCCCGATCATCGTGTCAACCACCCGTATGGTGCCAAAGACCCTACTTAGTAGCCTAGCAGCAATAGGTCTCCTAGAGAACACCTACAAGGAACTCCAGAAAGTCGCTATCCTACACCCGTAGGATAGTCAGAGTGTTCCTCAACCAACAGTAACACCAGGCATTACAACCACCCTGTGTACTTGGTAGCAGTACCCGTCTCGGAGTGGGATCCCCCAATCAGGGAGAAATAATATAAGAGCAACAATAATAACAATAACTAAGGGTCTCCTCCCCTGCTCGTCCACCCCCGCGGATGTATGACGGAGTAAGTCAAATCTTTTCCATAAAAGACACCTGTCGAAACTCCCTGATCGATATCTAATCAGAAAATGACCTATTTAATTATTTACCTCTGCATTTGTAGTGACGTAATTGCCCCTCCCACTTGTACTACATGACCCACATCCCTCTTCTCCCATTGGCTTCCCCACCATGCAGCATTATCAAAATTGAATAAATATCACAATGTAATTATTTATCTGCTTTTACATAGGTCACTTAGGCAGAAGCCTTTTGCTTCGGGTTCCATAAAGCATTAGTAGAGGCATACGATGCAAGAAAGCAAGCCTATGCAGCATCAGCCAAAAAAAAAAAAAAAAAAAAACTCCATTCATTCCAAATGCCCGTCCAGCTCAGCCTCAAATTTATTTAGGCTATTAGCTTCCACAACAAAAGATGGAAGACTGTTCCACCAATCAACTACCCGCTGGCTAAAGGCAAATTTCCGCACATCTATTCTACAACTATCTTTCCTCAATTTGAAACTGTCTCCTCAGGTTCTTAATCTGAGCAAGATAAAGAATCCCATCAGCTTGCTCAACCCATTCAAGGCCTTATACACCTCAATCAGATCACCTCGCAGGTGCCTACTCTCCAGGCGATGCAATTAGCAGAACTTAAGCCTTTCTTGGTAATAGCACCCCTTTGTTCCCCTCACCAATCTTGTTGCCCTTCTCTGTATCGTTCTAACAACTCTACATTTTTCCTAAAATGAGGCCTCCAGACCTGTCCAATGGTCAGGCCACACCATTGTACCTGTACAATGGTGTGGCCTGACCATTGCCTTGTATAACGGGATTATCATCTCCCTGTCCCTGCTAGCAAAATTCCTATATATCATTGACAAGACTCCATGACCTGTCCTGGCACCCGTCTGCACTGCTCAGCGAACTTCATATTTGGCTGCACAATTCCCCCAGGTATTTTTCCCTTTCTACTTCCCTGAGTGTAGTACTACTCAGTTGGTACGTTTCTCTTCGGTTATTGCTACCCATATGTAGTACTTTGCATTTTTTAATGTTAAACTCCAGTTGCCACTTCTCAGCCTATTTTCCCATGCATAATGCATGAGGAACATTATTGCCTCCGAAAAAACAGGACTAAAATATTTAACTAAGACATTCACAAAATACTAAACTATTTATATACAGAAACATATGAACTATTTATATATGCAGGAACCCGATATATAAACTATATCGTGTTATATAAACTATATCGGGTTCCTTCATCAGCTAATGTTACAATGGAACAATAAATGTTGTCGGGAGGGAGAGAGAGAGAGAGAGAGAAACACGTGCTTCCCTAATTTGATGTTCCATTGTAACGTGTTTTTGTATATTAATGTCAGCTGATGAACCATGTGAACTCCTCTGACCGTTTGTTCGTCCCGGAGTATAAACAGAAAATTTATTTATAACGGACTGATCGATTTATAATCAGGAAATGGACCTATGCAATTATTTACCTGTGCATTTGTAGTGACTTAATTTCCCTGCGTTCTTCTCTCAATGACTCAAGTAAATATCACTAAGAGGAAAACTTTCAGGATTAACAACGTTCTCAACCTAAACCCGAAAAGGTCACGTACAAAGAAAAACTATAAGAATGGAAATTTTTAAAAATATATAACGTCTAATTCATCTTTAAATGACAAACTCGTGCGATTAAGTAGAGCACACAGTAGAAAATTGAATGCAAAAAAAAATAATAATAAAAATAATACTAATAAGTAAAATTTAACTGAAAATGAAAATAAACTGATACAGGTGTCAATTAATTTTCATTTTCAGTAGTCCTCATTTTTTTATTATATTGTAGTATCGACATATTTGCAATTAAGTTGTTCTACGTTTCATTGGGAACGAGAGTGACCTTGTTCTGGCGAAGTTTTTACTGCTGAGGAACATAGAGAAGTTTTTTTTCTGTTTTATTAACTTAAATTGGCATATTAACTTATTTTCTAGAGTAGCTCTATATTCCTAGTTACGATACATAGTTTAAATTTAACGTAGATAGAGATTTTGTAGGTTATTACTTAGTATCCATAAGGGTATTCAATCCGCGCGTTTTACAAATTTTGCAGAGCCGGCGAACTGGAAGTTTTTTAGCTATAGTTAGCCGCTTTATTGACCAATTGTTATATTAAATTATTTCCTGTAAGTAGCTTATAGACTTAGGCAAGATCCTTGAGTTACTCTGAATTGAGACAGCGAGATTTTGGAAGTTAGTTGTCGTAGCTTTACCGTTTCTAACTTGCCGCCATTGTTATACGATACAACGTTATATCCCATACTAGATAGCGTTCGTTTAGTATAGTATAGTACAGTATATAATATCAATTAATCAATAAATTTATTCATCTTGTTGAACTTCATTGTCAATTAAATTGTGCTTTTAATTAAATACACATAACGACTTAGATTTTACGAATGTAACATAATTAATACATAATTTGATACGGAACTTATATAAAGAAACTCGAAGATAATACTTGACACTTAAAAATATATACAGTATAGTGTTACAACTGCATTGGCATAAAAGTTTAGGGTTATAATTTTGAACTGAAATTGAAATTTTATTCAAATTGAATCGGAATAATGACTCAGAGCAGCAAAGCAAAAAGCTCAAGCTAAATGGAGTGCTGTGGCACAGGGGAGAATTGCAGGTGGGGGGGAGTTTCCGTCTGAATCACAGCCTTTTAAAATGCACTGCTTGATGTTTGTGATGTACGGGACATGATATTGCCAAGGGGAATGTCTTTGTGTGCACGCGATGTAAGCAGTGCGAGGAAATGAGGCGACAACTCAGCGTTGTTATGGGCCTATATGAGAGCTTGAAGGACAGGGTGGATGCCCTCGAAGGATCTAAATTGAGCGGCCCATCAAGCTCTCAGCTGCCGACATCAACGCCAGAGCTTGCACTTGATCATAACGCAACACAGCGGCAATCCCCAAGGCAGAATGCACTGGTCCCACAGGAACTAGTAGTTGTTGGTGACTCTATTGTCAGGGAAACGGGGAACATGCTATGTAAAAAGGATAGGTGGAACAGGACCAGAGTATGTCTGCCAGAGGAAATGGTTGATGACGTTGTAGAGCAGATACCTTTTAAGGGCACAAAAGGTGATATTGTTGTACACGTTGGCACCAATTATATTAAGAGTAGAAGACCGGCAGAATTACTTAACAAGTACAGGTCACTGTTGAAAAAAAGCCGTGAATTAGGGTTGAATTTGAAAGTGTCTGCAATTCTGCCAGACATGATAGGAGGGAGTATATGATGAGAGCCTTGTCGATCAATTCGGCCCTGGAAAGATTGTGCAAGGCTCAATGGGTAGAATTTTTTTCAGCCTGGTCTGTACATGTTAACAGGAGAGACTGCTTCTACAGGGATGGGATACACTTAAATAGAAAGGGTGAGAGAAAATTTGCTGATGCTATCGAGGCAATGTTAGGTGGGTCGGAAAACTGCTAGCTTGGGGGTATACAAGGACTAATAGATTAACAGTAGCCACTGGCAGAAGTAAAAGTGATTCTTGCACTGCTTCTATTGGAATGAGCAACTGCCTGGAAAAGAAGATGCAGGGTATTTCCGAGACTGCTGGGAGTCATTGTGGTACAATTAAGCACATGGGTTATGTTAGGGTAGCTAAGAATAGGAACAGGTGCATGTATACTTGCATGTACACCAATGCTAGGAGTTTGGTAAATAAATGTAATGAAATTTGAGGTATTGCTCAGAACATCAAAGGCAGATATTGTTGGGATATCAGAGACGTGGTGTCACACAGATATAAGGAATGCAGGACTGGAATTTGGGGAGTACAATGTGTACAGGAAGGATAGACAAGATAGGAAGGGAGAAAGGGTTAGACTATTAGTTAAGAAACATAAAATCCAAGGAAGTGAAGCCAGTCGACATCGCTGGACAGTGCAGTGTCGATTCAGTTTGGTGTGACATAAGCATTGGGAGATCAAAATTGAGAGTAGGAGTGTATTATAGGCCTAATGACTATGATGAGTATAATAAGGAACTGTACAGGGAAATTGAGTGGGCCAGTAAATCAGAGAGTCTTATAATGGGGGATTTTAATTTCCCAGATATTGACTGGAATTTGTGGGTTGGTCACTCACACGCAAGGCTTTTGTGGATTTATTGGATGATTGTTTTCTACACCAGCACGTTCGGGAGGCAATTAGAGGGAGTAATACTGTTGATTACACATACCGCAGTGGAACTCGTCATTTCCAATTACCGGGTAGCAACACGTTTCAATCAGCCCTATTATGTCAGCATTAGATGTCCTGACCAGGAGTTCAACTTCAGCCATTTTATCGACAACACTCCTTACATTAGTATAGACACATTGAGGACTTCTATAAGTATTCTTCTATAGTTTACTCCCATGACATACCCCTTGAAGTTATTTAGGCTTGTTTCCCTATCCCGCTCAGTTGAAACATTGGTATACTCGGAACATGTTGGCAAACACCATATCATCTGGTAAACGCAGATCTATAATACCCTTCTCACCCTAACTAGCAGTTCCCTGAACCCTTAATGTAGCCTCAACGATATTGGCAAAAACCCTTACACCATTTTTTTATTATTTTTTTTTAGGGTTGCCCGTAATTAAATACATTAACCCGTATTTGTGTCTGTAAATTGCATATGTTCCATGGTCGATTTGCCTGTTTTGCTGGACGAAAAAACCCCAGTTACTGGGGAGAAAAACCTTGCTATCTACGCCTGAGACCGACTTACTCAGCCACGGAGTGAAAAAAGCCCATTAAAGTTCCTCGCGTCATCGACGGGATTCGAACCCAGGCCTTTTCCACCCGGAGGAATATGACCTTAGTCGCCGATGTTCCTAAAACCCTAGAAACAACAATAATAATCGTTGTTCCAATGCAATATACCCTCCCTACAAAACAGATTCCTTCTACCTACAGGTGCAGGCCACGCTGATAAAAATTTAACCCCTAGACTCCTAGAGTCTTGCAGATTCCCTCAAGTCTTAAGTTAATCCACAAAGCTTTCAGCATATAATCCCTTCTATCGAGTTTTGGCAGAATAGTAGACGCATACACATTCAGACCTAACTCGCGTAATTTTTTCAGCTTGGTCGTATATTTATCTAACAAATGGTCAGGTCGTGTTCGTTTAATAACGTTAGTCCTACATGAATAATAATATTCTCTTTTCCTCCCTTAAAATCTGACAGTCTGTTGGGAACGTCATCTATCAGACAAACGATCACCATTCTGACTGGGTGGGAATGACATTCTGACAGGCGCCAGTCTCAATTGGATTTGTCTAAATTGGTGGATTTCGCAATGAGGCAGGCATTATTGTCTGAATAAGAGGGGTGAGGGGGGGGTATCACCGTCGCTGTTGTCATTGCATGGCTTCTTCTACAGGTCTCAAAAACCTTTTCAGCAAATGCGGAGAAGGCCGTGAAATGCATTTCATCAGAGATGAGTAGTTGCTCATCTCCGCGGCGTATTGGTCCAATCAAATCTTGGACATAAGTCTATATCTATGGGGATGATGGTAGTTGAGGCAGTCAGAAATAACATGGCCCCAATTTTCATCATCTCCAAGGTACTTTTGGGATCCAGGATGAGACCCTGTTGAGACAACAGTGATATAGTGTTAATTGTCTTGTGGCACTAGGGATCTCCCCCAACTCCGCGTAATATCTCTGTGATGTATACAGTTTACTGTAAAAATTGTTTATGTGTAAGTGTTGGATTATTATTATTATTATTAGCCATATGGTGCAAGGAAGCCTGAGGCTTATGCTGCACCAGCCAAAAAAAAATTCACAAGTTACCCTGAGAGAGAGAGAGAGAGAGAGAGAGAGAGAGGGGGGGGAGCCCAAAGTAGAAAGGAATCACCAAGAAAGCCACATCTGGCCTCTTAGCCGCGGCTTCGTTGCCCGTCACTACCTCGGGGAGATGAGCCAGAGCAAAAGGTAAGTAGATGTATGAGTATTCTGGCGGGAACGACCCTGTACGTCGCCTGAACCTGCCAGGGAGGGCCCAGATAGAGAAAAACAAAATAGATGAAACAAGAATTGGACGGGAGGAAGGGTAAAAGCGGAAAATGAAGAAAAATAAATCTGAAAGGGAGCATGGGATGGCAATTTAAGTTTGGAACAAAAGGGGAAGGCACAGGAGGTGGATGATAGGAAGACTTCCACCTGTAAATAGGAAGAATAAGGGGACAGAGCGGCACCCCTGCAGATGCAACCCACCATCTGCTGCAGGACTGTTAAGACGCAGGCACAGAATTAGGGCGATAGGTACCACCAGGCGAAAAATACGAGAGGGGTTGGAAGGGTGAATGTCATAGGGCTAGAGTTCCCTATGTGGAAGTGCCTGCAAATGTACTTTTTTGTGTATATTTATGAGCGCACAGGTCACAGATTGGGACAAATTGACGTCCCAAATAATAAGACATTCGTGCTTTCTTGCCCATTTCATTTGCATATAAAGACTCTCGTCATATTCTTCTGGTCTGTAGACACTTATGGAACATACCTGTTCGACACACTTTTTTTTTTTGTTTTGTGTGCAGGTCAAGTTAACACACCAAATTCACTCAGAGGAGGGGGTTCACCTAGGCATCACAGGTATCCTGCATGCCCAACAACTAGAACTAGAACTAGTCCCCCCCGCACTCGATCACTTAGTATTACTTGTACATACCTGTCCCGCACAGAGTCCCAGGGACTAGAGCGAGAGTGGCAGAAATTTAAACATCCCTGACACCCGCACCCGACCATGGCCAGGAGCCCCGGCGAAATGTACCCACTTATTCTACAACCAAAGAGATAATACATGATGTGACAAGCACTGCAGACCTCTACAAGAGGAGACGTACCCTCATTGTACAACAACCAAACCGTGACCAACAGCAATAAAACTAATTCAAGCTGAGAACTGAAAACGACAAAGTGTCATGACTGCCGCATCGTGTACCCTACAAGGAAACGGATTCTACCAAGAATAAAGGACACGGCTTACAACCATTAGAATGACTACAACCCTGGACTTTTCAAAGGAACACACCGATCTGGATCGTGCAGTTCACTGCCACCAAGCCATTTTGGCGAACAAAATCGAGCACCTGACTCGATTACTTTAAACCCAAACCCAGGCGGGAAGAGGGGAGACACCCTGTCCCCCCCTCTCTCCGCCGACCCTCCTTTTTCTTCTGGTGAGGCATGGACATGCCTCACTGACCACCTGGGGACATCTGCTCTGTCGCCCCCATATTTCTACCTTTACCCCCCAGCCTTCTGCCTCTCCTCCCCCACTCTATCTATACACGATGTAAACGCCCTACATCCTAAATTAATCAAATCAAAAATAATTTTCGCCCAGTCTCGGCCTATCATATCCACTGCTCTGCTCTTGCCGTTTGAATGCATGGACGCTATGCGCTGTATGCAAACATTCAAAAATAAATTACAATTGCATGTGTATATATATATACAGGGTGTTTCAGTTAAACGTTTCAGAACTTCTAAGAGGGGTAGGGTACATCCTGACAACTCGAAATCATATAGCAATGTGGGGTCGGAAATGCTTTCCTGAAGCGGTATTGTACACAGAAGTCGTCGTGCGACGTCGTGCAGCACAAATTCGATTTTCGGTCAATGAATGGGCCGGTATTATGGGAGATCACCTCATCGGACCTTACCTGTTACCGTGTCGTCCAACCGGACCTATCTACTTGATCTTTCTGCAGCAAGTATTGCCACAACTTTTGAGAGATGAACAGATTTCTGCATCGACGCAACAGACAATGTGGTTCCAACACGATGGAGCCCCTGCCCATTATAGCGGAGATGTTCGTAACTACCTGGATGTCACATTTGGTCAACAGTGGATCGGACGTGGTGGTCCCGTGCGTTGGCCTGCTCGGTCACCCGACCTATCATGTCTTGATTTTTATTTCTGGGGTCTTATGAAATCGCTAGTTTATGACACCCCTGTTGACAATGCTGAGGAGCTGGTTGCAAGAATCGCAGTAGCTGCCGAAGAAATTCGAAATTCGCCTGGAGTATTCCAGAATGTTCGGATGTCCATGCGTCGGAGATGTGAGGCGTGCATTGTAGCCCGTGGAAGAAACTTCGAACACTTACTTTAATCCATGTACCTTTTGCTTCTTTTCATGTATTATTAAAACGATTTCTCACTTACGGTCTCTTTTCTTTATGGTGCTTCTGTGTACAACACCGCTTCAGGAAAGCATTTCCGACCCCACATTGCTATATGATTTCGAGTTGTCAGGATGTACCCTACCCCTCGTAGAAGTTCTGAAACGTTTAACTGAAACACCCTGTATACACACTTATATATCTTCAATTTTTTTTTTTTTTTAGGTCCTAGCTGCCGAAATCTCAGGAAATTAAGCGGCAGGACCTGCCAGAGTAACTTAAGTCAAGTGAGTTCCTGGTCTGCCTCCACGGGGCGAAAGTGGGGCAACGTTGGGCCTCAATAGGGGTCCAGCGGCTAAATGACCAGATGAACAACGGTACACGACACCACACAAATACAATTCCCACACACTTTTAAATCTCTGGCTTTTCCAGTCAACTGGTTCACCCACAATGTAAACTACGCGGAGATGGGGGAAACCCCTGGTGCCGTTGGACCCTAAACACACTTTCACTTTCACTACACAAAGGTTGCAATAAACATGCAACAGCGCGCTCCTTCCTATGCGGACGCGCTGAGGATACCAGCACTGAGTTGCCTTACAGCCACACAGTCGACCCAACCAAAGGAAAAAGTTACTAAATACCGACCCGACTTGGTGGTGCTCAGATCCCTAAACAAAGATGGCAGCCAGATCAGTGAAAGCATGAAAAAAATACTAATTGAGAATCTCTCAGAGGACCTAAGAACCACTAGAATCAAAGCAGTAAGGAAGACTAAAAGACCAGGAGTGGTTAGCCAGACCAGTGAAAGCATGAAAAAAATACTAATTGAGAATCTCTCAGAGGACCTAAGAACCACTAGAATCAAAGCAGTGAGGAAGACAAAGTCCAGGAGTGGTTATTGAGACTGCTACACCAGAGGACATAAAACAGATCACGGACAACCCGAAAATCGGAACACTAGGACTAAAAGCTGAGCTGCCAAGAAGAAAGGGTCCTCAACCGTAATATACGATATTTACAAAGACACCAAACCAGAAGCAATCACTAAGGAACTGTATGAAAGGAATTTACGGAACCATATCCCTAACCAAGATCCGACTGACCGTGTGGTACCTAAGCACATTACTAAGACCAAGTCTGCTAGCACTGTAAATTGGGTCGTTGAACTTAGCCCAATAGCCTGGCAGATACTTTCAAACCAGACCAGAATCTATATCAACTGGGGCAGCCACCGTTTCCACGAACACGTCCCAATCACCAAGTGTTTTAACTGCTGTAAATTCGGCCATACCTCGCACACCTGTGCCCAGGCTGTGCAGACCTGCGGCCACTGCGCTGGCAAAGACCATAATTATAGTACCTGCCCAAAGATGAGCACCAACCTCGTTTGCGCAAACTGCAGAAGCCGAAAAATCGATGCCTTCCACTCTATTAGAGACGGAATTTGTCCAGTTTACAAAAAATACAAAAGTTTAATCCAAACAAGAACAGATTATGGCACCACACCATAAACAATTGAATACCAACGTTGTGAAATTCATCCAATTTTCTGAAATGTTGTGAAATTCACGCAGATGGCCAGAGCATTGACAGATCAGATTAGGTTAAAAGCGGATGATGAAAATATTTACGTCGTTATCCTTCAAGAACCGTACGTGGTTGTCAAACAGGTAAGGGGCTACATTATGCACTACAGAGTAGTGCATAGGGTAGCCCCTTCATTCCGTATGCACTACTTTGTATGATAAGGAAGCCCCCCCAGAAGACAGACTGAGTCTGCACCTATGAGAGAGAGCTACTGCGGTGAAGCTTTTAATGAGGCATCTGCCTCCCACCTTTCGGCAAATTGAGCCGAGCACCCTAGCCGGCCAAGTTCCCTTCCTCTCCCATGGTGGGGGACTTCTTCGCCCCCTGCCAAGCAACCATGAAGATTTACAAAAGAACTAAATGAAGACGAACAGTGGCCGACTTTTGCGGCCTGTGCCAAGCAGTCTTGCATGGCTCTCTCTTTAACTCCCCTTCCTGGCAGGGGAACGAGACTTGTGGCCCCGCTCTTCTGCTACCCCATTCTCCCTTTGGTGGTTCTTACCACTGCTAAACTTGGGGGCGCCTTCTCTGTAGCTCCCATACTTCTACCTGTCATCCCCCTAAGCCTTCAATCTCTCTCCCCCCGTTCTAACTTTTGTAACCATGTACGTCAGCCCTCGGACTAAATTTAACTCGAATCCCAAATTCAATCAACCTTTAATCCTTTTGGAATAGCATTACTAAATTGATAAGCATTACGCATAACTTTTTTCTTTTCTTTTTTTAGGCCCTAGCCACTGAAATCTCCAGAAACTAGGTGGCAAACCCTGCCAGAGTGCTGAATATAAAGCTACTAGGTACCCTTACCTGCCCCCACGGGGAAAGTGTGGGCAACGGGAGGTCCCACTAGGGGCCCAACGGCTAAATGGTCAGAGATACAACATACCATGACTACACAACAGAACACTGCCCATATACTTTTTATAAATCTCTGGATTTCACAAACCTCTGTGTTACACCTACAATGCATACAATGCAGAGATGGGGGAAACCCCTGGTGTCGTTAGACATCAAATACTTTACACTTTATACAAAGGTCGCCCACAGGGTTCAACTCTTGGTCCCTTCTTCTGGACTATTGTTCTAGATGAATTTCTGGCCATGGATCTGGGCCCAGTGGAGAGCCTAGCTTTTGCGGACGATTTTATCCTCCTCACAAAAGGTAACATAAGAGTGGTTGTAGAGCAAAGATCAAATGTCGCTCTCTTGCAACGGCAGGAGTGGGCACAAATGTGCATGCTCAGAATATCGCCTGATAAAACTTAATCAATACCACTAAAAGAAAATTTGGACATAAGACGACCGCCACAAATCAAAATTAACATAACCACAATTAAAATGGTAACAGAATTAAAATACTTAGGAGTTGTCTTTGACTCAAAATTTACTTTTTATCCCCATTTGGCATATTTGGGAAAAAAAGTGAGAAATTATACAAGCATGTTTGTTAGGATCAGTAGAGTGGCCTGATGGCTCAAAAGACCGACCCCGGCAATCATACACTGTGCAGTGTTCCTATCTGTAATAACCTATGGAGCCGGTGCGTGGTTCACTCGTGCGGCCATGGTCAGAAACAGGAATAAATTAGTATAAATACAGATGACAATACTTCTCACTATCACCAGAGCATGTTTCACTGTGAGCACACCGGCATTGCAGGTGCTGGCTGGAGCTCTCCCACTGTATTTGGAAGTAGCCGTCTATTACAGACTTAAAAACTGCATATCCACAGAATTTCTGGGGATAGCCCTTGACACTGCTAATAGCATCAAGGCTGAAAGAAAGGCTGAGAGAATAGCCATAAAGCTATATTGAGTAATTGCAATTAAATTAAGAGCAAGAAACTAGAGGTCTTGTTCCCGAAAGGTTACTGCCACAGTCGGCAATGGCGAGTCCAAAGCCACCAAACCGGTATGCCCCCCGGACTCTTTACAACCTTTATATTGACAGGTCACGGCTCCCTAAAGGCAAATCGCCGTAGCCTAGTGGTCAGGTGCGCGGGTGCATAAGTACACGTTCCTTGAGTGACCGGGGTTCAAGCCCGTGACTACTGAATACGGTGCTGTTTCTTGTATTCTGTCTATCTTGTTAACTCCTCTGACTGTTTGGTCGTCCTGGAGTATAAACAGAAAATTTATTTTATTAAATTTAACTTTCTTAGGGCTGACGGATGACTCAGACTGTACTTGTGGCGAGAGTGAATACTGGGCACATATTATCTATGAATGGGGATGCACAACAGCTAGGTTTTCGTCCTGCATCCTGTGAGTAATCTTTTTTTTTGGTGAAACGGAAGCTGCTATTAGCATGTCAAATCTAAGTGATCCTGACTAGAACAAAGATGTGTGCTTTACGAATTTTGTGCACATATTTGTACTCAATACATTCCAAATAAAAAAATAATAATAACCTATGAATGCATAGTTTTTTATGATATTCCAAGAACTCAGTTAATAGCAGAGACTGGCCCCCACCCCAGGGCACAAGAATATCTTTTCAGGATAGAAGAAAATGCATACTAATTTCACCCAAAAGGATTTGAATAAGAAGAAATATCCAAAGAGGGCCACTTCGACCTCCCACACAGTCAAACAATAACCAATAACTAAAAATGCCCATGTCACCCACCACGCCCAGATGATTACACATAATCCTGAGAGTAGCTGTACCCAGCACCCTGAAAGAAAACTGAATTTGACACATTGGATTGACTGTGGGGCCCCAGAATTACCCTGCCCTTAGTGAGGAACTGGGACCCCCACATATACTAAGTAATTATGAAGGGGAGGGAGATGTACAGGCAGCCAGAGATCCAATTTGGCTGAATAATATTAGTAAGCTGGTTGCAAGGGAATGCAATGCAGAATGAAAGCAGGGTGAGTGAAATGAATGAATGCATGAAAGTGAAAGAACTGCATGAATGTGCTGGGCACTGAATGAAAGTGATAAGCTGAAACAGGGATTGTGGTAAAAGGGATGAATGCTAGCTTTGGTGAAAAAGAATGACCCAGTAAGAGAGCATAAGAGAGTGAAAGAGTGTTATGGTAAACGGGAATTAGTGAAAGAATGAATGTAATTGGCTGAATGAATACAAAGTAAATAATAATGTATCTTAGTTTATATATACTGTACTAACAGATAGTGATCCTAATACTACCAACATCGATATATACACTGCACTCTCCCCTGGCTGCAAGATATGCAGCCTGGGCTGCACTTCAACTGAAAAATATTAGTAAGTTGAAGTGCCCAGGGAGAGCAGTGTAGAAAGAAAGAGTTGAATAAATGAGATGAATGCCAGAAGGATGAAAGAGGATTATGTCTGTGGGCGTGAAAGAACGCATGCCATGTATTGATTAACGTAAGTATTTACTAACCCTTAGCTGTTATTATTTGCTTCTTATATGGTTACTTATTTTTAGTTACTAGATATTTAGAATAATAAGTTACACTACGTACCATTTCTTCACCCCCCCCGGTGCGAAAAATAAGATGAATGTGAGAAAAAAATATTCAATTCTCAGTGGATACCACCACCCATTTTGGGTGGTGGTATCCACTGAGAATAGGTAACAATAGTCTTCTCCATTGGTGAAGCGTTACTTATTCGAGGTAGTGCAATTATCTTCACAACGGTAACTCATTGTGAAGATAATCACAATATGAGATACAATTAAATCGATGCCGTTACACTACTACCGTAGTTTGCTATTAAGAACAAAAAATTGTATTTCCGCTGAAAGTTCTAAGTAAATTTCAAGTTCGTAGTTTATTATGCCTCGTGCATTATTTCTTATTAGTAATATATATAAAATATAAAATGTAAGAAAACAAAAAAAAACTATAAAACCAGAATGAGAGTAGAGAATGAATGAGGATCATAAGATGATTGTACAAAAAAATGCCTGTCTGCCCCCCCCCCCCGTACTGACTGGTAGGCATGTGGACCAGTATGGCCCACATGCCTATCCAAGCATACACCATGCCGTAGATACTCAGCCGGCGTGGTGAGGGACACAGACACCTGGGTTGGTTGTTCTCTCTCTTCATCCTGGGTGGCATCCCGCCTTTGCCTGGTGGGTCACCCGACCGCCAACTATCACATACCAACCCCCAGAGCAGGATGGGGCATCCTGACGTGGGGGTCCTCTTCTGTCCACCCCTTCAATCAGAGAGTGCCTTCACTACTGCTCCCTCTATCCTTCTACCAGTTTCTCCCCCCTTCCACTACCTATCCCCCACTATTCTCTTCACAATTTCTTTTTTTTTTTTTACTAGGCTCTTCCTATCTGTAGCCTTGGCTACAACAGGGTTCACCCCGCCAATGCTTCATACTTCGTACTGCCCGGCCCGTCTCCTCATGGCACAGGACTGTTAACTAGAGGTTTCTGTATGAAAACACAAGCCCCTAGGCTAAGAGGCTGGATGAACAACACAACCAACATAACTCATACTAACACTACACAAACACTCACTAACCTACATAAATCTGGCCTTTACAGAGTTTTGTATTCATCATCTTGCTTGACGTGTGGTGACCGGGCTAGCCGGGTGGGTAAAGTGCCTGCCTGGCAACCCAAAGGTCACGGGTTCGAATCCCGCCTCGGGCTTGGATCAAAGTAATGCAAAAACCTTGGGAAGTGCATTATGGCCACAGAAGCCAATGCGCCAACAACTACCAAAACTACCTACCTTGACGTGTGGCCGAGGAAACCCCCTCGGAGCCGCATTACAAATACCACTATACACATGTACACATGCAACAAACCGATTTTCGCTTCATTCATTCACATCTGCTCCCATACACTCCATTCGCACGTGCAAGGCATGCACTACCCACACCCACACCCACACAAACAAGACAAGATTCCAGAAGTCAAGTTCGGTAGGTCAAGTCCAGAAAATAAACAAGCTTGCCACAGGGATAACCAAGGGCATTCAGCTTGTCAAATTCGAGGAATGAGGTATTGGTTTTTGCTGCTCTGGTGGTAGATTTGGTAGTAATGGGGTTCCCTGGAGGCAGCCCCTAAGATTATTTCGTACGGTTTCAAATATGATTTTTACGTATTCCTTAAATTCTTTATAATAATCTTCCTCTGTGATCAGCAGTTGTTCCTGATCTCCGGTTATCCTACCTTAGGCACTCCTGGGGCACCGCAGGTGCAGTCCGGATCTTGTTCTAGTCCCAGTTCGTGTAATTTGGGCTAAATGGGCCATGTCTTGTAATGAGGAAAGTATAGACTAGGAGCATACCAGGGAGGTCGCTGGAGAGAGACCAATCCCACATTGGGAAGAAACCTCCTTGTCGATTGGTCCCAATTTGCCAGATTCGTTGGAATTCTGTGGCAATTCTCTTCCTTTTCCTCTTTAGGAGGTCTTTAGTTAGTTCTAAAGATATGCCCAGAATTTCTGTCGGCAAACTTTTCCTGAGTCCATAGTGGACACCTCGGCATATTACTTCTAGATCGAGCGGTAAAGTGCCTACAGCATATAATACTGTTGGCTACTACCAGAGCGTACCCTGCGGCAAGCTCTAGTAGTAAGTAGCCAACAGTATTATACGCTGTATGGTTTCTAGTTTTCTTTTGTTTCTTACTATTATCGCACGTGAAATCAAGCCCCGGCACCATAAGTGATGACTGGGATGAAAACTGTTTTTTATATCAGAGCCAAGATTTTCTTCCTTACTCCCCAGTCGGCTCTGCTTATCCTTGAGATCGTAGCGGCATACGCTCTTATTTTTTTGGATAGAGTTTCGAGGTGTGGGTAGAAGGTTAATTTGGAGTCGATTGTTATACTCAAGCACTGTGGTTCCTGGACTATCTTCAAGGATTTGTCATCTATTTTAATCACTGGAAATCTTCTATCGTTCGGGGTACATTTCAAGACAATCATTTTGGTTTTTTCGACAGAGATTTTGAGCTTGTGGTTTCCATTCTATTAATCTTTACAAGGTGGTGTTTGTCTGTCGTTCAAGCACCTCACAGGAATTACCCCTGATCACAGGTCATCTGCATAGGCGAAGACTTCAGATGGTAATAGATCCATGTTCAGGAACTCGTCCAGTACACTGGACCAGAAAAATGTACCGAGTACTGAGCTCTGTGGACAGCCTTTAATCACAGGTCTACTAGTTTTTTAATATCTGGTTGTGACACTAACTTGCCTATTGATTAAATAGCTGGAGGTGATGTCGTAGAGATTTTTAGGAATGTTTGCATAACGCAGCCTCCTAAGGATGCTAGGCCACCACAGAGTGTCAAATGCAAAAAGCAAAATCTACAGTTGAAACATGTGGACGTGTGTTGTGTCTTATGTTAGGCGGTCCCAAACGTTAGTTTAACTCCGCCATGGTTCTCTGTGATAATTTACAAAATTGTACAATGGCCAGAAATTAGTGTAGTACTATGTGTGTGTGCGCGCATGCGTGCGTGTGTGTGTGCGCGCACGCGTGTGTATATGTGCGTGCGCGCGCGCGCGTGTGTGTGTGTGTGTGTGTGTGTGTGTGTGTGTGTGTGTGTGTGTGTGTGTGTGTGTGTGTGTGTGTGTGTGTGTTAGATGTTTCTGGCCACTTAACTCCCAGGATGCAGCGATCATCAGAAAGGTTGCTTTCCAGCACCCGTCCACGCCAAGGATGCGGTTCCCGTGTATAGTTGGGGCGGCCACCTCGTGCGGGCCCAAACTATACACGTACTAAACTAAATGTATTATTACCAGCACCCAGTACATTATTATGTTATTATTATTGGGTGCTAGTAATATAGGAGACTATAGGAGTGAATATAGGAGACTGCTACATAGTAGTCTTCTATATTCACGCAAGGTGGTGAAGACCACAAAGAATCCCCCATCCACTAGAAATACTGTAGTGCAATACCAGTGGTGGATGCCAGCAGTTTCAGTACCCAGGAAGCACAAATCTGGTTATGAGCAGTTGAAAATCCCGTTTTTTTTTTTTTTTTTTTATGCTAGCCCCGAAAGGGGCTAGCATAAAAAAAAAAACAAAAAAAACTGTCCCCAAAGGAACAACATATAGTGGACATAATGTTATTGTTATGCGGTTCCCGTGGTTTCCCACAAATCCGCGTTAAGTACTCTGTTAACATTGCAAAGCCATTCAGTGTGGGTTGTGTGAGTAGTGTGTTGTTTGACTGGCCTCTTCGTTACTAGGAGGCGCGATCACCAGGACGGAGCCTCCCACATCCGTCCACTGGCACGAGGAACCGGACCAGGGAGTTAAAAAAAGACATCTGACGGGCCGTTCACACTCCTGCAGGAGCGAGAGTGGGGAGGACCAAGGAAAGAGCAGAGAAGAGACAGGAAAGTGGAAGACAGGGAAGACAGCGGGGGATGACAGAGCGTAGGTATCCCCCCAGGCAAAAAGGAGCAGGAAGAGTGCTAGGTGCAGTTGTGGAAGTCCTGGAGAAGGACTGTGGGTAGGGAGAAGAGAACAGGTAAAGTTCAAATTAAAGAGTCCGGGATCGTCTCAATGGAGAATCACGAAGCGGCGTCGACAGGGCTGGCCGCAATTTGCAGTTTTATGTCTGGAAGTTTCCGGTGCTGGGTATCAGTTGCTGTCTAGAGGAGGTTATCTAGGAGTAGTGTTAGGAGTTGCAGGTGATGCCAGCGACAATGAAAGACCTCGTTGGCATAACTGGTCAGTTCACGGAAGGCATCGTTAGATTCCGATAACTTGGTTTCTGGCCGAAGTGATGTAGTGTGGAGATCTAAGAGTAGTATCGTTCTTAGGTCTAAGTATACATTTCATGAGTGCATCACGTGGCCCCAGTCTTCAGGTTCTCCGCAAGTACAGAGGGTATCCTCGATTAGACCGAACTCTAGAAGGCGTCTCTTGAAGGACCCGTGGCCAGTTAATAGGAAGGATGCATAGACGTTAGGGAAGAACCAAGTGGAACGTTGTTTGTTGATGTAGGTTACCTCAGGAAGGAAAAGTTTAGTAGCTGCACCAGTTGTGGAGTTATTCCAGCGGGTTTGCCGTAGGTTTATCAATTCTAGCCACACACGTTTATGTTCCTGTTTGATATCGGTACGGGTTTGAATAGCGAGGAATTCAGCTTCCTTATTCTTCTTAATAGCATAAGACAGTCCCATAAAAGCGACGTGGAGGTCCAAGGGGAGGCAACCTGTTAGTACCTGTAGGGCTGAAAGAGGATTAGAACCTGACCCCTACTGTTCGTGCGGTGAGGTGGAATCTTGGAGACATGTCATCCTTGAATGCGGACTGTATACTTCAGACAGGCAGGAATTACTAAATAGGTTGCCAAACCTCACGGAGAATAATTTACCTCTCTTGGTTCAGAGGTGGGACATCTTTGCTTTGCTTCAGGAATTCTCGGCCAAAGTTTTTAAAAGAAGACAGGAGCTAAGAAATCTATTGCAGGATACCAATTAAGGGAAGTGCTGCACATTTGACGACAGAACACTTCGTGTAATGTCATCTTTATAGGATGTTTCTTGTCTACAGCGAGATGATCTTCTGCTCCTGGACACCCAATTCAGGCTTGCATTTGTGGATGGACTCTAAAGTGGAGATAATGTTAATGTTAATGTTTCTAAGTGTTAAGTTAATGTAAGTGTATGTATTTGCTATTTGCATGTAAATAATCGTATAATGTTGCTTTTTTTTTCAACAAGTGTACATTGTTCTTAGTTGGAAAATTTTTATTTTTATTTTTTATTTTATTTTTATTTTTATTTTTTTTTTATTTATTTATTTATTTTTTTTTTCGCTGGCCTCCAAGTTTGGGCAGCCTTGGGGGCGGGATTGCTGGCACCTACCAGTATAGCACTACTTCCGGTAGGTGCAGGATTTGTGCATTACAGCACACATAGAGAATGGTGGATCCAGGTGTTAGTTAATCCCTGGTGGCGAAATGGCCTGACATAATGCTCTTTTTTTCAGGCCTGTCTTGCAGACGTTCTGAGCTTTCTCAGGAGTAAAAGGTGGAGATGGGCTTGTGTCTAGGAGCCACCCTTCATATCAGGACACACACAATCAATGTACAGAAAGACTACAGTATATATAAGAGCATGTATATAAATCTGTATATAAATATTGTATATAAATTGATTAATATTGTATGTAAATTGATTAAGATAACTTGAGAATGTATATACAGTTGTGTGTTAATAAATAAAAAAAAAATAAAAAAATAAAAAGTACCTGTAGGGCGGCAGTTGATGTCGTTCTACATGCGCGAGTAATTTGTAGTAGCATAGTGTGGAGGTCTAGGAGTAGTTGCGTTCTTAGGTAGAACGCAACGGTGGTGCCATTCTGCAGCTCCATATGTGACAATTGGTATGAATACTGCTGAATATATAGAAGGCGTTGAGTTGGTCCTTTAAGATCCCAGTCCTTGCGGGTAAAGCGTGCTAACATAGTGATATAATTTTTTATATTTTCTTTGATAGCTTGGATATGGGGAATGAAAGTTCTCCTATCGTCCAAAATTACTCCTAGGTACTTCACTGATCGGTAGTTTTTCAGTGGGCGGCTATTAAAACGTATGGTAGGAAGTCTGGAGAAGTCCAGTTTGCCTTTCAATAGGAGGGTTTTGCTCTTCTCAGTGGAGACAGAGTTTTCCGTGGCCCATATGGACAGAGCAGAGAGAACAACTGCAGCCTGGATTTCTATGGTGGCGCGGGTGGGGGCCCTCGACGATGATAACCATGTCGTCAGCATAAGAAAGCTGAGTAGTGTGTGGATGGTCCCTCAGGAACCAGTCGTCGAGTATCATATTCCATACAGCTGGCCCCAGAATGGAGCCCTGGGGACAGCCTCAGGTTAGATGTCGGGTGATGCAGTGATATTTTGTTTTGATGCTGACCTTGCGATTAGAGAAGTATCTTTTGAGGCAGTGGTAGAAATTCCAGGTACAGTTAGAGACTCTGACCCTCTGAAGAACACCCGGCCACCACACTGTGTCAAAAACTCCTTTGAAGTCAATGAAGATTGCCAATTGCCAGACTGTTCTGCCACTTTGAGGGTTTTAGATAGAGCATCAATTGTGGAGCACCCTTGTTTGAATCCAAATCGAAGCGAGGATGCCAAACCATTGGCTTCATATCGGGATTGGAAGCGGGAGAGCAGCAGTCTCTCAAAAACCTTGCCGAGAATGGGAAGCAGCGCAATCGGGAAGTATGCCTTGGAGGTACCAGTGGGATCTTTAGGTAAGAACCTCAGGTTAGCATGCTTCCAACATGATGGAAAGTTGCCCTCACTCAGACAGGTGTTGAAGAGCTGAAGAAGTATCATTGGAGCTATGGCCCAGAGATGCTGCACAGTCTCGCCTTCAATAACATCCAGACCAGAACAGGAGCTTTACTTTTTTTGATTATTTTAATTGCTGCATCGCCTTCCTCCTCTGTGAATGATTCCTCCATAATGTCTGGCTGGAAGCTGGAATTTTGTGCTGTAATCTTCCTGTGGATGTCAGTGTCAGAGTTGGTGTTGTCCTGATATATTAGTTCATCCAGAATCCGGTTGATTGTATCTTCCCAGTGTGTAGTCTCAGATGAATCATCAGAGCGGACAGAGTTTATGACATCCGTGGATCCCAGCTTATTCCTCACGAGTTTGTGGACTAAACCCCACGGATTCCGGTTCCCCTCAATCTCGACAAGGGAATGCCAGGAACTCTGCATGGCATGGTAAATTTTGTAAGTATATTCACGGCGGACTGCTTTGGATCGGTCTCTATACTGTTCTACAATGTGAGCAGGTTCAGTCCTTCGCTTGCGTTGATACTTTTGCGAGCGTGCTTCAGAGAATTGCGCAGGTAAGTGAGTTCCTGCGACCACCATGATACAGATCTTGGGTTCCTGGAATATTTTTTTCATGGAAGCCTCGGAAGCTTTGAGAAGCAGACTCTGCACAAAGTCTGTTTTCTGCACACTGTTCATTGATTGGTAAGAGTTGCTAGCTGGGTCCTGAAGAACATCTTGAATTACATTGTCAAATTGTTAATTCAAGAACATCTTGAATTACATTGTCAAACCGGTCCCAGTTCGGCTGTTTTAGTAGAGAATCTTGCAATATCCTGGACAGACACTTGACGAGGGATGGCAGAATCAGTGACGCTGTAGGTGATGAGGCGATGGTCGCTAGTAGCAGCCTTGTCATGCACCTGCCATTGAAGGAGTCTATTGCGAAGAGAAGAAGTAGTCAGTGTGATGTCCAGGTTAGACTCTCCATTTCCCGAAGAGTAGGTGGTTGGTTGTCCAAGTCTGTCGATGATTTCAAGGCCGCGTGAGGCAATAAATTCATCTAACGTGTCTCCTCTTGCGTCGGTAGAGGTGTTGAACTATTGTGTCGACCGGGCATTCGAATCAAAGGGACAACAATGCTTCAGACCCTTTCACAGATTGCAGAATACGACTTCACCGGGTTTTACTTTAGTCAGCTAAAAACAATCAACTACTGGTATCGCGGAGTGGAGGATTACCGACAGTGGACATTGAGGAGTGTTCACGGCAGGGAACCTCCACAGTCCAATACATATAGGGAAATTGGCAGTAGCGATCGAGTCTGCTTGGCTCTACAGTATGTAACACTTTTGGTATCTCATATAATCATGCCCGGACGACGTTAGGCTGCTCTGAGGGTAAAGGAAGTGTTACTCGCTATTAGGTTGGTATACTTAACAAACTGGCCACTCAGCGTATACAGGCCGCTCGGAAGTTGCAGCTATGTTCTCAAGATACTCGCGGAGCAGGAGAAATAAATCTTATATCATTCTACTAGAAAACTCGGTAGCCAAGATTAGTGCCACGCTGCATTTTGAATGGAGCATATGACTGGAGTAAATATGTTTCATTATTTCTTTCCTTCCTATTAAGTACGTTGATTTTTCATATACGTATATAGTATTTACTATTTCATAGAAGCTCGTCGTTATTAAGCGTAACTAATTTTAAAGTGATACAAATTATGTATTTACCCTCCACGTTCTGCTCAACTGTTCCTCCTTGGTGTAATAATTCACATACTTAGTGAATTAATCTTGACTTTTAGTCTTCTTATTACGATTTTTGTTCTTTTCGATGTCTTTTTCAAAATCAAGCAAATTCCTCCTTAAATACCCGGAAAGTCAGATAGAAATTTTCAAAATGATTGTAACTAATACAGTACAGCATCTATCCTATCAGATACTGCATGGCGAGAAATTTAAGAATAGTTATTAGCTGTGACACAAACACAAGTGAGAAAAATTACCTTGCATGAATAAAAAGTGCAAAGGTGACACTTTACACTCACTCCTTTGGATTTTTTAAAATTTAATTCTGGATTTCTATTTATCTAAATAATGGCTTACCATTCTTCAGAAGAGAAAAACAAGAATGAATTGAAGACTATTAGAATCTTCAAGAACGGTTTGCTGTAGGATATCATTGTTTCATATTACCCAGTAATGGGACACACTCAAACAAAACTACTTCCATGGAGCGTACAAACGAATATGACTATCATACTAACGTGGTGCCGTTAGCGGCTATCCAAGAGATTCTTGATTGATCGTTTTCCTGCAGAAACATAAACAGTGCGTGCGGTGCATGCTTACAAAGCAAGTTCCTTCGCCAATGCAAACCTTTCTTATCAAAACTGGTACATCGATAGAAAAAAATGCGTGTAATTGCAATAACAAAAGCATGTTTGCTGAATTAAGAATAAATGACACTGTCAACTTGGAAAGTTCAGTCCTGTATCATTCTGAGTAAAGCAAGTTTATTGCATCGCTAGAATAAACAAACGTTTTAAGAAGAGATGTAAGCTGTCTCGTCGTGATAAGTTCAATGGAATCACAATGCCCAATACTGAAGTTGAACATCAGTAGTAAATATTTACGTTAATACGATACAAACGCTTTAATCATTCTTAATGTTTATATCGGACTGTAACGTGTTAGGAAAACTTATACTTGTTACTCATGTTTCATCAGGAAGATCGATTTTATCTTATAAAACAAAGCTAGTCAACTAGTTTCTCCTCACTGATCAGCTTGGGAAGGCCTAGTAAATGACTTTAATCAGCCCATAGTTTTTTCTTTACTGTGGTTGAGTCAAGACAAACATTTTTACAGTGATATCATAACACTGAGAGATTTTATATATAAGTATGATGTATTGATGAATTTATTGAGATAAGAGAAAATGGAAAATGTGAATTAAAATGGAATATGATCTTTAAATAATAAAATAATATTAACATTTCACAAGTTAGTTAATGTACGCCGTGCGTTACATTTCAGGCCTCTTAGCAAAGAGTAATAATTCATAATTTGTAAAAAAAAAAATCTTTGGGCGAACCGGGAGCATTTTGTTTCTGCCCATCCGCCACATACCCATTCATTCCTCCAACCAGAACATGGCAACAAACATAATATCATGCTTCAGCTACGAAGCACGAGAGAACCAAAGCGAAACTTGAACGCCTATCTAAATAAAAAGGTGAATGAAAAGACCACAGCACCCCTACCTACGCCCAAGCGTTTGGACGATTCCACTGAATGCAACTACCACCAACAAACCAAATCAAAAGAAAACGCTTCTCAAAGAACCTCCCCTTGTTCTATTCAAAGCTATAGAGAACTCATCACTAGACTCGAGCGAAGCAGTTAAAAATCACTGTTGTTCAGAAGCTTGTTCGGGACTTAAAAACAACTAAAATATAAAGTCCATCAAAAAAACTAGAAACACTGGTGTCATAATCGAGGCTGCAACAAAACAAATGGCATAGGTAATCATTTTCAATCCTACAATTAGTTCCCTCGATCTAACAGCAGAATATCCCAAGAGGAAAGTCTCATCAATCCTTATTTTTGACTTGGACTGGGAAATTATCCCAGACAGCATCGCTGAAGAAATTTTTTATAGGAACATCTGGGACTCGACCCAAAAAAAAAAAAGAGATAGGGATCACTTAAAACCAAAATACCGCACCTACTCCAAGTCTCCTAACCTCTGCAATTGGGTAGTGGAACTCTCTCCACTAGCCTGGAACCAACTAAAGCTGCAAGACAGGATCTTTATTGGTTGGGCCTTGAACAGCCACTTGTTCAAGGAACACGTGGCTGTTCCTAAATGCTTCAGATGCTATAGTTTTGGGAACAACACCCATACGTGCCCGCAGATGGAGTCAACCTGCTCCCAAAAAGGGCATGATTATATCACCCGCTGCAGTGTGTGCAAAGTAGCGAAAATGGATGCAGCCTACTCAATCAGGGACGGCAAATGCCCCATTTAAATCAATGCAAAGTGAAACCAACAAGTAAAGACCAATTATGGCAGAGAGGAGTAAACCATTCCGTTGTCCGATGTGTCTATCCTATACCTCTCTATGCCTCAACCATTTGGTCCTCTGCTCCCACAACACACTTCAACAAGTTCCTCAGCCTGGAATACTGGCTCCTGAAATGGCTCAACTGGCGGACTGGCAACCAATACACCATTTCTAGGGCTCAGTTCTACATAAATCTGGAAGTCACCCCATGGAAACAACAGATTGTGGCAGCAAGCCTTCTTACACTTGCCAGACTAATCACAAGACGACTCGACGCCCCTGAAATTACTGATTTAATAAAAACTCCACGCATTGCCGGAAGGAATCAAATGGACCCAAGGCTCCCACTCACAATCAGCTTGAACAACCTGAAAGGATTGAGACGCATGTTCCCAGGAAACACGGTAGATTTGATGAACAATCTAGCCATCGACCTGGATAGATTCTGCGAGCAGCATTCATACAGACGTCAAAAGCTAAAGGACACATATGCAAATGTACACTTATGAGATGCCACCAGAAGGAAATACCACCACAATGCATCCCGTTAAAGATAGGTGAAAAGGAAAATAAAGTGAAGCCATCACTGGTCCTCCATCTCTTAGAATCTACTACTCCAAAGACGCCTGGCTGCACTATTACGTTCAAGATTGAAGAATTGAAGAGATACCACGTGCAACAACCGGTGAAGGACTGCCTCATTTCTCTATATTTTGTATATTTCTCTCATGCTTTTGTAATTTATAGCAATGTTGAGAAAATAATATCCTTTAATTTTTTCAATTATGTAAAATAATAAACACTAAGTTCTGTACCTTTCGGGTTAAGCATACATGGGCCACATGTAACCGCCAGGCACATGTCCCTGTCTTAACCTCTGTATGTAAATATCATCCCCTAGCTTTCTGCTGTCCAGGGGGTGGCTCTTCGGCAGAGCAATAAACAGATTTAATAATAATAATAATAATAATAATAATTCAACAACAGTGTTATTAAAGTTATAAGTGAAATTCAAAAAGGTGCAGGGCAATCCTTTGGCAATGTAATATGCCATACCGCAGCTGATTATCTCAAGGTCCGGAGGGAGGGCTCCAGCAAGGACCTGGAGGGCGTATGTACTGGTTGAACGGAACGGATGATGGTGAGTAGTATCGACAGTTGTATTATGTACAATATTCTTCGGTTTATTGCGGTTGCAGCTTTACGGAACCAAACAGGATGTGTAAGCTATTGCAGGTAGGAATGCAGTCTTATAATACAGTGACAGAGTGCGCTTGTTGAGCCCCAAATCCCGTCTTGTGATTCTGGCAACCAGTGCAGAGTAATTCTTAATCTTTGTTCTTATGTGCTTCAAGTGGTGTTGAAATGATAGATGAGGGTCCAAGATGAAGCTAAGATATTTTAGCTGGTCTACCAGTTTGATAGTTGTATTATCAACTTTTAGCTGTGGTGGTCTCTGTAGGTTGAGAGTTCCCTTAAGTAAGATGGAGGACATCTTGGTTGGTCCCAGTCTTGTAGGATCTTCAATGCCTTGTTTACTTTGGTTTCGAGCTGGATCCTGCTGTCTGCAGTGATCGTCAAAATTAAGTCATCAGCAAAAGCTTAGGAGCTGACGTCACCAAGATCCATAGCCAGAAACTCATCTAAAATCATGTTTCACAGGAGCGGTCCCAGAACAGAACCCTGAGGGCAGCCACTGCGAACCAGTCTGGTCAGCTTTTTGTATGGTGTGACGACATTTATTTTTCTCTGCGAGAGGTAGGACTTGATTGCTAGGTAGAGGTTAACTGGGATGTGGGAGCATCTTAGCCTGGTCAGGACGCTCGGCCACCAGATGGTGTCGAACGCCTTGGCGAAATCAATAGTTATGACAAGGAAATATTTCTTGTCGCAAGTGGATTCAAAGTGCAGGAGATTTCTCTGTGCTTCGATGGTGGAACATCGAGGTTTGAACCCAAATTGAGTTGGTATAGTTAGATTTGCTGCTTCGTAGTGGCGGCTAATCCTTTTATGCAGAAATCCTTCAAAGAGCTTACTGACAACTGGTAACAAAGCTATTGGGCGATACGAATCCGGTACGTCGGGGGGCTTGGAGGGGTTTTTCAGGATAAATTTTATGTTCGCTGCCTTCCATCCAGTTGGAAAGGTCCCTGTCTTCAGACAGATATTAAATAAGATGAGGAGGAGGAGATTCGGTGTAGTTTCTACTACTTTTTTGATGATTTCTGGCTCCAGTAGATCTGCGCCATGGGAATTTCCTGTTTCTGATTAAGTTGGTGGCTAGCTCCTCCAATGTTATATTATATATATGTTATATATGTTCTGTTATATATGTGTTATTATCAGTGCAGATTTGGAGCTGCTCCGGTAGAGTCGGAGTGGCTGATTCTTGGAAGATTGCGTTCAATATGTTATGGATTGATTGTTCCCATGTAGCAGTTATGATTCCCTGCGGCGTCCGCGTAGTAGTAATAGCCTCTCCTCTGGGGAGCTTATTTGTGGTGACTCTGTACGCCACTGCCCAGGGATCAATATTTCGAGTAGTACTGACCAAATGCTCCCAAGCTTTGCCTTTGCTCTTCGTTATCAGATCTGTGTATCTATCTGGCCTCTTCCTAAGCACCAACAACCAACTCTCCCAAGTCAACATAGGCCCAAGTATTGCTAAAATTATCGCCAAGCATCGCCTCTGTATTGCTAAAAATTCTGGAGAAAGCACCACTACTACCGTTCATCACCCATCAAATTCTCTGAGACAGTCCTCAGCAAATACACTATGGGACATCAGGAAGGTAAATTATAACTAACCTTGCAACAACCACACTGCACATCTTAGAAGCCTTATAACAAAGACAGCAACTGTCAAACCAACCAAATTATGATATTAGGGTCCCCGGTAAATGATTATATCTACCCATATATTTATTTTGTCTGTAAATTGTGTGTGTTCTCTGGTCGATTTGCCTGTTTGTAGGACGAAAAAAACCTTGCTATCTACGCCCGAGACCGACTAACTCAGCCACAGATTGAAAAAAACCCACTAAAGTTCTTTGCGTCATCGACGAGTTTCGAACCCGGACCTTTTCCACCCGGTGTGGGGAGGACAGTGACGATACCGCGCAGACACAGGAATTGTTATTTATATATCTTGACATCCATTCTGCATTTGATGCATCTATATATCCAATCTCCTACATCTCTTAGAAAACTACTTCAATTTTCGCGGCGATGTTCTCTGGTTCCTAGAATCTCTCCTATCCAAGAGGATAGGAGAGATTCTAGAAACCAGATTAACCCCCTTCTGCTAAAGATCTTCATGCGTCACATAACTGCCAATGTTCCTCAAGGGGGGCGGGGTCCTGTTTGGCGTTGTCTTCACAGCAATCATGGTGCCGTTTACGGCCAACAAATGCAATTGGATCACATATGCTGACGATGTCAAGCTCTTTACTAGGATATCGCCATCCGACTCGGCAGCCCAAACCACTTAGCAAATCAACAGCAAGCTACAGGACATCGCTGACTACCTTAACGCATTCAATCTCCAAATGAACCCCCTAAAATCGGCAAAAATAATTTTTTCACTAAAGGGCAGCCCAACAATCGTTGGAGCCTGTGCTCAATGGCTCCTCAGTTTCAAGTGTTCAAACGCACAAAGATCTGGGGGTCCTTTTCGACTCCACGTTATCCTTTAACAATCACATAAACCTCATACAGTCAAGGCTGACTTCACTGTGCTGGGTCGCCAAACAACAGCTGCTCCACACCAACGACCCACACCTGGTAAAAAGATACATCGTAGCAAACATATACCCGCCAATACCGTATGCTTCAGAGATATGAGCCTCGGCTGCCGAATCCAACATTAAAAGAATATTCTCTGCCGAATTCTGGCTTCTAAAATGGGCTAACACCAAACTCCACCTTCCCCCAGCTCTCAGATCAACGCAGTTAGCAGATGCCCTTCAACTGCGCAGGCTCCGATCCTACATCGGAGAAAGAAATCTGCTATTCACCATCAAGATGGCCACCGGTAAAATTGCAGAGCCGAACTTCTGGGATCATTGCTCTTGACGCATTCCTCCCCCTTATCTCCGATCTTCAGCACAGCTGCTAGCAAACCATAACCGGCAGATTCCTGCCAAAGCAAATGTTTCCCTCACTGCAAGAGATCCTCCAAAATTGGGCAAACAACCACAAGTTAGTCATCTCTGGGGAAAAAAACGAAGACCATCCTCCTCAAAGGATCCTTGGACATAAGAAGACTGCCCCAAATTAAAATCTCTGGGCAGACATTGCTTCAAATGTCTGCCCAGACATTTGAACTCAAAACAGAACTAAGATATCTACGAGTAACCTTCGACTCCCGATTAACATTCTTACCTCATCTTAATTACCTCTCCAACAAAATACGTCGTTATACTGCCATGATCGTAAGAATTAGCAGAGCAGACTGGGGTTTGAAGAGGAGGACTCTCATGCTACTTTACAAAACCATCCTCTTACCAGCTGTGTGCTATGGTGCAGCCATATGGTTCCCTCGTGCCATCATTGCCCGTAATAAAGCAAAGCTACATACAATTCAATGCAATATCCTACTCACTGTGACAGAGCTTGCTGCACAGTCAGTAATCCTGCCCTGCAGGTCTTAGCAGGTACTCTTCCTCTGGACCTGGAGATTATTCGTCGCGGCCTTGCATACCGCATAAAGAGAGGAATTCCCACCACCATTCTGGATATAACACTCGATCTAGCTAATCATCCAAAAAACGAAATGAAACAGATTTACTCTAAGCTCTTCCAGCATTGGCAAAGATCTTTGGAGCAAACAATCAAAGGTGAAACAACTAAAAGATTTCTTCCACAAGTTATGATAACTGCACCAAAACCTCCTCCATGGTACTCACCAGGCCTTCAAGTCTCGTTCTTCCTCACTGGTCATGGATCGTTTCGGGCCAAGCTGCATGCCCTGGGTTTCACCGATTCTCCTCTCTGCACATGCGGCGACAATGAAGACTGGATTCACCTCATGTATAATTTCCCTCTTTATGATTTACCCAGAAGTCTCCTAATTACCAGAACTGGAAATATACCCAGTGGGCAGGAACATCTCTACATAATTGACGAAACCAACTACAAAGCCTTCACTACTTTTGCCCAGACTGTATTTGAAATGCGTCAAATTCATCTACAGCAAACTGTTCAACGCACCCTCATCTTATAATGAACCCAAAACTCAATACACAGAACATATCCTGAATGGAATCAAAGAAAACACAAACAGGTTATTGATCTTTATCCTGACCTAACAGGAATCTGTCGACGTTCACAAAGGAAGCTATCTGACAAACCCACGAACCCAAAAAGGACTTTTCTACAATAGACACAAGAACTCCAAGCAATCCTCGAGCTTCATGAATCCATGTGCCTCCTCTCATCCCCTAAGAGAAGGTTATCCAAGTCCTCTACCCAGTGTGGGACACTGCTCATTGCCCACAAGTCACCCTTGGATGAAGAAGATTAAATTGCTGACACTGGGCCCCTTGCCCAATGTGGCAGCCACTCACTTGCCGGCACCTCTCCTCTTCAAGGTGTAGGACAATATCTGATTTTCCTACTTGTGTAGGAACTCATATAAATACTCCTCTGGGAGTGGGACTGGCATTTGACATCAAATGCAGGGTCATGCTATTAGGCAATCTGATTTTTTTTATTATTTTTATTTTATTTTATATTATTATTATTTTTTTAATTTATTATTTTTATTTTTATTTTATATATATATATATATTTTTTATTTTAATTTTTATTTTTTTATTTATTATTTTTATTTTATATATATATATTTTTTATTTGTTTATTTTTTTATGTATTTATTATTTTTTTATTTATTTTATTTTTTTTATTTATTTTTATTTTTATTTTATATATATATTTTTTTATTTGTTTATTTTTTATGTATTTATTATTTTTTTATTTATTTTATTTTTTTTTATTATTTTTTTTTATTTATTTTTATTTATTATTTTTTGTTATTATTATTATCATTTTTATTTTATTATATTATTTTTTAATTTTTTTTTATTTTTTATTTTTTTTATTTTTTTGTTATTATTATTATTTTTTTTTGTTTTATTATATTATTTTTTGATTTTTTTTTATTTTTTATTTTTTTTATTTTTTTGTTATTATTATTATTATTATTTTTATTTTATTATATTATTTTTTAATTTTTTTTATTTTTTATTTTTTTTATTTTTTATTTATTTATTATTTTTTTTTTTTTTTTTTTTTTTGGCTCTCCCTGGGCAGCTCAAGCTAACCCCAGGGTCGGCCAGCCAGAGTTCTCTTCCCACATACCTGGTCCGGCTCCCAGTGCCAGTGACGGTAACTAGCGGTCTGTGGTGTTCCACGGACCCTAGGCTAAGCGGCCAGATGAACAACATAACCCGCACTAAGCAAACATGCACATTCTATAGGTGGTAGACGACTTTCATCAACCGGTGAAATACCACCACTTTGCTTATTGGAGGCTTGAAGTGGTGAAACCCATGTTTAGTCTCTAGAGCAAAGTTTCCGGCATCCCCCCCCATACTTCTCCTTGAACTAAGTACTATAGGTTTTGATACCTTTCGTGTTTGGACTTCTCATAAAAAAAAAAAAAAACATACACTGGCATATGCTATCTGGCCTTGACAGTACTGTCTTACTTCACAAGAGATTCAAATGCGGAGTTGTGCGACAGCACCGGTGCCGCTTGTCAAAAAAACACTATGTCACTATGTCACTGCAAGAGATCGACGGTGACCTCCAAGAAGTGGTCAACAATAAAAAATACAGGAAGGGAATCCTTGTCAAACTGAAAATGTAGAACTGTGCTTGGATATATGTAACATATATGTTTTTCTCGTGTGTATCTCTTTTGTAAATATGTATTGTAAACCCCTGGCACCACCATGCCGTGAAGGGACTAATTGTATGTATATCATGCTGCAATTAAAGGCTATGTTCTATTATATTGTATTCATGAAAGATTTCAGGCCTTTTATTATTGTTACGTTGTACATTAATACACACGCACACTCGGTGATCATTGTATTATGTCTACCTACCTAATACCGGGTTGGAGTCACCGTTCGTACGGATGACGCTATTCGCCTAGGCATTGACTCCACTAGATGTCTGGAGACGTCCATAGGGATGATCTGCCTGCAAAGCTTTTCACTGCCGGAATAGATGACGGTTGCGTGTCCATACGCCTCACTTACTTATCTCTCCATCAAAATGTATATGATTGACTGTGTTATAATCTCAAGGTCCTTTTCATCTTGAGCAGCATTGAGTGCATTATTCTGTTGATAATTTAACTTGGGATTATTGAACCTTGCATTTACTAGCATGCCATTTTTTAGACCAGTTGTATAATTTTATTGTAACAACCTTAATAAGTTTTGACATGAAACTTGTGATATCATTAATGAAAATTAAAAACAAGGATTCTTCAGAACACTGTAAACACCACCACCACCTAGAATCAAGCCAGAAGTCATAAGCATAATTATTGCTGAATTTTACAAAATGCAAGGTGAAAAAAAACTACTGCTAATAGCATGGCACAAATACAGTTGACTTTTAAAGACATACACACACACACACACACACACACACACACGGTTAAATTAAATACAGATATCAATATGATTAGAAAAAAAAATTTATGTGGGACAAGTATCGATAGAGCATTTACTTCCTTTTTAAAGTATAGCTATGTTAGGATTTGCATCCTTGTTATATAGTACAAGTATATAACAAAGTTAGAGACAGATTCAGAGATTTTGTGGTTCTTATCCAAAAAGTTTCCTTTATAAAGCAAAATAAGTTATATGAACAGTGTACATGGCAATACTGTTGGCTCAGTGTTTTACAAAATGTAAGTATGGAAGAACAAAACAAGTAATTTTCATTGATGTATATACCATTAAAATTAAGTAAGGATGCCAGTCATCATCAACAAAGGGGCCTCCATAGCCAGGTGGGCAGGAGCAGCAGTGCGTAGCACACGCTTCTTGATTAGACCGCGGTTCGAGCCCGTGACCACCGAATACGGAGTATGCAGAAAGGTCAGGGAATGACCACCGCATATCCCCGGAGAAATATGGCCTTTGTTGCTAATGCTCCTAAAAAAAAAATCGTCAACAAATTAATATGGAAATATTGGTATCTCATTTTCTTTTCTTTGTGAAGTGAATTATTTCAATTAACTTATTGCAAAGTTGTATCAAGCCATGTGTGTGTTGCTTGCCTGGGAACATCATGTCTTTTTAGATAAGATATCAGTAGTACATTTCATTTCTCTCCAAGCATCAAGCAGTCAAACTTTTAAATACTATATTTTCGTTAGTGGAAGAATTTCTTAATGGTTACACACACACACACACACACACACACACACACTCTTTTTACTAATTTTACTTACATCTTGTCTCTAAGTTACAGAGAAGAAAACTTTTATGTATTAGATTATTAGCGCAAATTATTATAGAATTGCTTTCAACAAAACATTTCATTCCATTTCTCATTTCACTAACTGAAATGAGAGCTGTGTTAATTTTTTTTTTTTTTATTAGATTCTATATCAAAATTAGGGTAAACATGCACTTAAAATCATATTTTTCTGATATCTTTCAGCAAGTGCACAGTCAATTATAAAAAACAAAGGTCTTGCTTCATCTATTGAACATAGTTATGCAAAAGATGTTTGGGGAAGATCAGCAAAGATGATTATTGACCCTTTTATTAATTGTGTTGTTGATAGTGATTATTCATAATGCCCGAAAGCCAGTCTCTTCGATAAATTCACCATGAACACAAAATGCAGTTCCCACTGTGCTGCTATTGTTATAATTAAAAATGTGGTATCAGATTACTTTTATCAATCACACCTTTTTTCTCATTCTTTTCTATTTCTGGAGAAAGGTGTAAACCATGCACTTACTTCAAAATGTGAGTGAAGGTAACAGATATGCAGGAATCTCAAGCTAATCACACAACGCTGTGCTGCACTGAAATAGAAAGAAATTATTATTATTTTTTTTTTAATTACATTGCTTTTACATTGCACAAATACAGTTGACTTTCAAAGACACATACACAGTTAAGTTAAATACAGATGTCAATATGATTGGAAAAAATTTGTGGGACAAAAAATTACATTTTTTTAATACATTGCTTCTGAGATGTCCCTGCCTACTTTGAAGCACATTCTTTCAGGTTGTGGGATTTATGAACTGAGTGGTCAAAAGATAAATGGTAGAATACAATTAAAATATTTATGATGAAATAAAAAAGAATTTCATCTGCTAGGCCCCATTTCATCACACAGCATTAGTCACTGTCATCTGAAACAACCATGGGGCATAGCATTTCAGTGACCTTAAACCTAACGTGTGAATGAGTACGAGTGAGTTACCCTTTTTTTAAAGGATTAGGATGCTGAATTCTAAGGTTTTCATCATTAAAAATTTATTATTATTATTTATTTATTGAAAAAGTTTCCACTATTTCTTAAATTTCTTCATTTATAATGAATGCATGTTGCATGCAGTAAAAAAACAAATATTAGTAAATGAGACAATATCATAACTTTTTTTGCACATGACATTAATTCACATTTAAATTTAATGAGAATTTTATTATCCTCTGTATGTACATTGTAAAGTGAATCTACTACAATTTTGGTTATGGTTTTTAAACTGGAATCATAACTATAATTTCATTAACATTTTTTTTTTAAATGTCATTCATTTCATTAAAATGTTTGGCCGTTGCATGCAGTTTACAGCACAAGTTTTAATAAAAACATGTGTAGATTCTTTTAATTTTTTCAGCATACTCTATAAAAGAACAGATATCTGATACAATATGGAGCAGAAAACAATGATGACAGTACTTGCCAAGAATTCGGAATACCTGAGGACTGAATACATTTTGATACATCATTAAATTCAGATTTTTCCTTTGATTTTCATGTGACCCCTTTTCTTGGCAGTTTGTATTTATCATGTTCAAGTCTTGCACATTCCAATTCTGTTATTATTTATTTATATATTTTTTTATTATTTTTTTTTTTTTATTTATTTTTGTTGTTGTTATTGTGTTGGGAGACTGATTTTGTACTGCTGTAATATGCAGGATAATTATGAAACTTGCCTGGAACTTCATTTTTAAGCACATTAGCATATATGCTTAAAACACCTATTGTTTGTCTGTCCATTCCCATTCTCTTAATGGATGAGTTTTTATAAACTTTTATTGGCTCTTTTAGAAGCCATCCCAAATTTCGTTAAAATCAGTTAAATAGAAATCTGAGAGTTATTATTTCTTTGTGTGTTCCTTTGCATGTAATAACACAAACGTTTGTGAATGGATTTCCATGAAATTTTATAATTGGCTCTTTCAGAATAGTTTCTCAAGCATTCCCATAAAATAGGACCAATAGAAATCTGGATTTTTATAATTTTTTTTATTGCATATCACTTAGATTATTCACGCACCATATATTGTAGCTGAAGCACTGGATATTTATTCCTATGGGCAATATGGCATACGTGCGGAAACAACATGCTTTCAGTTCATGCATAAAAGTTGACACTTTTTGATCTCTTGTTTTATTTTTTTTTTACAATGCACAAATTATTACTATTGATCAATGCACATGAATTGTAACACACTCCATACATTAACTAACTAGTTGTTTAATCTTCAGTGGGACTACAGTAAAAGTTTATATTTCTCATCAGAAGCTAATTTCAAGTTCAGAGTGTTTCTCTAATGTGCTTTTTCATAAACCTAGAGGAAAATAGAACTGATATTGAGCCAGTGGCTTATAAACAGATAATAATGAAGATCACTTTTTCTCTACAAAGGATACTAATTATCTTCTAAAGAAGAACACTGAATTTTCAATAAAAAAAATAGAGCTAAAATCAAAGTTGATAAAAAAAATATATATTAAAAAAATAAATAAAGAAAGTTTTCGAAGCCAGGGATTATTTACTATTTGTTTCATTAATTTCATGAATAACTTGGAATTTTTGGACCTTCAAAAACACTGAGAGGTGGCACCCAGATGTAATATAATACTCTGCTAAAAACTATAATTATACCACAAAAATAGCATAAGGTCATATCATTTATTTTAAATTGTTATTTTGATTAAGTCTAAATTTGTTCGATACAAGTATATTTTATATCAAAGTTTGATGTCTGAGTTTTCTGGTAATATGGGAAGAGAAGGTATTTGGAGTTTCATTAAGAATTGACTCGCCATTCAGAGACCCAAGTAATGGCAGTTATTAAAGTATAACATTAGTAAATATAGATTTCTTCATTTGGAAAGCAGTAATCTCAGATATTAAATTCTAAATTTAGAATTATTTTAAATTCTTTTGTGAAACTTGAGTATTGTGTGATAAGGTTCATCAGGTTTGACAATTTATAATCATGAAAAGGTAATATTTATGCTAAATTTACAATAAGTGTGTTTTGTCAGTTAGAGCATTATTTGTTCTAACTGTCAATTCCAGCTGCCCATGCTGTAGCATAGTGTTGATATTGGAAAGTTTGAAGAGCTGCTTTTAAAATTCTACAAGTTATGGATGCAGGGGACTTTAATTAGGTGGTATGGTTTGTCATTCTGATTATTATTTTGTCCAATTTTTGGACAAAATATCACCTTATCGGAAAAGATATATATTTTTAAGACTTCGAGTTTTAATTAGTAAAGGTCTATACAACCATATAATAGCGCCACCACTGAAGAAAGACTTGGTGACCTACTCCAGTATTTTTCGCCAGAAAACTTTATGAATGAGCTCAAGAATAAATCTTTAATGTTGGAAAAGTCAGTGGAACAAGGACAAGAGGTCAGCAAAGAATACGCTGGTTCGAGGCCCCGGGTGCCAAGCGTTCCGTGGCCAAGCGATCTCAGTGCGTTTTCCAAAGCGAGCTATCTAAAGAGCTTTTGCCATTGTATATATTCTGTTTATTTCTGAATACCGTTTTTTCTCATTTTATATTTAAGTAGCTCTTTTGTTCTACAAGAAGTTAGGCAAAGGCCCAGAAAGGAAAGAAACCTTTCTGTTTCGTTTTCTTTATTACTAACACAACTAATAGCCGCTTGGTCACCTTGTGGCACTGCTCCTGCCTCCCCGTGGCGGGGCCGGTAACCTGGGTGGTAAAGACAAACCCCCAGGGCCAAAAGGAGCCGACACGGATATAAGTGACTATCCACTGTTAGAGCCCTCGAGCTCAAGGTCAGAAATTCCTGACATTGACCATGACTCCAATCGTCCAAAGAGACTAAGGACGGAAAATCAGAATAATGACGTGCCAGCATTTCTTATAATGCACTCATTATCCACGCAACCTGTTGGCAAACTATCGCCTTTTCTTATACAGAAATGTTTAGAATCGGTTTGTGGATCTCCTAAAATGGTTAAGCGTCTCCAATCTGGAGACCTTCTAATTGAAACTTCTAAGACAACTCACTCAGAGAAGCTGTTAAAATTAACATCATTTAACAGTATTCCAGTGTCAGTTACGCCCCATAACACTCTTAACACCTCTAGAGGCGTTATCAGCGAATGGGACTTACTATCAGTGTCAGAAGAAGAGATAATACAAGAACTCAGGGAACAAAAAGTGACTCATGCGCGGAGAATAATGACCAAAAAAGATGGGAACCTACTACCAACCAGGTCCGTCATTTTGACATTTAGTACTCCGACTCTTCCATCTTCTGTTAAAGCAGGTTATTTAAACTGCAAGATTCGGCCCTACATCCCAAATCCCATTCGCTGCTTTAAGTGCCAGAAGTATGGCCATTCTCAGACGGCATGCCGAGGCGATGCTGTGTGTCCTATTTGTGGCTCTAAGGAGCATTCCCAAGGAGACTGTACAGCTGCCACTCCTAGTTGCCCTAACTGTAAAGGAAGCCATCCTGCCTTTTCTAAAGCATGTGACCTTTGGAAAACAGGCAAACAAATCCAGAAATATAAGGTAGAGCATAAAGTCACATACCCTGAAGCAAGGAAGCAAATACTGTTAACCATGCCTAGCCGATCATACGCATCGGTCTCTAAAAACAGCCGGTCAATTTCAACTCAAACAGATGTCTCCATAGAACCAAACATTTCATTTGCCACCTGGGCCAAAACTATGCTAACGTGCAATAAAAAATCTACAGTTAATGAAACCAGCAACACGCCAATCAGTATCCCAACTGATGCCATCTCAACCTTGCCCGAAAGAACAAAATCTGTTAGTGTTGAAAATCAAAAGACAATGAAATCATGCTATAACAACATTCAAATGGAAGTTCAGTCAGAGGACGAAGACACAGTCCTAGAATTACATGCCAATGATACCATGGATACAGGACGCCCAACCTTTCCCAAAAATGAAAAATCAAAACTAAGCAGGCAGAAACCTCAGAAAAAACAGTCAGATCAATCTTCGTCAAATAAACCCAAGCAATGAACAAATTCCTACAATGGAACTGCAGAGGATTACGCAGTAATATAGATGACCTGAATGATTTACTCACACAAACTAACGCATTAGGAGTATGCTTACAGGAAACATTTTTATCACCAAAAGTTTCACTCAAATTCAAAAACTATACTATGTTTAGGCGAGACAGGGATTCTGACTCTTCTCGTGGAGGGGTAGGTATTCTTGTCAAAACTACCATACCATCAAGACATCTCCAACTAGAAACCTCCCTAGAAGTTGTAGCAGTTTGGATAGCAATGGGAATATCATTAACCCTTGCATCTGTTTATATACCACCTAATTATCCTTGTACCCAGACTGAACTTGACAACCTTTTAACACAACTGCCACCTCCTGTCTGTTTACTCGGTGATTTTAACGGTCACCATCCATTGTGGGGATCCTCCACTATGGATAAGAGAGGCCAATTAATTGAAACATTCCTAGATAACCATAATCTGACTGTATTAAACACTGGCTCTCCAACTTATGTTCAATTACCTGCAGGCACAACATCTGCCATAGATTTATCTATCTGTTCAGCATCTCTTTTTCCAAGTATGGAATGGTTGGTGTTGAACGATCCATTCCACAGTGACCATTTTCCAATCATCAGCTCAATTCAAACACAGGTCGTATCATGCCCCAAAGCCCGTATATCTTGGAATTTCCACAAAGCAGACTGGAAAAACTACTGTACTTGTGTCCTATTAAACAAACAGTATGTACAGCAACAACATATTGATGACGTAACCGAACACATTACCAGCCATATATTATCAGCAGCCGAAATTTCTATTCCAAAATCCAACCAGAGCAAGCGGGTACACCAAAACCAGTGGTGGAATCAAGATTGCACCATACCGAAAGTAGAAAAAAACCGTGCTTGGAACCAATTTCGCAAATTCCCCACTACTGCCAACCTTATAGCTTTCAAAAAACTGAGAGCCAAAGCAAGACAAATTAGGAAAAAAGCAAAACGTGACTCCTGGATTAAGTTCGCCTCAACTATTAACAAAAATACTGACACTCGGATTATCTGGAAAAAAATACAAGCTCTCAATGGAAAATTTCTACCTCTACAGTCTCCAATAATTCAGTGGAATGGGCAGGACCTATCTTCTCCTACTGACATCGCAAATGCTTTAGCAGAATATTTCTATAATACTTCTGCCTCAACCACTTATGTGACTGCTTTTCAGAGAATTAAAACTAATGAAGAACGAAAAAAATTGAATTTTTCAACTAATCACCCACTTCCATATAACCAGCCCTTTACTATAGCTGAACCCAAAGAATCCTTGAGTAAATCTCCAAATAGTGCAGCAGGACCAGACGGCATTCACTACAGAATGCTTAAACATCTGTGTGAAGCTGATCTGTACATACTATTGCTATTTTATAATAGGATCTTCTCAGAAAACACATATCCTCTCTCATGGCATCATTCCTATATTTGTGCAATACCAAAACCGGGAAAAGATACATCTCTAGTTCAAAATTACAGACCAATATCATTGACAAGCTGTTTGGGCAAGACCTTCGAAAGGATGGTGCATAAGAGGCTCACCTGGATTCTTGAATCCCAAAATCTGCTTTCTGATCACCAATATGGCTTCCGCAAAAACAGGTCCACCCTAGATTTACTTGTCAAAATTGAATCCAACATACGTAACGCCTTCATCAGGAGACAACATTTAGTTATGGTCAACCTGGATATTCAGAAAGCATTCGACACCACATGGCGTCATGGTATTATCACAGATATGCATCAGTTAGGGTTGAGAGGCTATCTCCCTCAAATTATTCAGAACATTTTAAAGTTACGTACCTTTCAAGTCAGATATCAAAACTTCCTATCAGCATCTCATATTCAAGAAGAGGGTGTCCCACAGGGTTCTATACTGAGTCCAACCCTATTCGCAATTAGGGTCAACAATATATTGGAAGATCTTCCAAAAACTATTGAAGTATATATGTATGCAGATGACCTCACCATATCATGCCAATCACAAAATATGAATACTATCGAAAGACAGTTACAAATTACTCTAAACAGAATAGAATCGTGGACTTTACGCAATGGATACCATCTTGCTGAACAGAAATCCACTACCACTCATTTCTGCAAACTCCGGTCATTTCATCCTGATCCTGAGTTAAAGATAAAAAATGTGTCGGTTCCTCTGGTTAACACTGTCCGCTTTCTTGGCCTGATTGTAGATAGAAAACTGAACTTTCAAGCACATGTGGCCTATCTTCGTACCATCTGCTTGAAGAAATTGAATATCCTTCGGTGTGTGTCATCCATGTCTTGGGGCGCTGATCGGCATACGCTTATCCATATTTATAGAGCTCTCATCAGATCCCGTTTGGACTACGGTTCTCCAGTATATGACTTTGCGAGGAAGAGTACATTAGAACGATTAAATACCATCCAGCACAGTGCCCTTCGAGTTTCTCTAGGGGCTTTCAGAACCTCCCCAGTCCAGAGCCTTTACATTGAAGCCCACGAACCTCCCTTACATCTTCGGAGGAAAACATTGCTTTTAATGTATGCCGCAAAAATCCGCAGTCTTCCCTACCACCCGAATTGGAGATGTCTGTACAACACCGAATGGGACTCATTTTACAACAGTAAACCAAATGAAAACAGACCTGCTGCACTTAGACTTAAAGAACTAACTCAAACGTGGAATATTGCAATCGACAATATATATCAGGACATAACACCTCCTGATCCACCGTGGACAAATATCCCTGCAATTTACGATGACTATTTCCAACAGTGGGGAAAGAACACCTTGTGTCCCTTCAATATAGCACAGTTACATGAAGCTCACTCTGCTTTTAATTCACAGGCCTGTAAGATCTATACAGATGGATCGAAAACTGAGACCCAAGTAGGCGCTGCTGCGATCTTTCCATCTTTCAGCACTTCTGTCTCATTAGCTGTAGAATGCAGTATCTTCACTGCTGAGCTTTGTGCTATTAACTTGGCTCTAGGGCATATCACTCAACTTCTAATTTCGTCTGCCATAATATACACTGACTCGCTCAGTGCTGTCTCTGCCATAAATAGTAATACCAACTCCTCTCACCCTGTAATAAAACAAATCCATTCTAAATTACTTGTGTGTAATGAGTCAAACCAAACTGTAACATTCTGTTGGATTCCAGGTCATTCTGGGATAGCAGGAAATGAAAGAGCAGATCTAGCAGCCAAACAACCAGATACTACTTTTTTGCAGACTTTTCGATCCCCATATACTGATTATAAACATATCATCCATAAAGCATGTTACAATAGCTGGTCATTAATCTGGAGAAGTTATCCAGAAAACAAATTATTCCAAATAAAACCAGAACCAAAGCTGTGGCCCTCCAGCTTCCAGAAAAGCAGACGAGAAGAAACAATTTTAGGAAGGCTCAGGATTGGGCATACTTATCTCACTCACCTCTATCTATTAACTAATGACAGCGCTCCACAATGTACATCATGTCAAGTACAACTGACCATTCGCCATTTGTTAGTGGACTGTCCCCACCTTCAGAACATCCGCTTAGATACTTTTAAATCAATTGCTAAAACACAGTCATCAATAAATTTATTGCAGATTCTGGGAGATGATTCTAATAAAAAGGAACTATATACTTTCCTAAACCGGATACAAATATATCATAAAATATAGATATTATTTCATATTCACCATTAGAAGACACAATATGGCCCAAGTAGCCTTTGTGTCGTTAAACCCAACAACAACAACAACGCTGGTTCGACACCATCAAGAGGGACACTGGCATGAGCATGAAAGACTTGGAAGAAGTTGTAGACTTGATAGCATGGAGGCAGCTCACCCATAAAGCCTCCGAAAGTCGGCTGCAATGGAATAGATGGAAACAACAACAAAGGGTGATGTTGTTGTACACGTTAACACTAATGACATTAAGAGTTGAAGATCTGCAGATTTCTTAACAAGTACAGGTCGATGCTGAAAAAAAGTCGTGAGTTCGAGTTCAATTCGAAAGTGTCTGCAATTCTGCTCAGACATAATAGGATGGAGTATATGATGAGAACATTTTCAATCAATTCAACCCTGGAGGAATTGTGCAAGGCTCGTGGGGTATAATTTTTCTCAGCATGTTTTGTGCTTGTTAACAGTAGAGACTGCTTCTGCAGGGATGGGATACACTTAAATACAAGGGATGCAAGAGTGTTTGCTGATGCTATCGAGGCAGTCGTAGATAAGTCGGTAAACTGCTAGATTGGTAGAGGTGAAAGTGATTCTTCACTGCTTCTATTAGAATGAGCAGCATTCTGTGGGGGGGGGGGTTTAGGGACTGGTGGGAGTCATCATGAAACAAATAAATACAAGGGCTGTGTTAAGGTAACTAAGAAAAAGAATATTTGCATGTACAACAATGCTAGAAGTATAGTAAATAAATTTGATGGATTTGAAGTGCTGGTCAAGACATCAAAGACAGATATTGTTGGGATATGACAGGCATGGTGTGTCACACAGATATAAGGAATGCAGACTTTGAATATGGTGAGTAGAATGTGTAGAGAAAGGACAGACAGGATAGGAAGGGAGGATGATCTATGATGTTAATTAAGAAAAACAAAATCTAAGGAAGTGCATCCAGTTGACATAGAGGAACAGTGCAATATTGAGTCAGTTTGGTGTGACATAAGCACTGGGAAAGCAAAAATGATGGGAGAAGTGTGTTATAAGCCTAATGAGTACAATAAACAACTCTATAGAGAAATAGAATGGGCCAGTAAATTGAATTGTGTTATAATAGAGGATTTTAACTTCCCAGATATTGACTGGAAATTGTGTGTAGGTCACTCACACACTAGCCAGACTTTTGTGCATTTATTGGATGATTGTTTTCTGCTGTAGCATGTTCGAAAAGCAACCAGAGGGTGTAATATTCTTGATCTAACAAACTAAATGAATATTTTGCATCGACATTCACACATGAGGAGTTATTCAGCGAGGGGAATGCCAGAGGTGTATTCAACTCTAGCAGTAAGCTAGAGAATCTTGTAATAACTGAGAGTAAAGTGGAGGAGAAATTGTTGAAGATAAACACAAGAAAGGCACCTGGGGTGGATGGGATCTATCCGGTTATATTAAAGGAGGCAGCAAAGGAAGTAAGCAAACCCTTAGCCATAATTATGAGAGCTTCCTTGGACTCAGGGGTGGTACCCACAGACTGGAGATGTGCAAATGTTACCCCAATTCACAAAGGAGGATCAAAGGCTGACACAAGTAATTATAGACCTGTGAGTTTAACTTCTGTTCCCAGAAAATTAATGGAGGCACTGGTTAAAGAAGCACTGCAGGATCATCTAGACAAGACTTCAGTTATATCTCGGACACAGCATGGTTTTGTTAAGGGGAAGTCTTGCCTGCCCAATTTGATTGGATACTATGATGCAGTCACAAAAGAACTGGATGCAGGGAATAACTTTGATATTATATACTTGGATCTTAGAAAGGCTTTTGATACTGTTGCACATGGAAGACTGCTGCACAAATTGGAGCAGTGTGGCATTGGAGGCAAATTGCTGCTATGGATAAAGGGGTGGTTGAGGGGGAGAAGACAGAGAGTGGTAATCAATGGACACTGCTCATCGTGGACTAATGTTATTAGTGGAGTCCCTCAGGGTTCAGTATGGGGTCCTTTATTGTTCTCTGTATTTATAAATGATATTGATGATGGTATATCAAGCTTAATGTCCAAGTTTGCAGAAGATATGAAGGTTGGCAGGGCGCCTCCGTAGCCAGGTGGAAAGGAGCAGCAGTGCGTAGCACACGCTTCTTGATTAGACCGGGGTTCGAGCCCATCACCACCAAATACGGAGGATGCGGAAAGGTCAGGGAATGACCACCGCATATCCCGGAGCAATATGGCCTTAGTTGCTAATGCTCCTAAAAAAAAAAAACCAAAATAAATAAAATAAAAAAGAAGGTTGGCAGGGTTGTCAAGGACACTACTGACACTATGCTGCTGCAACAGGATCTGGAAAGGTTGAGCATATGGGAAACAGCAACCCCAGAGCAACGTATCAACTGTGTGGTACTACACTGACAGTGGTAGAGAATGAAAGGGACCTGGGGGTGGTTGTGCAGGCAGATATGAAGTTCTCTGAGCAGTGCAGACGGGCTGCAAGAGTAGCCCATGGTGTATTGTCAATGATATATAGGAATTTTTCTAGCAGGGATAAGGAGGTGATTATTCCCTTGTATAAGGCAATGGTCAGGCCACACCTAAAGTACTGTATACAGGCCTGGAGGCCTTTCAAGAAGGATGTAGAGCTGCTGGAACAAGTACAGAGAAGAGCAACAAGATTAGTGAATGGAACAAAGGGGTGCTCTTACGAAGAAAGGCTTAAGTTTTGCGAATTACAGTGTCTGGAGACTAGGCACCAGCGAAGTGATCTGATAGAGGCGTACAAAGCCTTGAATGGTTTGAGCATGCTCAATGCTGATGGGATTCTTCCTCTTGCTCATAATAATCACCTGAGAGGGCATAAATTCAAATTGAGGAAAGACAGATGTAGGATAGATGTGCGGAAATTTGCCTTTAGCCAGCGGGTGGTTGGTAGGTGGAACAGACTTCCATCCCTTGTCGTGGAAGTTGATAGCCTAAATAAGTTTAAGGCTCAGCTGGACAGGTATTTCGAACGAACAGAGGGGTGAAGTGGAAGTGGTTATTTTTTATTTATTTATTTTACTTTTTATTTTTTTTTGGCTGATGCTGCATAAGCTTGCTTTCTTGCATCAAATGCCTCTACTAATGCTAATGCTAATGCTAACTTCCTGTTCCAAAACATCTCACAGGTGTTCAACCTGTGGGATGTTTTGGAACAGGTCGGATGTTTTGTTTTGGAATATATATATATATGTGTGTGTATATACAGGGTGACTCAGGAGGAACAGTAAATATTTTGGGAAGTTATAGTATCGATTATTATGAGTAAAAAAGATAAACATGTGTCCAATTCTCAATGGATACGGAGATACAGTTGTTTGAAACTGGCACGCACAGCTCCCTGAATGAGATGTGACCAAGAGGCAGTTATAACCTGACGCTGTTTGGTGTTAGAAGTGTTGTTAAGAATGTCGCACATCTTCACACATGCTCAATATTCCGATATGGTGCTTGTCTACGGTTTTTGTGGTGGAAGTGCTACTGCTGCTTGTAGAGAATACCATCGATGGTTTCCTAACCGCAGAATACTGGATTCAAGAGCGTTTACTAGTGTTTACACCAAACTGCGTGAGACTGGTATAGTTTCCAGCGCTCATATTTCTTCTGAACATGCAAATGAACAAAATGTGGATGAAATGGAACACATTCTTCAGTCGGTAGAATGTAGTCCTACTATTAGCACACGAAGAATTTCTACGCATTTCGGTGTTCCGCAGACAACAGTATGGCGAACATTACGTGAGCACGGCTTGTATAGTATATGTATTTTATTTTTAGGCCACTCAAATAATTAAATTCATCCGCCGTTCTGTGTGTCTTATATCTGTTAATTGCATGTGTTCTGTGGCCGAGTTGTCTGTTTTGCTGGACGGGGTTTTCGTCCAACAAAAAAGAGGGGGGGTGGAACCTTGCTATCTACGCCTGAGACCGACTAACTCAGCCCCTGAGTGAGTGCACGGCTTGTGTCCATTTCACATACAGCGGGCGCAACGCCTTCAACAGGAGACAACACCCAGCGATTGGAATTTTGTCGGTGTGTAAATGCTAATCGCCGATTAGTTCAATTAATACTGTTCAGGAGGAAAAGTAAATATTTTGGGAAGTTATAGTATCGATTATTCTGAGTAAAAAAGTTCATATAAACACCCGTAACTCTCATAGGTGATCAGATGAATATTCACATGCCACTATAGAAACAAATTTTCAACATCGCTTCTCTGTGGTGCGGTATCAGTCAATCAGTTAATTGGGCCTGTTGTGTTACAAAATGGTCTTACAGGGTCCATTTACCTAGAATTTCTGCAAAACAAACTTCCACTACTATTGGAGGATGTTCCCTTAGCTACAAGGAATGGTATGTACTTTCAGCATGACGGAGCTCCTACACATTAATTATACCCGTCTGGTGATACAATATCTAAATCAAACTCTCCCTGAACGATCGATGGGCCGCGGTGGTCCCCTTCATTAGCCACCAAGGTATCCAGACCTCATTCCGTTATATTTTTGTTTGTGGGGATGGATGAATAGCGCAGTATATAAAGAAAAGGTGAATACAAGTGACGAATTCCTCGGCTCGCATTTTGGACACTGTTGCCCTCATAAAGGAACGCCAATACGACCTCAGAAGAACAACACGTCATATTACCACAAGGGTTGCAAAGTGCATCCAGGTTGGCGGTGGGATTTTCGAACATTTATTGTGAACTGTAAAAATTTGTCAATTATTTGTGTTTTGTATCATTCAAAAAGTCAATAAATACAACCAAGTCATTAATCTTTCTTTACCTCTCACAATGGCTTTGTGCGCGCCACTTTCAAACAGCTCCCCGTATCCATTGAGAATTGGACGCATGTTTATATGAAGTTTTTTATTCAGAATAATCGATACTATAACCTCCCAAAATATTTACTATTCCTCCTGAATCACCCTGTATACACACACACACACACGGGGGGGGGGGGCAAACGGGGCACTTGCCCCTCCCTGGGATCGAGTAAAAAATTCCACAAATTATAATCGTAAAAGTGATTGAGATATGTAACCTTACACCCTCGACCATGGGACGCTTTGTCTGCCTTAAAATTTTATTACGGGTTGGCCGGTTTAGGCCTTCGGCGGGGTAACCATAGAACACGTGTTTCATCTATTGCAGCAATAAAACACGTGTTCCTGTTTTTGGTTCATCCATTGATATTCCCCAAACTTTACCAGAAGTTTTGGAACATTGCGATTATTTCCCTTCTATTAATTCGGCAATAGCTATTGGTATGACATTTTACCTGCTACGACCTGTACCATTGAAAGAAGTTTCAGCACCTTGAGACGTGTGAAAACATGTCCACTATCTCAGAAACTCGCCTATAAGGTTTATGTATGATTAGTGTACGCAGGAAGAAACTAGAAGAGGAAGCGGTAAAGAAGAAATTTATTGAAAATGTCATCAATAGGGTTCCAAGCGATTAACGGAGAATTCAATTCTTATACGATACGTGATTATTGAAATTATTATTATTATTTATATATATATGAAGTTATGTAAAAGAATATAAGAATTAGAAAAGGAGAAAGAGTGACAGAACAGATTAATGCCATCAAATTTATGATTGTACATTATATCTGTCTGTATATAACAATTTTTCAGTTAATTGTAATACCAACTAGATAAATTGGAGAATTTAGCATAAAAGTATTAGGGGTGCAAACTATACTCATAGTTCAAAGGGCCAAGTTTAGGTAACCTAAGTTGGACTTCTTTGTTGTACCCTATAAATAAACACATAAAATAGTAAAATTAAAATGATAATATAGCTAATTATAGATATATGGATACATTGAATGGAACGTTAACTAAGGCTAGCTCCACTCAATATATCCCATCGATAATTAGCTGAAGCTATCTGTTTCTGTTTGCTATTTGCGATCTGGAAAATGGCAAACAGAAATGAGTATAGTTTGTACCCCCAATACTTTTATGCTAAATTCTCCAATTTATCTAGTTGGTATTACAATTAACTAAAAAATTTGTTATATATATATATATATTAATTCTTGTTTCCTTTATATTGTAAATTTATATACATTGTGTATGTGTTTTTGTACTGATGCAATACTGCATTCTATAATCTACTTGTTTAATTAAATAATTATTTAAAAAATTAAATAAAAATTTATTGATGTAATTATTTGTCTCCAAGCTTTTCCCCCTCCTAGAAAATTTTCTGTGGACGCCCATGCTAACGTATATATCATGGCTGACCCGAAAGAGGCGGAGAAATGATAGATAATAAGAAAAATATAGGTAGTAAAAAATTACTAAAAATCATTGAAAGTTGAAATCACAAGATGGCGCAGACGGTAAGGAATCGTACTTACTGTTTCCGCAAGCCGGAGAAGTGGGGACGGTCGTCCGGTGTACTGCGGCGAGAGAAAGCGACCTCAGGCGTTCCAACGCCTGAGGTCGCTTCTACATACCGTAGAGAATTGGACAATGGTCACTTCTACATATCATATAGTCATTGAAACAAGCACGTAGCTTTCTTTCTCTCCTCGCAGTACACCGAACCGTCCCCACTTCTCTGGCTTGCGGAAACAGTAAGTACGATTCCTGACCGTCTGCACCATTTCGTGATTTTAACTTTCAATGATTTTTTACTACCTATATTTCTTATTATCTATCATTTCTCCGCCTCTGTCGGGTCAGCCATGATATATTCGTTAGCATTACGATTAACCTGGCTTCCGAACATTAACAATAAACTAAAAACCTGGTATCTTTTTACCATGTTTCTTGTATTCTATCTATCTTGTAAACTCCTCTGACCGTTTGGTCGTCCCGGAGTATAAACAGAAAATTTATTTATTTTATTTTATATGCTACTTATATTTCATATTAGAAACAGAGGCCTTACTTTTTGTGGCATTTTGCTTGATTTTGACAGCTGGCCCTCGTGAACGACGTTGAAATCATCTGAAGTACAGCTTATAATATTTTTGACTTTTGTGTTGCAGGTTCGAATTGTGTTATTTTATGACTGCCTTTCCATGTTATCTAACCGGTTGGTTGATTACACTACTTGCTGTTCTCTCTCTCCACACTAAAAGCATAACCTCCTATTTTTTATATATATATATTTATTTATTTATAGTTGGGTGCCTTCTGCTCTACATCGTAGTAACCCAGGTCTATATTCCTTCATATATTCCTCTTATTACAACTCCTGTACCTATTACTTCTATTCTATATGTATGTAAATATAGTACATTTATATGGTAACTATTCGTTATACATTTTACATAAAAGCCGGTCAAAATTTCGAGATAGCTTCAAGCTAAGCTCCAACTTAATTTTAAATTACTGTCAATTAAATATACATTATCAACACAATTATATCGCCTCCCTGACTCCTAGAAAAGTAGGAAATAATATCATGATAACAATGCATTTATTTTAAAATAATGTTTGGTAAAATTACTTTAAAATCCATTTACAAAGACTATATAAAAAATAACATAATCATATTAAATTCTTTTGATACATGATATCTAATTTTAAAAGACTGATTTTCAAAGGTTTGTTGCCATTCCATTATTTTCCACATTGCTTTTTACTATTTTCCTGGAAGTGCCAGTAAGCAAAAGTTTTTGTATTCTGGCAGACGGTGATTCCACAGAAACATGTAGAATGTAAGACAGAGCAAAAGATATCACGGCGTGGCCAATAAAACTGTACATCTGCAAAATAAATTACAATTTATTAAACTAATCGGGGTAATATGCAAACAAAATTAATGGTACTGCCAAAATTTTTAGGGGAAGTTTGTTAATTAACATTCTTAAGAGACGAATTTATTTGCAAAAGAAAATAACAGTAAAGTTGACGTATACATTTTAAAGCTATTCGAAGAAATAGGGAAGTCTAAAACTATACTACCTGAACTTATTTACGCATACTTGCAGACATTTCTGATTTAAATTTCTGATCATAGTGCGCATTGTGCAACGGCCGACTTAACATGGAGAAGCTTTTTGCTTCAGACACTTCTTGATAAAAATATAGATCGATTCTCTAACAAAAAGGCTAATTGGGACTTATTTACTGCCACTCTTCACTCATCGTCGCCAGGGCCGCTAGTGGGACCCCGCTTTTCCGTCCACCACCTCGGTGAGGCAGCCGCGTACAATAGAAGAAAGACTCTGGCGGGACGAACCCTAGACTCCAATGTAAAAAAAACAAACAAACAAAAAAACACCTCTCTAGAAGAGGAAGACATGAAAGGGTTGGGAGCAGAGCAAGAAGGTTAGGGTAGATGACAGGGAGGCTATCCACCAAGAAGTAGGAAATTAAAGGAATAGAGGGGCATCCACATCATCCACACAGGGGCAGACAAGAAAAGTAAAAGATTTTTGGGGGTAGGGTCCACCAGGCGAAAAATAGGGATGGGAGGTGAAATAAGGGAGAAAGTATGGGTAAGTTGAGAATAAAGAATAGGGCTAGGGTGCCCTATGTTGGGCAGAGATCCCACTGAGGACAATGGTTCCCTATGAATAATCCCACACCACCTGGACCAGCTGTGGCTGGTGTCAGCATATCCCACGCCATGCCACAAATGAGAGGATGACGTCAGCAGTGCAGGGGAATTCCACATCGGTTGTCTCACTGCACTCCAATTTGGAGAAGGGGTGCCTGGCTAGAACAACACATACTGACCATTTATTTCACTCGATATTTGTATAGCTATCATACTGAAAATTACACAAGTACACTTTTTTTCTTTTTTCTCTTTTTTTTTTTTTTTTTTGTTTATTTAGGGACAGACTGCTTTCTAACAGTACACAACACTCATTTATCTTGTTTCATCCATCAGCACACATTCAGGCAGGATACAAGTGCCACCTACATGAAGACATCTGCCAAGGCAGGTTTTTTTTTTTTTTTTCTTTTCTTTTGAGCAAATCATAGCGCATTCACACAGTCACCGCATAGTTTACACAAGTGATCAGTATACTCTCTCTCATTTGTACTTTTTAACCCAGAGATAATGTTTAACCCAGAGATAATGTTATCTCTGGGTTTTTAACCCAGAGATAACATTATCTCTGGGTTAATTCAGTGATTTCTCAGTGATTACTGAGAAATCACTGAATCATGACCACATACCCAATACTTCGTAGATCCTCCTTTTGCCCTCAGTGCAGCAGCTATCCGACGTGCCATTAATTCAACAAGATATCGGAAGCGTTCGCGAGGTATGGCCAACCAAGTTGTGTGTAATTCGGCCAGCAATGCAAGAATGGAGGTGATTGGTGTATCCAGACGCCTGATATGCCTTTCCATAGTGTCCCACAAATGCTCTATAGGATTGATATCGGGCGAGTTCGGAGGCCAATCGATATGTTGGAAGTCAGAACTGTGTCCCTAAACCATTCCTACAACAATTGCCCGATGGCACAGCGCATTATCACAATGGAAGATACCATTGCCATTCGGGAAAAAGTGTAACAGCGGAGTGTACACAGTCAGCAAGGATTTGACGATGGCGCAGACCACTGATACGTTGTTTCACATGCACCAGGGGTCCAGGTTCCTGCCAGTGAAACATGCCCCACACCATACAGCCGCCTCCACCGGCCTGCACTTTTGATGCCATGCATGATGGATGAAGCGCCTCATGTTGTTCACGCCAAATCCGTACACGACCATCCACGGTGTGGAGTAAATAACGCGACTCATCCGACTAGCACACCTTCTTCCAGTCTTCTAACGTCCAACTTGCATGCTCTTTGCACCAGGCAAGTCTTTTACGCAAATGAACCTTGGTTAGGTGAGGATGCCGTAGGGGTCGTCTGCTGGTATAGCCCATACGTTCGACGCATTGTCATGCCAGATATTGTTCCGGGTTGGCCCATGTTGTATTGGGTAGTAACTCTTGAACGGTGCTGCGCCTATTCGACTGTACGAGTCGTCGGACCCGGCGCTCATCTCCAACTTCAACCTTTTGCTGATCTTTGCAGTTTTGCCGACGGGTCGTTGTTTGACCATTTTGACGCCAGTCCTGGTACTTTAACTACGGCAGCTCTCGAACGCCCACCAGTTCAGCCGTTTGTGAAATCGAGGCACCAGCTTGTCGAGCTTCCACAATCTGTCCTTTACAAAGACCGATAAATCCTTCATTTTACCCATCACGCTCAGAATTTTACTACCTACTGAACCACTGACACCTTATCTATGTTACGTAGGTTGACTAACTGCGAACTCTCGTACCTCACGTGGTCAACAGGTAGTATTCACTTTTCATAACGGTGGTTATAACTCAGTCTCAGTCTCTCTCTCTCTCTCTCTCTCTCTCTCTCTCTCTCCACACACACACACACACACACACACACACACACACACACACACACACACACACACACACACACATATATATATACACACACCCACACATATATATATATATACAAATATATATATATACACACACCCACACATATATATATATATATGTGATTTTTTTTTTTTTGATTTTTTTACCCCTGCGGTTAAGCGGATTCGTTTTACACATGAGTAGTAGTAATCCCAGAATAACTTATCAACTGTGTGGTATTACACTCAGGATAGTTTATTATTATTATTATTATTATTTATTTATTTATTAAGGCAGTCCCAGCAAACTATGGCGACTTCGCCGTCACTTACAGATAATTTACTCTAATATACAGTATTCCATCTCCTGTATGCCCATTCCCCAATAACAGGGAGGGAAAGATTGCCACGACCAAAACAGATACAAAGAAAAAAAAAAAAAAAAAAAAAAAAAACATTGAAAATAATTAAAATTATACAAAATTAAATATAATTAAATAACAGACGGAGACCAAATTCCGGTTTCAATCAGCTCATCGCAAGAGCTACATCTGCTCAGATATCAGTACCAGGAACTCCGTTTAGGAGAGCCAGCAGCACAAGGAACTGTGGAGAACAGAACTGCCAGCACAAGGTGCTGGAGTTGCAGTAGATATAGCAAAACGATGGAGCTGCAGTGAATAAGAAAAAAACACCATAAGGAGCTGTGTCTAATGAGCAAAAAGAGATGACATGGCTGTTTCTTCCAGTGTTGACAGCAACATGAACTGCAAAAAATGTCCAGTGTTGACAGCAACATGAACTGCAAAGAATGTCCAGTGTAGATAGAAAACATTGATGATATGAAAGTGGAATTTCAAGTGGAAGTGGATACCAACACAAATTCAAGAAAAGAATACCACAGCCTTGTCCACTTCCACTAAAGTGAATTCATTCTGTTCCGTAGCACAGCACAATACTTTCATTAGCAGAGGCTATGATGCAAGAAAGCAAGCTTATACAGCAAGTGTCAAATTCCTAGGAGTAATCCTTGATGCCAACCTCACCTATAAAAAACAAATCCAAGATCAGTATTCCAAAGCCCTGAGAGCAGTCTGGGGAATGAAAACTGATCTGTGGAAAACGCACAATAAGCAAATAATCAAGAAATACCTTGCAACTTACTTCTGCAGTGTGCTCTCCTATGCCGTAGCAGTTTGGTCGGCGGCACCATCCACCAGCCTCAGGAAACTGTGGAGCCTCGAATTCTGGGTGCTGAAGTGGGCCAACTTGTGGTCGCACTAGATCTACACGACATCTAAATCTGCACTCTGCTCCAACCTGCAATATACGCCCACAGTTCACAGAGCCCATGTGCTAAAAATAAAGTCATTCCTTCATCTGTGCTCAGCTAAGCAGGATCACATCAACATCTGAAACACGGTTGGGTTCAATTTGCCAGGTAGACATCTCTGCAGTACCCCCTCCTTGTGCTCAAAGCTCCAAAGGTTACAGAATTTCAAGAGGCACTTCCCAAATGTGACTCTGGATACTCTCAACTCGCTCAACATCGACATCGACCTGTGGACTATAGACAAGGCATATCGCGATGGCATCTTGGCCGATCTTGCTTTTTGTAAAGGACATTTATGTAAGTGCCGATCTTAGTTAGCCGATGTCATTTCATGTTCTGCTCAACTTGTAGTCCTTGTCGTTGTAATTACTACTTCATTTTTACATTTTGATTATTATTTATTATTATTTAATTTTTTTTTTCTATTATAAAACAAAATCACTTGTACAAACAACGAATTGTAAGCTTCCTCTGGCTTTCTGTGTAAGGAATCACTATTGTATAAAATTTATGTTGATAAAGAATCTTATTATTATTATTATCAGCCAAAAAAAAAAAAAAAAACTTTCCCATTTCACCCATCCATTCGCTCCAAAAGTTTGCCAACTTCTTCCTTGAATTCATTTAAGCTATCAACTTCCACAAATGGCAGATGGAAGTTTGTTCCAGCAATCAACTACCCGCTAGCTAAAGGCAAATTTCCGCACATCTATTCAACAACTGTCTTTCCTCAATTTGAGTTTATGCCCCCACGGGTTTGTAATCTAAGCAAGTGGAAGAATCCCATCAGCATTGAGCCTGCTCAATCCATTCAAGGCCTTATATACTTCAATCAGATCACCTGCGAGGTGATCTGATTGAGGACGCTGCAATTGGCAGAACCTAAGCCTTTCTTCGTAAGAGCACCCGTTTGTTCCCCTCACCAGTCTTGTTACCCTTCTCTGTACTCCGAAGAAATGCCGCGAGTTAGATCACAATGTCTATGTGTCTGCAATTCTGCCCAGACACTTATAGGAGGGATTATATGATGAAAGCCTTGGGATTAACTCGACACTCGAAGAACTCTGCAAGGCTTTTTGGGGGAAATTTTTGTCAGCTTGGCCCGCACTTGCAGGTAGAAGGAATGTTTTGTAGAGATGGAATGCATTTAAACAAAGGTAGTGCAATGGTTTTAGCCAGTATTATTGAGGATACCTTAAAGGTTCAGGGAAACTGCTAGTTTGGGGGAACAAGGGTAATATAGATACCCGTTTATCTGATAATATTTGTCAAAGTAACTCTTGCACATACCTCAAGAAGTCTTGTTTGTTACCGCAACAGTACATATTAGCAAGATGTTCTACGGATAGAAACGTGTCAAATGAGTGGATAGCTAATGCCATGGAAGCAAGCTGAAATAACTTCAATGGGTGTGTGTCAGGGTAGTTAACTCTACAAAACACTAAGTCTTAATTGTTTATACAGTAATGTCAGAAGTGTCGCCAATAAAATGAGTGAATTCGAATTTAGGAAGGATAGGGCAGATAGAAGGGATGATGGGGTCATGCTTCTTATCAAAAGCAGCCTGAGTGCGACGAAAGCTTACCCATAATCAAACGTTTCGTATGCTAGTATAGAATCTGTATGGTGTGAAGTAGTTGGAAACAAAGGTATAATGAGAGTGGGAGTAATCTACAGGCCAAGTGATTGCGAAGATTATGATGAGAGCCTCTATATGCATATATGCAAATGGAATGGGCAAGTAAGCGTGAATGTATTATGGACGATTTTAATTTGCCTCTAATTGATTGGAGCAAATGGGAAGGAAACTCGACAGGGAGGAAACATTTTTTAAATCAACTAGATTTTTATTTGTACCACCATGTCAGGGAAAGTACTAGGGAAAATCATCACCATGAACCAGATGACATAATAAGGCTGACAGTAGAGGAACCAATAGAAGGAAGTGATTACGGAATTGTACGATGGATTATGAAGATAGAGAGGTGGCAGGAGTTAAAGGCAAAGGCAAAGGAATGAGTTATAATTTCAGAAAATGAAATTACGATGCCTTAAGGTGCTACATAGCCTCTATTAACTGGGTAGATATCGCACAGAAAGCGAATACAATTTAAATATGGTATACCTTTAAAACATTAATCACAGAAGCAGTGTATGCGTATATACCATTAAAAAATACTCTACTAGGAGGATTCCAAGTTGGATGAATAATGAAGTTGTCAGATTATTTGAGCAGAAAAAGACGGCATGGATACGTTACAGAGGAATAAAAAGTACTGAAGCCTATAACAGATACAAATTAATCTGTAATAGTGCCGCAGAAAAGGTTAGGCTGCAAAGGCAGATTATGAGAAAAAAATGATGGCAAAGAGAGCAATAAGGAATTCTTCACATATACAGGGTGTCTCAAAAATATTGGTACACCGTTTAGGGGAGGTAGGTAACATCTAAAGAAATGTGAATCGCATAGGAACCCATAACCGGAAACGTCACCGTAAGTCGGTAGACAGCGCGGTAGTCGTCGCACGAAGAGCATGCATCAATATGTAGACATGTAGACATGTATAGTATCTTATGTAGGACGGCACCTGAACGAAAGTTCAACCCCGTCTTTGTACACTGTGATGGTTACAAAGCACTGTAACAGGCCAGAATGTGTGTAACGTTATGTTCGTGTAGTGTGTGTGTGTGTGTTGTTGTGTTGTTTTGTTGTTTCTGGCCGTTTTGTCACCAGGCAGGCGATCACCTCGAAAGCCTGCCCAGTGTCCGTCTACACAACGGGGAGGTAGGCCACAACTGCGCAGGAACCATGGCCATGCATCAATATACGAACTGTGAGCTGGCAGACATGCACTTAGTGTATGGATTAGCAGAGGGCAATGGACGAGCCGCTCAATGAATTTATGGAGAACGCTTCCCAGACAGACATGTACCAGACCACCGTTTGTTTGCGTGTGTGCATCAAAATTTGTGCGATTAGGGGTCATTTAGAGGTAACAGTAGTAGTGCGGGTAGACCACGTTCGACGCGAACTCCCGCCATGGAGAAAGTGTGTTGAATGCCGTCCAGAATAATCCTACTACCAGCACACGCGCCGTTGCCTCTGCCTTAGGAGTGTCTCGTGGCAGTGTACAGAGTGTCTGGCACGACGATTCCTTTCACCCCTTTCACCTCCAAAGGGTTCAGTTACTGCTCCCCCAAGATGCACGTGTGGCTTTTGCGCAGTGGTTTCTCCAAGAAAGTGTTCAAGACTTGAATTTTCCAGCCTATGTTTTGGTCACGGATGAGGCTTATTTCACTTGGGAAGGCTTATTCAATCAGCGTACATTGCTCATGTGTGGACTCACGACAACTCAAACGGTGTGCGCCCCCATGCGGCACATGTGGACATGTGTTTTTGTAAAGGGCGGCTCCTAGAACGTGAGTTCAACTCCGCCTCGTATCTCTGTGAAGAACAGTATCACTACAAATGGGCCAGATGTGTGTGACGTCGGTTTGTGTGTATTATGTGTGTGTTCTGTTGTTATGTTCTGACCGCTTGGCTACCCAGAAGCATCAGTCACCTGGACAGATGATTCTGGGTACTCGTCCACACCACGGGAAGGTGGGCCAGTCCCAATGGAGCACGTACTGTCTCGATACGAGACTCTGAACCACCTGATGTTGCCAAAAGGTGGGCCAGATTTCTCTGGGGGCCCACTCCAGAGAGGGGAAAAAAAATAAATAAATAAAATAAAAATTAAACTAAAAATAGAAACAAAATGTATTTCCCGTGGTGCAAAAAAAAAAAAAAAATAATAATAATAAATAAATAAATAAAAAATTAAAAAAATAATAATAAAAATAAAAAAATAATAAATAAATAATTAAATAAAATAAGAAAAATAAAATAAATTCCCTGTGATGAAAAAAAAAAAAAAAAAAAAGGAGAGCTGTCTGGCACCAATGATAGTCCACATCCCAGTTGTCTGAACAGAGCACGAGTAAAAAAAAAAAAAAAAAAAAAAATGAAGCTAAGTAAATGAAAAAAAAATAATAATAATAAATAATAATAATAATAATTACAGAATAATTAAATAATTTTAATCCCGCAGTGAAGAGGAAGATGTAAGTCGGGGTGCCAGCAGAGAGAGAGTAAGAGAAAAAAAAAAAAAAAATGTGAGAGTGGTTATCTATCCTGCACAGAGGGAGAAAGAAGAAAAGGTGAGCCAAGGCCGCTCCTAGTTCCAGGGCAGGACCCGGAAACAGTGCAGAATGCAGGTTTGAGGAAAAATAAAAAAGAATAAATAAAAATAATAATAAAATAAAAATAAATAAAAAATAAAAATAATTAAAGAATAAATAAATAATTTTAATCCCACACCCTGGCTACAGTGAAGAGAAAGATGTAAATCGGGTGCCAGCCCCCATGCTGCACAACATCGCTTCGCAATAAATGTGTGGGCAGGTATGGTCGGTGACTGCTTAGTCGGCCCATACATGTTACCATCCCGCATGAACTCCGCTAAATATCGGATCTTTCTTGAACAAGTTCTACCAGGGTTACTTGACGATGTTCCAGTAAATGTGAGACGCAACATTTGGTTTCAACATGACGGGGCGCCTGCCCATTATAGAAGGTGTGTTTGTGACCATTTGAACAGGCGTTTTTGGAATCGATGGATTGGTCGTGGTGGACCCGTTCCCTGGCCCCCACACTCACCTGATTTATGGCGCCTTGATTTCTTTCTGTGGGGGGGGCTCAAATCTATCGTGTATGAATCGCCTGTGCAGGTGGAAATGGATCTCGTGGCGAGACTCATCTGCGCTGTTGCTACTGTCAAAGAAACTCCAGGTGTGTTCGACCGTGTCCGCCAATTCATGCTGCGTCAGTGTCACGCATGCATTGCGTCTCATGGTGGAACCTTCGAGCATCTGTTGTAACACCATGAAATGTATCCATCTCGTACTCCATTGTTAATATTATGTCAAATAAATGTTTGCCACTAATTACTGTCTTGTGTCATTTCTGCTTCTTGTGCCTTTGCTACTACTTTCCCGTGACGTTTCCGGTTATGGGTTCCTACGCGATTCACATTCCTTTAGATGTTACCTACCTCTCCTAAACGTTTGTACCAATATTTTTGAGACACCCTGTATAAATGCAAAGAAAAGAAGGACTAACCATATCGGACCCTTATGTAATGGACATGGGACAGTATAAGATACCCCCAGCTGATGTTGCAGATGAACTCAACAGTTACTTTGCATCTAAATTTACAGAAGAAAAACACTTTATGTCAAACAGAAATTAATGCAGTGAAGTTGAAAAATATGAAATTAATGATATTGAAATTTCACAATTATTTAATGAAAAAATTTTCGAGCCTATAGGGCAGTAAGGCTCCTGATGTTGGCATAAACCCTATAATCTTAAGAGAGGCAGCAAGTGAGTGAATTGAACCATTGAGGCTAATTATGAGAGCATTACTAGACTCGGGAGCGATTCTCTTGGAAAAGTATCACTGTATCTCCAATACATAAGAGTGGTTCTAAGAGTGAAGTGGAAAATTACCGGACAGTCATTAAGTCAGTCTAAATAGTAAGGAAAATCATGGAGGCAATGATCAAGGGTGGAATTCAAGATCATTTAGATAGAAATGGAATTCTGAAAGATACTCAGTACGGTTTAAGAGAAAATCATGTTTAAAAAATCTGGTTAGCAATTTTGGCAGTTCACTCTTGAGCTAGATTTAGGGAATAAATTTGATATTCTTTATTTGGATTTCAGCAAAGCATTTCATTAAGTCCCACACGAGCGGTTACTTTATAAAAAAATGTTGGAATCCCAGGGAAAATCCTTAGATGGTTAGCAGGATGACTTCAGGGCAGGAGGCAGAAGGTTGTAATAAATGGTTATTCCTCAGAATGGGTTGGTGTAAGAAGTGGGATTACCCAAGGAACAGTATTAGGACCACTGATGTTTGTGATTTTCATAATTGACTTCGATGAAGGGATAGAGAGCGTGATGTCTAAATTTGCAGATGATGTAAAGATTGGTAGAGTAGTTAATAATCACCACCAAGCAGAGTGACCTAGATAGGCTTCAGGGATGATCAGAAAACTTGTAGCTATGCTTTAATCCAGCAAAGTGTAAGGTATTTTAAATACCTTACACTTTTAAATAAGCGAAATAAATTATACACTTGGTGAAATTGAACTAAAGCCAGCAGTGCAGGAAGAGGGACTTGGGTGTTCCGATACGGTCAGACATAAAGTTCTCTGAGAATTGTAGACAGGTTGCAAGGTAAGCCCATGGTGTCCTATCGATGATTCATCGAACATTTTCTAATAGAGATAAGGACATTATAATCACATTATATACGGCTATTGTCAGAACACACTTGGAATACTCTGTTCCAGTATGGAGACCGCACCTAAAGAAAGACATTGAGCTACTTGAAAGGGTCCAGAGACGGTTAACTGGCCTCGTAAGATAGGCAAAAGGGCGTCCATATGAGGAAAGATGAGGAATATGTGGGTTGCAGAGCTTGGAGACTAGACACCTTAGAGGAGACTTGATTGAGGTGTTTAAGGCTCTGAGAGGCATAGGCAAAATGAATGAGGACGAAATTTTCATGGTTATAAATGATTCTAGAACAAGGGGCCATAAATTCAAGTTACGGGGGGTGTAGATTTTAGACTGGGTTGCAGGAAGTTTTATTTTAGCCAGCAAGATAAAAATTACTTAATTACATGGGTGGTAGAGGCTGACAATTTGGGGAAATTCAAAGGTCAGCTGGATATTTACCTACGGGAGGAATAAAACGCATAGGTTATCTATTTCCTTTTCTTTTATTAATTATTTATTTATTTTTAATTTTTTTATTTTTATTATTATTATTTATTTATTTTTATTTTATTTTTTGTTTGGCTGGTGCAGCATAAGCCACAGGATTCTTTGCATCATGTGGCTATTGCTAATTCTAACACTAAAAACTTGTTCTTGCAACTCTACATCCTTCCTAAAATGAGGCCTCCAGACCTGTACGCAATACTCAAGGCGTGGCCTGACCATTCCCTTATACAAAGGGATAATCGACTTCTTTTTTCTACTTGCAAAATTCCTGTATATCATTGACAACATACAATGACCTGCTCTGGCAGCCTGTCTGCACCACCCAGAAAACTTCATATCTGACTGCACAATTACTCACAGATCTTTTTCATTTTCTATCACCCTAAGTGTAGTACAACACAGTTGGTACATTTCTCTTGGGTTACTTTTAACCATATGCAGTACTTTGCATTTGTCAATGTTAAACGTCACTTCTCAGCCCATCTGTCCAACTTTTCTAGATCCTGTTGCAGTAGCATAATATCATTACTGTCATTAACAACCCTGCCTTACTTTGTCATCAGCAAACTTCGAAGTTAAGCCTGATATACCTTCATAAATATCATTGATAAATACTTAAAAGAACAATGTGCCCCACACCGAATCCTGAAGAACTCCACTAATAACATTAGTCCACGAAGAGCAGTGTCCATTGATTACCACTCTCTGTCTTCTTCCACTTAACCATCCTTTTATCCATTGTAGCAACTTGCCCTTAATGCCATACTGTTCCAATTGTTACAGTAGTCTTTCAAGTGCAACAGTATCAAAAGATTTCCTGGAATCAAGTATATGATATCAAAATTATTTTTTGCATCCAGTTCCTTTGTGGCTACATCATTGTATCCAATCAAATTGCTCAGACAAGACTTCCCCAAACAAATTCATGCTGTGTCTGAATTATTACTGCAGTCTTGCCTAGATGATTCTGCAGTGTTTCTTTAACCATCGACTACATTATTTTCCCTGGAACAGAAGTTAAACTAACAGGTCTCGTGTCACCCTTTGATCACCTTTGTGAATTGGAGATACATTTGCCCATCTCCAGTCCGTGGAGACCTACTCCGAGTCCAACGATGCTCTCATAATTATTGCTAAGGGTTTGCTTATTTTCTTTGACCCCTCTTTTAATACAACTGCATAGATCCTGTCCAACCCAGGTGCCTTTCTTAAGTTTAACATCAACAATTTCTCCTTCACTTGGCTCTCAGTTATTACAAAATCATTTAGTTCCCTGTTAGTTTAATAAGCTTCTGTTCTCCACTTCCTGACAAAATTCTTCATGTTTGAAAGTAGATGCAAAATACTCATTCAGTTTGCCAGCTATCTGAGCAGGATCACCAAAAGTCAATATATCAATATCAATTGGACCAATCTGATTCATCCCCCTTCGCTCTAGTTTATATAAGTAAAGAAGTCTTTGCTGTTTTTCTTTGCATCCTTTGCCAAAGATTTTTCGTAATCTGCCTTCGCCGCCTAACCTCCTTTGTGACTTGATTACAGACCAGTTTATATCTACCATAGGCTTCTGTGTTGCCTGATAATTTATATGCAACCCATGCATTTTTCTTCTGCCATGAGTCTGATCAGTTCATCTGACTCATTCATTCATCATTTGAGGAATATGAGCTGTATACCCTAGCCGAGCATCAATACTGCACATCCCCTCTATTCCTCCTCCGCAGTTGAGATTCAAGTCTATCCAAGATCCTCACCTCTAGTTCACAAGAATCTCATCTACCGCAGTAATATATTAAACTACGAGGGACTCCCCAATTTTCCCGATAAGGAGGGAAAGAGATAAGGATTTGTTATATCCACCACCAGAGCATGCAAATTCACATCATTGATTCTAGCGCATGAACTTATGCCTCCGCCAAAGCAAAGCCATTCAAAACGGTTGCTCAGAGTTCTAGCCAATTCAATTATTTTTTTATTATTATTATCATTAGCCATATGGTGCAAGGAAGCCTGAGGCTTTTGCTGCACCATATGGCTGCACCAGCCAAAAATTAATCTCTGAGTTATCCTCAGAGAGAGAGAGAGAGAGAGAGAGAGAGAGAGAGAGAGAGAGAGAGAGAGAGAGAGAGAGAGAGAGAGAGAGAGAGAGAGAAATAAAAGGGAATCACTAAGGAAGAGAAGAATGGTGATATCCAGCAGCTCAGGACCCTAGGTGTGCCAAGCCCATACTCACCAGATGTGAGCTCCTGGGGTCGATCCAGTGATACACCATACTGCAATACCAATCCAAGGCTTCCAGATGCAGAAGTATCTTTCGCCTAACAAATACAACAGTTCAAAAGTCCTGGAAAGCCAATTTCTCCTGGATACCAAGTAGAATCGTCTGTCAGCCTTCTGCTCTAAGATAGAGATTACTCACCGAGATATCAATTCAACTAGGAGATCGCTATACTCCTCACAGGTGTACATAATATGTTCCCATGATTCCCTTTCATCATAATGGCAACCAGATCTTTCGGTGATTCCTAAATCGTGCAACTTTGATTAATCGAACCATGGCCAGTCGATAAGAACATAGCTTGTAAATTTATGCAGATCAATTGGCAATTTTCCAGTCACAGCCTGCAAAGCTGAGGTCGACACAGTCCTGCATGTAAACGGTAACACGCGAGTGGTTGTAGAGTAAAGATCAAATGCCGCCCTCTTGCAGCTGCACAAATGCTCATGCTCAAAATATCACCTGACGAAACCAAACAAATACTTCTAAAAGGCAATCTGGACATAAGACCTCCACGAATTAAAATAGACACAACTACTATCACAATGGTAAAAGAATTAAAATACCTTGGAGTTGTAGAAGTTGACTGAAATTTAACATTTTTTCCCCATCTGGCAAAGAAAGCGAAATTTTGCAGGCATGAATGCCAGGATCAGTCGAGCAGACTGGGGGCTCAAAAAAAAGACCATGGAAATTATATACCATGCAGTGATCTTATCTGTTATAATCTATGGAGTCGTGCGTGGTTCACCCGCTCTACCATAGTAAGAAACAGGAATAAGTTAGAATCAATACAGAGGAATAAACTTCTCACTATTATATGCTGCACTGTAAGTACACCTTCTCACTCTACTTGGAAGTAGCCAAAAGAGGCCTTTTGGCTACTTAAGCCAAAAGGGCATACTCACAGAATTTCTGAGGATAGCCCTTGATAGAGCCAACACCACCAAAGCTGAAAGGAAAAGAATAGCCACAAAGCTTCATGAGCTATGGCAAACAAATTGAGAGCAGGAAACCAGAGATCTGGTTACCTGCTCTCAAAAGGTTTCTGGCACAGGTGGCAATGGTTAGCCCAAAGCCACCAAAGTGGTATGCCCCTGGATTCATTTCTACCTTTCTGTTGACAGGCCACGGCTCCGTAAAGGCCAAATTAACCTCCTTATGGCTGCCTGGTGACCCAAACTGTACCTGTGGCGAGGGTGAAGACTGGGCACACAAGTTCATCCAAAACCTGCTGTGACATGGGTTCTAGTTGCGTCCGTGAATTTCCCTCACTAAGCAGCACTGGAGAATTGGTTACGCAACCACTTCTCCAGAAGAAGGTTCCACATTAGTGGTCAGAGGCATAACTAGGGTTGATAGCTCCCAGGGAAAATAAAAAAAATAGCGCCCCTTGAAGAAAAGTTGAGAGAACTTTTCTTCAATAGACGATTTCTGCTTTCATTTGAGTCAAGCAATAATCCTTTAACATTTAAAAGAAATCCAAATTTTGAATCCAAGACATGGAGAAGGGCAAATCTTCCTTCCATTTCGTTATGGAGGCAACCAATAGTTCCTTTCATTAATCTCATCATTTCTTCTTTTGCAGCGAGCTCTTCATCCTTGGCTTTTTCACCGGGCATTTATTTTTTTTTTCTGATGGGTCTTTCTACTTGAATATCCCATTCATCACAGTTTCAGTCACGATTCAAGTGATTCACTGGCCAATGATTCTCGATTGCTCAAAAAATAATCTTGAAGCTTTCAAATCATAAGCAGCATCATGAAAGTTCATGGTATGATCTTGGATAAATCAAAGGAAAGACTCTTTTACATTAAATTTCTTCTTCTGAAAATCAATATCAACATAACGAACTGTTTGTGCTATCTGCTATCGATGTGCCTGAGCTGGAGTAGAATCAAACACGAGGCCAAAATATTTGGCCTTATGGATGATCTGTAACAATTTCTGCATAAATTCATCGCTAAAAGAGATAAATATGGTGTTGTTCCAGGGTGTTTTTTTTTTTTTTTCTTACATTACTGAGATGTTCTTTCATGACAGGATCAAAGTTTACCAATAACTTTAGTAACCCAAGGAAATTTCCAATACTGCTTTCCTCTTCCTGTCTAAGGATTCCTTGTGGCCACGCAATGCAATGTTCTGAGTTGCTATAAATTTTATCGGAGAATTCTTTGGAGATGACTTGTTTGATGTCTTATCAAACCCAAGGAGCCTACATCATGATACTGAATCGCATCTGGTATGGTCTGTGCTGTTTTTTCCTGCTGTTCACTGCTCAAAGTTTCAGTATCTTCTGGCTTCTTGAAAGACACAATTCTCCATCTGATATACTGGTAGGTTGATCCACACTCATATCTGATGCAGTTACTGTTGATGAAGTACCAGCTTCTTGCTTTTCAAAAAATGACATCATAAGGCCACTTGACTTTTTAGCTTCTTCTTGCATTTTCCTTTCCTTTTCTTCCTGCCTTCTGCTCCACGGCTTCTTTTTTGGTATATTCGTTTCATGGTAAGACTTTCTGGAATAGAAAAAAATAAATAAATAATTAAAAAATATATTGTTATGACCGTAACAGTAACACAACTATATTGAGCCACCAAATAAACACACACACTGGAAATACAAATTAGGGAAACGCGAGAGCAAGTCAAAACATCAATACGACAGCGATGAATACCACGAGAACACACACGGAATTAGAATTTTAGCATTTTTTAACCATAAAAATGGAGTCCCCAAAATTTGGCGCCCAGGGTACGTGTCCCAACTGCTTCACCCTAGTTACGCTACTGTTAGCTGTCCAAAAACCGATCTTTGTGGGCATCCGCTGGTCACCTCTCGTACAATGGAACCAACTAACCAATTGACGACTTAACAGGTATCGTAACGTGCGTAAAGGAGCCCTTTACTACCCTCAAGACCTCAGTTGAGTAGCCTGCAAGTCGCGACATCTTAAGAACGCTGTTCCATTAAATGGAATCAAAAGTTCCCTCAAAATCAATAGATTCCGAGACATATTACGAGCGTTCGAGCGTATGGTTCCGCACTATCCAAAGGGCATCTTCTGTCTCATGACCTCAAGTAATCCCATATTGTCTGCCAGACCAGTGTAAGTGGTTTTCAGTATAATCAGTAATCCGTCTTGCCAGCATTCTTTCAAACACCTTTCCTAATCCAGGGAGGAGGGCAATAGGTAGATAAGATCGTGGATCATTTTTAGCCTAGACGTTAATAGCGCATGCTTACTTTTTTTTTTTTTTTTTTTTGATTTGGTAGTTGTTGGCGCATCGGCTTCTGTGGTCATATTGCACCTCCCAAGGTTTTTGCAGTACTTTGATCCAAGCCCGAGGCGGGAATCGAACCCGCGACCTT